>NC_047041.1:61699502-62899502 GCF_011762595.2 Tursiops truncatus | reverse complement strand
GATATGTAAGCAATCTAAGTGTCTATCAACAGATGAATGAATAAAAAATAGATGTGGTGAATACATATCTACAATGGAATACTACTTAGCCATAAAAAATAATTAAATTCTGCCATTTGCAGCAACATGGATGGACTTGGAAGGCATTACACTAAGTGAA
Source organism: Tursiops truncatus (assembly GCF_011762595.2). Classification (NCBI taxonomy): domain Eukaryota; kingdom Metazoa; phylum Chordata; class Mammalia; order Artiodactyla; family Delphinidae; genus Tursiops; species Tursiops truncatus. Next base: position 62,899,342 of record NC_047041.1, on the reverse strand, counting down.
ATAAGTCAGACAGAGAAAGACAAATACGGTATGATATCACTTATATGTGGAATCTAAAACATACAACAAACTAGTGAATATAACAAGAAAGAAGCAGGCTCACAGATATAGAGAATAAACTAGCGGTTACAGGGGGGAGGGCAAGATAGGGGTAGGGAAAGTGGGAGGTACAAACTGTTGGGTGTAAGATAGGCTTAAGGATGTATTCTACAACACGGGGAATATAGCCAATATTTTGTAGTAACTGTAAATGGAGTGTAAACTTTAAAAACTGTATAAAACAAAAGAATGCCAAAAAAGCCCTGCTGACACGTCGGTCACCCCAAGGCACTGTGTGCACGCCCAAGGTTCTGCTTGGGAGGAGGACAGTCAGAGGCTGCACACCATGAGGCAAACAGACTCCACTGAAATAATCCAGCCAAATCATGAAACAAATAAATGAGCAAACAACAATAACAAGCTTTTGGGGGAGGGGCGAAAGCCATATCTAGAGTTGCTACAACGTATTATCTAAAACATCCAGTTTTCAACAAAAAATTATGAGATGTGCAAAGAAAGAGAAAAGTGTGACTCATACGCAGGGAAAAAAGCAGGCAATAGAAACTGCCTTTGAAGGGGCCCAGACACCGGATTTAGCAAAGACTTCAAAGAAGTTATTATATGTTCAAAGAACTAAGGAAACCATGCTTAAGGAAGTCATAGATGATATGATGATATCCCATCAAACAGACAACATCAATAAAGAGACAGAAATTATAAAAAAAAACCAAATGGAAATTCTGGAGTTGAAAAGTACAATAACTGAAATGAAAAATTCACTAGAGGTTCTCATACATACATTTGGGCTGTAGGAAGAATCTATCAAAGATAGATTGATAGGGCTTCCCCGGTGGCGCAGTGGTTGAGAGTCCGCCTGCCGATGCAGGGGATACAAGTTCATGACTCAGTCCGGGAGGATCCCGCAAGCCGCGGAGCGGCTGGGCCCATGAGCCATGGCTGCTGGGCCTGCGTGTCCGGAGCCTGTGCTCCACAACGGGAGAGGCTGCAACAGTGAGAGGCCCGCGTACCGCAAAAAGCAAAGCAAAACAAAACAAAACAAAAAAAGATTCATAGAAATTATGCAATCTGAAGAACAGAGAAGAAAACAGCATCAGAGAAATGTGAGACACCCATTAAGTACACCAACATTCACATAACAGGAGTATCTGAAGGATAGGAAAGAGAGAAAGGAGAAGGAAAAATATTGGAAGAAATAGTGACTGAAAACTTTCCCAATCTGATGGAAAATACTAACCTACACATCCAATAAGTTCAATGAACTCTAAGATAATACAAAGAGTTTAACACATACTTCATATCATACAGACATACACATCATAGTAAAACGGTGGAAAACCAAAGACAAAAAGAAAATCTTGAAAGCAACAAGAGAAAAATGATTCATCACACACCAGGAAACACCAGTAAGACAAACAACCAACTTCAGAAACAGAGGAAGTCAGCACAGAGTGTGGCATTTCTAGGGGTTGCAAAGGGAGAACCCCACCAGGAATTTGGGGCCTTAAAGTATGCCACATCCCAGGGCACAGGTGCTGCATAGGAGGACACAAAAGGATGCTTGAGCTTGTGGTTAGCAGGTGCTCAGTGATTCAAGGCAGAAAGGATCAACCCAAAGGCGTCCCAAATAAAGACCATGACCACACACTGAGGACTCAGCACCACACCCAGAATTGTGATATACACAACTGAGGAAGAAAGTTTCCCAATGAATGTCAACTATCTCATACAGCCTGTGGTACTTGACCTCCTAGCCCTGAGATGGAAAGGGAAGCTGACCCAGACTGTATCTTTGGCTCCAAACAATAAGTAAAACCCCACAATTCTAACACTAAGGGTCTTCCAAGATCCTCATGAGTGAAGATGGGAGCTAAGGGGGAAAACCTAAAAAAGCAACAGATCCTGTCCAGTTCACCAAAAGTGACCTTGACATCCTTAGGGGAATACAATGTCTCATCTTTCTCTGACAAAATTCAACTGTGCTCATTGTTCTTATAAATGTTCTTTTCTGGTCAATGAAATGTCCCTGCTACCCTGAGACCCTCATAACTTTCAAGGGCTGGGTAAACCAGGGCGTCTCACTCAGTGGTCTAGATGTACTTCCTGCGAGCACAGTTCACAAAAAAAATCTCTCTACGGTTGCATTAACCTAGTCTTGGTAGAACCAAAGCTCTACCAAGTAAGTGAGGTCGCTGTGGCCTCTGCAGTGAAATGAGAGCCCGCCCCCAGCCCAGCGTCCACGCCCACCTTCCTCACGGTCTCCAGCTCCTGCTGCTTGTTTTCATTTGCCACCTGGAGCTCCTTCATCTGTCGCTCCAGCTCCTCCTGCTCAGCCAGCACCTTCTTCCGGAGTTCTTTCCGACGCTGGCGGGCTTCTTTGTGTGGTGGGGGGCTGCCCAGCTTCAGCAGATGGATGGTAGAATGGATGGCTGTGAAAGGCATGGGAGAAAAAACAGGGAATACCCTTTATTCTTTGTAAGCCTAACATGTAAATGGCATAGTGGGAATAAAACCAGAGACCCAGGATAATTCTGATCCTGCCACTGAGCAGTGGTGTGACCGTGAGCAAGTCACAGAACCTCTTACAGCACGGGTTTCTCATCTCTAACATGAGAGAGATGATCTCTGGAGTCCCTTCCAGCTCCAAAGTTCCGTAACTGCCTATCTGTGCTTAAACAGATCTTGATTTGGGAATATCACACACATTTGAGGAAATCCCAACACTTCCAACTCCCTTTCCTATACTTCCCAAAAGGCCAGGTAAGAACAAGACATAGCAAGGGCTGAGATATAAAGTTCCTGGTATCTGATTTGCTGCCTGCTGTATTTAGTCTGCCCCTCATCCATACCTTATGAAACCATCTCCCTCTATACTCCCTTCCCGAGGTGATAACAGCAGCTACCATTTTTTGAATATTTGCTATATATACACCCTTTACATGCATTATATAATTTCTACGTGAAATCTGATTTCTTTCCTGATTGTTTCAATTACTTAAAGAGCTAATACTTTCACATTGTTCAAACTCAAAAGCATGAAAGGACATAGATGAAGTCTCGCTCCTACTCCTATCCCCCAGTACTGAGTTCTCCACTCCACTAGCAACTAATGCTAACAGTTTCTGTGCATCTTTCCTGAGATACTTTAAGCATATAGAAATAAACATGTATATACGTTCTCCATCTTCTGTTGACACAAATGTTGGCATAACACACTCTTCAGAGCCTTGGAGAGCTTTCCATATCAGTACATACTGCACAGTACTGCACAATTCTCCACTGTGTAGCTGTACCATAATCTGTTCAACCACTCCCCAATTAATGGACGTTTAAGTTGTTTGCAATCTGTCACAAACATTTCTGCAATGATGTGTCATTTTTTAAATATGCAACTATATCTTCATTTTCTAATTATGAACCCTCACAACAACCTGAGAGGTCGATACTGTTATTTGCCCCATTCCACAGAAGAAGAAAGCTGCTAGAGAATTCCTAACTCAACCCCAGAAGCCCAGGAGAGAGGATTCAGACCCAGGTACACTTGCCTCAAACTCTTAAACTACATCAAAATGACCATAATTTTCAATAAAACAATTTTACCTATGTTCAAGAATATAACATTCAGAATCCTCTTTCATGATTAAAAATAAAATCTCATAAAGTGTTTCATTCTTTACTAATTTTGAAGTAATACTTTAGTTTGAAAGTTATTAAATCAGAAGTTTGCATTCTTGAGATAATTATTTGAAACTAGTGATTTCTTGTGAAAGTAACAGATCTTGAAAATTACTTGAAGTATTCAAAAGCTATTGCACAATTCCTCTTTTGTTTTACACGTTACGAAATACTCAAAATGGCTACTTTAAAATTCTTTATAGTCCTTAAAAGGGGAAATTCCATGTTCTTTAAATAGTAAGAGTAAAAAAACCTAAAATGTCCAGTTTATAATTTTCCCACACATTCATCAGGCAAATGAAATTGATGAAAATTTTGGGAACTCCTCTCACTTTGTTATTCTTCTAGCTACTGTTTCACATAGAAATAACTATAGACAATGAGGAAACAATGCCGAGTATCTTTAATGAGATCCAAAGCTGAAAGAGCTCTCAAGTCATATCATGACAAGTAATAAAAATTACCTTACCCTGAATCCACTCTTGTTTCTTCTTCTTATCTGAAGCACTGATTTCAAAGGTCTTATCAAAACATTTTATGAGAAAAAGGCATTTCTTTCCATCTTTGTCAGGCAAGGACTAAGACAGAAAGCAAAATTAGTCTTTAAAATTTTATTTTAAAGTATTTAGATTAAGTTCAATCTTAATTATTTATATAAGAAGTACCTATAAATGAATATTACTGATTTTCTAATGCTGCCCCCTAGGCAACAGTACTTATGGTAAAAATGACCCTGGATTAGTGTACTACACCTAGACTGGGAGAACCAACACCACCTTATGGGCCATGCTTTGGGCTTTCCTGAGCACAGCAACCCTTGTACCTTAGCACATCTCTTAAGGGAACCCTGGAAGATATACCCATGGACTGTTCCAATAGGTCTTGACTCCTATAGGATATGAGGCTTCTAACCCAGGGTGATTCCCACACCCTCCAGATGCGTCTCTCCCTTCCTTGCACCAGGGGTATTGTTGCTGGCAGGCTGTGGTTCTTGTCCTATATCCTTATAAGTAGACTGGTATGGCCTATGGTAATCTTGTGAGTCTCCATGTTTACTTGAATCTAAGAAGACCCCTTACTGGGCACTGCACACCCTAAGACATTAATACATACCATTTCAACCATCAAAACACATTATCATTTATGAGTGAGATCTTAGGTATTTTAAATGTTCTTCAATAAATACAGATGTGGCAATAGTTCAGCTATAAATTAAAAACTCAAAACTTTATGTTCTTGAGGACTTCACTTCTTTAACCGAATTAGCAGCTGTGACTAAAGTATTCTGAAAGTCACCCTAAGTATTCCAAGGCAATGCTCACATCTTCTTTTGGTTTATCTATTACACTCAAAATGGCCCAGGTATTCTGATATATTCATGATTTCAAATACTTTCTTACTAAATTTTTTTTTTTGCTTTATTTTCTTATTTATGACTCCATTTTATTCAAGAAATGATCCCTTCAATGTACAAATGAGATTTAATCCCTATATTTTATTCTTGAGTATAAGAAAATTAACTCACATTAGAAAAAAATTTTGTCAGGTATCTAATTTTTTGGTTCAGAAACTATGGCTACTGTATGCCTGTATTATTTTGGAAATGTAAATTTTAAGATTATTTTTAAGGCTCTGGAGTCTAGAAGAAGATACACTACTTGAACAGCAGGGGGCAGCACTGGAAAGAGGTAACCGTTGACTCTTACCTCCACACAGCAGTTCTCATCCAAGAGAATGTCTCCTTTCTTATCTTTCAGATCCTCACTCACATAGTAAGAAATTATGTTGGGTTTTAGTACAAACCAGCGTTCAGTCCAGTTTTTCCGTCTATGGCCTTTTTTCATCATGTAACCCTATGAAAGATTAAATCTGATATAAACTCCTGTCCTTTTATTTATAAGAGCTGATACCTCTTCCTTGACATTCTTGCCTACTCCATTATCTGATGTGTGGCCTTGAATACATGAATATCAAAGGTTCTTGCCCTTTGTGGATCATGAACCCTTTGAAGAAGAGCTACAAAGGCAGGGCACTATACCCAGTCAAATTCATGCAAGCATGTGCAGATAAAAGTTTACATAGAATTTTAGACACTCAGAGACATCTCCTCCCCCCACCCAAACCCCCCAACCTCGCCAAAAGCTATATGCAGATAAGAGACTGCAAGACCCCCTGATGTTAACAGCATTGTGGGGTTTCTTTTTTTAATACCTTATCTTTTAGGGATGCCTACTGAAATATTTATAGATAAAATGAAATGTCTGGATTTGTGTCAAGATAAGACAGGAGAGCTCAAAGTAGGCGGGGAGGATTAACCAGGTATCAGTGGTTCCTGGGGCTGGGTGATGGGTATACGAGAGTTCATTATACTATTCTATCTGTTCCCTTTAAAATAGAAAACAAACACATGCACACACACAGTGATCTGAGATTCTCAGTAAATCTAGACCTAGACCTCACAGTGATTCTCAGTAAATCTAGACCTCCATCAATGAAAATGCTAAAACTTATCAGTCAACTTGGCCAAGCATATCTTCTCAGCCAGTCCCCCTCTGGCACCAAAGTACCTCTCTGCCTGACCTCACAATTCTGGAGGATGACTCTGCTCCAAAGGAGCAGAAAAAGAACTGGACCAGTAGTTAGGCTACTGGCTTCTAAGTATAGCTTCTATGCTCACACTTACTAGCCCTGTGCTTCCTTCCCATACATCAGCATCAAAGGTGTATGATTAAAAATTTTACTTCAGCAAAAGTACACATTTATTATAGGCCAAAACCCTTCAGTACTATTCAAGAATAACTCACTTTTTTTTTTTTTTTTTTTTGTGGTACGCGGGCTTCTCACTGTTGTGGCCTCTCCCGTTGTGGAGCACAGGCTCCGGACGCGCAGGCTCAGCGGCCATGGCTCACGGGCCCAGCCGCTCCGCGGCATGTGGGATCCTCCCGGACTGGGGCACGAACCCGTGTCCCCTGCATCGGCAGGCGGACTCTCAACCACTGCGCCACCAGGGAAGCCCTAACTCACATTTTAAATAGTAAATCTATAGGTGCTGATAGCTTATGGTAGACTATACACATTGTTAAATATATGATAATATCTTGGCTGTATCATTCGATTATTACACTAAGTTCTAATCATATTACTTGTTCAGTTTGCTAATCCTTGAACATTTAAGCCAAAGCTATCTCATACTGCAATTCATCTGTAGTTCTATATTCTGCCATCCTAATCTGTCTGGAAATCCTCTTCAGACAGAGACCATGTCTCATAACTCTTTGCAGCACCAAAAACTTACACAAATTAAGCCTCAATTAATTTTTTTGATGGGCTCCATTTGGAGAAAAGAGCAAAAGCAGTATCACCTAACAGAGCAAAGAAAGGACCAAAGTAAGGAAATCCCAAATCAGAGCTATTATTCAATGTAATAAGGTAGGAAATCTAATCTAATCCACTAAAAATATATAAATTCTACTTAATAAGCATTAAGCCTCCATACGTATATCAGATGCTATGCAGGTGCTGAGAAAACAAACTTTATCATCTAATATGATAAACACAACTTTACTATATAAAGGTATTTTTTCCCAAAAGAAAGAATATTTTTATGATTTTATAAAAATAATATATATCATATATATAAAGAGAGATCAACATGTGTAAACATATATAATAGTAAGTCCAATAATAAGAAAAGAACAAAGAATAAAATAAAATTCACAGAAATCCCACAATCCAGCGGCAATCAACATCTTGGCACTCATCCTTCCAGACAGCTCTACAAACACAAATCACATTGCATGAAAGGGATGACAAGACACCTACTGTTCAACAAACTTTTTTTCACTGAACAATATGCCATGGGATCTTTCAGATGAATAAGTATGGATGTACACGTGACATAAAAGTACTTTAAAAATGTTTAGAAATGTGATCATTTAAACAGTTATTTCAAAATAGTAATTTCCCAATGCTTAACTATAATTCTTTACAATGAAAGCCTAACACAAGACTGGGAAAATAAGAAACTTTATTCCTGTTCTCAATCAGTGTAAAAGTATAAGTGACTTAGACTCATCTTTGTAATGCAAATTTGTTTTATTTCAAACATGTCAAATTCTAAAGGTAAGGAGAAACAGTGTTATAGGACTCTTACCTGTTTCAGCACATCTAATATAAGCTCATTAAAGACCTCGTTAATTGCCATGGACACTGTCTGCCGATCCATGCCTTTGCTAAACTGTCCATTTCCAATAAGCTCAATCAGTTCCCACACGGAAAGGCCATCTTTACTGTCATCAAAGTTGATTTTATAATTTTCAAATTGTTCTTGTTGCCAACCTCCTCCCATAGCTTCTGTAAGTTTCTTAAGCAGGTATTCAATCTATATAAAGAATTTTTAAAACATTATTTCATAGCAAAAAAATAACTTTTAAACTTAGGTATGTACCTGTGTTACTTACACTGAAAGGTCAATTTCGGAAATATTCTTTTATAGTGCCAAAAGTGTATCTTTCAAGAATCATGATACTACCAGGGAGAAGGGTATGGATAAAATGCCATTTATTCTATATGAAACTAGAATAAGTAATCAAAAACTGGAATCTTTAAGAGTATAGTATATTTGCATACAGAACTAAAGCAAACTGCACACATACTATCATACACAAACTAATTGACGTGATCTGATTACTCTTGGATTTCAATATATCAGAATATTAATTTTACTGAACAATAAGCATCTCAAAGTACGTACAACTTAGTCACCAATTTATTAATTTTCCACATAAGCCAATTATTTGAAATTAATGCTGCTGCTTCTCATTAGAATGCTGACAATGTTGTAAACAACGGTGAATTCCTAGCCTGGGCCAGAAAAGTCTATTAAATCCCGAAACACATAGCTTTGTATAGAAAAACAGTAGAAAATACTGCACGCATCCTTCCAGACAGCTCTACACACACACACATCACATTGCATGAAAGGGATTACAAGACACCTGCTGTTCAACAACCTGTTTTTTTCAGATGAATGAGTATGGAGGTACACGTTACATGAAAGTACTTTAAAAGTGTAAATGAAATAGTAACAGTTAAACAAAACAGTGATGCAGTAATACTGAATGAGAATTGATCTCTCTTATCTTCTGGAAAGCCTGGGTATCCTACAGTGCTCTCTCAAACTCAACATGTGCAAAAATGAATGAACCATCTCTACCTTTCAAATGGCTTCTCCTCCAATTATGGATTTCAGTTGGGAACAACACCATTCACCCATGTCAGGACCCTTTTCCCCACTCCCTTACATCAAATCAGTGACAAAATCCTACTGTTTTCTCCTCCCTTCTTTAAACTCTGCCTAGCTCCCTATCACCTCAAAGATAAAGGCCAAGCTCCTCTGTGTCCCCTGTGATCACCCCTGCCTACTGTCTCTAACATATTTCCTGCCATGCCCTACTGCAGATTTTACACTCCACCAATAACCACCATCAACACAGATCGCAAGCATGTTCTGTAAAGGGCTAGCTTGTAAACATTTAAGACTTTCTACATCTCTGGTATATGGTCTTCTTTGTTCGGGTTTTTTTTTTGTTTTTTTGGTATTTTTTAACAACCCTTTAAAAACGTGAAAATTATCTTAGCACATGGGCTATATAAAAACAGGCTATGTGGGCTGAATTCACCCAGCAAGCTGTAGTTTGCCAACACCTGCTATAGATTATAAGTAGTCTACCCATTTAACACATTTTTTTATGCTTCTATGCCTTGCCCCATGCTGTCCTATCTAGATTACCTTTCCCCATTTCTCTACCCAGCTAACTGGTATCTGTTCAAATCCTACATTGTCTATAATATTCCCACTCAGAATAGTCCAAAATGTGGACCAGCAGCATCAGCATCACCTGGAAGCCTGTTGGAAATGAAGAATCTCATACCGCACCGAAGACCCCAAAATCAGAATCTGCATTTTAACAAGAACCCCCAGTACTTCCATATGCACATTAAAGTTTGAGAAGCACTGCTCTGGTAAAACTGCTCTGACCTAGGTCAGGTGTTCCTCTTCTGTGTCACCGCACTCAGCATACTGTATTGAAACTATCTCTATACTCATACGCTGCCCCCTGTAGATTTTCTGAAATCCTTACAGGAGGGACAATGTCCCACTCATCTTTGAATCTCCAGAACTCAGAATCATACATAGAATGTAGTAGAGGTCAATTAATGAAATGGAAGTAAACTAAGCTAGGTCTCAATTTTTCTCATCTATGAAATGGGTATAATAACACCCATCATACAGAACTACTATGGGGATAAAATGGGACAAAAATAGAACACTGTGCACAATGTCTGGCACAGTATGTACTCCATCAATGTTTCTTCCTTCTGCACTGAGTGGAATATTATTCAACCATTTAACATTACATTTAAGGCAGACTGGTTCAAGATGGCAGAATAAAAGGATGTGCACTCACTCCTTGTTGCGAGCACACTGGAATCACAACTAACTGCTGAACAATCATTGACAGGAAGACACCGGAACTCACCAACAAAGATAACCCACAACCAAAGACAAAGGAGAAGCTGCAATGAGATGGTAGGAGGGACAATCACAGTAAAATCAAACCCCATAACAGCTGGGTGGGTGACTCACAAACCGGAGAACAATTACACCACAGAAGTCCACACACTGGATTGAAGGTCCTGAGCCCCATGTCAGGCTTCCCAACCTGGGGGTTTGGCAACAGGAGGAGGAATTCGCAGATAATCAGACTTTGAAGGCTAGTGGGATTTGACTGAAGGACTTTGACAGGACTGGGGGAAACAGAGACTCCACTCTTGGAGGGCACACACAAAGTAGTGTGCACATCAGGACCCAGGGGAAGGAGCAGTGACCGCACAGGAGATGGAGCCAGACCTACCTGCTAGTGTTGGAGGGTCTCCTGCAGAGGCAGGAGGTTGCTGTGTCTCACTGTGAGGACAAGGACACTGGCAGCAGAAATTCTGGGAAGTACTCCTTGGCGTGAGCCCTCCCAGAGTCTGCCATTAGCCCCACCAAAGAGCCTGTAACCTCCAGTGCTGGGTCACCTCAGACCAAACAACCAACAGGGAGGGAACCCAGCCCTACCCATCAGCAGACAAGCACATTAAAGTTTTACAGAGCTCTGCCCACCAGAGCAACTCCCAGCTCTACCCACCACCAGTCCCTCCCATCAGGAAGCTTGCACAAGCCTCTTAGATAGCCTCATCCACCAGGGGGCAGACAGCAGAAGCAAGAAGAACTACAGTCCTGCAGCCCGTGCAGTGAAAACCACATTCACAGAAAGACAAAATGAAAAGGCAGAGGACTATGCACCAGATGAAGGAACAAGACAAAATCCCAGAAAAACAACTAAACGAAGTGGAGATAGGCAACCTTCCAGAAAAAGAATTTAGAATAATGATAGTGTAGATGATCCAGGACATCGGAAAAAGAATGGAGGCAAAGACCGAGAAGGTGCAAGAAATGTTTAACGAAGACCTAGAAGAATTAAAGAACAAACACACAGAGATGAACAATACAAGAACTGAAAAGAAAAATACACTAGAAGGAATCAATAGCAGAATAACTAAGGCAGAAGAACGGATAAGTGACTTGGAAGACAGAATGGTGGAATTCACTGCCGTGAAACAGAAAAAAATAAATGAAGACAATCTAAGAGACCTCCGGGACAACATTAAATGCACAAACATTCGCGTTATAGGGGCCCCAGAAGGAGAAAAAAGAGAGAAAGGACCCGAGAAAATATCTGAAGAGATTATAGTCGAAAATTTCCCTAACATGGGACAGGAAATAGCCACCCAAGTCCAGGAAGCACAGAGAGTCCCAGGCAGGATAAACCCAAGGAGAAAGATGCCAAGACACATAGTAATCAAACTGAGAAAAATTAAAAGACACAGAAAAATTATTAAAAGCAACAAGGGAAAAACAATAAATAAAATACAAGGGAACTCCCATAAGGGTAACAGCTGATTTCCCGCAGAAACTCTACAGGCCAGAAGTGGGGGGGGCACAATATATTTAAAGTGATGAAAAGGAAGATGCTACAACCAAGATTACTCTACCTAGCAAGGATCTCATTCAGATTTGATGGAGAAATCAAAAGCTTTACAGACAAGAAAAAGCTAAGAGAATTCGGCACCACCAAACCAGCTCTACAGCGAATGCTAAAGGAACTTCTCTAAGTGAGAAACACAAGAGAAGAAAAGTACCTACAAAGAAACACCCCAAAACAATTAAGAAAGGTAACAGAAACATACATATCAATAATTACCTTAAATGTGAATGGATTAAATGCTCCACCCAAAAGACACAGGCTCACTGAATGGATACAAAAAGAAGACCCATATATATGCTGTCTACAAGAGACCCACTTCAGACCTAGGGACACATACAGACTGAGAGTGAGGTGATGGAAAAAGATATTCCATGCAAATGGAAATCAAAAGAAAACTGGAGTAGCAATACTCACATCAGATAAAATAGACTTTAAAGTAAAGAATGGACAAGAGACAAGGAAGGACACACATAATGATCAAGGGATCAATCCAAGAAGAAAATATAACAACTATAAATATAAATGCACCCAAGATAGGAGGACCTCAATACATAAGGCAAATGCTAACAGCTATAAAAGAGGAAATCGACAGTAACACAATAATACTAGGGGACTTTAACACCACACTTACACTAATGGGCAGATCATCCAGACAGAAAATTAACAAGGAAACACAAGCTTTAAATGACACAAGAGACCAGATAGATTTCATTGATATTTATAGGACATTCCATCCAAAAACAGCATATTACACTTTCTTCTCAACTGCACACGGAACATTCTCCAGGATAGATCACATCTTGGGTCACAAATCAAGCCTCGGTAAATTTAAGAAAACTGAAATCATATCAAGCATCTTCTCTGACAACAATGAGAAATCAATTACAGGGGAAAAAAACGTAAAAAATACAAACACATGGAGGCTAAACAATAAGTTACTAAATAACCAAGAGATCACTGAAGAAATCAAAGAGGAAATCAAAAAATACCTAGAGACAAATGACAACAAAAACACGATGATCCAAAACCTATGGGATGCAGCAAAAGCAGTTCAAAGAGGGTAGTTTACAGCAATACAATTCTACCGCAAGAAACAAGAAAAATCTCAAATAAACAACCTAACCTTACACCTAAAGGAACTAGAGAAAGAAGAACAAACAAAACCCGAAGTTAGTAGAAGGAAAGAAACCATAAAGAACAGAGCAGAAATAAATGAAATAGAAACAAAGAAACAATAGCAAAGATCAATAAAACTAAAAGCTGAAAAAAAAAAAAACCAAAAGTTGGTTCTTTGAGAAGATAAACAAAATTGATAAACCATTAGACTCATCAAGAAAAAGAGGGAGAAGACACAAATCAATAAAATTAGAAATGAAAAAAGAGAAGTTACAACAGACACCGCAGAAATACAAAGCATCCTAAGAGACTACTACAAGCAACTCTATGCCAATAAAATGGACAACCTGGAAGAAATGGACAAATTCTTAGAAAGGTATAACCTTCCAAGACTGAACCAGGAAAAAACAGAATATATGAACAGACCAATCACAAGTAATGAAATCGAAACTGTGATTAAAAATCTTCCAACAAACAAAAATCCAGGACCAGATGGCTTCACAGGTGAATTCTATCAGACATTTAGAGAAGAGCTAACACCCATCCTTCTCAAACTCTTCCAAAAAATTGCAGAGGAAGGAATACTCCCAAACTCATTCTATGAGGCGACCATCACCCTGATACCAAAACCAGACAGAGATACTACCAAAAAAGAAAATTACAGACCAATATCACTGATGAATATCGATGCAAAAATCCTCAACAAAATACTAGCAAACAGAATCCAACAGCACATTAAAAGGATAATACACCACGATCAAGTGGGATTTACCTCAGGGATGCAAGGATTCTTCAATATACGCAAGTCAATCAATGTGATACACCATATTAACAAATTGCAGAATAAAAACCATATGATCATCTCAATAGATGCAGAAAAACCTTTTGACAAAATTCAACACCCATTTATGATAAAAACTCTGCAGAAAGTGGGCATAGAGAGAACCTACCTCAACATAATAAAGGCCATATATGACAAACCCACAGCAAACATCATTCTCAATGGTGAAAAACTGAAAGCATTTCCTCTAAGATCAGGAACAAGACAAGGATGTCCACTCCCACCACTATTATTCAACATAGTGTTGGAAGTCCTAGCCACAGCAATCAGAGAAGAAAAAGAAATAAAGGAATACAAACTGGAAAAGAAGAAGTACAACTGTCACTGTGTGCAGATGACATGATACTATACATAGAGAATCCTAAAAATGCCACCAAAAAACTTCTAGAGCTAATCAATGAATTTGGTAAAGTTGCAGGATACAAAATTAATGCACAGATATCTCTTGCATTCCTATACACTTACAAGGAAAGATCAGAAATAGAAATTAAGAAAACAATCCCATTCACCATTGCAACAAAAAGAATAAAATACCTAGGAATAAACCTACCTAAGGAGGTAAAAGACCTGTACTCAGAACTATAAGACATTGATGAAAGAAATCAAAGATAACACAAACAGATGGAGAGATATACCATGTTCTTGGACTGGAAGAATCAATATTGTGAAAATGACTATACTACCCAAAGCAATCTACAGATTCAATGCAATCCCTATCAAATTACCAATGGCATTTTTTACAGAACTAGAACAAAAAAAATCTTAAAATTTTTATGGAGACACAAAAGACCCCGAATACCCAAAGCAATCTTGAGGGAAAAAAAAGGAGCTGGAAGAATCAGACTCCCTGACTTCAGACTATACTACAAACCTACAGTAATTGAGACAATATGGTACTGGCACAAAAACAAAAATATAGATCAATGGAACAGGATAGAAAGCCCAGAGATAAACCCATGCACCTATGGTCAACTAATCTATGACAAAGGAGACAAGGATATACAATGGAGAAAAGACAGTCTCTTCAATAAGTGGTGCTGGGAAAACTGTACAGCTATATGTAAAAGAATGAAATTAGAACATTCCCTAACACCATACACAAAAATAAACTCAAAATGGATTAAAGACCTAAATGTAAGACTGGACACTATAAAACTCTTAGAGGATAACACAGGAAGAACACTCTTTGACATAAATCACAGCAAGATCTTTTTTGATCCACCTCCTAGAGTAATGGAAATAAAAACAAAATTAAACAAATGGGACCTAATGAAACTTAAAAGCTTTTGCACAGCAAAGGAAACCATGAACAAGATGAAAAGACAACCCTCAGAATGGGAGAAAATATTTGCAAACAAATCAACAGACAAAGGATTAATCTCCAAAATATATAAACAGCTCATGCAGCTCAATATTAAAGAAACAAACAACCCAACACAAAAATTGGCAGAAAAGCTGCTCAACATCACTAATTATTAGAGAAATGCAAATCAAAACTACAATGAGGTATCACCTCACACCACTTAGAATAGGCATCATCAGAAAATCTACAAACAACAAATGCTGGAGAGGGTGCGGAGAAAAGGGAACCCTCTTGAACTGTTTTTGGGAATGTAAAATGATACAGCCACTATGGAGAACAGTATGGAGGTTCCTTAACAAACTAAAAATAGAATTACCATATGATCCAGCAATCCCACTACTGGGTATATACCCAGAGAAAACCAAAATTTAAAAAGACACATGCACCCCAATGTTCACTGCAGCACTATTTACAATAGCCAGGTCATGGAAGCAACCTAAATGCCTATCAACAGACAAATGGATAAAGAAGATGTGGCACATATATACAATGGAATATTACTCAGCCATAAAAAGGAACGAAATTGAGTCATTTGTTGATACGTGGACGATCTAGAGACTGTCATACAGAGTGAAGTAAGTCAGAAAGAGAAAAACAAATATCGTATATTAACGCATGTATGTGAAACCTAGAAAAATGGTACAGATGAGCCAGTTTGCAGGGCAGAAGTTGAGACACAGATGTAAAGAACGGACGTATGGACACCAAGGGGGGAAAACCGCGGTGGGGTGGGAATGGTGGTGTGCTGAATTGGGCGATTGGGATTGACATGTATACACAAATGTGTATAAAGTTGATGACTAATAAGAACCTGCAGTATAAAAAAACAAACAAACAAAACAACTAATACTAAACTTCCTTTGGGTTATTTGTATGGAAATATGTTAATATAAATGTTTCAGACATTACATGAAATTTCTAAAAATCTTATATGTTCTGGTATAATGTTATAAGTCATAATTCTAGTTATTACTTTAAAATGTATATCTCAGAAATAACTAAATTTCCTTGTCAATTGCATCATTATGAACTTTCATCAAATCTTTAACCGTGGTCATTTTTAAATCTTTTGTCATTTACAGACAGTTCTGGGTGTACTCTGATGCTTTTGCAAATATGTTCCTACAAAAGGGTTTCATCTTCAAGGAATTCACTGAAAAGACTCCAAGAAGTACAGGTTTCTGGTAACTGACTATACTGCTGAACTGAATGAATAAGCATTTTCAGAACTCTAATGGAAAACTGATGAATTCATAAAAGTGCTAACAAAAGATCAAGATGAAAAAGAAATTAATTACATGGGGCTGAGTGAACTGATGAGGATGATTATAATTTTTGTGACTTTCTGTTTCAATAAACAAACAAAAAAGACACATGCACCCCAATGTTCATTGCAGCACTATTTACAATAGCCAGGTCATGGAAGCATCCTAAATGCCCACTGACAGACAAATGGGTAAAGAAGATGTGGTACATATATACAATGGAATATTACTTAGCCATAAAAAGGAATGAAATTGGGTCATTTGTAGAGACATGGATGGACCTAGAGACTGTCCTACAGAGAGAAATAAGTCAGAAAGAGAAAAACAAATATCGTATATTAACGCATATATGTGGAATCTAGAAAAATGGTACAGATGAACCAGTTTGCAAGGCAGAAGCAGAAACACAGATGTAGAGAACAAACGTATGGACACCAAGGGGGGAAAGTGCGGGGGGTGGGGGTGGGGGATCAACTGGGAGATTGGGATTGACATGTATACACTAATATGTATAAAATAGATAACGAATAAGAACCTGTTGTATAAAAAATCAATTAATTAAATTAAATTTTTAAAAAACAGAAAAAATAAAATTACATTTAAGAAAGCATTTATGAAATAATATTAAGTGAGGAAGAATGCAAAATTAAATTTACCCATGATCTCCACTGCACAAAGTTTATATAAATATTTTGAAAAATACTAGAGCAAAATATTAGAGCCTAATTTGTTACAGATAGGATTGTGAATTAATTTTTTCTTTCTCTTCTTTGCACTTCCAACAATTTGATTATAATGTCGTTTGTGAAATAACATACTTTAACAGAAAAAGAATGCCAACAATAGGAAAAACATGTTTGCAAAGAAATATACATTTGCAAAATATCACAAGGTCAAAAAATACCAAGAGTTCTATTGTAATTTGATGAGATATTATAAGCTCCTCTTGTATGCAGATTATCTAATACCCTAAATCTAGCATACAGTAGGTATTCAACAAATGTTTACTTGCTGGAGAAAAACACACTTAGGTCTTTCCTTTCTCTTGCTGAAGATGTAACATCTGCTCTTTAGCTTATCAGATATTATTTTCTTGGCTTTTAAACAGAAGTAATAGGGACAGGCAGTGGAAAAGAGAAAAAGAAAATTATTAAGAAGAAAAGAAAGGGAAAAGGGAAGGAGAGAACAGGACAGAAAAGAGTAGAAGGAAAAAAGCTTAAAGGCAATAAGACACAAGAGAGAAAAAGTCAATTATATAAATAATTGACCAAAGTAAAATAACTTAGAGGTGTTATCATGCACAGAAATTCAATCTCCCTAAGGCAGCAAAAAGAGGGCCCATGCTGCCTGATCACAACTTGGGATAAAGGTTGTACAGGCACTGCTAGAAGTTTTAGTAGTGAGGCCATGGGTGTGGCCACATGCATGGACAGGATAACAAAAAGTGGGCATGACAAGTCAAGAAACAGCCTTAGCTTTTCCTCACCTACCACTGTGAATGAACTGGTGCCCCTCACACTCTGAGCTTCAATTCCTCATGTATATTGGAATGTCTTTAACATTGTTTCCTGTTAGCAGCAAACTCAGCTCTAGAAACAGCTTCCCAGATTCATCCTGAACCTTTCTGAAGTTGCCCTCCCCCAACCCTCCAGAGTTTGTCATCAGCACTCAGCATCTGCTCTGCATTCCCAGTGACTGTTCCAGGCAACTAATCTAGATTCATTTCCTGTTGGCTTTCAACACAGTCATATACTTATAACCAAATAACTTAAGGACCTCTTAGTTCATTATATTGGGCCAAGGAGAGACAAACATTCCCATTCTCAGTAACTATTTGATGATACTAAGTAATAAATCATGTGCTGCTGTGTTAGTCTGAGTGGACTGCACCAATTCTAAGAGCTCATTCAGTTTCAGGAAGCAGCTTACTTCCTCCTCCCAAGGCAAGTTGCACCAAAAATAACAAAGAATAAACTTTCAAGCTGCATGTGATTTTTGAGGCCTCTGGCTCCAAAGTTTATTTGTTAGAAGTTGTTTCACTGTAATCATTGAAGTGGGTCTTTATTAACTTAATAACAATTCAGATTTTATTTCTTAATAAAGGATCTCTTAAAACTATTTCAGGTTTAATATTTAATTGCAAGAAGGCAATTCTTCCAAATAAGCAACAGACAAACATCCTGTTTTGTTCTTGGCTCTGTGGGAAATGAATACTAATGTAAAAACTATACTTTACAGACACATATTTCCAGGAATATCATTTGACAAAAATTATAGAACCATCTCAAATGGGGACATGCAATTTCTTGACTTTTGGTACTAAGTCACTTTCACTTAATTTATTCAATATTCTTGATATTGATTGATATTCTGGGTGATGGGAAACTGAGTCAAAAGCAAACTTACCCCACTTATGTTATTCATGTCACTACCACTGTTACTTATATCTCATATAGCATTAATCGAAGCTGGAGAATTAAATCTTAACTTAAAAATATTTTGGACTTAAAATGCAAACCATCATTATGGTAAATGACTTATTGGAAACATAAAAATTACTTTAAATTTATAAAGCCTAAAAACTGTTTGTAATAATACAAATCAAACTCATTCATGACAAATTAAGACATTATACTTCAAAATTTATTCTTAAATGTACATTTTCATACTTAATTTTATTAAAATCTGTAAGTCTAAAACTCATTCAAAATATAGTTTTTTTAACACTATTAAAGTACTTAGGAAGAAAACAAAATCTAACAGAGAGTGGGCACCTTAAGAAATGACTCTACTGTTTCTCATAAACTGTGCAACCTTGAATTTGCAGTGCTTGGCAAAGGCCAGGAGATGTGCTAGGAGCTCAGTAAATACAAGGCCATATTTTAAACCTTAGGAGGCCGGTTCAGCAGCCAGACAAAGCAGTTCCACGTAAATCTGTTTTAATGATCCCTTCTTTCCCCCAACAAGTACTCCTGGCCACAGAGGAATAATCTGTAAAACTAACTCTATTTCTACTTCTAATCAGAAGAATGCTGAGGGAGCTAAGGACATCAAAACAACAGAGTTAAGTCCAAACAATGACATGACAAGGTATGCCACTTGACTATCCTGACAAGTCAAAAAGAGGCCATTCCCTTCTCGAATAAGATTAACTTGTTTAGGAGAGGACGAAGACATTCCTGTCAGCCTGCAAAGAGGAAGGCAAGCAAGCAGTGAAGTCTTGGCTGGGCTCTGGGTGCATAAAAATAAAGTCATGGCCCACATCAAGTCTTACGTAGGTCCCAGTTTTTCGGGCCACCTAGGGCAGAAATCTTTTTTTTTTTTAAATAAATTTATTTATTTTTGGCTGCGTTGGGTTTTCGTTGCTGTGTGCAGGCTTTCTTTAGTTGCGGCAAGCGGGGGCTACTCTTCGTTGCGGTGCACGGACTTCTCATTGCGGTGGCTTCTCTTATTGTGGCGCACGGGCTCTAGGTGCGCGGGCTTCAGTAGTTGTGGCATGTGGGCTCTAGAGCGCAGGCTCAGTAGTCGTGGCGCATGGGCTTGGTTGCTCCGCGGCATGTGGGATCTTCCCACACCAGGGCTCGAACCCGTGCCCCCTGCCTTGGTAGGCGGATTCTTAACCACTGAGCCACCAGGGAAGTCCCGAGCATAAATCTTTTTTTTTTTTTTTCCGGTACGCAGGCCTCTCACTGTTGTGGCCTCTCCCGCTGCGGAGCACAGGCTCCGGATGCGCAGGCTCAGCGGCCATGGCTCACGGGCCCATCCTCCTGGACCGGGGCACGAACCCGTGTCCCCTGCATCATCAGGCGGACTCTCAACCACTGTGCCACCAGGGAAGCCCCCGAGCATAAATCTTTTGAGTGTCATAGGCAGAGTAGTCAGGAAGCTGATGCTGACTGGCTCCCTCCACAGCCTGTGACTCAGTGATAATCTACTAATGACAAGTCCTCCACATCAAGTAAGAGCTGCTTTGAGGAATATGGTTAAGTCTCCTTACAAACTAATTTCTAATTCTGAAATCAGGACAAAGCCACTTTCAAGTCCACTGTGGATATTTTAGAGATCAAAAGATCACGGGTAAGAGACCCACCCCATCTCCAGTTCTAAAGAAAACGCAAATAAATTTACAACACTAAGTATAACTACAAAATGTCTTAAAAGACAATACTGGAGATTTATTAGCACAATTCTTCCAAGCAGCAGCTAGGTTTTTTTTGAAAGATTTCCTTATAGTCACTGTTGTAATATAGTTTTTTTTAACATCTTTATTGGAATATAATTGCTTTACAATGTTGTGCTAGTTTCTGCTGTATAACAAAGGGAATCAGCTATATGTATACATATAATCCCATATTCCCTCCCTCTTGCGTCTCCCTCCCACTCTCCCTAAGCAGCAGCTAGGTTTTAAAAATACCATTAGCATATCTTTTTCTACTTCTATCAACATTCTATTCCCTTCTATATGTTTCTGTATTAAAAGAATTTTTGTGGACAAAAATTCCATAGCATGTTTTATTTTTTTATTTTTATTTTT
Source organism: Tursiops truncatus (assembly GCF_011762595.2). Classification (NCBI taxonomy): domain Eukaryota; kingdom Metazoa; phylum Chordata; class Mammalia; order Artiodactyla; family Delphinidae; genus Tursiops; species Tursiops truncatus. The sequence continues at coordinate 62,878,398 of NC_047041.1, read as the reverse complement.
ATTTTTTTTGGCGGTACGTGGGCCTCTCACTGTTGTGGCCTCTCCCGTCGCAGAGCACAGGCTCCGGACACGCAGGCTCAGCAGCCATGGCTCACGGGCCTAGCCGCTCCGCGGCATGTGGGATCTTCCCGGACCGGGGCACGAACCCGTGTCCCCTGCATCAGCAGGCGGTCTCTCAACCACTGCGCCACCAGGGAAGCTCAGCATGTTTTATTTTTTACTTCCCCTTTCACATACGTGCACAATTACATTATTATTATTATTAAGCACTAAGAAACTGTCCCCACCGCTACAGTGAAACTGCCTTCTCCTTGCTTACCAATGACCACCTAATTGTTAAATCCAAGGGCAACTTCTCACTCATTACCCTCTAATTTTTCTATAGAATCTAATGCTAGGAACTACTTTTCTGCTTCTTAGAACTTCTTCTTTCTTTGGCACCCATGACTCAACACTCTTCCAGTTCTCCACCAACCTCACAGACTATCCAATTCTGCTTCCTTTACCAAATCTACTTCCTCCCCCTGCTACAGAAATGGGCTCAAAATTTTGTCTTCAGCCCTCGCTTCTCCCACTATTGTCTCTTCCTCCCTGATCTAACCTACTCCCATGGCTTCCCTGTCTCTGTCTCCAGCCCTGACCTCTCACAGCTCTAAATGTACTCTTTCAGTTCAAACAGGACAGCTCCACAAGGATGATCCACTCAAAATGCCAAATGTACCAAGCCCATCATCATACATCATATCCCCAATTTGTTCATCACCCTGTCATTCATTCATACACACACACACACACACACACACACACAAAATTTAGTGAGCGTTTATCATGGAGCCAGACATTAAGTTAAATGCTTCACATACATCAACTATCAGTCCTCACAAGAGTCCAGTGAAGGAAGTAGTGATCCCCATTTTCCAGATGGGGAAACCCAAACAGGGAGATTAAGTAATCTGTTCACAGTCACAGAGCTAAAAAGTGGTCAAGTAGGGATTTAAACCAGGCAGTCTGATTTGAAAGACCATGCTTTAAACAACTATACAATATTACCTCCCAGTCGCCCAGACCTGAAACTTGTCTCTATCTCTGTACAGCCATCACATTCTAGTTAGAAAGGGCATGTGTCATTCTTTTTGACTGCCCAGCACCTAACCCGCTTCTTATGTCTGGGGAATTCCCAATATGGAAGTTAAAAACACAATTGGACACTTTCCAGGCCTCCTTTGCAGCTAGCTCATGGCATGTGACCTAGGTTATAACAATTAGATGCATCACGCCCTGACTGTGATTGAGAAATAGGCACAGAAAACTCTCCATGGTAGCAAGAACAGTTACTTGCAGGAAGATTTGAGTTCCTGGACAGCACCCAGTGTGCAGGGCCAGAGGTGTTCCGTGGTACAAGTACAACACACATTTTCCCTGTGGTTCCTCACTGCACAGCCTCCACACCTGGTTTTTCAGCCATCATAGCCATTCTGTCAGCTACCCAACATCCTTTTTAAAATTCCCTTTTTGGCTGAAATCAGTCAATCCAGCTGTTTCAAAGACTGGCAATCCAGTCAAGCTGGATACCTCACTCATCTCCGACATGCCCTGCCTTTCCTTTCCTGCCTCATATAACCTTGCCCACTGTTCCCTCCAACCGGAAGTCTTCTCCTCTGCCTTCTCCATTAGTCAAAATTCTTCCGTCTTTTAAGGCCCAGCATAAATGCTACCTTCCCACTAAATATAATAGGTAACACAATGAGCACTTTCTAAGGGCCAGGCAGTCTTCTCATCTGATATTCACAAGAGCAGTTAGGAGGCAGATACTAGCATTAGCCTTATTTTACAGTTGAGGAAACTGCAGCAAAAACTAATGAAGTAAATTTCCCAAGGTCACACAGCTAGTGAGCAGTGTGGAAGCCAGAATTCAAATCCAAGAAATCTGACTCCAGACTCCTGCTCTTAACCAAGGAACACCAAATTACAGCCCATGAGTCAAATCTACCCCAGCTGCCAAATCTGGCTCTCAGCCTGTTTTTATACACACTTGCTCCAAGAACGGTTTTTACATTTTTCAGCGGTTAGAAGGGGTAAAATCAAAAGAGTAATAATATTTCATGGTCCATTAAAATTATATGAAACTCAAATTTCAACATCCATAAGTAAAAGTTTTATTAAAGCACAGGAACGTATTGTCTTGTGGCTGCTTTCACGCTATTAACAGCAGAGTTGAGTAGCTATAACAGAGACAATATGGCCCAGGAAGCCCACAAAACCTCAAATATTTTCTGTCTGGCCCTTTACTGAAAAAGTTTAAGACCCTGCTTTTAACCACTACATTATACTGCCTCTCTTAAAAAGCCTTCCCTGATCCCTGACCTCCCTCAAACTGGAATAAATCTTTCCCTTCTCTGTATTTGCATGGCATTTGCACCTCTCTTATAACAGGTAGTTTATTTTGCTTTGAATTACACTTGATTTTTTTCTTTTCCTTGAGCAGACTGCATATTCCTTGAAGGCAGGAAGTCATCTTTTTCACTTTGTATTCCTCTTATTGCCTCATTTACTGTTGCCAGTCGATAAATCCTTGCTGACTTGAAATAAAATATTGCAGTGTGAACTTTTAAACAGATTTTCCTAACATAAACATGAATCATACAAATAAATCACAGACTAGACTCATGCTGGCAGGATGGGTAATAATGGGCACCCTCAATCACTACTGGTAGGTATATAAATGGTACAGCCTTTCTGAAGGGCAATTCTGCTTCTTTCATCTCATACCCTGAAAGTGTGCATTTCTTAGGACTTAGCATTCCACTGCTGGAAATTTATCCTACAGAAATAAGCAGACTAGTGTGCAAAAATGTATGCAATAATATTAGTCATAGGAGCTAACATTTACTGAGTACATATCACGTGCCAGGCACTGAGCCAAGTCATTTATTTTTTCCCCCTAGTCGCGATTTAATTATTTTTTTTAATTTTAGATTTTTTATTGAGGTAACATTGGTTCATAACATTATATAAGTTTCATGTATACAACACTGTATTTCTAATTCTACATGCACTATAGTGTGCTCACCACTGAAAACTTAGTTTCCAAAAAGTTGACCCTCTTTATCCCTTTCACCCTTCCCACCCCTACTTCCCCTCTGGTAGCCACTGTTCTGTTCCCTGTATCTATATGTTTTTGTTTGGTTTGGTTTGTTCGATTATTTTGTTTGTTTGTTCATATTCCATATATGCATAAAATCATACAGTATTCCTCTTTCTCTGACTTATTTCACTTACTGAACTAAGTCCTTTAAATACAGAGCCTCACAACCCTTAGAATAAACATTTTTATGAGCCCCATTTTATAGATGAGGAAATTAAAACTCAAGAGGTTACATCATTTGTCCAAGGTTAGGGGATTACAAAATGACTTTTTTTAAGCGGAGGACTACAGTTGATTAATCTGCATATTATTAGTCTTTTCTAAATTTACTACTGTAATAAGCATGTATTACATGGATCATTTTTTAGGGCAGTAAGAGAGCACAGAATCCTTACTCCTGTATTCCCCCCATCCCCCGCCGTCCCCCCGCCCCTTGGAAGCTCAGGGAAAATAACCCAGAACAAAACAAGCAAATGTCCTTTTTCATTTACTTTAGAAAGTATGGTCTTAAAAAAGTCTCCATCCTTGGCTTTGAAACAAGAATAGTTATTTCCTCACATAAATCAGCCTTGGGAACAACATTCTGGATCCTATGTGTTTCCCTAGCATCACTCAGCCATTTCTTACGGTTTTGCCAATATGTAAGTAGACAGAAAATTATGTTGTGCCTTGTACTGAATAAAGACTCTTTGAACATGAGGATGGATTTGTCTATAATTATAGCAGTTTAGAGAGGAAGAGTCCCACCCTGCGTGCAAATCTCCATGGTTACTGCATAACCCTAAATCACTAACTTTTGGACTTTTTTGGATCTAAGCTTTTTTGCCTCTGATCCAAAACCACTAGTACAGGATCTCCTTCCATATCTACTTCCAAGTTAGATCTATTAAATGCTAAGATGGCCCTGTAAAACTTCCCAGAGCCACACTTACCTCTTCTGGTACAATAATTAGTGGGTACTTGTCCTCAGATAAAAAGTTGAAAATAACCCATACTTTAAATGCATCGTCTTCTGTAATGAGCAGGAGACTCTTTGCGAGGTTTTTTTTGACACAGAGGGTCCAACACATCCTATTGAATTCAATCTTGTCAAAGTTGTCTTGGACCTAAAAAGGAACGAGGAAAAATTCCAATGAACCAGTCCAAAATAAGCAGCATGTAAACCAAATAAAACAGAAAGACAAAGCCTACTACAGGCTTCTATTTTAATCAATCCAATTAACCAATAACCATTTCCTAAGTAGTTGCTTAGGTACCACACTTTCAAAGACTCGATTAAGAATGTTATATTGAGGGCTTCCCTAGTGGCGCAGTGGTTGAGAGGCCGCCTGCCGATGCAGGGGACGCGGGTTCGTGCCCCGGTCCAGGAAGATCCCACATGCCGCGGAGCGCCTAGGCCCGTGAGCCATGGCCGCTGAGCCTGCGCGTCCGGAGCCTGTGCTCCGCAACGGGAGAGGCCACAACAGTGAGAGGCCTGTGTACCGCAAAAAAAAAAAAAAAAAAAAAAAAGAATGTTATATTGAGGGACTTCCCTCGTGGTCCAGTGGGTAGCACTCCGTGCTCCCAATGCAGGGGGCCCGGGTTCGATCCCTGGTCAGGGAACTAGATCCCACACGCAGGTCGCAACTAAACATGCCACAACGAAGATCCCACGAGCCACAACTAAGACCCGGCACAGCCAAAATAAATAAATATTAAGAAAAAAAAAAGAATGTTATATTGAGCCTGACACCGAAGCAACACCTGCCCGTATCACTCAGTCGGCACATAAAATACTGGCTTGTCAAGTAGTTTTTTTTTTCATGTATAAACATTATCTTCTAAACAGATTACCAATCCTGATACAGAGAAGTTGAGAATGTCAATTACTCAATACGAGCTACATGCAGATATCTCATCTTTACCTATATGGTCAAAGAAGATACTTTCTCTTGGGAAAAACTGTTGAACTGAAATTCTAAAAAGACAGCTCTGCCACTCAGTCATTCAGTTATGCATTCAACATTCTCTCAGTGTCTACTATGAGCCAAATACTATGCTACAAATTAAGGATATAAAGGTGAAGAAGAACTTGGCCACTGCTCTTAGAATAGTCACAGTTTATTAGGAAAAACAGACATGCAAATAGACAAATTTTAACATAACACACAGTATAATTCAATAGTTTTTCACTCATTCAACAGATAAAATTTAGATAGTAATTATTATCTGCCGGGGACAATGCAAAGATACTGAATATACTACTAGCCCATGTCTCCAAGGGATGTCAAGGCAATTACAATATAGTGTGATAAGTATTATATAGAGGTAAGCAGAGGATTCTGTGGGAACACTGAGGAGCTAACCCAATCTTAAGAATTGGGGGAAGATTTGCAGAAAAAGTGACATAACAGAGCTGAGTCCTAAAGGACCGCCAAGAGTCAAAACAATTGAGAATGAGGTAAAGAGTGTTCCAGGTAGAACAGAATGTGAGAAAGCCCAGAGGCAGAAACAACCATGGTTAGTTTGGAAGAACTGCAGGAAGGTTAATGTGAATGGGGCACTTGGTACTAGAGGGAGGTATGAGTCAAGGCTCTTTATAAATGCAAATAAGAGAAATGATCTTGAGTTCCTTTAAACAGATAAGGAATTTATTGGAAAAGCAATGGGTAACCTCAAAGATCCAACACAAGGGCTGAAAAACCTAGACTCTGAAACTAAGCCGTTACTAATCTAGGCTAGGCAGTCATAACTGCAATTGAAACTACTCATGGTACCAGCGGGTGGAGACACGACTGCCAATATAACATGAGGCCATCACTGTTGCCACTGACCCAGTCCTTGATCCTCCGTGTCCCTCAATGCAGATTCAAAGTCCCCACCTCAATGCAGATTCAAAGTCCCACCAGGTCACATTCCTAAGCCCTAGCTGCCAGGGAGCTGGGAAAATGAGGATCCAAACTTTTCAATATCTGAGATGTGAGATAGGTCCTGTCCTCCACCAAGACACTGTGGAATTTCCCAGACATAAGAAAAGAGTTGATACTGGTCAGATGAAAAAATGACAAATGTCCACTGCATGGGGCACAGTGAAAGACTAGGCTAGAGAGGTAGGTGAAGACCAGATCATGAAGAGCCTTATAATTCACAGTAAGGAGTTAGGATTTACCTGTACTGAAAGAGAGGGAGGGGGCAGCATATACAACCTGCATTTTAAAAGCCATATTGGGGACAATATGGAAAATGTACGGGAGGAGGCAGAGCGGGTGACAGGACAACATGAGCAAAGCATTTCTTTCTAGAGAAAGGTGAATGAAGTGCTGTGTGTAATGTAAGGAAGAAGTCACTAGTTGGCTGCAGGAGGAAGTTTCTCTCATTCTCTGGCTAGAATTTGTCATTAGTAAACCAGTTCCCCACAAGTAAGAAGATATATCCTTTGTGCTCTGCCTTGAGCACCCTGTCTCAGTCTGACACCATTTCCCATGCCCCCATGGTACACAAATGACCCCATGAAGGGAATAATAACTGCTGCTTCTCTTTTTCTTCTCTTCTCTTTTCATTTCTTTTTTTTTCTTTAACACCATTTATTGAGGATTTAGCATATGCTTGGCATTTTATATGCAGTTTCTTATTTAAACTTTGTATTGGCCCCATAAGGTTAAACACTCTCCCAATTTTACAGATCAGGAAATAGAGGTTCAGAAAAGTTGAGTACCAAGTTTACATGGCTAGTAAATATCAAAACCAGGGTTTAAAATCAAAGCTCAAATTCTGTCTCTTCTCTATGCCAAACTGCTTGTAGAATTCAGTAGATGGAGGACATCTATCTATGTGATGGAAGACATCTCTACAGGACTAGTTTGAAAGACCACTACTATCAACTCTATCCACCCACACCCCCAAAAAGCACTAAGTGGAAGATATGCCACCAGGGAAAATGACATGTGCATGAAAGCATACAGTGTTGCCCTGAGGAACAAGAAGTGATTCTATGTGTATCATGAGGTGAATTATTGAGTTCCTGAGAGGGAGTGGCTAGATTTATGGCTAGAAAAGCAAACACAGACAAAAATCACAAAGAGCTTTATAGTTTTAAGAGATAGCCTGTAGGAAACTCCCAAGTTTAGAGCAAAGAACGAGCAGGTCATCTGCAGCCCACATTAGTACTTTGCAGAAAAGACGGTATTTGAGGCAGACCTTGAAGTATATTGAAGAGTACAAGGAAAAGTACTCCAAAGGACAGGAAAGGAAGTGCCATGAGCAAAGGCATGGCAGGAGCAGCACACCAACCATGTTTGGGGATGGCCACAGCATGAAGAGGACACAAGGGAGAAAGAAAGACAGGTGTTCAATTATGTGAATCTTCAACCTGCAGTTCTGGGAAGACATTTAGATGGAGGTGTCCAAAGACAATCGAGGAAGGAACTGTAACCTAACAGAAGAGGCAGATTTGTGAATCAACTGCATGTCGACAATGACTGAAGCCACAATGGTCAGTGAGATCACTGAGAGAAAACATAAAGTGAGAAAATAGATGGAATCAAAAACAGAACCTCAAGAGACTCGCACATTTACAAGCGGGAGGAGGAAGAGGAATTATGATGACTAGAAGAACAGTCAAAGTGGTAGGAGAACCACAAAGACATGAAAACTGAGTGAGGAAAGAGTAAGAGGAAGGTTTGATCAACCCAGGAGTCTCCCCTTATCCACAAGGGATAAATTCCAGGACCCCAGTAGATGCCTGAAACCACAGGTAGTACTGAACCCTATATACACGTGTTTTTTCCTATACATATAAATCTATGATAAAGTTTAATTTATAAATTAGGTACAATAAGAGATTGACAACAATAATTAATAATAAAATAGAACAATTACAAACAATATATTGTAATAAAAGTTATGTGAATGTGGTCTCTCTCCCTCTCAAAATATCTTACTGTAAAAAAAATTTTTTTTAATAAATTTATTTATTTTTGGCTGTGTTGGTTCTTCATTGCTGCACGCAGGCTTTCTCTAGTTGCAGCAAGCGGGGGCTACTCTTCATTGTGGTGCTCGGGCTTCTCATTGTGGTGGCTTCTCTTGTTGTGGAGCATGGACTCTAGGCGCGTGGGCTTCAGTAGTTGTGGCACGTGGGCTCAGTAGTTGTGGCACAAGGGCTTAGTTGCTCCACAGCACGTGGGAGCTTCCCGGACCAGGGATCGAACCCATGTCCCCTGCACTGGCAGGCGGATTCTTAACCACTGTACCAACAGGGAAGTCTCTTACTGTACAAATTTAATGCCTTTTCCATCTTTCAGCACTTATCATGTACTTGGCCATAACTTTTGCAGTTTGAGGTGCAATAAGAAAACTAGCAGAATTTCTTTTTCCTTCCTCACAATTTCACGGATAGAAGATTCGGTCTTACCCAGATATTAGCCAACTCAGCATACAGTTTTTTTTTTTTTCTTATTAAGTACAGAAGTTTCACCTTTTCACTTAAAGGAAGCACTTTAAAGCTTCTCTTTGGCTATCTGAATTGCCAGCATCACCACTCTTGTGCTTTGGGGCCATTTTTAAGTAAAATAAGAGTTACTTGGGAATTCCCTGGCAGTCCAGTGGTTAGGACTTGGCGCTTTCACTGCTGTGGCCCCGATTCAATCCCTGGTTGGGGAACTAAAATCCTGCAAGGCTCGCAGCGCAACCAAAAAAAAAAAGAGTTACTTGAACACAAGGACTGCAATACCCCAACAGTTGATCTTATAACTCAGATAGCTATTAAGTGACTAATGGGTGGGATACACTGGACAAAGGGACAATTCATGTCCTGGTGTCCTAGGCAGGACAGGGCAGAAAGGCACAAAGTTTCATCACGATACTCAGGACAGCGTACAATTTAAAATGTATGAATTCTTTATTTCTGGAATTTTCTATTTAATATTATCAGACCACACTTGACAGGTAACTGAAACCATGGAAAGAGAAACTAAGGATAAGACGGGGCTACTGCAGTGCCAAATGCTACAGAGAAATTAAGGAGGAGTCGTTTAAGAAAAGACTACTGGTTTTGCAATTCAGTGGTCACTAGTTAGTTACCTTCAAGATAGCCGAGAAGTCTGGGTATAAGTCAGACTGCAGTGGGATCAGAAACCAAGCAGATTCTCCATAAATTAGTTTTCCCAGGAAATAAATAGTGGCTTTTCGGTGCAAGTTCTCTGTGTCTTATTTAATTTTAATAAATTGTCTGTTTGGCTTATTACTTCTCTATATTCTAATCTACTATTCTTTAGTTTAATCATGATCAAAGGTAGAAGTATATCAAACGATGGCATTTACACCTTTAAGAAAAGAAAACATCAGATCATATATGAAAAGTGCACAACCAACATCAAACTCAAAGATGAAAAACTGAAAGCTTTTCTCTTCTCTTAGAGAAGAGATGAGGAACAAGACAAGGATGCCCACTCTGACCACTTCTATTCAACACAGTTCAGAAAGACTCAGCCAGAGAGATTAGGCAAGAAAAAGAAATAAAAGGCATCCAAATTGGAAAGAAAAAAGCAAAATTATCTCTGTTTGCAGATAAAATGCTTTTTCTTTTTTTTTTTTTTTTTTTTTCGGTACGCGGGCCTCTCACTGTTGTGGCCTCTCCCATTGCGGAGCACAGGCTCCGGACGCGCAGGCTCAGCGGCCATGGCTCACAGGCCCAGTCGTTCCGCGGCATGTGGGATCTTCCCAGACCAGGGCACGAACCCGCGTCCCCTGCATCAGCAGGCGGACCCTCAACCACTGCACCACCAGGGAAGTCCCAAATGCTTTTTCTTATGTAGAAAACTCTCGAGATTCCACCTAACAACTGGTTTATTAAAACTAATACACCAATTCAGCAAACTTCCAGGATACAAAATCAACCCTCAAAAATCAGTTGTGTTTCTATACACTAACAATGACAATCAGAAAAGAAAATTAAGAAAACAATCCCATTTGCAATAGCATCAAAATGAATAAAATACTCAGGAATAAACTTAACCAAGGAGGCAAAAGACTTGTACATTGAAAACTACAAAACATTACTCAAAGAAATTAAAGACGACACAAATAAATAGAAAAACACTCTATGCTCATGGACTGGAAGACTTAAATTATTAAAATGTCTATACTATCCAAGGCAATTTACAGATTCAACACAATCCCTGTCAAAATCTCAAAGGCATTTTTTTTTTTTTGCAGAAACAAAAAACATCATCCTAAAATTCATATGGAATCTCAAAGGTCCATGATAGTCAAAACAATCTTGAGATGGGACTTCCCTGGCAGTCCAGCAGTTAAGACTCCGTGCTTCCAATGCAGGGGGTGTGGGATCGATCCCTGGTTGGGGAACTATGATTCCATATGCCCTGTGGCACAGCCAAAAAATTTGAAAAACAAAAATCATGGGCTTCCCTGGTGGCGCAGTGGTTGAGAGTCCGCCTGCCGATGCAGGGGACACGGGTTCGTGCCCCGGTCCGGGAAGATCCCACATGCCACGGAGCGGCTAGGCCTGTGAGCCATGGCCGCTGAGCCTGTGCGTCCGGAGCCTGTGCTTCGCAACGGGAGAGGCCACGACAGTAAGAGGCCCGCGTACCGCAAAAAAAAAAAAGAAAAAAAAAAATCTTGAGAAGAACAAAGCTGGAGGCCTTACACTTCTTGATTTCAAAACCTATTACAAAGCTAATAGGTAATCAAAACAGTATGGTACTGGGGAATTCCCTGGTAGTCCAGTGGTTAGGACTCCACGCTTCCACTGCAGGAGGCATGGGTTTGATCCCTGGTCGGGGAACTAAGATCCCACAAGCCATGCGGCACAGCCAAAAAAACAAAACAAAAACAGTATGGTACTGGCATAAAAACAGACATATAGACCAATAGAACAGAATAGAGAGCCCAGAAATAAACCCTAATGTATACTGTCAAGTGAGCTTTAAGAAGGGTGCCAAGACCACACAATGAGGAAAGGACCATCTCTTTTACAAGTGGTATTGGTAAAACTGAATATCCACATGCAATAGAAGGAAGATGGGCCCTTATCTTACACCACGTTCAGAAATTAAGTCCAAAACAGAGTAAAGATCTAAATGTAAGACCTAAAAGGATAAAACTCCAAGAAGAAAATATAGGGGAAAAGCTTCATGACATTGGAATGGGCAATGATTACTTGCGTATGATTCTAAAAGCACAGGCAACAAAAGCAAAACAGACAAAACTACATCAAACTTAAAAGCTCCTGCACACAAAGGAAACAATCAACAGTGTGGGACATGGGTGAACCAGTCCTTGCCATCCCAGAACTTACACTCCAGGGGGGTAATAAGATATCAAACTATACAGCAATAACACAACCACTTATGTGGTGAAAACTGTGGCAAAAAGGAAAAGGCACAAAACGTTGCAAGCATACATTACAGGAAAGCTGGTTAGGTCTAGAATGGGTGGGGTGCTACCTGGAGAAACCTCCCTGAGGAAGTGACAATCAAGACAAGACCTCCACATTACGGGTGGAGGAAACTTTACAGCAGAGGAAGCAGCATGTCTGAAGACTCTGTGGCAGGAAGGGTCTTAGTAATCTGAGGAAGGTCAAGGTGGCTGGACTGAAGTGAACAAGAAGGGAGGAGAGAGGAAGAAGAGGAGGCTAGAGAGGTTGCAGAGGCCAAATTGAATGTGGCCCTGTGTGCCATGATAAAGATGCTTAAAACAACAGCAAGGCATTGAAAGGTATGGATTCAATATTCAATATTACCTCAATGAAAATAAATCCATAAATTGAAATGGTCTCTAGGTCTGTTCTAACTACAAAAGGTCTAGAAATCTATGATTCCATACTCCATTTCATCTACAATTACAAACTGTGCTCCAAAATTCCAGTTTGTATCACACATATTAAATCAATAGTCTCACATTTAATAATAATGGCTGCTAGTGGTTTCAAGGTGTCCAAATGGAGGATAATTTCCCAGAAAGAAAGTGTAGAGTCCTTCTTATTTTTAACATATAATTACTTTACACCAAAATTCATACATATGAAGAATAAGGTATGACCTCAATTCTGACTCAAAGCACTAAAAGTATTTACAAAACTAAACTCACATGTTCTCTAAACTAGAAATTTCATACAAACCAGCTCAAGACTAAAGTGGCTGTGGAACAGAGACAGTTCTCAGAAGACAGGGAAACTGGCCAATTTGACACTTTAGAAATTGATTGTAGAAATGTTTTTTCTCAGAAAGCATTCATACTCTTTGATCAGTGATTCTACTTCAAATAATCTATTCTAACAAGTGAATCCGAGTCAGATAAAGATTTATCTAGGATAGTCACTATTATTTATAAGAGTGGGAAAAAAAAAGTCCACCAAAAAGGGAATGGGTGTAAAGTCACAGTACAAAACTATTATACAGTCACTGAATACCACTTAGTACCTGGGTGACCTTGGGCAAGCAATTTAACCCACGGTCCGTCTCATCTTTAAAATGGTGGTAATGATGGTACTTAACCTACAGAGTTGACATAAAGACTTAATTAGAAACCTGTTTAAAACATTTAGTACCTGATACACAATAGACTCTAAATAAATGTTAGCATATGTATACTCAACGTCTTTTTAAAAAAATTTAATGATATGGGACAATATTAATGTTAAGTGTTCAATATGATCCCAACTTGAAAAATAATATATAAAAACATATTTTAAAAAACAAAAACTTGGGAATTCCCTGGCAGTCCAGTGGTTAAGACTCTGTGCTCTCACTGCCAAGGGCCTGGGTTCGATCCCTGGTTGGGGAACCAAGATCCCACAAGCCGTACAGCACAGCCAAAAGAATAAATAAAATAAAAACTCAAAGCACACATATAAAATGTTAACAGTAACTGCCTATATATGTTAAACTTATGGGTGATACATATTTTCTTAACAAGTTCCTTTTTTTTTTCTTAATTTCAACAATATCCTGTTATTGCCTTTACAATTAAAAAAACTTTAAAAACAGTATTTTACATTAATTATCATGGAGATGCAAATCAAAATACAGTAAGATTCATACCCACTGGAATGCCTATAATAAAAAAAAAATGTTGGGCTTTCCTGCTGGCACAGTGGTTGAGAGTCCACCTGCTGATGCAGGGGACACGCACGGGTTCGTGCCCCGGTCCGGGAGGATCCCACATGCCACAGAGTGGCTGGGCCCGTGAGCCATGGCCGCTGAGCCTGCGCATCCGGAGCCTGTGCTCCGCAACAGGAGAGGCCGCAGCAGTGAGAGGCCCACGTACAGCAAAAAAAAAAAAAAAAAAAAAAAAAAAAAATGTTGGTGAGGATATGAAGAAATTGGACCCCTCAGCCATTGCTGGTAGAAAAGTAAAATGCCCAGCTGCTTTGGAAAACAGCTTGGCAATTTCTCAAAAGGTTAAACACAGAGTTGCCACATGACCCAGCGATTCCATTCCTAGGTATATACCAGAAAACTGAAAATATACATCCCCACAAAAACTTGAACATGCATGCTAACAGCAGTAAATTCATAATAACCAAAAAGCGGGAAAAACTCAAATGTCCATCACCCAATGTGCAAACAAAATATGGTATATCCGTAATGAAATATTATTCAGCCATAAAAAGAAATGAAGTACTGTTATGTACTACAACATGGATGAATTTTGAAAACATGATGCTAAGTGAAAGAAGACATACACAAAAGGCCACATATTATGATTCCAGTCATATTGTACGAGTTCAGAATAGGTAAATCCATAGAGGTAGAAAGTAGATTAGTGGTTGCCTAGGGCTATGAGAGGAGAGTAAGGGTTAATGGGTACAGTTTTTTTGAGGGAGGGTAATGAAATCTTCTAAAACTGATTTTAGTGATGGTTGCACAAAAATGTGACTATACTAAAAACCACCAAATTGCACCCTTTAAATAGTTAAACTGTATGGTACATGAATTACATCTCAGTAAAGCTGCTATTTTTGAAAACAATATTTCTTTAACCTACACCACTCTTATATTTATATTGCTGGCCAAAGTATTCAATGACATAAAGTCATCCATATTCTCAGCAGGGAACCTCTTTAATCACTCCGAAGTTTTTAGTCCTGTGTAACTTTACAAATCTGATCAAAATGTAGAGTCCAACTTGACCACTGTACCAAGTTAATACTATAAAACTTTCAAGCAACAATGAAAGAAAAAAATAACATAGGCTATAGGACAATAAGAAAGAACTGTACAAAAGCATGGTTTGGGAAACTTAAGAGCAGTACCCCTTCCTATTAAATGATACTTGTTAGGCATACATTTGACAACATTTTGAATGCGAAGACATATTCATTCCACTAAAAGAAATTTGAAAACTCATTTTATAGAACTATAACTAACACAGGAAGAGCAAGCATCCTGTAAGAAAGTAAAAATGTCCAGCCTAGGAAAACAGAAAGCAGAGACTGCTAGACTCTAGAAAAGGGACATTATATTGAACAAAAATTTTTCTCTTTGTGTGTTTTTCTTGTGTGTGTGTGTGTGTGTGTGTGTGTATGTTTCCCAAAAAAAACAAACAAAAAAAAGGATTATGTTAGAAAGCAGCAAATTCCCCAATTAGGACTTGGCTTATTGCCAATGGATTACTGGTTTTTAATCATCAAATAGCCCAGACCAACCTTTAATGTGTAGAATCAGGGAAAATAACTGACCATGATTTGGACCAAAAAGCCCATTAGGCTATTAAATCTCATGAAAGGCTTAGTTTGCCTCCTAAACATGCTGAGGCAGAACTAGTTTTTTATGTAGTCTACTAGGGCTCAATAGTAAAAAGTTAACAATATAACACTTTCTTCAATTACTCACTATCAGATAAGCCAGGCGCAGTGGTTTTTTTGCCCAAAAAAAAGAGGGGTGGGGGGAAGCTCACAAAAAATTCTTCCTAGATGTTCACAGAATCCTATTCTTTTATTTATTTATGTATGTTAGTATGGCTGCGTCAGGTCTTATTGCTCTGCGCAGGCTTTCTCTAGTTGTGGCGAGCGGGGGCTACTCTTTGTTGTGGTGTGCGGGCTTCTCATTGTGGTGGCTTCTCTTGCTGTGGAGCATGGGTTCTAAGCGCGCAGGCTCAGTAGTTGTGGCTCGCGGGCTCTAGAGTACAGGCTCAGTAGCTGTGGCACACAGGCTTAGCTGCTCCGTGGCATGTGGGATCTTCCCGGACCAGGGCTCAAACCCGTGTCCCCTCCATCGGCAGGTGGATTCTTAACCACTGCGCCACCCAGGAAGTCCCCAGAATTCTATTCTTCTAATCCTATTTCTTCTAAGGAAGAAATTTAACAAATAAGCAAAGAGAAAGTTAACAATCAGCGGAGGCAAAATATTTGCTACAAGAACACACATGTTAATCATCTGAAGCCTCAGGAAAGCTGAAAATAAATTCTATCAATGTGAAGAACAACCGGAATTATTCTCTCTGAAGAAGCAAATGTAGAAACCAAATAGAAAAATTACTTTTTGCAAAGCAAGTTTCATTATAATTTATCTCTTGGTCTCAACCCCTTCTGAGTAATTCTCTTAGGCAAAGGCAGAAAACCTCTCAAATAACCTGGGGGGAAAATGACCAAAATGAACACTGAGGAACACCAGATACTAATTAAGAAGAAAAAATCACCTTAAAACACTTGAGAAAGAACCTAAGAGAACTAGAAGGAGGCTGAGATAGTCTGAGATGATCAGAATGGCTTTTAAACCATTCTACCCGCCCTTACATATCCAGTAACTGGAAAACATTAATTCTGGAAGGGAGTAATTAATCCCTCAATAGTACATATAGTTAAAAGGACACTGGTCTAGAAGTGAAATGGCTTAGGTTCAAAATCTATCTACCCCTTTTTAGCTAGGCAACCTTATGCACTCTATTTCCTCCCGAGTTAAATGGGGATAAGAATTCCAGTTGTGCATCATCACAGGATTACCATGAGGATCAAATGAGACTTTACACACACACACACACACACACACACACACATATAGGAAAGCACATCTTGCAAATGTTTAATCATTTCATATTTTATTGCATAACTGATGACGATCTCTAAGTTTTTATGTTAACATTCTTCAGTCACTATTGGCATTTTTTTCAACCAAGTTTCAAAACAAGGCACTAATCTTTGCTCAATTTAAACCCACACCACAAAAACCTTGCCTGCTTTATTTGGATTGAAGGCCAGGCAAAATTCCACTCCAGGTGGCTAAGCAATAATAAACAAGGGCTCACTGTTTCATCACATCCTCACTTGCTCTGTGAATAAAGTTTTTCTCCAAATTTTGTGGCTAATTTTGGACTTTTTAAATACTGCTGTATTTTCTCCCCCAGTTACAAAACTTTTAAGTACCTAAATACTAAAACAAAGAACATTTTAAAACTTTAAAATTCAAGATGTTTAAAGAGAGTTACATCAAGGAGAACAAAATGTATCAGGGTACAGCACTTCAAGATATTCAACCATGTTTCTCTATCTACTAGTCCAGCCCACACAAATTCTAGCACTGAAAAACAAAGCAATTTCCAGATTTCTGAGAATCCCCCGGTATGTTTCATTTATATATATGTGTATATATATATATATATTTTTTTAATATATATAAATTTATTTATTTTGTTTTATTTATTTTTGGCTGCGTTGGGTCTTCGTTGCTGCGCGCAGGCTTTCTCTAGCTGTGGTGAGCGGGGGCCACTCTTCATTGTGGTGCGCAGGCTTCTCATTGTGGTGGCTTCTCTTGCTGTGGAGCACGGGATCTAGGTGCGCGGCCTTCAGTAGTCGTGGCTCCTGGGCTCTAGAGCGCAGGCTCAGTAGTTGTGGTGCACGGGCTTAGCTGATCCATGGCATGTGGGATCTTCCCGGACCAGGGCTCAAACCCGTGTCCCCTGCATTGGCAGGCAGATTCTTAACCACTGTGCCAGCAGGGAAGTCCCTGTTCTATATATTTTAATAACAAACATAATTCTGCTTATTGTCTTTAGTTTTTAAGATTAAACACATGCACACAGCAGGTCATCAAACATTTGCTGAACATAAGACATATTTACTATGTGAACTTGGTTTGATTTTGTTTAAATAAATTGAAATTTTTGAAAAGTAAAACTATGATGAGGTTATAGTATCTGTTTAAAACACATTTTTGTATTTTAAAAGTAGGGAAGACAATAAGTCTTTATTTTTTATTTATTTAAAGTCCATGATGCCAGAGTGCTAACACATACTTTAGGGGAAAAAATTAGGGGACTAGCCGTTGTTTGTCCTAGACGCACAGAGAAAGGGAGTCCTTTGGGTTTGATGGTCCACTGCAGATTGACTGTCTTGTTTCTAGTTCATAGGGCCTAAACTTGATTAAAACAGATATTGGGAGAATAAAAGAGGGATATACCTAATTTTAACCCCTTCTGTGGGATCTGGACATGTACCATATCCTAACCACTTGTCTTAGGGGTTGTTAATGGAGTGTAAATGTTCTCACCACTATGGTTGTATTCAAAACCTCTTGCCTTTTATATAAATTAGTGCAGAAATATCAAACGGTAAACTCAAGGATTCTGAAGCTGTTGTAACTAATCATGGTTAAGAGAATTTCTTTAAGATACAGAAAAACAAATACTATGTGTTCTCAGTTATAATGCAGACTATTTAAAACAATGAACTCAAAGAAATAAGAGAGTAGAATGGTGGCTGTCAGGAGCTGGGGGGTAGGGGAAATGGCGAGATGCTGGTCAAAGGGTACAAACTTTCAGCTTTAAGATGAATAAGATCTGGGATCTAGTGCACAGCACTGTGACAATAATTAACAATACAGGACTATACACTTGAATGTTGTTAAGAAAGTAGATCTTAAAAGCTATAACCACAGGGAAAAAAAAAGGTAACTATGGGAGGCAATGATAACACAACTAACCTTACCGTGGTAATCATTTCGCAATATATATATGTATCAAATCATCACGTTGGGGGACTTCCCTAGTGGTGCAGTGGTTAAGACTCCGCCTGCCAATGCAGGGGACACGGGTTCGAGCCCTGGTCCAGGAAGATCCCACATGCCACGGAGCAACTAAGTCCATGCACCAAAACTACCGAGCCTGCGCTCTAGAGCCCGAGAGCCACAACTACTGAAGCCTGCACACTTAGAACCCATGCTCCGCAACAAGAGAAGCCACCGCCAAGAGAAGCCCATGCACCACAACAAAGACCCAACACAGACAAAAATAAATAAAATTTTTTTAAAAGTTAGATTAAAAAAAATCATCACGTTGTGCACCTTCAATTTACATATATTAGGTATCAATAATATCTCAATAAAGCTGGGGGAATTTTTTCTAAATAAAAAGAATTTCTTCACCAAAAAAGACATATTTACTTATAATACAACTATAAACACAAATGAGCTACCTGATTAATAAACAGAAAGACAGCCCAAAAAAGCTTTAGAAAATAGTACAGCATCATACTGTGAAGTTTTGAAACTTCACACATCAGTTTCTGTATAATTTGTTTGAATCTTTTTTATCATGATATAATTCACATTCCATAAAATTCACCCTTAAAGTGTGCATTTTAGTAGTTCTTAGTATATTCACAAGGTTTTGCAACCATCATCACTATGTAACTCTAGAACATTCTCATCACCCCAAAAAGAAATCCCAAACCCATCAGTAGTCACTCACCATTCCCACTTCCCCTCAGCCTCTGGCAACCACTAATCTATTCTATATCTCTGTGTGTTTGCCTACTTTGGA
Source organism: Tursiops truncatus (assembly GCF_011762595.2). Classification (NCBI taxonomy): domain Eukaryota; kingdom Metazoa; phylum Chordata; class Mammalia; order Artiodactyla; family Delphinidae; genus Tursiops; species Tursiops truncatus. The sequence goes on along the minus strand of NC_047041.1, from coordinate 62,859,500 downwards.
CATTTCACATAAATTGGATCACACAATATGTGGCTTTTGTGAGTCTGATCGTCTTTCATTTCATTATGGTGTGGTTTCTCCCTCTGCAGTTGTTTCTAATTAAAGCATGACCAAGTATATGTATAAAACATACACACACAAATAAAGAGCAAAAAATTGTATTATGAGGCTGATATGGAATAATAGATATAGGTACAAAGAATACTACCTAGATGAATACACTGTAATTTGGACAATCTTTGCTGCAAAATTTCTAAAACATGTAATGTGATTTTTAAAAAGAATGCTGACCAACATTTTGGCATTCTCCATACCAGTAACTTAAATTATTATTATAAATTTTAATTACTGTACTTTGCTTTTATAAAAAAGACACTTAACTATAAAAAGAATTTATACATATAAGTAGCTATAAAAATCCCAAAAAAGTCAACAGAAAAATATATGTCAATAGCTATGGTACTTAGGTGATTGGAAAACAGGCTTTTTAATGTGTTTTATTTTTAATTTAAAAGTATTATCACTGTCACTTTTTGAAAGACATTTTTGACATATATCCAAAAATTTCAAGCTTGGTGTTATAAATAAGCAAAAGCAGTAATTCCCAACCCTTCATGTGCATATATGATTACTTTCATACCTAAACTAAATGTACATGATATGGAAAGATGACACTAATATATTGTTCAGTTAAAAAACTAAGTTGGACTATATGTAGCATAATCCTATTGGTATAGAAACAAAACACTATGTATTGCATAAGTGTGTATTTGCATGTCTATAAAAAGGTCAGCAAAGATATTCATCAAACAGTTAAAAGTGGTTACTCCCATAGAGTCAGACTAAAAAGGGTAAAGAGGTTTTACTTTTTATTTCATATATTTGTATTAATTGACTATTTAATAACAAAGCTACTTTTTGTAATTTTTTAATCACCAATGTTTTTAATTAAATGTGCCATCAATTTAGATTATTTTCCTTAAAAAAAATAAAAGAACATTAAAGTCAAAACTTTAATGTGTCAATTTTTAATTATCCAAACCAAGGGAGAAACCAAACCCAGCAGAAAATACCAATATGGCTTCCAAACACATAATTTTTTTTTTTTTTTTTGCAGTATGCGGGCCTCTCACTGTTGTGGCCTCTCCCCTTGCAGAGCACAGGCTCTGGACGCGCAGGCTCAGCGGCCATGGCTCACGGGCCCAGCCGCTCCGCGGCATGTGGGATCTTCCCGAACCGGGGCACGAACCTGTGTCCCCTGCACCGGCAGGCGGACTCTCAACCACTGCGCCACCAGGGGAGCCCGCATAATCATTTTTTACAGCATCTTTACTCATAACATATCCCAGAGGAAACATCCAAGTGGTACCCGAAAAAGTCTAGGATGAAAGTTTTGCTGTATGATATCTATAAAGATAATTGACATCACATTTTACCCCATCATATCCATGCTTTAACAATCATTGCCAGTACATGTGGAACCAGAATTTAAAAGAAAAAAAGTTCCCTAAGAGAAGACAGGTACAGATTAATACAGAATACTTAATTTCCAAAAAGAGCCAAGTCATAAAAATATCGAACAAAGTTTTAGAAGACACTGGAGAAGAGAGAGAAATAGGAACACTGTCAGTCTCATTCTTTCTTTCCTTTCTGATTTATCTCGTGATGCTTCACACCGAAACTCCTTAGTGAACTCACCAACAAGGGGCTATAGGGCCCACTTGAAATGTGCAATCTGAACAATGCTGTAAGAAGGAAGAGATTAGAGCCGTACCTTTTCCAAAATGAACTTGTTTAAATACGGCATGTAGCCCTGATTGGAGACAGGCCCCTCATCATCATCCCGGAAGTGCTCTTCAAGGGCAACAGGGTCATGTGGAACCTTCAGCACTGTGCACAGGTTATGGGAAAGGACCTAAGGGAGAAAAAGGGTAGTTTAGAGGCATCCACTAACCCGCACACGGCACCTTCACTGTCCGAACACAACTGGCTGCTCCCTGTCCTGGGGAGAGAAAGATGAAGAATAAATTGCCGGCTGCCAGCTCCCCACCTGTTACCCATAGTGTCTCATGGCCTCCCCAGTTCTGGTCCACTTCAAACAAGTCTCTCTTACATGCCCTACAATGAGCCAGGCTCCACGCAAGATCTGTGACTACCAGACTCCTTGTAGTCTTTTATTAATTGGCCCATATTAGAAAGAAAAAGGGGGGAAAGAGCAAGAGAATGTGTTTAAAATTAAACTTCTCCTAAGTAGAGCAGTCCGTCAAGTAGAGCTGTAAGAGAAAGAACCTGGCTCTGAACAGCTGCAGCTGGGGGTTCTGGACAAGGTGGCTGACCTGGGCCCAGCCACAACCTCTCTGGGCTTCAGTTCTCTCCTTTGTTCAATATAAAGGGCCAAGTTAATATACAAATATACCAGATATTAATTAGTAATCTCTAAGCATCCAAACATCTCTAAAATTCTGTGATGCTAGGCTAAGTTTTCAGGATGAGTATAAAAGAGTATAAATATAAAAAGAGAAAGAAATCAAGGGCCCGATTTAGAAATACATGAAAAATCAATAGCAAAAAAATCTCAGGAGTCACCAAAATGGTTGAAAATATTCTGTCAAAAATCTGCATCCTGGGGCTTCCCTGGTGGCGCAGTGGTTGAGAGTCCGCCCGCCGATGCAGGGGACACGGGTTCATGACCCAGTCCGGGCGGATACCACATGCCGCGGAGCGGCTAGGCCCGTGAGCCATGGCCGCTGAGCCTGCGCATCCGGAGCCTGTGCTCCACAACGGGAGAGGCCACAACAGTGAGAGGCCCGCGTACCACAAAAAAAAAAAAAAAAAAAAATCTGCATCCTGGTCTTGCAATAATCGAAGTGCACACTTTAACATTCAGGTAGCTGAGTTAGCAGTCTGGGCTCTTTCAGTACTACTCTTTTTTCTTATTAAATGAAAATCTAAATATAAAACTTAAATCCCTTCCATTCCATTTGTGCATTCTAAACAGGTCAAATTACAGAGCTAAGGCCATGCTGCCTCTAACACAGAATCTTATTAGATGTTAAATCCCAGGTTAAAATCTTCCCTATTTGTCTCAGCCCTACCCATTTAATCGCTTAAGGAGCCAAATTCATCTCAATGAATACTTTCAATTCCATAAAGCAAGTTACTTTTTTCTGCACACACATATTTCGTTAGAATTTTTTAAGATTAAAAAAATTAACCTATAAAAAAACATTTGCATATCTTCTTTCTACATTTGTTTTGTTTCTCAAAGCTTCATTTATGTGGAGATCCTTTTCTACATGCTCTACTGGTTTTAAGGAAGTAAGTAAAGTAAAGGAAGTAAACTCACAAATGGTTATAAATGAAGTAATGAAGACTTCTATCAGCCCCTACAAAGCAGGCTGTTTTTCTCAAGTAAAACTTCTATTTGCCAGTAGTAGAGCACATGAAAAGGGCACGGTGGAGCTTCTACTGAATCTTGCACCACAGTCAGCAAAATCCTAAATAGACATTTCCTTTCTCTATTTACCTAGTAAAACCTACAGAGTAATTATCTACCTCCAAAAAGGTGTTGTGAGGATCAACTTCAGGAATGTAAGGAGCTTAAAAACTGCAACATACCACGGAAATATAGAGAAATAAAGAGCATACTCCTCATATAAGGCTCAACGGTCATTCAAATTTTTAAATTATTTGGGACTTCACTCAAGTTAAAATTCCCAACCACAGGTTAACCTATGGTACGTTCATAGAAGGTTAAGAACAGTGAGGAACTCACTGAGTAGTGATACGTAAAGATCTACAAGATAACTTAAGTGAAAAAAGCAATGTACCTAAGACTACATATAGTGTGTTATCTTTTGTGGAAAAGGAAAAGGAAGAAAAAATAAGATACTCTAGAAGGATATATAAGAAACGAGTAACCATGGGGAGAAAACTAGTATGACTGCAGACCAGGAGCAAAAGACGATTTCTTACTGTATCTCCCTTTTCATTAAGTTTAGGAAAAAATTTTCCCTATTCAAAAAACATAAAAACTATTTTAAAAATTAAACACACACACACACACACACGTATATATACACACATACACGTACACACACACAATACACATACACACACAGACATATATACACACACATATATACACACACACGCACATACACACACACACACGCGCACGCGCACACTTTTCTTAACGGCCAGCTTAAGCCCATACAGCTAAATCTACTTATCTTTGAACTCTACACTTTTTCTTCTACATTAACTTACTCCCTAGAGATTAGGTATAAAAGGAAGACATATTCCACAGCAATGTACCATGACTAATGGATGAATAAGATGTAAGGGCAATAAATGAGCTCAGAAAGAATAGTGTGTGCTACAAACACTTCACAGACTAAGTGAAATGTAACCTAGGCCTTAAAATAAAAAGAGCTTTTGGATAGGAAAAGGGCAATTGGAAAGCTTTCCAATAGAGAAATAACATGAGAAAAGTAACTGATTAATGCAAAATCCTCAGGGTACAAAAAGCAGACACCAATCTCTCTCACACCCATCCCTTTCTTTGCCTTTGGGTTTCACAGATCCTCCAACTAAAGCCCTGGCAGGGGCCTTAGATACCATATTGTCATCCTTCTCATCTTATAGATGGTGAGTACTGGCTCAAAGAGATTAAATTTGTTTTTCTTGACTAGGTTACTTAGGAGAACTGAGACTAGAAGTCAGGTTTTGTAATTGCTGGTCCAACACTCTCCAGGAACAAGGAACATTATGTTTCCAGTTTTCTAAAGTCAACAACATCTTTGCAGAGCTGCTTTAGTTCAACCAGTGATCCCATTGAAGATTTAGATTTAAACTCTAGACTTCAGCCTTGGACAATTAAATACAGGGATAACTAAATCCAGTGATAACTTTCTCAACCACCTTCATTTAGTTAAGCAAACTGTGAGGGAGGCAGATTATATTAAAGCACCCTGGAGGAGGAGACCTGAGTACCAGCCCTATTCATGTGGTCTGTTCCTGTACAGTGGTTTGCCATTTACCCTTTTTAAATATTAGAATATTTTGCTACTTACTCGCTTAGTCTCAGTATCCTCACTGCAAAAGGAAGAGTTAGTGACTTGTCTCTAAAAATAATGTTTTTAAAAGCTCAATCCTTAACTATCAACCCAAACTCATTTCATGAACTCAACAGAAAGAACTATAATTTAGATCAGAAATTCGGCTTTTTTCATTGTTAGTAAGGCCTAGAACTGGGAAGTCTTCTTCAAACAAAATAACAAACTGAATAATAGATAACTGGAAAAGTTTCGTAACTAAAAGAAAAAAAAATGTGCCATCTTTTAAACTTTAAAAAAATTTTATCAGTAATTTTTTTAAAGCCTAGACAGTATCTCAAGTTTTTTTTTAAGTAAAAAGTAAAATGTATTTAAAAAAAAAAATTCTTGAAGGCCAGAATATAAACTAATAATAAGAAGTAAAATCTCCAGAAGCTTAAACAGCAGTTTATGCTTTTTAGAGTAGACTCACATCATCCATTAGTTGGTTTTAGTCTCACCCCTGGAAAGTAGATGGTATTGCTACTTTACAGATGGATGAAGAGGCTGAGTGAGAGATAAGGAGATGTCCCCCAGATGACAGAGTTTTATGTGCCGTGAAACTAGGTCTAGAACCCAAACCTTATACTTTGGTGCCCTTTCCCTGCCCGGCCACATTCCCTCTCCTCCTGGAAAAAAAGAGAGCCCTGCCTATACAAAAGTGACATGAATGCTGTGGCCATGCATGCATGTTATTGCTAAGGTGCAGTGATGGACTGGTGCCCACCCGGTCAGTTCTCCAGCACCCAGCAACATGGCTGGAGCTATTCAGTGGAGCCAACTTAAATCCAGTGGTGAAGAACACATCCGTCTAGAAATCTGGGACCACTCTCTCTCTGGAAGCCCTCATCTCTCAGCACCCGCCTTTGGGGGAAACTGTTCCAAGAGGTACTAGCCTCCTCTCCCCATGCAGAAGCTGGAAAACAGATGAGGACAAAAGCAATCAAGAGGAAATAGCACTACAAGTTCTTGATTTGTAAAAGCACTGCCCCTCAATCACTCTAATCAGTGTTTGCAAGTTTCTTGAGAAAGTTGAATTTATCCTGCTTCAAATGCCTGCTCCTCCAAAGGCCATTCTTTCAACGCCCACATAATTGCTAAGCAACTTTGCTCTCAGGCCCCGATTTGAAGAATAAACTATTGTTACTACAATAAAAGATCCACATCCATGCCAGACCCTCATCTCTCCAGTTCCTTCCTAGCTGTCTGCTAATGCCTCTGCAAGGCCTCCGCTGACGAGAGATGACTAATTAACTGCTCGTGTGGTCTGTTCCTTTGCAGCGGTTTGCCATTTACCCTTTTTAAGCATTTTGCTCCAACTATCCTGAAAAGACATCAGGGATGATGAATGACTAAACAGTATTTTAACACATGAGTGCCTAATGCTTACCCTCCTCCCTCCCAAAGATGGAGAGATTACAAAGGTTCTCTGAAATGAGCCCCCTAGTCACAGACTGTTTCCCTTTACAGGATGTGCGTAATGGGCAAAATTCAACACGGAAAAAAAGGGGGGTAGGGATCTCTATTCCGACAAGCTTATCTTAACCGACACAATTACAGAACTATAATTCATAATGGGCAAGCTTTTTTTTTAAATGTGAAAATTCCTGTCTGATTTATAAAATTTCAAGCTCAGGGCGAATTACCAGAAAACTCTTCCTAACAGAATGACCAACTTCCTACCAGAGCTATGCCCTGCCTTAAGAGCATTGTCTTAATAGAAGTCCCGCCCCTTACCACAAGGACTCATTTTCCCTTTCCCGACAATATCTTTTCATCCTGCTTGTCACTGCTTAAGGCCTGCTTGCTTTCTCTTAAATTATCTTTATCACACTCAGCCTCAGAAATCTCAGTCATCTCTGACTCAGTCCCTGAATGCCATCAATCACCATCCTAGACACTTTTACCAAATTAATCTTCAAGGGCTGCTGACCTCACATTATCACCTTGTCTGAAAGTCATCAAAAGCCTACAGAAGTAAAAACCAAAGAGGTATCTGAGCTCCGTATTTAAGTCACTTGGCAAGCCAGCCCCTCTTTACATTTGTAGCCTTATTTTTTCCCACCCCTCTGCACCAACTGTACAAATCTAGTCAAACAAGCTTACTCACAGCATCCCAAACAAACCCTGTATCACTCCCCTGCCCCATCCAGGCCTCTGCTCTAATCACCCCTACACCTCCATTTCTACCTAACATAACTGCCATCCCTTTCTGAAGCCTCCACCTCCCAAAATCAAGATGGCCTTCCTCACTCTGCATTTCCCAAGCACTCTGTATTTCTTATCTTACACTACCACACATGATTTTCTCTCTCCCATAAGACTAAATTTCTGAAAGGCCCATGTCTTACCTCCCCTTGCATCCCCACAGCACTTAACGTGCTACTCAGAATGAAGAAGGCTTTCAATAAATGCTGAACAAATTCATTCTAAAAATTCTCTTTTCACAGTAAAACCATAATACTTTAACAATGAAAATGCTCTTAGGAAATAGCCTACTGCTATCTCCTTATTTCATTGATAAAAAGACTGAGGCCTGGGCTCCCTGGTGGCGCAGTGGTTGAGAGTGCACCTGCCGATGCAGGGGACACGGGTTCGTGCCCCGGTTAGGGAAGATCCCACGTGCCGCGGAGAGGCTGGGCCCGTGAGCCATAGCCATTGAGCCTGCGCGTCCGGAGCCTGTGCTCCGCAACGGGAGAGGCCACAACAGTGAGAGGCCCACATACCTCAAAAAAAAAAAAAAAGACTGAGGCCTGAGACTTGCCTAAGTCACAAACTGATTAGAAACAAATCAGAAACAAGAACTCAGGTCTCCTAACTGCCTGTCCCACAATCATGCCCTGTACTGGAAACATTCTCTTTTGCCTAGTCACATCCTTCAAGACTGGGTTATTCTTCATAAACTCTAGGAAACCTTCACCGCCCCCTCTGTCCACTGAACTCCTATTCAGCACTTAATGTGAATTCTGTTTCACATACCAGTAATATCTCAAATACCTAACTGCAGCTCAGTAAGGGAGGAAACCCTGCCTAATGTTGTTCTTCCATATCCTTTACGGTGACTAGCAGAGGGTTAAGGGAGGACTCAGTGGCAGCATAACACTTATGGACACACATTAAGGAAGGATATCTAACTCAAAACCGTCTGTTGTGATGTGTCCACAGAACGTATACCATTGAACTACAGTATATGCCACTGGATTACATTCTACATAGACTACCTTTAATAAGTTATTTTGGATAATTCACTAACTTAGCCCTCTTCAGAAATCAGAAAGAAAATATTGGTAAATTTGACCACATAAAAATTCTTAAATTTCCCTTTAAAAAGAGACACCATAAACAAACAAAAAAGGCTAATAGCTCCAATATTCAAATTACTCCTAGAAATTATTAAGTAAAAGGTGAACACCTAATTTCAAAAATGGACCACAGACATGAATAGAAAATTCACCAAAGAAGCTAATGACTAATAAGTATAGGAAAAGATGCTTAACTTCGCTAGTGATCAACATAATGCAAACTAAAAGAGCTACTACTTTTTGCCTGAAAAACAACACCTGGTGTTTGAGCAGACACAGGGGAGTAAAAATTGCCAACACCCAACACTGGAGAAGGTATAGAGCAGGTTTTCTCTGTCACTGCTGACATTTTAGGCCAGATAATTCTTTGCTGGGGAGCAGGGGGAGGTGTCCTATGCATTGTAGGAAGTTTAGCAGCATCCCTGGCTGAAAACATCAAAACACCTCAAATATCTCTGAATAGTAAAGTAGTTAAACAAAGCATAACTCATCAACACAATGAAATAGCTCATAGTCATAAAGGATGATGGTGTCTGTATCTATGTGCACTGACATGGAAACATGACCCTAACACACTGTTTAAGAAAATAGGCTACAAAAGCATATGAAATAGGATCCTATTTATATAAAAGGATATATATGTATGAGTATATGCACACATGTGCATGCATGTGTATACATGTAGGAAGCAAGGGAGATAGAGGGAGAGAGAGGGAGGAAGGATGGTGAGCGAAAGATGTTAGAAAATCATTGCAAAGTTAACTGCATCTGCCTTTGGTGGTAGAATTTCGGGTGCTTTTACCTTTGTCTCTATACTTTATTTTTTTTTAAAGATTTGTTTAATATTTATTTATTTTATTTATTTTTGGCTTCATCGGGTCTTAGCTGTGGCACATGGGATCTTCATTGAGGCATGCGGGATCTTTTGTTGTGGTGCCCAGGCTTCTCTCTAGCTGTGGCGGTGGGTTTTCTCTTCTCTAGTTGTGGCGCGCAGGCTCCAAGGCACCTGGGCTCTGTAGTTTGCGGCAAGCAGGTTCTCTAGTTGAGGCACATGAGCTCAGCAGTTGTAGCACACAGGCTTAGTTGCCCCGTGGCATGTGGGATCATAGTTCCCTGACCAGGGATCAAACCCACGTCCCCTGCATTGTAAGGCAGATTCTTTACCACTGGACCACCAGGGAAGTTCCTGTCTCTATACTTTAAAGCAGGGGTCCCTAACCCCCAGGCCATGGACCAGTACCAGTCCGCAGCCTGTTAGAAACCAGGCTGCACAGCAGGAGGTAAGCAGCAGGGGAGCTAGCAAAGCTTCATCTGTTGCTCCCCATAGCTTCCCATCGCTCACATTACTGCCTGAACCATACCCCCTCAACGCCCCCATTCCGTGGAAAAATTGTCTTCCATGAAACCGGTCCCTGGTGTCAAAAAGGTTGGGGACCTCTGCCTTAAAGTATTGTTTGAATATACTATGTTCTACCTTTATAATCAGAAAAAGTGAAGCTTTTATATTTATGTAAAATTTTTAAATTAATTTTTAAAATTAATTTTATTAGTGCTCTCTATCTGGGGTTTCAGCTAGAGAGTACCAATAAAATTAAAAAATGTGAAGAGATCATCGTAGGACTATAAAGTTGATGAAATTAACTCACTTGAGTCATTCACAAAGAACTATGCTTTGCCATGCCTCTGGAAGAAGCCACACTATGGACAACAAAGTCTCCTGATCTGGGCAGCCTCCTTAGATTCCAGCCTCCCACTGGATCACAGCATAAACATATGTCTTTAAGAAGATAAGTCAGGGACTTCCTGGTGGTCCAGTGGGTAAGACCCCACACTCCCAATGCAGGGGACCCGGGTTCGATCCCTGGCCAGGGAACTAGATCCCACATGCATGCCACAACTAAGGAGCCTGCCTGCTTCAACTAAGACCCAGAGCAACCAAATAAATAAATAAATATTAAAAAGAAAAAGGATCCTGCATTCTACAACAAAGACCTAGAACAGCCTAAATAAATAAACATTTTTTTAAAAGGAAGATAAATCATGAGTAAGAAGATTTAACTCCAATAAGCTTCTGTTTCTATTTCTCCCACTACTCTGTAAGCTCCTTAAAGAGAAGATCTTTATTGTATCTATCCTGCAATATCAAAACCTAATAAAGGGCTTCCCTGGTGGCGCAGTGGTTGAGAGTCCGCCTGCTAATGCAGGGGACACGGGTTCGTGCCCTGGTCCGGGAGGATCCCACATGCCGCGGAGCGGCTGGTCCCATGAGCCATGGCCGCTGAGCCTGCGCGTCCGGAGCCTGTGCTCCGCAACGGGAGAGGCCACAGCAGTGAGAGGGCCGCATACCGGAAAAAAAAAAAAAAAAAAAACCTAATAAAGTGCCGAGGGGAGAGTGCCTGATGTCAACAAATGTTTACTAAATGAGTCCCATTTAAGAATTTTCTTTTTTTGGTTTTTTTGTTGTTTAGTTTCATTTAGTTTGCTTCTCTATCACCTTTATTTAGATGTGGGTCTTTTTTTTTTTTTTTTTTTTTGCGGTACGCGGGCCTCTCACTGTTGTGGCCTCTCCCATTGCGGAGCACAGGCTCCGGACGCGCAGGCTCAGCGGCCATGGCTCACGGGCCCAGCCACTCTGCGGCATGTGGGATCTTCCCAGACCGGGGCACGAACCCGCGTCCCCTGCATCGGCAGGCGGACTCTCAACCACTGCGCTACCAGGGAAGCCCTAGATGTGGGTCTTTTAATGTATTTCACTATACTACCAGTATATTCTTTCCAGGAAGAATTTTTGTTTAATTGGAATCTCTAATTCAGGTCATTTTTGAAGTAAAAAAACCTCCATTAGTTATTAGCACTACCAGAACTAGAAGGCATTACTCATCTGACCTGAGATCTAGTAAAGCAGTCCAGTTTCTAAAAATTCCACTAAAGATTTTTGAGGAAAGGACTCAAGAGGAATTAACAGTGTATGAGAGAGAAGTCTATAGCAGAAGACAGAGAAATTAGGTAGTTCAATTTAGTACACTCTTCTCCACTGAAGCCACAGTGTACACCCAAGGTGATGATAAAGATCACAAATCTGAGGCTTACCTCTCTGCTGCCCCATCCTCTGACCACTCTGTCCCCTTCTAGTCACTATAATATGGCTTCTTTCTATCCCTATCAATGTCATGAAATTGCTTTTTCAAAAAGATTCTGTGGTAGACACAGAGCTGCACCACTCAAAAAAGGAACTGCTGCCCTGCTACAAGGACTGTGGTTAGCTGAGAGCCTCTAGTTATTAGTACTTTCAGGGTCCACCTCAGCCAATGACTGAGCAAGCTGGTGACACCATTTCTCCCCAGGGTGGACATCCTCTAACAGGCCATCTTTGCTCCAGAGCTCCTGGTTTTGTTAAGTCTGTATCATGATTTGACAGCTCCTTTTCCCAATCCTGTTTCCTCTCTTTTTTCCCATAAGCGTTTCTTCCCAATAACCCTTTTGCACTCCCAACTCTGTCTCAGCATCTGTTTCCTGAAGAACCCAACCTGGGATAGATACCTTCTAAACAATTCACTCTCCCAAGTCTCTGGCACTGAGCAGTCTGGATCATCCTCTCAAGACTTTTTTTGGTCCCATGATATACTATTTTCTAAATTTCTCAAAGAACTTATTCTACCTTGGTCTACCTTTATGGGGTCACCTCCCTTACCCTTCATTCTCCCAATCTGGACATTTCCCAAAGCCCAATTTTGAGCCCCAAGTTCTTAAAAAAGTGCTTTAATTCTGAAAACATTAAGTCACCTGAATGACTCTCAGATCCCTTTCTGGTCTTGACCTATCAACTGAGCTCTGGTTTATATTACTAACATGAAAGATTTCTATGCTAAATTTGCCTCACATCCAAAAAATCCAAAGGAGAGTTCATTACCTTTCTCCCCAAAACAGGTTTCCCACCCCGATTCTAACTTTGGTACCACCATTCCCTTAACAACAAAACTATGGACTCGCCTACTCTTGTACTTTTTTAATTTATAGTTTGTCCTATTTCTGGATCCAATTCAGATGCCATTCCTCTCTCCACTGAGTGAGCTTCCCTGTTGGCTAACCAGAGAATGTGGGGCTGGGGAAACAAGGGCTCCCTGCCCCCAGCAGCAGCTCCCATTCTCCCTTCTGAGGCCCTAACAAAGACCACTCACCAGGATAAGACCGTGGTAAACATATCGAGCTGACAAAGTTCAATTAGAAGGCTAAGCCTTGAAGATCTTGTCTGCTATCCCACATTTCGCAAATGAGGAAAATGAAGCCCAGCAAGGAGAAGAAACCTTCCAGGGTCACACAAATAACAGAGCAGAGACAAGTCTCCTGACTCCCTAACCAGTGTTCTCTCTCCTGACACTTTTTGCTGTGCCTCCAAGGGATTTACTTTCCAAATCTTTCATCACAGTTGTTCTTATAGAGGAGCTTCACACATTTCTTAAGGTCAGTGACAACTGTTCCTCTAGAAGCATTCTCTGACCTAACTCCTCCAATTCTCACCACAGGTTAGGTAGGTTCCCTTCCTCTGTGTTTCCCAGCGCTGTGTACTTTATATCATATTTGAATTGTCGGTTTGCTGATCTATATCACTCACAAGACTTCAAGCTCCATGAGGGTAGGGAGCATATCGGTTTTGATTCCCACTGCCACCATCCCAGTCTAGCACGCGTCAACTTTCACAGAAGTCCACCACTTGGTCTCCCCATCTCCAGCCCCTCCCCTCATGTCAACACACCCACATTGTTAGAATAATCTCAAAACTCTACCTTTGTCATATATCTACCCAAAAAGTATTAATAACTTCCTCTCTTTACAGGATCAGTTCTAAACTACTCATTCTAACATAGTCCACAAATACATATTAATCATGTATTCTGTACAAGAACGAAACCATCTAAAATGTAACCCCATCTCCCTTTAAATCCTAATTTTCCACGATGCCTCAAATCAAACACTACTCCACCCAGAGTATTTCCTTACTGCTCACAAATACTCCAAGTTTTAGCTCCTGCTCTTATCCACAGTGCCACCATCATACCTGTCATCTTTCTGTGACTATACTGGACAAGATTTGCCCCATTCCCTCCAGAAGCAGCTGACATTCCATCGCCTCCATGAAACGTTTCTCGTCTACAACTGTCTGCATCTTTTTTTTTTTACAGATTTATTTTATTTATTTATTTTTTGGCTGAGTTGCGTCTTCGTTGCTGTGCATGGGCTTTCTCTAGGTGCTCAAGTGGGGGCTACTCTTCATTGTGGTGTGCGGGCTTCTCATTGTGGTGGCTTCTCTTGTTGCGGAGCACAGGCTCTAGGCGCGCGGGCTTCAGTAGTTGTGGCACGTGGGCTCAGTAGTTGTGGCACACGGGCTTAGTTGCTCCATGGGGGATCTTCCCGGACCAGGGCTCGAACCCATGTCCCTTGCGTTGGCAGGCAGATTCTTAACCACTGTGCCACCAGGGAAGCCCCTAAAACTGTCTGCATCTTTTTCTCTATTTCCTTTAAACTTCTACAGCAGCTCCATCTGACAGAAATACGCAAACTACATATGGAATTAAAAATTTTTAATAGCCACATTTTTAAAACATAAAAAGAAACAGGGAGGGCTTCCCTGGTGGCGCAGTGTTTGAGAGTCCGCCTGCCGATGCAGGGGACACAGGTTCGTGCCCTGGTCCGGGAAGATCCCACATGCCGTGGAGCGGCTGGGCCCGTAAACCATGGCCGCTGAGTCTGCGCGTCCAGAGCCTGTGCTCCGCAACGGGAGAGGCCACAACAGTGAGAGGCCTGCATACAGAAAAAAAAAAAAAAAAAATGAAACAGGTAAAATTAATTTTACTAATGTATCCAAAATATGATAACTACAACATGTAATCAATATTTTTAAAAGAGATATCTTGTTATTTTCTTGTACTAAGTCTCTGAAATCCTGTGTATATTTTATATTTACAGCACATCTCAATTCAGACTACCTACTTTTTCATTTTTTTTTTTTTAAATATTTATTTATTTGGTTGCTCCAGGTCTTAGTTGCAGCAGGCGGGCGTTGCGGCATGCGAACTCTTAGTTGCAGCATGCATGTGGGATCTAGTTTCCTGACCAGGGATGGAACCCAAGCCCCCTGCATTGGGAGCACAAAGTCTTATCCACTGCGCCACCAGGGAAGTCCCATGGACTAGCTACTTTTCAATGCTCAATAGCCAGATGTGGTTAATGGCTAATGTACTGGACAGCATGGCCTACAGCCCTCATTTTCCACACTTTCTAGAACTTGCTTATACTTTATCTTGTTGTAGTCATTTCATGTATTATCTTCTTTACTAAACTGCACACTCCTCAAGGTAAGGGACAATGCTGTATATTTTTCACTTCCCCAGAGTCCCTAGCAAAAGGTATAGATTAAAACCTTCAAATTTGTATACTGTTTTGTAGATCAATTTTCTTCAACATCAGTGTTTGGTAAGAAACAGTTGGCTGGTAAATGTTCTGTTGTAACACATAGAGGTTGTGAGCTCCATCTATTCAAGCAAGTATATTGTTAAAATGTCTTATAATTCCCATTTAACAGAGAGTACTAAATACAACAAGCAAAGCAAATTCCCCAAAGTCACCCCGGTGAAGAACTTCAGAATTCCAACCTAGTTCGATCTAACAGCCTGGTGTCCCATTATCTAACAGCATTTTCTCAAATCGTCACTGAGAGTTAAGTCAGCTGCCTACCAGCTCCTGCTCTCAACTCCAAGGTAACAGCATCTGCCTGAGACATACAACACCCTATGAACAAAAAGCACTGATGAGGGATGGACTGGGAGCTTGTGGTTGGTAGATGCAAACTATTACATTTAGAATGAATAAACAAGGTCCTAATGTATACCACATGTATAGCAATATCCTGTGATAAACCATAATGGAAAAGAATATAAAAAAAGAATATATGTATGTGTATAACTGAGTCACTTTGCTGTAGAGCAGAGATTGGCAAAACACTGTAAATCAACTATACTTCAATTAAAAAAAGAACTGATGGAGATGTGCTGCCTGGTAATGCAGGTGCTCCATCCTCCCAGAGGTGCCTACCCAGTGAAATATAATACCTTCGACATTGTCCATCTGACAGAACAACTTTTATCCTAACTGCTGTCACTTCTGGTTGGTAAGCCATTGTGGCTGTAAAGCTAAATATTCCTAAGGAAGCGAAGGGTAAAGAAGGCATAGAAGAACCTTGAGATGAAAAAAACTAATTTTTCTGACATTGTAGAAATCTCTTCCTAACTGTAAGATCTCCTTATATGAAATTTGACTATATGCAGATTTACTCCCAAATACCTTTCTACAATTAAAAATTAATTTCTGAAAACTGCAGTTTCAAGTAGACACAGATTTTGGGTTAAAAAAAAAAGGAATCTGAAGGTAGAATGAGAAGAAGGAAATAAAGCAGAAGAGGAGAAAAATAGATTTATGAAATGAAGCCTTGGGAAACACAAAGGAAGCTGAGGCAAAGACTAACTTAGACTTATGTTGCAGGATTCGGATTCCAATGTGTTAATAATCATTGAGGGGATTACAATAACCCTCCTGGGGGGTGGGGCGGTGGGGGGGTCGGGGAATGAGAGGGCAAACTGAATAAGTGAGAAAAGGTTATTCAAAGCCTCTTCCGTCTCTAGCTTCCAGTTACTATGTACCTCTGGGACTGCAGTAAGACCCCAAAGGAAATACAAAATGGGGACCAGGAAGGTTAAGAGCCTCTGAGTCATAAGATTAGAAATGCACTGGCTATTAAGATGGAAGGCCACACACACAAAAGTGCCTCGTGGATTGCGTATTATCCTCAATAAAGCAAAAGTTTACATATGTTTCAAAAAAACAAAAACTTCCAGTCTATCTTACTGAAAAGTTTCTAGCAAGTAAGAAACGGAAAAAGGAAATAATCCAGAATCCATTATTACCATTTTAAGATGTTTGAATGTCTCTTACATGCTCTTTATTTGGAGAGCTGTCTTTACTGTTTCATTTTGGTGAGATGCAAAAAATATTTACAAAGACTTTCACAGGCTCGCTCCTAAGTCATGCTCTGGTTCTCTAAATGGGTTTTTTTTTTTAAATTAGATTTTTAGAACAGAAACAACTTTAACCACAGGGGTTAACAGAAACATAACACTAAAGATTAGGGAAGGAATACTATACATGCCAAATTCACAAGAATTAACCAAATCTTTTACATTGTGTTTCACACAATAAAAGCCCTTTACTGTAACTTGCTTCCTTTATATTTTCAACAGACCACTGGCCTGGCTCAATTACTTTTGTAACTAGCAAGATTAAAAATTTTTGAAGCTAAATGCCTACATGGGAACAGAACACATGACATTATTCACAAGATACGAAAATCAACCGCAGGGCAAAAATTAAAGAACATTTAGTTGAAAATCTATCATTGAGAAATGAATAAAGATTCAAACTACTCATGTTGTTCCTCAATTTTTTTTCATTTACATCCTCACTAGTTGTGAGCTCTTTTACTTCAAAAGGGCACAATTTAAAACAAAACAAAACCCTGCGTTTCTAAAAACAACAGGATAAGAGGGCAGAGCCAATAATCTTATTCAAGACATTTCCAGCACTGACATGTAATTCACACTGCAACCATAATTGTAAAGTAAAATTATAACAGACGTTGGAAAACTATCACTAGATTTTGCTATATTTAAGAAGACAACACTAACTATAACAGTACTAATTTTAAGGTACTTTTTTATTGAAGTATAGTTGATTTACAATGATCTGTTAGTTTCAGGTGTACAACAAAGTAATTCAGTTATATATATACAGATATATATTCTTTTTCAGGTTCTTTTCCCTTATAAGTTATTACAAAATATTGAATATACTATACATATTATGTATAGTAGTGTGCATATGTTAATCCCAACCTCCTAATTTATCCTTCCCTCCTCCTTTCCCTTTCGGTAGCCACAAGTTTGTTTTCTATGTCTGTGGGTCTGTTTCTGTTTTGTAAATAAGTTCATTTGTTTTTTTTTTAAGATTCCACATATAAGTGATATACGATATTTGTCTTTCTCTGTCTGGCTTACTTCATTTAGTATGATAATCTCTAGGTCCATCCATGTTGATGCAAATGGCACTATTTCATTCTTTTTTATGGCTGAGTAATATTCCATTGTGTGTGTGTGTGTGTGTGTGTGTGTGTGTGTGTGTGTGTGTGTATACTACATCTTCTTTATTCATTCATCAATCAATAGGCATTGTAAACAGTGCTGCAACGAACACTGGGATGCATGTACCTCTTTGAATTACAGTTTTCTCCAGATATGTGCCCAGGAGTGAGATTGCTGGATCATATGGCAATTTTATTTTAAGGAACCTCCATACTGTTCTCCAAGTGGCTGCACCAACTTACATTCCCATCAACAGTGTAGGAGAGTTCAATTTTAAGGTACATTTTGATTTCTGGAAGGAATACAAAAAAAACTAGTAACAATGGTTACCTCGGGGGCAGGTAACTAGTGTGGGCCAGGGGTTGGAGGAAACTTACTTTTCACTTTTGTAAATGCCCTTTAGTACATTATGAATTTTATACCATATGTATATATGAACTATTCAAAAAGTTTCTTTTTGATGTACACTTGTTTAAATGATAGGCTTCATCTCTTCAACTTCTTGGAATTGCATGTATTTCTAAGTAACACTGGAGATTTAGTATCTTTCTGCAAGACCATCAGAATTCTAAATAATCTGAAGATAATTTATAAACACCAATGGAGAAGAAGATAATTGTTGCTTCTCCTTCAAACAATATGTCCAATACCTATTTCCCTTATGACTTTTGTAAACTTACATACCTAAAAGTAACAATGTCTGTTTCAGATGGCATATTAATAAAGTTTACTAAAATATGGAATCCACACACAAATGTCCCTCATTAAAAAAAAAAAAAGACAAAAGAAGGGCACAAACATCAAAACCAAGGGAAAAATAGGTGAAAAAAAGTTCAATAATGTTTACTCAGCCACCTACATGTATGTAGCACCTTCCTACAGATATAAAGAAAAGCTTCCATCAAAATCTCTCCCAGTAGTTTTTAACTGAATTCAAGATGAACATAGACTTAAACTACAGTTTTTTCTAAGGAAGGGCTATTAATGAATACAAGTATAAAAGCAAGTAAAGAATGTGTTTCTGAAGATTTCTCTCCCACCATAAGCCTATTGCTATCTACTTCAGCAGCTGAAAAGTAGATCTCCACACAATTAGAACAAGCTTAACTTAAAACAATAACTTAGGGCTTCCCTGGTGACGCAGTGGTTGAGAGTCCGCCTGCCGATGCAGGGGACACGGGTTCGTGCCCCGGTCCGGGAAGATCCCACATGCTGCAGAGCGGCTGGGCCCATGAGCCACGGCCGCTGAGACTGCACGTCCGGAGCCTGTACTCTGCAACGGGAGAGTGAGAGGCCCGCGTACCGCAAAAAAAAAAAAAAAACAAGAAGAAACAATAACTTAGTTTAGTATCCCTCTGTGTTCCAGCCTGAAAAATAGTGACAGCAAATCAATGACAGTTAAAAAAATGAGTTGCGGGCTTCCCTGGTGGCACAGTGGTTAAGAATCCTCCTGCCAATTCAGGGGACACGGGTTCGAGCCCTGGCCCGGGAAGATCCCACATGCCACGGAGCAACTAAGCCCGTGTGCCACAACTACTGAGCCTGTGCTCTAGAACCCACATGCCACAACTACTGAAGCCCACATGCCTAGAGCCCGTGCTCCACAATAATAGAGGCCGCCACAATGAGAAGCCCACGCACCTCAACAAAGAGTAACCCCAGCTCGCCGCAACCAGAGAAAAGCCCACGTGCAGCAATGAAGACCCAACACAGCCAAAAATAAAAATAAATAAATTCATTTAAAAAAAAATGAGTTGCCTTCTAAAAATCCAATTACAGATTAAGCTAATATAGCTGATGACTGCTATGGGGGTGCACAGGCTGACTGTGCGGATGGAGACCTATACAGCTACAACTCAGGTAGGGAGCCAGAAATGCCACAACTGGAGCCAAAGAGACAGAGGTCCCCTGGAGAGGGTGCACAAATTGCCAGGAGGAAGCTCAAGGAAATCACAGGGAACGTGGAAGAAAGAATCAAGATAAGGAAAGTGAGGCAGAGTTGGTTCCCTATTTGTTGGAGGGCATGGAGGTGATAAGGGGTGTTCTTTAATGAAGATCAAGATATTGACCTGCAATGACCTCATGCCCAGCTGTTTTAACTAGAAACGCCACTGTGGCTAGAGCAGGGGTCCCCAACCCCCAGGCCGCAGACCAGTACCGGTCCGCAGCCTGTTAGGAACTGGCCGCACAGCAGGAAGTGAGTGGCACGCAAGCAAAGCTTCATCTGCCATTCCCATCGCTCCCCACTGTTCACATTACCACCTGAACCATCCCCCGCCGCCGCCCTGTGGAAATACTGTCTTCCACAAAACCAGTCCCTACTGCCAAAAAGGTTGAGGACTGCTGGACTAGAGGACAGCCCAACATCTGCTTCTATAGTAGCTTATGTAAGTCACAAGTAGTTTTTAAATTCTGTGTTCTGTATTTTTATCTTATTGCTAAGTTTAATGAAAATCTATGTTGGCCTCAACAAATATCTTTTATTTTTAATAAATTTTTTTGTCTGCGTTGGGTCTTCATTGCTGCACACGGGCTTTCTCTAGTTGCGGCAAGCGGGGGCTACTCTTTGTTGCAGTGTGCAGGCTTCTCACTGCAGTGACTTCTCTTGTTGCAGAGCATGGGCTCTAGGTGTACGGGCTTCAGTATTTGTGGCACGCGGGCTCAGTAGTTGTGGCTCACGGGCTCTAGAGCGCAGGCTCAGAAGTTGTGGCTCTCGGGCTTAGTTGCTCCGTGGCATGCGGGATCTTCCCAGGGATCGAATCCGTGTCCCCTGCATTGGCAGGCGGATTCTTAACCGCTACGCCACCAGGGAAGTCCCAACAAATATCTTTCTTATGTTAATTTTTTCTTTGTATTTTAAGTTTCAAAAATTATACAGATGGTAATTTTTGTTTTACTCAAAAATATGCTATTACTCTTCAATAAGTGGTCCTGGGAAAACTGGACAGCTACATGTAAAAGAATGAAATTAGAACACTCCCTAACACCATACACAAAAATAAACTCAAAATGATTAAAGACCTAAATGTAAGGCCAGATACTATAAAACTCTCAGAGGAAAACATAGGCAGAACACTCTATGACATAAATCACAGCAAGATCCTTTTTGACCCACCTCCTAGAGAAATGGAAATAAAAACAAAAATAAACAAATGGGACCTAATGAAACTTAAAAGCTTTTGCAAAGTAAAGGAAACCATAAACAAGACGAAAAGACAACCCTCAGAATGGGAGAAAATATTTGTAAATGAAGCAACTGATGAAGGCTTAATCTCCTTTAATATGAGCTGCTCAATATCAAAAAAACAAACAACCCAATCCAAAAATGGGTGGAAGACCTAAACAGACATTTCTCCAAAGAAGAATACAGATTGCCAACAAAAACATGAAAGGATGCTCAACATCGCTAATCACTAGAGAAATGCAAATCAAAACTACAATGAGGGGCTTCCCTGGTGGCGCAGTGGTTGAGAGTCCGCCTGCCGATGCAGGGGACATGGGTTCGTGCCCCGGTCCGGGAAAATCCCACATGCCGCGGAGCGGCTGGGCCCGTGAGCCATGGCCGCTGAGCCTGTGCTCCGCAATGGGAGAGGCCACAACAGTGAGAGGCCCGTGTACAGAAAAAAAAAAAAAAAAAAAAACTGCAATGAGGTATCACCTCATACCAGTCAGAATGGCCATCATCAAAAAATCTACAAACAATAAATGGTGGAGAGGGTGTGGAGAAAAGGAAATCCTCTTGCACTGTTGGTGGGAATGTAAATTGATACAGCCACTATGGAGAACAGTATGGAGGTTCCTTAAACTAAAAATAGAACTACCATATGACCCAGCAATCCCACTACTGGGGATATACCCTGAGAAAACCATAATTCAAAAAGAGTCATGTACCACAGTGTTCACTGCAGCTCTATTTACAATAGCCAGGTCATGGAAGCAACCTAAGTGTCCATTGACAGATGAATGGATAAAGAAGATGTGGCGCATATATACAATGGAATATTACTCAGCCATAAAAAGGAACGATATTGAGTTATTTGTAGTGAGGTGGATGGACCTAGAGACTGTCATACAGAGTGAAGTAAGTCAGAAAGAGAAAAACAAATACCTTAGGCTAACACATATATATGGAATCTAAAAAAAAAAAATGGTTCTGAAGAACCTAGGGGCAGGACAGGAATAAAGACGCAGACGTAGAGAATGGACTTGAGGACACGGGGAGGGGGAAGGGTAAGCTGGGACGAAGTGAGAGAGCGGCATAGACATATATACACTACCAAATGTAAAACAGATAGCTAGTAGGAAGCAGCCGCATAGCACAGAGAGATCAGCTTGGTGCTTTGTGACCACCTAGAGGGGTGGGATAGGGAGGGTGGGAGGGAGATGCAAGAGGGAGGAGATATGGGGATATATGTATATGTATAGCTGATTCACTTTGTTATACAGCAGAAACTAACACACCATTGTAAAGCAATTATACTCCAATAAAGATGTTTAAAAAATGCTATTAGTTAATAATAAAATTTAGGTATAAAAAATAAGCTTTTTGACTTGTGGTTGCCAAGCGGAAGGCGAGGTGAGAGAGGGATGGATTGGGAGTTTGGGATTGGCAGATGCAAACTATTATATATAGAATGGATAAACAACGAGGTCCTACTGTACAGCACAGGGAACTATATTTAATATCCTGTGATAAACCATAATAGAAAATATGAAAAAGAATGTATATATGTATAACAATCACTTTGCTATACAGCAGAAATTAACACAACACTCTAAATCAACTATACTTCAATAAAGTAAATTTTTAAAATTAAAAAAAAATTTTTTTAAATAAGCTTTGTGGGGACTTCCCTGGTGGCACAATGGTTAAGAATCCGCCTGCCAATGCAGGAGACACGGGTTCGAGCCCTGGTCCGGGAAGATCCTACATGCCCTGGAACAACTAAGCCCAGGCGCCAAAACTACTGAGCCTGCGCTCTAGAGCCCGCAAACCACAACTGCTGAAGCCCGTGCACCTAGAGCCCGTGCTCCGCAACGAGAGAAGCCACTGCAATGAGAAGCCCTCGCACTGCAAGGAAAACCCAACACAGCCAAAAGAAAAACAGTAAGATTTTTGTACTAAACTGGGGGACCTCAAGGAAAATATTTACTAATTATAGCAGTGACCCAAACACATTTATCTAAATGAGTACTGTACTGCAAAGAAATCTCCTTAAAAGTCAAAAATAAATTTATTCCCAAGATGATGCCAATACTCCAAACTTTTCACAACTTCTCTTCACAAAAGAAGAAATAATGTAGTTTATGAGCTACGGCAGGGAAGAATCAATATCATTACTTTACAATCTCCAAAATATATGTACATAATAATAATAAATTAACTCTCAAAGATAACAGACAATGTTTTCCTTGAAAATCTCTTCTTCCTCAGCACCAGTGTTGCCCCAAAGTGGTTCTTATATCCCATTTCTGGTCCCCCGGCTTCCATTCTTCCTCTCACCACCTACTGTAGCCATTCCCCAAGGCCACTGTTGAACCTCTTCTCTCCTTTTTCCAAGCTTCAACTACCAAGATCCTGTACCAACAGCCCCACACTTACCCAAGGACATCATCTCCAGGTAAATATCCATCCATCAAAAACTCTTTCTTGGGCTTCCCTGGTGGCACAGTGGTTGAGGGTCTGCCTGCTGATGCAGGGGACGCGGGTTCGTACCCTGGTCCGGGAAGATTCCACATGCCGCAGAGCGGCTGGGCCCGTGACCCATGGCCGCTGAGCCTGCGCGTCCAGAGCCTGTGCTCCGCAACGGGAGAGGCCACAACAGTGAGAGGCCCGCATACCGCAAAAAAGAAAAAAAAAAAAAAACTCTTTCTTATACATACACACAAACACACTCATATCCTACACTCCAATCAAAATCAGTTACACAGAAGTCCCTATAAATGCCTGATTAATTCCTGTGGCCTGCAGTAGTTCACAGGGATCCCTTAGCGCTAAACGCAGTCAATAAATACCCATTGAAAGAAAGAATGAATGAATGAATGAATGAATAGGATGGGCTTAATCCTCCTCCCATTTCCACATAATCACATTCTAGCTTTCTTCAGAGGCAATTTCAAAGCTTTTTCATGAAGTAATTCCACCAGTAAAAAGTACTGGTCTTGGGCTTCCCTGGTGGCGCAGTGGTTGAGAGTCCGCCTGCTGACGCAGGGGACACGGGTTCCTGCCCCGGTCCGGGAAGATCCCACATGCCGCGGAGCGGCTGGGCCCGCGAGCCATGGCCGCTGAGCCTGTGCGTCGGAGCCTGTGCTCCACGACGGGAGAGGCCACAACAGTGAGAGGCCCGCGTACCGCAAAAAAAAAAAAAAAAAAAAAAAAAAGTACTGGTCTCTTCCTCTAAAACCTCATGGGCTCTTATCTTCTATCACATTCATCATGGGCTCTTATCTTCTATCACATTCAACATCTTCCTCTCCATAGTATTCCTGTAGTTCTTATCTCTACCACCAGATCTTACATTTTTTTAAGGATAGGGTAATTGTCTAAGTAATATAATCTATATATATACACAGAAAGGCAGAGAGAGACTTCTCTAACGGTTGCCTATTCTTTTAGTTTGCCTACCAACATTTAAACTCTTTGAACGCAAAAATTCATATGTTTCTTTTTCCCCCACCTTCACTATCATATCACCCTTAGAATTAGGCACAGTATCTAACACATGAAGTGTCACCACTCACATCAAAAACTGTGAAGGTAATTCCAAAAGACAAGTGTCCAAAGTATTTTAAAATGCCCATACAGTTTTCCAAAGCAATAAATTTTAACCTCATTTTGGGTATGTAATTTTTAGTCTGCTATTTAATAAATCAATTGTATGATATTTTCTCCAAGGAGATATTAACTCTTAAGAGCCTAAAAATACTGATCTTTTTATAAAATTAGCATGGTAATTTACACAAAGTATATGCAAAAGGTTATTTATGAACAAATGAATGAATGAGCAAATTAAGGCAAAAACTCTATTCCTAGCCAATGGATCAATGAACGTCGAACTTCAGAGTCAAAACTCCAAAAAGGAGAGAACTAAACAGAAACTTTTTAATATTTCCAATTCCAGAAACACTGGCAAGATGAACAGAACTGAATCAATCCCGAAATCTCTCAGTTAAGCAGACAAAGAGACAAAATACAACGACACATTTGCATTATCAACATCCTGTGGGTCAAAGCTATGCACTAGGATTTAATACTTCCTGCCAAGCCCACAGTCAAGAATCCTCTGGACACTTTTTCCATAAGTAGTCACAAAGACAATTTTGAATGGTGTACAACAAAAGTAATAGAAAATATTTCGTTAATGCCATCAATTGGAAGAGAAAAAAATGAAAAAATAGTGAAAACAAACAGAAACCAAATAGTCAAATGGTAACCCTAAATCGAACATCATAATTAAATGTAATTGGTCTAAACACACCAATTAAAAGATTGTTGGAATGGATTAAAAAAAAAAAACAAGACCCAACTACACGCCATCTACAAGAAACTCACTTTAAACATAGTGGTATAGGTAAATTAAAAGTAAAAACAGTGAAGAGTAAAATGCAACTCTATTCATAATCACCAAAAAATGGAAATAACACAAATGTTCTTCAAAGGTGAATGGATTAACTATGGTACAACCATACAATGGAATATTGCTTAGCAATAAAACGAATTATTGATACACAACAACATAGGTGAATCTCTAAGGCATTATGCTGAGCAAAAGAAGTCACTGTCAAAAGGTTACATACTGTATGACTCCATTTTTATGACACTGTAGAAGAGACAAAACTATAGCAATTAAGAACAGATCATTGATTGCCAGCAGTTGAGGAAGAGGGGGGCAGCATGAGGGAACTTTTGGGGATGATGGAACCCTGATTTTGGTAGTCGTTATACAAATCTATATATGTTAAAACTCAGAACCATCCACCAAAATAGTCAATTTTACTCTATGTAAATTTTAAAAATAAAGTCAAATAAAGATTAAATGGATGATCTCTATGAAACCTTCCAGACTATGTTTTTATGAATGAGAAAAAAAAGAGAAGGGTAAAAGGAAAACAGGCAGAATGCTAAGTCCTACTGGCATAAAAGCCACTAGTCATGAGAACCTCCTGATTACTGCACAAAATATACAAAGCAAACTCAATCTTCAGAAATTCACTCCCAGAAGAGGCTAAGAAAACCAGACATTCAGATCCAAAATGTGTATATTTTTAAATGTCTATGAATGGCTCTTCTTGTCTGTTTCCATATTTTACACTTTCAAGAAGCTGCCAATTTCTCCTGGCTAAATGCCACTTACCCTGCTTGGGGTTACTCAATTTACAAGCGTTCCTTTATTTATACCTTATACGCTCATTTAATGATGGGGTCTTTGGCAGTCACAATAAAGACTCTGCAAAAGCACTTGCTTTTGCAAAGTGCCAGATCAGAGCTTTTCACCCGGAAACTAAGGTCCCTGCGGCACACGGCACACCCTCGATTCGTTCCAGACCTGAGGACGCTAGGTCTTCCTCCCTAGTCGGAAAGCGCCCCAAAATTGGAGGTCGCTGCGGGCCAGGCTCTGGGGCACTTCTCTCTTCTCGGAACTGCCTGGTAGCCTGGAGGGCATTTGGCCGTTTTGAGAACTGCCCCGGTGCGGAGCGTGCCCCTTAGAGGGCTCTGACCAGTCACCTTGGGCAAGTCCCTTCCTCTCCCAGAGCAGGGAGGAAACTCTGGATAGGTTTCCTAAGGGAGCTTCCCACCGCCCTCTCCGAGTCAAACTTTCTGGGCCTCCCGCGCCAACAGGAAGACCGGCTCGCCCCTCAGAGCCCCCCACCCGCGCCGTCCCTTGCTCACCAGGAGCCCTGAGGGAACTAACGCACCGGTCCGAGCGCGAGGCCCGAAAGCAAGAGGGAGGCGAAAAATGCCAAATCCCGGTCTCGGCTCCCTCCACCCCGAGCAGGCCGCTCGGCCGCATTCCGGTCCGCCATCCCCTCTGGTCACCGCCCGCCTGCCCGCTTCCACCCGGTGGTAGTAGATCACGCGCCGGGTAGGGGCGAGTGCGGGCCCGCGGTAGGCGGGTGCGCCCACCTTGAGCTGGGACTTCGAGACCTTGCCGCTGTGGTCCAGGTCGAGCGCGGTGAAAGCATGCCAGATGGCCTTGAGCAGCTCGTCCTTCAAGCCCCCCATGGCCGCGGCCCTGCTACCCCGGCTGCCGCGACTGTCCCGCCAGCCACTCGACGCGTCTGACGCCCCTTGGCCTCTGCCGCCACCGCCCGCCGCGCTGTCACCTGACAGCGGCAGACCCCGCCCCCGCCAGGCCCCGCCCACTCGGCGCCCGCGGGGAACCGCGCTGTGCAGCTGGAGCTCTGGGTCCGGTGGTCTGCCTCTCCCTGCCGGTAGGAACGCCCGGCCTTCTTTCCCGGCTAGAACGGCAAGCGCCACCACGCATCCCCCTAGTGCTCCCAAGACCAGCTCGGGCCATTTTCGATGCTCGCATGCCCCCCAAACAAGAGCCCCTATCCCGAGAAAAAATATGAGAGTCCAGCGTCCCACAGTGAAAAATGGAGCCCTGCTCCTGACCCGGGGACGGGGTCACTGTCTGAGGAGGCCAGACAAGATCCCCAAAAGTCCCCGGTCAGGGGCTCAAATGCTGGCACAGTACCTAGTGGGAGAGGAGGGGAAGGGGAAGCAGGGAAGGGCCTTGAGGGAAGTTGGTTCATGCATTTCGCAAACGACTCTTGATGCCTACTGTGTAGTGGTCT
Organism: Tursiops truncatus; assembly: GCF_011762595.2. Taxonomy (NCBI): domain Eukaryota; kingdom Metazoa; phylum Chordata; class Mammalia; order Artiodactyla; family Delphinidae; genus Tursiops; species Tursiops truncatus. The sequence goes on along the minus strand of NC_047041.1, from coordinate 62,832,116 downwards.
CCAGGGGCAAAGAGTTGAGGTTTAAGGTGGGTTTAGAAATCAGAGGGTCAGACAACCTTTTCTAACTCTCAGCTGTTGAGGGACAGTTCACAATTTAGGAAGGGTTTGATGTGGGTAATGCTGCTGTTTCCTGATGTTTCTGTGCTTGCATAATAGGAGATCTGGAAGGACCCCAGCAAATCACTCCACCCATCTTACTAATCAGAATGGTTGGACCATTCAAAAGAACCTATCTGTGCCCGGAAGAGCGTCCTCCTCATTGCAGATGTTCATTTGATATCTGTTAACAATGATCACTTGACCTCTTTGGGCTTCAAATGTTCCACGTATGAAATGAGCGTGGTTGCTCCAGATGTTCTGGAAGGGTTCTCCTAGTGCTCACATCCTAAGATAATAAATATTGCTGGCTGACTCCAGTCTGATTAAGTCACCAGGCACAGTGCCTTGCATCTCCAATCCAAGACCAAATCTGGACAAAATGGATAGAAAAACAAATACCAAGAGTTTTCAAAGGGAAACAGTTCTCAGATGAAGTTTGGTTTTGTTTTCCTCTTTTATGTTCCTGAATGCACATATATGAACTTTATTAAAAGGAAAAGGGCATCATTAAAAGGAAGGGGGATTTGGAAAAGAGCAGAAAAGGGAGGAGCAGCTTCAGTGAGCTTCAGGCCAAAGGGAACTTGGTGGGGCAGAGGAAAGGATGGCCCAGTTGAAGGGAAGGGGCAAAGCAGAGGGACTGTCAGTCTCTCACTGTGAGGGCCCTAGAGACCCCACTTCTCCATTTGTCAGGACTTTTCTTGCTCTGCCAGAATCCAGTCTCTATCAATGATCTTCCCCAACTCCAGCTCAAGTCTGCCAGTCAACAACAACACATGATTTAACCTCTAATTTCTTCATGCCAACTCAGCTTTCCCTAGGTAGTGACAAAAAAGAAACCCTCCTAATTCTTCAAGGTTCAGATTAACCACTACATGACACTCCTTCTCTCTCTGTATCTGGAAGCACCAAAAAGATATTTCAAAGCTTTGGGGTGGGGGGTGGGGGGTCACATGACCAGTACATTCTGAACTTTCAAATTCCTACTTCTTGTACTTCCCTGGTGGAGCAGTGGTTAAGAATCTGCCTGCCAATGCAGGGGACAAGGGTTCGAGCCCTGGTCCCGGAAGATTCCACATGCCATAGAGCAACTAAGCCCGTGTGCCACAACTACAGAGCCTGCACTCTAGAGCCTGCAAGCCACAGCTACTGAGCCCACGTGCCACAACTACTGAAGCCCGCGTGCCTAGAGCCTGTGCTCTGCAACAAGAGAAGCCACCACAATGAGAAACCTGCGCACCGCATTGAAGAGTAGCCCTTGCTCGCCTCAACTAGAGAAAAGCCCGCGCACAGCAACAAAGACCCAACGCAGCCATAAATAAATAAATGTATATTTTAAAAAAAAATTCCTACTTCTTCCACAATCCCCACTCTCATAATCTGAACAAATTTTAAAGCAAAATGATGTCATGGAAGGAGCTGTGCTTTGGAACCTAACACATTATATTAATTATCTACTGCTGTGTAACCAACTAACCCAAAATTTAGCAGCTTAAAATAATAATAAACATTATCTCATATTTTCTGTGGGTCCAGAATTTAAAGGCCATATAGTTCTGGCTTGAGGTCTCCTGAGAGGTTTCAGTCAGGATATGGGACTGTAGTCATCTGAAGGGGAGGCTGTTGCTGTAGAAATTACTTGTACCATGGCTCACCCACATGGACTTGTTCACAAAAGGCCTCAGTTCCTCCCTGTATGGGTCCACCTACAGGCTACTTGAGTGTCCTTACAACATGTCAGCTGGTTTTTCCCAGAGCAGGTGGTCTAAGAAAGAGAAAGGTGGAAGCTGCAATGTCTTTTATGATCCTGCCTCAAAAGTCACTTATCATCATTTCTGCAATATTCTACTGATTACTCAGGTCAGACCTATTTAAGGTGGGAGGGGAAATACAAAAGAGTGTGAGTATCAGAAGGCAAGAACCACTGGGACCCATCTTGGAAGCTGGCTACCACACGGATGTAGGGCAGAATCCAGACTCCACCATTTGCTTACCTATGAGCAAATATGAGGCTTCATTTCTTCATATGTAAAGTGGAAATGCTAATATTTATCTTGCAAAACTGTGATGAGGCTTAAATGAGACACTAGTACACATATGAGACACAGCATCCTGGTACCAGGCAACTGTTGATATTTGGCTCATGTGGTAGTTCTGTGCGGTGTCAATTTAACTAAACTGAAATTCAGTTCCCCAAATTTCCCTTCCCAGTCTGGTTCCAAGATAGGATTGGTCACAAGAGAAATTTGTGTAAGATTTGAAAGGAGCAAGTGAAGCAGCAGCCCTTGTGCTCTGAAGATGCCAGGTACCAGCTGCGGATTGTAAACTTGTTACTGACCTGCTGGCACACTGTTGGTGCAGAGCAGCAACTGGTCCCCAGCTCCTCCAGCTCCCACCACATCTCCTATTTCAGCTTCTCCAAGCCCCTGGGGCAAGGCACACATGTAGTTCTATGGTAAATGCATCAACTTCTCCTACAGACCACCTGCATCAGCAGCATGAGAGATAGCTATGGGTTCCGTTTTGTCCTCATAGCTTCCAGTTTGTCCTTGTGGATTCTAGTTTGCCCTCACTCTCCCCCAGTTCAATCCAAGCTGTCTTCCTGACTGCTAGCCCTGATGACCTATCAGTTTCAGGCCATTTCTGGATGCAGAGGCTACAGCCTTCCACAGAATTCTTCAGCAGCTTTCCTTTGTGATCCCTGGTTAGTTTCCTTTGATCCTCCAGCCATCTCCTTCCAGACTTTTTCTCCCCCAGCTTTTCCTACAATTGTGCTGTATTTAATCCCTGTGATGAATCCTGTATCCTTAGTGGTGCTGCTTCCCTGACCAGCCCCTAACTGATACTGAAATTTGTGAAGTTTGATACTGTTAACAAAAAGCATGTGTTACTGGCTTTGGGCAGGGGGGTGGCAGAAGCTAAAAGGATCTCAAGGGAAGGTTTGAAAGACATTGAGGGAATTGTTGAAAGTTGCTGCTTTGAGTTGAACTGTCTCTCCCCAAAATTCACATGTTTAAGTCTTAATCTCCAGTGTCTCAGATGAAGTTTTACAGAGGTAATCTAGTTAAAATGAGGTCATTAGGGTGGGCCCTAATCCAATATGACTGGTATCCTTATAAAAAGAGGAAATTTGGACACAAACACACAGGAAGAATGACATGTGAACATGAAGACAGAAATCAGGGTGATGGGTCTACAAGCCAAGGAACACCAGAGATAGCCAGCAAATCACCAGAAGCTAGGAGACAGGCATGGAAAAGATTCTTCCTCATAGCTTTTTGAAGGGACAAACCCTGCTGGTAGCTTGATCTTGTATTTCTAGCTTCCAGAACTGTGAGACAATAAATTTCTGTTGTTTAAGCCACCAGTTTGTGGCATGTTATCATGGCACCCCTAGCAAACTAATAGAGTTATAGCTGGTAAAAAGTTTGGCAACACTGTTGCCTGAGATAATGTAAAAACTAGGAAGAGTATCTAATAAAAACTAGTAAAGATACTTAATGATCTTGTGGATCTGGCTAAGGAGATTTCCAATCATAACATTGAAATTGCCAACTGGCTTCTACTATTTCTCTAAGACACAATACAAAAAGGGAGTTGAACTAAGTTTGAATTGTTCAATTTTCAAGTAGAATCTAGAGGGACTGTAAAGGAGCCAAGATATGCTGGTTTCAAAAATAAAATTCTTCCTAATCCCCAGTCTCTCCTGGTAACCAACAAGGAGCACTAGGCCTGCCAGTGAGCTCTATCGAGCTCTCATCTTATCTTGGCCAAAGGTCTGTGTCGAAGAAAAAAATCAACTGGTAGTCAATCTAAGAAAGAAATGGAAGATTTTATTCAAGCCAACCTGAGGATTATAATGCAGGAAGCAGTCTCGCAGAAAGCTCTGAGGACTGTTCTGCCTGTTACAGGTCAAAGCACAGGTATATAAGTTTTTGAGACAAAGGGTTCTACACCAAAAGACATACTGACAGTGGACACAATCAGATCTGCACATACGAAGAGGGTCATCATGACCCCTTATAAGATTAAGAAGGAAAACATTCTCCTAGGGCTTCCCTGGTGGTGCAGTGGTTAAGAATCCGCCTGCCTATGCAGGGGACATGGGTTCCACCTCTGGTCTGAGAAGATCTCACGTGCCGCGGAGCAACTAAGCCCGTGCGCCACAACTACTGAGCCTGCACTCTAGAGCCCGCGAACCACAACTGCTGAGCCCATGTGCCACAACTACTGAAGCCCGCGCACCTAGAGCCCGTACTCCACAATGAGAAGCCACCGCAATGAGAAGCCTGCACACCACAACGAAGAGTAGTCCCCGCTCACCACAACTAGAGAAAGCCTGTGCACAGCAACGAAGACCCAACGCAGCCAAAAATAAATAAATAAAATAAATTAAAAAAAAAAATTCTCCTAAGGAGGTCTGGGTAATGCAGATGCACAACACACACTAAAGCGGAAGGAAGAGGCCCAAACAGGCGGAGAAAATTTTTAAATAAAATATGAATTTTATCCCATCACTGAAATGCCCTGTAATCAGTGGGCACAATCTGGCAACAAGAAGCAGAAATGCTGAGCAACTGTGCCTGAAGCCGGCAGTTGTGGGAGTGGTGTCCGGCCCCTGGCCACTCAGGGGCTGATAGCATCTTTGTGACTGCCATTACCCCAAAGCTTTCCTGAGAGGAAGCTTCTGGTTCCATGGGAAGTTTCATAAACCGATGCCAGGATTCAAGTTCTCAGAACCAGGACAAATTGCAGTCTCCTCAACTGGTGAAAACAGCTCTCTCCGCCTCATGGGGTTATTGTGAGGATCAAATAAAATAACAGCTGTGAAAGCGTGGCATAGTCACTAAAGCCCATCCAAATGGGAGGGGCAGTCGTGAAAAACAGGAAGGAGGAGAATAATGGAATTCTGATGCCAACAAGGACAAAACCCTCTGAGGCCTTAGGGTTGGGTGGTTTGCTCAAGGTGCAAAAGCAGCAAAATCTGATCTTGTAACTGTAAGAATTGTGTGACAGGGTTAACTCTGAAAGCCTCCTCCAACATCACTAGCTGGAGTTTAGGCTGAACCTCATGTTCCAATGAAAATCCTGATTTAATCATCTGTCACTGAGACCAAGGCCATATCTACTGCCCCATGGAATGCATGAAAACTCCATGTCAGCCTGACCCACTGAGGATAGGGATGAGGGTAGAGTTAGGAGAAGCTTCTCAGATGTGGAGATTGAGTCTTTTTTTTCATTTTATTGAAGTATAGTTGATTTACAATGCTGTACCAATCTCTGCTGTACAGCAAAGTGACTCAGTTATACACATATATACATTCATTTTTATATTGTTTTCCATTATGGTCTATTACAGGATATTGAATATAGTTCCCTGTGCTATGTGATAGGACCTTGTTTATCCATTCTAAATGTAATAGTTTGCATCTACCAGCCCCAAACTCCCAGTCCATCCCTCTCCCTCCCCCCTACTTCCTCCCCCTTGGCAACCACAAGTCTGTTCTCCATGTCTGTGAGTCTATTTCTGTTTTGTAGATAGGTTCATTTGTGCCATATTTTAGATTCCACATATAAGTGATATCATATGGTATTTGTCTTTCTCTTTCTGACTTACTTCACTTAGTATGATAATCTCTAGTTGTATCCATGTTGTTGCAAATGGCGTTATTTCGTTCTTTTTTATGGCTGAGTAATATTCCATTGTATATATGTACCACATCTTCTTTATCCATTCATCTGTTGATGGACATTTAGCTTGTTTCCTTGTTTTGGCTATTGTGAATAGTCCTGCTGTGAACATAGGGGTGTATGTATCTTTTGAATTACAGTTTTGTCTGGGTATATTCCCAGGAGTGGGATTGCTGGATCATATGGTAATTTTATTTTTAGTTTTCTGAGGAACCTCCATAGTGTTTTCCATAGTGGCTGTACCAACTTACATTCCCACCAACAGTGTAGGAGGATCCCCTTTTCTCCACACCCTCTCCAGCATTTGTTATTTGTAGACTTTTTAATGATGGCCATTCTGACTGGTGTGAGGTGATACCTCATTGTAGTTTTGATTTTCATTTCTCTGATAATTAATGATGTTGAGCATCTTTTCATGTGCCTACTGGCTGTCTGTATGTCTCCTTTGGAGAAATGTCTATTAAGGTCTTCTGCCCATTTTTCCGTTGGGTTGTTTGTTTTTTGTTGTTGAGTTGTATGAGCTGTTTGTATATTTCAGAGATTAAGCCCTTGTTAGACATGGAGATTGAGTCTTGAGAATTAGTGAAAGGTCACAGATAGCTGTAGAAGAGAAGGAAGGACATTCCAGAAAGAAAGAGGTAGCTAGCTGCATGCACAGAAGTATGAAGGCAAAAAAAAAAAAAAAAAAGAATGGTGCTTTGGCTATGTGATATCGTGATTTATAATAAATATACATTTGGGGCTTCCCTGGTGGCGCAGTGGTTGAGAGTCCGCCTGCCGATGCAGGGGACACGGGTTCGTGCCCCGGTCGGGGAAGATCCCACATGCCGCGGAGCGGCTGGGCCCGTGAGCCATGGCCGCTGAGCCTGCGCGTCCCGGAGCCTGTGCTCCGCAGCGGGAGAGGCCGCAATGGTGAGAGGCCCACCTACTGCAAAAAAAAGAAAAAAAGAAAAAAAAAGAATAGAATGATAGTTGCCAGGGGCTGGCGGGAGGGAGAAGTAGGGAAATGTTGATCAAGGGCACAAAGTTTCAGTTTTACAAGATGAATAAGTTCTGGAGATCTGATGTACAGCAATGTGAATATAGTTAACAATACTGTAGTGTATACTTGAAATTTGCTAAGAGGGTAGATCTTAAGTGTTCTTACCACCAAAAAAAAAATGGTAACTGGTAACTATGTGAGGTGATGGCTATGTTAATTAGCTTGACTGGAGGAATTATTTCACAATGTATACATATATCAAAACATCAAGTCATGGCTTCCCTGGTGGTGCAGTGGTTAAGAATCCGCCTGCCAATGCAGGAGACACGGTTTCAAGCCCTGGTCCGGGAAGATCCCACATGCCGCGAAGCAACTAAGCCCGTGCGCCACAACTACTGAGCCTGCGCTCTAGAACGCGTGAGCCACAACTACTGAAACCTCTGCACCTACAGCCCGTGCTCCGCAACAAGAGAAGCCACCACAATGAGAATCCCGTGCACCGCAACAAAGAGTAGCCCCCGCTCACCGCAACTAGAAAAAGCCCACACGCAGCAACAAAGACCCAACGCAGCCAAAAATAAAATAAAATAAATTTATAAAAAAAAATTCAAGTCATATACCTTAAACATATACTATTTTTCTTTGTCAATTATACCTCAATAAAAATGGAGGGAAAATCAGCAATGTCAAAAAGAAAAAAAAAATCTTCCATTCTTCACTCTCTTCCTTTCTTCCTCAGTGCCTTCCTTCCTTTTCTTCTTTCTTTCTTCCTTCCACAAATTAGTGTTGAGCATCTTCTCTGTATCAGGTATTGTGCCAGGCACTGGGAGTCCAACAATGAACATGCAGGTTGGCCCTTCCCCTCATGGACTTAGAGTTGGGTGGAGGTCCCATCCTTTCTGCTGATGACTTGAGGAGGCCATGCCATGTGGGTGCCGCTGAGTTTACCACTCCTGGACTGTTCAGGGTCCTCAGAATAGCTTCCTGCTCCTTCTCATATTTCCAATCTTTCCCCATCTCTCCCATCATCTAACCTTTGATACATTAGTAGAATCATCGGCAGATTTTACTTCCCAGGAAACAAAGGATGGAAACTTTCGAGTCAGCTTTCTTTCCTTATGGTATTTGATGGATGCCCCATCTTGTAACACATTATCAGACCCCCTGTTTACCTGGTTATTATGTGACCATCAGGTTAATCCTATTTTCCTGTTCTTAGTACAATTTCTGCTTTTTACATAATTCTTTGGCTTACTTTTGTTCCCTGTATACATTCGTCCCTCATTACACTGAGGGAAATATATACTTATACTTTATACTGTTGGGGAAGTGGAAATTTCCCCTTTACCCCTCTTGAGTTCCTGTGGGACTAATAATAAAACTGACACAAAACAGATTAACAGGACAAAAAGAAACAAATTTTAATTCATGCACTTGGAGATGCCATAGAAATGAGACTTAGGTAGTGGTCAAAGCAGGCAACTTTTATACTTTTTAGACAAAAAACCAAAACAAAACAATAAGTTTGTGAAGAAGTGACAGGACAAAGAAACTTATGTGTTGGCTGCTCAGTTAGTGAAGAATCTAAACAGAGTTGGGCTTGAGGGAGTACATTAAAGAAGTAACGTGGTTGAGAGTCCGCCTACGGATGCAGGGGACGCGGGTTCGTGCCCTGGTCTGGGAAGATCCCACATGCCGCGGAGCGGCTGGGCCCGTGAGCCATGCGCCTCCGGAGCCTGTGCTCCGGAACAGGAGAGGCCACAACAGTGAGAGGCCCGTGTACCACAAAAAAAAAAAAAAAAAAAAAAAAAAAAAAATTAGGGTCTTCCCTGGTGGCGCAGTGGTTGAGAGTCCGCCTGCCGATGCAGGGGACACGGGTTCGTGCCCCGGTCTGGGAAGATCCCACATGCTGCGGAGCGGCTGGGCCCGTGAGCCATGGCCACTGAGCCTGCGCGTCCGGAGCCTGCGCTCCGCAACGGGAGAGGCCACGACAGTCAGAGGCCCGCATACCGCAAAAAAAAAAAAAAAAAAAAAAAAAGAATTAACAGGTTTGTCTATACAGGCTTCGTGGCCTGACTTCCTTACCTCTAGTAATAAGGGTCCTTTCTACCTCCAGATGCAGGGAGGGCACCTTTCACGTGAGAGACTGACTTCCTGCTTTCAGGGAGACCGAGGGGAGGGTCAGAGTGTCCCTCTTATGTTGGCCGTTTCTTAAGTAACTTTAATTCAAAATAATCTATATGCCATTGAGGCACATTTTGAGGTGGTCTGCCCTGAGCCCCAGAAATACACAAAATGTATTTACCAGAAGAAACAAAGAGGTCAAAAATAGTAACACCTACTTTGGAAATTAATAAGAATATTTAAATATATTTTATTACATTTAGCCTCATTTGGTGTTTTTTCTTTGTTTGTTTGTTTTTGTTTTTTGGCTGTGTTGGGTCTTTGTTGCTGAGCACAGGCTTTCTCTAGTTGCGGCGAGCAGGGCCTACTCGTCATTGCGGTGTGCAGGCTTCTCATTGTGGTGGCTTCTCTTGTTGCAGAGTACGGGTTCTATGTGCGAGGGCTTCAGTAGTTGTGGCATGCGGGTTCAGTAGTTGCAGCACGCAGGCTCTAGGTCGTGCAGGCTTCAGTAGTTGGGGTTCGCAGGCTCTAGGGCGCAGGCTCAGTAGTTGTGGTGCACGGGCTTAGTTGCTCCGCGGTAGGTGGGATCTTCCCAGACCAGGGATTGAACCTGGGTCCCCTGCATTGGCAGGCGGATTCTTAACCACTGCGCCACCAGGGAAGTCCCGTTTGGTGTTATAATTACCTTTTTATATGCCTCTTTAAAACTTTTCACTTTGAACCATGGACTTTAGAAATGTTATAATTAACTGTAATTATTATTCTTTTTTGATGCTCAAAAGAATCACAACACGACCGCTGAGAGCCCTGTTATATTGGCTTCAATGTCCAATCAGCACTATTTTAAATATTTTTGGAAGCATCCTTTTCTCAGATGTTACAGGCTCCTCCTTGTCTTTCCCTGTTCCAAGACATGGAATTGGCTATGCTTTTAAAGGTCTTGGCTTTTTTTAAGGAGCATAGTAGAATCCAAAATCTGGATGTTGGGTGTGCCAATCAGTTTGGTAGTGAGTCAAGTTGTTTCCAGGTGACAAACCTGACGAATATCTTTCTTTCTAAGTCCACATCAGCTTGCATTAAATCTTTCCACTTTTATCCAACTCTTATTTATTCTAATGTAAAAATATAGTTATTTAATATACCTTCTGCTTCCTTAATTTTGAACCCCACACCAAACCTACGATTATAGTCTCTTCTCTTTTATAATCTTTATTTTAATCATCTATCACCATTCAGAAGTCTCTCCATTGATGCAAATTTGTTTGCATTCTTTTTCTGGTCCAAGATAAATCTAGTGCTCAGCTATAAGAAAGATTTTCTTAGCTGTTAACATCTATACCTTGGCTATTTATAAATGACCTGTGTTCTGTTTCAATTTTAATCCTTTTGGGGGAAGGATCTAGATATAAATATGAAACAAATGAACAGCTTAGTGTTGTCATCAAATAAAACTTCGTAGCAAAGCAAATCTGATTTTCATGAGTTGCTATTGTGAAAATAAGATAATGAAGCATGTATGGAAAAGTTTGCATAAATGGTGGTAAGTATACACCTGAAGATAGTATGTCAAAGGTTAGATGGTAGGAGAGGTAGGGGAAGACTGGAAATATGAAAAGGAGCAGGAAGCTATTCTGAGGACGCTGACCAGTTCTGGAACAGTGCTCAGCAGCACCCACATGGCATGGCCTCCTCGTCATCAGCAGAAAGGACAGGACCTCCACCCAATTCTAAGTCATGAAGGGATGGGCCTACCCGCATGTTCATTGTTGGACTCCCAGTGCCTGGCACAATACCTGATACAGAGAAGATGCTCAACACTTATTTTCGGAAGGAAGAAAGAAAGGAAGGAAGGCATGGAGGAAGAAAAGAAGGGAGTGAATGCTTAATATATAAGGCATGTTTATATTTGCAATCATTCCAAACAACTGTGTAAATACATAACAAAGGCAGTACAACCAATTATATAATACAAGCATACTTCAGAGATACTGCGGGTTCAGTTCCAGCCACAATGAAGCATATACTGCAATACAGCGAGTCACATGAATTTTCTGGCTTCCCAGTGCATAGAAAAGTTATGTTCACACTATATTGTAGTCTATTAAGCGTGCAATAATAGCATTGTCTATAAAACCAATGTACCTACCTTCATTACAAAATATTTTATTGCTAAAAAATGCTAACCATCACCTGAACCTTCAGTGAGTCATAATTTTTATGCAATAGTAATATCAAAGATCACTGTCCACAGCTTACCATAAAAAATATAATAAGAATGAAAAAGTTTTGAAATATTGGGAGAATTATTGAAATGTGACACAGAGATGTCAAGTGAGCAAATGCTGTGGGGAAAATGGTGCCGATAGACTTGTTCAACATAAGGTCGCCACAAACCTTCAATTTATAAAAAGCACAGCATCTGTGAAGTGCAATAAGCAAAGCACAATAAAATGAGGTATGCCTGTACTAACTAAGCAAAACTATAAAATACATAATTTCAGGAAATCCCCCATGAAAGGTATAGGCATGACAAATGTCACTGATGGAGCAAGTAAAGTGTAATGATTAAAAGGGACCCAGCCTCCACAGGGTGTATGATTCCGTTTGTAGGAAATGTCCAGGATAGGCAAATCCATAGAGACAGAAAATAGACTGATGGTTGCCTGGGGCTTAGAGGAGCGGGGAAACGGGGAGTGACTCCTAATGGGTTTCCCATTGGAATGATGGAAATGCTCTAAAATTGATTGGGTGATGGTGGCATAACTCTGTGAGTATACTAAAAGCTATTGAACTGTATACTTTAAATGATGAACGGTATGGTATGTAAATTTTATGACAATAAAGCTGTTATAAAAGGGGGGAGGGCAGCCGGATGCATGCCAGCTCAAGTTTAGAAGGTGCCACAAAATCCCCTGCTCCAGCCAAGAATCAATTATAAATAACCCCAACCTACGTAAATAACCTACAACCGTGGCCAGTATAAAATGGTATTATTTTAACTTGGGGTCTAGTAAAATCACTGTAACATAGAAAAGTATCAAAATAAATATTACGTCTACAAATAAGTATAGAAGTAATGAAAAAGAAATTAAATCCACGATTTTAATATTTTGAAGTTAGACTTAAATGTGGTTATAGCCTTTGTGATTATTTTATTTTCGTGATTCTGTCTGCTGTTTGGTGTGTTGGGATGTTTCAGTGTTTGAGAAATCAGTCTTATTGGATTTGTGATTATAACTTGGATTGTTTAAGGGAATTTGAGCAAGTGATGAGGTGATCATTATCATGGACTTCTCAGCGCTCATTCCACTCTGAGATAATTAATAAAAGCCAACGGGCAGTCCCATTCTCCTTGCCAGTGATTGGTTTAGGAACAGGCATGTGATACAACTCTGGCCAATGAGATGGGAATTAAAGTCCATGTGAGGCTTCTGAGAGAGGTTTCCACAGTCCCAAAAAAGGGAAATAAAAGTTCCACTTTCTCTGAATTGTTGTGTCTGGATATGATAATGTCATTGCTGCAGCCACACTGCTACAAGCCTGAGGCTTCTACCAGGACACAGAGAAGGGCAGAACCAAGAGCATCATAATAGAGTGGAGCTGCAGCCTGGGCACACCATGCCCACAGCCTGTCCCACCTCAGAGCTTCATGTCATGTGAGATAATACAATTCCTTATCGTTTAAGCCATTTTGAGTCAGGGCTTTCTTTTATTTTCACCCAAAAGAAACATTTTATAATGGGATTTAAATGTAAAACTGTAGTTTAAGAAACTTTTAAAAATGTATTAGTTTTAAAAATAAACAAATGGGACCTAATGAAACTTAAAAGCTTTTGTACAGCAAAGGAGACCATAAACAAGACGAAAAGACAACACTCAGAATAGGAGAAAATATTTGCAAATGAAGCAACTGACAAAGGATTAATCTCCAAAATTTACAAGCAACTCATGCAGCTCAATATCAAAAAAACAAACAACCCAATCCAAAAATGGACGGAAGACCTAAATAGACACTTCTCCAAAGAAGATATACAGATTGCCAACAAACACATGAAAGGATGCTCAACATCACTAATCATTAGAGAAATGCAAATCAAAACTACAATGAGGTATCACCTCACACCAGTCAGAATGGCCATCATCAAAAAATCTACAAACAATAAATTCTGGAGAGGGTGTGGAGAAAAAGGAACCCTCTTGCACTGTTGGTGGGAATGTAAATTGATACCGCCACTATGGAGAACAGGATGGAGGTTCCTTAAGAAAACTAAAAATAGAACTACCATATGACCCAGCAATCCCACTACTGGGGATATACCCTGAGAAAACCATAATTCAAAAAGAGTCATGTACCACAATGTTCACTGAAGCTCTATTTACAGTAGCCAGGACATGGAAGCAACCTAAGTGTCCATCGACAGATGAATGGGTAAAGAAGATGTGGCACATATATACAATGGAATATTACTCAGCCATAAAAAGAAACAAAATTGAGTTTTTTGTAGTGAGGTGGATGGACCTAGAGTCTGTCATACAGAGTGAAGTAAGTCAGAAAGAGAAAAACAAATACCTTAGGCTAACACATGTATATGGAATCTAAAAAAAAAAAAAAAAACAGTTCTGAAGAACCTAGGGGCAGGACAGGAATAAAGATGCAGACGTAGAGAATGGACTTGAGGACACGGGGAGGGGGAAGGGCAAGCTGGGACAAAGTGAGAGCGTGGCATGGACATATATGCACTACCAAATGTAAAATAGACAGCTAGTGGGAAGCAGCTGCATAGCACAGGGAGATCAGCTCGATGCTTTTTGACCACCTAGAGGGGTGGGATAGGGAGGGTGGGAGGGAGATGCAAGAGGGAGGAGACATGGGGATATATGTATATGTATAGCTGATTCACTTTGTTATACAGCAGAAACTAACACACCATTGTAAAGCAATTATACTCCAATAAAGATGTTAAAGAAAAAATAAAGTAAAATGAAACCCTCCCCCCCAAATTTATTAGTTTTGTTTGTTTATTAGGCATATAAATTGGATAAATTGAGCATCAGTTATACCGGAAGTTGTAGAGAATGTTCCTCTGCCCAGACAGAAGCCCCCTGGACTTTGAACAACCTAGAAACAGTGTGGTGAGGCAAATTTCAAACAGGGGTTCCTGCCATTGATCCTCACATGAGAACCTACTGGTAACATGACACGTGTCTTCAACTGTGGCATTTATTATAAACTCAGGGAAGACATAGCTGCAAGAATTACAAACACTGACTTATGCTGGGATCACAACTGATTTCTGCTGATATCTGTAGAAATTACAAACACTGGTTTCTGGTGTAGGAAGAGAGGTTAGAGTGTCCAAAGGAACAGATCACTAGCAGCTGTGCTATCAGTGACCAAAGGGGACTTCACAGGCCAGGAGCCCCCAGTTTAAATGCCTTCAAGGCCCAGGCAGGATCTATACATGAAGGAAGATGAGTGGGAATGAAGCAGTAGGAAACGGTGATCCCGTCTACAGGGAGCATCTCTGCTCAGGCCCAGGTGATGCTACTGTGAGGAAATGCAGCTTCAGTGTTGCCAGATCTTCCCTTTTTCAAGAGAAGCCAAAAAACTGGATCACGTGAATCTTGTGGAGTTTTAGATTAGGGCAACCAATTCAACTAAAAGAACAAAAACAAAACACTGCGGGGCCAAACAGCACACATCTACGGGCTGTCTGTGGTCCACAGGCGGCCAGTTTGCAGCTCAGCCCACAGCTTTAGGGTACATCCATAGGGTAGACACATGTGAAAGTCTGCAAACATTTTCTTCCCACAGGAGCTTCTCAGACACTGAGATCTGGGGCTACATAGCTGAAAAGACGCGATTCATAGTAACAGCTCAGTAAGAAGGATTAGCTGCAAAATGCACATGCATAGTTAAACAAAATAATCTGCTGCATGGGGCTGGTTGGTATCTTCTGCTTAAATCTCAAAGACAAAGACAATTTTTATTTCAGTCCTTGTCAGAGCCAAGTTGCTATTTGTGATTACCTACCAGCATGATCAGTCCTACTAAATTGCTTTGCTGTCTTCCCAGGCTTTCTAAATTAGGATTAGTCATTCATCTGTAACCCAAAAATTAAAAGAGAGGGAGAGAGACTGAGACCACTGGTCCAAACGAGACATGAGTCCCAAGAGAGTCTCGTCACACCTCTCCGGAGCTTCCCAGCAAAGCCCAGCACAAGTTTCTGGTCCGCAGGGGTCACACAACAAATATTCCCTGGTTTCTCGAAGATAAGAGTAAACCCCAAGGCCTGTGAGTGCCTCTGACTCACAGAAAAATCTGCTCATTTTCATGGGTCTGTTTGTGTGTCATTTTTTAAAAATTGTGATGTGACACATGGTAGCAGGAGGAACTTAGGCTAGATATTAAGAACAATTTCCTGACTAACCGACTGTGAAATATTACAGCACATTACAAATGAGGAAGTGGAGGCTCCCATCTATGCAGGAGTTTTCCGCCAGGGTAAACGCCTGATTCTGTTGGTCAGATGCTATCACTGGTGAGGTGGGAAGGGGGCATTTGTACAATGTGTCCTCGCCAGCCCTCTCTTCACTCTTAACAAGAGCTGCCATTTACAAAGGGTCAACCTGCTCACTGTCCTAGGTCCTTTATCTTATCACATCCTCATAGAAACCCAGTAAGAAAGATTATCCCCATTTTATAGATGAGGACACTGAAACCTCAGAGAAATGAAATAACTTGCTCAAGTTCATCCTGTTAATAAATGGCAGAACTAGGATTAGAACTCACCTCTGTGTAGCTTCCAAGTCCAGGCCCTTTCTCTAAGGCTGTGCTGCTGCAGGTGCCTGGGCAGAACACCTGTGGCTACCTGTGGGGAAGAGAGACCAAACAGCAGGTTCAGGCAAGGAGAGTGTTACGCAAAAAAGTTGTGAGAACACTGCTGAGGCCCGAAGAGGAAGCCAGTGTCAGGAAGAGAGATAAAATGCCAACTGGGGAAGTGACAGAGACACGAGGGGAGGTAAGGTCAAGGGATATCCTTCCAGAAATGAATCTGCACTGACTTGGACAGTCCAGGAAATGAAGATAGAGAATAGGGAGTTCCTTTTAAGCAACACCCAGCCTGTGTTCTCAAGCCCACCAAGCAGCAGGCTGGGTGCTGCTGACCCGCCCAGATCGGATTTTCCTTTGGCGACTCCTGACCTGCTAACAGTGCCCTTGGACAATTCTCATTCCCACTCCCCCGCCCATCAGCAATTTTCTTTGACATACAGGAGCTAAAACAGTTTCCAACAATGACTCTGCAACTTAGTCAAGTGCTTATGTCCACGTTCACAATACCTATAATCATGTAATTTTCCTTCTCTAAAAAACTGTCCCGGGCTTCCCTGGTGGCGCAGTGGTTGAGAGTCCGCCTGCCGATGCAGGGGACACGGGTTCGTGTCCCGGACTGGGAGGATCCCACATGCCGCAGAGTGTCTGGGCCCGTGAGCCATGGCCGCTGAGCCTGCGCGTCCGGACCCTGTGCTCGGCAACGGGAGAGGCCACAACAGTGAGAGGTCCGCGTACCGCGCAAAAAAAAAAGACTGTCCCCGTTGTTTCTGCCCTGTTAGGGCCCAGGTTTCTGGATTAGGATTATTGCTACCACAAAAGAGAGGGCAGGTTGAAAATTAGTGGGTCCCTACAGCCTCCATATATTTATATGTTAAACCATATCGCCTTTCCTACTTAACACTTGTGGCTGAAGAGTTAGTGTTTTTATTGCAAAATCAGCCAAAAAAGCAGGTCCAGGCCAACTTTGGAGCAGCAGTCAGCTGTAGACTATTTCAAGAGGTGATTTGGGTCCTTCATCCTCTCTCTTAACAGTTCATTTCCTAAACTCCAGTATGGCCCCAGTAGCTCCAGTCTCTGTGTTCAGACAGAAAATCTAAGGAAATGAATACAACTGCAGAGACACAGAACAGATTCACTGGGCTGGTCTTCCAACTGCTCAACTAGATCTGATATCCAGTTCCCTTAATTAAACTCAAAACTTCCTGGACGCTCAGGCCTCAAGAAGCAGGAGGGAACCCCAAACCTGTCCTGCTGGTCTGTGCCTTTGGGAAATTCTTTCATTCAGTCTGTACTTTCCTGAAGCTCACCCTGCTAACAGTGAGGGCAGGAAGAGAAAAATAAAACCAGAAATCAAATAAGTCAACAATTAAACCAGAAGGACTTTTCTTTTCTCTGAATAGCCTTTGGTTGGCCATGTCAACAAATCAATGCAAGGACACACCTTCCTGAAATTATTTCTCACCCTAACCCCAACCCACTATGAAAAAAGCTAGAGCTGACTTACCTATGACTGCAATGAAAGTGTAAACTTCTCCCAGGCCTTCAAGAGTTTGGCCTAGGGATTAGCACCATTCTGGGGAACGCTTTGGATTTTAGGCTCTTTCAGTTACTCCGTAATCAATTTTTGAGTACTTCCTATTTTCTGGGTGCTGAGTTAGAAGTGGTGAAATGACCCAGAGATGACTAGGACACAAATCCTGCTCCCTAACTGCTCAGGGTGCAGTAGGGGAGATGCAGCATGAACTTGATGCTTCCTTGATGCTGTAATCAAAGGAAGAGAGTGCTTCATGCCACAAGAGAGAGAACCAAAGAATAATCATCATTTATATTTGAATGGGACTTTCTGAGGACAGTTTCCTTATATTATCTCATTTGATCCTCGACATACTTGTGATGGACATCTGCCGTTATTCTCATTCAGCATCCTTTCCCCCTCTGGTAAGTGTACCCTAACTTCTCAGTGAAGAATCTCCACCCAACCACTCTGATCCTGTGTGCTGCTGCCAGGGCTGCACCCAGGGTCTGAGGCAGAACACGTCTCCTGGGCCACAGCCAACCCAAGCGTCAAGTTCTCCTGGCCATAGTGACCACCTCAGGGATGGAAACGTGACCCACCGAGAGCAATGAAAATACAGTTGGTACTTCTTTTTTTTTTTTTTTTGGCCACACTGCACAGATTGCAGGATCTTAATTCCCTCGACCAGGGATCCAACTCGGGCCCTCGGCAGTGAAAGTGAAAGCGCGGAGTCCTAACCACTGGGCCTGCCAGGGAATTCCCTAGTTGGGACTTCTGAGAAAGAGATTCTCAAGTTTGTCTGCTGGACTTGAAGCATGAAGACTGTGGGTTCTGGAAATGCTTGCCACTCTTTGAACCTGAGCCTGAAGGTGACAGAGTGAAAGGCAGAACTGAAAGAAGGAAAGATACAGAGGCTTGATTATATCATTTGAAATTTGACTTCACCCATGCCTGAAGCCATCTCTGCCCCTAGACTTTTCACCTATATAAATCAATAAATGCTGTTTCATCGGAAGCCAGTTTGGGTTGGGTTTTGTTGTCACTCAAAATCAAAAGAGCCAAAAGAAATTTTAACTCCATGTGGTAGATATTTGTATCTCTATTTTATATAAGGAAAATTGAGGCTCAGAGAGGTAATAAGAGATAGCTAAGGAGTAGCAGAACAAGGTCCTGATATCAATTCACAGATTCAGTCATTTATACCATAGCTGCCTCCCTCAGTGACAGAAATCCAGAGGAAACGCAAATAAGATTAGCCAGTCTTTGCAGGAGCACCAGTTGAACTGGACTTTGAAAGACAGGTTGGATTTGGCCTGAAGTGATGGCAAAAGTATTCTGGGTAAAGGGTAATATGCAAGGTCATGGATGTGAGAAATCTCAGGGGCATATGGAGAATAACAGGTACTTGGGTGTGTCAAAAGCATTGGGTGTGGGCTTCCCTGGTGTCGCAGTGGTTAAGAATCCGCCTGCCAATGCAGGGGACGCAGGTTCAAGCCCTGGTCCAGGAAGATCCCACATGGCACGGAGCAACTAAGCCCGTGCGCCACAGCTACAGAGCCTGCACTCTAGAGCCCGCGAGCCACAACTACTGAAGCTCACGTGCCTAAAACCCATGCTCCACAACAAGAGAAGCCACTGTAATGAGAAGCCCGCACACCGCAAGGAAGAGTAGCCCCCGCTCGCCGCAACTAGAGAAAGCCTGCACGCAGCAACGAACACCCAACGTAGCCAAAAATAATAAATAAAGGAAATAAATAAACTTATATTAAAAAAAGCGTTGGGTGTATAAGAGAGCATAACAGGAAATAGAGTTAGGAACATATATAGGATCAGAATGTTTGGGGAACTTGAACTTTACGCTGAAGGTCAGAAATTCCCAAACCCCACTGTATTAAACACTGGTTTCAATTGACCAAAACTCAATTTTCGCCAGCTTAGTTGTACTAGATCTTGTAGATGAGGTTTACTGACACAGGAAAGAAGACTCAAAAGAACCCAGTGAGGAGAAAGAGTCAAATTTTTGGCTCCGAGTTCCAAAACGGTGTCTTGAAACCAAGACAAGCTGACGGAACTGAAGCAGGACTCACTGCTCACACAAAGAAAATGCTGGATAATTTTTTCTTAAGATGTATCTGAGACTGAAAACCACAAAGGGAAATTTCCAGGTGCCAGAAATCAAAAGGGAACCCAAAGCTAGCATGGTAAGCAGGATGCGAAGCTGAGACGGGATAGGTCTTAGGCATTAGGGATGGGATTTTAATGTTGCTGTGGCAGCAGAAGACGAGGCCTTGAGTCCTGGCAAGGCCTGGAATTAGAATAAAAGTCCTATCTACTCCCCACAGGAGGATAGAAAAACTCTGCTTACCAGCCTGGGGAAGGAGCAATAAAGTCTGCCATTGGCCTGGGCGACAGGCGGAGAAGGAATCATCGATGATAAATTAGAACCCCAAGCCTGTTCTGCACCAATGTGGGACCGGAATTCACATTATCCATCAGGTGCAGGTCACAAAATATTGAGCAAAATACAAATAAATGCCTACCTAGACATCATGGTAAAACTGGAGACCATCAAATATAAGAAACGAAAATGTTAAAAGCAACCTATGGAAAAAGACAGACTACCTACAAAAGATGAACAGGCTTTAGCAGACCATCGTGAGCAAAAATAAATGGCAGAAGACAAAGGAATATCTTAAAATAGCTGATCTACTGAGCTGCAAAGGACAAAGAGAATGAGAATCATGAGACTGTTGGGTAGCCAGACAGAGAGTGATTTTTTTTTTTTTTTTGGGGGGGCGGTACGCGGGCCTCTCACTGTTGTGGCCTCTCCCGTTGCGGAGCACAGGCTCCAGACGCGCAGGCTCAGCGGCCATGGCTCACGGGCCCAGCCGCCCCGCGGCATGTGGGATCTTCCCGGACCGGGGCACGAACCCACGTCCCCTGCATCGGCAGGCGGACTCTCAACCACTGCGCCACCAGGGAAGCCCGAGAGTGATGTTTTAAGAACGAAGTTATGACAAAAGCTGCCAAATAGTCAAGTACGATAAGGATAGAGAAACATGCATTGGATTTGGCAACTTGAACAGCATCAGTGGCTTTGACTTAGTGGTTTCAGTAGAGGGGTGGGGGACAGAAAGCAGGTGTGAGGAGATTGAAGTCAACACAAGGAAGTGAGTTTTTATCTCCCAAAACCCCTTTACTTCAAACACATAGCAAGCCATGACATTTAAAATTATAAAAATGATTTTAGAAAAAGATATAGCTGGGACTTCCCTGGTGGCACAGTGGTTACGAATCCACCTGCCAGTGCAGGGGACAAGGGTTCGAGCCCTGGTCTGGGAAGATCCCACATGCTGCAGAACAACTAAGCCCAGGAGCCACAACTACTGAGCCTGCGCTCTAGAGCCCGTGAGCCACAACTACTGAGCCCGTATGCCACAACTGAAGCCCGCGCGCCTAGAGCCCGTGCTCTGCAACAAGAGAAGCCACCAAATGGGAAGCCCGCGCACCGCAACAAAGAGTAGTCCCCGCTTGACGTAACTAGAAGACCCAACACAGCCAAAAATAAATAAATAAATAAAAAGATATAGCTGGACCCTCACATATCTCCATGAGCCAGAAATGAAATAGAAACACAGTAAGATCAGTGGGGCCCATGTCTCAGGCTCGTGGGCTAAGTCTGGAAGCTGGACTTTGGCAGCTGCGTGGGCGTTCAGCTCCTGTGGGGGTAAAGTGCTCCACTCAATGTGAAGGACTGAAACTCACGGCTTGACAGCAGAGGCTGATGTGGGTTCCACTGCTTGGGAAAAGAAGTTGAAGAAAACAGCTGTCAGTCTAGGAACTCTGGCTTTATTAGAGCCTGGGGAGGTGAGGACACCTTGCTACCAGGGATTGTCAAGTTGTCTACTGGACTTGACTAGATATGCCATTTCCCTAATATCTGGGGCTGACGGATCATAATCCAAAGCCCTGGCTCTAGGTTGAGCTCCAGAGGGCCAGATGGTGGCATCCTGAGAAGGGATGAGAGGAAAGTCAGAAAGAGAGAGAAATCAAACAAAAACAAATCTTTTCTCACTCGAACCATAATTCCAAAACATATGAAAGAAGCTACTTGGTGAGAAAGATGGCCTTTGAAATTAACCATCAGATCAGAAATTTTCTCAAATTTCCACTGGAAATTTGTAAAAGAGTATAGAAAGACTTTAAAATAGGATGTTGAAAATGTTCAGAGATGAATGCACACCTTCCATTTCAAAAGGAAATTATGAAGCAAAAATAGACTGAAATGAAACAATATGAACAATAACCAATTAGAAATCCTTGAAATGAAAAATACCCTAATTGAAATCTAAAAGGCCGTAACAGGGGAATTCCCTGGAGGTCCAGTGGTTAGGACTCCACGCTTTCACTGCGGAGGGCCGGGTTCAATGCCTGGTCAAGGAACTAAGATCCTGCAAGCCACACAGGGTAGCCAAAAATAAAAAATAAAAAAAGGCCATAACGGGAGAAATTGTAGATTGAACACACTCGGAGAGTGAATTAGAGAATTGGAAGAGAGAACTCAGGAACTCACTCACAATATAACATGAGCTAAACAGAAAGAAACAGTAGTTAAAATATGGAGAACAGATTAAAAGGTTTAAATATTTATACAATAGGAGTTCCAGAGAATTGAAAGAAATGGCAGAGAAAGAAATATTTGAAAAGTACTGAGAATGTTTTTTTCCAGAATTGAAGGAAAAGCCTTAGGAATGAAAGAAATTTATACTCTGCCAAATTATTATTCAAGAGTATTAGAGGAGGTGAATCTCAGCATATAAAAATTAAGAAATTCTTACCACTCACAGGCCCTTCCTAACGAACAACTGAGTTTTGATTCTAACATGTACATTTGTTCACATCTTAACATCTCTGAAATCATGACGCATATTACAATCAATTGGCAACTTTTAGTTTTAGTTTTGTTTCCCCTTTTTAAAAATAAGTCTAGGGCTTCCCTGGTGGCGCAGTGGTTAAGAATCCACCTACCAATGCAGGGGACATGGGTTCGAGCCCAGGCCCGGGAAGATCCTACATGTCGTGGAGCAACTAAGCCCGTGCACCACAACTACTGAGCCTGCGCTCTAGATCCCGCGAGCCACAACTACTAAGCCCACGTGCTGCAACTACTGAAGCCCGCGCGCCTAGAGCCCGTGCTCTGCAACAAAGAGAAGCCATCGCAATGAGAAGCCAGCGCACCACAATGAAGAGTATCCCCCGCTCACCACAACTAGAGAAAGCCTGCGTGCAGCAACGAAGACCCAGCGCAGCCAAAAATAAATTAATTTAACTAATTAAAAAAATTTTTTTTAAGTCTAGATTTTTGTTTGCTTAGTTTTCTATGTCCTTATCCTAATGTATCTTCAAATGTTCCATCAGCTGTGTATATCTCTTCTCAAGTATACTTCTTCCCTTTAGGCACGCTATCTATCCCATCTCCTTGAAATCTCCTCTGGAGCCTTCTGACTTGTTCCAGTGGAAGCTGGTTGTCCTCTAAGCTAGCAGCATCATCGTCATCTTGGATTCTCCATTCACCATCATTTTGGGGATTTCCTTCACCTCTCTCTCATGATGAAGACCTGGTCCTCTAGTTCCCATTCTTTCTCCCTTTTGGTTTAACCCCTTGCTTTACTGGAGCAAATTCTCCTGTTGTGTCCCAAAAAATGCATAGGAAGTAACATTTTTTGAGATTTTGCATGTCTGAAAATACTTGATAGTTTGGTAGGGTTTGAATTCTAAGCTGAAAATTATTTTTTATCAGTATTTTGAAGGCATTTTTCCATTGCCTCCTAGCTTTCCATAAGAAAGGTGAGAATTCAGATGCCTTCTGATCTTTGAGGCTTTGTAGAAAACAGTTCTTTCTCTCTGAAAGGTTTTAGGAACACCTCCTGTCCACACTGTTCTGAAATTTTTCCATGGAGTACGGATTTTTAATCACCCTGCTAGACTTTTAATGGACCCTTTCATACTTTATGATGGGACCTTCATTCCAGCTCCAAGTCTTACCAAGTCCAAAGCCTCATCTCCTGTTGCTGTAACAACATTAAATCCCATCCTTAGTGACTGAGACCTACCTTGTCCCAGCTTCTAATTCTGCTCATCATACTAGCTTTGGGCTCCTTTTTGGTTTCTGCCCCCCAGAAATTTCCCTTTCTTGCTTTTAATCTGCCTTGGTGATATCATCCTGTCTCATGGTCTTAAAATACCATCTATACACTGACAACTTGAAAATTATATATCTACAACAGACCTCTCCAAACCTGCATATTCAACTGTTCCTTCATATCTCACTTGAGTATCCACAATAGAAATCTCAAACTTAAAATTACAAGCTGGAACTCCTGACAGCCCCCTAACCCTGCCCCTCCCCCAGTCTTTTGCTTCTCAGTAAATGGCATTCTTCCAGGTGCTCAACCTGAAAACCTCAGAGTTACCCTGGACTCTCTGTCTCACACCTGCATACAATGCCATCAGCAAATCCTCTCAACTCTACCTTCAAAACATATCCAGAAACCAGTGAATTCTTACCATCTCCATTGCTAACGCCTTGGTCCAAACCACCATCACATCTTGCCTCAATTATTAAAATAGCTTTCAGTGGTGCTGGACTATCACTTTGGTGCCCCCAGTGAACTACAGCTCCTGTATTCATGTCCTTGAATGGTTCCTCCCCTCAAAACCAAGGTGGCCCTGTACCCGCTTTAAATAAGAGAATGTGGGGCTTCCCTGGTGGCGCAGTGGTTGAGAGTCCGCCTGCCGATGCAGGGGACACAGGCTCATGCCACGGTCCGGGAAGATCCCACATACTGCGGAGCGGCTAGGCCCGTGAGCCATGGCCGCTGAGCCTGCGCGTCCGGAGCCTGTGCTCCGCAACAGGAGAGGCCACAACGGTGAGAGGCCCGCGTACCGCAAAAAAAAAAAAAAAAAAAAGAGAATGTGGCAGAACTGATGCTTGCCAGTGCTGAGCCTAAGTCTTTAGAAGGCGTGCCAGCTTTTAATTTTACACTCTGGAAGCCCTGCACTGTCATGTAAGAAGTCTGGCTATAGGACTTCCCTGGCGGTCCAGTGGTTAAGACTCCACGCTTCCACTGCAGGGGACGCGGGTTCGATCCCTGGTCGGGGAACTAAGATCCCGCAAGCCACACGGCATGGCCAAGGGGGGAAAAAACAAAGTCTGGCTACCCTGTTAGAGAGGTCACTTGAAGAGGGAGAAGCTATAAGACCATCTGGAGGTGAACCAAGGAATCCAGCCAACAGCAAGAACTAAACTGTCAGAACTGTGACCCCGGTGTTGCTGCTGCAGCCAGACCCCGACTGTGTGTGAACACATGTGAGCAAAGGAGCCATATGGGACATTCCAGGCCCCCTGAAATCGCTAGCCCTGCTGTGCTTTGTCCGAATTCCTGACCCACAGCACCATGAGTAACAATAAAAGTTTGTTGTTTCAGCCTCTAAGTTATGGGGTGGTTTATTTTGCCCCACATATAACATAAACTCTAGTGTCCCTGCTTCCTCCTTCACACAACTCCCCTCCCCGCCCCTTCAGTCTGTTCTCCACACAACGGTGGGAGAGATCCTTTCAAATCTAAACGAGGTCCTGTCACTCCTCTGCTCAGAATCCTCCAGTGCCTCTCATCTCACTCAGGGTAAAAGCAAAATCTTTACAACGGCCTACAGGGTCTCAGAGGGTGGCAAGCTAGGGCCAGAGGGCCAGACCCTTGTACTGCCCAGGAAAGAAGACTATTACACTTTTTTAAAGTTGTTTAAAAATTTTAAAGGAAGAATATGTGACAGACCATGTGTGGCCTGCAAACCTTAAAACATTTACTATCTGGCGCTTTACAGAGAAGTTTACCAAACTCTGCCCTTCTCGGTCTGGCTCCTCTATGACTCTTGGTCATTCCCTTTGCTCCCCTAGCTCCAGGCCAACTCCTCCTGTCATTCCTTGCAGTTTCTTGCAGTTACACTAACCAGCCAGGCATGCTCATGCCCTGAGGCCTTTGCTCTTGCACTTTCTTCCCCCGGGTATTTGCCCAGCTAACTCCTCTAGCTTCCTCAGGTCTTTACTCAAGTCACCTTCTCAGTGAGGCCTTAGCTGACCACGTTATTTAAAATTACAGTCCCCCTGCATACACTCCCTAACTCTCTCTGCTTTATTTTTCCTTATACCACATAACACGAACATGTACTTTTAAGTTTTTGTTATCATTGTTTATTTTGTATATTCTCCAATACAATGTAAACTCCATATGGACAGAAACCTTTGCTTTTTCACTGATGCATTCTCAGGGCCTAAAACTATTCCTGGTGTATTGTAGGTGCTCAGTATATATTTCTTGAAAACCACCACTTTCTTCTGTTTTCTGCGTAGCACTTGTCACTCGCTCTAAATACCATATTTTGGGGTTTGTCCACCAACTCATGATAGTGGGGACCACAGAACAATGCTCAACAGATACAGAATATTCAATGTAATATTTAGTCAATAAACAAACACACCTCCCATGCATCTTTTAAAAGAGGGAATGGGAAGTGAGGAGGTAGAAACACAGTAAGTCGACAACCTTCTCAAGAATTTTTGCTGTGAATGGGAGTGGAGAGATGGGATGGTGGCCGGGAGAGTAAATAGAATCAAGGGAGGGTTAAAAATGGGGATACAAGGCCTAACCAGATTGACACAATCAGTAGCATAGGAGAAAGGAGGGGATTAAAGAAGCAGAGTTCTTGGAGAGGTGAGAGCAGTGGGATGCAGAGCGTAGAAGCAGAGGTTGGCTGGTGATGGGAGGGAAGAAGGAGCAGCCTCCAGCCGAGTTAGAGCCTCGTACGTAGGTGGGAAGATGAGGGAGTTCCCATCTCCTGGCTTCGACTTCCTGAATGAAGCGTGGGAGGTGAGGTTATCTGCTGAAACTAAGGGTGAGCAGGATATTGGAGGTTTGAGAAGAGAGAAAAGTTAGAAACCTTACTAGGGAAATGTGAGAGGACAGCTAGGCAGTTGTTGAGGGCCCATTTGGAGTCTGTAATCACAAATTTAAACAAAAGCAGTCAGCCCAGTTGGTGATTTCTCTTGGGCAACATCCAGCTACTTGGTTGCACGTGCAGAAAAGACGGAGTTGAGTTGAATCAGGGTGATTGTAGCAAAGCAGTGGTTCTCACTGTGTGGTCTCCAGACCAGCAGCATCAGAATCACTGAAAACTGGTAAGAAATGTAAAGTCTCAGGCCTCATTCCATATGTCCTGAATCAGAAACTCAGCAGGTAGGGCCCAGCAATCTGTGTTTTAACAAGCCCTTCAGGCGAGGCTTATGCTACGCCCAGTCAAGTTTGAGCAGCACTGCAATAAAGGGAAAGAACAAGAGACCTGAGGGTGCTTATAAGGAAATAATTATAATGACAGACTAGAGAGTCTAAAGGAAATAAAGGCCTGAGGGACTGACCAATAGTGATAAAGTGGTGGGGATCAATGGCTTAGAATATAATGTGAATTGGGACTTCCCTGGTGGCGCAGTGGTTAAAAATCCGCCTACCAATGCAGGGGACACGGGTGTGATCCCTGGTCTAGGAAAATCCCACATGCTGCGGAGCAACTAAGCCCACGCACCACAACTACTGAGCCTGCGTTCTAGAGCCCGCGAGCCACAACTACTGAGCCCACGAGCCACAACTACTGAAGCCCGCACACCTAGAGCCTATGCTCCACAACAAGAGAAGCCACCGCAACGAGAAGCCCACGCACCACACTGGAGAGTAGCCCCCACTCACTGCAACTAGAGAAAGCCCGCGTGGCAACGAAGACCCAACACAGCCAAAAATAAATAAATGAAATAAATTTTTAAAAAGATTATAATGTAAATAATTGTAGTACAGCATATTCACTTTCTATTAATATTACTGCCAAATTACTACAAACTAAGTTGATTGAAACAATACTCACTGATTATCTCATAGTTCTGTAGGTCAGAAGTACAGGTACAACATGGCTCAACTGGGTTCTCTGCTCAGAGTCTCATAAAAGCTAAAATCAAAGTGTTGGTTGGACTGTATTCCTCTCAGGAGATTCTAAGGAGAAATCTCCTGAGATAATATAGGTTGCTAACTAACTTTATTTCCTTGAGGTAGGAGGTGTGGATGGCGAACTCGGAAAACCTTAAACTCACCTCCTCCCACAAGCACACGACCATTTACTGAGCAACTATCTATGAGAACGATCTGAAGATCAGCAGAAAAGATTTTCCACCACTAAAGATATAAAGAAGGAACTACAATGAGATGGGTAGGAGAAATGGAGACACGGTATAGTCAAGACCCACACCCTCAGGGAGGTGACCTACAAACGGGAGGATCATCACAATTGCAGAGGTTCTCCCTAAGGAGTGAAAGGTCCGAGCCACACATCAGGCTCCCAGCTCAGGGGTCCTGCACCAGGAAGATGAGCCCCCAGAACATCTGGCCTTGAAGGCCAGCAGGGCTTGTGTGCAGAGAGCCAGAGGACTGTAGGACTCTGCTCTCAAAAGGCACATGCAAAATGTCATATGCTTCAAGTCCCAGAGCAGAGGCAGTAATTTTAAAGGATCTTGGGTCAGATCCACTTGCTGACCTTGGAGAGCCTCCTGGAGAGGCAGGAGGCAACTGGGACTCCCTGGGGCACAGATGCTGGCCACAACCAATTTTGGGAGCTTTTTCTACCATGAGGACACTGGTTCTGGCAAGTGACTTTTTGGAGTACTGCCTCTAGCTTATTAGCCTGTGAACTTACCCACTCACCAGCACCAGTCCTGGGACCCCCGGGCCACACAGCCTGCCCCACCAGGTCCTGGCTCCCCAATCAGCAGGCCGGCACCAGCCGCACAGGTGGATTCTTAACCACTGCACCACAAGGGAAGTCCCAAAAAAAGAATTTTTAAAGATGAGGATAGGGCTTCCCTGGTGGCGCAGTGGTTAAGAATCTGCCTGCCAATGCAGGGGACACGGGTTCGAGCCCTGGTCTGGAAAGATCCCACATGCCGCAGAGCAACTGGGACTGCGTGCCACAACTACTGAGCATGCATGCCACAACTACTGAAGCTCGCATGCCTAGAGCCCATGCTCCTCAACAAGAGAAGCCACTGCAATGAGGAGCCTGTGCTCCTCAACAAGAGAAGCCACTGCAATGAGAAGCCCATGCACCACAACGAAGAGTAGCCCCCACTCGCCACAACTACAGAAAGGCCGCACGCAGCAAAGAGGACCCAACGCAGCCAAAAATAAATAAATAAATAATTTTTTTAAAAATGAGGATAGGTTAAGAGACCTCTGAGGGGACTTCCCTGGTGGTCCAGTAGTTAAGACTTTGCCTTCCAATGCAGCAGGTGCAGGTTCGATCCCTGGTCAGGGAGCTAAGATCCCACATGACTTGGGGCCAAAAAACCAAAACATAAAACAGAAGCAATATTGTAACCAATTAAATAAAGACTTTAAAAAATGGTCCACATCAAAAAATCTTTAAAAAAATAAAAAAAGACCTCTGAGACAACATCAAGTGTACCAACATTTGCATTTAGGGGTCCCAAAAGGAGAAGAAAGAGAGACAGAGGGCAGAGAACTTATTTGAAGAAATAATAGTTGAAATTTTTCCTAACCTAGGGAAGAAAACAGGTCCAGGAAGCGCAGAGAGTCCCAAACAAGATGAACCCAAACAGGTTCACACCAAGACACATTATAATTAAAATGGCAAAAATTAAAGATGAAGAAAGAATCTTAAAAGCAGCAAGAGAAAAGCAACTAGTTAAATACAGAGGAACTCCCATAAAGCTATCAGCTGACTTTTTAGTAGAAACTTTGTAGGTCTGAAGGGAGCTACCTGACTTATTCAAAGTGATGAAGGATAAAAACTACAGCGAAGAATACACTACCTGGCAAGGCCATCATTCAGATTTTCATGAGAGATAAAGAATTTTACAGAAAAGCAAAAGCTAAAAGAGTTAAACAGCACTAAACTGGCTTTACAAGAAATATAAAAGGGACTTCTCTAAGCAGAAAAGAATAGATCACAACAAGAATTATGAAAATTACAAAAGGAAAAATCTCATTGGTAATGGTAATGATACAGTAAAGGTAGCAGATCAACCATTTACAAGGCTAGTAGGAAGGTTAAAAGACAAAAGTAGGGGCTTCCCTGGTGGCACAGTGGTTGAGAGTCTGCCTGCCGATGCAGGGGACACAGGTTCGTGCCCCGGTCCAGGAAGATCCCACATGCCGCGGAGTGGCTGGGCCCGTGAGCCATGGCCGCTGAGCCTGCACGTCCGGAGCCTGTGCTCCACAATGGGAGAGGCCACAACAGTGAGAGGCCCGTGTACCGCAAAAAAAAAAAAAAAAAAAAAACAAAAGTAGTAAAATCACCTATATCTACAATAAGTAATTAAAGGATACAAAAAACAAAATGATGTAAAATATGATGTCAAAAACATTAAACATGGGGGGGGTGTAAAAATGTAGAGTTGTTAGAATGTGTTCAAACTTAGATTAACAACTTAAAATAATCACCTATATTTATAGGTTGTTATATATGAACCTCATGGTAACCACAAACCAAAAACCTATAATAGATACACACACAAAAAGGAGACCGGAATCCAAACATAACACTAAAGATAGTCATCAAATCAGAAGGGAAGAAAGCAAAGCAAGAAGAAAGGAAAAAAAAAAAAAAAAGAACTACAAAAACAATCAGAAAACAATTAACAAAATGTCAATAAGTATATACCTATCAATAATTACTTTAAATGTAAATAGACTATATGCTCCAATCAAAAGATATAGAGTGGCTAATTGGATAAAAACACAAGACCCATAAACATACTGCCTACAAGAAACTCACTTTGGATCTAAAGACACAGACAGGGCTTCCCTGGTGGCGCAGTGGTTGAGAGTCCGCCTGCCGATGCAGGGGACATGGGTTCGTGCCCCAGACCGGGAAGATCCCACATGCCGTGGAGCAGCTGGGCCCGTGAGCCATGGTCGCTGAGCCTGTGCGTCCGGAGCCTGTGCTCTGCAACGGGAGAGGCCACAACAGTGAGAGGCCCGCGTACCGCAAAAAAAAAAAGACACAGACAGAAAGTGAGATGATTGCTTAAAGGTATTCCATGAAAATGCAAACAAAAAAACAAACAAAAGCTAGGGTTGGGGCTTCCCTGGTGGTGCAGTGGTTGACAATCTGCCTGCCAATGCAGGGGACACGGGTTCGAGCCCTGGTCTGGGAAGATCCCACATGCCACAGAGCAACTAAGCCCGCGCGCCACAACTACTGAGCCTGCACTCTAGAGCCCATGAGCCACAACTACTAAGCCTGCATGCCACAACTACTGAAGCCCACATGCCTAGAGCCCATGTTCCGCAACAAGAGAAGCCACTACAATGAGAAGCCCATGCACTGCAACGAA
Organism: Tursiops truncatus; assembly: GCF_011762595.2. Lineage (NCBI taxonomy): Eukaryota > Metazoa > Chordata > Mammalia > Artiodactyla > Delphinidae > Tursiops > Tursiops truncatus. The sequence goes on along the minus strand of NC_047041.1, from coordinate 62,801,419 downwards.
GAGTAGCCCCCATTCACTGCAACTAGAGAAACCCCGCATGCAGCAACACAGACCCAACACAGCCAAAAATATATAAATAAAATAAATAAATTCATTTTAAAAAAAGCTAGGGTAGCAATACTTCTATCAGACAAAATAGACTTTAAAACAAAGACTGGTGCCACAACTAAGGAGCTGGTGAGCCGCAACTAAGCAGCTCTCAAGTCGCAACTAAGGAGCCTGCCTGCTGCATCTGTAGGAGCCCACGTGCCACAGCTAAGACCCGGCGCAACCAAATAAATAAATAAATATTGGAAAAAAAAACAAAGACTGTAACAAGAGACAAAGAAGGACATTACATTATGATAAAGGGATAGATCCAGGAAGAAGACATAACCATTGTAAATATGTATGTGCCCAACATAGGAGCCACATATACATAGAGCAAATATCAACAAGAATAAAGGGAAATTTTGACACTAACACAATAATAGTAGGAGACAAACACACCACTTACATCAATGGACAGATTATCTAGACAGAAAATCAATAAGGAAACTGTCACCATTTGCAGATGACATAATACTATATATAGAAAATGCTAGACACCACCAAAAAACTATTAGAACTAATAAGTGAATTCAGTAAAATAGCAGGATACAAAATTAATATACAGAAATCTGTTACATTTCTTTACACTAACAACAAAATACAAGAAAGAGAAATTAATAAAATAATCCCATTTACAATTGCATCAAAAAGAATAAAATACCTAGAAATAAATCTAACCATGGAGGTGAAAGATCTATACTTGGAAAACTATAAGACATTGATGAAAGAAATCAAAGATGACACAAACAAATAGAAAGATATACCATGCTCATGGATTGGAAGAATATTATTAAAATGACCATACTCCCTAAGGCAATCTACAGATTTAATGCAATCCCAATCAAAATACCAATGGCATTTTTCACAGAACTAGAACAAATAATTCCAAAATTTGCATGGAAACACAAAAGACTCCAAAGAGCCAAAACAATCTTGAGAAAGAAGAACAAAGCTGGAGGTATCACTCTCCCTGGTTTCAAGCTATACTGCAAAGCTACAGTCATCAAAGCAGTATGGTACTGGCACAAAAACAGACACATAGATCAATGGAACAGAATAGACAGCCCAGAGATAAACCCACACTTATATGGGCAATTAATCTACAACAAAGGAGGCAAGAATATACAATGGGGGAAAGACAGTCTCTTCAATAAGTGGTGCTGGGAAAACTGGACAGCTACATGCAAAAGTATCAAACTAGGGACTTCCCTGGTGGTCCAGTGGGTAAGACTCAGCACTCCCAATGCAGGGGCCCCAGGTTTGATCCCTGGTTGGGGAACTATATCCCACATGCATGCTGCAACTAATACCCAGCACAGCCAAAAGTAAATAAATAAATGTTAAAAAAGAAAAGAATAGTTTCAAACTGGACTATTCTCTCACACAATGCACAAATATAAATTCAAAATGAACTAAAGACTTAAATGTAAGAACTGAAACTTTTATAAAACTCTGAGAAGAAAACATAGCCAATACATTGTTTGATATAAACCATAGCAATATTTTTTTGGATATATCTCCTCTGGCAAGGGAAACAAGAGCAAAAATACACAAATGAGACTACATCAAACTAAAAAGCTTGTGCACAGTGACGGAAACTACCAACAAAATGAAAAGACAGAGAGAATTCCCTGGCAGTCCAGTGGTTAGGACTCCGTGCTTTCACAGCTGTGGGCCTGGGTTCAATCCCTGGTCAGAGAACTAATATCCCAAAAACCACGTGGCACAGCCAAAAAATAAATAAATTTTAAAAATAAAAAGACAGACTCTTCAATGGGAAAAGATACTTGCAAATGATATATCCTATAAGGGGTTAATATCCAAAATATACAAAGAACTCCTGCAGCTCAATATATTAAAAAAAAATTTTTTTAATGGGCAGAGGGACTTCCCTGGTGGTGCAGTGGTTAACAATATGCCTGCCAATGCAGGGGACACGGGTTTAAGCCCTGGTCCGAGAAGATCCCACATGCCGTGGAGCAACTATGACCGTGAGCCACAACTACTGAGACTGTGCTCTAGAGCCCATGAGCCACAACTACTGAGCCCATGTGCCACAATTACTGAAGCCCACATGCCTAGAGCCCGTGCTCTGCAACAAGAGAAGCCACTGCAATGAGAAGCCTGTGCACCGCAACAAAGAGTAGCCCCCGCTCGCCGCAACTAGAGAAAGCCCGCGCACAGCGACGAAGACCCAACGCAGAAAATAATTAATTAATTAATTAATTTAATTTAATTTTTAAAAAAATAGGCAGAGGGCCTGAACATTTCCCCAGAGAAGACATACAGATGGGTAACAGACACATGTAAAGATGCTAAATATCTCTAATCATCAGGGAAACCAAAACCAAAACCATGAGATATCACTTCACACCTGTCAGAATGGCTATTGTCAAAAAGACAACAAATAGGGCTTCCCTGGTGGCGCAGTGGTTGAGAGTCCGCCTGCCGATGCAGGGCACATGGGTTCGTGCCCCGGTCCGGGAGGATTCCACATGCCGCGGAGCGGCTGCGCCCGTGAGCCATGGCCGCTGAGGCTGCGCGTCCGGAGCCTGTTGCTCCGCGACAGGAGAGACCACAACAGTGAGAGGCCCGCGTATAGCAAAAAAAAAAAAAAAAAAAAAAAGACAACAAATAATAAGTGCTGTTGAGGATATTGAGGAAAGGGAACACTTGTACACTGTTGGTAGGAATATAAATTGGTGCAGCCCTATGAAAAACAGTATGACATTACCTCAAAAAATTAAAAATGGAACTACCATACAATACAGCAATTCCATTTCTGGGTATTTTTTCAAAGAAACCAAAAACACTAATTTGAAAAGACATATGCACCCCTATGTTCACTGCAGCATTATTTGCAATAGCCAACATAATGGAAGCAACTTAAGTGCCAATTGATAGATAAATGGATAGACAAGATGTAAAAAATATATATATATATACACCCAACCATAAAAAAGAATGAGGGACTTCCCTGGTGGCGCAGTGGTTAAGAATCCACCTGCCAATGCAGGGGACACGGGTTCAATCCCTGGTCCGCAAAGATCCCACATGCCGTGGAGCAACTAAGCCCATGCGCCACAACTACTGAGCCCGCATACCACAACTACTGAAGCCCGCGTGCCTAGAACTTGTGCTCCACAACAAGAGAAGCCCGCGCACCGCAACGAAGAGTAGCCCCCGCTAAATGCAACTAGAGAAAGCCCATGGGCAGCGACGAAGACCCAACGCAGACAAAAATAAATAATTAATTAATTAGTTTTTTAAATAAAACATAAAAAAGAATTAAACCTTCCCATTTGGGACGTAGAGGGTATTGTGCTAAGTGAAATCTCAGATAGAGAAAGACAAATACCATATGATTTCAGTTATATGTGGAATCCAAACAATGAAACAAAGGAATAAACATGAATCAGACTCATAGATACAAGAGAAGAAATTGGTGGTTGCCAGTGGTGGGGTGGGGGAGGGGTAGATGTGTGAAATAGGTGAGGAAGATTAAGAGGCACAGATTTCCAGTTATAAGATAAATAAGTCATTGGGATGTAATGCTCAGCATGAATATAGTCAATAATATTTTAATAACTTTGTATACTGCCAGATGGTAACTAGACTTATCTTGGTGATCATTTTGTAATGTATAAAAATATCGAATCACTATGTTGTACACCTGAAGCTGATATAGTATTGTAAGTCAATTATATTGTAAGTCAATTATACTTCACTTTAAAAAAAAAGAACTCAGTTCCTTGTGGTTGTAGGGCTCAGGTCCCCATTTCCTTTCTGGCTGTCAACCAGGAGTCTCTATAACTTCTTTTTTTCTTTTTAATTTCTAGCATCAGCTCTTTATTTTTTAAAAATATTTATTTATTTGGCTGCACCAGGTCTTAGTTACAGCACGCAGGATCGTTGTTGCAGCATGCAGGATCTTTGTTTTTTTAGTTGCAGCATGAGGGATCTTTTTTTTTTAGTTGTGGCATGTGGGACCTTTATTTGTGGCATGCGAACTCTTAGTTGCAGCATGAGGGATCTAGTTCCCTGACCAGGGATCAAACCTGAGCCCCCTGCATTGGGAGCACAGAGTCTTAGCCACTGGACCACCAGGGAAGTCCTCCATAACTTCTTGAAGCTCCTGCATTCCTTGTTATGTTGTCTCTTCTATCCTCCAACCAGCAACAGCACATGGAGTCCTCCTCACACTTCAGATATCTCTGACTCTGCCCCTTTTGCCACATCTCTTCTGCTTTACGTCTTTGTTGCATTTCTCTGATTCCAGCCAGAGAAAGTTCTCTGCTTGTAAGGCTTCATGTGATTAGGCTGGGCCCACCTAGACAATCCAGGATAACCTAGCTATCTTAAACTTTGTAGCTTTTTTACATCTGCAAAGTCCATTTTGCCATGTAAGGTAGTATATTCACAGGTTCCTGGGTTTAGAATGTGGACATCTTTGGGGGACCTCTGTTCTGCCCACCACAGCATCAAGTGACTAGAACAAGTGAGCTGGAGAACTGGAAGGTAGAGATTTCACAAGTGGTGAAGATTCTGGTGGTAAGATCTCAGGTGAATCCGTAAGAGTAGGGAGGAGTAGAGGGAAGCACGCTCAGGACAAGGATCTCCGCCTTATCTAGCCGTTCGTTTGGAGCTAGAATTCAGATGAGATATGTGTGTCATAGGGAAACACATGTTTATTGAAATTGAGAAATGAAGACTAATGGGATGATTAATTTGATAATATCTGGGGTTGCCAATATTTTTATATGACAGACATTTCCCTTAAATTGAATGCACCAAATCTGCAGCTCCAAGCTTTTAACAAATTATAGGTAAAGCCCATAATAAGAAAAAATAACACATTTTATTTTTAAAAAATTATATAGTTGACCCTATATACACATATTATTTTTAAAAACTATATAGTTGAACAGTGTGAGGGTTGGGTGTGCCAGCACCCGCCCCAGCCGCAGAGTCAAAAATCACATTATATACTTGTGACTCCCCCAAAACTTAACTACTCATAGCCTACTGTTGGCCGGAAGCCTTACCTATAATATAAATGGTCGATTAACACATATTCTATATGTTATATGTATTATATACTGTATTCTTACAATAAAGTAAGCTAGAGAAAAGAAAATGTTATTTAAGAAACCACAAGGGACGTCCCTGGTGGTCCAGTGGTTAAGAATCCACCTTCCAATGCAGGGGACGCAGGTTCAATCCCTGGTCGGGGAACTAAGATCCCACATGCCACGGGGCAACTAAACCTGTGCACTGCAACCACTGAGCCCGCACGCTCTAGAGCCCGCACGCCACAACTAGAGAACCAGTACACCGCAACTACTGAGCCCACGCAGTCTGGAGCCTGAGTGCCACAACTAGAGAGAAGCCCACACACTGCAACGAAGAGGCTGCATGCCGCAATAAAAGATCCCGCATGCCTCAATGAAGATCCTGTGTGCAGCAACTAAGACCCAATGCAACCAAATTAATTAATTAATTTTTAAAAAAGATATCATAAGGAAGAGAAAATACAATTACAGTATTTTACTTTATTTATCAATACCATGAACTTACATCCTCTGTTTACAGGATGAATCATCTGTCAGCACCTTCATGAGTATTGTCTTATATGATACAAACCACTGTAGGTGTTATAAGTATCACTAATAACAGACATGAAAAATGAAAAGATAATGTAAAAAAGAAATTTTTATTTACAGGTATTCATGCATTGATAATGAAGAAGCAGCAATATGATTGCTTTACGGTAGCCTAGTATAATTGATACAACTGCTTCACGGTAGCCTAGCCCATACACTAATGAATCGTTATAAAATTTTTATAGCATATAGTATTGTAGTCATATTCATAATATAGTATTGGAAACACTGTTACATTTTTTTAAAAACAACTTACCTGTGATGATAGGCTGATACCTGGTTTCTCCAATTATCAGAGAGGCATACTGTAGAGTAAAGTAAGTCTTTGAAAGCAAAATTATAAAACAGTAAGAAAACTAACACATTATTAATTTTATATTAAGTATCACTCACCTTATGCCTACGTAAGGATAGGGTATCCTCTTCAATACCAGTCTTGCACACGATGTTCTACAAGACGAATACTTAGGAGATGCCGATGCTGACACAAAAATATCTCATACGGGTCTTGCTGTGCAGGTATTAGACTTTCATACAAAGACACAAACATGTACAACAGATAAGTTTATTAACTGTACCACATGATGATTATTTACTGTACATTAGGTGGAAGTGGATCATCATAAAGGTCTTCATCCTTGTCATCTTCGCATTGAGCAGGCTGAGTGGAGGAGAAAGAAGAGGGGTTGGTCTTGCTGTCTCAGGGGTGGCAGAGGCAGGAGAGGCAGGCACACTCGGTGTAACTTTATGGAAACACAACATAATTTGTCTGACGTATTTGCTTTTTCGTTTCTCTAAAAATGTGTGGTACCAATCCTTCTTCCACCATTTGCTTTAGCTTCAGTGCCCGTATCACAGAAGGGTCTATGTTGTAAAAGAAGTCAAAAGCAGTCTTAATTAATCAGAACGCTTCTGCCAGATTGTCTAACGTCAGGTTGTTTCCTGGCACTGCTTCTTCTGTGTCTTCTTCCTCCTCGTATGACACTGGTTCAGAAGCACTCACCTCCATCAAGTCATCTTCTGTGAACGCCTCCGGTGTGGTGTCTATTAGTCCACCTTTTTTTGCCACATCCACAATGTCCTTCATGATTTCCTTGACAGGCTCTGTAGTAAATCCCATGAAGTCAAGCACAACATCTGGACACAGTTTTCTCCAGCAGGAATTTATTGTTTGGGGACTGACGGCTTTCCCAGCTTTTTCTATAACAATAATGGCATCTTCAATGGTGTAACATTTCCAGACTGTCATGATGTTTTCTCTAGCAGGGTCCTCTTCCATAGAGTTGACAATCCTTTCCATACAGTACCATGTGTAATGAGCCTTAAAGGTCCTTATGACCCCTTGATCCAGAGGCTGAATTAGAGACGCTGTGTTTGGGAGTGAGTAGACCACACTGACGCCTTCAGTGTTGAACTCATAGGGTTCTGGGTGGCCAGGGGCATTGTCCCATATCGAAAGAATATAAAAGGCAGTCTCTTACTGGCAAGGTATTTCCTGACTTCAGGGACAGAGTACCCATGGAACCAATCCAGAAAAAGGGTTCTCATCCAGACTTTCTTGTTGTACAAACAAAAGACTGGCAGCTGGTGTTTATCTTTTCTCTTCAAGACTCAGGGTTTAGCAGCTCTGTAGGTAAGGGCAGTCCTGGTCACAAGCCCCACTGCATTTGTGCAAAACAGTAGAGTTAACCTACCCCTGCCTGCCTTAAATTCTGCTGCTCACTTCTGTTCCTTACTAATAAATGTCCTTTATGGCTTTTTTTTTTTTCCAGAATAGGGCACTTTCAGCTGCATTAAAAATTTGTTCACATGGATATCCTTTCTCTTCAATGATTTTCTTAATGGCTTCTGGAAACCTGTCTGCTGCCTCTGGTCAGCAGAAGCTGTTTCTCCTGTTGTCTTGACATTTTTTAAGTAAAACCTCTTTCTAAAATGATCAAACAATCCTTTGCTGGCATTACATTCTCCAGCCTTGGATCCTTCATCTTCCTTTTGCTTTAAGTTGTCATGTAATGACCACTTTTTCTTGAATCACATTTGAGTTTACAGGTATGCCTTTCTTATAGCAATCCTGCCCCCACATAAAAGCTGCATTTTCAATACGAGATAAAAAGGCATTTCGCAAAAAGTGCAAGGTTTTCACTCCTGCTAGAGTAGCTGCAGCGATGGGCTTCAAGAATTCCTTTTTCTTTTTTTGCAATGGTCCGTACGCTGGATTCATTTGTCTTGAAATGGTGGACAACCACAGCTGCAGACCTCAATTTACGGTAAGTATCAAGCAATTCAACTTTTTCTTGTAATGTCATGACTTTTCTCTGCTTCTTGGGAGTACTTCCGGCATCACTGATAGAACTTCGTATGGGTCCTAGGATGTTACTCAAGGTGTATATTGCCTTAAACACAATGGAAAATACGTGAGAACCATGAGAGATCACATTTTACTGTGATATGTTTCTTACTGGAGAGAGCAGTTAGTAGCTGCTCATGTGGAGATGATTAGCCTCACAAAGCCTTTTAAGCAGATACTCACAACACTTGACCTTACTGCAATAGCAACAGGATGTGGCTACAAAATTATTAGAGTAGTACAGTTAGTACTACAGTCAATTTTATGCAACTATGATTTAATACTGCATCTTTATGTTTGTTTACACTTCTCTGGCCTGCGAATGGCACCATGTATGATCTGTAAGTGTTTGTGTACCTAAGTTTTGATCAATTTTAATTTTTTATAATAGATCTGTATAAATTTTATGGTAGTAAATGGTAAAATAGACTAGTACGTACATATATTTTATGCATTCATGACATACCTAACTTTTAAAAAAATGTTTCAATATTTCTAGGCCATGTGGTTTGTCTGAGAATTTTTTCAAATTTCACAGATCTCAAAAAATTTTTCCAATATATTTATTGAAAAAACCTGCCTATAAGTGGACCCACACAAAGTCATGTTGTTTAAGGGTGAGCTGAATGGGCAAGGCATATTAAAATTCATTTTTTATGTTCCCAGTTCTTTCTGAGTGTATTGGGTTAAATAAGAATTCTTTCCATCTGAAAGAATAAAATATATACGTAATATTAATTTGTTAAGTCTTGGTAAAGCCTTTCTGGTATGCGTCCCAGAAATTGAAAAGTGAGTGATTCTAACCGGGTAACAGTCCTTTTGAAAGTTAGGTAGTTTCCAACTCTTTTGCTTTCAACAAAACTGAAAATTGAGGTGTCAACCGATAGATTATTAAAAATAATTTTTGTTAAAAGATTGCTATGTGATTTTTGGCATTTAATTCAGAAGGGGCTCAAATAATTGAGAAAGTCTACAATATCAAAACTCCTTACCCCACACACCTATGGTCAATTAGTCTTCAACAAAGGAGGCAAGGATATACAATAGAGAAAAGACAGTCTCTTCAGCAAGTGGTGTTGGGAAAGTTGGACAGTCACATCAATGAAATTATAACACACCCTCACACCATACACAAAAATAAGCTCAAAATGGCTTAAAGACTTAAATATAAGACATGACACCATAAAACTCTCAGAACATAGGCAAAACTTTCTCTGACATAAATCGGACCAATGTTTTCTTAGGTCAGTCCCCCAAGGCAATAGGAATAAAAACAAAAATAAACAAATGGGACCTAAGCAAACTTACAAGCTTTTGCACAGCAAAGTTAACCATAAACAAAATGAAAGCCTATGGAATAGGAGAATATATTTGCAAATGATGCGACAAACAAGGGCTTAATCTCCAAAATATACAAACAGCTCATACAACTCAATAACAAAAAAATAACCCAATCAAAAAATGGGCAGAAGTCCTAAATAGACATTTTCCAAAAAAGACATACAGATGGCCAACAGGCACATGAAAAGATATTCAACATCGCTAATTATTAGAGAAATGCAAATCAAAACCACAATCAGGGCTTCCCTGGTGGCGCAGTGGTTGAGAGTCTGCCTGCCGATGCAGGGGACACAGGTTCGTGCCCCGGTCCAGGAGGATCCCACATGCTGCGGAGCAGCTGGGCCCATGAGCCATGGCCGCTGAGCCTGCGCGTCCGGAGTCTGTGCTCCACGACGGGAGAGGCCACAGCAGTGAGAGGCCCGCTGCTCACACAATGATATACCACCTTCACCAGTCAGAATGGCCACCATCATTAAAACGTCTCCAAATAACAAATGCCGGAGAGGGTGTAGAGAAAAGGGAACTCTCCTACACTGCTGGTGGGGATGTAAATTGGTACAGCCACTATGGAAAACAGTATGGAGACTCCTCAAAAAACTAGAGATAGAGTTGCCATATAATCCAGCAATCCTAGTCCTGGGCATTTATCTGGAGAAAACTATAATTCGAAAAGATACACACACCCCTATGTTCATAGCAGCACTATTTACAATAGCTAAGACATGGAAACAACCTAAATGTCCATCGAAAAATGAATGGATAAAGATGTGGTACATGTATACAATGGAATACTACTCAGCCATAAAAAAGAATGAAACAATGTCATTTGCAGCAACATGGATGGACCTAGATATTATCATACTAAGTGAAGTAAGTCAGAAAGAGAAAGACAAATACCATATGATATCACTTATACATGGAATCTAAAATATGACACGAATGAACTTATCTACGAAACAGAAACAGACTCACAGACATAGAGAACAGACTTGTGGTTGCCAAGGAGGGAGGGGAGGGGAGGGATGGTTTGGGAGTTGGGGATTAGTAGATGCAAACTATTACATTTAGAATGGATAAACAACAAGGTCCTACTGTATAGCACAGGGAACTATATTCAATATCCTGTGATAAACCATAATGGAAAAGAATATGAAAACGGATATATATATATAATAACTGAATCACTTTGCTGTACAGTAGAAATTAACACAACTTTTTAAATCAATGATGCTTCAATAAAATAAAAGAAAAAGAAAACTTCCATTCTCATTTACTTATTTTTGTGAACAATGTAATATTTAACCACCAAATAAAACACAGGCCAAATAAAAACGTAGGCCTATCATCTCATTGAGCAAAACATTTTTACTGAAATTTTTTCATGTTTAATAATTATTTATCATAATTTATAACATCTATATTGTTCTGACCAATTATGTACTAATAATAATTATGATGCTAATTGAGTCCAGAAGAAATTTAACATCCATAATCTGATAATCATAGGAAATATATATATATATATATATATATATATATATATATATAGCGTGTGTGTGTGTGTGTGTATGTGTGTGTGTGTGTGTGGTACGCGGGCCTCTCACTGCTGTGGCCTCTCCCTTTGCGGAGCACAGGTTCCGGACGCGCAGGCTCACTGGCCATGGCTCACGGGCCCATCCACTCCGCGGCACGTGGGATCCTCCTGGACCAGGACACGCATCGGCAGGCGGACTCTCAACCACTGCGCCACCAGGGAAGCCCAGGAAATATTTTTTTTTTAATTTCAATTCATATGGTTTTTTGTTGCAGAAAAGAATAATAAAGTAATCAATAAAAAACTTCTAAGGATAAAAATATGTTATATCAGGATAAAATTCCATGGGAGAAGTGCAATGGATTTTGCACTTTCAATGGAAATGTCTAAGGAGAAGATGCAAAATACAATTCCAACTTTAAAGAAGACCTTGTTTTCTTTTTTTTAATGAATAATGGTGGGCATCAAACTGCCATGGTATTTAGATCCTATTGATACACTTTTTAAGGTGTCAATATATGCAGGAATTCCCTGGTGGTCCAGTGGTTAGGACTCCATACTCTCACTGCTGAGGGCCGGGTTCAACCCCTGGCCGGGGAACTAAAATCCCACAAGCCGTGTGGCGCTACCAAAAAAAAAAAATTCAGTACGTGCAACCAGAAATTACATCCTTTGAAATTATTTAAACTTCTAATACAAATTCTAAAAATGATTGTGGGGAATACAGCAGCTGAAAAGTTTGAGGACTGCTGGCTAAAGACAACAGCAGGAAATATGTACCCATAGTAGGTGTATCAATGAATCTTTGTTGAATTTAATTAGCAGCAAGAGGCAGGGAGACTAAGACTAGAGGCAGGGAGACCAAGAGGAGATTGTTACCATAGTCCATTCACTTTTAATTTTATTAATGGACTGGCCTCTCTGTATTGGGAACTGTTCTATGATCTGCAGATCAAATACTAACCACGGCCCTGCCCTTGTCGAGTTGACAGGCCTGGAGAAAGGCAATAAGGCCTAAACCAAGGCAGTAGCGTCGAGGGTAGAGGTGAGGGGATAGATGTCAGTAATACTGACACTTGCTGGCTTATCTACATGTCTTGTCTGTATTCCATGTCTTCCTTTTTTAAAAGTAAGACTGGGACTTCCCTGGTGGCACAATGGTTAAGAATCCGCCTGCCAATGCAGGGGCCACGGGTTCAATCCCTGGTCCAGGAAGATCCCACATGACGCAGAGCAACTAAGCCCGTGCGCCACAACTACTGAGCCTGAGCTCTAGAGCCCGCGAGCCACAACTATTCAGCCCGCGTGCCACAACTACTGAAGCCCATGCGCCTAGAGCCCATGCTCCACAACAAGAGAAGCCACTGCAATGAGAAGCCTGTGCACTGCAATAAGGAGTAGCGCCCCTCGCCGCAACTAGAGAAGAGTCCACGCTCAGCAACAAAGACTCAAGGCAGCCCAAAATAAATAAAGTACATGAATATATAAATGAAGTACATGAATATATATAAAATAAAATAAAATAAAAAATAAGACTAACTTGCTGAAAGTCTAAGTCCAAATACTGAGGACGCAAATGCAGGACCTTCTTGAAACTGAGTGATTTTATGACTCAGGCTCCACCCACCACCAATTTTTTAAATAACAAAAATAACTCCTGCTCATTTTAAGAATTCAAGTAACACCGAAGTGTAAAAGTGAAAAGTTAGCCTCTTTGTCCCATCCAATCTCATTTCCGTAAAGCAACTGCAGTTACAAACTGCAATGATTTTTATGATGCCAGACCCAAGTGGGAGAGGATGTGGACAGGAGTCAAAGGTGAGGGGGCCAGACTCCCGTGTCATGCTGCCCTGGATCCAGATCTCTGCTTGCCTTGAAGGTCTAAAGCAACGTGGCAAGTTATGCACACACGGATATACTCAGGATTGGAAAAGATGAAACTGTGGCACCCTTTGTGTTTCCAGCTGCCTCTGGACTCCAGGGCCCAGTGTATTTATTTGTGCATAGCCCCTGCAAGCCAATTCCCCCTCCCAGAGTTCTGCTCACCCTAATCCCCATCCGTATCAGTCCTTTCAGGGACTTGTATATTTGAAAACCCTGCTGGTTAACCCAGATGAATCTCAAAATTGGTCTAATTGGTAGGTCTTCCCAGAACCCTCTCCACTGGCCAACACACCCTGCCCCAGGAGTTGACCCACCTTAGTACACAGAGGGCAGGAGTGGGGGGCAGTAAGCAGGGTCTCAGCCTACACGGCTGTTTGGGAAGCTTTAGAGCTCTGGCCCCATATTTGTGCCTCCTTGACCCAAGGCAGGCCCAGAGGTCCTGGGCAGCAAAGAGCAAGTGGATTTGCCACAGGAGCACCAGCCAATTCAGTTCACTCTGCTTTCACTTCTCCCACCTTGGCAGCTCATATAAGTGTTGGTAACCCTATGAAACTGAGACAAATGCCCTACTCAGGGAATACACTAGCTCTTTCATTCACTTGGACACTTCACCTTTTAACTCAGGAAAGCTCTGACTGGATACAGCATTGACTTTCGCCATATTTTCCGTATTGTAGGAGCAGAGAACGCATTTGATGAATGAATGACTGAGTGAATGAATAAATGAACAAATAACTACATGGTCTCTGTAAGTTCCAGTTTTTTAAGATTGTCACTTTTTTTTTTTTGGCCACACTAGGCAGGCTTAGTTCCCCAACCAAGGATCAAACCTGTCCCCCCTGCACTGGAAGGCGAACTCTTAACCACTGGACCGCTGGGGAAGTCCCAAGACTGTCACTTTTAAAATATCCTTCCATACCCTCTCTTGGTTCAAGTCCTCATAATCTTTTACCTGTACCCTTCACCCAGCCCAGGAGTCTCAGCATTATACTTATACTCGCTCTTGGCAGCTTCCATCACTCCCACATTTCAGCTTCAGCATCACAATCTGCCTTGGAGACCCTCAGACTCATCTCATTATGTTCTACATTCAACCATTCATTCATTCAACAAACATGTATTGAGCATCCACCATGTTTCAGGCACTGCTCTGGGTACTTGGGACACATGGGTAATTTAAAAAGACAAAACAGGGGCTTCCCTGGTGGTCCAGTGGTAAAGAACCCTCCTTCCAATGCAGGGGACCTGGGTTCCATCCCTGGTCAGGGAATTAAGATCCCACACGCCGCGGGGCAACTAAGCCCACACACCACAACTACTGAGCCTGCGCACCTCAACTAGAGAGCCTGCGTGCACCACAACCACAGAGCCCACATGCCCTGGAGCCTACGCGTCACAGCTAGAGAAGAGAAAACCCACACACTACAACTAGAGAGAAGCCCGCACACCGCAGTGAAGAGCCCGCGCGCCTCAATGAAGATCCCGCATGCCGCAACTAACACCCAACACAGCCAAAAATAAATAAATAAAATAAATAAATAAATAATAAATCTTTTTTTAAAGACAAAAAGATTCCTGCTCTGCAAAAGCTTATATTCAAATATTTATGTATTTGAATACATAGGTTATGTGGTTAAAAAGTTAGATAAAGGGCTTCCCTGGTGGCGCAGTGGTTGAGAGTCCGCCTGCCGATGCAGGGGACACGGGTTTGTGCCCCGGTCCGGGAAGATCCCACATGCCGCGGAGCGGCTGGGCCCGTGAGCCATGGCCGCTGAGCCTGCGCGTCTGGAGCCTGTGCTCCGCAATGGGAGAGGCCACAACAGTGAGAGGCCCGCGTACCTCAAAAAAAAAAAAAAAGTTAGATAAAAAAGAAAAAGGTAGAGCAGGGAAAGCAGGTTCAGAGTGCAGGCAGAAAGATGCTGCCAGGGACAGTCCCACTGAGAAAGTGAGCCAAGAAAAATCTTAAGAAGGTGAGGGAATGGGATAGGAGGGTAGCTGAGAGAAGAATGTTCTAAGTGGAGAGAACTGAGGTGGGAGTGTGTCTGGAATGTCTGAGAAACAACAAGGGGACGGGTGTCACTGGAGCAAAGTGAATGAAGAGAACAACAGGAGACAGAGGTGCACTCCTCTGCGTCAGACCGCACAGAGCCTCGTGGGTTCTTATGAGGACTTTGTTGGAGGGTTCTGAGCAGAGGAGGGACCTGCTCTTACATGTTTTGAAAGAATCCCTCTGGCTCCTTTGTTAAGAATAGACTGCGGAGGGTGGAGGGGTGTGTAGAAACAGAGGAAATTGTAGGAGGCTACTACGGCAGTAAGTACCCAGGCAACAAATAACTAAGAGAAGGTCTGACCAGGATGGAGGCAGTGCAGGTGGTGAGAAGTGTTTGGATTCAATTCTGGATATAGTTTGAAGGCAGAGCCAACAGGATTTCCTGACAGATTGGATGTGGGAGGTGAGAGAAAAAGTAAAGTATGACTCTCAAGTTTTAGTCTGAGCAATGGAAGAATGGCAACCTCATCAACTGAGGCAGGGGAGGCTGTGGGTAGAGCAGTTTAGGGGGTAAGATCAGATTTTGGGTGTGGACACGTTGACCTTGGGCTGTCATTTAGGCTTTTAAGTGGAGATGTCAAGTAGATGTCAACTGGATAAATGGGGAGAGAGGTCTGAACTAGAGCTCATGCCTTCTCATGCTTTAATATCATGAGTTCACTGACATCTCCAAAATCTGCTCTGACTTCTCCCCTAAGCTGCAGGCTCCTATATTCCACCACCTACTTGACTTACTCGTTTAGCTTTCTAAGAGACATCTCAAATTTAACATGTCCAAAACTACGTTCCTAATTCCCTGTCTCCCTCTAACAAAACACAAACACATGAACAAACAGCAAAACTCAAAAAAAAAAAAAAAAAGGCAATTCCATTCTTCCTAAAACTTTAACTCATCACTGACGGTTCCTTTCAAATTTCACATTCCTACATCACATTCCTTTCACAACAAATCCTACTGGATCCACGCCCAGGCTAACTGCACTACCTTTACCAATGCACCCTAGTCCAAAGCACTGTATCATCTCTTGCCTACATTATTAGCAACCTCTGAACTCTGACAGTCTGTTCTGCACAACAACAAAATTGATTCTTTTAAGAGGTAAATCAGAGCATCTCATTCCTCTGCTCAAAACTGTCTAATGGCTCCACTATCATAGGGTGTGGTACAATCCACTTTTCTGCTCACATCCACTTTCATCTTTCCCACTCACTCCACTTCTATCACACGGGCCTCCTCCAACATGCCAAGCACACTCCTCTGCCTCAGGGCCTTTGCACTTGTGTTTCTTCTGCCTAGAAAACCCTTTCCCCAGATTTGCAAAAGGACTGCTCTTTCACCTCCTTCATATCTCTGCTCAAATGTTACCTTATCAAAAAAAATCTGCCCTGACTACTCTCTAAAAACAGAGTACACCTGATCTCCCTCACCTGGCTTCATTTCTCTCTGTTGCACTTACGATTATCTGACAATATAATATATAATACTTAATATTTTATATATATGTTTATTGTATGTCTCCCTTAACTAGAATTTGAGCTCCATAGTAGCACAGACTTTATTTTGTTCACTTCTCTATCCTCAGTGCTTGGACCAGTGCCTGGTATGTAGTAGACATTCATTAAATATTTGCTGGATGAAGGAAGGAAGGAAGGAAGGCCGGCTTCTTTGGAGCTTAAGCGTTCATCATGACACCAGAAATTGGCTGGAGAAAAAAGACCTCAGCATGAACTCTCTGAACACAAGTTCATAGCATAACAACACACACACACACACACACACACACACACACACCCTCAATAACCTGAAACCCATGAAAGTGTACAACAAAGGGAGATGATGAAATATGCCTGTGGGGTGGAAAAGTATATAGCCATTAAAAACACTGATTATGAAGATAGTAAAATGTTTATGGTATGTTAAGGAAAAGTAGTAGATTGTGAAATAGAACAGCTCTCAATATACAATTATTGTGCTACTATAATCACAGCAATGCAAAATGCGTGCACACAGGAGAGCTGATGTTTAAAACAAATTATTGCGTTAGGCCTATTAATGAGATTGTGGTGGTTTTGTAATCTTTTTTTTCCTTCACAATTAAAAAAAAAAATTCTTGTATTCTTTTTCCCTTAAAAGGAACACGTTTTAACTCCCTGGGCACACTGGCTGAGGAAAATCCCAGCCCAGTGAAGTCAGCACCCAAGTTCCCCCAGAGACTCCAGCGAGGGGAAGAGGGGTCCTGGGCCACGCCTGCGCCGAGGGCTGCCCCAGAGGCTGAAACCCAGTGGTAAGTGAGGCATAGAGCATTTGCATGACTAACCCGGGGAAAAAAGCCACCAGAGAGTTATTTCTATTTAAGCGCAGAGAAATGCAGAAGTAAATCTACTTGAACCCAAGTTGGCTTTAAAACGAAACCAACAGTGCCCCTGGAGGGTTTTTTTGGGGGTGCGGTGGAGGTGGGGAGGAGCTTCTGTAAGGAGAAAAAGTCAAGTCCAAGCTCTAATGACCCTCACTGGAGAACCAAACTCTTCCACTGGGGTCCAGATTCATGGGCCTCAGGCCCTCAGGAAGACCTCTGTGTTAGTGGCAAGGGTTCTGAATCTAGAAACCCACTGAATGTCAACTTCAGACAAGCTTTTTTTTAACCAAACTAAGGTTATGAACATTGGTCATCATAAAAGATACAAAATTTCTTACTAGAAAAAGGCACATCACCCGCCAAATTGGAAACAATTTCAGGGTTGTCATGGACTCCCTAAATCCTAGACAATCTTACTTGGCCCTGTACCCCCAGATTAAGAACTGCTGCTGGGTCTCAGTAAATACGTTTTACATACAATGGGTACAACGTGAGCGCTGTTTTTCGTCTCTTGATAGGTTTGTGATGAATAAATACCAACTAACTTAAAAGAAATACTGAATTCACAGACTTTGTTGTTGTTGATGTTATGTATGTTCTCCAGGCAGACAGTAAACTCCCCTGAAGGTCCAGGAGCATGTTAAAAGGGGTCTTCTATCCCAGGGGTCCCCTATCCCTGCAGCAAGGCTGTCGTCCAAGTGTCCTTTCCAAGAGAGTGGGGCCTGCCGCCTCTCCCCGGTCCCAGGGCCCAGGCATTGGAGGGCACCTCTGCTTTCCGGGGTTTTTTCACGGAAATGCTGCAGCCGTTGGTTGGCTCACCTGTATTTAAGTTTTACTCTCCAATCATCAGCGGGTTTTCCGGACGTAGATTGTCTGCACGTGTCTAAAAGAGTCAGCAGCGCGGGCCTGAGCGCCTGGCGCAGCCCTCGAGGTTGCTCCGGGTGAGCTCCCCTCGTTAGAGACCCGCGGGGCCCGGGCGTAGGCGGCCGTCACTGCTGCGGCGAGCGGCGGAATGTCCTGCCCGCGAGCTCCCCCTCCTGGGCGCGCCTGCAGGCCTGGCCCGACCCGGGAGTGCGCCGCCTTCCGGCCCGAGGGGAGCACCGGGCGCTGCTGCGTGGAGGCAGCTGTCGGGCTCCGGCTCCCGACAGGCCTCGGCCTCGGGCGGAGTGGAGCCAGGCCCGAGACTGTGCGGTTCCTGGACACCCTTCCCCCTGGCCCGGCGGCTCGCGGATTGAAGGGGAGACTAGGAGGAGAGGGGCGCGTGGCCCAGCGCATTCCCCATCACTGACGACTCCAGGACGATCCCCCTCCCGGCTCTCTACTCATTCCCTGAGATGCTCCAAGACCTGATTTCGACTTTGGCAACCAAACTTGGTTGGTTCTAGAAGCCCCGGGTTGGCTCAGTCTGGGACTCATCTGACAATAGTATCTGGCGCACAGTAGGTATGTGTGCATCTGCTGAATAAATAAATATTTTATTTTTCATGCGTGAACTGTGTCTGCTTCAACAACACTTCAACAGTGAGCTCCTTGTGAGGAGTAGGTACAGTCAGTGATGTGCCGAGAAGGATCGGGGCGGCCGGGGAAGTGAGGGGAAATACGCGGGCCCAGCGAGCAGCTTCTGAGTGAGCTGGAAAGTCAGCGCCCAGAAGCTATCCGGGCGCAGCGCCTGGGTGCCGCGGAATTCCGCGCAGACGGCCAGAGCCACGGGCCATGGGCCCTGGGGTCACGGAATTGGAAAAAAAGACGCTAAAGGGAGAGCCCGAAGGGGACAGTCCCCACCCGACAGCTGGATACAGGCCCAGCTCTAAGGGATGCTAGAGACCCCAAGAGACCTGAACAGAAGGAAGCCGGTCAAAAGGGCCCCAAATCTCCCTGCAGAGACAGAGCGACACATCCCCCCGGCCTGCGGGCTCGGAGGGCAGATACCAGTGGGCGAGCGTCCCTGCCGCCCTGACCCAGGCTGCTCAGGTCCTGCGCGGTAATGTCAGCCTGCAGGGGGCGAAACGTTCCTTTCTCCTGCTGGGCTGCGGCTGAAACCAGAGCCAAAAATAGAAGCTGAGATCAACCGAAAGGAATGAGACTGAACAAACATATGCGTGTGTCTAAAATCCTGATGGGACACACAATAAAGTAATACTCCCAAACACGGGTGTAAGGCGGGATTACTTAGTAAGGAATGCTCGGATAAATGAATGAAAACTTGGAGAAAAAAATGTAAGTTCCACAATATACCTCAAAATAAACTCCATGTGGATTAAAATTCTAAATATTTTAAAGAACAGTCATAGAAACACTATATCAAATAGGATAAAACCGATTTATGGCTAAATGTCAGCATTCTCAAAGCTGTAAAGCAATAGAAGAAGGCAAACGAAAACTAACTTTCGAAAATACAAGAATTGAACAGGATTTTTAAAATAAAAATATTGACAACAAGCAGAAAACCCCTCAAACGTATAAAAGCTTGTTTAAATATATAAAAACAACCAAGATATCAATAACTAAATACACAAAGAAGTTAAGTATGTAATTCATGAGGAGAAATAAAATTACTATACAAGTGCATGGGGAAACGTTCATTGTCCTTGAAAAATCAAACATTTTAAACTTAAAACAACCTTGAAAAATATTGAATCATTATGTTTTACACCTAGAACTAATATAATATTATAAATCAATTATACTTTAATTTTAACAAAAACCTTGACATAGCACTTAACATCTACTAAAGTTGCAAAAGTGTTTTAAAATTATAACACATGTTAGCAAAGTAGAAAAATAATGGAGTCACAATAATACTTTGAATATTTTAAAAATTGATTTATATACATATTAAGACAATGATAAGTTCATTAAGCTGAAGTGATATAGTTAAATATGTGTCATTTTATCTTCACTAAATTAACAAAACCTTAACCTCAATGGAAGGTGACATTGCAAAAACATTGCTTCACCCCATCCTCCTCCAGACATAAAATGCCACTTCTTCATTTTCAGTACACTCAGTCCATTTCAAAATAAAGTATCTAAAGATATGAATTAAATAAAGTACTGCCACAGTTTAGGGAAAGGGTTTTCAAAGTAAAAGCAAAAAAAGTCTTGAGTGAGTTTATCCACTTTCGTGGTTTTCAATACCATCACTATGTTAATGATTCTCAAAACAGATTCCTAACCCGAACCTCTGCCCTGAACTTCAGACTCAAACATCTGTCTGGCCATCTGACCTCTCCAAATGGATGTCAAATGTAAATGTCCAAAACTGACCACCTGTTCTCCCTTC
Source organism: Tursiops truncatus (assembly GCF_011762595.2). Taxonomy (NCBI): domain Eukaryota; kingdom Metazoa; phylum Chordata; class Mammalia; order Artiodactyla; family Delphinidae; genus Tursiops; species Tursiops truncatus. Next base: position 62,780,870 of record NC_047041.1, on the reverse strand, counting down.
CTCCTCCCCCAAACACACACACACACACACACACACACACACACACACACACACACACACACACACACACACCATGGACAAAGTAGTTTCTCTAACAGTCTTCACCTGTTAATAGCAAGTCAATTCTTTCAATTGCTCAGGCTCCAAACTTGGAGTCATCCTTGAGTCCTCTCTTTCCTTTCAAAGCTGAATCAGGTCATCAGTTCTCTACTTAAAACCTACCATGTCTCTCCATCTATCATATCTGTAAAAGCTGAACTGCTCACTGTTCCCTAAAGGCCCCACCACCTCTCTGACCTTTTCTCCTACGCCTCTCCCCTCCCATCACTCCTCTTGGTCAGACTGGCCTCCTTGCTGTTCCTCAAATACACCAGGCACATGCCCACCTGAAGGACCTGTTTCCTCAGCCAGGAATGTTTTCCCCTCCATACTCAAATGTGGTACATGCCTCACTGCCTGCAGATCTTTACTCAAAAGCCAAAACAACTTTCTCAGTGAAACAAACACACGAAAAACTCCCTGCTTTGGATTTTCTACTTTATCACTATCTAAAAGTATATATATATATATATATATATATATATATATATATATATATAAAATCTTTCACTTGTGTATTTTGTTTATTATCTATATTTCCTTAGAAGGTAAGCCTCTGAGGGCAGAGATGGTTTTCTGTTTTGTTCACTGACGTATCCACAGTGCCCAGAACAGTGTCTGCCACCACATGGTGAGCAATGGATAAATGTTCACTGCATAAATTACAGGGGAAAGGAAAGCAGGTAATACAATGTGGTAAAGATCAGAGACAGGAGGAAACATTCTCATTAACAGAAAACCAAAACAAACAAATAAACAAAAACCCAGAAAACTAGCTTAGGGAGATTATTAAGAATACAGGTGTGGGAATTCCCTGGTGGTCCAGTGGTTAGTACTCTGAGCTTTCACTGCCGAGGACGCAGGTTCAATCCCTGGTCGGGGAACTAAGATCCCAAGCCGAAAGCCACAGCCAAAAAAAGAATACAGGTGTGGTAGTGCAAAAGGTTCTACAAAGTATAAATAGGTGTCTGGGTCACCAAGATAGAGGCTGGAGGCCAAATATTCTCTGACAAAGAAGACTGGCCCCCTCCCTAGTTCGTAGTTTACATCAGGCTCCATCTTCAGAATCAGTCCCCTGAAGGGTAAGAATGCCAGAATCTGCACCATGCCCTGCCCTAAAGACATACCCTGGCCCTGGAAGGTGGCATGGAGGGGCTGATGGGACAAGGAGATGCCTAAGATAATGTTTGTCTCATTTAGGATACTCTCAAGTAAGGTAAGGTAACAGAAATCTCAACCTCTCACGGCCTCTTTTGGACCATCACTCTGCTTTGAGTCTCCCTTCATTGGCACTGCTATCTTCCCACCTCCCAACATTCACTGGGGAATATTGCCATCAGTCTGGATAACTTAGTGTCTCTGTGGGTAATACCTTCTACATCTTAAAGTCTCTGACTCCTGTGTCCCCAATGAACTTTGCCCTTCTTGCCACTTAGGCCACTCATCCTTTGGCCACACTCTGAGCCTTGTCATCACCTTGAAGGGCTCCATTGTCTGACAAAACCCCCATTCTCCAAACATGACCATACTTGTAGCTCTCCTTCCCTTACCTCACGACCTCCTTTGTCTCCTTATCCTTCCATCTTCTTGTCAACACATACTTTTTAGCAGTGGTGGGGGAAATTCCTTTCCCCTTTGGACTGGGACCAGGGTGTCCATTTCCAGCCCCCTGACATCTGGATTCTCTACCACACTTCCAGAGCTGCTCCCTCTGATGTCATGAGACTTCTATGTTGCTAAACTAGAGGGACACTTCAGTCCTTATCTGATTAGTCCCCTTCTCTACGTTGACCACTTCCTCATTCTTGAAATTCTCTTCTCCTGGGGCTACCAAGACACCAGTAAGTCCTCATTTTCTTCTGTCTCCTTGGATGCTCTTTTTCCATCTTTGTCACTAGTTCCCTTTTTCCTCCATCAACCCCATAAATATTGTTGTTCTTTGGGTTTACTTCTCCTCTCATTTTACAAATCCTTCTCAGATTCTCTCTCTCAGGCCCAGGTCTCAATGATCACTCAAACGCCAATGATGCCCAAATCTAAAACTTGGGCATGGATATATAGCTGATCACCCATTGGATATTGCCACCAGTGTGCCCCTCAGGGACCTTAACCTTAATATGTCCAAAATTGAACTTTCTATTCTGTAACTTGAACTCCCCTTTCTCTTCACTAAGGCATCATACTCTGTGTGAAATGCCAGAATCTAAGTTAAGACCAGCAGATGCTGCCTCTCCCCTGGATAGAAAGGGAAACTTGAATAGTATTCATTATTACCAATTTCAGATGCATTAAAATGTCCCAAACCTACCTTTGATTCAGCACGTTGGTGAATATAAAATCACTTACAATCTTATTTTCCTCTTAAAGTCCTGAGTTGCTCAACTGTAAATTCTTTTCCCACCGATGATTTCAGGGGGAAATACGGTGCCTTGGCCAGCTGCTCCTCTTGGGTTGGCAGTTGACATGAGTCATGCAATACAGAGCAGGGTCTAGGTGAGCAGATACAGTGCATTTGTCTGCATGGTTAAAAATGAGTTTTGCTTTACTGCAGATATTCAGCTTTCTATGAGAAGAGGATGGGTCACATGTAAAGCTAAAAACAGATGTCCTATGAGAACCCTCCAGGAAAGTGCCTAGGTTTCTGGGTCTTGTATTCTCTTGTGGGCTCTCAGAGGCAGGTCCCAGGACTTTCTAGGACTGAGAGTTTCCTAGAAAGGCAGATGCAAGATCTGGTAATGGAGCTTTCAAAACTGGCTGGGAGCAAAACAGTCCCTACTGACACAGCTCCCCTTGGGTATCACTGTGATCAAGGGATGCAGAGTAATCGGATGTCTGAGAAAGAAGAAAGCTTGGATAGGATTAATTTAACCTACTCAGTCCGTCATCTGTGTAAGAGAAACCTCTTGGGGGCTTCCCTGGTGGCGCAGTGGTTGAGAGTCCGCCTGCCGATGCAGGGGACACGGGCTCGTGTCCCGGTCCGGGAAGATCCCACATGCCGCGGAGCGGCTGGGCCCGTGAGCCATGGCCGCTGAGACTGCACGTCCGGAGCCTGTGCTCCGCAACGGGGAGAGGCCACATCAGTGAGAGGACCGCGTACCGCAAAAAAAAAAAGAGAGAGACCTCTTGGTGCGTGATGCAAGAAACCGAAAACTAACTAACTACTTTGAGAAAGAAAAACAGGGGCATGGGGCTTATTGGAAGGATAAATGATTGTTTCAATAGCAACCAAACTAGAGGAATGGGAGGGAAACCCTGAGTTTGGGCCTCGGTCAGATATAACTGGAACCAAGGATTCAATATCTAGTGTTCTCTCTGCATGCTGGCTTCAACTTTTCCCACTACAGACCGGGCTCCTCAGTGAGGCTGAGTGCCAATAGCTCCCTGGCCTCTCACATCCCACCTGCCCCTGCAGAGAGGAACTGGCTTAGTCTCTCTCTGCTCTGAGAAGGGACTCTGGCCTGGCTCAGGGTGGGGACTGACCCCCATACTGAAACCATGCAGGCCCATGTAGGGGCCTTCCCAGTGACAGGCCCCTCTGTGTCCCCGCTGATTTTTGATCGGGAAAAGAGGCTACGGAAGTACACTGTGACCTCCTAAGCCCTCCTTGTGGAACAAAGAACAGGTCCCAGCAGTTAATGTTTGGGGAAGTAAAGAATGCAGAAACAAAGATAAGGCAGTCAAGAAGGAGAGTAGGCATAACTTAAACAATAAATCAGTCACAAGGACCCCCAGTTCTGTTTCAGAGGTAAAGATAGGTCTGACGCACATTCTTAAGTTGTTCTGCAGATACTAAAAACCCCACCAGGTGGAGGAAGTTGACTGCCTGCTGACCACCAGCACGTTGCCCCCAGACCGGTTGGACCCAGAAAGTTGATGATGTTGACTCCTGAAGTACCACCCTGTTACCTTGCTACCAACCAATCCGAAGGATGTACACAAGCTGATCACACACCCCGAAACCCCCTCCCGCACTCTGACTTTGAAAACCCTTCCCCAAAAGCCATCCAGGAGTTTAGGACGTTTGATCATGAGCGGCCCCTTTCTCCTTGCTTAGCACCTGCAATAAACGCCATACTTTCCTTCACCACGACTCGGTGTCAGTAGATCGGCTTTGCTGCACAGAGGGCAAGCAGACCCAAGTCTGGTCTTGTAAAAATACCACCGATGGCTGGGCTGTGAGGAGATCTGAGAGCCCTCTTGAGTCAGGTGATCACGGGATCAATCAGCTATGCCAAGGAGACAGAGTCCCAAAGCACGGACCCACTCACTGGGCACCCACCCCATGTTAATAAAAACACTTCTCAGGGCAGAAGGAAGTATTAGAACATTACAATTACAATACTATAATTAGAATACAGGCATTCACCCCTAGCAAGGATTGCTACATCACTGCTAAGTAAGTGTTTTTCAATCTTTATCCAAAACACAGTCAAATAGCCTTAATACATTGCCCATGCTAAGTTCAAGGGTTAAAGCACATGGGAACATGGCTGAGCCCTCTCTCCTTGCTCTGTCAGCTGCTCTCCCTCTGCTGTACTTCTAAGGCATCAACCCCTCTCATCTGTCCCAAGCTGCCCGAAAGTGTCTTCACAAGCTGCCCTCTGTATTTCCCTCCCTCACACCATCTTATCTCTGAGTTGCTCTCTCTTTTTATTATGCCCAAAGGGAGAGCCTTGAAGTCGCCTCCCTGCCAAGGGAAAATGCAAACAGATGTAAATCTGCATGTGCTCCAGTTTCACAGAAGGAGCCTGGTGGTTGAGGAAGAATTTCCTTCCCAGACGGAGTGCGGAGGAAAGGGAGAAGGGGAGGAGCGCTCATGTCGCAGACTCCCCAGGTGGGTCTGGTTCTCTCCCTGGGTGAAGCCAGGGATTCCCTGTGCGAGAGCCTCCAGATGTGCGAGCCAGTGTGGGTGAGCTCGTGGAGCCAGTGTGACACACGAATGACAACCAGTGAAGCAGTAGATGGGGGTTGTGCCAGCCTGATCCAAGCCAGGATCCAAGCCTTCTGCCTCTGGCCTGCAGTTGAATTTGGTTTTCTACACAGATCCTTGTAGTTCTCTAAGATTTAGCTCTTATTCACCTTCTAGCTACATTGGTTAAGATCCTCCCCCTTTAATTTCAGCCTTTACATAGAACCTTCTGCCCCAGCCTTGTTGGCAAGCACTCCAGCCAAGATCATAACAGCAACACCCCGGGGGCTCAACAGCAGCGGCCAAGGAATAAGAAAGGAAGAGAAGCCGCGGCCCGTGCCAAGGGCGAAGGGATGCTTAGCTCCAAAGCACAGCCCTGACCTCCACCTGCCCGAACTCCTGTCTCTGCTGGGGCTGCTCAGCGTTCAGGGACCAGGGGCTAGGAAGGGGCATGGGGGTGGCTATGCCCAAGGCTCAGGCACAGGGGCCCGGGCACAGGGGAGGCAGTACCGGGAACACTGGAGGCAGTAGGATGGTACAGGCGACAGGAGGAATAGTGCCTGCAGCTGGCCTGCTAACGGAGCAGACGGCAGGACCAGTGTTGCAGTAGGAGCGGACTCTGGGCTCTTGCCAGAAGAGGGGGCTTGGAAGAGGCCAAAGTTGCAATGGTGATCGAAGCTCTTCCCTCCTTTTCCTCCCAGAGTCATTTTCCTTGACTGACAAGGCCTAGGACCTATTATATATTTTTCTTTCATTTGTTCATTCATCATTATTTTCAACTCTTCTCTGAACAAGAATAAACAGAAATCCGTATTTCTCAGCAGTTTATCACAGAATTGAAACCCAGAAATGGAAAACATGAACCTCACAAAGTGAATCTGGGTTCCCAGTACAATTGGGCAACACTAGCTCACTTCCTCTCCTCTGACGCACAGTACATCCTCCCCATCCCAATACCCCGCACAGCTCCATTCCTCTGCGCCCTGTTTATGCTAATCCCTCTACCTAAGAAACCCTTCTATTGATACTTTATCCACTTGGCACACTCGTACTCATCTTTGCAGACCTAGATGAAGTGTCACCTCTCCTGGGAGCAGCAACATTCACCCCTCTCTCCACTGGATTAATTGCTTATCATTTTGTCCCCACAGTGGCCTATGCATGTCCTAAAAAAGCACTTATTGGGCTTCCCTGGTGGTGCAGCGGTTAAGAATCCGCCTGCCAATGCAGGGGACACAGGTTTGAGCCCTGGTCCGGGAAGATCCCACATGCCGTAGAGCAACTAAGCCCGTGCGCCACAACTACTGAGCCTGCGCTTTAGAGCCCGCAAGCCATAACTACTGAGCCCATGTGCCACAACTACTGAAGCCGGTGAGCCTAGAGCACGTGCTCTGCAACAAGAGAAGACACCACAATGAGAAGCCCGCGCACCGCAACGAAGAGGAGCCCCCGCTCGCCACAACTAGAGAAAGCCCACACGCGGCAATGAAGACCCAATGCAGCCAAAAATAAATAAATAAATAAAATAATTTTTTTTAAAGTTAAAACAAATGCACTTATTTTACTGTATATATAGTTAGATGTTTCTAATACCTCCATGTAACTGAGTGCAATGGAGAGGGTGGGGGATTACCTTGTTTGTATTTGTAGCTCAGTGCCTAGCACTAGTTAGTAATCCCCAGCACAGTGCAGGTCCTCAAAATACATGTTGATTGAAAAACTGAACCAAAGAATGTAATCGACAAAGTAAAACTGGGTGCAATTCTACTCTGTACTTCAGTCCATTCAATGTTGGAGCCAGGAGGGAATTTCCTGGCAGTCCAGGGGTTAGGACTCGGCATTTTTACCGCCATGGCCCGGGTTCAGTCCCTGGTGGGGGAACTAAGATCCCGCAAGCTTCGCTGTGTGGCCAAAAAAAAAAAAAAAAAAAAAGCTGGAGCCAGCAATCTGTTTGGGAACTAGGTCCTCTGCCTTCTCCAACTTCAATACTCCCTCCACCTCTCTGAATGAAGAGGCGTAAATACCATCCTTTCCCAAATTTATATGTCAAATACAAATTTAAGACTCCTCGCTGGTTTTTATCTCCAGGTTCTTCATTCAAAAACAGCATCTTTGTTGGGCTTCCCTGGTGGCACAGTGTTTGAGAGTCCGCCTGCCGATGCAGGGGACACGGGTTCGTGCCCCGGTACGGGAGGATCCCTCATGCCGCAGAGCGGCTGGGCCTGTGAGCCATGGCCGCTGGGTCTGCGCGTCCGGAGCCCGTGCTCCGCAGCGGGAGGGGCCACAGCAATGAGGGGCCCGCATACCGCAAAAAAAAAAAAAACAACAACAACAACATCTTTGGGACTTCCCTGGCGGTCCAGTGGTTAAGGCTCTGTGCTCCCAATGAAGGGGGCACGGGTTCAATACCTGGTCAGGTAACTAAGATCCCGCATGACGCACAGCACAACCAAAAAAAAAAAAAAAAAAAGCATCTTTGACCTCATAGCAATAGTGTATACAGACAGGAAAACAGACTGCACAGTCTAATTATTGTCTAAATCACCAGGCTGGGTAAGTCTCTTTAGCTGTTAATAAAACTGTGTGTTTTCTAATCCTGTTCAGGAGAGGTCAAGTCTATCAGCAGAATTCTTTCTGGAACTGCTGTGCATGGTGCTTCACACAAAAGAACCACTAGAAAATTGATGCTCTAACCACATGTAACGAGAAAAAATGAGGCAGGCCAGGGTGGGATACTGAGGAGTCTGCTGCCATCACACACGAGTCTTGACACAGCAGGAGCCTTAACAAAGGGATTTATCAGGAACCCTAGAATCTTTGGCATACACTTCTCAGTCATACAATGCCTAGAATATTTAATTCATGGCTGTCAGTTTAGAGAAATATGTTGCACCACTCAAGCTCTTTTAATTACAAGCAACAGAGACTCACCTCAGTATAGCTTAGGACAAAAAGGGGAATAAATACAGTAATGGAACCAAACTAAGATTGGCTTCAGGGACTGATAACACTGTCAGATCTTGCTCTCCTCATTTCTCAGTTCTGGTTCTGTGCTGGTTCATTCTCTCCTCCTGCAATAGGCTTTTTCCAAGCAGTGGAAAGTCTGGCTTTCCCATCTTTGCCAACATATTAATAGCAAATGGAGATACTTCAGGGTTCCAGGAGAAACTCCATTTGACCCAGCCCAGGTCACATAGGTGCCCCTGGATTCAAGGGAATAGTCTCATTACCAGAAATTTTAGGGCCTGCAGGTGTGATCACTGGACAAGTCTCTGCAAGCTGGCTGACTTGCCCAATTTGTACTGACTGCACATGCTAATAACTTCAAACATTTTTAAAGTGTATTTTTTCTGATTACAAAATAAAGGCTCATTGTTTAAAATATAGAAGGTTCATAAAGGAGAAAAGAGTGGGAAATACCCCACAATCTCACCGCTCAAATGACAGTCATTGTTAGGCCTCCATTCTTTTAATGCTTTAAAAAAAAAAATCCCTTATACAATTTTGCTTCCTGATTTTTTTTTCACTTTAACATTATAACTCAAACATTTCCCTAAGTCATAAAAATTCCTTGAAACTTTGCTTTAAATGGTTATATAGTATATACTCTATGTATTTCTCTCATTTAGAAGGAAAGAATGCAGTGGGGTAGGGCAGCATTCCTCGCACGTGTGTGCATCTGTGCACAGGCACTTTCAGTTCACGGGACTCGATAAGAGGCCTCAGACTGGATTCCCCTCCCCCACTTCCTGCATTCCCCCAAACACTTCCAAACTTGTCTCATCCACACTCATTCTTCCTCTGCTCCAGGCTCAAAGGACTTGCTATGAATTGGGCTAGTAGTACAGCCAAACACTTTGGTTTGAAAACTGAATCTTTGTACCTATATCATCTGGGAAATTTGTTTTACCACTCTAAATATCATGTGTATAATGGGGATTTTTGTGTAGAATTCTTATAAGGATTAATGACATTATGTATGGAAAACATTTAGCACATAATAGGTGATCAATAAATGATAGCACAAGACCCAAAGATTCCTCTCCAGCTGTATGGCCTTCTCCTCTCTTGCCCTGCTTTTTCAGCCATTTTTCTTAAAAATAATTTATACTTGCTGTCTCAACTTGCCCATCTCCCATTTACACCCAACTCACTGTAACCTGTCTTTTGTTCCCCCTCCATTGACACTGCTTGCCGAAGATCTAGTGAACTTCAGATGGATTCATGGAGCTTTGAGTCATTTCTTAATCTTTTCTGCATACAGTCACAGTTAACCAGTTTCTCCTTCAAACTTCTCTCTTGGTCTCGCCGATACCAGAGTCTTCCCAGTTTTCCTAATTTTCACACCGTTCCTTCCTGTTCTCCTTTGCTGACTCACTCTGCCCTTTAATTAGTGTTGCCCTCAACTTTCACGTGTCTGGAAAAAGCATGATTCTTTGCTATGAGATCTGAGTTGAAATTCCGGTTCTCCTACTTACCAAATTGAGTTCCTAAGTTACTGAACTCACCTGAGCCTCCCTATGCTAATCTGTGGAAAGGTAACTCCTCTCCTAGATAATCAACCTAAATGGAATCATTGTACACTGAACCTGCATTTCCCATTGGTGTAATGGATTGGTAGCCATAAACTGGAATTCCAGGCCTAGAAACTCATTTCATACCTCAAGAATGTCAAAACTCAAAACAAAGAATATGCTCTTCAAAATATTTATTAACCATATAAAACTAAACAATATGAATTATAATATAAATGTTTCTTTGAGGCATTTTTCTTCATGGGCTGGACTGGCTGAGGTTTCTTAGGCTCTTAGTTTAACGAAGTTTGGACAGAACATGTCATCTTTTCCTGGTAACTCTTCCTAGAGCATACACAGATATTTTTCCTTACTCCAGAGACCTTTGAACTGCATTGAAAATTAGGGTCATCTGCCACAAAGAAAAAAAAAGTTCAATGACGTTCAGATGAAAGCCTCTCAAAGTTTTTGAAAGTTAAATGTTGGGAGAGGGACAGTTTCAATGATGTCTTACTCTCGCATTTATATAAAAATCTACTTTGCTGAGCTTGAGAAATGTCTAACAGTACAACCAGGTTTTCAGGAGAAATGTCTAGATCCACTCACTCTGCAATGTCAATCAGTTTCAGTGATGCTTTTTACAGTTAAACCAATGCCTTCAAAATACTGAGGCAGTTTCCTCCAAATTCCTAGTTCCAAGCTTCAATTATGATTTTCACAGCATCCAAAACACTTCCAAAATTTCTTTTGATCCATCCTGTTTGTTGATTGCTTTAACTGGCCTTAAATAATTTCACAAATAAAAATACCAGAAGGACGCAACAACTTTGATCTGCTGGCTAAAGTCAGTGAGATGCTTTGTGGATATGAACTGGGGAGGAAGAAAAACTAATGTCAGGATGCTGCTGCTTAAGAATTAGGAGACAGCCTAAAGCATTACCCAAACCCAGCTGTTACCAATTTTTAAAATACCATTTCTTGCCCTCTGGAACAGAGTAAAAAAATCAAAGCTTAAGAATCGGCTCTTCAAAAGACATTAGTTCATTAATTAAAGGGGATTGCCTTGGATTCTTGGCAAGATAAAGGTAAGGCAACAGTTTCAATTTGTAGTCAACTGCAGTATGGGATTCCTCCTACTCAACTGCATAATCAATATTTTAAAATTTTCTTCCTCACTTAAGTTAGCTTTCCAAAAAAGTAATTTTATCAGTGTTAAATATCTGTCTCAAACAATAACAGGCCTCTGCATTTTAATTTTTCTGGGAAATTCTTCAATGCTTCCATATTAGCACTTGCAGCTGATTCTCCCAATTCTGACCTTATGCTAACAAGTTCTTATTCCATTATAAAAACAAACAAAACCTGTTCAATGTGCAGTGTGCCCATCTAATGAAATCCTATCACCTTGTTTCCATGCATAGACCTCCTAGTTCAGGCCCTCCTTACTTTTACACTGATTTAGTACAATGGCCTTGAAGCCAATCTAAGCCTAATTCCCACGATCCATTCTCTAACCTGCCACCAGCTTCCTCCCAAGGTGTAGGTACATAAATTGTCCTTTGAGCCATCCCTCCAACATAGCACTTACCACATTTTATTGTCGTTTTGTGTTTACATGAATCTCCTCTATTTTATCCCAGGTCCCTAGTGGACAAACACTATTTCTTGGTCTACCAGTTAGTACATAAAAGGCACTTAACCTAAGTACACTGTATTGAATATGAGCCCAATTCTCATGATCAGTTTTCAGAGAGCCTCAGAATTCCCTCTTTGAAAATCAGATTTTTTTCCCTACTCAATCTACTACTCTTAAACAATGTGAAAAACTTACTGCAAATCTTGATGAAAAACACCTAATTTTTTTCTTTGAAGCTAGTGCACTAGAAAAATGCACATTAACGACTTAGTGATGCTCACAAACACCAATTATTATATTTCTTATAGCTTTGTCCTCAGTGGCTGAAATGTATTACCTGCTCCAGCCTATGAAGCTTTTTCTGTCTTCCATACCTGTCAGCTTTTATATCTAATTTATCTGCACCAACTCCTCTAGTGCCTCTAAATTGTACTTTTTAACATGCCGTGGGCTTAAAAGCTAAAATAATCAAGCTTGTTAGAAATGTTTATAGCAGAAAGAAATAGACCCTAATCAAAAGAAATGATGTACCCATGATCAAAAAGCCCAAGGATCTTGCAATGTTCATTTTTACCTGCTAAAAGGCCTTCACTGCTTACTCTCTGGTTCTAATCTATGTCAGAAAAAGATGTCACATAGAATTAGCACTGTTAATCACTTAAACTTGCATTCTCAATTCTAAAATCCAGGCCAGTTTAGTGAGTTAAAACCCTCTCCACTTCAAAACTCTTCTGTGACTCAGTTCAAATTAAAAAGTTGAGTCCTATCCATTATATTCACTTAATAATCTAAAGCTATCTTAAACCACATTATATATTTCTAGCAGATCAAATGCATAATATGCAATGTGATGTAAAGATATTATTTATGACAAAAAACATTGAGGGTTAATGGGTAAATTTTTGTTAAATCTCAAAATGTAACTAATGTAGACTAAAGCTCATCATTAAATAATCAGTGTTTCATATTCTGTCAAAAATGTGCCCTCTGCTTTTAGTATTTCATATACATTACACTCTACATTTTAAAATGTAGTGATAATGGAGATAAACTAGTAGAAAACAGGCATCACAAAGATTTAGACAATTAAAGTAAGCTCAGAGTGACTTTTAATATGCCAATCAATGTTAATAAAACACAAGTCAAACAGACTAGTGCAAACATGTTTTAAACCAAAATAGAAAAACAAACAATAGACAGATTCTATTTTTTTGCAACATCTGTTAGCCAGTATTATTAGTCAAATGGCTAATCACACATAAAACATATTTTGTGATAAGCTTGGGTCAGAAGTCATTCTGGCATTTCAAATAGCTATGTACAGTATCACCAAGATTAGTTTATATACACAAATATTGAAGAGAAACCAGGCAGAACATTTAAAAAACAGACTAACAATATAATCAAGTACAAAACTTGGGTGAAGGGAGGAAACATTTTTTAAAAAGAGTCAGGGAAGGGCATTATCAGGGAAAAGTACAAAACCAGTAATATTATACTACATTAATACAGCATTCCAAAGGGGGGGGAGGTGCATTTCTCCAATGCACTAGCTTCAAAGTTCAAAGAAAAAAAAAAGGCAAATAGCTGCTTTTCATCAAGAGCAGCTATATATTTCACATAATTGTTTTAAAAAGAAAGCCTATTAACAACGATGATTGTTTAATGCTACAATTTTACAGCAAAGACACAACTAAAATAGCAGCAAATTCACAAGGCAGTACTTCCACAGAATCATCATTCCATGGTGCATGCAATGCCTACAAAGTGCTCCCAGTGGGATATACAAGTATAATTCACAATTTAAAAAAAAGAAATATAAGATTGACACACAGGTACATTGAAGGCTGAGGAGTACTGAGTCTCTTAGCATTTCCCTTTTCAAAGGGAGAATAGGTATGTAATAAAGCCCTTGAGTCCTTTTTTACAAGTCACTACAGAGACAGATACCTTTTATTACAATGCAACAGCTAACTATAAGCAGCACACCACCACAGTGGTTAACCCTGGAAAGGCTGGTGTAACATCCAACAGTGACTGACATCCTACAGAAGACAGACTGGTAAAACTAGACAAAAGCCTGATATAGCACTGGTCAAAATACAGCTTTCAACTGTAATTCACAAATAAAAGTCCTAAAACATATTTCAGTAAAACTACTGACACCGATTGAGAAAGTAATTGCAAACTGGATTCTAGCAGTGATTTCAACCTAGCTTCCTCTTGTCACAGTTTTTTTTGGGGGGTGGGAAATGAGTAGTTCAGTATATGGTAAGGCTGACAGAGCGGTTCATTTTCTTTCCAATAAGTCGAGATGTTCTATTACTCTGGGTGGTGGACCTTGTGGCCATCCGGTCAGTGAAGAGTGCTCTTTCCTCAGCCGCAGCTTTTGCCATCTGGGCTTTCTTGAGTTCTCTAAGAACGTAAAAATAGGAAACAAGACTTTTCACCTACTGTATTAATCCTAGGAAGGGAACCTAAGAGGCCAAATACAAACTACATTATCAGTTGGGAGATCTTTGCATGTTATCATTACTCATGCAACTGAGGAAAGAAAAAATACAGTATTGTGAAGATCTCTTTACATAATACAGACAAAAGGAAAATTCTACTTCCTCTTTATATGAACTATGATGGCTATCAAACTAATGGCAAAGGAACCTTTAAATATTTCAAGTCAGTTTTATTAGGTTAGAATCAAAACGGCAGCAATAAAGCAAATGAATTAGAATGATCATTCCAACCAGTTTTCAAAAATGTCAAAGGTCATTCAGAGCAAATATGAGAATCATCTACTAACCTAATCGACATTTATTTCATCCCTTCATATAAATAAGTAGAATAGAACGTTTCAAGGAAAATGTTAGTTTATGTTGAGAGTGTGGAGGGAAAAAACTGATACCTGCTCATTTTAGTTTTTGTGACAATTTGGGGCTTATCACCACTGCAAATATATGCAAGTTTAAAAAATTTTTAAGTCCATAATTTCAAACTTTAGAAACAACACAATTTATAGGTCAAATACCAATGTAAAGCAGAAATCCCCAATCTTTAACCGTATAACATGCCAAGCCACTATATTCCTCACTGATGGAAAGCCTAAATCATCTCTCATTAAAATTTGAGAATAAAAATGAGAAAGTAAAAACAAAACAAATAAAAACCCCATCACTTACTTCTGCAAAAGTGAATTTTTGAACTTTTCAGCATTCAGTTCTATTCGTAATTGTTCTGCACTCTTCCTAGAAGCAGACAGCAATACTGAATGCTTTACCAATGCCATTGCTGAAGGTCTTCTCTCTGGATCTGGATGAATCATAACCTTAAAAAGAGAAGTAAAATTAATGTAAAGGCATGCAATTAAATAAAATATTGAATCATGTCAATAAAGTGCCTCATATATAAAATGCTCACTTTTAGCAACTCTGTAAATTCTTGGGAAAGCACTTGTGGAATCCGAGGTAATCTACCCTGTCTGATTTCATGCCATTGGTCTCCATTTCTGGGAAGAGGCTCAGCACCAGCAGCACATACCACTGTGAGGGCAAGGGCAAAGATATCCGCCTTTGGTAGATGAGTATAGTTCTGTAAAATTAAAAAAAAAAAAAAAAAAGAAACTTAAGGGAATATAAAAATGGCCAAAATAAAGTAAGATTACACCTCAATGATGATTTGGGTGAGAAATAAAACGAAATTAAAATGTCCAATGCCACATTTAAGTTTAGGACCTATTCAGAGAACAAGCTAAATTTGGGGAGATTATTATTTTTTTAATGATAAAATAATATACACTCTGGGGTGGGAAAGTAAATACATTTCTAAAAGTATTTAGGCATTTCTAAAAGGCCTCTTCTTTATCACTAGCCCAGCTCAACTCTCAGAAGAAACTCCTATCCCCCTGGGGGCATTCATATGAAAATACAAAACATACATATATCAACAAGTCAGAAATACGCATATACGTATAAAACACAAATATACATATAAAAAGAACAATGTAATCATACACTTCTACTTGTTCTATTTTCATTCAAAACTCTTATCAAGAAATATTTTGCAACACTCTTTTTGAAATAGCAGTATTAACTATGTGCCATAATTTACTTAATCATTCCCTTACTGCTAAACACATATTTACATCATTCTCAATTTACTTGTATATGACTATCTCTGAATGAGAGACTCCTAGAAATGGAAATTTTGGGTCAAAGCGTACATGATTTTAAAATGTTGAAAGATACTAACATTTTTTTTTTTAAGATTTTTTTGATGTGGACAATTTTTAAAGTCTTTACTGAATTTGTTACAATATTGCTGCTGTTTTACGTTTTGCCACGAGGCATGTGGGATCTTAGCTCCTTGACAATGGATCGAACACACACCCCCTGCATTGGAAGGCGAAGTCTTAACCACTGGACTGCCAGGGAAGTCCCAATACTAACACTTTGATCCCCAAAAAGGCAATGCCATTTTAAAGTTCCACCAGTAGTGTATGGAAATTTCTCTTTTACTGCAACTCCACCACTGCTGAATATGATAAATCTTTGCCTTTACTGACTTTCGCTAGATTAAATACGTCCACAGTTAACAGTTTACACTTTCTATTTTGTATTACCTTTCTACAAGTTATTAGCATAAAATTTCAGTACATCTGCATTTATAGTTTTCTAGCAACTGGTTAAGTATTACAAAGCAAATGGCTTAAAGGAGAAAAACTACCTCCTGCAAAACTTCATTTGCAAGAAAACGGCTATCACCCTCTTCAACTTGTGGACTAGAGATTCTTGTTACATGCCCAAGGTCACCTAGAAGTATTGAAAAAATACAGTCAAGAATTAAAACAAACCAGCCTCTCCCTCTTTATTTTGAGGAAATAATCTGGTTATTTTTCTTTCTTACCTATTTTAAACATAACTTTGTTGGATACCCAGTCATCTTCATCTCCTTCTTCAGAGGCAGCATTTGGGATTGAAGTTCGAGATATGAAAATATTACCTGTCAAACAGTTATTTAGGTTAGCCATACTAACAGTTAACAGTTAAACCAAAGTTCACAAACAAGTCATATAACAGAATCAACCAGAAAGCTTTTAAATATATAGATTCTTATGTGTTCTACCCCAAACTCAGTGAGAATGAAAATCTCAGGGGACAAGAACTGGGACTATATTTTCTAGGAATATATTTTCTGGCCTAGCACTGGTCCTTGAACACTTGGAAACCATTGCATTAGACCCTTGTCACCTACACACTGATCTTCAGCAGTTTTAATTACTTAGAAATAATACAAAAGGCAATTAACATACTAATTTGTGATGCTGCCAAAGAACAAATTTTAATCTAATGCTACAAGGCTGGTGTGAAAAGAATAAGTCATGTAGCTATTGAGTTTGGCTGACCATACAGCATCTACATCCCAATGAGGTTCTGTGGTTCATTATTTCTGCTGTACACATTTTTTTTTTTTCTAATTCAGGTAAGCTCATGATTAACGTAAGTTTTAGTGGCAGATTTTATTTTAGTAGTTTTATCAATATAGTATATAAGTTATAAATGTTACATTCACTAGAGTCATCTTTCCAATTTTGCTTTATTTACAGGACAACTTATTTTATGGTGATATTTGTAAATTTAAAACTTCACAAACCCTAATATTTTCAACTTTTGTACTTGTAATATAAGAATCCACTATGTTTGTCTGACATTTAATACAAGCTATGAGTGAGTATGGGCAAACCTTACTGATCCACGTTAACTGCCATCAGTTCAAATATAGTTTTTCCTTTTGGAAAATAAACATTTTAGCAAGTTAATGTAAAAAAATTCTTCACATAATTCATATAACTAAGTTGTGCAAAATGATTTAAATTCCCGTGAATCACACATATT
Source organism: Tursiops truncatus (assembly GCF_011762595.2). Taxonomy (NCBI): domain Eukaryota; kingdom Metazoa; phylum Chordata; class Mammalia; order Artiodactyla; family Delphinidae; genus Tursiops; species Tursiops truncatus. The sequence goes on along the minus strand of NC_047041.1, from coordinate 62,763,824 downwards.
TCCATAGATTAAAAAAGAAAAAAAACACCACCTCATTAAATTCAACTTAAAAACACCTAGCCTACAATGTTTAACTTAAATACATCAACCTTTTAGTTATAACTTCTAATTTATAGGATAGAGAAAGGAATAAGCTAGGAAGCAACCAGTCAAACCCAGAAGAAAGGATATCTTGCAAGACAAGGTCTGTATTATTTTTATTATTTAAGTTGGGGAAGGGTAAAACCTAAAAAAGAAAAATGGATTTAACCTGGTGTAATGCATGGTCCTAAAATGGAAATGAGTTTGGACGAATCAACTGTTAAGGACTTTGGTCAACTAGGAAAAATTTTAATATGATCTGGCTACTAGATGAGATAAAAATTTACTGAAATGGAAAGGTAGAGACAGTTGTCTTAAAAAAAAAAGTTATGGGGCTTCCCTGTTGGCGCAGTGGTTGAGAGTCCGCCTGCCGATGCAGGGGACACGGATTCGTGCCCCGGTCCGGGAGGATCCCACACGCCGCGGAGCGGCTGGGCCCGTGAGCCATGGCCGCTGAGCCTGCGCGTCCGGAGCCTGTGCTCCGCAACGGGAGAGGCCACAACAGTGAGAGGCCCGCGTACCGCCAAGAAAAAAAAAAAGTTATAAAACAGTATGTACATTATGATGTTATTTTTGATTAAATGAGAGGAATTTGCACTAAAATGTTAGTGTAGGATTCACCTGCATACTTTTTTTTTTTTTTTTTTTTTTGCAGTACGCGGGCCTCTCTCTGTTGTGGCCTCTCCCGTTGCGGAGCACAGGCTCCGGACGCGCAGGCTCAGCGGCCATGGCTCACGGGCCCAGCCGCTCCGTGGCGTGTGGGATCCTCCCGGACCGGGGCACGAATCCGTGTCCCCTGCATCGGCAGGCGGACTCTCAACCACTGCGCCACCAGGAAAGCCCTGCATACTTTTTTTAATGCAAGACAATCTAAACGCATGTACCATTTTGTTTTCTGAATAAAACAGTAACATTTTGATGGCATTTTACAGGCTAGAAATACCACCATGTTTGTACAGCACATAAGTTTTCAAAGCATCTTCACAGCTCAGTTTATTCTAATAACCCTGTTAGTAGCACTGACATTATAACTGTAGTTCCAAAGGTTAATAGAAGAATGGGGATTTAATTTTTCTTTTTGTCCAGCTTGTCTATATTTTAAAATATTCTACAATGTACTAATTACTACTTCTGTAATACAATTTTGTTTCAGTTTAACATAAAATTATGTAGGCCTACACCTTGATTCGTACCACTGCATCTTCAGTTTGAAACCTCATAAGCCTTTGAAAGAATACTATGAGGTTGTTCTGAGCCATAGTATGGTCGATCTACTAGAGCCATTTATATATAAAAATCAATTTTTAGCTGAAAATGATCTAATGGTAAAGAGAAAAAAAATAAAACCACTATGTTCCTAAACTCTCCAGTGCTTATTTATCTGCAACATTTTAAATACATTTATAATCACAATAGATCTATCATTTTGTTTTCTGGGTCATACAGTGACAATTTTATTATTTCTTTTACAGACTAGAAATACCTCCAGGTTTGTAGCACCTATGTTTTCAAATTTATCATTTTATTCTAATAACCATGTTAGTGGCACCAGCATTAATTTAAAATTATGGGTCTATAGCCTAGTACAAGAGACGGGCTTTAAACACAGGTTCTTTTAGTCTCCCCAAAGTCCCACTCCGAGACTACATGGTTCCCATAAGATGCAGCACATTTTTAACTTTTAGTAAAAGTGAGTTTGTTATTTCAAATTTGGGATAACAAGGGAAGAGGTGATGGGAAATAAAACAATACTAATAAGTGGGTCAAAAATCTTTTAAAACTAACAATGAAAAAACAAAGTAAGATGTTTATGTTCCCATATTATTTTAATGAAGTCATTTATTCTCTATAACCCTAAAGAACACAGGTCAGAGGATCTATAATACTTACTAGGTTTTATATCCATGTGAACCAAAGACATTGAATGAATATACCTCAAGCCCCGGCCAACTTGCAAAAGGAGATCCTTCAACTCTGCTTCTGCAAAGTAACTCATGCTTCTGTAGTTTTCACTTATGGCATCAGCTAAACTTCCACCTAACAAACACAAGAAAAATTAGAATCTTCTTCTTCCTGAAATATTATTTTTCTTCCATCTTTACTGTATGATCACACACAACCAAGAAAGTGACATTTTATATAGGACCTATTCTCTTTAACCTGTTTGTGAAATCCAAATTTTATTTATTCTTTCAGTAGGTAATACACTCACATGGGTACAAAGTACAATGTAAAGTCTCTGTCTTATGAATACACACTTCAGCAATGCACCTGGTTCTCTTTCCCAGAGTAAATCAATGTTATCAGTTTCTTACGTATTCTTTTCAACTCCTTTTTACACAAGCGAAAACATATTTTCATTATCTTGAAGATCATTCTCTACCAATATACAAAACTACCCCTTTCTTTCTTGTGTCTACAGAGTTCCACTGTATAATTGAATGGTAATACACTAACCAATCCCCTAATTGATGGACATTTAGAAATAATTTCCAAGCCTTTAATACTACATACTGTGGTCGCGGGAATAACTTCGTACATTGGTCATTTCACACATATTTAGTATATCTCCTACAAACAAACTGCTGGGTCAAAGGGTATGTACAATGTAATATACACATGCACAGTGTGTGTGGGAAACAGTGTTTTATTACATATAGAATAAATTTCTGTAGCTGAGAGGGCCATTTCTGTTTATCTGGCAAAAGAGCTTAGAGTTAGTATTCACACCATCAGTGCCAAGATCTGATTACCTCTGAAAGCTCACATAAAATAACAGTACACTCAGTTTCTGATTTCAAAATGGCTAATACTTAAATTCTGCTAGCATAAGCTTATGTAAATCTGGGGATTTGGAAGATAAATCTGGGGCAATAACACACACACATAGAGTGCCCCTTAGAGAAGGCTGTACCAATTCATACTCCCATGTTTAATGTGTGAGAATACCTGTTTTCCCACACACTTAACAACAGAGTCTAAAAATTTTGTAAGTAAAAAACAGTATCTTAGTATCGTTTTAATTTATACTACCCTTACTATGAATAAGAACATAACCTACTTTTATAGAATCAGTCAAACCAATTAGCTAATTTGTTTATACTTTAAAAAACTTTAAGTTTATACTTAAAACCTTTGTTTATATTCTGTCTCAGAGGAAACAAGGAGTTATTGTAATAAATAAATAAATAAATAAACCACTTCCATTTAAAGCTTAGTTGGGAATAATAAAATCAGAATCAAGGTAATAAAATCCAGGTCAATGATATACTACTCAGAAAAGGAGGTCCTATAATTTGAACAAGACCGAATAACAAAACGTCAAATGTGTTTAAAATAAATAAATAAATCACACACCTGGAGAGCTTAGGATTAAGTATGTTTTCTGAACTTAACTTGAACAAATCTTGAACTGCAGGAAGAAGAGGGGTCTAGGAGGGAGCAGGTCAAGAAGCCTGTCAGACAGGTGAGCTTGGAGTCCTAGATCAAGTTTACCAAGAAATAACATGGCTGCTTTTTAGTGGGTCTAGCAACTACAGCTAGGCCAGTTCTTCTATCTTGTTGATGAAAGGGCAAGAGGTGAGAAAAGCAAACCATTGATCTGATATTTCAGGTTCTCCTCCCCTATCTATCAACATTTTTCTACACCTGTTTATCAAGAGTAGAAATTCAGTCTATCACCAAACCAAGAAAAAAGGCTCAAAATGCAAACGATGTTTGAGACAATAAGGAAATTCAGTTAAGATAAAGGATATCAGTTAATCAACACAACAAATGAATGATAACAGAATCCTTCCCTGTGAAACTGTAGAAAAGGATCTAAAGACCAGGCCTATTAGGACATTCAAGGGTTTATGTGGAGAGAATGGTGGAAAAGGGAAACAAAAGAAGAGCTCACAAATGTATCTAGATAGCCTCACTGTCTTTCATCTAAGCAAAATAAACAACCATACAAAGAGGCAGTCTTATTTTACAGAGGTCTATTTGTTTTCTAAAGATCCATATTCCTTAAGTGTTTTACAATGCTCCAAAATAATAAACTATTTCAAAAGATTATTTTATAATCTAACTTTATTACAGGACAAGGTCTCTGTAATCTGAGAGGGTTAGCAAGATGGCTCATTCCCTCCCAACTCCCAGGCCCAAGAGTTTTCTCAAAATCATCTGAATGACACAACCATGTATCTGGACTGTGGCTGAAATACTTAAGAGAGCCAGGCACATCCAACAAGGTGAGAGGCAGATAGAAACTAAAAGGAGACGGCATCTAGCAAATATGGAGGGGAGAAGGTATTATGGTAAAGTTGTACTATTATTAAATGCAGTTACTAAAAAATGGAGGTTAAGAAACACAAGGCCATGGGCGATAGCTTCAAAAATGTTTTGATGGTATGAAGAGAAACATTTCAACAGATGTGTGAAACAAAATAGCAGCAATGCTGTACACTGAGCACTTATTCTTTCAAGGGTGGAGATTAAAATGACAACTCAATGAGAAGTCAGGTAAGACAAATGAGTCTTTTACTGCTGTTTTGTTTTCAAATACAGAAACCCTGAATCTACTACCTATAACACTTATTTATTCACAAGCTATGAAATGGCTGGTCTTAAGAAAAAATGAGAATCAACAAAAATAATCTTTGCTACTCGACTGTTCATTAAATTCTAAATTCTCTAATATTCACTGAAGATATACAGAAATAAAAATCCATCATATATAAAGATTTAAGTATTTAATAACAGCTGTCTGTAAGAATCAGAAGTGAGGCCGGGACTCTGGTAAAGCTTTAATAAAAAAGGAAGGACACACGTTGATTGCTGAAGGACCTGATGAAATTCAAAGCTATACAAAGGTCCAAAGTTAAACCTCTATAAATGCTTGTTTTAGTGGGGGAAGGAGGGAGGGAGGCACAACTAGGGAACTAAAAGAGCATAACTCTTACTTTACAGAAACATCTCAGTGGATTCTAGTGGTAAACTAGGTTGGATAGATGGAAGGGGGAGCAAGATTCAACAAATGGCTAAATTTGTATCAATGGAGAGTCACTGTCATTTTATGAGTAACCAATATCAGTTTTAGCAGCACATAAAATGAAATGGAAAGGGAAGGCTAGATGCAGGGAGCCTGGATTATTAACTACTATATCCCCCCCACACACTATGTTAAGTGCTAGGGATACCAAAATATATATGGCAAGGCTGCTGTCCTCTCAAGAAAATCAGTTTAATTTGAGTAACAGGCATACATATAATATGCACGCAAGAACAAGGTTTTCAATACTAACTTCTACGTAAGAATTACTTGCACTTGAAATTCATGTTGAAATTCAAAGATCAGGCTTCTGATCTTTGAATTTACAAGAGATAAAAGATATATAGAATTAGAGCAAGACTTTAGATAAAAAGAAGTATCTCCTTGGTGTTCATTTTCTTGAGCTTATGAGTTTACAAGGGAACCATTATATTACTCACCGTTACAATATTCATTCTGTATAAGCATATGGTCATCTTCTGCCCATGCAGAGAAATATCGAACTACATGAGAATGTTGTCCAAGCACTGCATGAGCATATACTTCTCTCAAAGCGTTCTGCCTAGAAGTTTGAGATTAAGAGAATGGTAAATCATTTTTATTCAAGCCTGAACTGAGTTAATTTATCTGAAAGTTCATAAAAGAATCTTGACTTCTGGATCTATCATTATGCTGAAGGACAACTTGCTTGAAAGAGAGGGAGTTAAAACTCTGTACCAGATTTTTCCATAGACTTCCATTAAAGAATGTTAGAAAGAAGGAAGCTTGCTGGCCCTAGAATTCAGAAAAGATGAAACTCCACTTCACTATGAATTCATGGATGCCACTAGAAATAAGAAATTTAAGTTAGGCTCCAAGATCAGACCCCTTATATTATTCTTCCAAGTCCAGTAAGAACTAATGGCACAAAATGGAATGGATCTGATTAAATCATTACAACTTCTCAAACGTTAGAGAATTAAATTCAATGATTGACCACCTAAAACCTTAACATTTGTAACATCATACTGAACAAAAGAGAAGACAAAATCTTTAATACATACTCATCAACAGAGCCAGCCAATGGCTTTTTTGATCGCTTTATGGCATAAATGCATCCATCCAGCCTCTTCACACATTTAAACACAGAACCAAATTCTCCAGAGCCAATCTTCTCTAGCTCATGAAATTCTGTTGTATACCGTGACTTCATGTTGCTTTCAGTAATTGTAATTCTCTGTAATAAAAAGTGTATCCATATATATATATATATATAAAATACAAAGGTATGAAAATGACTTTTTCACTATGGTGATAGCACTATGTGTGAAATTTTTAAATTATATCTTATGTTTTGCAGGTGCTCTGTGGGAATTGTTCCATTTGTAGACGCATTTTTGATGAACTTGTGAGGAGTGACAAATTCCGCATCCTCCTATTCCACCATCTTGACTCCTCCCTAAAAATTATGTTTTAACATGCATATATGGTAGCTTGCATATGTGGCTTATTTAACATGTATATGTGGTAGCTTGTTAAGACGTAGAAAATCAAATTTCAAAAACAATAAAATCAAAATCTATTTACTTTAGCAGGTCTTGTTTCATCGTCAAACTCATAATCACTGGCTTCCATGTCTTCACCACAGGAACTGAAAAATATTATTTTTTCCATCAACATATCTGACAGATACATCAACTAGAGATCCAAAACTTTGTCTGACAGGTATATAACAAAATGAAAATTTAATGAATGAAAACAGAAAAGAAAGCATTTAATTTTGTAATGACAAGATACAGCTCAACTGATGGAAATGTTCTTGCTTAGATACACCAACACCACCACACATATAAAAATTAAAGCCTTTGGAAATCAACCTTCTCTGCCTGTCTCATTTTGACACCAGCAGATTTCCTACTATCTAGGCTCTTTATTCCTTCCTTTCCCATACCACTCTTTTCCACAGGTGATTACTGAGAACTGCTAATAATGGAGAAAATTCTCAGTGCATAAACTTCCATGTCATTCAGTTGAAACGAAACTTTAATAAGTATACCAACCCAGTCTTGGGTGGTTGGGGAACCACACTGTTGAATAATAAATAACTTACTCATTCCAGTATGTTCTCTTTCTTCTACGACACTGTCCTGAGGAATGAAGTAACACAGAATCTGGAGTAAAAGGATTAATATTCACTTGAGGAGTCTGTCGTATGTCAAATTCCCTTTTTCCTGACTTTTCTGTATCCATGAATAGAGAACCACCTCGGAGTTTAACAGAACTGGAATCGATTCCTCGAGCTTTGGAGAGCAAACTCTAGGAGGGGGAAAAAAATGTTTAGGATCCAAGTGCTATAGCTGGCCTTCTCAACCGAACTTTCAACAAGGCTCTCACGAGGCTGAATGTGTAGGTCAAAGCAACACACAAGCCTTTGTTATCTTTCAAGCAAAATAAACAGTGGTTAACTTAGGAGCCTGAAGCTGGATACTAACCACCTTTTCTGAAAAGGCCAAGTAAAATAAGGTCTCTAACCCTAAAAAGAATATAAATGCAGACTAAAATTAAGTTCATTCTAGAGGATAAAAGTTAACAAAACCTTTCAATCCATCTAAAAGTGGAAAGCAGTCAGGGAGCCCCATAAAAGCTCCCCTCCCCCATCCAAGTAGGGCTTTGAAAGCCTCCTCCGTAGGACTCCTCCCCTCACTTCCAGAGGGATCTTGCCCTGGGCAAGTCGGCTAGCAAACAGTAGAGCACAAAAGCACACATCTTCCTGAGGTTTATGACTAGTAACGGTACTGAAACTGACTCACTTAAAAAGGTGCATTTCCTGCACTAATCTTATAAATGCGGCACCTGTCTTAATTTCGGGAAGTGTCCGTTTTAAAATCTTGTGTTACTTCTAAAGTTCTAGAAGTGGTCATCTGCTTACTCACTAGCCATTCAGCAAACAGGTGCTGAACAGCTACTTCTTTAAGATACCTTATTAACGGTATATGAAAGCCTGAGGATCCAGGCAACAACACCAATGCTGGTTTTTAACAGTTGGACGTTCCTAATCCTGACACTTAGGCTGACCAAACTTGGGAACTGCAAACCCAAGGGTGTAAACAAACGCTTACCCAATAAATATTCTGTCCGGAAAGAGGCTTAAACGCTACCCCTTAGTTATTTACGAATCTTTTTAAGACTGTAAATGCTTGAAGGCCAGCCTTTTCTCCCAAGTCGAAGCGCAGTCTCCCTCCGTACCTCAAACTTTCCCCCATAAGGCCACCTGATACGAAACGATAAGCGCATGAATTTTTTTTTTTAACCGAACTCCTGCGTGCGCCGCCCAAATTACAGGACAGAACACTGCGTTTAAAAGCCACCTGATGGCTGCGGCGCTCGGGAGTGTCAGGTGGTCGGGCCAGGACCACTCGAGCATCATTCCAAACCACGTTATCGGTGCCACACTCCCCGCTGCCACGCTCGGGGAGGCCCCGACTCGGCGGGCGTTAAATCGTCAGCCACCTGGACTGCGCCGATCAGCCCCCTTGAAAGATGAAGTTCCAGACGAGGCCCATTGTTCAGTTACATAATCTTAACGGACAACTTCTGGGCAGGGCCCAAAAGAGGGACTGCCAACTTTTTTGTTGCGGCGCAGAAGAGCGAGCGCGGGTGCGGCCCGGCGGTTATGTAACCGAACCCGGGCAGCGCCGCGCTCGGCTCCCGGCGCCACTGCCTTTTTAAAAGGCTAGGCCGGCGCGGGCTCGGGGCGCCCCAGCAGCTGCGTCCTCTCACCTTGGGGGTGTGCGGCGTGTCGAAGAGCCGCAGCTTGCGGAAGGTCTTGTGGGGCGGGGTGCCCGGGTGGTCGGGCAGCGGCGAGCAGGGGCCCTCGCCAGCCCCGCGCGCTCCGCAGCCCCGCGGGGACGCATCCCCCGGGCCGCCGCAGCGCACAGGCGAGAACGAGCTGCCCAGAAAGTAAGCGGCTGCAGGCGACTTGACCGGCGACGAGGAGCCGAAGCCCTCTTCCTCCCACGAGTCGCCCTCGGCCCCGCCGCCCGCCGCGTCCGCGCCTGGGCAGGCGCCCCGCAGCAGCATGTCCTCCTCCAGCTCTCCGGGGCTGCCGGGGGCCGGGCCGGGTGAGCGGCGGCGCTCGGGCCCGGGCTCTGTGGGGCTCCGCGCGGGCGGTAGCGGCGAGTCAGGCTCCTGAAAGGCCGAGTCCTCCCCGGTGCTGTGGCCACTGCCTTCCTCCTCCTCTTCCTCCTCCTCCTCCTCACAGTCGCTGCTGGGCGAGAAGATCAGCTTCTGGCGCAAGGTGCACGAGGCCCCGGCGCGGAGGGGCGGCGGCGGCTGCTGCCGGCTCAGGAAGCTCATCGCGCCCACGGGGCCGGGGCGGAGGACCGGAGAACCTGGGCCCGCGGAGTCCAGGGCACGGCCGGCCCAGGGGGCGGGTCCGCCACGTGCGACTGGGCGCGCCTGGTGGCCGCGGCGGCGGGCCTGCGCGGCGGCTCCGGGACTCTCGGGGCGGCGGCCGGCGGGGGCGGCAGCGGCGGCGGCGGCGCGGACTCTTCTGCAGAGGCGGGGGGGCCCGGGCGCCGAGGCTGGGGTCTCCGCAGGTCCAGCAGCAAGTTCGGGCTCCGCGGCTTCCCGCGACCGTTAACCACGTGAGTGCCCAGTCCACCAATCCCCGCCCAGCCCGGGGTTTGAAAAAAAAGGAGGGCGCGACTCAGCCCGCGGGGGAGGGATCAACTACGCGATTTTGGCGCGAACCTGCTGGCTCCGCCCCCCACGCCCCCGCCCCGCCCCCCCGCTCCGCGCGGATCCAGACCTGGGCGGGCGCAGTGCTCCGATCCTATGAGCGAGCTGGATGGCTGGGAGCTGGGTCCGCCGCCGCCCGGACGGGGCCGGGCCGGGGAACAGAGGCAGCCCTCTGGGAGGAGCGAAGGGTGCGGACTGGACTAGGCCGAGCCGAGCGCCGGCCTGGACACGACTTCCTCGCCGCCCCTCCGGCTCCCCGGAGTCAGGAGCGGGACTTGCGACGGCGTAGCCCTCGGGATCCCTGCGGGTCGCGGGGAGAGGGGGACCGCCGTGGCCCTTGGGCGCTGCCCAGGGAGACCGACATCCTGTCCCGCATCCCTTTGGTGCCGGGCCCTGGGGCTCAGTGGGCGTGGCTGTGGGGAGTCTGGTTGCAGGGTCGAGGTCTGAATCGGGAATGGTGCCTCCGGCCTCTGGACCCTTGCGACCGTGTGCAAATGGGTTAGGCCGATACCGAAGTCAGCCGGAAGACGGACGCTCGAGTTCTCGAGGCGAGGTCACTGGATGCGGGGCGACCTCTGAGCCTCAGTTTTCCCCCAGAGAGTCTGTTAGGGGCCGGTGTGTCCGCCGCGAGGGGAGCGCTCGCAGGCCATAGTCCCCTCTGCCGTCCCCGCTCTCCACCGCCCGCCCCCACTTGCCCACAGTAAATAAAGCAGCACCACACTGGGCCCTAAGCACAAAACGAAGTGCCCACCACGCGGCCACGGTGTTTATATTTGTTTGCCAGCACGTGGGCAAGTGTTGGCAAAACAGATTGGCTCAGCTCGCTGCAAGTTTCAAAGCAACTTAAGAAAAAATTTCTCTAGTACTACGTCAAATTGTGATTTAATCCGTCTCTTACTGTCGCACATAGAAGCTTCTGACAATTTTTCAGTTGTGAGTAACCCCGTAATGAATATTGTTCCTTCTCGTGTTGTTTTTCCTCTGTGTTTTGTTTTTTATTCTTTAGGATACATTCACAGAAGTGAGAATTACTGACTCAAAGTATATATAAACTGTCAAACTGCCTTCCAGAAAAAAAAATTTACGTTCTCACAAGCGGTGGATTAGAGTACACCGTTGGTGAATTCTGGACATCAGTGGGTACTTAATGTTTGTAGATGTAGTTTTGTTTTGATTCATATCACTGGACAGTCTTCATGGGCTTAATGGCCATTTGCATTTATCTCTCTTGTCTGTTTTTCTTATTGTGGCACTTTATGGATATTAACACCCGACCATATATGTTGTTCTAACACTTTTCAAAGGTTAAACTCAAGGTGGTTTTTAACAATGGAAACACATGGGAAATTCCCTGAGATCACATAACTGAAGAAGCAGTGAAGGGTAAACAGTCGTCTTCTCCAAATATTTGCTAACTGATGTATAAATGTGTCTTTTTTGTGTGTTAGTCCAAACTTAATTTTAAGCTCTCAGAAGACTGGAACTTAACCCTTTTGTATATATCAGAGAGAGGTGTTCTCTGATAATCCGTGGCCAAAGCCAAGGAGTGGTTTTTAGCACCTTCCCTCCAACACTTCTCTCCTAGTGAGAAATATAAATTCTTTGATACGGATAGTTAACATTTTCTCAATTTCATGTGAAGTGTAAATAAAAATAACTTTAGAAAACTTCTACTCTTTATTGATCTGTAACATGAGTTGTATGTAAAAATAGTGTGCTTCCTAGGTAAACAGAAACTTTAAAGCTGAGTAAACACCTCTCCAGAGCGAGGTTTTTGCCCCTAAGCCTCTCCCATATAGGAATCCTATATCCTCTATCGTTTCGCACGCAAGCTCACGCCGCCCCCCCCCCCGACTCTTTCACAACACGCTGCTTTATTTCCTTTACAGGCTTATATCTATTTCAAAGTGTGTTGATTGTTTATTCCTATTCCCTTCTAGAAAATGAGGTCCTTGAGTATAGGGACATTTTCCATTTGTTTATTGCAGTATTCTGATGTGAGTTAGGTGCTCAATATCTTCTGAGTGAATAATAGAGCCCTTACTTAAATATTTGTTGATTGGTTTATTTTTCTCTCTATGTTATTAATTCAAATGGTATAGAAGTGTCCGACTTACCCCTGCAACCCCCAGCCCAAGTCCCCTTCCTGGAGGTAAACAATCTTCTAACATTTTTTGGGTTTTGTCACCTCTTAACTTTTCCACCTCTCTGCTTCCCTGAACTAGGAGGTTCTTGAAATTGGCTGGGGCAAAGGGGCCTGGTTCCGGATGGGAAGGGAAGAGTTCTTGGTTCACACCCAGGTCCTCACACACAATAGGAAAGGTAAATTCCCAACAAATGTATAAAATTACTGGGGGAAAGAAGGAATTTTTTTTTAAGTATTGTTAAAAGCAGTAATCAGAGCAAGAACCATTTGACTTTCACCACTTCCATGTAAAATAGATATTCCCGGCTCCAGACTTTCCACTGCACCCGGCATGGACTATGTAACACTCTTTGTTTACATGTCTGGCTTCTCTCCCACCCAGCGCTGAGATCGAGTTTTATTAGTCTTTAGAGCTCCAGCAACAAGCAATGTGCCTTGGCCCCAAAGAAGGTTCTTAATAAATGTTTCTGAAATAATTAAAATGTAGTGTTCTTTAAAACAAAAGTGCCAAAATGAGTAAGAAACCCAGGCCCTGCCTCCTCCAGCTGAGAACAGGCACAGTGTTATGGTTTAACTGCAGCAATGTCCTAACTGAAATTCTAAATGATTCTTCCGATTTTTAAAATTTCATGCTCCTCAGAGTACAGCACTCACTGTACGGGTCACGCCTACCTGCCCCAGGGCATATCTAATTCAAATTTCCTGTTCTTTCCCTACCCTGTGTTGTTTCTAACTGTAATGTTGCTAGGCAACTTTTGCAGAATCCACAGGCTTGTGGTAATGTTGTAATAACTGAGTGAAAATTTTGCCTCTGGGTATTGGGAGAACAAACTTAACCTGTTTATCTCCTTTAGACTGATGATTTAACGAGTAAAAGGCTTTTTCATGCCACTGTTGTCAGCCTATTCACCTTCCTTAGCAGCAAAATAAGCAAGATTCCTGCCCTGAAAATTTATAATTGAGAGTCCTAAATCACCTTCTCAAATACTTGTTTTTAAATAAATTTATTTATTTTATTTATTTTTGGCTGCGTTGGGTATTTGTTGCTGCATGTGGGCTTTCTCTAGTTGTAGGGAACGGGGGCTACTCTTCATTGCGGTGGGTGTGCTTCTCATTGCGGTGGCTTCTCTTGTTGCGGAGCACAGGCTCTAGGTGCGCAGGCTTTCAGTAGCTGTGGCACGAGGGCTCAGTAGTTGTGGCACATGGGGTTAGTTGCTCCACGGCATGTGGGATCTTCCCAGACCAGGGATCAAACCCGTGTCCCCCGGCAGGCAATTCTTAACCACTGTGCCACCAGGGAAGTCCTCAAATACTTATAATATATGCAGCACATAAATATATGTGCATATTCTCATTAACATAAGCCATGAACTTTTGAATGAAAAGTCCTTCAGAACTAGGACCTAATTTTTAACAGTGATGTAAAGTCTCTAGGAACGTTTGTTAAGACTAGCCAGATTTTACCCAAAGCTGAATCATTTCCAGATTATGTTTTTGATTCTGGAGAAATAATAACTTTTTCTAAAGAAGAGCCTACTCTGATAGATATCTAATTTTTTTAAAAAGCCATGTTGGTCAAATCTGTTTTTCACTTAAAAACCAAATAATATACTAAAAAAGTTAGACTGTCTTTCTTCATCTTGCTTAATATCTTTACCTATCTCCTTCTGCTGGTTCTCTCAGCAAACCTCATCTCACTTCAACCCAGCTCTGTTACGAACTGCTGGTTGGCCCCAGGAATCCAGTTCTCAGGCTAGAATGTGGTAACTCCTACCACTGCTCCTGTTTGACTTCTCACGTATAGATTAGATTTCTCTCCTTTGTCACTTGCCTTAATACCCTCTGATGGATGACACTGTTTGACCATTTCACCACATGTTCATCAGCTTACTCTGATACAGAATAATCAAATCCAGTTCCTCCTTAGTTGTTCAATGGATTAAATGTGAGACTAGCATTGTCCCTTACGAATAGTGTTCAATAAATGTTATGTGTGCTTTTACTTATAACAGTGTTATTCGAGAATATTCATACTTGTTAATGGCTTTATACTCAGTAAATGCAACATGTGATTCCTGGTGTCACCAAAATAAGTTTGCTTAACGTGGATCAACAGTTAAAGGCTGTGTACAACCAGCAAGGATAATCAAATCAGAACAGAGATAGTATTGATAAGAACTTGAGAAGTATAGCTAGAGAAGAGTGACCAGTTGAAAGCTTGTATTTTAATGAAATGAGCATAATTTATTTTCATGCCTAATGACTCTTTAAGGATTACTAACATACTATTTTCATTTATCCTTCTGACATTTATATAAGATCAAGGGAAGATTCCATTACATGCAATTATATAGATTATGTATAAAAACTTTGAGGATCTAAGATTCTCATTCAGTTTTGTTTTGTTTTTTTTTTTTTTTTTTGCTGTACGCGGGCTTCTCACTGTTGTTGCCTCTCCCGTTACAGAGCACAGGCTCCGGACGCGCAGGCTCAGCCGCTCCGCGGCATGTGGGATCTTCCCGGACCAGGGCACGAACCAGCGTCCCCTGCATCGGCAGGCAGACTCTCAACCACTGTGCCACCGGGGAAGCCCTCTCATTCAGTTTTTTCTTGAGGGCTTCAACGCTGAGAGACCGTGCCGGGGTGCTTGACAGTTGCGTCTGTACATACACAAAACCTTGGCTATAACCAGTTTTGTTAGTGAAAGAAGCCTTCAGGCCTGCCCCCAGTTATCTCAGCCTTTACACAGGCCCCCCTAATCTTCAACGACTTGATAGTCCACTGCAATCAGTAAGGCCTGTGGCAAGAATACTACTTTAAGACTTTTCCCAAGAGAAAATACTGACCACTGGCCATATTATTTCTAGATAAGAGAGGAGTTCTCAACCCACATTTAAAATTACAGCTCTGTGAGGCAGTTAGCCAAAACATCATGCTTCCTATTTGCTATTTTAGAACTTCTTTTTACTGGAATGGAACGAAGTAGCCCCATTTTCTCCAATATTTCTTGCAAAGGGCTGCTTTTCTCTCTATTCTTCATGAGTTTCAATAACTGAAAAGGTCACTTCACAGAAGTGTTATAAACAGGAGGAATCAGTAAGTGAGTGCCCAACAGAATGCCGGTGCTAAATACACAATCGGGTAATTGATTAATTGCCTCTCCTCCTGGGTTAGTGACATACACAGGAAATGACCCGGATGACCACGAGTTGTCTGCTGGCCACACTGTGATTATCTAAACCAGCTTTGTTCAGATTACTGCCGCACAAAAGATGTGATGACTCCTCTCCAGTGAGACAAGGGGCCCAGTCTCAGTAGGAGAGGGAAAGGAGATAAGGCAGACATCCCATGCTGGTCTTTTGTGAAGCAACAGGAGTGTGTTTGGGTATTGCTATGTTTTGATGACTCAGTGGTGAGTCAGTTTTAAAGTTCGGTAAAAGGCCTTGTTCAGCTCAGACAGGATTGAGAGATGAGCTCATCCAGTAGCTAGTTGGGTAGAGAGTACGCAGCAGTGTGGGATACGATCAGCTGATTGGTGGTATAAATATGTACGTGGAAAAAAACATAACAGTGAGGATGGACTAGTTCCTGAATGCAAAAATCAACTCTACCTGGCATCTTCTATTGAGTGCGTGCCATGTTCAAGCACCATCCATATCCTACCCACTGCCCCTACTTTTTATACAGGTCAGCATATGGGAAATGTCCTAAGTGCCACAAAAAGCTGGAGTGCTTTAAAGGGAGCTGGGAAGGCTATAGTGCCAGCTGTATGGTAGGCACCGAGCCAGATGCTTTACATATTTATCTTACTTAGTCTTTATAGGAACCCTCCAAGAGGTATTTTTATTCACATTTTACGGATGAAGAAAAGGAAACCCAGATACGTTAAATGCCTGTATCACACAGTCATAGAGCCAGCATTACTGAGACTGTATTACTACTGACTTAAAGAATAGCTCTTTCTACCCTGTCAGGAATGGGGTAAGGTGAGGGTGAGAACTCACTGGGAGACTTGATGAAGACAGTGTCACAGGAACCAGCCATGGGCCAGGCTAGTTGTGCAGTGTGCTGCTAGAGTCTGGACTGCAGGGCACACTTCCTGTACGGCGTGATTGAGGGGAGTGGGAATCAGAGACAGTCAGACTTGGCACCTCTACCTTTTTGTTATACCATAAAATCCACATGTATTTTAAATTCTAAAATCAAGAGGAAAGATTATAGGGGCTTCCCTGGTGGCGCAGTGGTTGAGAGTCCGCCTGCCGATGCAGGGGACGCGGGTTCGTGCCCCGGTCCGGGAGGATCCCACATGCCGCGGAGCGGCTGGGCCCGTGAGCCATGGCCGCTGAGCCTGCGCGTCCGGAGCCTGTGCTGCGCGACGGGAGAGGCCACAACAGTGAGAGGCCCGCGTACCGCAAAAAAAAAAAAAAAAAAAAAAAAGAGGAAAGATTATAAAGACTGATACTATGCTGTGTTGCAGAGGGTTTGGAGAAATGCATTCTTGTCTGCTATGGGGGTGGGTGTAAATTGGTACCACTTTTAAGAGATTGTTTTGTTATTATTTTTTAAAAATTAATTATTTTTGGCTGGGTTGGGTCTTCGTTGCTGTGCGCGGGCTTTCTCTAGTTGTGGCAAGGGGGGGCTACTCTTGGTTGCGTTGTGTGGGCTTCTCATTGCGGTGGCTTCTCTTGTTGTGGAGCACAGGCTCTAGGCACGCGGGCTTCAGTAGTTGTGGCACACGGGCTCAGCAGTTGTGGCTCGCGGGCTCTAGAGCGCAGGCTCAGTAGTTGTGGCACACAGGTTTAGTCCCTCCGTGGCATGTGGGATCTTCCTGGACTAGGGCTCGAACCCGTGTCCCCTGCATTGCTAGGTGGATTTTTAACCACTGCACCACCAGGGAAGTCCCTAAAAGATTGTTTTGAATATTTCTGTTACAATTTAAATATTTATAATCTTTGACTCAGCAATGCTAGTAAACATTTCTACAGGTTTGCAAACATATATAAAAGAATGTTTATCGTTGTATTAATTCATTCAGTAAATACTTAATGAGATTCCCCTGTGGGCTTGGCACCCTTCTGGGCACTAGGAACACAGCAGTGAAACAAACCAAAGTCCTTACTTTCATAAAACTTTGAGGCCTCTGGTGGAGACAGACAATATATAATTAAACAAAGGTACAAAAAATATCAAGTAGTGATAAGTGCTATAAAAGAAAAAGGGAGGTGTCAGGGATTAAGAAGTGGTAGAGGGTTGGAGGGAGGTGCTATTTTAAATAGGATGATCTAGGAAGGCCTTTCTGAGGAGGTGGCATTTGAGCAGGAATCTGAATGAAGTGAGGGAATCAGCCAAATGGAGATTTGGAGGAATTGTGTTGTAGGCATTGTTTAAAATACCAAAAATTGGAAGCCACCCGAATGTCCATTAAATATGAGATAGAGCTATATGTACAAAATGAAAAGATATCTAAGATACGAAAAAAAGGTTGCAAAACTGTATAATGATTCAATTTTTTAAAATTAACCTAGAGTAAATATATTTACCACAGGGAAGACATTTAGAGAAATATACAAAATTATCAAAAAATCTCACTTCCAAAATGCCTAGGTACCAACTAAAGAGAGAGCCAAGAGAAAGGCCAAATCATTGCTCTAAAACAGGATGGGGAAGGTGGAATATGGCACAAGTCCTAGAGACCCATACCCTGCCTTTTCTGACACACTAGAGCTCTCCTCTCTTTCTGGTCACTGCTGCCCTATCCCTCCTTCCCTTTCCTTGCTTCCCCACCTCCCTATCTCCCTCCCCTGGCTTTGCTCTTGGGAAAGGAGCCTGTGCTTCTGTTTTCTTAGCCTGGTTACTTCATCTGGACTGGTCTTCCTGCAGGTCTGTTCTCTGGCTGCAGTCTGTGGTGAGGTGCTGATAAGGAAGGGGCTTCCAGGAGCCCTCTGATTTATTACAGTCTCACTTTTAAACACAGAATAAGAGGCTTTGTCCCTGGTTACCAACTTCAGAATCTTAACTGAGCCAGGAGCTCAGTTTGGGACGTAGGATTGCTCACACACGCTCCTGACAATTCTGACTGGATCACCTGCCTTGCCTTCAAGGCTCTTGAAGCAGCCCAGCCTCCTGTTTGATGCCTACCCCAACTCCCACCCACCACTACCAAGCTCTGCTGATTTCCAGGGCCGTGTGTGTCTGTGTGCTTGTAAACCAGTGGTTAGAAACAACAAGAGCACAGAAAAATGGCGAGGATGAAATAAAGACACAAAACATGTTCTGCGCTCCTGGATTACTTCTAACAATTTTTCAGTTGATTATTTTGGATTTCTACGTAGGCAATCATATAATTGATAATTCTGTCCTTCTTCCTGGTATTTATGACTCTTACTTTGTTCTGTTGTCTAATTGCATTAGCTAGCACTTCCAGAACAACATTAAATAAGAGGAGAGGTGTTCAATGGCTGGTTAGCTCAGTTGGTTAGAACATGGTGCTAATTATAGGAGAGGTAGAGAGCATTCCTGTCTTGCTCCTGACTTCAATGGGGATATTAAGAATAATATTGCAGGGCTTCCCTGGTGGCGCAGTGGTTGAGAATCTGCCTGCCAGTGCAGCAGACACGGGTTCGAGCCCTGATCTGGGAAGATCCCACATGCCGCGGAGCAACTGGGCCCGTGAGCCACAACTACTGAGCCTGCGCATCTGGAGCCTGTGCTCCGCAGCAGGAGAGGCCGCGACAGTGAGAGGCCCGCGCACCGCGATGAAGAGTGGCTCCCGCTCGCCGCAACTAGAGAAAGCCCTCGCACAGAAACGAAGACCCAACGCAGCCAAATAAATAAATAAATGAAATTTATTAAAAAAACATAATAATAATATTGGAAAAAATAATATTGGTTAATAAGATGCGATTATGTGTATGTGTGCATGTGGACATGATTTATATCTGTTATATTAGGGAAGTATTTTTTTCCTTTTGTCAGAATATTTATGAGGAATGAATATTCAATTCTATCACATTTTAGCATTTCTCTTCATTATTCTGCTTTTTCCTCTTTTTAATTATTTATGTGGTGAATTAGATGATAGATTTTCCTTCTATTATGCCACTCTATTCTTCCTGAAATAAACTGTAGTCGTTTTCAGAACATACTGCAAAATTATGTTTGTGTATTTCATTTAGTCATTTTGCATCTATATTTATAAATGGAACTGGTCCATAGTTTTTCTGTTGTACAATCTTTATAGGACTTTGGTTTCATGAAACACTGGAATGTTTGCTTCTTTCTCTGTGCTTTAGAGCAGCTTTAATAGTATGAGAATGATTGATTATGTGAAAGTCTGAAAGATGTTGCTCTTAATGTGTCTAGGTTCAGATTTTTTTTTTTGAGGTATTGCTTTTGATAGCTTTTGTCCATGGTTATTTATCTGTTTAGATTTTCTACTGTCTTTGAGTCCCTGTTGGTAATTTATATTTCCTTGAGTATTACCCATTTCATTCAGATTTTAAATTGTAATAGCATAGGACTGAGCAAAGTTTTCACTTGTATTTCTCATCATTTCCTCTGTACCCATGGTTATAAGCCCTTTCTCATTGTGTATTTGTTTTGTCTTTTTTTTTTATCATGTTAGCTAGTGGTTTATCAGTTTTACTGTTTGCTTTCCTCCCACCCCAAAGAACTAGATCTTAGATTTATTAATCAGTTGTTTTTCCGATATTGAAATAATTCATTTTGCTTTTATCTCTATTAATTCCTTCCTTTTGCTTTCTTTAAATTTTGCTTTGCTGTGACTTTTTTTTCCGCTTCTAATTTCCTGCATTGTCTGCTTTGTTAATGAACTTTTATTTTTTCTTATTCAGCAGTAAAAGTGTTTAAGGTCATGAATTTTCTTGTGAATACAACTTTGGCTGCATTCCATAAGTAATGTTTCATTGACTTTTTTTTTTTTTGCGTTACGCGGGCCTCTCACTGTTGTGGCCTCTCCCGCTGCGGAGCACAGGCTCCGGACGCTCAGGCTCAGAGGCCATGGCTCATGGGCCCAGCCGCTCCGTGGCACGTGGGATCCTCCCGGACTGGGGCACGAACCTGTGTCCCCTGCATTGGCAGGCGGACTCCCAACCACTGCGCCACCAGGGAAGCCCAATTGACTTATTTTTAAAATAATCTATAATTCAACTTTTTTAAACTTCATGTTGAGGTATATACATACAGAAGAGCAAACATATCAAAATATGTACACTTTGGTGAATATTCACAAATTCAACACTCAGACTAAGATATAGAACATTACAGCTACATAGTTTACAGGGTCCAATGAGAAATGAAAATGCAATGTTCCAGTTTTATTAAGAACTTTAAGATGGTGACAGCAAAGCATTAAACCACCAGTGGGGCCTTTCTAAGTGCAGGGCCCTATGGACATGCCCATGATGCTAGTGCTTCAACTTCCCTCTGGGCTTTCTTCTCACCCCCAGCTCCCCTCCCTACCAATAGTATCCACTGTCCTGACTTCAGATAATGAGAGTAGTTTGGCCCGCACTCTTAGGTCCAGCTTCCTTTGCTGAACATTATATTTATGAGGATCATTCATACTTTTACATGCAGTTGAAGATCATACATTCTCATTGCTGTGTACTTAAAACTAGTCTATAATTTAGTTTTGGTCTGTCACCGGTTGAAGAGTTGTTTAGGAAAACTTCAAATTTTTCCTAGTGATTGAGTGCATTAGACTAAGTTCTAACTTCCTAGTCTCAGAGGTGGAGCTAGAAACGGGCTCTTCTTCCTCCGAATGAGCAAGTCCTTAGTCAGAAAACATATAGTATGAATAAGGAACAGTCAGCTTCGGAATAAAAAGCTCCTCCTCGGGCTTCCCTGGTGGTGCAGTGGTTGAGAGTCCGCCTGCCCATGCAGGGGACACGGGTTCGTGCCCTGGTCTGGGAGGATCCCACATGCTGCGGAGCGGCTGGGCCCGTGAGCCATGGCCGCTGAGCCTGCGAGGCCACAACAGTGAGAGGCCCGCGTACCGCAAAAAAAAAAAAAAAAAAAATGGAGACTGAGACGGTGGGTGACTGAGACCTTGTCTAATGTTATCTATCTATGAAGAGCTTTGAAGGGAAAGCAGCCAATCCCCCCACCCAACCCTGAAGGGTTTCCCATTTCAAATGACTAAATCATGACCCTTTTTAGCAAGACTTCAAAGAACCTGATCAAAGATAACATTTATATTAAATAAAACGGCACATTTTTTCCTTTTTACTGTAAGGCTTGAAATGAAAAACAGCCACGTTTCAGCTCCCTGGCAAACAAAGCATGGTGAACAACAGCAAAGAAGTGATTGTTGCAGGACAACCCTCACACACCCTCCCCCCCCTTTTTTTGGACCTTGGTAGACCCCACACTGATTTTCCAACATTAGAGATGGTTTTTCAGGTGCTCAGGTCATTGGGCAATCGAGATCACCAAAGCTCATCTTGAAAATCTCTGCCACAGGTTATCATCTGAGAAGGCAGTTGTGGTGTGGTGAAAAAACACCCTGGACTTGGGAGTCAGAAAGTCTGGATTCTTAAGTCTTTGCCCTGCCTCACCACAGCTGTAAGGCCTGGGTAGACACTTAACCTCTTTGGACCTTCAGCTTCCTTATGTACAAACAGGAGTAGTAAATCCCACATATCTCACAAAATTGTTATGAGTAGATAAAAATGTATGGAAAAGTACTTATTTTGTGCTTGATACACAATATACTCTCAATATATGTGTTGTATTTTATTATGTTCGTGGTATTTTCTACAACACTTCCCCCCACCTCCATACCAATTTAATGAAACAAATATAAAGGTAACATTTAAAAAATTGCTGTATTCAAAATTAATAATAAACTTTAGGGTAAATAAGCTTTAAAACAAAAGTACATAAGCAAAAATAAATAATTTACACCAACCCACTAACCTAATTTTCAGAGTAAAGCCATTTCCAATTACAGCACTATTATCCCGGGCTCCAGCCTGTGGTCAAACTTTGATAGTTTATTATTTTTAAAAAACAGTAACAAGAAACTGAACGCTAAGGAAAATCTTTAACAAAACCAAAGTACTGGATTTAACTTTTTAATTTTAAATAACCAAACTTTGTAATTTTATATATAATCCAATGTAATGCTAATACAATTAGCACTTCAGCTTGAAGAGCTGTTAGTTAACAGGGATGGAAAACTATAATGAATAGTCTTCAAACCGTAAGATACAAATAAAAATGGACAAGTATACAGTAGAACAAAAACTGCAGACACTCTACTAGCTGAGGGAAATATGTGAAGGCTTTACATCCTTTATTATCCATGATGGCTTTTGGAATTATGATTGTTTGATGTATAGAACCTTTGACATTTTAGATACAGCCTTTAATTTTTCACAGTAAGTTAAAAATCCATCATAAGTCTCCGTAAGACTTCACTGGTCTTGCATGTAGACTCTAGGATTTTGCAATCTGATAAAAGAGTAACATAAAAATTTACTGTATTACCCTAACTTCATACTTCCTTGTACACAATGAATCAGTTTGGGAAATCTTTTCCAAGGGTTATATACACAAAAGTGTCAAGAATAAATTGTTCTCCACTCTTGCATAAAAATGTGTACAGTGTTTCAGGAATGAAAAATTTCTAATTTTCCTGGGCCCGGGCTTCATGGATCTCTGCTGCCTGAAGATGAAAGGCTCCTCTTCCTTTATTGCTCCATTGTTCTGAGGATTAATCATCCAACCCTGGCGTTTCTCCTTGTTGGATCCTGGACGCTATTCTGATGGCTTCTTCCAGAGATGGCTGTTCTCCAAGCTGAAACAGGAACATACACAAAACCACAGTCAAGATGCCGAAGAAATATAACATACCAGAAGTAAAATTTCTCTCTGTAACTCTGACACCTGGGCTTGTTAAGGTACTACTGCTGATCCACAAAACATAAAAACAAATTCCTGCTGGGGATGCAGTTTCTTTATTTAGGATTTTGATAAACCTTCACGCATGCAAGGAACAAAAGATGCTCATCTTTTCCAGTGGAGATAGAGAGCTTCCTGAGTCTTTAGCTTTTATGCCCATAAACTAAATTAAAACCAATAGCTGACATTTTCCTGAGTATGTTCTAACCCTTTTCCAAGTAAATACATTTAAAAAAAAATCTTCCCAAGGAAAGGTAATCTACACCTCGCATTCCAGATTCTCTGCCTGAATGCAGTGACTTCCCAGAGAATGTGTTCTTCACAGTCTTCTGACATTTCCCACCATAAAATACAGCTGTGCAGTGATTCTCAGAGGACTAACTTGGGGTCTATGTTTACAGGAGGTTCATTTCCAAGGAATAACTCTTAAGTGCTTTATAGAATCCTGCCTAATTAGACTTTTATTCTGAGAGTAAAGATAGCCGGCCAGGTACACACAGGTATATATATATACCAGGAGCTTTATTTTTCTTGTTATAAATTCCCCTAGAATATACAAGGATGGTAGAAAACAAAGTTTTAGTCTGAGTCTACTTCAAACGCAGCAATTTCCTTAATGTGGCTAAGTAATACAGATGATTCTGTGCCCTGCCTCTGTGAAGGTTACGCATAAAGCAGAGAGTACAAGGCTGAGAGCTGAGCAGCACTGCTGTCAATGGAGGACAGTTGCCATTGTACCCACCTGAACTGCAATCTGGGTGCCGTTGGATGTTGCCACTAAGGTCAAAGGTCTGGTTTCTGTGGTTACTAAGTGATGGCTATGCTGTTGGTGCCCCATTTCTGATGATGCAGTATGGAATGCTGCCAAGTCCTGAGCCACAATTGCAACCTTAAAAAATACACAGAAAAATTAAAACTATGATTTAAATAGGTTAAAATCCATTTAACACAAGGGACTGTCTTCAAATTCAAAAGGAAAACCTCCCTTCTGACGATACACTTGTAGAAGCCTAAAGCTGGAAAAGACCTTACATATTGTCTATTCTGGACTCTTTTTTTTTTTTGGCTGTGCCATGCAGCTTGTGGGATTTTAGTTCCCTGACCGGGGATTGAACTCGGGCCCTTGGCAGTGAGAAGCAGCAGTCCTAACCACTGGACCACAAGGGAATTCCCATGGACTCCTCTTTTTTATTTGAACAAGTTGAGGCTCAGATAGACGGGACGTATCTAAGGTTATAAAGTGAGCCAATGGCAAAACAGGGTAGAGGACACTGAAAAAGTGGATTCGCTATGTCAGGCTCCATTAATCAGGAGAGACATGACTGTGCATAGATTCTATTATCCCTAAGAGGCTGCCTGGGAAGTTACACACGTGGACTAATTCACACCTCATATGTCTATTTATTCCCGAGTTTGGATCATTGATAGATATACTATTTTCTCCTGTTTATCTGTTGCATTTAAAATTAGATTTCCATAAAAAAATTAAAAATTAAAAAAATAAAAAGCAATTAAAAACTTTTAAAATAAAAAATAAGACAAAAGAATTAAAAATAAAGTTAGATTTCCATTGGGAATTCCCTGGCAGTCCAGTGGTTAGGACTCGGTGCTTTCACTGCCAAGGGCCCAGTTTCGATCCCTGTTCAGGGAACTAAGATCCCGGCAAGCTGCATGGTGCTGCCAAAAAAAACAACAAAAAAAAAGATTTCCATTAACTAGGAAAACAAAGTACCAGTACCATTACTGACAAAATAGCAACTATCTTTTTTTTGGGGGGGGGGCTCACCATGGCCTGAGGGATCTTAGTTCTGACCAGGGATCGAACCCATGACCCCTGCAGTGGAAGCACAGAGTCCTAACCACTGGACCGCCAGGGAATTTGAAGCAACACATCTTGTTATACTCACTTCCTCTTTTAGATTCCATGGAATCTTTCCATCTTGTTCCTGAAGCATCTAGTCAAAGTGGTTAAAAGTGCTTTTGTGGCTCTTAAACCACAAATATAGCTTTTGCTATGTGGATAACAAAGAAAATGGCATCAATTACTTCTGTTATATATTTAAGAATTTTGTCCAGCCAAACTCAGAGAAAGAATAAGTTAAAAACTGAAACTACTATTTTACTTGGCCATTAATCCATTAAAAATGCTAGATTTTAGAGCTAATAGATATTCAGCTTGGATCAATTCCAGTAATGTTCCATAGTCCAGCAACAGATTTCAGTATGGCAGTGGGGGAATAGCTTATATTGGACTAACCCTTCCTGCAGATAACAATCATAAAGTGTGGAAAAAAATATAAAAAAGCAACCATTTGAAGGCAGTGGTGAATGATGAAAAGCAGGCAGGAAACGGAGGGGATTCTTAAAAGAAGAGAACCACACTAGGTCACATCTATGTTTAAATAGCTTTTCCACTGAGGGCACTCACCAGTCTGAGCAACACAGGGCAATTTAAGCTATCAGAGATAATGGAGTCTATGGCTGCCAGAATGGCTATGTATTGAGAGGGATATCCTAGAAAGGAGAAAACCAGAGGGAGAGGGGCTCCCAAACCTGTGTATAAACTCCCCTCAATTCTTTAAGACCTCAGAACTGCAAACATGTTGGGGGGGTTCCAATAAATCTGGTAGAAAGCAGCAGCTAGAAGGCTGAAAAGCTGAGAAGAGATTTCAGCGATACCACGGGACAGACAGGATTTAGAACTTCAATCCCACCAAGTTAGAAGGGTTTGGAAAATACCTCAGGCTTTCCATTGAAACCCTAAGAGCCACACTTTAGGAGTAAAGATTGTATCCCAGGACTGAAGATTCACCCTGAGACTAAATGGCAAAACTAAAACAGAACTACTTTAATAAAGTATAAAACCCAGCCTCTACAAGTAACTTAACTACCTGACAAAGCAAAATGAACATTCTTCAGAGAAAGATAACAAAATTAAGAATCTCTATAATGTATCATCCATAATGTCCAGAATACAATAAAAAAATTACAACACATAAGAAGAGGAAAATGTAACCCAGAGTCAAGAGAAAATGAAGTCAGTAGAAACAGACCACGAGATGACCAAAACGTTAGAATTAGTAAACAGGGACTTTAACACAGTTATTATAAATATGTTAAAAGGCTTATGGAATGCATACAAGAGGAAATCTCAGTAAATAAATGAAAACTATAAAAAAAAGTAAATTCTACAATCAAAAATGAGAATATCTAAAATTATCTGAATGGGCCTAATAGAAGATGATGATGTCAAAAGAAAAGGTCAGTGAACTCTAAGATCAATAGGAATTATCCATCTGAAGAACCAAGAAAAAAAGATTAAAAAAAAAAAAGAATGGCTCCCCAGCAACTTGTGGGACAATACCAAGTTAATATACATATAATTAGAGACCGAGAAGGAAAAGAGAAACAGAATGAGGCAGAATAAAAACTTTTGATGAAATTATGGCCAGACTTTTCCTAAATCTGGTAAAAAACAAAAACTCTACAAAATATTATATAATGTTTTATAATATTATATATATTGTCTTATAATTATATAAAAGAAACCTAGCAGATAAATACAAAGAAAATCACACCATAATCCCATTGCTAAAAAAATCTAGAAAATAGCCAGAGAAAAACTGATATATTATATTCAGGGGAACAATGATATGAAGATGGCAGATTTCTCATCAGAAACAATGAAGGACAGAGACAATTTAAAGTGCTGAAAGAAAAAAATTAACTGCCAACCAAAAATTCCATATCTAGCAAAAATATCCTTCAAAACAAAAATGTTTCAAAAAGAAGGGCGAAATAATATATTTTCAAATAAACAAAAACAGAATTTGTCACTGTAGATCTGCACTACAAATAATGCTGAAGCATATCCTTCAGGCCAAAGGGATGATTCCATATGGAAACTCAAATCTACAGAAAGGAATAAAAGGCACTGGAAATGATAAATTAGTGGGTAAGTATAAAATATTATGTTTCCTGTTGTCCTATAACTTACTTAAAAGATTAACTGTTTAATGCTAAAATATAATGTTGCATTGCCGGGGTTATAACATGTAAATGTAAAATATATTACAGCAGCACAAAGAGTAGGGGCATGAATGAAAATATACTGTTGCAAGGTTCTTAGATTTTATGTAAAGTAGTACAATGTTAAGTCTAAGTAGACTTCAATACCTTAAGGATGCACATTTTAATCCCTGGAGCAACCACAAAAAAGTAACACAGAAGGGTATAATTAGGAAGTTATTTGAGGAATTAAAATGAAATATGTATGCACCTAATAACAGAGATTTAAAATACTGGAAGTAAAAAAACCCCTAACAACTAAAAGGGAAATACAAATCCACAATCATAGTTGGAGGTATTAATTCCTTTTTCTTAGTAACTAGAACAAATACAGAAATGATTAATAAGGTTATAGAATATTTGAACAACACTATCAACCACCTTAACCTAATGTGTAGTACGCTACACCCAACAAGTGCAGAACACACATTCTTTTCAAATACGTATGGAATATAATGGGAAATCAATGAAAGACACAGGGAAAACAAGTCTCAAATTTCAAAATAATGAAATCTTACAGAATATGTTCTCTGACCGTAACAGATTTAAATTAAAAATCAAGAACAACAGGTATCTTGGACTTCTCTGGTGGCACAGTGGTTAGGAATCCACCTGCCAAAGCAAGGGACATGGGTTTGAGCCCTGATCTGGGAAGATCCCACGTGCCGCAGTGCAACTAAGCCCGCTAGCCACAATTACTAAGCCTGCGTGCCACAACTACTGAAGCCTGCGTGCCTAGAGCCTGTGCTCCGCAACAAGAAAAGCCACCACAATGAGAAGCCTGCGCTCTCCACAACTAAAGAGCCCGTGTACAGCAATGAAGACCCAATGCAGCCAAAAATAAAATAAATTTATTTAAAAAAAAAAAAACACATTTCCTTATTTAAAAAAAAAAAGAACAGGTATCTAGAGAAGTACCAGATATTAAGAAATTAAGCAACCTACATGCAAATTAAGACCACAATGATATATCATTTCACATCCACTAGAATGGCTAAAATTTTTTAAAGTAACAACACAAAATGTTGATGCTGTGAAACAAACAGAAGTCTTATACATTGCTAGTGGGAGTGTATGATGGTCAAACCACTTTGGAGGACTGTTTGGCACTTTCACGTAAAGTTAAATATACCTCTACCCCATGGCCCAGCAATTCCACTAACAGGTATTTAGCTAAGAGAATGAGACCATATGTGTACAAATATACTTGTACTAGAATTTTCACCGCCACCTTATTCACAATAATCAAAGATTGGAAGCATCCCAAATGTTCATCAAGGGGAGAATCTATCAACAAATTGTGATATTCCTACCACAGAATACTGCTCAGCAATAAAAAACAATGAACTGATGTTATAAACAAGAACATGGATAAATCTCCAAAATATTATGTTAAAAGAAAAAACCCCAAAACAGAAGAGTTCATACTCTGGCTCCACTATGCAAAGTTTAAGAACAAACAAAATAATACAATCAGAATAACTAGGTGGAGACTGACTGGAAGGGGTCTCAAGAGAACTTTCTGGGGTGATAGAAATGTTCTACATCCTGTTTGGGATGGGATGGGTGTGTATGTTTAATAACTCACTGAACTGTAAATTTAAGATCTGTGCGGGGAATTCCCTGGCAGTCCAGTGGTTAGGACTCTGTGCTTCCACTGTCAGGCGCCCGGATTTAATCCTTGGTTGGGGAACTAAGATCGCACAAACAGCATGCTGTGGCCAAAAAAACCCAACAAACAAACAAACAAACAAAAAACCTGTGCATTTCACTGTATGTAAATTTTACCTCAATGAAGAAAAAACAGATTTCAGGCTAATATGAAAAACATGTTCAACCTCACCAAACAAATGAAAGTAAAAATATAATTTATCCTTGGCTTGTGAATTATGCAAATATATAAAAAAAATCCTAATGCTAGTGAGAATACAGTGAATACAAGAACACTTTTAGATCCATGGCATGATTGCTAAAACTTTCCAGAAAATAATTTGGCAATATGTAGCAAGAAGCTTAAAATAGTTCATACCATTAATCTAATAATTCCATGTCTAGAATTTGTTTCCTATGAAAATAATCAAGGGGCTTGCAGAACAATTTATCAATGTGGAATGAGTTAATGTTATGTATATCCATTTTATGGATTATTTTGTAAATATTAAAAATCCTTTTAAAAGAATGTTTAGGGACTTCCCTGATGTCACAGTGGTTAAGACTCCAAGCTCCCAATGCAGGGGGCTCAGTAGTTGTGGCATACGGGCTCAGTAGTTGCGGCTCGTGGGCTCTAGAGCACAGGCTCAGTAGTTGTGGTGCATGGGCTTAGTTGCTCCGCGGCATGTGGGATCTTCCTGGCCCAGGGCTCGAACCTGTGTTCCCTGCATTGGCAGGCGGATTCTTAACCACTGTGCCACCAGGTAAGTCCCCTTCACTCATTTTTAAATTCGTTTGCTTGCTTTTTTCTTGTTGAGTTACAGAAATTCTTTATATAGTCTAGATATTTTCCCCCTCATAATATTATTATTTTATTTTATTATTTTAAAATATATTCTAGGGACTTCCATGGCAGTCCAGTGGTTAAGACTTCGCCTTCCAATGCAGAGGGTGAGGGTTCGATCCCTGGTCGGGGAGCTAAGAGCCCACAGTCCTCTCAGCCAAAAAACCAAAACAGAAAACAGAAGCAATATTGTAACAAGTTCAATAAAGACTTTAAAAATGGTCTACATCAAAAAAAAAAAAAAATGGTCTACATCAAAAAAATCCTAAAAAAAAAAAAAATATATATATATATATATATATATATACTCTAGATATTAATCCCTTATTAGATGTATGATTTGCAAATATTTTCCCTCATTCTGTAGATTGTCTTTTCACTTTCTTGGTAGTGGCTTTTGATGCACAAGTGTTTTTAATTTTTTTTTTTTAGCCGTTCCCCGTGGCTTGTGGGATTTCAGTTCCCCGACCATGGATTGAACCAGGGCAACGGCAGTGAAAGCCTGGAATCCTAACCACTAGGCCACCAGGGAACTTCCAAGTGTTTTTAATTTTGAAGAAGTTCAATTAATTTTTTTCTTTCATCACTTATCATTTTGGTGTCATATGTAAGAAATAATCTCCTAATCCAATTTATCTATTTTTTCTTTCATTGCCTGTGCATTTGGTATCATACATAAGAAATAAGATCATGAAGATTTTCACCTATGTTTTATTCTAAGAGTTTCATAGTTTTAGCTCTTAAGTTTAGGTCTTTAATCCATCTTGAGCTAATTTTTATATATGGTATAAGATAAGGGTCCAACTTTATTTTTTCTCATGTGGATATACAGGTTTCCCAGCACCATTTGTTGAAAAGACAAATGAAAAGCCCTTTCCCACTGAAAGATCAAATTCTGACTGTCAAAATTTAGTTGACTATATATGTGAGGGTTTATTTCCAGATTCTCTATTTTATTCCATTGGGAATATGTATTACTTTTGTAATCTGAAATTAACTAACTAAAATAGATGGAAAGCACTGACTCTTTAGTCTATACCTGCTAACTAGGCTTCCAAAGGCACCTGGAAAAATGAGTCTCAGAAATGCAATTACCTTAACGACCAAAAAAAAAAAAAGACTTAGGGAAGGACTGACTACTTTCTTCCCATGCATGTAAAGAAATGGTTATAACCAATTTAAGTGTTACAGATAATTCATAGGTGGGGTCCAAACACCCCAGTGGATAGCCAACTTTTGCCTGATGGCCTACATGTAGTTAACAGCAGAAGGAACAGTAGCAGCAGCAGGTCCTCAAGTGAAACCCCATCCCTGTTGTGATATCCCTAGTTGCTGGAAGCTGCCTGGCTTCATTCTAGCCCTCAAAGCCTTCTCTCTTGAGAACTTTTCTAGCTCACAGGCTACAGATAAGCTACATAAGAATGTGTGCTTTAGGGTCACTATCTTTCCAGACCTGCAACTGTACAAGGTGTATTTACCCAAGCTGGGCTATAAACCCATCCAGGAATCCCAGAGCCACGGAAATGACTGCAAACTGGTTAGGTGGGACCATTCCATAAGACAGCCTGAAAGCTAGTGGCTGCGTTTTTTGTTTGTTTTGGCATAAGGTAAAATTAGAAACAATAAAAATGCATGGATCTTAGGTGTTCTGTTGAGTTCTGACAGTTAGATACAACTGTGAAACCACCACTTAAAACAAGATGTAGAATAGTTCCTTCATATTTCATTCCATCAATTTCGTCCCCAGCCAAGCAGCACTTTCTGATTTCTGTCACCATGGATCGTCTAGTCTGTTCTTGGATTTCGTGTAAGTGGAATCATATGGTATATATTCTAGAAGGAATTGCTGAGTCATAGGGTAGAGGTATGTTCGACTTCATAAGAAACTGCCAAACAGTTCTTCAAAATGGTTGTAACATTCTATACTCTCACTAGTGTGTTGAATGTCCTAGTTGCTTCATTTCTTTGCCAACATTTGGTTTTGTTTGTCTTTTTTATTTTAGCCATTTCCCTGTGTCTGAAATGGTGTCTCTTTGTGATTTTAACTTGCATTTCTTTGATGATTAAAGATGTTGAGCACTTTTTCGTGTTATTGCCTTTCATGTACCTTTTTTTGTGAGGGGTCTGGTCAAATAAGCAATCAGATGATTTGATCTTTTTTTTTTTTTTTTTTTTCTGCGGTGTGCGGGCCTCTCACTGTTGTGGCCTCTCCTGTTGCGGAGCACAGGCTCCGGACGCGCAGGCTCAGCGGCCATGGCTCACGGGCCCAGCCGCTCCGCAGCATGTGGGATCTTCCCAGACTGGGGCACGAACCCATGTCCCCTGCATTGGCAGGTGGACTCTCAACCACTGCGCCACCAGGGAAGCCCCTGATCTGCTCATTTTTAACGGGTTGTTCACCTTTTTATTATTGATTTATAGAAGTTTGTCATATATTTTCAATACAAGTCCACTGTCAGATATAGTGTGAATATTTTTTTCCCAGTTTGGGGCTTATCTAATCTTTTACTACACATTGTCTTTGGTGAGCAGAACTAATTTTGAAGAAGTCCAATTTATCAGAAAAGAAAAAAATTTATTATTAGTGCATTTTGTATCCTAAGAAATTTTTACCTTAAGGTTGCAAAAACATTCACTTTTCTTCTAGAAGCTTTATGATTCTGAGTTTTCTATTTCAAGGTGTAGAAAACCTTCAATTTTGTTCCTTTTTTCAGGACTGTTTTGGCTATTTTAGGTCCTTTGTATTTTCATGTAAATTTTAGAATCGGATTATCTGTATCTTCAAAAATTCCTGCTGGAATTTTTATTGTGATGGTATTGAATCTATAACCGAATTTAGGAAGAATGACAGCTACTAACTGACAGACTTTTTCACTGAACAGGGTAAGGCAGCTGCAGTGAAACCCCGCACTGCCTTCAGCATAGCACAAGAAGGGTTTTTAAATGTTATTAACCAATATCATTTATTTTAAAAGAAATGAAAAATTAAACTACAAAGAGATACATTAGATTGGCAAAAATCCAAAGGTTTTACCACTATATTGACTGTCAGAAGGGGAGGAGGCACTCTCAAAGGCTGCAGCTAGGAATGTAGATGGGTATAACCCTAGAAAGGAAGTCTGGGAATATCTATCACAATTACCAATGCATATGTTTTGTCACCCAGCAATTCCACTCTAGGGATTTATCTAGTAGCAGATGTACTCACACACATGCAAAATCACATGTGCACAAGGTTATGTGTTGTTTGAAACAGCAAAAGACTTTAAATATATTATGGCATGTCCAATACAGTGGAATATGATATAGCTTAAAAAAAGAATGAGGAGGGAATTCCCTGGTAGTCCAGTGGTTAGGACTCAGTGCTTTCTCTGCCGGGGCCCGGGTTCAATCCCTGGTTGGAGAACTACGATAACTAAGATCCCTCAAGCCATGCTGCATGGCAGGAAAAAAAAAAAAAGAGGAAACTCTCTATAAAATGAAATAGAAAGATTTCCTAGATGTATTATTAAGGTTAAAAAAAAAAAAAAAGGTGAAGACGAGTATAGAATTTACTATCATAAAAAGGGGGGCTTCCCTGGTGGCGCAGTGGTTGAGAGTCCGCCTGCCGATGCGGGGGACACGGGTTCGTGCCCCGGTCTGGGAAGATCCCACATGCCGCGGAGCAGCTGGGCCCGTGAGCCATGGCCGCTGAGCCTGCGCGTCCGGAGCCTGTGCTCCGCAACGGGAGAGGCCACAACAGTGAGAGGCCTGTGTACCGCAAAAAAAAAAAAAAAAAAAAAAAAAAAAAAAAGAGCAACTGCTTTAAAAAAAAATAAATAAATAAAAAATAAATAAAAAAATAAAAAAAATAAAAAGAAATTTGAAAAAAAAGGGAAGGAGGGGAAGATGACTTTATTTGTATTTGTTTGTATATGATTAATGAGTTGTTGGGAAAATTACACAAGAAACTGATAAAAGTGGATTATCTCTATGGGGGCAGGGGTGGAAAGAAGACTTTTCACTGCCTATCTGTATATACTTTTTGACTTTTGAATTATGTGAATATATTACATATTCAAAAAATTAAATTTTGCAAATGAATTTTTTTTCTAAGTATCTGATGATGATAATGATGATAGGAAGAGCAACCATTAATGAACACTTAATATATACTTGGGCTGACTACTTTATATGCATTATCTTGCTTAATCCTTCTATTAACCTCATGGGGTAGATGCAATAATCACTCCTATTTTACAGATGAGGAAAAACTGAGACTCAGAGGGTTATGTAGCTAAGAAGTTGTAAAACTGGGATTCAATCTGAGGTTTGTGTGCTTAACCACTATATCACACTGTACATCTATGTAACGGTTTTGATATTGACATATGTATTGACTGATATAAAAGAAAAAAGTAATTACCTGCTGCCCTTCTGTACCCTCAGCGGTAACCATAGCAACAGAGTGTGTTCCTGCTGAGGAGATGACTGCATCATGAGCAGGTACTGTGATGGGCGTTCCGTCCTGTGTTACCATTGTGATGGTATTGCCAATGGCCTGCATGTCAGCTTGAGATATGTTCACCTGCAATACAATGCATTTTACAATCAGGCAATGTTTCTTGTTTTATCTGGCAGTCTTTATTAAGGGCTAGGCCTAATCCTTGTATAAGTCTACTCTGGGAGCAGATAAGCATTTTACAATGGAAAGAGGTCATCAGAAAAACTGCATATTGCTTTTTTTTTTTAATATCTTTATTGGAAAAACTGAATATTCCTTAAATGCATTTACTCCTCTCCATCTCTACTGCCAATTTAGACCCCTATTTTTCTCCCATCTAATTTTCTACAATACAATGTCTTTCCAAATATCTAGTCTAACCCGTCCCTAATCATCCTCTACCTTGTCACCTTTCTAAAAAACAAACAAATTTCATTATGCTCCCTGCTCAAATCCCCAGTGACTCCCCATCACTACAGTTCAGACTTCTTACATGGCACTCATGACCTTTCATCATCTGGCCTTAAACAGCTTCTCCAGACTCATCTTTCACTACTTCCAAACCAGCACACAAATCTGGCACTCCAGCCACAACAGATCATTTGCATCCCCGGGACTGTCATATTCTGTTATATTTTTGTGACTTTGCCCTTTCCTTCACTCTCTGCCTGGCTAACTCATAAAAATTCTTCAAGATCTAGCTGAATGGCCATTCTCTACAAGGGCCTCCAAGATTCCTTCAGGAAGCATCATTTACCCCTTCCTCCAGGTTGCCACAACACTTTACATACCTGTCAATTATATACCCATCATTATGAGAAATTATTTTTCATTTTAGGAACGTCCCTCTCCTACTAGACTACGATACCCCCCCCTTCCAGTACCCCCCACACTAACTTTACCAAAATATCTGTCATTGGGTTCAATAAATGTTTGTTTTTTAATTGACCGAAGGAATGGAATAGAAATCCCTAAAGGAAATGGGAAGGTTATATCTAGAGAAAATACAACATTGGGATGGGGAAAATAGCTGCTTTAAAACATATGAAGAGGGATTAGACACATTCTATATGGTCAGAGAAAAGCCATGAGTGGATGACACAGTGGTAAGTTTCAGTCTGATAAACCCTCAAATTATCCAGCAATGGAACAGACCGTCTCTTCAGAGAGAAACTGCCTCATCTATATGGGGGCTGCTGTAGAGGGAATTTCTCCAGTATAGGAAGGGAAGGAAGTTAGATCAAATGACCTCCACAGAGCCTATCTGTGATGACCTAATTTTTAAAAAAGGCTTAGGGTTGATGCTGAATTAAAATTGTGTTAGTAAATATGTTAAATCTTATATGCCAATCAGTGGACAAAGAGTGTTGTGTAGAATTAGTGATGTCAAAAGTAAGGGGAAGGGCTTCCCTGGTGGCGCAGTGGTTGAGAGTCCGCCTGCCGATGCAGGGGACACGGGCTCGTGACCCGGTCCGGGAAGATCCCACATGCCGTGGAGTGGCTAGGCCTGTGAGCCATGGCCGCTGAGCCTGCGCGTCTGGAGCCTGTGCTCCACAACGGGAGAGGCCACAACAGTGAGAGGCCCGCGTACCGCCAGAAAAAAAAAAAAAAAAAAAAGTAAGGGGAAGAGGAATGAATGGGATGGTACAAGTGCTTTTTATTTTCCTATCCTGAATACGTTCTGCCTTCTAGCTAACATCAGCACATTAACAGTTATCAACACAGAGGGCAAATTAATCATGGGAGGTAAAGGTCCGAGAGAGACAGGTAAGAAGAGAGTTCTCCATGGAAGAGGTAGATATAGAAGGATAAAGAACCCCATATGTCTATTTCCACCAGTTATTAAGACAACCTTAGCTAGAGCTTAAAAATGAAATCAAGTCTGAATTATTTTAGGCTAGTGGCATCTAGAAAACAATGAAAAGTTTGACTATTGAACAACAGCCATTATACTGCTTTTCCTGGGGAAATCAAGATACCTCTTCTATAAATTCTGTGAAGCTAGTTAAGTGAACTCCCATGATTCCAGGTAGGGAGAGAGTCACACGCTGGAAATTTTACAGATGTGCCCATCACTGACTTGCCAGGATCTTTTAATGATGTCCTCGTCACCTCAGCCAAACCTCTGCTGACTTCTCAATCCTATCCCTTCTCTGAATTGGGTTTCATATGGATCTATTACTTTTCAAGCCCTCAATTTCACTGTGGTTCTGACCTTCACCACCTCACATTTGAACAATACCCATAACACCATTTGAATTCTACAGAGTCACAAACCTTCTCTCTTTACTAATCTCCCTGCAGGTAGTCGCTTTCAACAGGCTACTAGAAAGCCTCCAGGAGATCCAGCACTGCCTACAAGCTAAACTCCAAACTCTGTGCCCCAATTCAAGGCTTTCCTCAATTGGGACCCAACCTGCCTTTCAAGCCCAGGCTCAGAGAAATATTATTTAACTTGTTTGACTTTTGGTGGGTACTTACATGCTGAGTCCCGTCCTGGGATATGAGTGTAACCTGTTGACTCAACCCAGACTGGGTTACTGTGGCTACTTGTGTAGACACAACATCGTCCCCTTCTACACCTGTAACATACGTGATCTGGGACCCTTTAAGAACATCTTCACTTTGACCTGTTTAAAACAAATGAATTATTCATTTGATCAAACAACCAAGCTGTTTAGAAAACAGAGGAGATTTTAAATATTACAGAGAAAACTGTCAAAAGTTAAATGGCATGTGTATTAAATTCTAAATCATGTTTTTTTTTCTTTGGCCATGTGGCATGTGGGATCTTAGTTCCCTGACTAGGGATTGAACCCAAGGCCCTTGCATTGGAAGTGCAGTCTAAACCATTGGACCACCAGGGAAGTCCCTAAATTCTAAACCATGAAAATGGCTTCCAGCACCTCCTGCCAATCTCTCCACCTCCTCTTTTGCAAAGCCAAACCAAATCAAAGCAGACCAAACCAAACTTTTCCACATAAAGTGTAACTGTTCTAATTTTGAGAGACCTTGCTTATTCTCTTATTTGGAGTAATTATGTGATACCATGCATGTGTGCTGGGGCAGGGAGTGGGGGAACTGTACAGGGAGACTAACTGGCAAATAACCCTTCCAACATGGCAAGTATGCACTAAGTCCTTGCAGTCACTTAAGAAGCTGCTAAAAATGATAAGACAACCTTCATAAACATTAACCACAAAACCAGAATGGTATGTAAACACAACGTACTAACACTAAGTTACTTACTCTTTTAACACAAGTGACAGATTATAAGTCATGAGTACACAGTGACATCATTGTGTAAAGACAACGTAATGGCATATTATCTGGGTTAAGGTTAACCATTTAGTAAGTAACAGAACAGGAGCCCCCCTCCACTTCTTTATTTCACAAAGAACCAGCAAGTAAACAGCAATTTCAATAGTCAATTATTGCCATACTTGGCAACCAGGAAGATTATTGATCCCTCTCTTCTATTGCTTTCCACCTCTCATGATGCCAGAAAAAGGGTAAATATTTTTTTTTCCTTCAAAGAAGGACTTTATATGCTAATTTATGAGTACTTCTCAAAGTTATGGTTGATGCCTACACTCATACAGCTATAGTCATCATGGTGTAATCTCTATGACACTCATTACTTCATTTCTTTTTGTTCTGTTCCATGGCTATTTATTATATTTATTATTATACCATTATTCCAATGGGTTCAAAACCTAGGGGACCATATGGGAGAAAAGGAACATAAACCCATCCTTATTCTTGGAAAAACAATCGTACTTTAATTTTTTTAACAAAATGTATATTATTATAGATTATCTTCTAGAACACAAGAAATTTTGACAATCTGAAATATCAACATTTAAGGAAGAGATTGAGGAAGCTTAAAAGAGGAACAGTCTTAAACCTAAGTTTGACATCATGAAAGTCTGCTTTCTAATTGTAACGATTTAGCAGCTGTTGTGATATCTAACAATGCACACTTACACTGCTTTGGCTAGAAAACAGCATAGCATTCAAGAGTGAAGGAATTTGGGGGAATTCCCTGGTGGTCCAGTGGTTAGGCACTTTTACTACCAGGGACCTGGGTTCAATCCCTGGTCAGGAAACTAAGATCCCACAAGCCATGTGGCGTGGCCAAAAATAAAAAAACTAAAAAATAGAAGAGTGAAGGAATTGTTATTTTCTTACTATCACATGACTGATATCTGAAAAGACAAATTAGAACTCCAGGGAATTATCTGAGTAGACAGTGAATGATCTGTTCTTTTCCTTATTCTCCAACCATTTTTTTCCTACCTAAATGTTTTTCAACACTTCAATACTAGTTGTTAAGAATGGGTAAAGATGTTTTAATTTTCAAATTTACTCCATTTAGAAGGTACTCAATGAAATAGGACAACATATGTTTCTTTTTGTTTGTTTGTTTTAGAAAAACCTACTTCATTTTACCTGTTTAACTATGCTGATTTATTTAACTGAAATCATAGAATCTAATTCTCTAAAATATTTTTTCCAAGAGTTTATCCTTATTGAAATGAATGTTTTTGTCTCCAACAACACTACTGAATAGCACATGAATCAACTAAGAGTTATCTGGGAGTGCTTCACCGCTCTTATGATTAAGACCAACATCTTAATACACCCAAATAGTCTAGGCTGCCCCTGACTTGCTGTGCAGTCTCATTTCATACCACCTTCCCAAGCAGAAGTGCCATGCTGGCCAGGCTTCTTTCAGTCTCTCCGATTTACTGTGCTCTCTCCCACCTCAGGGCTTTTCGCTTGTGCCAATCCCTCTATTTGGATGTTCTCTTGCCTTTGCTCCCTGTTTACCACCCCCCCAACCCCCCACATCCCTGACTCTACACCAAGTTAACCCTTATTCACCCTGTAGATCTCTCCAAAAACCACTTCCTCAGGGGAGCCTTCTCTGACCTACGAGACTAGACTAACTTCCCCTCTTATATCCCAGAGCATTAAGCGCCTTTCTTTGATAGCAATTATCACAGCTGTAAATGATATGTTTGTGTGACTATTTGAAAAACTTTATGATTTGAGAAAATGCTTTAAGTCATAAATTACGTTCATAACTGTTGATTTTCAAACACAGACATAGACATACTGGAAAAAACCCTTACCTGGGGGAGGCTCAAAGAAGGCTTCCTGCTCCTCCTCGATGGGCTCAGTGTCATTGTGAGCTGTCCGTTTGTGCATGGCCAGCGTGGAGATCTGCTTGTATGTCTTCCCACAGTGGTTACAGTTGTACGGTTTGGAGTGAGTGTGAACAACATGATGTTTGTACAAACTGGAATATTCTGTGAACCTTTTGTCACACCCAGGGACTGTACAAACATATGGCTTTTCCCCTAAGAACAGCACACACATACAAAAAAATCAACTTTTACCTATGAAGGCATAATCATTCCATACCTTCTGGTGGGGGGAGGGGGAGGGGGTGGGGGAGGAGGCAGAGAGAGGGAACCTCTAGTGGCAAAAATAAATAGCTGTCAAATCCCTTTCTATCCTGCTAGGAGGCAGTGAACAAGAAAAGACTCCTTAACTATGGTTTCAACTTGGATCAAAAGGTGGTCTGCACCCTGAGTCTCATCCCATGCCTGAATACTACTTTCCCCTTAATTACAAGGGATGTGAAAAATAAGGATGGAGATGTTTATTGCCCAGTGAACTCTAAGATTTGGTGAAACTGTTATTGTTACCTGTAACTAGATAATCTAGATATCATTAGTGATACTTTACTAATAATGGCAATAATAAATGCAATTATTAGTATAACTAATGTAGCTTACCCTAAGGGTTTTAAAAAATATATTTATTTATTTATTTTCTAAAAATTTTTATTTATTTATTTGGTTGCGCCAAGTCTTAGTTGTGGAAGGCGGGTTCCTTAGTTGGGGCTCCAAGGCTCCTTAGTTGCAGCAGGTGGGCTCCTTAGTTGTGTGGCATGAGAACTTTTAGCTGCAGCATGCATGTGGGACCTAGTTCCCTGACCAGGGATTGAACCCAGGCCCCCTGCATTGGGAGCGCAGTCTTATCCACTGCACTGCCAGGGAAGTCCCCAAATATATATATATTTATTTATTTACACTGGGTCTTAGTTGTGGCACATGGGCTCCTTAGTTGCGGCAGAAGGGCTCCTTAGTTGCGGCAGAAGGGCTCCTTAGCTGTGGCATGTGAACTCTTAGTTGTGGCATGCATGTGGGATCTAGTTCCCTGACCAGGGATTGAAACCAGGCCCCCTGCACTGGGAGCGCAGGGTCTTAACCACTGTGCCACCAGGGAAATCCCACCCTAAGGGTTTTATAAGGATAATAAACAAAGATTTTCTAAAAAGTCTATGAGACATAGTTTGGACACTTCAGTAAATCTAAAAGGACACACATTTTATATTAACTTCAGTTGACTTCTTGCATCCAATCAAAAGCTATTAAATATTCACTAAAAACAACTCAATACAAAGTAATTCTTTTTCCATGAAACAGTCTGAGAACAATGTAGGCAGTACATATATTTTTAGAACTTTTCATTATAGAAAATTTCAAACATACACAAAAGTATAGAGAAACAGTGCAATAAACCCCCATGTACCAATCATCTAGCTTCAACTATCAATTTATGGCCAATATAGTTTCATTTATTCACCACACATTTCTGCCCCCTCTTCCCACCCTGGATTATTCTGAAACAGCTCCAGATAGCATTCTATCTCATCTATAAATTTCAGATTGTATAAAAGATGGATGTTTTTAAATAACAAAATTAACAATAATTATTTAATATCATAAAATATCTAGACACTGTTAATATGTAGCGGGGGGAATCTAACACTGAGAGCAAACTGGAACAAATTAACCTAACTGTAGTTTTTTTTCTTTTATAAATTTATTTATTTTTGGCTGCACTGGGTCTTCATTGCGTGCTTGGGCTTTCTCTAGCTGCAGTGAGTGGGGGCTACTCTTCGTTGTGGTGTGTGGGCTTCTCATTGCGGTGGCTTCTCTTGCTGCGCAGCACGGGCTCTAGATCCCAGGCTCAGTAGTTGTGGCGCACGGGGTTAGTTGCTCCGTGGCATGTGGCATCTTCCAGGACCAGGGTTCAAACCTGTGTCCCCTGCATTGGCAGGCAGATTCTTAACCACTGCGCCACCAGCGAAGTCCCCCCAACCTTAGTTTAAATGAATACTTGTAACCACTTAGAAGGGGTATGGGAGCCAGGGCCAGGGTGGGGGGTAGCAGGGGGAGAATAAACTAATTAAAGTAATTCATACACACAGTATTTGACTAATGCTCTCAGTCTTGGACCGGGCTGGAGTGGGGAAAACTGCAAACAAATCTTCAGCTCTTCTTGGTAGGCTTGTTTATTGTAGTGCTATGGGCAAAACAACTCTGAAACTATTTTAGGTGTAATAAAGGATTAAGCAATGAATAAATGTGTCAATGTTGTTGGAAGCTAGAGCACTTACTATGGAAGAAGGGACATACAAATACGGAATGAGGGAAGAAAAGAGCTCTGTAAGATGAGCTGGAATTGGATGTACTAGTATGAACTCATATACTCTCTAAAATGTGTTTATGTGTGTATACATATGCATATCCCAGTTTGTTCTCATTTTACACCTTTCTTGGGTTAACTCCATCTTTTTCCATGGTTCTGAACCAGTAAAACCAACCACAAATATAAAATCACTAATGTAATCTGTAATATACGTCTTAGACATTAGTAATTGAAATTGCTTCTGTCCTTTGCCCAGCCTGCATTCTCAAAGCAGGGCAGGTTAAAGTTCTTATCTTGGGGAATGGTTGTGGGGGAGATATGACAAGGGCAAGGCCAGGCAGGGAAATGTCAGGCAATTCCAACTCAGAGAACCAGCCCTATTCATATTTAGGCTGGAGCAGAAACTGCCACTAGGTGGCACCAAACCACAGTCAAGATGGAAATGAATTTGTATTTTTGGTGGGAGGGGGGTTGTTTTGTGATTTTGTCTTGAAATTATACTTTTTTAAATTGAAGTATAATTGACTTACAATATTAGTTTCAGGTGTATAGAATACTGATTCAATATTTTTATACATTACAAAATGATCACCACAATAAGTCTAATTACCATTTATCAACGTACCAAGTTATTACAATATTATTGATTATATTCCCTATGCTGTATATCCCATGACTCATTTATTTTATACCTGGAAGCTTGTACCTCTTAATCTCCCACGCCTATTTCACTCATCCCCCAACCCCCTCCCCTCTGGCAACTACCAGGTTTGTTTTCTCTATCCATGTGTCTGTTTTTGTTTTACGTTTGTCTGTTTTATTTTTAAGCTCCACATAAGTGAAATTATATGGTATTTGTCTTTCTCTGTCTGACTTATTTCACTTAGCTTAATACCCTCTAGGTATCCATGTTGTCACAAATTGCAAGATTTCATTCTTTTTTATGGCTAATATTCCATTGTATGTGTATCACATCTTTTTTTTTTAATATTTATTTATTTGGCTGCACTGGGTCTTAGTTGTGGCATGCGGGATCTTTTAGTTGCAGCATGTGGGATCTTTAGTTGCAGCATGCACGATCTTTTAGTTGTGGCATGCAGGATCTTTAATTGCGGCATGCAAACTCTTAGTTGAGGCATGTGGGATCTAGTTCCCTGACCAGGGATTGAACCCGGGCCCCCTGCATTGGGAACATGGAGTCTTAGCCACTGGACCACCAGGGAACTCCCTATGTGTATCACATCTTTATCCATTCATCTATCAATGGATACTTAGGTTGCTTCCATATCTTGGCTACTGTAAATAATGCTGCAATGAACACAGGGGTGTATATATCTTTTTGAATTAGTGTTTTTGTTTTCTTCATTAAAATACCCAGAAGTGTAATTGCTGGATTGTATGGTAGTTCTATTTTTAATTTTTTGAGGAACCTCCATACTGTTTTCCATAGTGGCTGTACCAATTTACATTCCCACCAACAGTGCAATAGGATTTTCTCTTCTCCACATCCTTCCTCATGACTAACTTGGTCACCAGGTCCTTTGCTGTTACCTCTTCAATGTCTTTCATTTTTATCCTTCTCCATCTCACTCACTTCAAATATTCGAACGGCCCTTAATCAGTCTCCTTGCTTATGGTCTCATCTCCCTTTAACTTCTTTCTATGGTATTGACAGAGTGATTTTTTTCCTAAAAAAACAAATTTTCTTTAAATCCTCTTAAGGCTTCCCCTCTGTCCATAGCAGTATTCAAAACTTGTGAATGTACCAGTTTCAAAGGAAAGGGATTGTTGTAAATGCCTGAAAACATTTCCAGAGATATCCAGGGGTCTGCAGAATGCAGACTAACTTACGCAACCAAAGTTCCATTCTTCAAAAATGTCTTTTCATTTTGAATTATCACAAGTTTACTCTTAATATCAGTAATAAAAACAATACATTAAAAATCTCGCTCTCATTCACCTTTCCACTCACATCAAAAATACAACCATCTGGGCTTCCCTGGTGGTGCAGTGGTTGACAGTCCGCCTGCCGATGCAGGGGACACGGGTTCGTGCCCTGGTCTGGGAAGATCCCACATGCTGCGTAGCGGCTAGGCCCGTGAGCCATGGCCACTGAGCCTGCGTGTCCGGAGCCTGTGCTCCGCAACGGGAGAGGCCACAAGAGTGAGAGGCCCGCATACCGCAAAAAAAAAAAACAAAAAAAACAAAAAAAAAACAACCATCTGAAACTAACACAATATTATAAATCAACCATACTTCAAATAAAAAAAAATACAACCACAAAGTGGAGAATCAAAATTAAAACGTTTTAAGAGGAGGGTGGGACAAACTGGGAGAATAGGATTGATATATATACACTACCATGCGTAAAACAGATAGCTAGCAGGAACATGCTATAAAGGACAGGAAGCTCAGCTCGGTGCTCTGTGGCGACCTAGATGGGTGGGATGGGGGAGGGTGGGAGGGAGGTCCAAGAGGGAGGGGATATAGGTATACATATAGCTGATTCACTTCATTGTACAGCAGAAACTAACACAACATTGTAAAACAATTATACTCCAATTAAAAAAAAAATTTTTAAGTTTTGGGTAATTCCCCAGCAGTCCAGTGGTTAGGACTCAGTGCTTTCACTGCAGGGGGCCGGGTATGATCCCTGGTTGGGGAACTAGGAATCCTGCAAACCATGAAGCGTGGCCAAAAAAAAAAAAACTAAAAACTTTTGAGCTGCAAATGACACCATCAAGAAATTGAAAAAAAAACGAAAACAAAAAACCCACAATAACAGGAAAAAATGTCTGTAAATCACATACCTAACAAGGGACTTGTATGCAGAATATAATAAAGAATTCTTATAACCCAACCAAAAAAAAGGCAACCCAATTTAAAAAATGGGCTAAGAATCTGAACAGACATTTCCCCCCAAAACACATACAAATGGCCAATAAGCACATAAAAAGATGCTCAACGTCATTAGCAAACTAGGAAAAT
Organism: Tursiops truncatus; assembly: GCF_011762595.2. Classification (NCBI taxonomy): domain Eukaryota; kingdom Metazoa; phylum Chordata; class Mammalia; order Artiodactyla; family Delphinidae; genus Tursiops; species Tursiops truncatus. The sequence goes on along the minus strand of NC_047041.1, from coordinate 62,719,378 downwards.
ACAAATCAAAAGCACAATGAGGTAGATACCACTTCACACACACTATGATGGCTAAAATCAAAAAGAGAGATAACAACAACTGTTTGCTAGGATGTGGAGAAATTGGAACCCTCATACATTGCTGGTGAGAACGTAAAATGTTGCAGCCACTTTGGAAAACAATTTGGCAGTTCCTCAAAATGTTAAACAAAGTTATCATAAGATCCAACAATTCCACTTCTAGGTGTATACCCAAGAGGAATAAAAACATATATCCAAAAAAAAGAAAAAAATGGAATTCCCTGGTGGTCCAGTGGTTAGGACTCTGCATTCTCACTGCCAAGGGCCTAGGTTCAATCCCTGGCAAGGGAACTAAGATCCCAAGAACTGTGTGGTACAGCCAAAATAAAAACACCACACATCCAGACAAAAAATTGTACATGAATACTCCAGCAGCATTATTCATAATAGCCAAAAAGTGAAAATAACTGGTAAATTGATAAATAAAATTTGATGCATTCATATAAAGGAATACTAGTCAGTAATTAAAAAGGAAAGAACTATTGATATGACATGGCTGAACCTCAGTACTATTATGCTAAGGGAAAGAAACCAGACAATAAACACCATATACTGTACATCTATATGAAATATTCAGAATGGGAAAATCCATAATTGCTTATGGCTGGGGGGTAGGGTGGGAGAAGACTGCTAACAAGTATGGAGTTTCTTTCAGGTGAGATGAAAATGTTCTAAAATTGGATTTTGGTGATGGTTGTACAACCCTGTGAATATAATAAAAAACAATGAATCATATACTTTAAATGGATGAATTGTACAGTTCGTGAATTATATCTCAATAAAGCTGTTAAAAATATATATCCATAGACACTCTGCAATAATCATGTCTACTATGCCTCCCTAAATCAACTGTCCTGGAAAATATCTTGTCTGTCTCTGTATTTCTGGTGCCTGGCAGGGGAACAAAGAGCAGATGGTCAATAACTGTTGAATAAATAAATGTAAAAATGCTAAGGTGGGGCTTCCCTGGTGGCGCAGTGGTTGAGAGTCCGCCTGCCGATGCAGGGGACACGGGTTCGTGCCCCGGTCCGGGAAGATCCCACATGCCGCGGAGCGGCTGGGCCCGTGAGGCATGGCCGCTGAGCCTGCGTGTCCGGAGCCTGTGCTCCGCAACAGGAGAGGCCACAACAGTGAGAGGCCCGCATACCGCAAAAAAAAAAAAAAAAAATGCTAAGGTGAAGTTTTTTCAAGTTGCATAATCCATTTCTACCATGCCAAGTGGCAGGAAGGAGGGAAGAGATTACTTGTAAATGGTTTATAGGAGAGGCAGGAATTCAATTGAGCCTTGAAAGACAGAAGACCAAGAACTAGAGACCGTTACCTGTGTGTATCCTCACATGGTTTTTATAATTGGTTGCACTGGCAAATGCCCTCCCACATCCTGGTTCTGTGCAGTAATAAGGTCTTTCTCCTGTGTGTGTCCTAATATGCACTTTTCTGATATTCGATGTTGTGAAAGACCGACCACAGCCTTCAAAGTGACATTTAAAGGGCCTTTCTCCTGAAAACACGAAGGGAAATACATTAAATGGTGCAAAAATACACAGAAAATTGAAATGTCTTATCCTTCAATTCTGCTTAGGATCATTCATGCTCAGACTCTAGCCTTTTTGTATTGAACTTCCCTTTGAGTTTTTTTCTCTTTTTTTCTGTCAACAGCATCATCTACTCCAAACTTAAATTTACATAGGAAAATCTGAATAGTATTCAAAACTCATCACTGATTACATGACTTTCCAAAATGGAATTACCCAGAAAGGCATATTAAAAAATGAGCTGAGAAAAGAAGACAAAGAAATACATATCATAAAGAAATACAAAAGAAAAATAGAATTTGGAATAAGGATTAAGTTAGAACAACCCTAGAATCCCCTAAAAGCTTACCTCCTACTTTATTCTATAATACTTGAAGAAAAAGAATTTTTGGTCCTTTTAAAATCTAGTGTCTAACGCATAATATGAATCAAAAATCCTTGCTGAATATATTACTATTCTCAGGAGCTTGGAGACGCTTGCCTCTGATATAACAGATAAAACTAAGAGCACGAATGAAATAGAAGCAGGGACCTACAGCTTTGTTCCTGAACACTGTAAAGTAAAGCCGATTTGGGATCATATTTGAACTAAAAGTTAAACTTTAATGACTGGAAGAATCCTCCATGAAAATCTGCTAAACTATCTCAGAATACTTAGAAGTATTTGGGGACAAAGCGATAACACTATGTTTAAAACATCTGCAGTAAAATCTCAAACTAAAGGACCTTATGCTATACTACTTAGTCAACAGCTTATAATAGCATCTCTTATCAACAGTTTCTGAAACTCTTCCAGCTCTGATCCAAAGCAAATAATTACCTTTATATTACCAATCTGCAAATAATCAAGTACAAGGAGGGGAGGGGAGGGGAGGGAAGATAAGAACAAAGTACCCTTTAGGAAAAGCAGAGAAGGAATTTAAGGACAGGGGAGATGATCACAAGGAAGTAACAAGCCTTTCTTTCTGTGGGGCTGTGAGGGGTTCAGACACTTTTTTTAGAAGCAGCTTAATGCAGAAGAAGCAGTACTAAACTGAGAAGGAATTGGGTGCCTTAGGTTCTGGTCTCTGTTGCGCTACTAAGTAGATGTATAATCCTAGGTAAATAAGACTGTTGCTCAGATAATTCCTGAAAACTGAGAGGGTTGGTGGTCTAGGGCCATCGTTAATCTCTTGGAACATGAACCCCTTTGAGAATCTAACAGCGTTACAGGCCCTCCTCCTGGAAAGAAGCATACATGCACGAATGGCAAATTGCATGGAGTTTTGGGAGTTTAAGAGAAGCCCTTGACGTTGACTCCCTGAAACGCTTCCAGAAACTACTTCCCCAAGTTCCTTCCTGCAGATTAAGAACTCCTTGCCTAGATATGACATTTCTTCACACCAGTACCTGTATGAGTTCTGATATGTTTTTGTAGATCTCCTGAAGTTTTGAAAGATTTAGTACAATTATCTTCTGAACACCGATATGGCTTTTCTCCTGTATGAGTTCTGACATGACTTTTTAATCCATAACCTTTAAGAAAAATTTAAAAGAAATGTAATTACACAAGACCCCTCTAAGCATGCCCACTGAGATTAAGTTATTGAAAAATATAGTAAACACCAAGGATATAATACTAGGCAAACACAACAGAATAACTATTAAAAAGGTACAAGAGTATGACAACTCAGGACTGTCCTGCTGAAAATTCAATAGTTTCATCTCTGTCTAGAAGAGATTGTGTGCTTCTTTTTTAAAGTGCCCCAATCTTATTAGATGTTTACAACTCATACCCCAAAATCTTGAAGTAGAATCAAGACATGATACCCGGAGAAAACCATAATTCAAAAAGATACATGCACTGCAATGTTCACTGCAGCACTATTTACAATAGCCAGGATATGGAAGCAACCTAAACGTCCATCAACAGAGGAATGGATAAAGAAGATATGTACATATATACAATGGAATATTACTCAGCCATAAAAAAGAACAAAATCATGCCATCTGCAGGAACATGGATGGACCTAGAGATTGCCATACTGAGTGAAGTAAGTCAGACACAGAAACACAAATATCATATGATATTGCTTATATGTGGAATCTAAAAAAAAGGGTACAAATGAACTTATTTACAAAACAGAAGTAGAGTCACGATGTAGAAAACAAACTTACAGTTACCAGGGGATAAGTGGGGGGTGGGAGGGATAAATTGGGAGACTCAGAATGACATATACACACTACTATATATAAAATAACTAATAAGAACCTGTTGCATAGCATAGGGAACTCTACTCAATACTCTGTAATGGCCTATATGGGAAAAGAATCCAAAAAAAAAAAAAGGGGAGAGTGGATATATGAATATGTATAACTGATTCATTTGCTGTACACCTGAAACTATCACAACACTGTAAATCAACTATACTCCAATAAAATTTTTTTTAAATAAATAAATGAATAAATGGATGAATACAGGAAAAAAACTTACAGAATGTTACAATTAATATTTGTACAGTAAACTGTATGTAAATTTTACCTCAAAAAAGAAATGTAAACAAATATTGATATGCATGCTGAACTGTTTATGGTGGTATACTCTAACATTTTTCATTTATATAAATGTTTGTAAATTTTCATAATAAAAAAGAAAAAATCCTGAGAAACAAAACCAAAAAGAATTGTGACACGGAAAGAGGAATAGGGTGAAGTCAGGAGGCCTGGCAACAGTTCTGGCCCTCTTGGATGTGTACCTGGGAGGGACCCGTCCCACTGCTAAGCCCCTGTTTCCCATGGTTCCCCCTAAGGTCTGTCCTAATGTTAAACTCTGTGTCAGCTTTAATGCTCGACTTTTGTTTTTCCTGCTAAAAGAAAGCAGAGTGTGGAGTGAAATAACAAACACAGTAGGCAGAAACAGGTCTGAGGAGCAAAATGAGAACACAGAGAGAGAACAGAGCAAGCAGGACAAAACGCAGTAAGGGAGAGATTGGAAAACTAGTCACTGTGTGCCCACTAATTCAGACCAAGGCAAGGGGTCAGTTCCTGCCTCTGACCCGTCTCTGCTTGACCCCCAAGTGGAACCAAGAAACAAAGAAAATTCATGTTTTTACCTGTTGCAAATGCTTTCCCACAGCCTGCATGCTCACACTGATAAGGCCGGTCTCCTGTGTGTGATCGCTCATGCACCTGTTATTAAAACACGGGCATGAGTTTATTTCCTTGAGGCACTCCACAGGTGGATGGTCTCCACAGAGACATTTTTATTTCCCCACTGCTGAATTATGTTGTTGCTTGTATGTTATTTTTGAAAAACAAAAGATAACTTCTTTTCTCAAAAACTACAGGTCAATAATTCTCAATATAGACCAAATGTTGTACATTAAGAAGTACTCATTTTAAATAAGGAACAGGGGACTTCCCTGGTGGCACAGTGGTTAAGAATCCGCCTGCCAATGCAGGGGACACGGCTTCCATCTCTGGTCCGGGAAGATCCCACACGACACAAAGCAACTAAGCCCGTGCGCCACAACTACTGAGCCTGCACTCTAGAGCCCGTGAGCCACAACTACTGAAGCCTGCGTGCCACAACTGCTGAGCCCGCGTGCTGCAACTACCGAAGCCCACGTGCCTAGAGCCCATGCTCCATAACAAGAGAAGCCACCACAATGAGAAGCCACTCGCCGCAACTAGAGAAAGCCCGTGTGCAGCAACGGAGACCCAACGCAGCCAAAAATAAAAAAATATATATATATATATAAATTAAAAAATAAGAGGTTCAAGTTTTTCTAGAGTGGTCAAAGGTGTTTGAATGGAACATGTACCTGGTGAGACGCAGGAGTACAAGGAGACGCTACACAACATAAGGCTAAGAGTGTGGAGGCTGCTGGCAGAGGGGCCTCAATCTGAGGCAAGGCTTCACTGCTGACTAGTGGTGTGGCCATGGCACTTGCCTTCTCTCAGCCTCAAAGTCCTCTCTGTAAAGTGGGGACATAATAGTACCTACGATAGAGGGCTGCTGTGACAAATGAATACTCATGACAATGGCCAACATTTACTGAACCTTTAACCACATGCCAGGCCATTCTCTTCAGTACTTTACATGTACAGAATTAACTAACTTAATTCTCACAACCACTCATTGAGGGAGGTACTTTTATCATCCAATATTATAGATAAGGAAAATGAGGTACTTAAGAGGTCAAGTAACATGTAAACACTGATAAGTAGTGGAGATGGGCTCTAGGGATGTTATTCCAAATATGCTAAATGCACACTTCCTGACACATTGTGAGTTATTCAATAAATGTTAGCTATTATTTTTATGGGTCATGGTATGTTGTGTTTAGCTGCAATCAAAATACTTGGCCTATGTATTTGACAGACAGGACAAATTAACACCAACTTTCACTATATTTCAGCAAATCACTGTTAACGGAATGATTACACATATATCTCCCATGTAATTACATAGATTTCACATTTGAGAAAACTGTATTCAAATATGTAGAGTACCCCTATCATGTGTCACATAGTATGCTGGACCTGAGGGAGCCAGAGATGAAAAAAGCATAGTCCAAGCCCTCAAAGAGTTCAGTTTCTAAAATCTGCATAGGCTTTTGTGTTAGTGTATTTGTATCTTGATAGGTGGGGGAGAACAATGGTGTTTGAATACTGCAAACACATTATATTGGCATTTAATGCCCTATTCTCATAACTAGACACAGCCTTTCCTTCATATATACCTTAAGATGATGAGCTGTTGTATATAATTTTCCACATCCGTCATAGCCACATCGAAAGGCCTTCTCTCCACTCTGTTGAGACTTAGCAGTTACTCTCGTTGCATGTCCTTGTAAGACAATCTAGATGAAACAAAAAGTATGATTTAAATTATTTATACAGAAATAAAGTAGATGAAATTACAATTTTCAGGATAAAAAAGATAAAACTGTAATGTGGTTTTCCAGACTCAGGTCATCATTTTATGAAGATTCTATCATGCTGAGCCAGTTAGGTTAATTCTGTTCCATGGCTGAAGTCAGCAGCTCTGGAAGAAGTCAAAAGGAGATCCACAAGGGGGCATAGTCAGCGCTCACAGGTCGATTCCCACTCTAGAAAAGTCAAGCCAGGGAGCATCCATCAATGCATTATATGCAGGTGTTCCTTGACATACTCCAGGGAATTAAGAGAGAGAGAGAGAGAGAGAGAGAGAGAGAGAGAGAGAGAGAGAGAGAGAGTGTGTGTGTGTGTGTGTGTGTGTGTGTGTGTATATGTATATATATTTATAATGTATATATGTATTTTAGGACATATGTTCTAAACAATGTAAAAATCATTTTCAATTTCAAAAGCAAAGGAAAAGAGGGGGTTAGGTCATTTGAGTCGCCTGTGGGAGGCATTACAATCCATATGATCCTAGTCTATACTTACATAGTGTTAAGTAGAAGATCACTTCCCTGGAACTCAACACAAGACTTTAAACAACTGCACTGATGTTAGAGGTTTTTTTAAAGATTATGACCTATTTTAGAAATTGAGGTACCATGAAAATTGAAGAATAACTTTCTACTCTGTGGGAATGTGGTGATGGTGCTGCCACATCCTATCTGTGCAGATTGCCATACTTGGCTCAAAAATGACTCTGGGACTTCCCTGGTGGCGCAGTGGTTAAAAACCCGCCTGCCAATGCAGGGGACACAGGTTCGAGCCCTGGTCCAGGAAGATCCCACATGCCGTGGAGCAACTAAGCCTGTGCACCACAACTACTGAGCCTGAGCTCTAGAGCCGTGAGCCACAACTACTGAGCCCATGCACCCACAGCCCATGCTCCGCAATAAGAGAAGCCACCACAACGAGAAGCACGTGCACTGCGACCAAGGGTAGCACCCGCTCACCACAAGTAGAGAAAGCCTGCGCAGCAACGAAGACCCAATGCAGCCAAAAATAAATAAATAAAAATAAATTGTTTTTAAAAACTGCCAAGCCAAAGGACTTTGATCTCCAATGTAAATAAAATTAGTTTTTAATGAAGTCAAAACTAATGGAAACCATGAAAAAGGACCTTGGATTCTAACAGAACATGTAAAGCATCAACAATGCTGCATGATGCTAACACATTTACAAATTACATTCTCATGTGTTACCTAAAATATTAATCAAATGAAACTCTCATTTGGTTTTCATAACCCCACGAGATGGGTAAGGCAAAGATTATTGTTCTCATTTAGCTAATAAGTCTCAGATCCAGAGAAATTAAGTAATTTGCCCACAGTCACACAGATACTACATAGCAGAATGGAAGCTCGACTGAGATGTTTTTATTACAAATTACATGTTACTTTAATAGCACGCTGTTCTGCTTAACTAAGGGTGGTGTAGCTGAAGGGCAATGACAACAGTCATAGCCTCCCTGAAACACACATATCCCATCATCCTTATGGTTCTTACAACTGAACACATGGGCAACCTTAAACAGAGTACTTCAGATGAGTGTTTTCAAATTCGGTACAGCTGGGGCTTCCCTGGTGGCGCAGTGGTTGAGAGTCCACCTGCCGATGCAGGCGACACAGGTTTGTGCCCTGGTCCGGGAAGATCCCACATGCCGCGGAGCAGCTGGGCCCATGAGCCATGGCCGCTGAGCCTGCGTGTCCGGAGCCTGTGCTCCGCAACGGGAGAGGCCACAACAGTGAGAGGCCCGCGTACCACCAAAACAACAAAACAAAACAAAACAAATTCGGTACTGCTGACATTTTGAACAGAATAATCCTTTGTTGTAGTGGGGCTGTTCTATGCCTTGCAGGACATCTACCCAGAATACGTCCCCAATTGTGACAACCAAACTTGTCTTCAGACACTGCCAAATGTCCCCCAGGGGGCAAAACTGCCTTCCCACAAGCGCATTAAGTTTTAGATACTCTAGGTCTTTCTTGTTCTATGAAATCTGGTTTCAAGTAAGAGATCAGCTCAGCAGCACAACTAGTATGCTTATGTTATAGATGAAAGAAAAAGCTCTAAACTGTAAGCATCACAATGAAAAAAAATCTAAAGCTTTGAAACAAGACTGTAAAAAAAAATCTATCACATTAGGTATAGACCTCTTTACTTTAAAGTTCAGCCAGACACAGAGTTACAACTTCTTAAGCAACTCTGGCAGAAGTAGGATGAGTACTAAGAGACAAACCAAGATGTTACAGGTCCTGCTTATTTGCAGCGGTTCTTCTGGGATATTTTGACCTTTTAATACCACGTATTGGGTCCTCAACCTCAACTATGGTACTCAATTGTTTTGGAGGATAGAAGATTTAGAAACTTCTGGTCTAGCACTTAATGAAGAGAAATATGAGTCACAAATACAAGCCACATATATAATTTTTTTTTTGGCCGTGGTGGGTCTTCGTTGCTGCGCACGGGCTTTCTCTAGCTGTGGCGAGCAGCGGCTACTCTTCGTTGCAGTGCGCAGCCTTCTCATTGAGGTGGTTTCTCTTGTTGTGGCTCGCGAGCTCTAGGCACGCAGGCTTTAGTAGTTGTGGTGCACGGGCTTAGCTGCTCCGCGGCATGTGGGATCTTCCCAGGGATGGAACCTGTGTCCCCTGCACCGGCAGGCAGATTGTTAACCACTGCACCACCAGGGAAGTCCCCACATATATAATTTAAAATGTTCTAGTAACTACATTTTAAAAGGAAAAAGAAACAGGTGAAATTAATTTTAGTAATTATTTTATTTTACCTAGTATGTCCAAAATATTATCATTTAAACATGTAATCAACAGGAGACATTATTAATGAGATATTTTACATTCTTTTTTTTTTTTTTTTTTTTTTTTTTTTTTTTTTTTTTGCTGTATGCGGGCCTCTCACTGTTGTGGCCTCTCCGTTGCGGAGCATAGGCTCCGGACGCGCAGGCTCAGCGGCCATGCCTCACGGGCGCAGCCGCTCCACGGCATGTGGGATCTTCCCGTACCAGGGCACGAACCCGTGTCCCCTGCATTGGCAGGTGGACTCTCAACCACTGCGCCACCAGAGAAGCCCTACATTCTTATTTTCATTGTAAGTCTTTTAACTCTGGTATGTATTTTACACTCATGGCACATGCCAATTCTGACTAGTCACATTTCAAGTGCTCAGTAGCGACAACATTTTGGACAGCATAGATCTAGTCTGTAAGGAGAGGTACAAAGGGAAAAGGAGAAAAAGCTACAGTCAGAACAAAAATCCTATTCAACTTTCTTCATTTTCTTTGTCTATTGGCACAAACACCAAATGGTTATATATCTGCAGATAAAGAGTAAGCGTGCTTTTTACAACATTCTGTTTCAGCAGTTCTGAATTCCTAGTATGTTTCTGGGTTCAGAAATTAATTATTGATCGTAACAGAATTTTATGCTAATAGTATAATGTTATACGGACCAATGGTAAATTCACTCATTTTTTGTAAGACCTATTCTAGTTTATTACAAGTGTAGTTACAACTGTCTTTCTTTAAAAATATTCTATTATTTAAAAACTTAATTGTTAGTCACTAATAAGAGACAGAACCCTATTGGGCCACTCCAAGGCATTGACCTACATCTCTTGTATATATTTACACTGTGTTTGCATTTTAGTAGAGTTTGACTTTGATAGATTTGACATACTGCAGTATAAAAAATATTAAAGTCTCATTTTATGAATTCAAAGACTTGAAAATTTTGCCAAGAATCATGTAGTTTCAAAGCTGGTGGGCTTAATGATTTACAAACTGTGTTTATATTACTGCTACTTCATGGCATCACTTCAGTGATAAATAGAAATACTGGCTATCCAGTAATGTTTAAAAGCATCAAATTTTTACCAGTGATTTCTTTTATTATTATTTTATTTATTTATTTATTTATCTTTTGCAGTACACGGGCCTCTCACTGTTGTGGCCTCTCCCGTTGTGGAGCACAGGCTACGGACACGCAGGCTCAGTGGCCATGGCTTATGGGCCTAGCCGCTCCACGGCATGTGGGATCTTCCCGGACCGGGGCACGAACCCGCCTCCCCTGCATCAGCAGGAGGACTCTCAACCACTGTGCCACCAGGGAAGCCCTCTTTTATTATTTATTATTATTATAAATATAAAATCTTCTTGATAACCCCCAACAGTACTACTCAATGGCATTAAGTAGTGATGCTAATGCTCAAGTTAAAAAGTGTTGCCTGAAGCAATAACTTTAGGAGTTAAATATGATAAAACACTAGGAAGAGTGCAAAAAACTATGAGGGAGCAGTCAGCCAAATACTAGAGATAATTGCTGAGAAAAAAAGGAGCAGCATTAAAGCAGTAATATACTACAGTGATTATATAAGCTCCAAGAACATCCACCCACGCAAACACCAACCCCTCAAACAAACACAAAAACACATAATTCATAACAGAGTCTTGAAATTTGACTTGTAGATCTCCCAGAATGCATCTGTGACTACTCTGTACTTAACTACAAACCTTGGCGAGGCTCTGCAGCTCTAGGCTGTTATTTGGGTAAGGGATAGACAAGGACTGGACCCAAGGTGAGCATCTGAATCAAGGGCAGCCAACCAGTGGCCATCTGCAGCCCAGGAAGGAGTCTGGAAGAAGCAGTAAAAACAGCTTTGCCCAGAAGGAACAATGACAATTAGCTAGACTGGACCTTCTCTCCAGGAGTTGAAAAGGAAAGTATGGAGGGAATCAGTTGTAAACAGAAGAAACAAAAACATATAAAAAACAAAGTAGCAAGGGTTAGTCAGTCACAGTAAGGGTGAAGGCCCAGAAAAAGGATCCACAAGCTGCCGAGGGTGGGGCAGACAGAAGACCGCCTGGTCTCCAAAACTGTTTTGGACTCCAGAACACAAGCTTCATCTGGATTTCTGTGATATTTCTATTTCTTTAGTGCCACTTTTATCCATATAATGAATTCTGAGACCTGAGGAGGTAATCTGAGAAAGCTGCTGCCTAATGCATACACTGTTTTTCTGAATTGGTAAGATATTCCTAGGGAGGTAGTGAGTTCTTGCTTTCATCCCTAGAAGGGCTCAGAAATGCTAAGAGAAAGAGATTCTAATATAAAAAAGTAGCCTTACATACCTGCATTTTTTTCTCTTGCTCATTTTCTCCAATCATTCCTGAACCTGTTACGCTTTCACTTCCATCAATGGACACCTACAGGAATAAAATAAAGCTTAAAAAAATTTTCACATATTGATAACTGTTTAGGCTGGGAGATAAGTACATGGGTACATTATCATTTATTTCTGTGTGTGTTTGAAAATTTCCATTATAAAAAATGGGGGAAAAACCTTTTAAATTATATAAATGATATAATTTCAATGCAGGGAAAAAAACACAGCCCTTTTGATGTAAAACTTAATTGAGGGGCTTCTCCGGTGGCGCAGTGGTTGAGAGTCCACCTGCCAATTTGAGGGGCTTCTCCGGTGGCGCAGTGGTTGAGAGTCTGCCTGCCGATGCAGGGGACACGGGTTCATGCCCCGGTCCGGGAAGATCCCACATTCCGCGGAGCGGCTGGGCCCGTGAGCCATGGCCGCTGAGCCTACGCATCCGGAGCCCGTGCTCCGCAGCAGGAGAGGCCACAACAGTGAGAGGCCCGAGTACCGCAAAAAAAAAAAAAAAAAAAAAAAAAAAACCTTAATTGAGATTTTCCTTCACCTTTCCAAACTCTAGTTTCTACTTTATAATTCATAAGCAGTTCCATCTATACCTCATTGCTTCTTTTATGGCACTCATACTTGAGTATATCTTTGTGTGAATTACCTGCCACCCATTTCTCTTCTATAAGCTTTTACTCCATTCCTTTTTTTGTCTTCAAATGTTTCTTTCTACCCTTCACTTCTTTTAAGATAAATGCTGATCTTCTCCTTGATGCTGTCTGATTTTGACTCTGAATTCCTAGTTTCTTATTTTTTTTTTTTTGCTTTCTTTTCTTTTAGTGAAAGATAAAGAAGCTGTATCTGGGATGTTCTTCACATTGTAAAATGCTGTACCTTTGCTGCATACTGTTCCAAAGCACTGATGGTGTCGGGATCGATTGTGGCATCCCCAGTGTGTAGACCTGCCACTGTCCCATCAGCCTGAATTGCCAAGATGGTGTCAGACTGTGGGACTTGCACTGCATGGTGGATGTAAGCTGTGGTGCCGTCTTCCAGCTGAACTGCCTGTAATGCACTCTGGTCATAACTATCTGAGGGAGTAGAAGAGAACGGCATTAAATTAAAGGTAGTCTGATAAACAGTTACGTATTTAAAGGAAGAAGGGAATGAACTTTTATCGAATATTTACTATGAGCAGGGCCCATGTGCTTTACGTATGTTATTTCATTCAATCCTCACAATGATTCTGTGAGGCAGGTATATTTACACCTTATTGTATGAATGGGAAACTGAGGCTTGAGGAAGTAAAGTCACTTTCCTTAGGACCCAGGAAATAAAAAAAACTAACAATTAACAGTCAAAAATCAGTATGCAGGGCTTCCCTGGTGGCGCAGTGGTTAAGAATCCGCCTGCAAATGCAGGGGACATGGGTTTGAGCCCTGGTCCGAGAAGATCCTACATGCCACAGAGCAACTAAGCCTGTGCGCCACAACTACTAAGCCTGCGCTGTAGAGCCCGTGAGCCACAACTACTGAGGCCCGTGTGCCACAACTACTGAAGCCTGCGCGCCTAGAGCCCGTGCTCCGCAACAAGAGAAGACACCGCAATGAGAAGCCCGTGCACTGCAATGAAGAGTACTCCCGCTCTCCAAAACTAGAGAAAGCCCACATGCAGCAACGAAGACCCAATGCAGCAATCAATCAATCAATAAATTTATTTAAATAAAAAAGGAGTACTAAAAAAAAAAGAAATCAGTATGCAGAGAAACCAGGATCTGAACTCATGTCAGTATGACTCCATGGTTTTTTCCCCCTTCTAAATAACCATACTAAGAAACATACAGCATTGTGAAATAATAAATCTAGCCAATTACAGTGAACCTGTGATCAACTCCCACTGCTAAGGAAAAAAAATTTTCAGAGTTTACTTTTCTCAACTTTAAATAAATTTATTTACAAATTCAAATATTCTATATTTTAAAAAATTTCTTCCTTTGGTTTCACAACTAAATATAGTCTTTTAAAACATTTACAGTCATTCTATAATAAAGTATTTTATAAAGTAATAACAATAGCTAATATTTATTGAGCATTTACTATGTGACAAATATTGTTCCAAGTGCTCTACATGTTTGTACATTTTGTCTTCACAACTACCCTATGATGTGGATACTTATCATAATCCTCATTTCAGGTGATGAAATTGAAGCACAAAAAGGTTAAATAATTTGCTCGGGGGCACACAGCTAAAAGACAGCAGACCCAGATTTGAACCCAGATAGTCTGGCTACAGAGCTGTGCTCATTGCTCCTATGCATTCCACCTCAAACCCCTGGTCCTCCCTACACAAAGGTAATAAACATGAACATTTTGCCATATTTGCTTCAGATAGTTTTAAAATTTTTATTTAGTTTTAAAGACCAACACAAGGGGCAAAGGACCTTGCTAAAGACATTATATTTAAAAGGAAGAAAAAAATCAACAATTTAACTTTCAAGTGTTTAATTTCATATTTTAAAGGCAGCCTCTAGTTGAAGTCTTTCAGAGACCAGGGATTTGCTATTTCAACCTGTTACTGGACAACTCAAATTATTAGAAAGTTTCCCCTTAGACTGTGCCAAAATCTACCATCTTATATTTGAGAGAACAAGCATAATCCTTCTTTTACATGACAACAGCATTTCTGCAACTAAAGGCAGGTCTTATTTTTCCCACACCCTACCTCCCCCTTATTTTATTCAAATGTTCAAAGCTAATTTACCTTTGGAGGTATGGTGAATAAATGCTGTAGTTCCATCTTCTAACTGCACTGCTTGCCCATCCTCTAAACGCAAACTGTCCCCTGCTCAAGAACAATGTTTACATTTAGATCCCATATCTTCCAAGCATATTCTGATAACTCAACAACAACAGAGTCAATAAACCATTAAACACATCATACAAACCTACACTTCCTTTATGGATCCTTCAACATTTAAATAATTTCAGTAAAGCTGCTCTGAATAAGTGTTTAAAGGTAAAAAGATATTTGAATACCTGTTTTAGGAATATTTACCAGGGGATAGGAGAATTGAAAGAAGGAAAAAAAAGAAAATGAGAAGGCGTGTAGGATTTATCTCAAATAATAGAAATATTCACTTAGAACTGTTGCCCATTTATCTCCAGAGTAAAGTCTAGTAATTTCTTTTCCATTAACTTCGAGAGAAAATCTCAATTAAGTTAAAATGGTCTTTAGATCCTCTCTTTGACATCTACCTATCTCCCCTTTCAGAAGGAGACCTAGAGATCAGGACTAAGTTTAAGTAGTAAGAGGCAGTTGGAGGCAGCAAATACTGAAGTATGAGAATCAGAAGGGTAAGTAAATATCAAATACTTACTACTTTTAGGTATGGGTACATGTTGAACATAGGCAGCAGAACCATCCTCCAACTGAATGACCTGACCATCTATGAGTTTCCCATCTAGAACAAACAATTTAAGCCAATAAATTAGCACAAGCAAAAATTTTAAACTTTATACAATTTCAAAATGATATCAACTATAAAAACATACACTACTTAAGATCATGTTCATCTTGATTCTTCCCTCAATGTTCTGAGGCAATTCAATAACACATCCAGTGATCCTACAGAAAGCAGAAAATCCTCCCTCAGCCATCCTTTCTCCCCTCCGATTTTCAATTAGACAAGTTCAAGAGGAAGAGTGGCTCATCTGAGCAAGCTACATGAGTCAAACCTCTATATACCTTTCAGAGCCACTTAGGAATCGTGACCCTGACCCCAGCGAAGCTGAAACTGGGAAGATAGAAAGATGTATCAGTACACATGAGGCCAGCTGTCATTCTCATCCCTGGGGGCTACAAGTCCCTTGACTATGTATACATATGCTCAGTAGCTTTCCAAAAAAACAAGGAATTTGAGAACTAGGCTATTTCTTGGAGCAAAGTAAACACTGATTTAGAAACAATGTTATAAAAGCAAAACCAAATGTCTACTTTTACGCATATTTTGTAAAAACATTAAATAATAATTTAAAGGGAAAAAGTGAGAAAAGTCTTACTAAAAATAGGTCAGGGACACTACCCCCTCCCCTCTTCCTCACTAATTCTGATACCCCAGAGTATCTTCCAAATATCTCAAAACGTGTCCTCAAATTATCAAAACAAAATTTAAGTTAAACTGAAATTACTACCATATGTAGTACAGTGTCTGTAGGAGGGATTGGAAAGTGGTATAACTGCTAGGTGTTCCAACTCTGAGGTTATGAATTGCTGGTAATAACCAATGGGCTGTATATGAGGCACATACCTTTAGAATTGTGTTGTATATAAGCAGTAGAACCATCTGCAAGTGTTACTGCTTGCAGGCTTACACCTTCCATATTTTCTAAATTGTCACCATCTATTATAAAAAAAAAAAGTTATTTTCTTTAGGTAACTATCATATGTGTGTGCTGTTTAATTTTTTAAAAAATAAAAATTAGTCAAAAGGCAGATTGCTTAACTTAGACTCAAATGGGATTTCTTATAGCATTTACAAAAAATATTTCTACATTTTTCTACTATACCAGCATCCATATCAGGGTAAAAATGCTCATAAAAAGGCTTAGCTTTGTGTTGCCTTTAGCTAAAGGAGGAGGAACAAAGTAAACAGTATTGTAAGTTTTCATTTTCCCTTAAGATAAATATTTCCAAACCCACATGATCCCTTCAAATAAGATTGCTCACCTGCCACAGTTACTGCCTCTGTCAGGCACAAGGTAACATGCTGAGCCTCCATTCCTCCTCCAGGAAACTCTGTCATTCCCTGAGAATCTCGATTTATCTGGGCTAACAACATTTTCTACCTTGAAAAAAACGTAGGCATTGAGAACAAAGAACGATGTATATGAAATAAAATCTACAAACAATATTTATGAACCATAAAAAATTGCTACGGAAGTGAACAGTGTTTGAAATAAGCTGAAATTTCACTTAATATGCAGGGTAAAAGTATTTGCCCAAAGTCCAGAGCATGCTTTTAATAATTCATCAGTAAACTATTGAGCACACCCAAGTCTTGCCCATCAGTTCTGTACCATGTCTAAAATTCCCATAATTAGTGTTCTTTGGGTTTAACATGGTTGAAGATTCCCACTTAGAATCCATGAATGGATTGAGTTAATCCTGTTGACTCAATCTTCAGAAATCTATGCTGAACCTGGCCACTTCTCACAAGCTTCGCCATTACCTCCCTGATCCAAGCCACTACCATCTCTCACCCTGAGATGTTACTGCAATAGCATCCTAACTGGTCTCCTTGCTTCTACTGTGACTTCCCTCATCTCCTCTCAACACAACAGTCAGATTGTCCTTTTGAATGAAAAAGTTAGATCACATCTCTCTTCTGCTCAAAACCCTTTGATGATTTCTCATCAGAGTAAAGCCAAAAGTCCTTACACTAGCCTATGAGGCCAATGATCTTGTCCCCATTTCTACTACTCTCCGTCTCATTCGTTCCATTTCAGCCACACTGGTGCCCTTGCTTTCCCTCAAACATACTGGATGTTCTGCTGCCTCAGGACCTTTACATTTGATGTTCCTTCTGCTTAAAACATTCTTCCTGGTATCTTCATTATTACTCCCTCATCTTCTTCCAGTCTTTGTTCAATGGCACCTCAACGAGAGCTTCCTTATTCACCTCATTGCAAACTGTACCTCCAACCCCACAATGATGATATACTCCAGCCCTCTTCCCTCCTTTATATTTCGGCATAGTACTAATAAATTGACATATTACATGTATTTACTTATTTGGTTTTTTTCTTATCTATTTCTCCCTCAAATAGAATGGACAGGTGTTTTTATGTTTGCTCATTGCTGACTAAAGTGCCTAAAAAGTACTTGGCACACAACAGACACACAATTGGTGCAGAATAAATGGATGAATGGCTCTTTTACCAATCATCACCACAACCCCCTTCCTCCCTTTTCCTATCTCCGGGTCCCATTACCTCTGTAGGCCTTGAGTTGTCTCAAACATGAGTTGGGATAATTTAGCTGCCTTGAGCCAGGGAACTGGATACCAGAGCATCTCTTGAGGACCTTTCCAGGTCTAAAGATCTGATTTCAGTGTCAATATTTAAAAGAGCAATATGCAGATAGTAGTAATAATTTGCAATTATATTTATGTTAGGACTACTTGAAGATTTTTGTTTTATAAACACTATAAACTACACCCTCTTTGGATTAAAGCCAGGGACTATGGTTTAGACTCTGAAAGGTATCAGTGCTGTGATAAAAGTCAATCACGGGCTGACTTTTCAGGGATTCCTGAAATATTTCTAATCTATAACTGTTCATAAAGCAGACTGAAACTTCAATACTTCCTTGCTACATCTAAGGGCTAACAGAGAAACCTCAAAGTAAAACTGGTACTCTGCTGTTAAGCCCCCTGATGAGTACAGGATTGGGACAGGCTAATTTTCAGAACAAGTACTGCCACTATATAACAGAAATAAGACAAGGAAATGGAAGGGAAAACACCTATAAAAATGTAGAAAGCACTCTATAATTTTTACAGCATTCGTCTAGAAGACGAATTTTGAAAAAGGCAGATTACAAGTTAATTTGGGTCATGATGTTAAGAAATGCCTATGGTTTGACCATAATTCAAGCATTTGTCCTTTTCATTGAATTACCTATAAATCTCCAAATAACTACATCAACAGGTAACTGATATATCTGCAATAAATAAAAGTTATTTCTTGTCTGAAAGCTGGTCAAGTGTTAACTTTCTTTAGGAAGGCTTCAGGACCTATAGTATCTACCCTAAGGGAAAAAAATCTACACTAACTGAAACATCTTGAAG
The DNA here is from genome assembly GCF_011762595.2 of Tursiops truncatus. Taxonomy (NCBI): domain Eukaryota; kingdom Metazoa; phylum Chordata; class Mammalia; order Artiodactyla; family Delphinidae; genus Tursiops; species Tursiops truncatus. The sequence goes on along the minus strand of NC_047041.1, from coordinate 62,700,850 downwards.
AGACAGCTGATTCCTGGACACAAACTGCTGTCAAATACATGGGGTGGTGAAGGAATCAGAAGAGATCATATGGGCACTACAATTACCAGAGATAATAAGTGATGGCAGGTACACAGCCCATCTTATTCTCAAAAAGGCTCTGTGATACAATTAATGCCCTTTGTTAGAAAATGATCAACTAGGGAAAATATGATAATGAATAGATAATAAATAAGCTAGAGATCAAACACTCTATAGTTGCTCATACCATATCCACCATCATGTCTTGATTATTTCTGGCACCAACATTTTCAGGTTGTGTGAAAATAAGTATGTAAGATACACATGACACCTTTAGAAAGGGCCACCTTGCAAAAGGTAGTCAGCTTCCTGTGCTTTAATAATGAATCATGGGCCAAAATCAGACACAGAGGAGGCTGTCATGGGGGCACAACAGGAATCTCAAATGAAGACATCTGTGTAATAAATAAAGTTCCTGCCTTTCTGGAAGATGATGATGGATATTAGCATAAGAGAAAAAAACACACTTACGAAATTTAGCAAATGTTATATCCAGAATATATAAAGAAATTCTACAACACAACATCAAAAAACTAATAACCCAATTAAAAATTGGACAAAGGACTTGAATAGAAATTTCTCCAAGGAAGATAAACAAATGCCAAACAAACATATGAAAATATGCTCAATATAACTAACCGTCAAGGAAATGCAAATCAAAACCATAATGAGATATCACCTCACACCTGTTAGAATGCCCACTATTGGGACTTCCCTGGCTAAGTGGTTAAGACTCTGCACTTCTACTGCAGGGGGCCCAGGTTTGATCCCTGGTTCGGGAACTAAGATCCTGCAAGCTGCGTGGCACGGCCAAATAAATAAATAAAAATAAAACAAAAACAGTATGGAGATTCCTCAAAAAATTACAAATAGAATTACCATATGATCTAGCAATTCCACTTCTGGGTACATATCCAAAAGGATTAAAAACAGAATCTCAAAGAGAGATTTGCACACTTCTTCACTGCAGCATTATTCACAATAGCCAAGAGGTGGAAGCAACCTAAATGTCCATCAACGGATGAATGGATAAAGAAAATGAAATTTATATATACACAATGGAATATTAGTCTTAAAAAAGAAGGAAATACTGTCATATGTTACAACATGGATGAACTCTGAGGACATTATTCTAAGTGAAATAAGCCAGTCAAAAAAAGACAAATACTGCATGATTCCACTTATATGAGCTATCTAAAGTAGTCAAACTCTTAGAATTAGAAAGTAGAATGGTAGTTACAAGTACTAGGGGAGTTGTTTGATGAGTATAGTTTCAGTTTTGCAAAATGAAAAAGTTCTAGAGATCTATCACACAACAATGTCCATATAGTTAACACTACTGTACCCTACACTTAAAAATGGTTACGACTGTAAATTTTATGTTGTGGGTTTTTTTGTTTGTTTGTTTGTTTTGTTTTGTTTTTTGTGGTACGCGGGCCTCTCACTGTTGTGGCCTCAGCAGCCATGGCTCACGGGCCCAGCCGCTCCGCGGCATGTGGGATCTTCCTGGACCAGGGCGCAAACCCGTGTCCCCTGCATCGGCAGGCAGACTCTCAACCACTGCGCCACCAGGGAAGCCCCTATGTTGTGGGTTTTTAACCATAATTCTTAGAAAAAGGTCTGAACACATATGGAAAAATGTTAGGATCTGTTAAAAACCAAGTGGATACATAAGCTTTTATTCAATTACTTATACAGGTACTCCTCCTTATATTTGATAGATTTCATAATTTTAAAAGTGAAAAATATCCAAAATTATTGGCAGGAAGAAAAAAATGTCTGAAAATTGATGGTTAAAATTAGTAACTAAATACTAGCTGACTTCATCCCTTAAAAAAAAGAATCAGTGTTTCCTCAGTGGTATGAATCTACATCAGACGAATATTTTAAAATGTGAAGCCCTTAGATATTTCAAGTTTGGTCTAATTTGTTAGATACAATTATTACCACAAATTATTATGAAAATATAAATCTAATGGTCCAGGTATAAAGAACTCTAACTACAAGTAACCTTTATTGTGGTAAGAAATGATACAAAAAGAAATCTAGATTAACAAATCTTAGAGGTCTTTTTGCATGAAGCCACAGAAGCCAGGCCTTCAGAAATTGTCAAGCTCAGATCCTAACCTCAGGCTGGTTTCACCTCAACACTTAACAGAGAAGCTATGCCATTCTATTACCTGGTCTCAATTCCAAATTTTCCTCATAAATTTACTACTATACAAAGTGCTTCTCCATTTAAGCATGGTCATTTGTGCTGCATTTTATGACATCTCCTAACCTGGAATGAGGAAGTTCCTTAGTACAGCAACATAAAAATAGCAGGCTAGGGGCTTCCCTGGTGGCGCAGTGGTTGAGAGTCCGCCTGCCGATGCAGGGGACGTGGATTCGTGCCCAGGTCCGGGAAGATCCGTGAGCCATGGCCGCTGAGACTGCACGTCCGGAGCCTGTGCTCCGCAACGGGGAGAGGCCACATCAGTGAGAGGCTCGCGTACCGCAAAAAAAAAAAAAAAAAAAATAGCAGGCTATCCTGTACCTTTGCAGTATGCTGATCCAGTAACACTGCTTTGATTAACATTTGTGGAAAACTATCTTTAAATCCCTTCAATTTTATTTAAATACACCCAGGGAATAAGCATGTTCCACTGATGAAATGTAATTCAGTTAAGTACAGAGTTAGTTAGAATGTGCTGGTGAATGATGTAGAGTTTTCATAGGCTCTACAGAATGCTAAAGGGTAAAACTGAGGGATAGAGTTTATACTACCTATTTTAAAGAAGTAGAATATTCTATCAGATGGGTGAAATGTTGGAAATTGAAGGCTTTCAAACTTTTTGCCAAGTTCCAGGACCATTCAGAAATAGAATATTTGAAACTGACTGGCAGGTACTTGAGATGAGGCCTAGGAGACCTGAAACTAAAATACCTGTGAGAAAAAGAGGTGAGAAGAGACAAGAATTGAGAAATGGACACCTAGGTCTAGTCATCAGGAATGTCAATTTTGGTGATGGTTTGTTCTTAACTGAACCACTGATGTGAAAAAGTACCAAAACAAATCTCTCTCAAACCTCAACAGTGTAGCATTAAAAACAGAGCTTGAGGGCTTCCCTGGTGGCGCGGCGGTTGAGAGTCCGCCTGCCGATGCAGGGGACACGGGTTCATGCCCCAGTCCGGGAAGATCCCACATGCCGCGGAGCGGCTGGGCCCGTGAGCCACGCTGAGCCTGCACATCCGCAGCCTGTGCTCCACGCAGGAGAGGCCACAACAGTGAGAGGCTCACATACCGTAAAAAAAAAAAAAAAAAAAAAAAACAGGGCTTGATAAGGGCACACCTGCATAGCTCAGTTTGCTAAGCATGCCCTGGCTTGCTTTCACTGAGACTAGGGAGTCTGAGGAAGCATCAGGAGAAAGAGAAAGGTTCTGATATATTCAAACTCAACTTCTGACATTGTTCTGTTAAAAAAAGCATAAAGTCGTTTCAAAACTATGATGCCACAAAAAAAAAAAAAACTATGATGCTAGATTGTACTTTATTTCCCTCAAGATAAACACTGTGTATGTTAATATTTTATTACCCAAATTGCTCATCTTGTCATAGGTAAGGGAAGCAAAGCATTGTGAGACAATTATGAAAATGAGAGAGGGCACTCCTGAAACACAACACTATAACAAAATAGATCCTTTGTCCAAAAAAGTATATTGAATAGGACACTAAACATGGATAGTTAAAACATATACCTCTAGTCAGAAAAAACTGTTTGTACAGGTCTTATTTACGAAGCATTTTTCAGATCTAATAACTTATTTGATGGAATAGTCCTGAAGGGCCATAAAAGTTCTTGGGCTCTTCCAACCTCTTCTGAACCCCCAAAGCAGTCCAGCAAACTTACATGTCTTTATTTCTTCATGATGACTATTTAAAATATTTTCCATTTACCTCAAACCTTCTACCCCCACTCCCTCTCCTGCTATCCTCCCACCCTGTCTCCTTCACCACTTCATTTTCAGCAAATTAATCAGCTCCCAACTTCACGGAAAATATAGAAGACAGCAGAGGAATTCTCTGCCAACAAACCTCACTTCACTGCATTTCCACAAATTTCTTCCTTCTCTCCTACAATATTACCTTCCTACAAGGTAAGACTAATCCTTCCAACCTGTACTCTGCATTTCATCTGTCTTTCCTCCTTAGGGATCTCAGGGATCTCTCCTGTAAAAAATTTCCCTCTCTCTGCCAGTTCCTTCCCATCAATAACTTAAAAAAACACAAAAACAGGGACTTCCCTGGTGGTCCAGTGGTTAAGACTCCATGCTCCCGATGCAAGGGGTCAGGGAACTAGATCCCTCATGTTGCAACTAAGAGCCCGCGTGCTGCAACTAAAAGATCCTGCATGCCGCAATGAAGATCCCTCACATGGCAACTAAGACCCGGTGCAGCCAAATAAAAATAATAAATATTTTAAAAAACAAAAACAAAATCGATAAAACAAAATCTTGCCTCTGACTCAGCTACTAGTCTCTCTTTCCTCCTTATCACAGCTAGATTTCTCTAACAGTTGTTACTAAGACTATTTCCTGATTTCCCACTGCTATCCATCTGGTTTCTGTCCCTAAGTATTGAAACTGCTTTGGCTGGTCACTAATCTCCACTTTAACATGAAGTTCGATGGCCATTCCTATGAATGAGAGATGAAAATATTCATCCACAAAAAGACTTACACAAGAATGGCCATAGCAACTTTATCCATAATAGTTCCAAATTGGAATGAACTCAAATGTCCATCATAAAACAGATTAAAAAGCTGTGATGGGGCTTCCCTGGTGGTGCAGTGGTTGAGAATCCGCCTGCCAATGCAGGGGACATGGGATCGAGCCCTGGTCTGGGAAGATCCCACATGCCGCAGAGCGCCACAACTACTGAAACCTGTTCATCCTAGAGCCTTCGCACTACAAATATTGAAGCACACACACTCTAGGGCCCGCGTGCTGCAACTACTGAGCCCACCTGTTGCAACTAGTGAAGCCCGCGCACCAAGAGCCGGTGCTCCGCAACAAGAGAAGCCACTGCAATGAGAAGCCCGCTCACCGCAATGAAGAGTAGCCCCCGCTCGCCACAACTACAGAAAGACCTCGCACAGCAACGAAGACCCAACGCAGCTAAAGAAAAAAAAAAATGTGATGGATACTTTTCTGTCTTATATTGGGTTTGATATCATTGACCTTTATCTCCTTCTTAGAACATTCTCTTACCTTGGCTTCTGTGACTTCCACACGCTCCTGGTTTTTTCCAACTTCCTAGCTAATCCTTTTCCGTTTCTCCTATGGGTTCCTAAATACTGAGAACCCACAAGTTTCCATCCTAGTTTGTTTTTTCATTTTATGCACTTTTCCTCTTGGAATATCATATCCATTCCATTGGCTTCAAAGATCTCTGGAATTTATAAGCTCTTTAAAATCTCTCTAGTCCTTTCTCTTAAGGGCTCCTGATCTATATATCTAGCTGCTTACTGGCCTTGGTGACCTTCATGGTCCACAGTCACCTCCATCTCAAAACAATTTGCCACGAAATTCTACTTTAGTATTTTCTCCCTCCGTGATAAACGCAGTCACCTACCCAGTAGTCAAATCCCCCTTATTCTCCAACCGATCACTAAGAACTATCACTCTAGCTCCTAAATATCTGTCAAATTCATTTGCTTCTCTTATTAGGTTGTCTTAATTCAGGGTACCATCACCGCTTGGGTTACTACATCGGCCTCCTAAAATCCACTCCTACCCTCCTCCAATCTAATCAGTCCAAGTGCTTTCAAATCCAATCAGAGCATTTCTCTGTCTCAAAACCTTCAAAACTTTCCCATTTCCCCATATAGTCCAAATATCATGATCTGGATTCTACTAACTTCTCCAATAAGACGAACAATCATCTTGCGTTGCCCAAGACTGAGAAGCTTCCTGGCTCATGGGACTCTCAGTTCTTTTTTTTTTTTTTTTTTTGGTGGTGGGGGACACTTTCTTTTAAAACTGGGATAGTCTTGGGCAAATCAAGACAAGTTGGTCACTCTATCTTCCAGTCTTGTTCTAGCACAACCTCACATTCTACACTCCAGCAATACTGTTTAAAATTCTAGTAGTTAATGATACTGGTATCATTTAATAATAATATTAATTAAAATGTTAATAATACTAATAAATAAAAATGACTATAATGATAACTAACTCTTCCAAAATACTATATGCCAGGCATTACTACTAATTCATTTAATCCTTCTAGCAATCCTACGAATTAAGTACCATTTTATCACAATTTTGCAGACCAAGAAAGTGAAGCCCACAAAGGTTAAATGATGTCCTTAACTTCACAACATAAGTGGCAAAGTCAACCTTCTAATCATCTGGCTCAACAACTTATACATGAGCTGCTGGATTATTTGCCACTCCCAGAACAGCCCAAGGTGTCTCCTGCATCTCGGCTCTGAACACTGCTATTCATACCCTCTAGAATACTCTTCCTCCTCTCTTTACTTGGCTAAATTCTTCAGATTCCACCAGAAAGTTTTATCTGAACTCCCCAAATTGGGTCAGAATGCTTTAGATGTATTTCCCAAGATACTCTGTCCATACTCTTATAATAACACTTAGCACAGTATACTTTAATTACCTGTTTTTCTCCAGACTGGAAGCAGTATATTTACAGTAACCAGCTACTAAAACATATCTAAGGAGGATTTCCCTATAGATAGATTGGAAAGTATGGGTTATACTTAGGAAGGAATGTTTATGAGCGGTAGTATAACACTATACTTAAGAATAAGGACTCTGGAGCAAAACAGCCTGCTTCAAAATCTCATTTTACCACATATTATCTATGTGACCTTGGGCAAGTTACTTAACCATGCTGTGCCACAGTTTCCCTATCTGTAAAAGGAGGGTACTTCACAGAGGGTATTGTGAGGTATCTGTGTTAAATACAAAGCACTTGTAACAGCACATGGTATTATATATATGTTTGCTATTAATGCTTATCAGTAGTTTAAAGCTAAATGAGAAGAGACTGTACAGCTCTATCTCTTGTCTTATTCACTATTTTCTCCTACTACTGTAAAAGGGTATTGCCAGAGGAGAAAGAAGACAAAAAAGAAAGTTTCAGAGATGTGTTATTCAAGAGGAACTTTCCTCTTGTTCATGCTTTTCCTTTTTGAAAATACCTTTACTGAGATGTAATTCACATATCATAAAATGTACCCATTTAAGGTGTACAATTCAATGACTTTAGTATATTCAGAGTTGTGCAAACATCACCACAACCTGAATTCACAATATTTTTTATCACCCTTCAAAAGAAAACCCTACCTTCCCCTTTCCAAAGCCCTAGGCAACCACTAATCTACTTTCTATTTCTATAGATTTGCTTATTCTGGACACTTCATGTAAATGGAATCATAGTATGTGGTCTTTTGTGACTGCCTTCTTTCACTTATACATAATGTTTTCAAGGTTTCTCCATAAAAGAATAAAAACTAAAAAAAAAATTTCAATCCATAAAAATAATGAATCACTATGTTGTACACCTTAAAAGAATAATAATGTAAATCAACTATACTTCAATTTGAAAAAGGTAAAAAAAAAAAAATCTCCTTTTCCTTCTGAAAGTCTTTTTCCCCTAAAAAGGAAGACAAAAAATAATTTCTAAAGGTGATTTTAGGGACTTCCCTGGTGGCACAGTGGTTAAGAATCTGCCTGCCAATGCAGGGGACACGGGTTCGAGCTCTGGTCCGGGAAGATCCCACATGCCGCGGAGCAACTAAGCCCACATGCCACAACTAAGCCCACGTGTCACAACTACTGAGCCCTCATGCCACAACTACTGAAGGGTGCATGCCTAGAGCCCATGCTCTGAAACAAGAGAAGCTACCACAATGAGAAACCCACGTACTACAACGAAGAGTAGCCCCGGCTGACCACAACTAGAGAAAGCCGGCACGCAACAACAAAGACCCAACACAGCCAAAAATAAACAAATAAATTTATGTTTAAAATAAGATAAAATAAAGGTGATTTTAAGTAATTGACTTTTTAAAAAAATTTTATTTATTTATTTTTGGCCATGCTGCCACATGTGGGATCTTAGCTCCCTGACCAGGGATCGAACCTGTGCCCCCTACAGTAGAAGCTCAGAGTCCTAGCCACTTCACCACCAGGGAATTCCCTGAATAACTGACTTTTAATAACAGACATTTATCTCCTAGTATATTTTCCTTAAATATTATCTTCTCAACAATAAGCATGTCCACTTACAAAAAGCTCCCCAGTTGAATCTAACATGCACTCCTCATTTAAAAACACAGATCTATAATCCATCAACTAAAAACATTTACATACATTCCTAGGTCTCAAATCAAACTGCCCCATCCAAAAGTCTGCCAGTGATTCTTTTTCCTCTCAGCACTTCTGTTTGAAAGGACAAATGCCAGAGGAAAGGGAAGACACTAACCAATAGGTAGGTGGGGAGGTCTCCTAGGAATGTACCACGTTGTCATTCTTTTTTTTTTTTTAATTTTTATTTATTTATTTATTTTTAGCTTTGTTGGGTCTTCTTTGCTGCACGCAGGCTTTCTCTAGTTGGGGCGAGCGGGGGCTACTCTTCACCGCAGTGCGCGTACTTCTCATTGCGGTGGCTTCTCTTGTTGCGGAGCATGGGCTCTAGGTGTGCAAGCCTCAGTAGTTGTGACACATGGGCTCAGCAGTTGTGGCTCACAGGCTCTAGAGCATAAGCTCAGCAGTTTTGGCACATGGGCCTAGTTGCTCCGCGGCATGTGGGATTTTCCCAGACCAGGGCTCGAACCCATGTCCCCTGCATTGGCAGGCGGATTCCTAACCACTGTGCCACCAGGGAAGTCCCTGTCATTCATTTTATATCAAAATACATCTTGTTTTCTGTCTGAATTAAACACAACACATTCCATATACACCATTAAGGTTTGCCAATTCATCTTTCCACTCTAATCAATTTGCCATATGGACTTGGCTATTTCCACCATACCCAGACAACAGATTAAAATGATCAAAAGTCATCCTTGACTAAACCCTCATTCTTTTTTTTGCAGTACGCGGGCCTCTCACTATTGTGGCCTCTCCCGTTGCGGAGCACAGGCTCCAGACACGCAGGCCTGCGGCCATTGCTCACAGGCCTACCCTCTCCGTGGCATGTAGGATCTTCCCGGACCAGGGCACGAACCCGTGTCCCCTGCATCAGCAGGCGGACGCTCAACCACTGCGCCACCAGAGAAGCCCACCCTCATTCTTAAATTCACAACAGGGCAATTGTCAACTCCATGATTTTTTTTTTAAATGGAACCATATATATGGGAACTTGGTATGACAGAGAGCATTTCATCTTTTTAATTTTTTTTGGCCACACTGCCCAGCTTGTGGGATCTTAGTTCCCGGACCAGGGACTGAACCCAGACCCTCAGCAATGAGAGTGTGGAGTCTTACCCACTGGACCACCAGGGCATTCCCTTCAACTCCATGATTTTTATCCTTCAAAATCTTTCTTTTCCAACTCCTCACATATTAATAACTACTGCAATAACTTCTTTACTGCTTTCTTTACTCCAGTCTCTCATCCTTCCATTCCAATAACACTGCCAACTATCTTATTTTGTCTTGTACAACAGTAGAATTTTCATTGCATACAATATTGTAAGAAAAATTTGTTAATAAGATTAATTCCCACTAGCTTAATAAATCAAATCTTTTCGTTTCCTGGTTTTCTTCTTTAACTCTTGCTATCCACACACATAATTTTTTACAGCATTACCTCCCAGAAATGGGACTAGGAGATGAGGGTGGACTGGGGACGGGCCTTTTAATTTCTACCGTATACATTCCATAAGTTAAAAAGAAATTTACCATGTATTATTTTCATGGTTTTAAAACTAGTTACTTAAAAAAAAAGTTACTATAAACAGAAGCATTAATAAAGTAAGGAGCACCTAACTCTGCCTCAGGTATGCAAAGATGATTACATGTGAATATGGGCATAAGAAAGATAAGTAAACATTTCCTAGGGGTAGGAAGAGTAGAGAAGGCAGTCCAGACACAGGGAACAGCCTTTGTCACTGTCCAGTCTAAATCCATCTTTGAAACAAAATCACTTTGATTTTGACAGTACGGTAAAGTTTAAAACACTGTCTCAGGGACTTCCCTGGTGGCGCAGGGTTGGGAGTCCGCCTGCCAATGCAGGGGACACGGGTTCAAGCCCTGGTCTGGGAAGATCCCACATGCTGCGGAGCAACTAAGGCCGTGTGCTGCAACTACTGAGCCTTCACTCTAGAGCCCAAGAACCACAACTACTGAAGCCCACGCGCCTAGAGCCTATGCTCTGCAACAAGAGAAGCCACCAAACTGAGAAGCCTACGCACCACAATGAAGAGTAGCCCCCACTTGCTGCAACTAGAGAAAGCCCGCGCGAAGCAACAAAGACCCAGTGCAGCCAAAAATAAATAAATTAAAAACCAAAAAACACTGTCTCACAAAAGCCATCCCTTAAAATGCAAATTAAGCAAAGAGCAACGACTCAAGCAACCCAACTCTTTAAAAAATCACTACGTCCTGGGCTTCCCTGGTGGCGCAGTGGTTGAGAGTCCGCCTGCCAGTGCAAGGGACACGGGTTCGTGCCCCGGTCCGGTCCGGGAAGATACCACATGCCGCAGAGCGGCTAGGCCCGTGAGCCATGGCCGCTGAGCCTGCGCGTCTGGAGCCTGTGCTCCGCAACGGGAGAGGCCACAACAGTGAGAGGCCCGCATACCGCAAAAAAAAAAAAAAAAAAAAAAATCACTATGTCCTGAAATAAAGCCAGGAGCAAAAAGACTCAGAACTGGGTAAAACCTCAGATTAAAAACCAAAAACAAAAACTAGATAAAAACTTCAAAATTAAGTAATGATGAGAACATCAGGACTCAGAAAGTTCTCCTCCCATGATCATAAACTGTACCTACATTATAAATATTTAATAACAGCTAAAGTAATAGTAGAGGCACAATTCCCCAAAACAGCTAGGTCATCTTTCCATGAAGAATATGATGAATCCTTACTTCACAGCAATATCTCAACCTGCAGCAAAGGGCAATGGACATTTTGCAAATCATATATCTGATAAAGGACCTTTATATACGAAACTCTTAGAACTCAATAACAGATAAACAATCCAATTTTAAAATGGGGGAAAGACCCAAATAGACATTTCCAAAAAGAAAATATACAAATGGCCAATAAGCACATGAAAAAATGCTCAGCACAATTAGCCATTGGAAAATGCAAATCAAAATCACAAGAGAGGGCTTCCCTGGTGGTGCAGTGGTTAAGAGTCCGCCTGCTGATGCACGGGACGCAGGTTCGTGCCCCGGTCTGGGAGGATCCCACATGCCGCGGAGCGGCTAGGCCTGTGAGCCATGGCCACTGAGCCTGCGCGTCCGGAGCCTGTGCTCAGCAGCAATGGGAGAGGCCACAGCAGTGAGAGGCCCGCGTACCGCAAAAAAAAAAAAAAAAAAAAATCACAAGAGATACCACTTCACACCCACTAGGATGGCTACCATCAAAAAGACTGATAACAACAAGTGCTGGCAAGGATATGGAGAATGGGAGCTCTCATACACTGCTGGTAGGAATGTAAAATGGTACACCCACTTTGGAAAAGTTTTCCAGTTCCTCAAAAGATTGAACACAGAGTTACCGTATGACCAAATGACCAAGAAATTCTACTCCTAGGTATATATATACACACAAGAGAAATAAAAACAAATGTCCACATAAAAACTTGTTCCGTAACTGTTCATGGCAGCATTATGCATCATAGACAAAAAAGTGGAAGCAACCTAAATGTCCATCAACAGATGAATGGATAAATAAAAGGTGTTACGTCCATACAGCGAAATATTTGGCAATAAAAAGAAATGAACTACTCATATATGCTATAACATGCATGAACCTTGCAAATATCATGCTAAATGAAAGAAGCCAGCCACAGAAGTCCACATACTGTGTGATTCCATTTTTATGAAATGTTGGTAATAGACAAATCTGTAGATTAGTGGTTGGGGAAGAAAGAGTGTTATGGGGAAATGGGGAGTAACTTAAGTGGGTACAGAGTTTCTTGGGGGGTGATGAACATGTTTTAAAATTTTGGTGATGGTGGCACAACTCTGTGAATACATTAAACCTACCTAATTATTATAATACTTTAAATGGGTGAATTGTAAAGGTATATAAATTATATCAATAAAGCCATTATTTTTAAAAAATAAAAGACAGCTATGGAAAAAATAGGCACTCAAGTATTTGTACACTAAATAATTTCCAAAGTAATCAAAATACACCTGGATAAATTAGTTACCTGTCTTACCTGAGCTTTTGTATGATCTCACTACCTATTCTCTTACTAAACACTTAACAATGAACTGAAACTAAGCACTTAGCAAGAGAATATATTAAATACTGCACAGATTTTTGTCAACTACAGCAAAACACAAGTATCTTCTAGTAAGGTTCGCGACAAAGCCGACCACAACTTCGAACCTACAATTTTTCACATCCCCACTAGGTTATACCAGCTGATTAGACACTTCCAAAGGCTTAAACTGATCTTAAACAAATAATCAGTTTAGCAATTGTATTCTTATCTACTCTTTACTTAACTTCCTTAATGCGTAAACTTAAATGTTAAAAAAAGCAAAAGGGGAGAGAAGAAAAATTGATTTACGTTCCACAATAAAATGTTACAAAGCAACCAAAGCATTCGTATACTCTTTGGCCAAAACCGAGAAAAAAGGAGAATGATAAAAATGACAATTTCTAATATTCGCTGTTAGGCCTCAATGACCATAAAAATTTTTTTTTTTTTTTTTTTTTTAGTGAGGGAAACAAGAAATCTGTGCACGATCAGAGTGGGAGGAAATTCTGGGTGCGATCTACAGGCGGGATGCCGACCGGGCCCTCAGCCAGTTCTGCCGCCGGCGCCCCAGCTAGGGCCTGGTGCCGACCGGGATCCAGCGTCTCAGCCGGAGGAGCTTCGCCTCGGCGGCGCCAGGGGACTCGCTCCGCGCGGAGGTCAAGCCGAGAAGCGCCGCCGGGCTCCCAAGGGCTCCACCCTCCCCTCCTTCACTCCCTCCCCTCGGCAGTCCCCTGAGGGGAACAGGCGGGGCGCAGTGCGCAGAGACAAGGGCGGGGGGGGGGGGGTGCGTCCTCAGTGAGAAAAGCTCCGCCGCCCGAGTGGCGGCCGCGGGTTATTAATAAACTCCGCTTCTGCCCAGGCGTCTCTACCGCGGCCGGCCGTAGGATCTGCAAGGCCTGCGGCGGAGGCTGAGGAGCCAGAGTCCGAGCCCGGGCCCTACCGGGCCCGCGCCGCCACGCTGAGGGCGGCGGCCGGGCGGAGAATAATGCACACTGGGTAAAAACACATTTATATACGAACCTCCGAGAAAATTTTCCAACAATTCCTTCGTCCGACCACCATGCACCAGGACAGGAAACAGCCGCCCGGCCCCTCAGCCCCGCAACCAGCATAGTGGGTCTGAAGCCCGCCCCCAGCCTCCATTGGGCTTTCATTACGTCACTCACTGGACGCTTCCTGCTTGCCATTGGCTCAAATTTAGGCGACGCGAAAGGAGACCGCCTTATCCACGCCCCTTTTCCTGACGTCAGCCTCGCCTGGCCTTACAGCCAGCGCCTGAGTGGCTTACCCAAAGTGCGGAACAAAGTTTTCTGCTTCTGACTGGTTGGCAGAACCGCTCGTCCCAGCGCGACACCGCCTCGCTGACAAGTGAATTATGCAGAGTCTGTGGCCCCAGCAGGAGGCGCCATTTTGTAGCGAGGGAGGGAGGCTGGTCCTTGTGACTAGCCGGGAGGGAGAAGGGTTCACAGGCGCCATTTTCCCCACAGGGGCTAGGAGGTGGCCTTGGCGCTCCCGGTGGGCTTGCTGGAGCGCGTTCTGGAGACCGGGTGGGCTTTGCCTAACAATTGCCGAGTGTCGTCCCGTTGGGAGGGAAGTGGTAGGGTGGGGTAGGACAGGATGGGACGCCTCACCGCTCCCTGGGGGCTCTCGGTGCCAGCTGAGGCCTTTGGTCTTGGGCGGAGGCTCTGCTTTTCCGAGAGCTGCTGTATGCCTGTCACTGGCTGCCAAGTCTCCCTTTGCTTTTCCAGTCGCTGGGGCATCATCATTGGTAGGAGGATGAGCCTCCTGCCTCAGCTGAAGCTCCGGCGTAGCTCGACAGCGGGGTGGTGGTCTTGGACTCTGCTGGGAGACACTGCGGTTGCTTTTGCGCTTTCATGTTCCTTAGGTTCAAATTTTGAAGTCGTCTGTAATGGTGTTGCTAACTTTTTTACTTTCCCTTTTGTGTGTGTCGCAAATTAAAGGAAAGTCAAAAGGCTGAGGAAATCATTGACTCGGTCTCCCCAGTATTAAGAATGGATACAAATTAGTTGTGAAGTTTAGGTAGTGTTTCTTGTAGCTCTCAACCCAGAATTTTTCTTGAGCCATTGGAAATACTAGTCATTTCAGGAGTATTCAGTATGTATTCATATGCTTTGGCAACCAGGCTGAATAAAGATGAGGTAAAGTGTGTAGACTCAAGATTTGTTAAATCTGGTGTTCCAAATGTAGATTTGAGTTACTAAGAGATTGAGAAGGATGGTCCCGTTGTAACTGGAGATTTGTGTCCTGCTTACAAAAGCTGGACAGAGCTGGATGATGTTTGATCTAGTGTCTTTGCATTTCAGGTGATTATGGAATGGCCTAAGTGAGGATAATTAAAGTGTTTTGATTTACATTCGAGTCCAGTTTGAGATTTTTAACGAGACCTTCTTTTAGGTAGGGAGTGAGGGGCAGGCTGCAGACCCTAACCAAGGTATAGCTGCGTAATTGGTGCCCAAATGCCATTGGAAGGAAAATAGGACGTTGAGTGTCGTTTGAATACATAGTCTTTAGAAGTTTAAAGTAGTTTTTATATTTTATGCCCTTATAAGAATAAAAGATGTGGCACATAAAATTGGATTAGGTTGCTTGAAACTGGAGGAATTGGCTCATTCAAGTCTTGTACCCAATCGATAGATTTCCCTTTTTCACAGAGAGTTCAGATGACAAACGAGGTGTTTTAATTTATACTTTCTGTACCTTCTAGATGTTATATCTGTATTTTATAGTCAGAAATATTATTAAAAGAATCAAAATACTTTTATGCAATATAGTCATTTATTACTAAGTCCTGAATCTCTAGTCTGTTAAAACACGGTAATACAGAATCTCAAAAGGAAGTTAAAAATCACCCTGTAATCGTAGTTTGCAGTTACAGGACATCTTTTTATCCCCAGGACCTACTGAGTGGTTGTAAACATTGAATGGTGGTGGTGGATAGGATACTATAATTCTAATCTGATTCAGGGAGAAACCTTAATAATGATTTTGTCATAGGTAGTGGAACTTTGTGTTACAGTATTTACCACTGACTATATATAGAACAGAGTTCAAATGTACATACTATTCAGGGCCATCCAGAATCTTCACATTTTCCCTAAATCACTTCCTATCCCTCATATCTTATTACATGTTAACAAATTAATGGCATGAAAACATTTTACTGCCAATCAGTACTAGTCCATGCTCTTACACAAAGCTGGACCTTTTCCCCAGTTTTCTAAATAGGCTAACTTATTTCTAGACCCCTTCAAAAACTGTTGCCATCAAGGTTTTAAAAACATTTCTTTCAGTAACTAAAAACTTCCTGGAGAATTGGTTGATTTTGGTATATTTGTACAATGATATAACCATTAAAGTATTATATGTATAGGGCTTCCCTGGTGGCGCAGTGGTTGGGAGTCCGCCTGCCGGCGCAGGGGACACAGGTTCGTGCCCCGGTCCGGGAGGATCCCACGTGCTGTGGAGCGGCTGGGCCCGTGAGCCATGGCCGCTGAGCCTGCGCGTCCGGAGCCTGTGCTCCGCAACGGGAGAGGCCGCAACAGTGAGAGGCCCGCGTACCGCAAAAAAACAAAAACAAACAACAAAAAAGTATTATATGTATAGAAAAAAGATACGAAGAGAATTTCCTGGCAGTCCAGTGGTTAGGACTCCGTGCTTTCGTTGCCAAGGGCTCGGGTTCAATCACTGGTTGGGGAACTAACATCCCACAAGCCGCACGATGCGCCCGAGAAAAAAAAAAACAAAAAAACGTAGAAATAATGCATTCAACTCTTAAAAGTAATTATGTCTAGGAGAAGGTGATTTTGAGTTATCAAATTATTTTCATATAGGTTTATAATAAATTTTTATTATGAATTTGTAGCTTTTGTTTAAACACTGAAGAATTTTTTTTTTTTTTAAAACTTCTTATTTCTCTTCTGTTTTTTCTTTTCTGAAAACACTAAAGAATTTAAAACCAACTCTCTCCATTGGAAGTTGTGGCTGTTAGATGTGTCACTTGTCTTACAAACTGTAGCGCCATTTGTAAAGTAGAAACACTTATTTCACAGTGTGACTGGGAGGATATGTGAGAATGTAGATAAATGTAGCACAGTGCTTATCAGAGATACTTTTCAAGTGCTTAATAAATGTTAGCCCATCTCTCTCCAGTCCTCACTTTAATGGTCAACAGCAGTGATTCTTAAGCACTTTGACAACTCCTTTGAGATTCAGATGAAAGCTATGAAAAATATACTAAAGACTGCAGTTTCATAGGACTCCTGGACCCAGAATTAAGAGTCCTTGGTCTGTAGAATAAACTCATTCAGTTAATCAGCTTCCACACCGAAAGCATTAATCAGAGCTTAATTAGAACATACTTTTGGAAGTGTATGAGGAAGTTACTTAAAATGTTCCTTTCCAATCTCAGATATATAGTTCTCAGTATATATGCTGACATAGACATAGGTATAATACAACTGGTAATGTTTTGTTAGTGGCTAATTGCATGATTCTCCTCATTTCAAGCTATCTAGTGACTCCAGTGTGTGCAATTTTTCATTTTACCAACTCTACCCCTGGACCACGTGTTAACCCCATTCATTCATTACATCTTTGAAAATATCACCCAGTAAGTGAGCTCCAAGGTTACTAGTTGTGGTTAATGTGTGTTAGGTTTATTTTAGTGGGAAACTAAGAGGAGAGTAAACTCAATTTACAAAATGTTATCAATCTAAAGCTCCTGAAGATTCCTCCTGCTACCCACCCAAACTCGCACCAGCTAGGGCTATTTGATAGGGTGATGGGATTTAAAAAACAAATGAGCAGCTGGTAGCAAAACAAAGTATTGGGGGGAAGAATACTTTCCCTATAATAAGGGGATAGCTAGATCTTAATTTGTATTTAATAAATAAACATTTTATGTTACTTTTTAGAGAACTTTAAACAAATTTGAGGCTTAAGAAAACTGAAAATTGAGATAGTCATATATCATAAAATTCGGGCTTCCCTGGTGGTGCAGTGGTTGAGAGTCCGCCTGCCGATGCAGGGGACACGGGTTCGTGCACCGATCCGGGAGGATCCCACATGCCGCGGAGCGGCTGGGCCCGTGAGCCATGGCCGCTGAGCCTGCGCGTCCGGAGCCTGTGCTCCGCAACGGGAGAGGCCACAACAGTGAGAGGCCGGCGTACAGCAAAAAAAAAAGTTTGTAATCTCATGTATCATAAAATTCATCATTTTAAAGTGTACATACACTTAAGTAGTTTTTAGTATATTCACAAAGCTGTTCAACCATCACCATTATCTAATGGAAAACACTTTCATCATGCCCAACAGAAACCCTATGCCCAATAGCACTCACTCTCCATTCCCTCCTCCCTCCCCACCCCTGCCCAGTGTTCCCTAACCTATTGATTTGCTAATTATAGATCTTTCATGTAAATGAAATCCTGTGACTGACTTCTTTCACTTTGTTTTCAAGGCTTATCCACATGTAGCATGTAATTGTACTTCATTCCTTATTGCCAAATATCTGATTATTTGGATATACCACATTTTGTTTATCCATTCATCAGCTGATGGCTGTTTGGGTCGTTTCCTCCTTTTGGCTATAGTAATGCTAGTATGAACAACTGTGTACTAGTTCTTGTGTGGACATATGTTTGATTTCTCTCAGATATATGCATCATCTGGGAGTGGAATTGCTAGGTGACACTATTTTCTACCTTTTGAGGAACTGCCAAACTTTTACACAACAGATAAGCATTTTACATCGTATCAACACTATGAGGGTTTCAATTTCTCTTCTTCCTCACCAATACTTGTAATTGTGCACCTTCTTGATTATAGACATGTTAGTATGTATGAAATATCGCATCATGAATTCTGATTTGCATTTTCCTAATGACTAGTGATGTTAAGCATTTTTTCCTATGATACTGGCCATTTATTTCTTTGGAGAAACGTCTACTTGGGTTCTTTACTGTTTTTAAATGGGGTTTTTGTGTTGTTGAGTTCTAAGACTTCTGTATATACTCAAGATTAACAGATATTTTCTTCCATTCTCTGGGGTCTTTTCACTTTCTGGAAAAGTGTCCTTTAAAGCACAAAGTTGTAAGTTTTGATGAAGTCCAAGTCATCTGTTTTTTATTTTTTTATTTTTTTGCGGTACGCGGGCCTGTCCTGTGGTGCTTGTTGCTTGTCCTGTGGTGTTATATCCAAAAACTATTACCTAATTCAGTCACGATTTACACCTGTATTTTTTCTAAGACTTTGAGATCTTATATTTAAATCTTGAAACCACTTTGAATTATTTTGTATATAGTGTTAAGGGTCCAACTTCATGTTCTTACATGTAGATACCCAACTGTCTCAGAGCCATTTTTAAAAAGATTCTTTCCTACATTGGTTTTGGGACCCTTGTTGAAAATCAATTGACCATAAATTTAAGGGTTTATTTCTGGACTCTATTTTATTCCTTTGGTCAGTATAAGGTATTTATCCTTGAGAATTCCCTGGTAGTCCAGTGGTTAGGACTCTGCACTTTCACTGCAGAGGGCACAGGTTCAGTCCCTGCTAAGGGAACTAAGATCCCACAAGCCGCGAAATGCAGCCAAAAAAGAAGAAAAAGAAGTATCCTTACTAGTACAATCATGTTTGCTTTAAAGATTGTTTTGACTATTCTGAGTCCCTTGTATTTCCATACAGATTTTAGAATGTTTGTCAATTCCAGCAAAAAAGGTAGCTTTTACAAGGATTACACTGAATCTGCAGATCAACTTGGGAAGTATTGCTATCTTCACAATAGTATGTCTTTCAATTCATGAACATGGGATGTCTCTATTTAGGTGTTTTGTAGTTTTCACAGTGTAAGTTTTTCACTTTTGTTTATTCCTAAGAATTTTGGGGATGCTATTGTAAATGGAATTTTCTTAATTTCACTTTCATTTCATTGCTGCTGTATAGAAATACAACTGATTTGGGTATATTGATATTATATCTTGCAACCTTGAAGAAGTCATTAGCTCTTTGTGTTTATGGATTCTTTAGGGTTTTCTGTGACATCATGTCATCTGTGAACAGTTTTACTTCCTCCTTTCCAATCTGGATGTCTAATTGCCCTGGCTAAATCCTCATGTACAATGCTAAAGAAGTGGCAACAGTGGGCATGCTTGCGTGGTTCTTGATCTTAGGGGGAAGTGTTTAATCTTTCATCATTAAGTCCATTAGCTTTAGGGTTTTGGTAGATGCCTTTATTCAGGTTGAGGAAATTCCTTTTTATTTCATTTTGAATTATTAAGAGGATGTTAAAAGAAACTTTTTAAAAAAACTCTGGTAGGAAGCATTTAAATATAGGAAATACCAAGTGTAATTGGCAAATTTCTATCTATACATGAAAGCAGAATCTATAAATACATAAAGGAATTATCACCTGTGCTTTTATTTATTATTTTATTATTATTATTTTTTTGCGGTACGTAGGCCTCTCACTGTTGTGGCCTCTCCCGTTGCGGAGCACAGGCTCCGGACATGCAGGCCCAGCGGCCATGGCCCACGCGCCCAGCCGCTCCGATGCATGTGGGATCCTCCCGGACCGGGGCACGAACCTGTGTCCCCTGCGTCGGCAGGCGGACTCTCAACCACTGCGCCACCAGGGAAGCCCTCATCTGTGCTTTTAAAAAACCTCGAAGGGGAATTACGTCTCAAAAAGTTACTTAAAATATATTCCTCTCGGGCTTTCCTGGTGGAGCAAGGGTTGAGAGTCCGCCTGCTGACGTAGGGGACACGGGTTCGTGCCCCGGTCCGGGAATATCCCACATGCCTCGGAGCGGCTGGGCCCGTGGGCCATGGCCGCTGGGCCTGCGCGTCCGGAGCCTGTGCTCCGCAACGGGAGAGGCCACAACAGTGAGAGGCCCGCGTGACCAAAGAAGAAAAAAAAAATAAAAATATATATATATATTCCTCTCATAGTAATAAAATTCTGGATTTCCAGCTGGATGTCTAGTTTCCCTTTGTAAAAACCACATGCACCAAAGTGTGAAGTGCTATTATTGCAAGGGTGGCCAACTTCATCAAGGGTAAAACCTAGAATTCAGGAGGGATACTGATAAATATTCACAGATAATCTTCACCAAGATTTAAAATTATATAGAACAGAACTGACATTTTTATAACCAATATGCTTTAATGTAATTTTAGGTCATTCATTTTACAAACACTTATGGAATGCCTACTATGCTTAAATCATTGTGCTAGATCTTCCCAAAGACACGGTTTATATTAATACAATTCCTAATGACTTTTTCTTCATGCTTGCTTCAGGGACTACATCTGGGACTGAATAGCAGCACATAGCCATAGGGCTGCGGTATGGCCACCCCTGCTCTACACTCTGGTCTCTTCTAGAGGTGAACACAGCAGCCACTATCTTGATAAGGTGTGTAGATTAGTAATCACCATTCTGTTACCTGCAGAGAAATAGATTAACATCCTTTATTTAATACTGATAAACGAATAGCTTTTATAAAAATGGATGGCTTAAGTTTACAAAAAAGTGAAGATTTTATGCTAATGTCAGCCATTAAAAAAGACAAAATACTGAAACCCAGACAAAATCAGAATTAACTTGTATAAATTAAAAAATAAGTTATAGGTTAGTGAAACTGTGGGAAAGGCTGTATGTTAAATAAATAAATAAAATCTACATGCAACTAATTACAAGTTTATAAATACTACTCTCGAAAAGTTATCTAAAAGTCCTATAACCTTATTTAAAAACACTGACACATATCAAGATCCATAATCTATAAGAAACTCTAATTTGATGTTATATTTAAGGAAATACTGAAAATAATCGAGGTATATATTTGATGTATTAGAAACTACCATCTGAACAATATTTAATATTAAATATAGTTTAATTTTAAGGTCTTTCATTTCAAAAATCCATAAACGTAGATTAGTTTGGACTGTATGACAGAGGAGACAATAAAACGTGTTCTCAAATACATGCCAATACATTTTCTTGAAACAAAACCTCAGCAAACGAGAATTTCCATACTGTGCATGGGAATAACTAAAACCTTTATTAGATATGGTTTCCAATAACAATGTGAAAATTGGAATTATCAATTCAAAGAGCAGTGAAGTTTGAAATTTAAAAAAGTAGACTAGATATTAGGTAGGGGATAAAAGGTAAAGGAAGACGAAAATGTTTAATACTATTCAGTATCTCCCCTCTGTACACAATGTTGCATATATACAACTACTCCACTTTAATTTTACTGATTTTATATAATAGTGAAATCTCCTGAAGCAACCTAGGGTTTACAGATGGTGTCCAACTTGGGGGGAAACAAATTAGGAACACACTTGATTAACAGTTTTCACCCACACATTTTAGACAGACATTTTTTTTTCTTTTTTTGCCAAGATTTTCATAGTAAATTCATAAATATAGGAAATACTTTCACTCCTTCAGTGTTAAAATAGAAAACCAAACAGTGCCAACAGTAGTGGCTTAATTACTGGCATACAAGAAAAACACACCACCAATGGGTTTTCTTCATTATGCATTTTAAATAATGTGTGCATGTTTCATTTTTACAGTTATAAATTTTCTGGTCTGTTTTGACAACAGCACTTAATAGTCCTGAATCCACTGAGATGTTGCTTTCAATTTGAAATATTGTGTGTATAATGTATATAAAAAATAAACCAATGTATGACTCTTCTGACAGATGTTTCATATCAATAAAAGCTTATTTTTGAACATGCAGTTAGAAGAGAGGGAAGCAAGCCAACCTCTCTACATTGTCTTGTTGCTGGCCTGTTTCTGCAGTGGTATCAATAGTGGTTTTTGGAGGGAACCCTGTGCCTTCAGCCTATCTAAGACCAGATACCACCATCAACAAGAGGGGGAGAGGAGATGGGAAAAGGGAGGTGGGCAGGTGTTAAATGTCAATTTTAAAAGTGTACATTTTGTGTTCTTTCTAGGTATAGCATAAAAACAGATCAATGAGGAAAAAATTTATAATTAGGAAAAAACTGCAATCAAATGAAGACATAAAAGCCGAATTAAGTTCTTTTAATAGACTGCATATATAGATGTTTAGCCATACTCTTTTATCAACTCTTTAAGAGTAGAACTTTATATCCAATTTACATGCTTCAAATATCATCTTTCCTATTTGTTACAGTAAGGTCTTGTATCCAAATATCCACTTGTACACTGAGAGCTTTAAGAAAAAACAGGACACAGAGGGAGTTGCCATTTTTAGCAGCAATGAAATATCACTAACCCCTTTTAACATACCGAATTCAAGTCACTATCAGAGGTGAGTGCACCACAAAGTCACCAGGTACAAAATTGCTAATTCATTTTTAAATTAATAACTTGAAATTACCCCTGCCCCCCACCCCATTACATCCCATCTTTTTATAAACAGCAAACATTTTGCTATTTTATACATAGGCTAGCAGGCTTGTTTCAATATGAAAGTGCTAATTCATTTACAGATTTTTTTTTAATCAGTTATGTAGTGCTACAATAAATGTCCAATAATCTACATAGGAACAATCTTTGATGATGAAAATGATGAAGATTGAATAAGGCTATCGATTACCTTATCTTATTTACATATAAAGAATAGATACCCAATGGTGAGGAAGAGACAGAAATCGGACAAATACTCATAGGTGTAAAAATTACATCTACCTCTGAGCTTATACTGTAAATGAGACATTTTAAATAGTCCTGTAGCCCATGCCTATTTTTTCCTCGGAAAAAGAAAAGCTGCCTTCATGACATCCCCTCTTGTTGCAGATTTCCACAGTGTCACTTGAACTTTCAGTCAGAATCTTACTTTCTTCAAAAAATAAAGAAAATACTCCCTGCCCCCCAGGTTACCTCCCTCCCCCGCCAAAATTCCTCTGGATTCATTTTCAGTGCCAAGTTGCATGATCAGGTCCCACCTCCTGGGTTTTTTTTTGTCCATCTATTCATCAATTAGTTTAGAGTGGATAACATGAACCAGTTCTGGAACCGCTACTAGGAGGAACACAAGCTCTTCACTACAATCACACTGCAGGAAAGTGGTAACTCAATTCATCCCTGGTGCCGGGCCTCCAAAATTGAAAGAACTTGGCACAACTGGAGCACTGAATTTGTATCCTCCATGCTTCTCAATCATTTTGGATTCTAGAAAAACAAATATGTGAATGTTTAATAGAGCATTCGATCACCTTACTGCTTTGGAGAAAAGAAGGAATTGACAGACATTAACAATAGCTTAACCACCAGTACTAGCCAGGAAGTTCCAAACTTTGGCCTCTGTTCTCCCTCCAAATGTATAGAAGAAAGAGTATATTATGTAGAGAAGACGAACTCTCTTGTATGCTACAGACTTCTTAGCCAACTTTCACTTTGCATTGTTTAAAAAGAAAAATCTTTACTCTATTTTGAGTCAAATACTAAATCAGAAGGATCCAATCTCCAAAGGTAATTACAGCTAATGAATCTAATGCAGGCAAATTCGAATTAAATACTTTAGAAAGCTGTGCCTTTTTTATAAGGAGGAACCTCTTTGAATATAAAACTAGTCTGACGCAGTATTAAGACCTCTAGAAAACTACTAGGCTGTGTATTACCTGAAACATCCTGTATTGAAAGGCATACTGAAATGTTTAACGATGAAAAGAAATGATATGTCTTTAATATAGTTTTTAAAAATTGCAGTTTTCAAAAAAAAATTGCAGTTTTCATAACTTTAAAATTCACAATTTTAATGGAATTTTCTACTATCAAACCAGCCCCATGAGATTTAGCGACCTTATCAAAGCTACTGCACACTGAAAGTAGTCTTCAACTATGCTTAAAATCAGTAAATTATGGCCAAAACCAAAATTCCTTTTTTCATTTCTACAGATTGGAATGAATTTCTTATCACCTCCAACAACTGTAGCTTTTATGTAATTTTAAATCACTTAATTTAAATTTTAAAGCTGTATCAAAGTCATTAATTGCATTAAAGAGGGGTTGAGGTTGGGACTTCCCTGGTGGTCCAGTGGCTAAGACTCTGTGCTCCCAATGCAGGGGGCTCAGGTTCGATCCCTGGTCAGGGAACTAGATCCCAAGAGTTTGCATGCTGCAACTAAAGATTCCGATGCCGCAACTAAGACCTGGTGCAGCCAAATTAAAAAATAAATATTAAAAAAAAAAAAGAGGGGTTGAGGTCAATTAACATACCATGGGCTGCTCTTCTTTGATCAGCTAGAGTTGCTATATCCTGTAACTGTTTTCTTTGTTCTTCATTAAGACCATGAGTCAGAGCCTGATACCACACGGGATTACGATTTTGTATAGCTATCAAAAAGAAAACAAGGGAAAAAAGGGCAATAAGAGAGTCCTGGTAGTTCTTTTCTGTTCTATTCCCTCTACTCCACCTCCAATACTGAAATTCTGATCTAGTTTATATTCTCCCAATAATAATCTAAGGTATTTTAAATTACTTGTGAAAAAAAGATACAGGGGGAAAAAAATTCTGGTTTAGCATTATGCCTCAAAAATCTAATCATAGTCATAATTCTTATCTCTAGTAAATAAGGATTTAGAGCCTAATCCAATTGTTATATAATAAGTAACAAACTAGGGAAACTAGAAATAAAGTTAACCCAAACCCCTTAAAAGATTAAGAGTTAAAGCAACTTATTTTTTTCTGCATTGCTTATTCTGCATTGCTTATTCAAAAAAACACTTTCTTAGATATATGTACTGTCTTTCCACAGAAAGGTGCTCTGCAGTATTTAGTTAAAAATGTTCTCTATAACATGATTTTCTACTTCTACTTTATTGCATTTACTGTGGATGAGCCTTCTATAATAAACCATCCTTTAGGGATTAACATGTGTTTAAGTATACAAAATACCAAGTCATGGACAAAAGCCAGTCAGTAAGTTCTTGGCACTTCAATCAATCCTTACAGCCTGCCATGTAGCTCAGAAACAATTCCTTGTGTTTCTGTAAGCTTGCATCACAATTGCTTTGTCATGGGCTTGGAAGATTAATGCTTTGGTTATCAGAGAATTTATTCTACATCAACGTTCATAATGCATAGGAATGATAAAATAGCACAGTAGTTAACTCTGGAGGGAAAGGATGTTCAAATATAGTGCCGATTCTAATTTCTTAAGTTGGGTTAAAGAACACAGATGTAAAAAACAAAAACTGGCACCTAGTATTCCGTAGCCACACACTGTGAAACAGGAGAAAAGAATAGAGATTCCAAGACCATAAATGTTATATAAATGGTCAAATTCTCAGACAGGTAAGCATGGGTTTAGCCAGGGGGAAAAAAAAGATACACAAATACATAAACATAAGAAACAGACATAACAGTAGATATTTCTGGGGAAAGCTGGGAGGTTAGAAATTAGAAGTAGGAAAAACAAACTTGTTGTGTAAACTTTTTGAACTATACAATTTTCCTATGACGTGCATATTTCAAAATGACAATCTAAATAAAAGCAAAATAATAGGATGAGGAAAATACACTGAATCTCTAAGGCAACAGTAGAAGTAACTTTGGTTACTCTGCCTAACAATCCTAAATCACATTTTAGTTTGGGTTTGATATACCCAAAACCCCTTCTTTAAGGGGCAGACGTAAATAAGAACAAATTGATTCAGGAAAATGGATCATACGGAGCTATCTGAATTACATATAACAAGTTAACTTACTTTGAAATATAGCTTTAAATATCTGATACTCATCAACAGGGTTATCTTCATCATCAATGATCGTGGAATAGCCTTCCAGGGCAGTTTCTTCAGCGTCATCTTCTTCCCAGTCTTCATCATCTCCATCTTCGCCTGCTTGCTTAGCCAGGATCTCCAAATATTCTTGTCCATCTTCATCAATATCATCTTCATCACTCCCCAGTTCCTCTGCCAAGTCATAAAAAGGTGCTCTTGTTAACACTGGAATATTCTGTTACTCACTGTAACTCAGTGACAGTGATCATTGTTGGTGAATTACAAATCACAACTGAATAAATTCAAGGAAGAGTTCCAGGAATTGGTGTTTAAATACATATTCAGCAATAAACAGAAAAAAAATTCTCATAGAAATCTAAGAAAACTAACCACAACTGTTAGTACTAGAAGTCTGAAAAAGGACTGCATAATATGAGAACCAGCACTTGGTGTGCTGAGACTTATGGTATATACCAAATCAAATACCAACAGTACAGTAGAATAGTTTATTATATCCACAGAATACCTTTTATGAGATTTTTTTTTTAAAGCCTCGCTGGCTAAGATAGTAAATGATAAAAGACAAAAATGGCAAGTGTTATATTTTGAAACCTTTACAATAATTTCTTTTAAACAACATCCTATCAGTTTATATTCTTGTAGTCTATACTGTCTTACAGGTGAAATGTATTAGCCAACATCTAATTAACTTAATTTTACAGTGTAGATATAGCTAGATTTTAGCACTAATAGACAGATGTTTACCAACACTAAAAACCTGCCAACAGGGCTTCCCTGGTGGTGCAGGGGTTGAGAATCCGCCTGCCAGTGCAGGGGATACGGGTTCGATCTCTGGTCCAGGAAGATCCCACATGTTGTGGAGCAACTAATCCCATGTGCCACAACTACTGAGCCTATGCGCTCTAGAGCCCGTGAGCCACAACTACTGAGCCCGCGCACCTAGAGCCCGTGCTCCGCAGCAAAAGAAGCCACTGCAATGAGAAGCCTGTGCACTGCAACAAAGAGTAGCCCCCACTCGTCGCAACTAGAGAAAGCCCACATGCAGCAACAAAGATGCAACACAGCCAAAAATAAATAAATTATATATATCTATATATCTATATATATACATATATATATATATAAAAGCACACACACAAAAAACCTGCCAACAC
Organism: Tursiops truncatus; assembly: GCF_011762595.2. Lineage (NCBI taxonomy): Eukaryota > Metazoa > Chordata > Mammalia > Artiodactyla > Delphinidae > Tursiops > Tursiops truncatus. The sequence continues at coordinate 62,673,414 of NC_047041.1, read as the reverse complement.
TGGAACTATATACGCCTAGAACTGCTTTACATAATGGTGATACAGCTGAAAGTTCCTGCCTTCATGGACCTTACACTCTAGTTCTATGAATGAATGAACATGAAAGCATTTGGCTATGATCCCACATTTCTTTAGGAGAAGGGCTAAAAGAACAAGTCCAGTGATATTTCTAACTGGGTAATAAGACTGGCTTTCTCCATCGCAAATCCCTTACCTGTTTCATCATCATCTTCAGCTTCATCATCATCATCACTGTCATTCTCGTGTTCTGCATGGCAGGCATATGCTCTTTTTAATCCATTAAATAAAAGAATAAAAGCTGGCAAAATCTGTCCAGAAACCTGATTTAAAACTTGTGGTATTTGTTCCATATCAATAAGAGCACATAGGCCCAGAACACACATCTTTCTGTCGTGAAGCCTAAAAAATAAAATAAAATATTTCCTTATTTTCCTTTAAAAAAGATTTTGCAGAGTTCCTTACAAAGTAAATAAAGATCCAATATATGTCACTTACCCCAAGAAACAATCAACATCATTAAGCCACTGTGTAATAAAATGATTTGTAACTGGTTCAACATTATTAGGGAAGCGAAGATTTTCTAAGGTGTTGAGAAGTAGGTGTGGATTATAATACAAAGCTGCAATGGCAACTTGCAGGCACATTGTTCGAAGTTCACTTGTCTTCACCTCTCTTGTCAGTCTCTCTAAAGCTGCTTCCACAAATAAGGGAATACACTGTAGAGAAAGACAGCGAAACATTCCAAAACTGTAAGTAAAGCAGCCGTTAACTACCCACCCATATTAACTTTCTTGTTGCCTCAACTAACCCCCCTTCCATTAAATGATCCAATTTTTACTGTTGAGCCAATTCAGTGGGAAATACAATTTTAGAGAAAAATTGGTCCTCACTGAGCTATTAGAGCCCCACCACAATAGCAATATTGGATTCAAAATATCCCTACTGACTAACCTTATTGTGGTAATCATTTTGTAATATAAACATTTATCAACTCATCACACCATATACCTTAAACTTATACAACGTTATCTTTCAACTATGTCTCAATAAAGATGGATTTTCAAAGTCCCGTTGAAACTGACCATGGAAATTTAATGACTAAATCTATCTTATTGCAAAGTGATAGTGTAGCAAACAATACTCTCACAATATACTTAAAAAAAAATCTTGTCAAAACTTACCTTGCATAACAAGTAGCCATAAAACTTGCCAGTCATATTTCCATACATATTAAATATACAATCATTATTAAATTGGTTAAATTTTAAATGAACAATTTTAACATGTTATCTAGGTGTCATAATAAACAACATACAAAATATATAGAACAAATGCCCAAAATGAAAAAGTGAAGGGAAAGATTCCCTCTCTGAATCCTCCAACACGAATCATTAATAGCTTCACTGACCTGGTCAATGCCACGCCCTTTGCACTGCAGAATGATGACCTCTAACAATTTTGCTGCATGACATTCTGCATCTTCTCCTGCAACTCCTGTAAGAACCTGATCAATACAAAATATAAACTGCAAGGAGGCATCACAAAACCTTGAATCAGTCTATAGCTGCTGAAGTATTTAAGGTATTCTAATTAATATGAGTGACTGCAATAGTCATTGTACAGACTATAGTCTAAAGCACCCGTAGGATTTGGAGTTATTCGTCTGTAATACTGGTCTACATAATCAAAGCACATCCCATGTAGTGCCATTCTGGACCATAGCAAGTTGACAACCACTATGTCTAAAAACATACTGACAATGGAGAGTGAGATGAGCAGGAAGTAGAGGCAATCTGTTGATGGCAAAGGCTGTTTCCAGACAAGAAATAAAAGCATGGACTTGATGTGCTCATTAGCACTAGAGGAATGTAAGGGTTAAGGATAACGGTTTTGGAATAGGAAAGTAGATGGTATAGACATCTCTGTTTCCAGCGTATTAACATAAACAATATAATTTGGCAATAAATAATAACATAACTAGATGATTATTTTGTGACTAAGTGTTCAGAAAGGAATGACATCGATGAGGACAAACACATCTGAAAACTTCATAAAGCGAAATCATTTTTTAAATGCCTGGTGTTGGGACTTCCCTGGTGGCACAGTGGTTAAGAATCCACCTGCCAGTGCAGGGGACACGGGTTCGAGCCCTGGTCCAGGAAGATTCCACATGCCACGGAGCAACTGGCCCCAGGCGCCACAACTACTGAGCCTGCACTCTAGAGCCCGCGAGCCACAATTACTGAAGCCTGTGCGCCTAGAGCCTGTGCTCCACAACAAGAGAAGCCACCGCAATAAGAAGCCCGCGCACTGCAACAAAGAGTAGCCCCAGTTCGCCCCAACTAGAGAAAGCCCACACACAGCAAAGAAGACCCAATACAGCCATAAATAAATAAATATATTTATTTTAAAAACCCAAAACCCAAACATTTATAACTCCAATTAAATGTCAGAGGGCAGACATAAAACAAATACTTGTCAAAGCCATTACTGAGAGATCTAGAAATCAAAGCCATTTTCAGTTTATAACTCTTAAAGCTCTTATTCTGTCAGACCCGTATAATATGTTCACCATAATGTGGTACCACGTCTCTTCACAATTTTTTACTTTTTATAGCACCAGCCTCACATGCTTATATTAACTAAAAATGACCTACCTTTTTGCACATACTGTATATCATTTCAAGGTACTTGGTATCAGACAGAAGTGTGTCTGTATCAACTGTTACATAATTATGAAGCAGAGGCATCATATCTGTATTAATAAAAAAAGCATCAGTTAAGTATCTTTACTAACATATATGCTGTGTTTCTGAAAAAAATCTCAGAAAAAAAAAAGTCTGAATGTTCTGTCCCTAAAGTTCACTTTTAATTATTCACTTATAATTAAACATAAAAATGAGGCTATTATTAAAGTGCATTCCTTCATATTTAGCAGTTAAAAGATTATACAAAGAAGACTGACAGGGGGCAGAAGGTAAGAATCTGTGTTAAAGAAAAAAATCTCAAGTGATAACTAAATCAAAATGTATAATGGGTCATCTTTGAGCACTAATTGCTACTGATAACTTATCCAAACAACAAAACACTTAGAATATTCAAAAGTTTGTATTCAAGTGATACACTAAAATTGAATACAAATGGGGAGGAATCCTTAGTATTTCTATGATGACTTGACTTACCTGTAAAGTAATCAAAGCCATCTTGCTGAAAAACCTCAAATACCAGAGGTAGTAGCTGCCACATCTGTGGAGACACTTGTTGACATGTCAAACTATGTGCTAAAGAGAAGATCTCCTCGTAGAATTCTAAAAGAGAATACTGAGTCATTAGGACAATGCTTGCTCATATGAAATAGTAGTGTATTCTTAACACAATCAGAGATATATACCTAAGACATGCTGTTGTAAAACAGTTCCAATGACCTGTAAGCAGATTCCTTCAAGCTGCTGGGTTATCTAAAAGAGAAGAAAAAAATCATATGGAATTGTAGCACACTGAATGAATTATTAAATAATGTATAATAATTCAATGCATTTCAATGTAAAGTCAATATTGTGAACAAATTAATATTTTAAACCTGTTTCGAAATGACTCATATTATGAAATTATGAATCAATATAGGTATGAAATTTAATGAAACACCATTACAATGAGACGAAGAACATGCATAGTTTACCTATAAAGTAAAGGAAAAAAAAAATTTCCTGGAAAAATGCAGGTAAGTAAGAAAATAAAGGAGCCACATCATTCTGCAGAGACTAAAATTTTTTTGTGTGTAAACATAGATTAATTCAGGCCAGACATAATAGAGTGTAATTGAGATGTAAATCAGTAGCTTACTGAAAAATTATTTAAAATAAGGCATTATTCCTACCACTCCCAATAATTTTTAAGCCACCTCCATTTTATATAACAGTGAGCTAGGCCCCCAAGTCATACAAGATAGACAGAAAATACACACTCCCCTTTTGTCAGTATGGTCCTCAATTGGATCCCAAATCCCTGGAAGTCATCAGAATGTTTAAAAAGTGGGGGAGAGGAAATGAGATAAAATTTACTAATCAGGGGCTTCCCTGGTGGCGCAGTGGTTGAGAGTCCGCCTGCCGATGCGGGGACACGGGTTCGTGCCGTGGTCCGGGAAGATCCCACATGCCACAGAGCGGCTGGGCCTGTGAGCCATGGCCGCTGAGCCTGCGCGTCCAGAGCCTGTGCTCCACAACGGGAGAGGCCACAACAGTGAGAGGCCCGCGTACCACACACACACACACACACAAATTTACTAATCAGATATAGAAGCAGGATATCCATTTCGAATACATATACTCAATACATCTTCAACTCTTCAAATATAGTAAGCAATTGATTTGTTAACCGTAAGGATTAGGATTCCTCATGGCTTCTAGCTATCTCCAATTATAATCTACAAAAAAAATCTGAAAGTTTACTGAAACTCTCAGGTTGCAAAAGGCAGTTTGTAGATAATCTGAAAACATGATTTATGGATTTAAATATCTGCATTGTAATTATAAACACCAAATTTAGAACAATGCTTACTTCTAAGGGAAGGAAGTAGGGAAATGAGATTAAGAAGTGGTGCCCTAATGGTTTCAATTACATTATCTGAAAATTTTTCTTACTGGAAGTCTAAGGATATACCATGGAACGTTAAAAATCTAATAAATTTAGGTGGTGGGTAAGGGGTACTGGTTAGTTTTCTATGTTTTTTACTCTTTTCTGTATGTTTTAAATAATTCCACTTTTAATATTCATGATTACAATTCGCTTACCTTTCCAAAAGACAACAGTAAAAGAAGAAAACTAGGAAGATGATGGTAATGGTTGCACAACGTGAATGTACTTAATACCACTGAAATGTACACCTAAAAACGGTTAAGGTGGTATATGTTATATGTATTATACCCTAACTAAAAAAAATTTTATTAATAAGGAAAACCAGGAAGAATATGTTTTCCTAGGAATCACCATAATTTTGGATCTGAAAAGGTAACCCTAAGAGGGAGCCAAAACCCAGAGCCTTGAGGGTAAAGATACGGTGATACAAATACCTCCTTCCTATTCCTTCTAAAATATCTGTCAGGTACCTACACAAGGGTACTAGTTAATAGATAGCAAAATCAAGGTATGTGAGAAGATGACCAGAGAATAGGTAAGTCAGAGCCCTCCAAAAAGCATAGAACAGTTGGCTTGAAATTCCCTAAAACCTTTACAACACTGGATCGTTTTCTTACTTCTTTATGATCTTCAACTACACTAAGAAGTGTGTCGATGGTATTCAGGATTCCCATAGCAGTAACTGCTTTGTCATCACTTCCTTCTTCATCTGGCCCAGTCTGGATTACTTGATTAAATGTCATTGCCTACATTCAAGAGAATGTAATTAAGGTTTGCCATTAAAGCAGTATAAACACGTTTTTGTCTAAAACTTTTAATTTTTAAAATGTTCTCACTGGGACAGCACAACCGATCAGCATTTCCAAATCAACTAATATTACTTAAGAGCTTGGGCTCTATAATCAATGGTACTGCTCTGCCACTTACTAGGTCACCTTAAACAGATTACTTGACCTCTTTTTCCTGACATCTCCATAGATACTGTGGGCAAGGCATAGAAAGTGCTTAATATTATGAATAGTTTTATTTAAATTACTGGCTAACATTTGACAATGCCCAAATACTAGTCATCAAGGTTTTTGTTGCCATTGAATTCAATCATTTTGAAAAATACTGAGCAACTGAGCAAAGTCATTAGTTATGAGGAATCATAATAATCAGCTTTTTATAATGCAATATACTTTTAATGAACACTACTATATTTATCCAAATGTCTTTACCCACTTCAAAATCAGCTGTTAAAAATACACACAGCAAATACCAAGAGTTAGATTCTTCAAACCTCAGTATTTAGCAAGAATACAAACTGCACCAAGTAAACCATTGTATAGAGAATATGAATGGATAATTGTTGGGTACATGTCCATATTTTCTATTACCCTTAAATAATTTATGTTGTTAATTCTCAGAAGTTCAGGGCTATGTACAATAGACAAAGGTCAACTACGAAATAACTATTTACACAAATTTCACTTTAAAAATCTATTTATAACGATTATCTCTATCTTTCAGTTGGTCCAAAGCATTCCAGGAAACCACACAAACAAAGCAGTCATGATGCAATGAGTACAAGTAAACAGCTCTGCACTGTAGAGGCATACAGCTCAGGTGTGAATCCCAGACCCACCCCTCCTAATTTGAGCAAATTACTTAAACTTCTTATACCTCACATATTCTCTCAGTATAGGAATATTCCTCATAGGATTGTGTGAGAATTAAATGAGTTAAAATATATATCAAGGGCTTAGAATGGTGCCTGACATACAGAAGCTCTGTGAAAATACTGTAATCTAAGTAATGCATAAATGACTGGTTCAAATAACATACCAAATGTTGTGTCATTTCTACTGCAATAGGAGTAACTTCTTCACTATACTCGCAGATCATTTTCTGAATTACATTGGTAAGATCATCATTTTCTGTTTCTCTTATAATATGAAGAAGAGCCTGCATGACAGGTCTGATGAATGGTGTGATGTATTCTTTAGCTGTAGGAGACAGAGAAAAAAACTTTTGGCCAAAACAGCTAAAACGCCTTAAAACCTGACACAATATACACCAAAGAGTAAACAAGAAATCGTTTCAAATAAAAAGGAAGACAATGTATCACGTTTCTACGATTATGCCTTGTACAATTATGCGTAAGCACATTGCACTATTTTTGAGATATAAATCCTTTACCTTTCTCTTGATTGCTGATCAGCACTTGAAGTGCAATGGCAGCTTCCACTTTAACAGGCATTTCCCTATCATCAATCAGACATCTTCGTGTCAGCTCTAGGGCTGTTTGCAGGTTCTGGTCACTTTTGAACTTCACTTCACAAAAATAGTGAAGGACCCAGCAAGCCTTTTTTTAAAAAAAATGCAGTGAGTTACTATAGGTATCTTACATTAAATTCCACCATGTGACAATATCTCTAGTGTCAAAGTGCTATGTGTGGGAATTTGGAGGCTGGCCAGTGGTAGATATGTCCAAAGACACAACACTCGACCAGTACTATGATCCCAACTTACTCTTAGGCTACATGATGTTTGTGTGGATAGCAAGACCTGAATGCAAAACACAGACAGACACTGCTATCAGACACAGATGAAAACTATGCACACATTATGAGCAGCCATTTAAAGACTTATACGAAAGTCTAGAATAAAACATGGCTTTAAAGTGAACATTTAAAAGTTTCCATATAAAAGTCCACACAAGCAGTTATTCATTACAAGACATAAATGTATAAATCAATACAGCTTTAAAACATACCCTCGCTCTCATGTAGCCTAGTTCACTGCTGAAGAGAGGGAATACATGATTCTGCAACATATATTCCATCTGATCTTTGTAGATCTTTTTCTGTAAAAATAAAGTTCCAAATACAATCATCTCAAATGCCAAATAGATACACAAGTTTTAAAAATGACTACTGATGTCAAAACATACATTTATTCTGGAATTTTGAACCACAAGATCCACATCCATTTTCTTATTCTCGAACGTTACTATCAAAAATCACTGGGTACATTTTTTTAGTCCTTTTACATCATTTGTTTAGAAAGCAATTATGCCAAATCTTAACATCAATGGTGTTTAAGTAATGGGAAGAGTGGTTAATTTTATTCCTTAGCTTATTAAACGTTTTTTGTTACAAAACTATTTATATAAAGTTATATTAATATAACTATAAAACGTTAATATAAAACTATTATAGTGAAAGAACCTCTCTGGAAAGGTTCTAAATGAACAATACAACATAGATTGAGAAATAGCCTGCTCTCAGAGTAATAATCTGGATATCTAAAGATACTCCTGTAAATCTTAAAATAGGGTCTTTTCTAAATGGTAACAAGTTTTTAAGAAGAGTTCCTTGAATTGCATATTAGGATCAACATTAAAAATTGACAACACTTTAAAAAACGAAAGTGACTAACGAGACATGATAACTAAATGCAACGTGGGATTCTGGACTGGATCAGGGACCAAACAACAAAGGACATTAGTGGGAAATCTTATCATATGTGAAAGGGGTCTGTAGATTAGTTAATAGTATCATATCAATATTAATTTCCTGGTTTTGAGAATTGCGGCATGGCTATCTAATATGTTAACATTAGAAAAAGTTGGGTGAAGAGTAATGGGAACTATTTTTGCAAATTTTCTCTAAGTATAAAATTTAAAAATATAAAGTTAAAACAAAAACCTGAATGTGAGAACTCACTCAAGATTCCCAGACACAACAAATAACCACGTAATTTACCCTTTATAAACGAAGAGAAGAATGGGTGGACAGATATAGAAAAGCTGAAAGATACACAAAATATACCCACAAGTTAATGGTGATGAATTCAGTGGAGCATCATATGCAGCAAGGTTTCTGGGAGTAGGATGAACTGTTGTCTAAATATTTACTTACACTTTGAAATAGTTATTTATTAACTTTAAAGTGAAAACAAATTTCAGATCTTATGAAGTCAGACGAAATGTGTACAATTAAGGTGAGGTTTCTAAACATACATCTAATCCAGTCAGCCATTCTTTACCAGAAAATGTGTGCCACAAAAGCATGATGTTCCTAGGCTGTGAAGGGATATATTCAAGCTTACAAACTTCCTTAAAGATCAATTTTCTGAGAAGAAAAAAAGACTACTTTACAATTGTCTTGCAACATGAAAAGAAGATAACTCATATGCAAAAAGAATTACCTTCAGCTCAAGCAACAGCAAAAAAGTATAGAGGACATTATTTCAAAATCAAATTACATGTGTACTTCAAAGGACATCAGCAAGAAAGTAAAAAGATAATCCACAGAATGGCAGAAAATACTTGCAAACCACAAACAGTTGATCTTTGAATAACGAGGGGGTTGGGGTGCTGACACTCTGCGCAGTTGAAAATCTGCATTTAATTTGCAATTTGACCTGCATATCTGTGATTCCGCATCTGCAGATTCAATCAACTGCAGATCATGTAGTTCTGTAGTATTTATTGTTGGAAAAAAATCCACGTGTTAAGTGGACCCAAAAACAGTTCAAACCTGTGTTGTTGAAAGGTCAACTATATATGAAAAGTTTCTAGTATTTAGAATATATAAAGAACTCTAACAATTCAACAATAAAAAGACAAAAAACCCAATATAAAAATCGACAAAAAATTTGAATAGAAATTTCTCCAAAGAAGATATACAGTGGACAATAAGCATATAAAAAGATTCCCAACATCATTAGCTATTAGGGAAATGTAAACCACAATGAGAGTACCATTTGACACCAACTGGAATGGCTGTAATTTAAAAAGACAGATAATAAGAAGTGTTGATGAGGACATAGAAACTGGAACCCTCACACACTGCTAATGAATATATAAAATGGTACAGCCACTTTGGAAAACAGTCTAGCAGTTTCTCAAAATATGACCAGCAATTTGACTCCTAGGTATGTATTACCCAAGAGAAATGAAAATGTATGTCCACAAAAAAATGTGTACAGAAATGTTCATAGCTCCATTGTTAATAATAACCCAAAAGTAGAAACAAATGTCCACTTACTGATGAATGGATAAATAAAATGCAGCGTATCAATACAATGGAATATTATCTGGCAATAAAAAAAGAATGAAGACTGACACATGCTGTAACATGGATGAACTCAGAAAATATGATAAGTCAAAGAAGCCACTCAGAAAGGAACACATGTTTTATCATTCCATTTATATGAAATGCCCAGAATACACAAATCCACAGAGGAGACAAAAAGTAGATTAGGGCTAGGGCTGGGAGATTTGGGAGAAAATGGGGAGTGATTGATAAAAGGGTTTCTTTTGGGGATGATGAAAATGCTTTGGAATTAGAGTTGACGATTGCACAGCTCCTTGAATATACGAAAAACCACTGAACTGTACACTTTAAATGGGCAAACCATATGGTATGTGAATTGTACCTCAATTCTGTTTTATCTCAACTGCTGTCATTAAAACAAACTAACTGTGCTTGTGCACGCATGCATGCATGCACGCGCGCGCGCGCACACACACACACACACACACACACACACACACACAAGTACCTTCAGAAGTATTTCAGCTAAAGAGCCAATCATATGTAGGGCTCCATCTTTTTTTCGAGGATCAGCATTTGGTTCTGTAAGAATCTGGTAGCAAAATCCCATAGTCTTTTGTAGTACCTAGATTAAAAGAGAAAAGTATGCTTTACTGGATATCCAAACAACCCTTTTAAAACATTGACAACAAAATGACCTATATGGCTACCATTAAAAACTAAATGTTCGGGATTAGCAGATGCAAACTATTATATACAGAATGAATAAACAACAAGGTCCTACTGTATAGCACAGGGAAATCTATTCAATATCCTGTGATAAATTATAGTGGAAAAGAATATGAAAAAGAATGTATGTATATGTGTAACTGAATCACTATGCTGTACAGCAGAAATTACCACTGTAAACCAACTACACTCAATAAAATAAATTTAAAAAAAAAACCAAGTGTATATCTGAACATATTTTAAGTATTAAAGCAAAAGTTATCCACATATTAAATAACCTACCTCTTTCCTCTTACTACAAGCTGTAAACAAAAGTGTCTGGGCAGCAGTGGTAGGAGAGATGAAATCCTCAAACACATCTAGAGAATAAATTTAAAATTAATACAGAAAATAGTAATTTCAATTTTTTCAACAAACATTTTCACATAATTTACAAATGATGCTCTGTAACAACAAAAAAGGACCTTAAATTTTTGCTAAATCTTCACAGAAAACAAGCATGAAAACAAACCCAGATCCCCATATAACTTTGCAAAAGCCTAATTCCTTTTCTTTCCTGTACAAATTAAGTCTTAATCCATCAACTTCTCCCAATGATTATTTTCTTTCATACAAAACCCCACTACTGTGAGAATTTTCACAATGCGGTCACAACAGTACAAATGACTGAAAGTACATAAGATTTTGGTACAAAGAAGGACTAATACTCAACATCAGCCAAATTACAATTCTTTAGTCCCATGCAGAGACTCTAGCTTCCAGTATGCGTCGTCTCCATTTCCACACACGATGACTGACGTCGAATCCAAAAGTATAGTTTAGACACTTAGTGTTTAAGCTGTAACCTTGAATTTCTAACAGATCTGGCATGTGCCAGAAGCATATCCAATAATCATAACTACTAACACTACTGTATTTGTTTCTGCTAAAAATGAAGATTATCATTCTCAAATGCCAAAACTAATGAATAGCTTCCTGAAAGTCTAAACAATGAATAAATTGCATTAAAACAACAGAAGGCTTTTCAGTTCCTAAGGTGAGGCCTTAATATTCAAAGTTTACTATATACAAATTTAACTACCGACATACTTTGTTTCTAAAAAAGTGAAAATTCGTTACCAAACTTCATGCGTATATATTCATAGGGGTCTTCTTGCCAAAGTTCCTCATCAGCATCTGTATAGCACATCAATGGAAAAATAACATCTTGGATAATGCCCTGCAATTTAAAAGTTAAGATAAGTCGGTCTTCAAATTTAAACTTTCAAATTTCCGTTAAGTGCTAAAACAAAAGTAACTCTCCAGTTTGTGTTTTAAAGCTTAACATCAAACTTCAGTAAAGCATTTAATGCATTCTCAGATCGACTATCAACGTACATATTCTTACCCTCTGTGCAACGAGTCATTGTAAGACATGTGTACATAGGTAGCAATTAAGTATTCCGAGAAAATGCAATATGAAATTTTAGTCCATCAAACCCTACAGTTCTAAATAAAGCAAATAAATTACATTGGAAATAGTACATAAGCAAATTAGCCTCAAAAGTAATTTGGTGAAATAGTCCTTTGCCTATTCCAAATTACATGATGTTAGCTAATCATGTTAAACTATAATCATGATCCAACAGTAAGAACTTAAAAGCAAATTTTAAGATAACAGTTTCAGATTAAAAAATAATCTGAATATCCACAATATACCTTTTATAAAGTTTGTCAGGATGTTGCATCATTTTCCTAATGTACAATTACCAGAACTAGACTAAGTAACATAGGTCAACAAAAAAAAATGCACTTTTTCAACCTTTTGGTAATTAATGTTATTTCTATTACATTTTCTAGAAAAATAGTTCAGATAGAAAATTATTACTTGTATATGAGGCTTCAGATTCTTCCAGGTGAGAGCATGAGAAACTCCTTGATTAATATAATTTAATGTCTGTTGTAAAACTCGAGGAGCCATATATTGCTTCTCCTTGTACTGATACAACACTTTCAATAAAACCTTTGAAAAAAAAATTTTGATCAAAAAATAAAGTTTAAATAGAAAGTTTAACCACTTACAAGCTAGCAAAAACATCTGACACTTCTTACCCAGGTCATTATCATAAAATAACCACCATATTCTTTTTAAAAGAAAGTAATTTTTTAAATTATGTATTGGAGAACCATATTTATTCCCAAAGTATTTAAAATAAACAAACTGAAGTAACACTGTGTGTCAAAGGACTAGTTTCTGATTAAGTATAAAAAGAAGAGAAAACCATATGCTACTTGTGGAACATACCACAATATTCTGAGACAGCACTATATTGTTAAAATCAGCTTCTAGGCAAATCCTACCCAAACCATTCACCTACTTATTTAACGTCTGCCAAGAGTTCTAATTCAACTTGATACTTGAGAATAGCAGTTGTCAAAATATGGTCCACAGACCTCTCAGAAGGTCTGACAGGTCAAAACTATTTTCATAATAATGCTAAAACATTATGTGACCTTTTTACTGTGTTGACATTTGCATCGATGGTACAAAAGCAGTGATGGTAAAACTTCTGGTTCCTAACATGAATCAAAGGAGTGGCACTAAAGTGTACTAGCAGTCATCATATTCTTTACAGCCACATAATCGCAGAATAAACTTTCCTTAGGAATGTCCTTAGTGAACCAGAAATATAAATATTAATAAATGGGAAGTATACATATAGCACTTCTGCTACATACTAAAGTACGATGGTTGGAAGAAAAGCTGAAATAGTAGCTTTTCCCACCAAATATTATCATAAGCATGAAAGAAAAACTGATAGACAAATTATGATTATTTAGACTTTTGTGTGTGGCAGATTTTTTTCTCAAAAATGAACAAAATGAGCCTCTCCAAGGAAACTGACAATATGTTACTGGTGTTAAAATTTGAGCTTTCAAGCAAAACTAGAATTCTCAAAATCTTACATCCACTACTTAGATCCACCTGACAGCTTTCCAATATTTAAAGACAGTTATGAGATCAATGGTGATATTAATGACTGTAATTTTTTAAAACTACATAAGGAAATCTATAAACATTTAGAAAATCGGCATAGACTCAATAAGTCAATATTTTCCAATGACCAGGGCAGTATGTTATAAAATCATATATGGATAAAAGACCCATTCAAAGTGCAATGGATGTTAATATAACAGAAGATGAAATGTTTATTGTTACAGCTTCAAACTCTAAATTACAATTAACCTTTAAGAAAATACCATTGTCAAATGTTGGTGTGATATCAAAAATTTCCCCAATTATATGAAAAGTATATTAAAAGTCTTTCCTTTTCCAACTTCTTATCTTTGAGACCAAATTATCTTTATTTACTTCCATTAAAACAAATTGAAACAGAATGAATACAGAGGTAGACGGGCATACAGCTGCCTTTTATTAAGGCAGACATGAAAGTCGTAAAAATGTGTAACAATGCCATTTCCTCCTGCTAAAAATTTTTCATTTTGGAAAACAATTATTTTTAACAAAAACATGTATTCTGTTAATATGTAATAGGTTTGTTATTTTTTAATAACTTAATACCATTAAATTTAGTTTCAATTTTTAATACAGTACATATCACAAGGTATAACCCCCATAAATGGAAGCTTGTCGATGTTCTCAATAATTTAAGAGTGTAAGGAGGTCCTGAGACCATAACATTTGAGAACTACTACAGTGTTCAAAATGTTAAAGACTGCTACATGCAATCTTTGAATGCCAAAGAAACTAGAAATAAGCAAGACAAATTAACATAATAGTGTCATGTTTCTACTTGGAAAAATTATCTTAGACTTACCTGTTGGACACCAACAGCAAATGCCTTCAGAAATACTTCAGCAAATTCATTATACTCCTTGGAAACATTGCCAGGGCTTCCATATCTAAAAGAACATTCAAATGCCCATCATGTCTTCATAATGCTTTATATCAGCACTTATAAAAAAAAAAAACAAATTCTTGAAAAAAATAAACTCAAATTATCATATATTGAGAAATGTGTACCTTTCAAAAAGCCTTGCTAAGATATGTAAAGCCCACTTCTTACATTTCCACCATGGTAACTCAGGTCTATCATCTTCTTCAACTTGAAGTGTTTCCTTTAAAGAGACATTTATTTAATGATAGACAATACAATCTAAAAGGAATAGTGTGAGTTCAGAACAGACTCACAAAAACATGAATCCTCCTCCAATGATGGCCTTTCATAATAAAAGGCTAGAACAGGAAAAGTATTAACCCTTATTTAAATATAAGAGGCACTTCACTTCACTACTTAGTTACAAAGGACATGCTTTCTCAAAGTCTTATAAAAGTTTAAACTCAAACATTTTAGTCAAGATCCAAATAATATAAATCAAAGTCATGGCAAGTAGCTTAAACTAGTATAGTTCAAATCAAAAGGGCATGAAAAATTTCATTTTAGAAATCCAGTTTCAAAAATATTAGTATACATACATAAATATGTATGTATGAGAATGTTCATTTACAAAACCATTTGTAACAGAAAAAAACTGCCAAGAACTAAACATTCATTAACAAGGGGATGTTTAATTATGCAACATCCATTAAGAGAATGAATTGGTTCATTATATATTGACCTAAGACATCCATGACATATTTTTAAGTTAAGACAGAGAAATGAGACTGTGGAACAACCAAAACTCCCATACACTGCCAGTGAGAGCGGTGGTACAACCACTTTGGGAGTTATTTATAAAGTTAAACATATACATTCATAGCAGCCTTATTTGTAATCTTAAAATCTTAAAACCACCCAGATGTCCATCAACTTGTAAATAAATAAACTGTAGTACATTCATACAATGGGGTACTACTTGTCAATAAAAAAGAACAAACTACCATAGCACAACATGAATATATCATAATATTAAGCAAAAGAAGGTAGATACAAAAAATTACCTTTTTATTAGATTTTAGAATAGGTGAAGTTAATCTATGGTGCTAGAAATGAGAATGGTGATGGTAGGGATGACCAGACCCAGCCACCAGCAAACATTCTAGGTGATGGTTACTCTGGTGAATATGACTCTCATAACCCACTGAACTGTTTACTTATATGTGCATGTTTATGATTACAAATTATACCAAAAAAGGTGCAGAATGTAAGTATGAAAACTCTTAAAGCTGTATTTTATACCTATTAAATGTGTACAGAAAATAACACATCAAACTAGTTTCCCATGGAACGCAAGAAACGTCCTATTTATTTCTTCTGCATTTTTTTAAAATAAAAATTTGAACAATAAACTACAAAACAGGAGGCTGGTCTCACTTATTTCACTAATAAAATTATGTTGGATAAATTACATAACCCTTCCATGTCTCTGTTTAAAATAAATTCAGAAGGAATTATTTTGAGGGTTAAATAAGCAAAGTATATAAAAGTACTTAAAACACACTAGGGATTCAGGCATTGTAAATTTCCTACCTCTCTAGAAAACTAGATAATAAAGAAAAATTGTGGTTATTTTAAAAATCGTTATTATATGTAAAAAAATAACATAGTTGGACAACTCTGTATGTACTACTGGAAACCGCTGAATTGTACACTTTAAAATTGTAAATTTTACGGTATTTGAGTTATAGCTCTATGAAGTTGTTATTTAAAAAGCAAGTAATATAACTAACTACAAAGTTTGACCAACTTGTAAATCAAGTTCTACCCCTGTTCATGCATGTCTAACAAATTATTAGCCTAAAATCCAGCTATAGGCTCTTTGTTCCTTTTTGAGAAATAATTGATATTGTTATTAGTTTAATGTATAAACATAATGATTTGACATATGTATATACTGTGAAATGACTACCACAGTTAAGTTTTAGAAGATGGTGAAAAGGTACAAACTTCCCGTTGTAAGATAAGTAAGTCCTGGGGATGTAATGTAAACACGGTGTCTATAGTTAAAAATACTATATTGTTTATCTGAAGGTTGCTAAGAGAATAGATCTTAAAAGTTCTCACTACAAGAAAAAAAATTTCTAACTATGTCAGGTGACATATGTTATGAACTCAATTAAAAGCTGAAGAAACAGAATTAGGATGGAATAAACAAAGATATAATACAAGCACTTAATAATATACAAAATAACCCTTTACAATTTTTCACTTAATATATTCACATATGTAAACAAATGAAATGGTGTCTCTATCTAGAAAAATCTGCCTCACAAATAATATAAATTCACAAAGAATGTTTTAGGAAATATCAGTTAAAATTCTCAAAAGGTAACTAAATATTTAAGCTTAGTGATATAAGAAATACACAGAGACTTACATTAGGTACATCCCTGTTCACAACAGTCTTTAAAATTTCTATCCATTCTGTCAGGTTCTGTTGGTTTATCAGCTCCAGTGGTAGTGTATACTAAATTAAAATCAAGAATCAATATTTTAAAATCCTTACAAAAGAAAATCCAACTTCCTTTTACTCTTCACAAAACCTACAAAAAGTACTTCATTCAGTCCACATTTCCTCTTTCAGTACATAGGCAAATTTCTCATCTGGCTGATTTGGTTAGTTATGTACAATGGTGAACTGTGGCACTGATAGTGGGCATCCTTGTCTTATTCCCAAATTACTGGGAATGTATCTGATTTTCACCATGAGGTATATTTATTGTGATTTCTAGTGAACATTTTTTTTTTTTTTTTTGCGGTACGCGGGCCTCTCACTGTTGTGGCCTCTCCCGTTCCAGAGCACAGGCTCCGGACATGCAGGCTCAGTGGCCATGGCTCTCGGGCCTAGCCGCTCTGCAGCATGTGGGATCCTCCCGGACTGGGGCACAAACTCATGTCCCCTGCCATCGGCAGGCGGACTCTCAATCCCTACGCCACCAGGGAAGCCCTCTAGTGAACATTTTTTATCAAGGTAAGGAAATTTCTATTCCAGGATTCTTAAGTATTTTTGTTTTGTTTTGTTTTAAAGCAGAAATGGTTATTAAATTTTATCAAATACTTTATCTGGCATCCTTAAAGATTGTTTACAGGTCTCTCTTTTCGTGTAATATAAAAGTTAATCACAAAAACTGGTTTTTTACTCTTGATCCATTCCTGTGTTCCTGGGATAAATCACATCACTTAATAGGCTCACAACATCAATATCCTATTTAGGATTTTAGGACCTCTATTTTCACAAATGAGACAGTACTATATTTTGATTTCAAGGTATGCTAGTCTCAAAAAATTAGTTGGGTCCTATGCCCTAGAATAATTTATAAAAAGAACTTATTTTTATAATCTAGAAGTTATGATCCTACCAGTTAGAGGGAAAAACAATTAAAAAACAGTACATTGTCTATCCAAATCATTTTTTAAAAAATTATATAAGAAGCAGCCATTAAAAAGATATTAGATTATCTTTAAAGATCTAGCAAGGGCATGAAAAATCCAACCAAACAATGGAGTGAGTCAGTTATAATAATCTTAGTGGAAATAAAGTCACAGGTCTATTTAAAAGAGATTTAAAAAAAAATAAGTAATGGCATGAATTGAACCAAAGGTCCTGGTGGATGAGATGAATCTTTCTTTGGCTATGTGGCACAAAAAGAGCCAGAATTTTAATCCAAATCAAAAACTCTGTTTCTTAAGTAATTATAGTCCACTGAGACTATAGACACAACCATTTCTTTAGTGAGATCTTTTATCCCAGGAAGATTTAGAACAATATACAAAGATAATAAGGCCCATTACAGTGTGCCAGTCAAGCCCACAGTATTAGTATTTTTGTATCAAGCTTAGGAATAGGTTTTGTAATTACTGCGACAATCTATGCATATTTGGCATAACAGAGCATACGTTAGATGTAAACTCTAATCCAGTAAACTGATTTTCAGACTTGTGAATTCTTAAGGTGAAAGACATAAGAAAATTTTACTAATTTTGTAAATAGTATTAGATGGTTTAAGAGAACTTAAGATTGCCCACTTATAAATTAAGATTTATTAGAGCTATTTGTGTATTTGGCAAAGTATGCTTGGTTAGACTTTAATGTATTTGTAATTTTGGCAATTTATATTTGACTAGCAATTTATCCACTTAATGTAGATTTTCAAGTGAAATTATTATTCAGATGCTGAAATTCTTTATCATTGTTTAAGGTGGCAAATGATAGACTGACTTTACATATAAAAACTACTTTATAAAATTACCTGAACAAGAGCATAGAAGATCTTGAAAATCTGTTTCTGGATGAGGACAGATTGATCAGACTGATCAGAAAGAAGCTGGATAAAACGGTCCTTTAGAACTGGCAGGAAATGTTGCATTGCTGCTACCAATGGACTCCGTTCCTCTGGTTTCTTATACCTTTGGGTAGGAATACAAACTAATTCTGTGAGAATTTATTCACAATTATATATATACATATAGATAGATAGGTAGGTAGATAAATATATATATACACATATCTATTATATACATATTTATATCTTATATAATGAAATATAAATTTAAACTACTTGTCTGTTCATACAA
The DNA here is from genome assembly GCF_011762595.2 of Tursiops truncatus. Classification (NCBI taxonomy): domain Eukaryota; kingdom Metazoa; phylum Chordata; class Mammalia; order Artiodactyla; family Delphinidae; genus Tursiops; species Tursiops truncatus. The sequence goes on along the minus strand of NC_047041.1, from coordinate 62,654,468 downwards.
ATATAAGCAAATACTTTCTAAGCAATTTTATATTCCTAGAAAGAAGAAAAACCTACTATGGAATCAAACCACAGGCAAAAAGCAACTTGAAAAAAACCTCAAATAATAGTATCTAAAATTTACTGAGCATTTATTATGAGGTAAATAATCTTCAAGGCCCCATTAGTATTCTCACTTCTATAGTTGAGGAAACTGAGGGACAGAGAATTTAAGTATCTTTCCCAGTACAGACATCTAGGTATGAACCTCAGCAGATTCAGGATCTACCCTTTAACCACCTCACTATGCCATCTGTAACTGTGAATACTGATACAACTAAGGAGCTACAACAATTTGGCTTTTAAACATTAGCAGCTGATCAATATAAAATTGATTACATATAACCATCCTTAAGTAATTTACATACAAAGTGCATTAAGGCAGAAGTGGCATCTATAAAGCAGAAAATATTCTATTTCTAAAAGCACTATAAATCAGAAGTTCTTTGGTAACCTTTTGGCAACAAAACCTGACCTCAACAGGCTATTTATGATCTCTATTTATCCCATCTGGAGTGAATATTCACATATTTTATATCAGATATAATAATAATGTTTGATCCCTGGGTACTGGTACATAGGAGTGTATTATGTGAACCTTGTTACCTTCCTAAAATCTGAAAAATCCTAAATTCTGAATCACATTTTGCTCCAAGGATACGAGTGAAGAATAGCTAATTGAGACATTCCCCCATATAGATTCCTTAGCATTTTAACAGAATTGTTAAAAAGTCTGTTGGCTTTTTTTTTTTTTAATTTTTAAATAATTGATTTTCCCTACCAGACTCCAGTTTTATCTACCGGTAGCCTTTTTGAAGGGAGAAAATGTATCTACGAATGGAGTATCTTAGCACAGTTTTAAAAGGTAGACACTCTTAAAAGACTGGATTGTTTTTTCCTACTGGGAGAAATGAGAAGCAAAGTAAATTGCCGAGAATAAAAAACACCAAGAGAAATGGTCACGCTAATAATGACTGAGATTATTAAACAATTAACTGACAGACTTCTAAATATTATTTAATGTGCTGAGAAATTACACTTAGCATACATTTTAAAAGGTTACCTGTACATTTCTTTGAGTCAATAAAGCAATAACAATTTACAAAAGGAAGCCATTTGCACTCTCCAATCTGATTAGACAAACTCTATTAATTACTGACAGTATTATCTTTTAACAATAAAGGTGAGGACTATATTATATTATGCACCTCTCTCCATTATCCAACCCAGGTGATCACCCACATTAAGAGGGCTTGAATACCCATTCCATGTTAGATATTATTCTCTCCTACCTCCTTCTCTACACTGAGTAGTGGACTGGAAGTTGGGTGGTACCATATCCAAACTAATGGGTATGAAAGTAATTTACACAAGGAAACAAATATTATTTCATACGACCTGAAAGTTCCTGAAAGCGTGAAAATGTGACACTAATAAAAGCCTAGGGAGTGATCAAGATGGTGGAGGAGTAGGATGTGGAGCTCACCTCCTCCCACCAATAAAAGTCTACTACCACAAGGCTGCAGTGTGTCAAACTGGTGAACCATACTCACAGGAATCCTCAAATACTAGCCCATCACTGTTCTGTTAAAAAAAAGTCAACGGTTCATCATGTAAAAGATCACATACAAATCCCCCATCATGGCATTCAAAACCCTCTTTTAACACAGTCCCAATTTACCAATTCAAAATGATCCCCCTCTACCACCAAAAAAAAAAAAGAAGACAAAATGATCCCCGATTTCAACAGAAGTTATCCATACCGTTTAGTGGTCTCCTCACTACCCACTAAAGACAGTGTCACATTTCCACCTCTGTACCTTTCTTTCTTTGCTCATACTATTCCATGTGGTGTGAGATGCATTCCTCTTCAAATGTTCCTTCTATGCTCCTTCACCTGACAAGCATTTCCTGAGGATCTATGCTCCTGAAGGCCATCACAACTTCCAATTTCTCCATGAATTTTCTTAGAACTGCTTCAGTCCACACAGATCCCTTGTGAACACGCTGTGCTCCACAATCGAACACTAGCTGAAAATGAACTGTAATTCCAACACTGTAGCAGCCTATGTCTCCCATTTTAAAAATCCCTGTCATACTCTCTCCTGCTAAGATTAAGGACAGGAGAGACAAACCTCCTCCATGACAATGACAGCTTATTACTGTTATTCTCTCTCAGTTTAGTCACTCACTTACCAGAACTACAACTGGCACTCTGACAGAGGTTGGAGCAACAGCTGGAACATTCCTTAGCAGGAAGATGGGTAGCTGGTGGGAACACAAGAAAACACCAGTACCAATGCTGTAAATGGTTTATTTCTCTCCTGCTCAGAACAAAAGCAGCAGTTCATCAGCTACTTTGAGTTGGGACCCAAAAAGGGTATTGGAGGCTAACTACAAGTCCCAGAATTAGAGGGCTCACAATGGCATCTGTGTAGCTGTTAGGGCTGGAAATAAAGCCACCATCATGGTGTAAGTGTTCCTTCCTCATAATTTGCTAATATCAAAACTTTCAAGTGCCTACCAATTTCATTACTTTCACCACACACTTAAAAGAAAATCTCTGCAACATTGGCTTACTACTTTTAGTGCTATACCTCAACTTCCAAGGTTAGATTTTTTTCTGATCCTTAAGCCCAGGTCTAAAATGATCCCTAAATCTTTCTTACTGATACCAATTACTTACATGAACTATAATTTGCTCAAGTATGCCAACACTGAAGCAGATGACTATGAATCCCTCAAACACAATGATTAAAAATGATCATATGAAATTCCAACATATTCTTCTTAAAAAATTAGAGGTAGGTTCTTGAAACTTCACAAGAACCCAAATTAAGATAAAAATTCAAAGAAAGGCAGAATAAAGAGCTCTAATGATCAATGTACTTTGACCCCCTTCACATCTTAAAACCTTATCTTTAGGCCTTTTATCACCACAAATTGAGGAGACTATATTGAGAAGTTAGGGATAACTTGGGTTTTGAACAGGGAAACAGATCATGATTAAGAAAAAAGGGCACAAAGAGTTTCATAGTTGAATCAACAGAAGAGACTGCAGAATTAAAACAAGAATGCTATTTCAAAAGGAAGACACAATTAAAATCAACATGTAATTCACTAACTTTAGTATATATACCAAATGAAATTTCAAGATGTTCAAACCAATTAGCTTAAATTTCCCAAGCCTTTTCTACTTCTCAAAACTCTACAGGAATTGAGAGAGATACTTACTCATAATTTTTCACAAGCTGATAGAGGCAAAGAAGAATTCCTAGCCAACATGCACTGTTATCAGACTGAAGGTAAAAGCCAATTTTGTCCACAATGGCAGTCCAGCGACTCGGATAATCATGCTTAATGATATGATGAATGCATGTAGTAAGCTGTACCCTAAAAGTCAAAAATAAACAATAAGCAGGAAGAAATGCTACCTCAAGTTTTGTTAACTCATATAAAGAAAAAGGCTGTTTAGACAAAAATAAGTAAGTCACTAAGCAAAAACTGTTACTACTGACTCAAAAGAAACCCAACAATGTTACAAATGCAAGTGATTTTATTTTTATTTTTCATCCCCATCATCAGCTGACAGGTTTCATTTAGAACATCAACTATTCTCATTAAAAATTCTACAAAATCGGGCTTCCCTGGTGGCGCAGTGGTTGAGAGTCCGCCTGCTGATGCAGGGGACACGGGTTCGTGCCCCGGTCTGGGAAGATCCCACATGCCGCGGAGCGGCTGGGCCCGTGAGCCATGGCCGCTGAGCCTGTGCGTCCGGAGCCTGTGCTCCGCAATGGGAGAGGCCACACAGTGAGAGGCCCGCGTATCGCAAAAAAAAAAAAAAAAATCTACAAAATCAAGGGTCAGGACAGGAACAAAGACGCAGATATAGAGAATGGACTTGAGGACACAGGGAGAGGGAAGGGTAAGCTGGGACAAAGTGAGAGAGTGGCATGGACTTATATATACTACCAAATGTAAGCTAGTGGGAAGCAGCCGCATAGCACAGGGAGATCAGCTTGGTGCTTTCTGACCACCTAGAGGGGTGGGATAGGGAGGGTGGGAGGGAGACGCAAGAGGGAGGAGATATGGGGATATATGTATACATATAGTTGATTGACTTTGTCATAAAGCAGAAACTAACACACCACTGTAAAGCAATTATACTCCAATAAAGATGTTAAAAAAAAATTCTACAAAATCATACACAATGAGCTTTCAAATATCAAAAGACTATACAATATAAAGTATATGACAGTATTCTATAACTTTCCATACTCTCTTTCATCTGATCATAGTATGTTTCACAAGTTTTACATGAAGTTTTGGTTTTTAATAAATATAAACTGTAGCAAGAAAATAAAACAAAAAAGAATTCCCCTGTAACTGCATTTGTTAAGTTTTGTGCCACAAAAAATGACAGATTTTTATGTTCTGAAAAGATCCCCTCTTCTGCATCCCTCCAAAGCCCGCAAATTATATATCTGCAACAAAGGTTAAGTTTAAAACATATACATACCTGATGAGCTCAGGAGAGTGGATAATGGCTTCTACAATATTTTCTCGAATACAATGTCGATCTTCTTCTGGAATAGTATAAGGGGATATATCCCCTGGTGCCGTTTCCCGATCAGGCCAATACTGTGTTATCATATTTTTCAAATAGATAACACCTAAAATATAGATCAATTTGACAAAAGAAAGTGAAAGCACTGTAAATATCCCTGTGTCTACACCTCAATTTATTTCTGTCAGACCAAACATTGCTAGGAAAGCTAACCTTTTAAAATCAAAATACTATACTCTATAATTTTAAAAGTTGATAAAACACAAGTTTAATGCTCAGCTACAGTAATCACCCACAAAGTTATTATTAAACATACAGTCTAAGAGAACTCTGCAAACTACAAACAAAATTGTTTTTACAACACATTTATACACAACACTTTTCATCCCTGTTTTCTGTAGGAAAGCTGTTTTACCAAATCCGCTTTCTAAATGAAGCCTCTAAAAACAAAACCACACACATATACCAAGTTTCTATAATTAATAACTCTGTCATACAGACTGAATGTATAACCCTAACCCCCTAACCAGAAACCCTAACCCCCAATGTGATGAGGGGATGAGGGCTTTAATAGGGTGATCAGCTAATGAGGGCTCTGCCCTCACGAATGGGATTAATGCCCTTATAAGAGACCCTAGAGAGCTTCTTCCTCTTCTACCATGCGAGGGTCTATGAACCAGAAAGTAGGTCCTCGGAGACCAAATCTGCCAGTGCCTTAATTCTGGACTTCTCAGCCTCCAGAACTGTGATAAATAAATTTGTTGTTTATAAGCCATCCAGTCTATGGTATTCTGTTAGAGCAGCTCAAAGTGACTAACACACACACAGGTTGTTATTTTTAATCATAGAAAAATTACAGTATATAAAGATTCTCAGTCAATAAATTTAAGTATTTCAATCATACACCACAATCATACCAATTCAAATTCGTGTTATTTTATGGGAGAATTTGCTATGTTCAAAAATTACAGACTACTACCTTCTGTCAGTTATCATACTGCCGCCTTGCACATTGCTAGCTCCTTCTGTCAGTTATCATACTGCTAGCCTGCACATTGCTAGTTAACTCTAACTGAACTACTTGGTAATAATGCTTTTTATCCTGACCCCTCCACCCAAATGAGAGAGAAAGAGAATCCTCGAACACAAATGTACAGAATGTATAGGAAAGGGAAATTATTCAAAATTAATTTCTAAATTCTGCAAAACACTGATTCTTCTCTGATTAGTAATTAACACTTACCTGGAGTCTTGTACCTATTCAAACAAGGATAACTGATACAAATATGATTTTTATATTCTACTTTGGTTTATCTTGGAAATTAAAATAATACCCCATCTTACAGCATTTCAAAAAAGATTACAACTACATATTAAAATATCCTTCAACAAAAGCTTTAAGATAACCTACATCTACAGTCAAGAACACTGATTCAGCATGTGGGACTGACATATTTCAGATTAATACTATTTTATTCTTTAGTTCCAAAACAGAACTCAGATAAAAATTAAGACTTGATATAGCCCCTATGTCTTCCAGATATAGCCTCTGAGTACTTCTTTCCAACAAAATGCACAAAGGAAGTGAATATATATACTTATTTGTACACTTTTGATTCAGTATTTTTAAAAGTGTTTGCTTGAACAAAACACATAAACAGGTGAGAACTGCACTGAAAGAACCTCGTGATTCACAGTCTACTCCATCCAGAATGCTTGAGTTCTACTACAAAGACAGAATGAATGCATCTTTCAAAGTCTAGCAGATAAAACCATCATATACCATGTACTACAAAATATCATTCAATTATTACAAGGATGTAATAAATTTTAAAGTAATGATTATATTTTGAAAATTAGGACCAATTTCATAGTTTGGTTGCTTCTGGTTTTGTACATACTAATAAACAACTTTCTAGAATTTAATTTTGCTAATACACATAATCAAGTTTCTAATGTGTTAAGGTCCCTCCTAAATGCCAAATGCTTTCAACATCTTAGTAAAATTTTGAGATTTAAAGGCAAAGATTCTTATCTAAAAAAATAACTAAATGGGAAAATGTTAACTTCATTAGTAAAAAAGAACTGACAGTTAAAATAAACAAAGCGACCTTTTCCTATTTAACTAGAAAATTTTTTTAAAGATTTACTGCTGACCAGGGTTCAGCAAAATTACTGTATTTTATAGGCACAAAAAATGTCCCATTTTTGTGCTACTTATATACCAATTTAAAAAAATCATAAACAACTTACATTGATTCATTCATTTACTGAGTACCTGCACTGTGTCAGGCAATACCTTAGGCACTGGGAATACAATTGTTAATCAAACAGACCTGAGATTAAATTCCAACAACTGAGAAATGGTTCACTGCATATGGCACATTATTGTAAATTATTTAGCCATTAAAACATAACTTTTAAGATAAACACTATGTAGAGAAAAGGAATGTGCTTACTATACATTAAATATCGTAAGCAAAAAAAATTCTTTTAATAAAACTGGTGTAGGGAAAAAGAACAGCAAGAAATAACCCCAGAATATAACTGGTTTTTCTAGAATAGTAAGGTTATTGGCACTTTATATTTCCTATAAGAAATACATCTGCAAATAAATTAAACAACAAGCATTAAAGAGGTCAATTCCATTATTCTGCAGACTAACAGATGATATCAGGAGCAGTATGCCACATTTTCATAGACTCTGATACTGAGGGAATTACTCAATATTTTGTTGAAACTGGAACTAAGAAACAGTACCTTTTAAATGGTTAAAATAAAATAGTAAAAGCAAACAGCTGGAGGTTTGTATCTTAGAATCATCCATCATGGAAGAAAACAGGGAATATGGAGACTCTTTCAATAAACCCCATCAACTTCTCCTTCCAGCTTCTTTTTTAATTCAGTGAAATATCACATTCCTTTAAACTCTGTCACCAGATATCAAGGCACTTGTGGCAGTTTGTAGTAAACACAAGGGAGCAAACCAATTTTCAGTGAAGAAAATCACTGAAGGGCCTTCCCAGGATACTTCTGCTACTCAACTATGAACCTCTGAAATGATATTATTTACATATATCCAAGAAAATAATTCAGGAAACTTGCCTGCCTGTCTCACAGGTAAATCCAGTTGTTCCGACATAGTAATCTGAAGCAGTGTTGAAACAAAATTCAGAGACTTGTGTGCCTACAAATAAAAAAATACATTTTAAATTTCTGCAAATAAATATTCTCAGTACTCTATTTCACTGCTTGGCTGGCACAAAAGGCTCTCCTCCACAAGTTGATTCCAGCCTTATTTCCTATCACTCACATATAAGGAACTCAAAAAATTCAGTAACCTAACTCCTAAAACTTTTGTATGTTTGCATTTGCCTGTGTACCATTGCACTTCTGACCTACACTGGTGGCAGCAGCTCAAAAACAGTGTCTTTTGTGATACCTATTTCCTCAATTCAGTAATAATTTCTCCAGAGACATTCTATGAAGTGGCTAGACAAAAATTAAACAAGTAAAAATTAACAGCCTGAGGGGCGGTTTCCAAGGTGCTAATAACGTTTCTTTCTTTTTTTAAAAAAATCATTTATTTATTTAATTATTATTTTGAGGGGGGGGCTGCGTTGGGTCTTTGTTGCTGCGCGCGGGCTTTCTCTAGTTGTGGCAAGCAGGGGCTACTCTGCGTTGCGGTGCGTGGGCTTCTCATTGCAGTGGCTTCTCTTGTTGCGGAGCACGGGCTCTAGAGCATAGGCTCAGTAGATGTGGCGCACAGGCTTAGTTGCTCCGAGGCATGTGGGATCTTCCCAGACCAGGGCTTGAACTCACCATGTCCCCTGTGTTGGCAGGCAGATTCTTAACCACTGCGCCACCAGGGAAGCCCGACGTTTTATTTCTTAACACGTCTGTTTTATAAAAGTGTGTCCAGTTTGTGAAAACTAATCAACTGTATCCTCACGATCACTTTTCTATATGCATATTTCAATAGGAAATTTAAATGAAGAGCTTTGAACATACAATAAAAGTAGGATACAAACTATACGATAATTTAGCAAATATATTTACATGAATATACAATGCAACATACACAAAAAACAAGGAAATACACCAAAAATGCTAATAAGTTGTATCTGGGATGGTAAGATTATAGAGGAACTATTGTATATGTTATTTTCTATTATCCAAATTTTATGCTATGATCCTGGGTTACTTTCATTAACAGTATAAAAGTTATTTAATAATTCCTAAATTTGCCATATTTGATTTTGATTTATTAATAAAGAACTGAAATCTCTTCTCATATGTGCTCTCATTCCCTCTCCCCCAATATAACCATTTCCTATAATGTTATCTCCTCCTTCCAGCCCAAGTTTTAGTATTTTTCTGCATGTGTTCGCATGGACACTAGTGATTTTTATTTTAGTTTCTTCCTTACAGACTTTTTTTTTCATATCTTTATTGGAGTATAAATGCTTTACAATGTTGTATTAGTTTCTGTTGTACAACAAAGTGAATCAGCTATATGTATACATATATCCCCATATCCCCTCATCCCTCTTAAGCCTCCCTCCCACCCTCCCTATCCCATCCCTCTAGGTCATCACAAAGCATCGAGTTGATCTCCCTGTGCTACTCAGCAGCTTCCCACTAGCCATCCATTTTACATTTGGTAGTGTATATATGTCAATGCTACTCTCTCATGCATTCTACAAACACATTCTTAGAAACAGAAAAATTTCCCTTTGGATATAAAAAAATGTCTTTCACATTAGACCCAGAGTGATACTTTGCTCATTCAGTCACTCCAAAAATTATTTATTTAGGTGTTCTTGGTGCAAAACACTAGGAGCTGAAAATACAAGGTTGAACGAGACAATGAATGAGTCTCCATGACCTCATGGAAACTTAACAGTGAAGGAAAACAAGACAAACAGGTAACTGCCATAAAGTATAATGGAAGAAACAGAAAACACTATGGAAGAATCAAAAGTAGAACTTCCTAACCCAGAAGTAATGCTTAAATTTAAGACCTGGACAGGAGCAGTTAGATGAAAGGGAGGAATTTACCCTTTCCAGTACTCCAAATAGATCTGAACACAGTTAACCATTATCACTTTCATGAAACACCCTTCCACCTACATAGTTCATACACCACTCTTCCTGGTATCTTCTCAGGCTCCTTTGCTTGCTTCTCATTCTATGTACAAATGCTAGAACATGGTGCAAGAACTCAGTCACAGGCCATCTTTTCTGCTCCCTAGCTGATTTCATCCAACTCCTGTCTTTAAATACTATCTATAAATCAAATATGTCATTTCCAGTCCAGGACACTCTAACAGACCTATTTAACATCCCTACCTTCATTGTCTCATAGGATTCTCAGACTTACTATGTTCAAATCATTTTTTTCCCCTAAAAGCTGTGACTCTACTTCCTTGTACCACCTCTCCCAACCCTTGTCATCACCATCCTCACAGTTATTCATGTCTGAAAACTGAACGTCATCTTTAATACTTCCTTCTTTTTTACCCCAATACAATATATCAGGCCCTATCAATTCTACATACAAAATGCTTGTATAATTATTATATCCACTTTCTCCATTCCCATTATCACCAACATAGTCCAAGTGACTATCATCTCTCTTGATGTAGCCATCTGCCCATTCTCTATTTAGCAGCCAATAATCTTTAAAATTGTAAACTAATCCCCTTTAACCAAACCTTTTAACAATTTTCTACTCTATCTCCTAAAGCCTAAAAGGCCCTGTGTTATCTTGCTCCTGCCTGTATCTTCAGCCTCATTTAAAGAAACCTTCTCGGGGCTTCCCTGGTGGTGCAGTGGTTAAGAATCCACCTGCCAATGCAGGGGACACGGGTTCGAGCCCGGGTTCAGGAAGATCCCACATGCCATGGAGCAACTAAGCCCATGCACCACAACTACTGAGCCTGTGCTATAGAGCCCACGAGACACAACTACTGAAGCCCGCACGCCTAGAGCCTGTGCTCCACAACAAGAGAAGCCAATGCAATGAGAAGCCCTCGCACAACAAGGAAGACCCAAGGCAGCCATAAATAAATAAATAATAAAGAAACCTTTTCACCCCCCACTGCCCCACCTTAGCAGCCTTCTTTAGGTCCTTTCAACAATACACATTACCCCATTGCAGAGTCTTTGTACATGCTGTGACTTTCTACCTACAACACTTCTCTCCAGTGCTCCACCAGAGTTAACTGGTCCACAGCTTCACATTCTTTGGGTCTCAGTTTAAACATTTCCTTAGAGAAGCATTTCCTCACTGATCACACTAGGGCTAAGCAGGGCTCCCTATTACTCTCATAAGCTCCAAGGTATTTTTACTTCATAATACTTATTACATATTTGTAATTATTATATTTGTAGCTGGTTTTATGTCTGCCTCTCCTATTAGACTTTAAGCTCCACTGAGAATAAGGACTTTACTGTATACCCAGTTCCTCATATGTTTGACATTCAAAATACTCAACGAATTTATTGAAAGAATAACAATGAATCAACAAAAAAAGGGGCTTTGGAAGCAGTTCTGATCACCTAGGGGCTGTGCAGAGTGAAAAAGCGTATTTATATTTTTAGACCGATGAGCCCACAAAGACCACTACTATGTCACTTTTTAGGCCATTAATATTACAGTAGGGGGCTTCCCTGGTGGCGCAGCGGTTGAGAGTCCGCCTACTGATGCAGGGGACACAGCTTCGTGCCCTGGTCCAGGAAGATCCCACATGCCGCGGAGCAGCTGGGCCCGTGAGGCATGGCCGCTGAGCCTGTGCGTCCGGAGCACAGGCTCCGCAACGGGAGAGGCCACAACAGTGAGAGGCCCGCATACCGCAAAAAAAAAAAAAAAAAAAAAATTACAGTAGGTATCTTGTCTCCCACATCAAACTGTGAACTCCTGGAATGAACTGCTAGAATCAGACAGTTATAAACATAAGTGATGTCACTTCCTACATTTTTAACTCTTGAGCAAGTTTGATTCAGCAAATCTAATTCTTAATTACCAAGTCAGTATAACAAAATCTACTTCACAGGATAGCTCTAAGGAATAAACACGGAAAGTATTTTGGCAAATATCAAGACATAACAAATGGGGAGTTCGCTGGTGGCCTGGTGGTTAGGATTCCGAGCTTTCACTACCATGGCCCAAGTTCAATCCCTGGTCGGGGAATTGAGATCCCACAAGCTGCGCAGTGTGGAAACACACACACACACAAAGAATTAGTACAAGTGGACAAGACAATCCTACCACAAAACAATATATGCAATACACCAAAGCACTGGTCAAGATGGGGGAAAAAAATGGAACACAGTGCTGGTAGACGTATAAAACGGTACAACCATTTTGGAAAACTGGCAGTATCTGACATGCACCTATCTTACAACCTAGCAATTTCCCCCTTATATATCCAAGAGAAATAAGTGCTTATGTTCACAATAATACCTGTCCATTAACAAGTGAATGTATAAACAAACTGTGGTACAATTCATACAATGAAATACTATACAATAAATTAAAAAAATAAAACCAACCTACAGAATCAAGCAATAATACAGATCTCAAAAATATGTTGAGAAAGAAGCCAGACTATATCACATACTATGTGATTCTATTAATGTGAAGTTTAACGACAGGCAAATCCAAGTTATAGTTAACAGAAGTCAGAAAAATGATAACCTGAAGACAAGTCTGAAGAGAAAATTCTAGGCCAATGGAAATGTTTTATCTATCTTATCTATCTTCCTACCTACCTACCTATCTTAATCTAGATGGTGGTACCTAGGTAAAAGCTGACTGAGCTGTACATATTTTTGAGCTCTGTGTTATATGTAAATTAACCCTCAATTAAAAGAAAAAGCCAACAACACTACTTTTACTTGAACATTCACAGCATTATTCATAAAAAAGTAGAAACAACCCAGATGTCCATCAACTGATGAATGGATAAGCAAAATGTGGCATATCCATACATTCATGTAACGTTATTCAGTAATAAAAGGAATGAAGTACTGACACTTGGTACAACATGTGTCAACCTTAAAAACATTATGCTGTGTGAAAGAAGCCAGTCACAAAAGACTACAGATGGTATGATTTCATATATATCAAATGTCCAGAATAGGCAAATCTATGAGCAAAAAGTAGCCTAGAGGGCTTCCCTGGTAGCGCAGTGGTTGAGAGTCCACCTGCAGATGTGGGGACACGGGTTCGTGCCCCGGTCCGGGAACATCCCACATGCCGCGGAGCGGCTGGGCCCGTGAGCCACGGCAACGGGAGAGGCCCGCGTACCGCAAAAAAAAAAAATGTAGCCTAGGACTGGAGGTGTAGGGCGGAATTAGGAGTAACCGCTTAATGGTATGGGGTTTCCTTTAGGGGTGATAAAAATGTTCTAAAGTTTGTAGTGATGGATGCATAACTGTGAATACACTAAAAATCACTGAACTGGATACTAAAGTGGCTAAAATCAATAAATTTATTTTAAAAAATCAACAAAACTAAACACTGAAAACAAGCACTTAGTTTATTACCCTATTATTTTAGGTCACTTTGAATGCCTTCATAAACAAACCAGCATAAATCCAAAAAGTACAACTGACCAAAAAAAAAAAAAGTTACTTTCAGACAACAGAGCTAGACTAATGGTAATAAAGAAAGGATATTTCTGTCAGCAGGAATAGCACAAGCAATCTCAACCTGGGACATCTATCTACTGGCCTCATCCAGCTGAAATCCCTAGTGCAGGTAGCCTTGTATTCTCCCTAAGAAGGTAACAAATGGACTTAAATTAGTACTAAATATTAAAGATCAGGTTCTCAAGAAAATTGAGACAGGAAGTAGGTTCGTAATCACTTAAGACTGGGATGGGGATTAACTACAAACTGCAAAGAGGCATCTTACTGGAATAATGGAAATGTTCCAAAACTGGATTGTGGTAATAGTATTATCTACCAAAAATCACTGATTCCACTTAAAACAGGTAAAGTTTACGATATGTAAATTATACCCCAATAAAGTTTAAAAACGGGAAAAAACCCCCATGGATCTGTACAACTGTAAAACACAGGACAAATAAAGATATATACTAACTATACAAGTTAGGAAAAAACTCTTTCAAGCATTGGGTAATCTCTAACAACTTTCTGGCATTCTTGGATATAGCAAACTATCACATATTTAGAAGAATTCCTATCACATGTTAACTATTACTATATTTATTAACTATCATAAATTTAAAGGTCTTCATGTTTTACACTATAAAAAATAAATTTAAGTAAAAATATCACTAGCATCAATTTTTATCACAAAGTTTGGCAAACACTGATTAGGCTTGAGAAGATGCTACAATAAATCTTTTATTAGTCAAAGTATCTGGCTTCTAGCAGTCAGAGAACCAGGAGAAATTAAGCAACAAATGGGTCATTATATATCATTAAGTAGAGCTAGAACTGCTAATACTCAGGTTTAAAAGCTGCTCACCATAACACAAAACTACCTTTCCAGACAACTTCTTACCTTCTCATGATCTGTCATCATGCCAAATAATTCAACGTTCATCCTTAACCCACCTCATCAAAATTCTTCAATAGCCCCAACTCCATCTCCATCTCCTTTAACTCCACTCCACTTACTAGTACTTACAACATGCCAGATACGACAGAGATAAAAGATCACCACTCTAAAGTAGGTTGGGAAATTAATTCTAATTAGACTGACAGGTTAAGTATTTTAGTTAGACCCTAAAGGATTTAAACCCACAGAGATGGAGAGAAAAGATTTTTAAAAGGAAAAGAAGTATGGGTTATGTTAAAGAGATTACTAGAAAAATGAAAGATAACAGTGGAAGACAAAAATGAATAGGTAGAGACTTCCCTCGTGGCGCAGTGCTTAAGAATCCGCTTGCCAATGCAGGGGACACGGGTTCTAGCCCTGGTCTGGGAAGATCCACATGTCACGGAGAAACTAAGCCCATGCACCACAAATACTGAGCCTGTGCTCTAGAGCCCATGAGCCACAACTACTGAGCCTGTGAGCCTCAACTACTGAAGCCCGTGTGCCTAGAGCCCGTGCTCTGCAACAAGAGAAGCCACCGCAATGAAAAGCCCGCGCACCGCAACAAAGAGTAGCCCCTGCTCGCCACAACTAAAGAAAGCCTGCGAGCAGCAACAGAGACCCAATGCAGCAAAAAATAAAAATAAATAAATCTATAAAAAAAATTATTCTTTAAAAAATGAATAGGTATATTGTGACCACATCAAGATCCATTAAGTGTGCACTTTTTTTGCAAGTTTTTACATGATCAGATCTATGCTGCAGGAAGAATAAGGTCCTGAAGCAGTATGAAGAATATAATTCTAGGATAGATGACTATTAAAACATTACAAGGGCTTCACTGGTGGCGCAGTGGTTGAGAGGCCGCCTGTCGATGCAGGGGACGCGGGTTTGTGCCCCGGTCCGGGATGATCCCACATGCCGCGGAGCGGCTGGGCCCATGAGCCATGGCCACTGAGCCTGTGCGTCTGGAGCCTGTGCTCCGCAACGGGAGAGGCCACAACAGTGAGAGGCCCGCGTACCATAAAAGAAAAAAAAAAATTACAAGTAGAAAATTATTATTACAACAGGTAATAACAGGCCTGAAAAACTTCTACTCCACAAGTAGCTCCCCTTACTCCCCAAAATAAGTCAAACTACAAAAGAAAAAAAAAACGAAAGACATACATATCACATAAACAAATTTCCCCTGACCCTACTACCTTTTTAACCTACAAACTTATTCCTACCCCCTTACTAGCATTTCACTCACTAACTCTGTAATCAGAAATTTTCTCCAAGGTTGCCAATATTTTTAAAGCTCCCCTCCCCTGCCCCCACCAAACTCATTTTGCTTTAACTTCCCTCATTTAGAAATATCAACAACCCTTTCTTTTTCTAACAGCTTTTTTACTTATTACAAAAGGAATTCATGTTCACTGGTAGAAAATTTATGAAATTTATTTATGGAACAAGGAAACTAAACCTACAACCAATCTTCTTACTTGAAATTCCTTTTCTTGGCGCCCTTTGGCTTTTCTGTACAATTCTCCCATCTCCTTTTCCCTATGTTTCTCAATGTCCCCAAAATGGGCATGGCCCAAAGGGTATGCAGCCCTCTAGTCCACCCCACACCTCTGGATCACACTCCCTTCCTCTCAATTCACCTGCAGAAGAAAAATCACTTTTCCATTACTGCTTTCTCTCCTAAACTTCAGTTCCGCATTCCCAATTGCCTACTAGACATTTTCTCCTTGGTGTTTCCAGCTCCTCGAACCAGACAGACTGTAGTCATGCTTTCTCCAATATCAATTTCCCTTCTAGACCCACATTTTCCAATGTAATCACCTAATGTCAATATCTTTTAAAGCTTACTTTAAGATGTAACTTTTTATTAATTCTCACCATTTTGTAATGTAACCAAACAGACCTTCAATTAGTTACTGTACTTTACATCATTTATAAGGAAGAGAGGCGCTTAAGGGCACTATGACATCAGAGTTTACATAAAATGAATACAATCAGGTAATTTCAAGAGCCAAGGAATTTCTACCCTCTGCTTTACTAGAGAAGTTGACAAAGGCAATTACTGTATCTATTTTACCTACATGAAATATGAGGCATAGTGAGGTTAAGGCAGTGTAGTGGTAAAACCGGGACCAGGCTGAGGCTCTTCACTGTGTCCTCCTGCCTTTCATTAAATTGCGGTAATGCTTTCCAACTAAGGAGTTTTTAAAAAACTTAATTATAAATTACTTAGCAACCAAAAAAAAAAAAAAGCGCCCACTTTAAATCAAGCTCATCTTTAACATGCCACTGACAGAAACAGTAAGTAAAATAATGCATGCATCTATTTCTGAAAAAGAAAATTTTCTTACAAATATTAATATGGTGTTACCTTTCTTTCAGATCTTTAACATGCTCTGTCACTGAATAACTTCCTGTCTAACAATCCAAGAATCCAGGAACTTTCCCTCTCCAAAATTCACAACAGGATCTACTTCATGATATTCCTAATTAAAGAATGTTAACCTGCTCAGACTACAAACTATTCTATCTTCCAAAAACATACACAATAACCTCATAAATATTTGCTGAATTTCTAGACTTGCTAAATTGTCCTATACATGTGCCGTCATTTTGCACTTTTCCAGACCTAAGATTTTCACTGATTAAACATTTCATAAGCCTTTAATAAAATAAAATCAAATTAACCAATTATAAATAATCACTTTCGGTTGTAACAGTAACCATCTGTGAAGACAGCAGATGTGACTTAGGTAGTTCGTGAATTTTAAAGATAAACAAAATATCAAGAAACTTATCAAAGCTATGTCCTCTTACTTTTTTCACATAAAGCACGTGAAAAGCAGCACTTCTGCCTACATAAGCATTTTACAGCAATTAAGCTTAGGAACTGAGGGTTTAAAAGAGATTTAAATGAGATTTATGGTTAGGAAAAATTTCAGTTTAAGGAGGTAAGAGGTTAACAGGAGGGGTGAGCAGCATGAGTAAAGGTTTGCATATAGAAAGGCTTCCACTGAAGAACACTGGCAGCTAAAGCAGGAAGAGAGCAGCGATATTGTTCTCTGTTATAATAATCTGCCAAAACCCTCCAGACATTATTTTCTTTATCTTACAAATGAAAAAAACAAGTATTTCTGAGTGTGTGTGTGTGCGCGCGTACAGATAGGAAAAGACAGTCTTTGTATTCAAGAGCAAATAGTCTGGAATATAAGAAACAATGTTGAATGAATACCAAATGCACATATTTTAGATTAGCTAAACAAATTTTAAAAAATTGCACTTCTAGATATACTAGAATATATAGTATAGAATTTAAATGAGAAGTGACAGATGTCTGTAACACAAACCTACTTTAACAATTCAAAGATGAGTATTCTTAACATTCTTAACATTATTCAAGGGCTTCCCTGGTGGCGCAGTGGTTAAGAATCCGCCTGCCAATGCACGGGACACGGGTTCAAGCCCTGGTCCGGGAGGATACCACATGTCGCGGAGCAACTAAGCCCATGTGCCACAACTACTGAGCCTGTGCTCTAGAGCCCACGAGCCACAACTACTCAAGCCTGAGTGCCTAGAGTCTGTGCTCCGCAACAAGAGAAGCCACCGCAATGAGAAGCCTGCAGACCGCAACGAAAAGTAGCCCGTGCTCGCCGCAACTAGAGAAAGCCTGCATGCAGCAACAAAGACCCAACTCAGCCAAAAATAAATAAATAAATATATTTAAAAAGAAAAACAAAAAAAATTTCTATTATTCAAGTTATTTCTCTTTGCACTCAACAAACATTTACTATAGAGAACCTATAATGTGGCAGGCACTGTGTTTATAAGAGTGCCAATTTTCATGCTGCAATAATGCTATCTACTAGTGAGCTCACTGTCCAAATAATATGTACTTGTGTTCTTTCTCCATCAGTGCTGATCATCTGCCACTGAGATGAACAACTACAAAGTTAGCAGACTGAGGTAGGAAATGAAATGTATTGCATGTCGGATTGGTTAATCAATTGGCACTTAAACAGTAATTCAAATAATCTGGAGAGAACTTAGTAGTTGCCAAACACTTTCCTAAAATTTTTACATTCATCGTCTCACTCAACCCACACAACACAATGACATACCATACTAACATAAGGAAAATGATGGTTAGAGGTTAAGTAACTTTAACACCCCACAGCTAGTGCAGAAATCTTTAGTTTAAAAAAAAAAAAAAGAAAATGGTTTTCTTCAGTCTTTGAGGCAAAGCTTGTTATACAAACATATTTCAAATTGGGACATGAGAGAGAACAATGGGTTCCAAATTACAGCAGAGGTTCAAAAAAATCAAAATTCATAACACACTACAGAGTAAGTGGGGAATACTAAAACAGATTTATCTTGAAAATATCTGCCAAAAAGAGTGTCCTTACTGTGGTCTTTAACAGTCTTATGGAACTTTATCTATATGTAACATAAAAAACATATAAACAGGGACTTCCCTGGTGGTACAGTGATTAAGAATCCGCCTGCCAATGCATGGGACACGGGTTCCAGCCCTGGTCCGGGAAGATACCACATGCCGCGGACCAACTAAGCCTGTGCGCCACAACTACTGAGCCTGCACTCTAGAGCCTGCAAGCCACAACTACTGAAGGCCGTACGCCTAGAGCCCGTGCTCTGCAACAAGAGAAGCCACCGCAATGAGAAGACCGTGCACAGTGACGAAAAGCAGCTCCCGTTCTCCGCAACTAGAGAAAGCCCGAGCGCAGCAACGAAGACCCAACACAGCTAAAAATAAACAAAATAAATAAATAAAATTAAAAAAGAAAAAAAGCACCCTTAAAATCCTTGAAGTGGAGGTAGTATAAGACATCTAAAGCCTATACTGTTCTCTATTATAACAGGAAGTCAGTAAAGCCTACCATTAACAAAGAATTGCAGTAACAAAACACAGTAATTCCTGACCTCATGAAACTCAAAAATTATACTGGGGAAACAATAAGTAAAATACATATGATAAATAAGTGACACAGAGAAAAATAAACAAGTGAAGGGAGACAGGGAGCATGGTAGTCAGGCCACTCCTTAGGGATACGGAGACAGTTGAACAGTGATAGAAGTTTCTGGGAGACAACTGAGTAAAAGGGGTTCCAAGCAGATGGAACAGTTAAGTGCAATAGCTGAGACAAAGGCACTTTTCGTTTTGTTTTTAAACCATCTGCACTCTAATACTTGGATAACATTTACAATTTTTATAGAGTTAGTGATTACTTCACTTAGCTGAAGAGATCCATTCAAATGGCAATGATCTTTTTCTTTTAGCTAAATGAACCAAAATGTAGCTTCAGTTGAATAAGACATCATGGACTGATTGGTTCACCCTATTTTATCTAAAGCAAGAAGAGCCTGCCAAAAATAAAATGCAACTTCCTCCTTCTTACTACAGTAAAGCTTCTTCAAGACTTATCTGGGATCTATTTCCTAAATCAAGGTTCTGCCACAAGAAAGTCAAAGCAAAAAGTATTCAAATGGAAGCACTTCATTAAAATGGAATCAAGATTAGAAATGAGAATAAATATTCTAATTAATAGAAAAGTTGTCTTAGGAAAATTACTAAAAAATCTAGGTGTAATGACAAAGAAATTTGCAAAATGTAAACATTTAACCATCACAGAAATACAGGTCAGATATCAAATTTTTTGAAAGAAAAGATAAGCAGTGTTCACTACTCCAGAGTATTTTAAAACCCTAACAGCAGCTTATGGGTTAAGTAATAAATGCTTTGAATACTATTTTGATTTATCTTCTAAAAACTAGCTTGTGAAATACTTACCCCAGGTCTCTACCACAAGATGTTAGTACATACAACTGAACATTCAATAACCTGATTGAGGAATAAATGAATTTCTAATTTGCAGAAAGTATCACTTACCCAATTTTTCTACAAGGGAACCAATTCTTTCAAATAACAATTTTTAAAATTAATAATTACACACAAGTATTTTAGTCAAAATAATGTGCTTTTAGGGCAAAGTCATGGTAGAAATCACTATGACTAAACTTTTAGTGTGTCTAGGTTTACATATGCATTAGCACATCATCAACAAAATAATGTTCATCTTAACCTGTGTCTATCACAAAACAAATCAAAATAAAAAGCAATCCACAACTCCCTCTATGGTTTAGTAATGGTTCAAAGTGGGAATTTCTTTCAACTCACTATTTTATATCCAAAAGAAATCTATCCTCCTCCCAAGGTGTCTTCGAGCCTAAGAATTTCAGCATCATTTTTGGCAAGATCTAATGGTCTTATTTACATATAAAATAGATTTAACTTTTCATTTTTAAATAATTTTACACTTAATTTGTCTATACTCCGTGGGCGGTCTTAAAATTTAAGTTCCTTGAGGCCAGGAATCTCTAAAACAGCATTGTACACTGAAGATGTTCAATTATCAGTATTCCTGGAAGTCAATATAAATGTTTTTAAATAATTTACCCACCAGCTAAGAAGAGCATAAACTGAATTTCTATTTTAACGAGGGACTTCTCTTTATGTAAAAAAAAAAAGTACACTAAACGTCACTAAAGCTGGGCAAATTCATAGGAAGGCATAGGAAGTGACAGCGATCATTTAAAGAAGCCTTTAAAATACTCACTAAAATATAAGTTACAGAAATTTAGAAACAAAGAATGAAACTGAAAAAAGTACAATAAAATACCCA
The DNA here is from genome assembly GCF_011762595.2 of Tursiops truncatus. Lineage (NCBI taxonomy): Eukaryota > Metazoa > Chordata > Mammalia > Artiodactyla > Delphinidae > Tursiops > Tursiops truncatus. Next base: position 62,633,582 of record NC_047041.1, on the reverse strand, counting down.
CATAATAAGGCTCTTTTCCAAAGGGTGGTCTCCTCCAAAAATATGGGTAAAAAAGAAACCAACGCTCAGAGAGTTGACATGGAGCTTGGCACGTTTCAAGGCACTCTGTCTTACATCGTCTCCCTTGACTGTCACAGCAAACCCTGTGGCCTAATTTTATGAATGGGAAAACTAAGCGTCGAAAGGTTAAGAGACTTGCCCAAGGTCAGTCAAGAAATTAGTGGTACAGCTCTAACTAGAAGGGTGCACTTCACCTGACACCTTGCACTAAATCGCGCTGCCTCCCCGACCGAGGCGTTAACAGAGTAGAAGAGCAGTGAATCAGACTCCCATGGGTATCCCGCACTCCCCGCACCCTGCCTAAGAAGCGGGGGCTCGCCTCTGAAAGCTGTCCCTAGCAGCTCAGCCGGAGAGGAGAAAGTTGTGCAGGTCACCGATCAGCCCAGGGAAGTGACAAGCTGACAGGCACAGCCCCCAGTGGGACTAGCTCTGCATTCCCAGGAGCCCCTCAGAATCCGGCGCCAGCGGGACTGCTACCGGAAACGTCTGAAAAACCTCCCGGTGACTTTCGCCCCCTCCTGGGCGCGAGGAACGAGCTGGGAATGAGCCAGAGGGCGGCCGGCCACCCGAGCCAGCCATGTGTCCAGCCCGTCACGCCCGCCTCGCCCTAGCCGGCTCCTCATGCCTCGACCGCAGCCAGAGGCCCAGCTCAGGATCCAACGCAAAGGCTGCCTTGGCCGCCGCCGCCACCACCGCCGCAGCAGCCTGAGGGCCCCGGCGTGGCACTCGCCGTCAGGTCCCCGCCCCACGGCTCCAGTTGGGCCCCTCAGCGACGCCGTCCCCGCCTCTGGCCAGGCCCGGAGGGCTCGGCCTGCCACAGTCCGCCCGCCCGCCCGCCCGCCGTCGCCGCCGCCAGCCCAGCGTCCTTACTTCATTGAGCTGGCGCTCCGCGGCCTCACGCAAGGCTGGGTCCATGGTGCCCCGCAGGGCCTCGATAATGGTGTTGGGGTCCATCGCAGGGCGGACGCAGTCAAACCCGGAGCTCGGGTGCTACTGGGCCAGGAATAGCGCCCCTCACTGCGCACATGGACCCGCCGCGCTCCGCAGCGGCAACCGGCGCGAAAGGAAAGAGAAGCGCCAAGGCCCCGGATAGAACCTCTTCTCTTCGGCGTGGAGGCGGGAGATGCTCCGGCCACTTCCTGTCGGCGCTCCCGTGGAGCACTTTGGGAGATGTAGTCCACTTGGGCAGTCCGCAGCCCACGTGGCCCTGAGCTGTCGCTCCTACAGACAAGACCTGTTCTTCAGAAAGAGAAAAATGTTCAAACTTCACAGAAAGAAAATTAAAACAATCAGTTACACATAGATTCCACATAATAATATACCTTTGGTAACCATAAGGTAAGGCTGATGCAATGTGTGATGCTAGTAGCTGTGTAATTGAAGGAAGCCTTTTGAAAAGCAATTTGAGATGTGTTACTAAATGCCATAAAAATGTTTATAATCTATGACCCAACTAATCCCATTTATGACACTTTATCCTAAGGAAATAACATAAAGGGTTAAATGACCTTTATGTGTAAAAGGTGTTTATCACATTACATATTTATAATCAAATACTAAAATTATGGGGTTTTTGGTTTGTTTGGTTTTTTTGTTTGTTTTTTGAGTATCCAAATTTTGGCACAGATCACCTCTAAATGCAGAATAAAAGTATAATCCCTATTAAAATCCACCTTCTTTAAACAGGCAAACATTTTCAGAAAGGTTAAATTAACTCGCCCAAGGTCACTTAGTAAGAGGTTTGCCTAGGATTTCAAACTAAGGATGTTTCTGTTTTCAAAGTTTTCATTCTCTCCAATGAATCACTCTGCCTCTCGAAAGAAATGTGGAACCGTAGGGGAATGGTTAAGCAAATTACAGGAATCCAGTCAATTAAATTTTTCACAGTCACCAAAAATTACAAATGTAACAACACTAAAATATTTATATATAGATACAGCTTTGTTACATAGACAAAAACTGGGAAACAAGGCTGGCAAATGAAAGTAACTGATTTTCTAGCATGGTGAGATTTTCAGTAATTTCCTTTCATACCTGTTATTGTTGTAATACAGTTATGTAAATGTATTTACTTAAAATGAATTATAAGCCTTCAAATACAATTTGTTAAAAGATCACTTATTGTTTTTACTTTACCAAAAGGAAAAAGGGAGACACAAAAGGCTTTCCCTGGAATAGTGGGCTTTGCAATATTAATCTCTTATGTGCCAGCCACTGTGCCTGGAAGTGAGGTATAATTATTCCTGATTTACCAATGCAGACTCCAGGGCTTAGATTGTGAAAGGTCATAAGGTTTTCATAATATAACCTGTAAGCTCTATCATTGTATTGATACAATCTGTTTAAGAATTTCATCTCCCTATTCCATCCCTCAAATGAAAGGGCCTTGAAAATAAAGATTATGTTTTAATTCACTTTTGAATCTTCACCTCCTATCACAGAGCTTGAATATCTACTAGGAGTTCAATAAATATTTTAGTGAATAAATGAAGAAAGGAATGAGTGAACTAGTAATGACTTTTAGTTGTCAGTGGCTGAGCCAGAATTGAAACCTCAGTCTTCATGATTCCAAAGCCAGTCCTCTTTGCATTACTACATAGCTATTTTAGACTCCAGCATTGACTTGTACATAATGGAATTGTGAAAATTACAGCATAACACAATGTATGTAAAAGCACTTGACACAAAGAAGGTGCTCCAAAAATGTTAATTCCCTGTGCCTGAAACTGAAATGGTGAAGGAGTATTGGGGGAAATATGGTTTTTAAGCTATAGTGCTGGGAACTGGGAGCCGGCAAGGTTTGCAGGTCTATAGCTGGAGTGGGGGCCTGTGTCTCATGCTTCAAAGAGAGTATAGCTCATAGGGTACTAGAACCTGTCTAGGGAGCCAGAGTTCCTTTATCCATACAAGGAGCTTGGCTCCACGACCCTTCAGGAGTTTAGTTGGCAGAGTGATTAGCACACCCAAATAATTTGTAGGGTTTTTTTTATTTTTAGCTAGTAACACACAAAATGTGACTTATATGACTGGAAATTTAGATGTCAGCTCCTCCAGGGCAGGGACCATATCTATCTATCTCTTTGTGGCAGACAAAGAAATGAGTGTCTGTTTGGAACTCCCTGGTGGTGCAGTAGTTAGGGCTCCGTGCTTCCACTGCAGGGAGCCCAGGTTCAATCCCTGGTTAGGGAACTAAAATCCTGCATTCAGCATGGTGCGGCGCGGCCAAAAAAAAAAAAAGAAAAGAAATAAGTGTGTGCTCAATAAATAAGTGTGTGAAGATTAAAAGAAAAAGCACCATGTTAGGGCTTCCCTGGTGGCGCAGTGTTTGAGCGTCCGCCTGCCGATGCAGGGGACACGGGTTCGTGCCCCGGTCCGGGAGGATCCCACATTCCGCGGAGCGGCTGGTCCCGTGAGCCATGGCCGCTGAGCCTGCGCGTCCGGAGCCTGTGCTCCGCAACGGGAGAGGCCACAACGGTGAGAGGCCCGCGTACAGCAAAAAAAAAAAAAGAGGAAATAATTCCATACCAGGCTCCCAAAATTATTCTCAGAATCCAATGAGGTTGGAAAGTGCTTTGTAATTATAAAGCTCAGTACAAACATAAATTGTTACTGGTATTAAGGAAAGGGCCGAGGAGAAAGGAAGGTAAGAGGGCAAGGAAGGAAAGTTAAAGAAAGTGAAGAAATGGGGACTTTCTGCAGAGCATCTTTCCCAGCAGTAAGTGTGCACTTTCAACAGTTTGGTACACAGATGTCCTTATAAAGCTTAGTATATGCAAGGAAAGGTAAAACACAACCTTGTATTGATACTGTCACATGAAGACCATTTTATTGCATTTCTTTTAAGTACACTGACCTACACAAAATTGAAGTTTATGACCTAAACCATATAAAAATTTTTAAAGATCAACTTCATCAAGGTATAATTTACATAAAATTCAATGAGTTTTCACAAAGTTATACACCCATGTAACACCACCATAATCGACATATAGATTCTAGCCATTAGCCCTTCCCAGTCACCTCTTACGTGCTCAGCCCTATGACACATATGCTTTCTATTCCTGTCAGATTTGCCTTTCCTAGAGTTTCATATAAATGGAAGCATTCAGTAAGCACTTTTTATGTCTGGCTTTTTTTTTTTTCCACTCACTGTAGCACTTCTGAGATTATTTCTACGATGTTGAGTACATCAGGTCATCCTTGTTGCTAAATGGCAGTCCATTGACTGGACGTACAACAATTATCCATTCATCTGTGGCCCTTTGAGTCATTTCCAGTTTTTGCCTATTGTGAATAAAGCTGATATGTACATTTGTTTACAAATCTTTGTGTGGATATATGTTTTCATATCTCTGGTAAATAGCTAAGAATGGAAAGGCTGGTTTGCATTGTAAGTGTATATGTAACTTTATAAGATACTGCCGAACGATTTCTAAAATTGGTTGTACAATTTTACATTCCCACCAGCCATCATGGACATTTCATTGTTCCACATCTTCATCAACAGTTTGAATTCTCAGTCCTTTCAAGTGTGTCTAGGGACTTTCCTTTTGGTCCAGTGGGTAAGACTCCATGCTCCCAATGCAGGGGACCTGGGTTTGATCCAGGGAACTAGATCCCGCAGGCTGCAGCTAAGACCTGGCACAGCCAAATAAATAAAAACAATAATTTTAGTCTATCTAGTGCAGTGGATGTGTAATGGTATGTACAAGATGCATTTCTCTGATGAGTTAATAATGTTGAGCATCTTTTCATGTGCTACTATATCTATTTGTATCATCTTTTGAAAAGTAACAGTTTTGCCTGTCTTTTTTTTTTTTTTTGGTCATGCCACGTGGCTTTTGGGATCTTAGTTCCCCGACCAGGGATTGAACCACCAGGCCACAGCAGTGAAAGCGCCGAAAGCACCAGGGAATTCCCTGTTTTGCCTGGTTTTTTTGGTTTGTTTTGTTTTTAATATTTATTCAGTTATTTATTTGGCTGTGCCAGGTCTTAGCTGTGGCACTTGGGATCTTCGTTGCCACACGTGGGATCTTTAGTTGTGGCATGCAGGACCTAGTTCTCTGACCAGGGATCGAACCCGGTCCTCCTGCACTAGGAGCTCCGAATCTTAACCACTGGACCATCAGGGAAGTTCCTTGACTGTTTTTTTTTTTTTTTTTTTTTTGCAGTACGCGGGCCTCTCACTGTTGTGGCCTCTCCCGTTGCGGGGCACAGGCTCTGGACGCGCAGGCTCAGCGAGCATGGCTCACGGGCCCAGCTGCTCCGCGGCATGTGGGATCTTCCCGGACCGGGGCACGAACCCGTGTCCCCTGCATCGGCAGGCGGACTCTCAACCACTGCGCCACCAGGGAAGCCCTCCTTGACTGTTTTTAAAATTGGGTTGTTGCCTTACTGCTCTTGGGTTGTAAGATACTCTGGGTACAATTCTTTCTGTCAAATTTCTGTTTTGTGAATATTTTCTTTCGGTTTGTGTCTTAATTTTTTTAACTGATCTTTCAAAAAACGATTTTCTATTTTGATAAAGTCCAATTTATCAATTGTTTCTTTCGTAACTGTGCTTTTTGTGTGCTATGTAAGAAATCTTTCTCACCTTAAGATTGTAAAGATTTTCTCTTATGTTTTCTCCTAGAAATTTTACAGTTTTAGCGTTTATGTTTTGGTTTATGATTCAATGTGAATTAATTCTTTGTGTGTATGGTGTGAGGTAAGCACTGAAGTTAATTGTTTCTGCATATGGATATCCAGTTAGTACAGTGCAGTTGGTTAAAAAGCTTACCCTTTGACCATTGACTTACTTGGCATTTTGTTGAAAAATCAGTTGCCCAAATACATATGTGAAGATCTATGTTTAAATTATCTATTCTGTTCCATTGATCTATTTATCTGTCCCTATGCCAATATCACAATGTCTTGAGTCTTTTTTTTTTTGAGAAGAATTGTAAAGTCTTTTTTTTATTGTCTCTGCTGAGAGGCGTCTACCATCTGTTAATCTGAATATTTGTGCTTCCAATATTTTGCTTTTTTTTAAATTTAAATCACTTAATTACCAAAAAAAAATTATAGTCTATGTCTATGAACATTTCTAGACTGATAACTGGGAATTTTCAGTTGTGCTTGTAAGTTTCTTAAATAATGCCAACTGATATGACATCACTAACTTTGATGCCCTATTATTCTTATTTTCTGCTTTAAACAACTGTAACCATTACCTTTTAAATAACCTGAGTCAAGTAACTTAACTGCACCCGATTACAATTACACTCTCAAACTGGGCAAAAGTTTTGTTTAGCTGTTCATACCAACATTTCCTCTACCTTTCCCCTTCCCTACAACCCCTGTGTGAATTCTTTTTTTTTTGTGGAAGTGCAAAGTTCTGTTTACCTTGAGTCCCATCCCCAAAGGCCTGTCCTTCAGAGTCACAAAGACAGAGCCCTAGAACTGATATGTAAAACTGTAACTTATGTTATATGAATTCCATTGAAACAGACACACAAAACAGTCTACAGGGTGTCCATAAAGCTGGAAACATAGGTAAATATATATAATGCAATTGAAGATATTTTCAAAGTGTAAAATACACACACACACACACACACACACACACACACACACACACACACACACACACACAAAATGCTTCCAGACTTTATGTAGAATGGAAATCAAGTTCCGCATACCTGGAATCCTGTTAAGTGTCACCCAGAAATGTTCATCAGGAGAGTAGGGGTCCTTCGACCACCCAAGTAAATCAATGGCCCTCTGGTCCTGGAGAACAAAATTAGCAAATTCTCTTGTAAGGGCTACATAGGTGGAGCCAAAGTAAACGATGAGATTATGGAGAGGAGACATTTTTCTTATCCAAGTCCACAGCATGAAGGAAAACAATTGGTACTTCTGCTCCAAGTGCATAAATCTGGTTCTTCTGATAATATGAGGTGGAGGCAGCACCCCTGGGGTGACGTTTTTCCCTTTAAATCCTCTTATATACTGAATGATCTCCCTGTTGGTTTTCAGGGGGAAGTCTTTTTTTTTTTTTTTTAATATATAGGAGGTTCTTATTAGTCATCAGTTTTATCCACATCAGTGTATACATGTCAATACCAGTCGCCCAATTCATCCCACCCCCACCCCCACCCCCCCACGGCTTTCCACCCTTGGTGTCCATACGTTTGTTCGCTACATCTGTGTCTCAATTTCTGCCCTGCAAACCGGTTCATCTGTACCATTTTTCTAGGTTCCACATATATGCGTTAATAAACGATATTTGTTTTTCGCTTTCTGACTTACTTCACTCTGTATGACAGTCTCTACATCCATCCACGTCTCAACAAATGACCCAATTTCATTCCTTTTTATGGCTGAGTAATATTCCATTCTATATGTGTACCACATCTCCTTTATCCACTCATCTGTCGATGGGCATTTAGGTTGCTTCCATGTCCTGGCTATTGTAAATAGTGCTGCAATGAACATTGGGGTGCATGTGTCTTTTTGAATTGTGGTTTTCTCTGGGTATACGCCCAGTAGTGGGATTGCTGGATCATATGGTAATTCTATTTTTAGATTTTTAAGGAAGCTCCATACTGTTCTCCATAGTGGCTTTATCAGTTTACATTCCCACCAACAGTGAAAGAGGGTTCCCTTTGCTCCACACCCTCTCCAGCATTTACTGTTTGTAGATTTTCTGATGACGCCCATTCTAACTGGTGTGAGGTGGTACCTCATTGTAGTTTTGATTTGCATTTCTCTAATAATTACTGATGTTGAGCAGCTTTTCATGTGCTTCTTGGTCATCTGTATGTCTTCTTTGGAGAAATGTCTATTTAGGTCTTCTGCCCATTTTTGTATTGGGTTGTTTGTTTCTTTAATATTGAGCTACATGAGCTGTTTATATATTTTGGAGATTAATCCTTTGTCCGTTGATTCGTTTGCAAATATTTTCTCCCGTTCTGAGGGTTGTCTTTTCATCTTGTTTATGGTTTCCTTTGCTGTGCAAAAGCTTTGGAGTTTCATTAGGTCCCATTTGTTTATTTTTGTTTTTATTTCCATTACTCTAGGAGGTGGGTCAAAAAGGTCTTGCTGTGATTTATGTCAAAGAGTGTTCTTCCTGTGTTTTCCTCTAAGAGTTTTATAGTGTCCGGTCTTACATTTAGGTCTCTAATCCATTTTGAGTTTATTTTTGTGTATGGTGTTAGGGAGTGTTCTAATTTCATTCTTTTACATGTAGCTGTCCAGTTTTCCACCACCACTTATTGAAGAGACTGTCTTTTTCCATTGTATATCCTTGCCTCCTTTGTCATACATTAGTTGACTATAGGTGCGTGGGTTTACCTCTGGGCTTTCTGTCTTGTTCCATTGACCTATCTTTCTGTTGTTGTGCCATTACCATATTGTCTGGATTACTGTAGCTTTGTAGTATAGTCTGAAGTCAGGGAGTCTGATTCCTCCAGCTCTGTTTTTTCCCTCAAGACTGCTTTGGATATTCGGGGTCTTTTGTGTCTCCATACAAATTTTAAGATTTTTTTGTTCTAGCTCCGTAAAATATGCCATAGGTAATTTGATAGGGATTGCATTGGATCTGTAGATTGCTTTGGGTAGTATAGTTATTTTCACAATATTGATTCTTCCAATCCAAGAACATGGTGTATCTCTCCATCTGTTTGTATCATCTTTAATTTGTTTCATCAGTGTCTTATAGTTTTCTGCATACAGGTCTTTTGTTTCCCTAGGTAGGTTTATTCCTAGGTATTTTATTCTTTTTGTTGCAGTGGTAAATGGGAGTGTTTCCTTAATTTCTCTTTCAGATTTTTCATCACTAATGTATAGGAATTCAACAGATTTTTGTGCACTAATTTTGTATCCTGCAACCTTATCAAATTCATTGATTAGCTCTAGTAGTTTTCTGGTGGCACATTTAGGATTCTCTGTGTATAGTATCATGTCATTTGCACACAGTGACAGTTTTACTTCTTCTTTTCCAATTTGTATTCCTTTTATTTCTTTTTCTTCTCTGATTGCCAAGGCTAGGACTTCCAAAACTATGTTGAATAATAGTGGTGAGAGTGGACATCCTTGTCTTGTTCCTGATCTTAGAGGAAATGCTTTCAGTATTTCACCATTGAGAATGATGTTTGCTGTGGGTTTGTCATATATGGCCTTTATTATGTTGAGGTAGGTTCCCTCTATGCCCACTTTCTGCAGAGTTTTTTATCATAAATGGATGTTGAATTTTGTCAAAAGCTCTTTCTGCATTTATTGAGATGATCACATGGTTTTTATTCTACAATTTGTTAGTATGATGTATCACATTGATTGATTTGTGTATATTGAAGAATCCTTGCATCCCTGGGATAAATCCCACTTGATCATGGTGTATGATCCTTTTAATGTGTTGTTGGATTCTGTTTGCTAATATCTTGTTGAGGATTTTTGCATCGATATTCATCAGTGATATTGGTCTGTAATTTTCTTTTTTTGTAATATCTCTGTCTGGGTTTGGTATCAGGGTGATGGTGGCCTCGTAGAATGAGTTTGGGAGTGTTCCTTCCTCTGCAATTTTTTGGAAGAGTTTGAGAAGGATGGGTGTTAGCTCTTCTCTAAATGTTTGATAGAGTTCACCTGTGAAGCCATCTGGTCCTGGACTTTTGTTTTTTGGAAGATTTTTAATCACAGTTTCAATTTCATTACTTGTGATTTGTCTGTTCATATTTTGTATTTCTTCCTGGTTCAGCCTTGGAAGGTTATACATTTCCAAGAATTTGTCCATTTCTTCCAGGTTGTCCATTTTATTGGCATAGAGTTGCTTGTAGTAGTCTCTTAGGATGCTTTGTATTTCTGTGGTGTCTATTGTAACTTCTCCTTTTTCTTTTCTAATTTTATTGATTGGAGTCCTCTCCCTCTTTTGCTTCATGAGTCTGGCGAACAGTTTATCAATTTTGTTTATCTTCTGAAAGAACCAGCTTTTAGTTTTATTGATTTTGCTATTGTTTTCTTTGTTTCTATTTCAGTTATTTCTGCTCTGATCTTTATGGTTTCTTTCCTTCTGCTAACTTTGGGTTTTGTTTGTTGTTCTTTCTCTAGTTCCTTTAGGTGTAAGGTTAGTTTATTTATTTGAGATTTTCCTTGTTTCTTGAGGTAGGCTTGTATGCTATAAACTTCCCTCTTAGAACTGCTTTTGCTGCATCCCATAGGTTTTGGATCATCATGTTTTCATTGTCATTTGTCTCTAGGTATTTTTTGATTTCCTCTTTGATTTCTTCAGTGATCTCTTGATTATTTAGTAACGTAGTGTTTAGCCTCCATGTGTTTGTGTTTTTTACGTTTTTTCCCCTGTAATTCATTTCTAATCTCATAGCATTGTGGTCAGAAATGATGCTTCATATGATTTCAATTTTCTTAAATTTACTGAGGCTTAATTTGTGACCCAGGATGTGATCTATCCTGGAGAATGTTCTGTGTGCACCTGAGAAGAAAGTGTAATCTACTGTTTTTGGAATGTCCTATAAATATCAGTTAAATCTATCTGGTCTATTGTGTCATTTAAAGCTTCTGCTTTCTTATTTATTTTCATTTTGGATGATCTGTCCATTGGTGTAAGTGAGGTGTTAAAGCTCCCGACTATTATTGTGTTACTGTTGATTTCCTCTTTTAGAGCTGTTAGCAGTTGCCTTATGTATTGAGGTGCTCCTATGTTGGGTGCATATATATTTATAATTGTTATATCTTCTTGGATTGATCCCTTGATCATTATGTATTGTCCTTCCTTGTCTCTTGTAACGTTCTTTATTTTGAAATCTATTTTATCTGATATGAGAATTGCTACTCCAGCTTTCTTTTGATTTCCATTTGCATGGAATATCTTTTTCCATCCCCTCACTTGCAGTCTGTATGTGTCCCTAGGTCTGAAGTGGGTCTCCTGTAGACAGCATATATATGGGTCTTGTTTTTGTATCCATTCAGGAAACCTGTGTCTTTTGGTTGGAGCATTTAATCCATTCACGTTTAAGGTAATTATCAATATGTATGTTCCTATGACCATTTTCTTAATTGTTTTGGGTTTGTTTTTGTAGGTCCTTTTCTTCTCTTATGTTTCCCACTTAGAGAAATTCCTTTAGCATTTGTTGTAGAGCTGGTTTGGTGGTGCTGAATTCTCTTAGCTTTTGCTTGTCTGTAAAGCTTTTGATTTCTCCATCAAATCTGAATGAGATCCTTGCCAGGTAGAATAATCTTGGTTGTAGGTTCTTCCCTTTCATCACTTTAAGTGTATCATGTGACTCCCTTCTGGCTTGTAGAGTTTCTGCTGAGAAATCAGCTGTTAACCTTATGGGAGTTCCCTTGTATGTTATTCGTTGTTTTTCCCTTGCTGCTTTCCATAATTTTTCTTTGTTATTTGTTGTTTTTCCCTTGCTGCTTTCAATAATTTTTCTTTGTCTTTAATTTTTGCCAATTTGATTACTATGTGTCTTGGCATGTTTCTCCTTGGATTTATCCTGTATGGGACTCTCTGCACTTCCTGGACTTGGGTGGCTATTTCCTTTCCCATGTTAGGGAAGTTTTTGACTATAATCTCTTCAAATATTTTCTTGGGTCCTTTCTCTCTCTCTTTTCCTTCTGGGACCCCTATAATGTGAATGTCGTTGCGTTTAATGTTGTCCCAGAGGTCTCTTAGGCTGTCTTCATTTCTTTTCATTCTTTTTTCTTTATTCTGTTCTGCAGCAGTGAATTCCCCCATTCTGTCTTCCAGGTCACTTATCCGTTTTTCTGCCTCAGTTATTCTGCTATTGATTCCTTCTAGTGTATTTTTCATTTCAGGTATTGTATTGTTCATCTCTGTTTGTTTGTTCTTTAATTCTTCTAGGTCTTTGTTAAACATTTGCGTCTTCTTGATCTTTGCCTCCATTGTTTTTCCAAGGTCCTGGATCATACTCACTATCATTATTCTGAATTCTTTTTCTGGAAGGTTGCCTATCTCCACTTCATTTAGTTGTTTTTCTGGGGTTTTATCTTGTTCCTTCATCTGATACATAGCCCTCTGCCTTTTCATCTTGTCTGTCTTTCTGTGAATGTGGTTTTTGTTCCACAGGCTGCAGGATTGTAGTTCTTCTTGCTTCTGCTGTCTGCTCTCTGGTGGATGAGGCTATCTAAGAGGATTGTGCAGGTTTCCTGATGGGAGGGACTGGTGGTGGGTAGAGCTGGGTGTTGCTGTGGTGGGCAGAGCTCAGTAAATCTTTAATCCGCTTGACTGCTGATGGGTGGGGCTGGGTTCCCTCCCTGTTGGTTGTTTGGCCTGAGGCAACCCAACAATGGAGCCTACCTGGGCTCTTTGGTGGGGCTAATGGCAGACTCTGGGAGGGCTGACGCCAAGGAGCACTTCCCAGAACTTCCGCTGCCAGTGTTCTTGTCCCCACAGTGAGCCACAGCCACCCCCCGCCTCTGCAGGAAACCCTCGAAAACTAGCAGGTAGGTCTGGTTCAGTCTCCCCTGGGTTCACTGCTGCTTCCCCTGGGTCCCCATGTGCACACTACTTTGTGTGTGCCCTCCAAGAGTGGAGTCTCTGTTTCCCCCAGTCCTGTCGAAGTCCTGCATCAAATTCCACTAATCTTCAAAGTCTGATTCTCTAGGAATTCCTCCTCCCATTGCCAGACCCCCAGGTTGGGAAGCCTGACGTGGGGTTCAGAACCTTCACTCCAGTGGGTAGACTTCTGTCGTATAAGTGTTCTGCAGTCTGTGAGTCACACACCCAGCAGTTATGGGATTTGATTTTGCTGTGATTGCGCCCCTCCTACCGTCTCATTGTGGCTTCTCCTTTGTCTTTGGATGTGGGGTATATTTTTTGGTGAGTTCCAGTATCTTCCTGTCAAAGGTTGTGCAGCAGCTAGTTGTGATTCTGGTGTTCTCACAAGAGGGAGTGAGAGCTTGTCCTGCTACTCCACCATCTTGGCTCCCCTGTGTGAATTCTTGCTCTTATACATAAAGACACCAGAATTCCTATCCCCTGATCCTCTCTCCAGCCTGTTCTCTTGGTGTAGGTTTGGTTATCCCAAGAAAGGACCACTCTTGTAGCTTCAATCTCAGGGCACCAAATGCCACACGTCTTGAGTCTTAAAATCAGGTATCGTAAATCCTCCAACTTTGTTACTCCTTTTCAAAATTTTTAGACTATTCTAGGTTAATTGCATTTCCAAATACATTTGGAAAGTTCAGCTTGTTGATTTCTAATTTATAAAAAGTGTGTTGATTAGAAAAAAAAAAGTGTGTTGGGATTTTGATAGATACTACATTTAATCTATATATCAGTTTGGGTAAATTAACATCTTAACAATATTGAGTGTTCTAATCCATGAACACGGTATATCTCTCCATTTATTTACATATTTAAAATTTTTTTCTCAGTAATATTGTTAGTTTTCCAAGTACAGATCTTGTACATATTTTCTTAAATATATGCCTAAATATTTCATGTTATTGTTAATCATACTTTAAAATATCATTTTCCAACTGCTTGTTGCTTGTATCTAGAAATGCAATTTATTTTTGTATTTTGACTTTGCATCCTGCAATTCTGCTAAGCTAGTTTATTGATTTTACTAGTTTCTTTTCTATGTTCCTTAGAATTTTCTGTGTACATGATTAGGCCTTCTGCAAATAAAAACAGGTTTTTTTCCCCCCATTCTTTAACCACTGGTTGTTCACTGATTCTCTTTATCAGATTTTAAAAGTTCCCATTTGTTCCTAATTTTCTTAAAGTTTTTAATGTGAACATGGTGTTGAATTCTGTCAAATATTTTTCTAGAGCTATTAATATCATCATATGGATTTTCTTGTTTATTCTGTTAATGTGGTGAGTTATATTATTTGATTTTCACATGTTGCTTTCCTGGAATAAACCTCACTTGGTCATAATGTATTACCATTTTTATATATTGCTGTACTCAATTAGCTAAATTTTTTTGGAAGATACTTACATCTATCTTTGTGAGGCATATTGGTCACTAGTCTTCTTTTCCTAAATGGCTTTACCTGGTTTTAGTACTGTATGATGGTAACACTAGCCTCATAAAATGTCCTCCTTTCTCCTTTGTTTTCTGGAAGAATTTGTGCAGGACTTGTGTTATTTCTTCCTTAAATATTTTGTAGAATTCAACAGTGAATCCATCTGAGCCTTGGAGTTTTCTTTTTGGAAAGATTTTCAATTATGAATTTAAGTTTTAATAGATATAGGAATATTCAGATTTTCTACTTTTTCTTATGTCAGTTTTGGCAATTTATATCTATCAAGGAATTTGTCCCTCTCATCTAAGTTGTCTAATTTATTCAAATAAAGTGGTTCATAATATTCACATGTTACTCTTTTAATGTCTGCAGTATCTGTAGTGATATTCCTTCTTTCATTCCTGATATTAGGAATTTGTGTCACATTTTGCTACTTCTTGCCAGGTCTGGTCATTTCTTTATTGGATGCTAGATATGGTAAATTTTATGTTATTGACTGAGTGAGTTTTCTTGTCTTTCTTTAATGAATGTTGAGCTTTGTCCTGGTAGGCAGTAAGTTATTTGGGGTTCAGTGTGACACCTTCAAGCCTTGTTTATAAGGTTTCTAAGGGTAAGTCTAAGTTAGCATTTATTATAGGGCTATTTTACAGTAAAACTAAGGTGTGGCCTTTTGGGGTTCTATTGATGTCCCAAGTGATCAACAAGGTCTTTGCAGTCTGGCTGGTGGGAACTCTATGGTCCCGGCCCTGTGTGAACTGTAAGAACTATTCAGGTCACAGCTTCCTGGTTACTATTTGCCCAATCTTTGAAGTTTCACCCTATGTATAAACACCCTGGGACTTCCCTCGTTCTCCAGTGGGTAAGACTCCACGCTCCCAATGCAGGGGGCCCAGGTTCAATCCCTGGTCGGGGAACTAGATCCTGCATGCATGTCGCAACTAAGAGTCCGCATGCTGCAACTAAAACCCGTTGCAGCCAAAATTAATAAATTAGTCTTTAAAAAAAAAAAGATTACAATCCTGCTCCTTGTTTGAAGTCAGAAAACAGTTGTTTCATATATTTTGTCCAGTTTCTAGTTGTTTACAACAGGAAGTGTTCACTGTTACTCCAACAGAAGACTCTCTGTGCAATTTTTGGAAACAGAAGACTCTCTGTGCAATTTTTAGCTACTATGGACAGGTGAATACTCTCTTTATCACATAAAGTAGTCAGGATAACCATGAGGACCAAAAGAGATTATTATTTTAATTCACAGGGGAAATTTTCCTTTTACCTGCTCACTCATAATGTGGGGGAAATATGCTACTTACTTTGCACAGTCCTTTTATATGCAGATCAAGCCCAACAAGCAGATTGAAGGGTGGAAAATAGAATACATGTGAGTTAGCTTTGGCCCCAGTAACCAGAAAACTCTGACCTGAGGTCAGATTACCCCATTTGTTGGGAAAGAGGTCTGTGGTTTGTTATTTGGTAGACTTCATTTTCCAGGAAGGCAGTCTAATGGAGAGCTGACCCAGAAAGACCTAGCTCTTAGATGGCAAAAATTATTCCAGTTAGTCATAGAGCTTCAATACTATTATGGTTTAGTAGAAGGAGCATTAGTGTCAAAGACAAACAGACTTGGGTTGAATCTTGAATTTTGTTTTTTTTAATTTACTTATTTTAGTTATTTATTTTCAGCTTTGTTGGTTCTTCATTGCTATGCGCGGGCTTTCCCTAGTTGCAGCGAGCAGGGGCTACTCTTCGTTGAGGTGTGCAGGCTTCTCATTGCGGTGGCTTCTCTGTTGCAGAGCACAGGCTCTAGGCACGCGGGCTTCAGTAGTTGTGGCACGTGGGTTCAGTAGTTGTGGCGCATGGGCTTAGTTGCTCCGTGGCATGTGGGATCTTTTGGGACTAGGGCTCGAACCTGTGTCCCCTGCATTGGCAGGCGGATTTTTAACCACTGCACCACCAGGGAAGCCCCAGACTTGGGTTGAATTTTGACTCTACATCTTCCTAGTTTTGACATGACTGAGGACCTCAGTTTTTTTTTGTTTTTTTTGCTGTAAAATAGGAATTTTATCATTAGATTGTTGTAAGGTCATGTATATCAAGCAATTAGCACAAGCCCTGCACACAGGGTACACAGAGTACAAGTAACTCAGCTAATGGTAATTTGAATAGACACCTCACCAAAGAAGATGCACAGATGGCAGATAAGTATATGAAAAGATGCTCAATATCATATGTCATTAGGGAATTGCAAATTAAAACAACAACAAGGTGCCACTGTACAACTCTTGTTGTATATGGCTAAAATCCAAAACACTGACAACACCAAATGCTGACAAGAATGTGGAGCAACAGGAACTCACATTCACTGCATGGCAATGCAAAATAGTACTGCCACTTTGAAAGACAGTGTGGCAGTTTCTTACGAAACTAAACATATACTTACCATATGATCCAGCAATCACAATCTTTGGTATTTACCCAAAGGAATTGAAAACTTACGTACAAACAAAAATCTGTACATGAATGTTTATTGTAGTTTTATTCATAATTGCCAAAACTTGGAAGCAACCAAGATGTTTTTCAATAGGTGAATGGATAAACAAACCAACAGTAAATCCATGCTGTGGAATATTACTCAGCAATAAAAAGAAACAGGCTATCAAACCACAAAAAATATAGAGGAAGCTTAAGTGCCTATAGTTAAATGAACAAAGCAATATGAAAAGACAACATACTATTAATATATGATTCTAACCATATGACATTCTGGAAAAGGCAAAACTATGAAAAAAAGTGAAAAGGTTAGTGGTTGCCAGAGGCTCAGGGGAGGGAGAGAGGGATGAATAGGTAGAGCACAGGGGATTTTTAGGCAGTGAAACTATTCTATATGATACTGTAATAGTGGATATATGTCATTATACATTTGTCAAAATCCATAGAATGTACAACACAAAGAGTGAGCACTAATGTAAACTGTGGATGTCAGTTAATAATATGTCAATATCAGCTCATCAGTTATAACAAATGTACCACACTAATGCAAGATGTTGAGGACAGGGGAAACTGTGTGGGGAGAGGTGAAGGGATATATGGGAACTCTCCATACTTGCTGCTTACTTTTTCTATTATCCTAAAACTGCTCTAAAAACTAAAGTCAGTTTAAAAATCAATAGGGCAAAATGATAAAATTATATAAGTGGAGAACAAATTAGTGGTTATCAAGGGTTAGAGATGGTGGTGGACAAGGGGGAAAAGAAGTAATGTGACTATAAAGAGGATAACACAAGGGTGATGTGATTATGGAATAGCTCTGTATCTTGATTGCAGTGGTGGCTACATGAATCTACACATTGGATTATATGGCATAGAACTATACACACACACATTGTACCAATGTCAATTTCCTGGTTTTAATATTGTGCTAATGTGAGATGTAATGGGGAAACTGGGTGAAGAGTACACAGGACTTCTGAAGACTAACTTCGCAACTTCCTGGGAATTTACAATTGCATAATAATAAAAAGGTTTTTTAAGAATAAATATCATAACCAAGAGGAGTCTAAGTAAACATGAATGTTAAATGCCATGTAGCTGTACCACAATGTTCAATGCAGCACTATTTACAATAGCTAGGACGTGGAACCAACCTAAATGTCCATTGACAGATGAATGGATACAGAAGATGTGGCACATATATACAATGGAATATTACTCAGCCGTAAAAAGAAATGAAATTGAGTTATTTGTAGTGAGGTGGATGGACCTAGGGTGTGTCATACAGAGTAAAGTAAGTCAGAAAGAGAAAAACAAATACTGTATGCTAACACGTATATATGGAATCAAAAAAAAAATGGTACTGATGAACCTAGTTGCAGGGCAGTAATAAAGATGTAGACATAGAGAATGGACTTGAGGACACGGGGTGGGAGGGGGAAGCTGGGGCAAAGTGAGAGTAACATCGACATATATATACTACCGAATGTAAAACAGTTAGCTAGTGGGAAGCAGCAGCAAAGCACAGGAAGATCAGCTCGGTGCTTTGCGATGACCTAGAGGGGTGGGATAGGGAGGATGGGAGGGAGGCTCAAGAGGGAGAGGATATGGGGACATATGTATGCATATGGATGATTCACTTGGGTATACAACAGGAAGTAACACAGTATTGTGAAGCAATTATACTCCAATAAAGACCTATTAATAAAAAAGTGCCATGTAGCATCCTGGATGGGATCGTAGAAGAGAAAAAGGACATTAGGGAAAAACAGGACATCTGAATAAAGTATGGACTTTAGTTAATAATAATACATCCATAGGGCTTCCCTGGTGGCGCAGTGGTTGAGAGTCCGCCTGCTGATGCAAGGGACACGGGTTCGTGCCCCGGTCCGGGAAGATCCCACATGCCGCGGAACGGCTGGGCCCGTGAGCCATGGCCGCTGAGCCTGCGCATCCGGAGCCTGTGCTCCGCAACGGGAGAAGCCACAGCAGTGAGAGGCCCGCGTACCGCAAAAAAAAAATTAAAATTAAAATTAAAATAAATAAATAATACATCCATAGTGGTTTATTAGTTGTGACAAATGTACCATACTAATGTAAGGTGTTAATAATAGGGGATTAGATGTGGAGTGTAAGGGAAATCTCTGTTCTATCTTTGCAGTAATTCTGCAAATTAAAGTTATTCAAAAATAAAAAGTTTATTTAAAAATAATAAATAGGGCTTCCCTGGTGGCACAGTGGTTGAGAGTCTGCCTGCCGATGCAGGGGACGCAGGTTCGTGCCCCAGTCTGGGAAGATCCCACATGCCGCGGAGCGGCTGGGCCCGTGAGCCATGGCCACTGAGCCTGCGCGTCCAGAGCCTGTGCTCCGCAACGGGAGAGGCCACAACAGTGAGAGGCCCGTGTACCGCAAAAAATAATAATAATAAATAAATAAATAGTGGCAAGCTAATAAGAACATAAGTCCAAGTACATAATGACATATCCAGAATATATAAAGAATTCCTACAAATCAGGAGAAAAAAAAAAAAGGACAATTAAAAAATCTACAAAAGTCTGGTGGCTTCCCTGGTGGCACAGTGGTTGAGAGTCCGCCTGCCGATGCAGGGGACACGGGTTCGAGCCCCAGTCTGGGAAGATCCCACATGCCGCAGAGCGGCTAGGCCCATGAGCCATGGCTGCTGAGCCTGCGCGTCTGGAGCCTATGCACCGCAACGGGAGAGGCCACAACAGTGACAGGCCCGCGTACCACAAAAAAAAAAAAAAAAGAATCCACCTGCCAATGCAGGGGACAACAGGTTCGAGCCCTGGTCCGGGAAGATCCCACATGCCGCAGAGCAACTAAGCCCGTGCGCCACAACTACTGAGCCCGTGCTCCGCAACAAGAGAAGCCAGCGCAATGAGAAGCCCACTCGCCACAACTAGAGAAAGCCCACTCGCAGCAACAAAGACCCAACACAGTCAAAAATAAAATAAATAAATTTATCAAAAAAAAAAGTCTGGGAGTTCCCTGGTGGTCTAGTGGTTAAGATTCCGGGCTTTCACTGCTGTGGCCCTGGGTTCAATCCCTGGTTGTGGAACTGAGATCCCACAAAGCTGTGCAACGTGGCCAAAAAAAAAAAAAAAAAAAAAAAATTTTACAAAAAACTTAGACATCTCACTACAGAGAAAAAGAGTAAAACAAAATGAACAATAAACTTATGAAAAGGTGTACAACATCATTAAAGTCATCAAAGAAATACAAATTAAACAACCATAAGGTAGATTGACCCATGCAAAAAATGTCTAAAATTTAAGTGATTGACAATGCAGTGTTGGTGAAGATGTATAACGACTAGAACTCTTATGCATTGCAGGTGGAAGATAACTTGGTACAATCACTTTGAGTAAATGTTTGGCAGTGCCAACTAAAACTAAGCATTCATATGACATTGGATATATACTCTAAAGAAATTAGTGTTTATGTCTATCAAAAGACATGCACAA
The DNA here is from genome assembly GCF_011762595.2 of Tursiops truncatus. Lineage (NCBI taxonomy): Eukaryota > Metazoa > Chordata > Mammalia > Artiodactyla > Delphinidae > Tursiops > Tursiops truncatus. Next base: position 62,613,555 of record NC_047041.1, on the reverse strand, counting down.
GAATGTTTGTGGCAGTGTTCTTTGTAATTTCTCAAAACTGGAAATGACCCAAATATCTATTAATAGAATGAATAAATAAATTCATACACTGGGATATTACACTGAAATGAAAAAGGACAAACTATTGATACACACAATATGGAAGAATCTCCCTGAGAATGTTGAATGAAAGAAGTCACACACAGATACAGTATGTATTGTATGACCCCACTTATATTAAATTCAAAAGTATAGGGACTTCCCTGGTGGTGCAGTGGTTAAGAATCTGCCTGCCAATGCAGGGAACATGGGTTCGAGCCCTGGTCCGGGAAGATCCCACATGTCGCAGAGCAACTAAGCCCATGCACCACAACTACTGAGCCTGTGCTCTAGAGCCCATGAGCCACAACTACTGAGCCCACATGCCACAACTACTGAAGCCTGCACACCTAGAGCCCATGCTCCGCAACAAGAGAAGCGACTGCAATGAGAAGCCTGCACACCGCAATGAAGAGTAGCCCCTGCTTGCCACAACTAGAGAAAGCCCACATGCAGCAGCAAAGACCCAATGCAGCCAAAAGTTAAATAAATAAATAAATAAAATTTGAAAATAAATAAATAAATTCGTGCGCTGGAATACTACACTGAAATGAAAAATAACAAACTATCGATATACACAATATGGAAGAATCTCCCTGACAGTGTTGAATGAAAGAAGTCACACACAGATACAGTATATATTGTATGACTCCATTTATATTTAAATTCAAAAGTATAGGGACTTCCCTGGTGGTTCAGTGGTTAACAATCTGCATTCCAATGCAGAGGACAGGGGTTGGATTCCTGGTCGGGGAACTAAGATCCCACATGCCGCAGGGCAACTAAGCCCAAGCACCACAACTAGAGAGCCCGTGAGCTGCAAAGAAGAGCCTGTGCGCTTCAGTGAAAGATCCTACATGCCACAACTAAGACCCAATGCCGCCAAATAAATAAATAAAATTTTTTAAAAATTCAGAAGTATACAAAACTAATCAATGGTTGTAGAAGTGAGAATAGTGGTTACCCCTGAGGATACTGACAGGGAGAGGGAAAAAGAAACCTTCTGGGATGATGGAAATATTCTATGTATTGGTTTGAATGGTGGTTACAACAGTTATATACACAAGCAAAACTTATCTAGCTCTTCACTTAAGATTTGTGCACTCTATTATATATGTTATGCCTCTATTAATCTTCCCTGGCAGTCCCCTGGTTAGGACTTGGTGCTTTCACTGCCAGGGCCCAGGTTCAATCCCTGGTGTGGGAACTAAGATCCTGCAAGCTGCGCAGCACAGCCAAAAAAAAAAAAAGAGAGAGAGAAATAATAACATTCACCTATGTCAACCACAGCCAAGTAGAGAAGATAATAGAAAATAACATACGACTCACAATAACACCATATTGCCTTACCATAAAAACCATAGCATTAAAAGCGTGTATGTATGTCACTGGCTCAGAAACAGACAAATAGAGAAATGGAACAGAACCAAAAGCTATAAACTGGACCCTCATATAAATGGGAATTTCATATACAACAAAGGGGACACCTTAAAGTAACTGGAAAAGTACAGGTGGTTTAGTGGGTAGTTTTGGAAAACCTGACTCTTTTTAAGGACAGAAATAAAACTGGATCCCTACCTCACACCATATACATAAGTGGATCCCAGATAGATTACATACTATTTTGAAAAGCACAACTGTAAGGCTAATAGAAAAAGTGTAAGAGAATTTTTTTTATTTTATTTAGATGAAGGGAAAGACTTTTAAAATCAAATCCAAAAATGTATCTACATGAAAATAAAGATTTCTATCCTATAAAAGATACAACAGACTAAGTTAATAGAGAGATAGCAGACCCTATAAAGATATTTACCACATCTGAAACCCACAGAGGGGAACTTCCCTGATGACACAGTGGTTAAGACTCCATGCTCCCAATGCAGGGAGCCTGGGTATGATCCCTGGTCAGAGAAATAGATCCCACATGCATGCCACAACTAAGAGTTCCCATGCCACAACTAAGGAGTCCACCTGCTGCAACTAAGACCCAGCACAACCAAATAAATAAATAAATAATTTTTAAAAAGAAGTGTCCAAAAGTATTTGATTGATTGAACCAAACGCAGTACTCAGTGACAGTAAGGCCAGTCTCCTGCGTGAGACACTAGATTGCCCTACTTGTAAAAAATAAAATAAAATGAAATAAAATAAAACCCACAGAGGGTTATTATCAAGTATATATGTAGAATTCCTTCAAATCAGTACAACTAAGACTCCAAAGAAAAATGGAAATATATTACTTAGAGGCAATTCATAGAAGGGGAAGCTTGAATTGCTAAATGGGATATAAAGAAATGCTCAAGGTCACAAGTAATTAGTGAAACATAAAACAATGAAATACCATTTTTATTCCACTGGAATGACTAAAAATAAAGTTTATAATACCAAGTATTTACAAGTATATGGGAATATTGGCACTCTTGTCCACTGCTTATGAAAATATAAACTGATTCAACTATTCTGGAAAATAATCTGTTAGTATTTACTTAGAAAAATCAAATAATGCTTACACACTATAAGGCAGTACTCCCAGTCCTAGGTCTACATTTCAGATCATATTCTTCATGGCTTTTTGTTTTAGGGGGAAGTAGGAGGGAACCCAGATATCTATCATTAGGGCAGTGGAAAAGACAAAAGTAGTAAATTCACACCTTGGAACACTATGCTGCAGTTAAAAGCAACAGTCTCAGTGCACCTATAGCAATATGAACAGATCTGAAAAACACAGTGTTGTGTGAAAAAGGAAGCAACTTTATGAGATTCATAGCATAATGACATTGATGTAAATTACAAACCTATACACATGCCACTTCTGACCATAATAAAGTAACTACAGGAATAGCCATCTCACTGTAAACAACTATAAAATTGGGAATTCCCTGGTGGTGCACTCTACGCTTCCACTGCAGGGGCAGAGTTTCAATCCCTGGTTGGGGAACTAAGATCCCCATAAGCCATGTGGTGGAGCCAAAAAAAAAAAAAAAAATTGGATAAAATATATGAAGCATCCATTTTGAGGTAAAGGAAAAGAAAAAAGTATAAGACTGTGATCCCCAAGAGAAAGGGAACTTACAAAGTGAGCCCCATGATTGTCCATCTATCTGTCTTTTTTAAAAAATTTATTTTATATTGAAGTATAATTGAATTACAATGTTGTGTTAATTACTGCTGTACAGCAAAATGACTCAGTTATACATATATAAATATTCTTTTTCATATTCTTTTCCACTTGGTTTATCATAGGATATTGAATATATTTCCCTGTGCTGTACAGTAGGACCTTGTCGTTTATCCATTCTATACATACAAGTTTGTATCTGCTAATCTCAAACTCCCAATCCAACCCTCTCCCACCCCTTGGCAACAATCAGTCTATTCTGTCTGAGGATAATTCCTAACTACAACTTAAGGAAGAGGGTTCTGGAAGAACACCAGATCTGAGGAGGCAGAGATCAGAGTTCAGGACAGGAGAAATTGCTGGAATCATTGGGGTGAGATTTCCTAGAGGAGGGAGCTGTGTAGAGGTGAGCTGTGGAAGTCTGGGTAGTGGTGGTCTCCCATGAGAACATGGCTGAGGGTTGTGCTGTACACTCACAGAGTGAGACCATACAAGGCTTGCTAGATAGAAGCTCCCAGGAGCTGGAGAATGGACCAGAGATACTAGAGATCAAGCAGTCTGGGAGTCACAGGAGTTCCAGCCCCGTCAGAGTGAAGAGATCCCATTAAACATCTCTGGACTTCAGATGAGACACTAGAAAATCTATGCCTTAGGAATAAGGACCATATCTTAAAGAAAAATCTATGCTAGATTCAACTTGATAAAATATAAAAGCAAATCCTCAAAGATGACCCAATATGTTTTTAGGAAATACACATAGAAGAATTTAGCATTAAAGGGGTATCATGTGAGCTGCTCTCACTTCTGAGAATGACTGCATTCTGCCTATAAAATGAGTATCTCTCTAATTAAACTCACTTTCAGGACTTTCCTGATGGTGCAGTGGTTGAGAATCTGCCCTGGTCCAGGAAGATACTACATGCTGCATAGCAACTGAGCCCATGCACCATGTGCCTGTGCTCTAGAGCCCGCGTGCCACAACCGCTGAAGCCCACAATCCTAGAACCCATGCTCCGCAACAAGAGAAGCCACCACAATGAGAAGCCTGCGCACCACAACGAAGAGTAGTCCCCACTTGCCGCAACTAGAGAAAGCCCGTGCGCAGCAACGAAGACCCAACGCGGCCAAAAATAAATAAATAAACTCACTTTCACTTTAAAAATAAATAAATAAATAAATAAAGGGGTATCATGTCTGCAACTTACTCTCAAAAAAGAAATATATGCAGAGAGAATAATAAAGCAAATGTGATAAAATGTTAACATTTGAGAAGTCAGGGTAAAGGGTATATGGGAATTTTTGTACTCTTTTTATAACGTCTGAAAATGAAAATTAAAAATAATAACAAATACAATTTAAAAATTAAATTAAAAGTTAAAAAATAATGAAATAATAACCCATGTTGTCACATTCCCCCACACACACCCGCCCCAAGCAACATAAATTTATTTTCTCATAGCTCTGGAGGCAAAAAGTCCAAGATCAAGGTGTCAGCAGGATTGGTTTCTTCTGAGGCTTCTCTCCTTGGCTTGGAGATGGCTGCCTTCTCACTGTGTCCTCACATAGTGTTTCCTCCATGGACATTGTGTCCCTGGTGTCTCTTTTTGTGTCCTAATCTCTCCTTATAAGGACACCAGTCAAGTTGGATTAGGCCTTGCCCTAATGGCTTCATTTTTTTTTTTTTTAGTTTATTTTTGGCTGCGTTGGGTCTTCGTTGTGGTGTGCAGGCTTCTCATTGCGGTGGCTTCTCTTGTTGCAGAGCACAGGCTCTAGCTGCGCGAGCTTCAGTAGTTGCAGCACACGGGCTCAGTAGTTGTGGCTCGCGGGCTCTAGAGCGCAGGCTCAGTAGTTATGGTGCACGGGCTTAGTTGCTCTGCAGCATGTGGGATCTTCCCGGACCAGGGCTCGAACCTGTGTCCCCTGCATTGGCAGGAAGATTCTTAAACACTGTGCCACCAGGGAAGTCCCCTAATGGCTTCACTTTAACTTCACCTCTTTTAAGGCCCTATTTCCAAATATAGTCACATTCTGGTAGTTAAAGCTTCACCATATGAATTTTGGTGAGGACACTATTCAGCCTGTAACATCCTCAGTCCCGCTTTTTCTTTCCTAATTCCTCTTTGTTTCTTCAAATATTTGAAAAAATTAAAATCACCTATGATTGTGGATTTCTAAATTTATTCTTATAATTCTATCAGTCGGTTTGCATTACATATTTGGGGCTATGCTATTTACGGAGGAACTGAAACTTCTATCATTATGAAATGATTCTCTAGCTCAGTAATTTTTTTCATTAAAGTATATATAAATTTTTTTTTTTAATTTTTTTTTTTTTTTTGCGGTACGCGGGCCTCTCACTGCTGTGGCCTCTCCCGTTGCGGAGCACAGGCTCCGGACTCGCAGGCTCAGCAGCCATGGCTCACGGGCCCAGCCGCTCCGCAGCATGTGGGATCTTCCTGGACCGGGGCACGAACCCGTATCCCCTGCATCGGCAGGCGGACCCCCAACCACTGCGCCATTCTATGTCCCCTGCCTGTGTGTCCCAAGCTTGTGCTCCGCAACGGGAGAGGCCACAGCAGTGAGAGGCCCGCGTACCGCAAAAAATAAATAAATAAATATCGGGGTATATCTTTGTGATGCCCAGTGCATAGGATATCATGCTGACCTAGATATCGAGTAAAAGCTGGATCTTGCATTCAGCAAACATATATTGAAATTCTACTACGTGCAAACCAGTTCTGGTTCAATGCCGTGTTCTTAAAGATAACTGACACCATGAATGAACTAAGACTGAGAAATGGGGAGAAGATAGGCAACGTATCAATAGGAGAAGTAAATAATTAAACACCTATTCTACGCATGGCTTTATGTTTAGCTCTGCTATGAAGGTAACAGAGATGAGACAGTCATTGTATTTACTTCAAGGTACTCATCTAATAGAGGTGATGTTTTTCTATAACAGAGTTGGGAGTGAGAAATATTCTTAAAAGAAGTAGAAATGGGAGCTCCAAGGACAGAGGAAGCCATTACTTGCAGCTAAGATAACAGGATGGAGGAGATGGTGTCCGAGCTGGACTCTGGGTACATAACACTGAGTCGTGCAATAACGAGACCGTGGGGCAGAACATTGTAAACAGAGGAAACGGCAGAGGCACAGAAATGGGAGAGCATGATTTGGAGAAGCTGGTAGTTGGGATCTTTGGTTGCAAAGATCATATTACCGGGCTTCCCTGGTGGCACAGTGGTTGAGAGTCCGCCTGCCGATATAGGGGACACGGGTTCGTGCCCCGGTCCTGGAAGATCCCACATGCCGTGGAGCGGCTGGGCCCGTGAGCCATGGCCGCTGAGCCTGAGCGTCCGGAGCCTGTGCTCTGCAATGGGAGAGGGCACAACAGTGAAAGGCCCACGTACCGCAAAAAAAAAAAGATCATATTACCTTAAGTGATAAAGATTTCCTCCAAGGCTATGTGGGAAAATAAAGAAGACAGGAATCTCAATCATGTAGGACTGAGGCCTTGTGGGGGATTAAATTCCATCTGGGAACGGGAAAGTTATACTAGATCCAAGGCAGCTCAAGGGAACAGGTATTTTGTGTGGACACCTCTCTAAGGCTGCGCCGCTGTGTAGGGACGCTCGTTCTGCATCCGTTGCTCCTGCTCCTACTACTTCTCATTTTGCTTCTGGGTACTCAAGACGTCTGTCTACTCCTGCATTATGCTGTGTCATAACTTCTGGTTACAGCCTTTTCTCTGTGTGTCTTTCATCTTCTGACCCTGCCATTAACTAATTGCCTGTCTGGGTCTCAAATTCAATCTTTGCAAGAGAAAATTTGATTGATCTGGTTAATTATTATCATTCCTATTGAACATCTCTCTTGGGCAGTTGGACAGACTATGAATAGACTGGTCAATTAGATGTGGCAAAGTTGACAGAGCCCAGTGGCATAGGACAAGGTGACCTCAGAGCATTGGGAATAGAAGGCACTGCTCCAAAACTGGGAATATCAAGTGAAGAAACTTGGCCTGATCCTAGGTATAGCAAAGAGAAATAAACCTGAGACAAGACAATGATGGCCATAAGTGCCAGGATGAGTCATTTAGATTTATTTGACTAGGCCAGTTGTTCTCAACCTTATCCGACCTCTTTTTGTAATGTCCTCTATGCTATTCTTAAATGAGGTCTATAGATACTATAGTCTAAATACACATATTTTTAAAGAATCAATATAGTGCTTTAACTATAATACAAGGAAGAAATAAAAGGAAAGTGAGGGGGCTTCCTTGGTGGTGCAGTGGTTGAGAATCCATCTGCCAATGCAGGGGACACGGGATCGAGCCCTCGTCTGGGAAGATCCCACATACCGCGGAGCAACTAAGCCTATGCACCACAACTACCGAGCCCGCGTGCCTGGAGCCCGTGCTCCGCAACAAGAGAAGCCACTGCAGTGAGAAGCCCGTGTACCACAAGGAAGAGTGGCCCCCGCTCGCCACAACTAGAGAAAGCCCACACGCAGCAATGGGGACACAATACAGCCATAAATAAAAATAAATAAATTTATTTTTAAAAAAGGAAAGTGATTTACAATAAAATAATCTGTATTTTAATATGCAGTTGTTCATGGACAGCTACACTAGAAGTCATAAAGCAGTAGTCAGATGCTTGCAACAATACAAAAGCACAAAATTATACAAGTACTGGCTACAATTCAGACCAATATAAGTGCGTTGTGTTGGTGACTCAGATGCCATCAACAATATTGGAACCAGTAACGGTAATTTTTTGAAATGATGTCGTCATACCCTAGCATAGTGTCCAGTATTCAGTTAGATTTAGAGTTTTTTGAGATAAATAAAAAACTTTTCAAAAACAAAAGAGATCCATTCAAGATTTTTAAAAGAGAAGTACCTGGATCAGAATAATCTTCAGGAAGATTTAAGACCCTAAAAGATAATAAGCTTCAAGGTCTGGGTTGTTTTTATATTTGGCTCATCTCCCACTCCTACCCCAGTGCTTATAAGCAGTGGGTACTCAATACATGATTTTGAATTGAATTGATTTGAATCAAAGAATTTCTCCAGCAAAGTGCCCACGGAGCCCTTTTGTATAACATTAGCTTTGGGCAGAGCTCCAGAAAAGCAGCATTGGCGGAAGAGATTCCCTTACCACAGGGCCCAAAGTTAGTCCTATCTCTATTTCATATGTGCAGGATTCTGGAGTCTGAAATAGAATGTTCTAGGTACAGCTCTATTGCAAAGAAAGCTACATTCTGTCAGATCATCTCAAGATTCACTAGCAACAAGCGCAAGGACCAACAATCACAGAAGTCTTTAACAAAAAATCCATTCTATGTAGCTGGCACACATGTGTTTCAAACTTTGGTTGCCTGTTTGAGGAATGTCTTCATTACCAAGTGTAGTGCCTGGCACATAATAACCACTTAACGAATATATGTTGAATGGATGAATGAATAGCAGCAGTTGAAAACAGTGCCTAAGATAGAAAAATGGAGAAGCAAAATTCTAGTGTATGTTACACCAGAACCACATCCGGGACTCCATTAGTTTTCAGTTTGAAGAATCATCTAACAGACTGACTCAAAAGCAAGCATTTAGGCTACACATCCAAAACAAAACAACAGTGAAAAAGTAAGTAATATATGTGCATGGTGACAAAGTAATGCAGAAGAGCCTAAGATGAAAAGTAGCAGCTGCTTCTTTTTTTAAAAAAATAAATTTATTTATTTATTTATTTAAAATTTATTTTTGGCTGTGTTGGGCCTTTGTTGCTGGGCGCAGGCTTTCTCTAGTTGCAGTGAGCAGGGGCTACTCTTCGTCGTGGTGTGCAGGCTTCTCATTGCGGTGGCTTCTCTTGTTGCGGAGCATGGGCTCTAGGTGTGCGGGCTTCAAGAGTTGTGGCATGTGGGCTCTGTAGTTATGGCTCACGGGCTCTAGAGTGCAGCCTCAGTAGTTGTGGCGCACAGGCTTAGTTGCTCCGCGGCAATCCCAGAGCAGGGCTCAAACCCGTGTCCCCTGCATTGGCAGGCAGATGCTTAACCACTGCGCCACCAGGGAAGTCCCAAGTAAGAGCTTCTTGATCTTCTCCCCACACCTTTCAGTCTCATTGCCCCAGATAGGTCCAAGTTTCTAAAAGTAAAACTTTGTTCAAAAGATCGTATGACATTATACACCTATTTTCAGCTTAAGCCATTTTCTCTAACTATGAAACTACTGATCTGATTAAGAAGACTTACACATGGAGTTGATTTTCAAATGGTGGGTAAAGTTTGCAAGGAAACACTTATACCATTTCAACTTTGGTAGCCATGGCAGATGCTGTCTGTCATTACTCAGTATAAAGCCATTGTTCTCTTTAATAGCAGAAAGACAATAATATTTATTTATAAGTAAACATTTGTTGAGCATTATGTGCGGGGATTCGAAGCACTCACTTTACAAATATGATCTCATTTAATTCTCACAATTTATGAAGTATGTACTATTATTATCCCAATTTTTCAGATGAGAAAACTGAGATTGAGGTTAAATAACATGTTCTGAGTCATACAGAAGACAGTAAACAGTGGCACTTGAACACAAACTGCTTGAAGAAAATCTGAAAATGTCTCACAACACAACTCTGAATCCCACTTCTGTCAGACTCCTGGAAAGTTCTGGTCTTTTAAAATGTATACCTTACAGCATTAAAGAAAGGCTGTGATTATCCAAGTGGGATAAAATATCAAGACTATTTGGGAAAATGATGCGAACTCTTAAAAAGAAAATAAGCTTTCCTGTACTGAAATGGTTGGCAGCCACTTTTCCTCATAAGGTTCCTCATTTTGCCCAGTGAGAACGTTTCCAATGGAGGACAAAGGCTGACAATCAGAAACAAGTAAAGAGCAATAAACAACCTACAGTCAATAAAACAACCTACAGGGACTTCCCTGGTGGCACAGTGGTTAAGAATCCACCTGCCAATGCAGGCGACATGGCTCTGACCCCTGGTTCGGGAAGATCCCACAAGCCACGGAGTAACTAAGCCCATGCACCACAACTACTGAGCCCGCAGTCCTCAACTACTGAAGCCCGAGAGCTCTAGCACCCACGCACCACAACTACTGAGCCCGTGAGTGGCAACTACTGAAGCCTGCGCGCTAGTGCCCGTGGGCTGCAACTACCAAGCCTGCGTGCTGCAACTACTGGAACCCGCAGGCCTAGAGCCCGTACTCCGCAACAAGAGAAGTTACCACAATGAGAAGCCCACGCACCGCAACGAAGAGTAGCCCCCGCTCGCTGCAACTAGAGAAAGCCCGCGCACAGCAACGAAGACACAACACGGCCAAAAAAATTAAAAAATAAAAATAAAACAACCTACAAGCACACCAACAGGAGGATAGCAGTTTATGTGGTGAGCATAATGCAGTTATTTAAAACAATGATCCTGAAGATCTGTGAGCCATGGACCAATGTTTACATAACATTACCTGAAAACAGTAAAATAGAAAGTGATAGCTCTATTGTAGCTATGTAAAAATCTCTTCTTTGTGAACATTAAGTAAAGAGAGAAGCAAAAGTAATTGTGGCTTCTGGGGCCACCCTGGTGGTGCAGTGGTTGAGAATCCACCTGCCAATGCAAGGGACACGGGTTCGAGCCCTGGTCCGTAAAGATCCCACATGCTGCGGAGCAACTAAGCCCGTGCACCACAACTACTGAGCCTGTGCTCTAGAGCCCGCGAGCCACAACTACTGAAGCCCACGCACCTAGAACCTGTGCTCCACAAGAGAAGTCACCAAAATGAGAAGCCCGTGCACCTCAGTGAAGAGTAGCCCCTGCTCACCACAACTAGAGAAGGCCCTCAGGCAGCAACGAACACCCAATGCAGCCATAAATAAATAAATAAATAAATAGTAATTATGCTTTCTGGTTGAGGGACTGTAATTAGGTGTAATTTCCAACCCCCCATCCCCCAGCAATTTCTATAGTATCATTTTTAACTAAAAAATAAATTTGAGCAAAAACGATAAAGCATTATTTTACTAAAATGGGTTCTGGCCTCACTATTGTAGAAGTGGGGAGAAACAGGAGAAAGACCTCGGGATCACGTTTATCAGGGATCTCTAGAAAGTTCCCTCTGCCACACTCCCATCTTGTTTAAACTGTCTCAGAAACTAAGGTTTATTTTCTCTTGGAATTCTAGAAGTTTTGCTCTTGCATTAAAAAAAAAAAGTGAGTGTTTTGTTTTCATTATTATTTACTAAATTTGGGAACTGGGTCAGGCAAACCAATTCTGTTCCTGGGCAAGTCCCTTTGATCTTCAAAATCCACTCAGTCTTTGAGACACACAGCCTGTCTCCTTTCACAGGTCAGGAGCTTCCACTGAAACCTGCACAGAGCATCTGTTGCTTGGGGCGACTTCAAGATGTCAAATTTCGGTCTCAGATTCCAGTCCCGGGGCGGGATATTCGAAAACTTGCGCCTAATCTCTTCTGGGCCGTGGTGCCGGGATGGCCTGGGATCCGCAGGCGCAGCCCTCGGCGCACGCTGCCCGGACGCGGCGCGCAGGAGCCGGAGGTGCGGGGGTCCTGCAGTCGCGCGTCCGCCCTCCACACGGGCCTCCGCGGGCGTGGCCTGCGCTGACTCGGCCTTTCCGGTCAGTGGTGGCTCCCCACTGCCCCGCACGTGCGGCCGCCGAGCGTCACAGCTCACTATGCAGAGCCGCGGGCGGCCGGCGCTCTCCGCGCTGACCGCGTTCCGGCCCCGCTGTGACCAAGCCGCTTCCGCCTCGGGGACCGTTCAGCTCCTGCAGCCACTGCCGCCGCCGCCACGCGCCTTCTTCCGCCCGCAGCCGCTGGGCTCTAAGGTCCCGACAGGGCTTGGCAGCTGGATAAAGCATCCCTGAACTCCAGTGCCCTCTGCAAGGCTCTTAGTGAAGAATTGAGGAGCTGAGGCCTCAGGTCGGGAAAACGGCCCTCACCGCGCAGTGCAGAGGGGGTGACTGGGGTTGAGGCAGCGGAGGCCTCGGCAGCCCCATGACCTGCGTTGGAAGCTCAGCATAGCTGCTTGCTTGCCGGGTGTGAGACCCCCTAGAGAGTCGCTCAATCTGACCAAATCTCATTTTAAACATGGGCGAGATGGGGATAAGACCATACCCACCTTGGTGGTGTTGGCCCAGCCTAGCAAATAGCGGGAACTCAGCAAATCTAACTTTTTGTATTATTTCTTTGGAATTTACCTTTTGGATGTAGTTCTCTCTCTCCACGCCACCGCAACCATCTTGCACTTCTTAACATCTCAGTGCAGGGTCACCGCGGGTGACTTCCTAACTGGTTTAGCCACATTCCCATCCGACTCTCACACAATGACCTGGCACATTTTTAAGGCACACTACATTTTTCAAACAGATTGCCCTGCTTCAAGAAAATGGCTCACCTCCCTGTTGTTTTTGGTTTGCGTAGAAAGTCCCTTTTCTGGTATTTAAGCACTAGAGTGTAGCCTGGCTCACCCAAACCCTCATCCCTCCTATAAATATTTATGCTTACTCTTCATCCTACATTGTGGCTCATAGATTCCAGCCCTCTCAGAGCTGGGGTGTGTGTGTGTGTATACTATGTAATAAATGCTCTCATCTAAGTGCAAACAAGAAAGGAAGCAACTGAGAGAATAGACGGGGATGAGAAAAGGTTTCACGGAGGAAGTAACATATAGGGGTGTGTGTGGTAAGGGCAGTGGCTCGGTGGAGTTTGCCAGCACTGTGATAGATAATATATATATCAGTGTCCTGGTTGGTGTAGAACCCGGACATCAAGTTGGGCTCTGCACTGTTGTGACAGGATGCTTGAAACACCTAGTCCCTTCCCTTGATTTTCTTGGGTCCAGAAGAAGTACGTAAAATTTGAGTTTTTAAAATTAACATCACCTGATGAAACACAGGCTGTGGAAAGTAATAATGGATTCCTTAAGGGAAAAATCCCCTACTGAAGAAGGAGTTCCCATAGAGGGTAGAATCAGCCACAGGGCCTGAATGTTAGAAAAGGGTGTTTATGAAGATTTTATAAAGCTGTATTTGAACCTGCTCCCTACTCAGTCCTAGGAAGGAGAAGGCTGTGTACTAAAACGGAAACAGCCGACTCACCAGGAGCCCAGGTACCCTTCTGGATGGCTTGCTGAAAGAACTGAATTGTTAGGAACTCAGCTGTGAGATCCCCCATGAAAAGAGCTTTGCATAAGAAAGGGACAGGCATTTGCCTACTGACCAGAGAGAGAAGGGCAGCACAGATCTGCAAGTTGGCAGAGACAGACTCGAGATGGCAGTAGCAGAGAGAGTGGATGCTCCAAGGGACCTCGGCGTTCTAGGACACCTCCGTGACACGTTGCAGGTAGCCCAGGTAGCATTGATTGGGTACTTGGAGAGAAGACAAGGAAGCAAAGTGGTGGCAAGAGGAGCAGTTTACACAGGGACTGCGATTACAGTCGATCTTAAGTTCTTTCTTTTGATGTTTCTGAATTAAAATCTCCATCATGAACATGTTTTAGTATCAGAAAAGGAAACAGGGGACTTCCCTGGTGGTCCAGGGGTAAAAAAATCTGCCTTCCAATGCAGGGGACGTGGGTTCGATCCCTGCTCGGGAAACTAAGATTCCCACATGCCACAGGGCAAATTAGCCCAGGTGCCACAACTACTGAGCCCGCCTGCCTCAAGTAGAGAGCCTGCGTGCCACAAACTACAGGGGCTGCAACTACTGAAGCCCGCGTGCCTAGAGCCCGTGCTCTGCAACAGGAGAAGCCACTGCAATGAGAAGCCCGCGTACTGCAACGAAGACTGGCCCCCACTTGCCGCAATTAGAGAAAACCCATGTGCAGCAACAAAGACTCAGCGCAAGCAAAAAAAAACAAAAACAAAAACCAAATACATCATGATGCCATTAATATAAATTTAAGAATACACACAATAGGGACTTCCCTGGTGGCGCAGTGGTTAAGAATCTGCCTGCCAAGGCAGGGGACACAGGTTCAAAGGGGACACAGCAACGAAGACCCAATGCCAACGCAGCCAAAAAATAATGTTTTTTAATAAAAAAAAAACCACACAACATCACAGTCCATTGGTGATGGATACATATGTGTTCGCAGATAAAATTACAGGAAATGGAATGGAAAGATGCACACCAAACTCATGGTGGCAGTTTCCACTGGACATTGAGAGCAGAAATGGGACTGAGTGGGAGAGTATGTGGTTAAAGAAGACAATAAAATTATCTATAATGTTTTCCTTCCTTTAAGAAGGTGAATGCAGGGACTTCCCTGGTAGTCCAGTGGTTAAGACCCCATGCTTCCATTTTGGAGGCCGTGGGTTCAATCCTTCATCAGGGAACTAAGATCCTGCATACTGCCCGGCGTGGCCAAAGGGAAAACAATATATATATGAATGCATATCCTGTAATAACCTATAACGGAAAAGAATCTGAAAAAGAATATGTATATATACAATATGTATATATACACAACTGAATCTCTTTGCTGTACACCTGAAACATTGTAAAGTGACTATACTTCAATTAAAAAAAAGAGAAAGGGACTTCCCTGGTGGTCCAGTGGTTAAGGCTCCGCACTTCCAATGCAAGGGGTGTAGGTTTGATCCCTGGTCAGGGAACTAAGATCCCACATGTTGTGCAGTAAGGCCAAATGAATAAATAAATAAAATAACAGATTTAAAAAAAAAAAAAGAAAAAACGAATGCAAATATGAAGCTTAAAAATTGGTGTTTCTGGGTGGTGGGAAAATGTGATTTTTATTTTATTTATTATATTGTTTTTAAATTTTTGATTTTTTAAAAATAAATAACTTGGGGCTTCCCTGGTGGCGCAGTGGTTGGGAGTCCGCCTGCCGATGCAGGGGACACGGGTTCGTGCCCCGAACCGGGAGGATCCCACATGCCGCGGAGCGGCTGGGCCCGTGAGCCATGGCCGCGGGGCCTGCGCGTCCGGAGCCTGTGCTCCGCAGCGGGAGAGGCCACAACAGTGAGAGGCCCGCGTACAGCAAAAAAAAAATAAAATAAAATAACTGTGGGGACTTCCCTGGTGGCACAGTGGTTAAGGCACAGTGGTTAAGTGGTTAAGACAATGCAGGGGACCTGGGTTCCATCCCTGGTCAGGGAACTAGACCCCACACGCATGCCACACCTAAGGAGCCCGCTGGCCGCAACTAAGACCCAGTGCAACCAAATAAATAAATAAATAAATAAATAAATAACTGTGGAGTCTTTTTTAAAAAAGCAAATTATGCATGACTAAAGAGAGATATAGGTAAAGTTCTATGGGAGTTCAGAATGCAGAGACATTATCAAAGGCAGGGTGGGAGAGAGAGGGGTTCAGAAAAGGCATCTGAACTATGCCTTCAAGGACGGAGAAGATGAAGATAGATGAGAAAGGAAATGTGGAATGGTACTCCAGGCAGAATGAGCAGCATGAAAGAGGCATGGAGACAGGAAAGCAAGGGACTCTTGAGTAGTTGCTTGGCTGGACTAGAAAATACCTGATGCCAAATAGCAGGAAGCAAGGTTTAAAAGATGGCTGCAGCCTCATTCAAAAGGAGCCTTCTATGGGAAATCAAAGAACTTCAGCCTGTTCTGTAGATAGTGGCTTGTCATAACGGGTTTTGGAGTTGGAATGAAAGCATCAGGACAGGAAGATTAATCGGGCCATGAAATATAAAATAGTTTGAAATGGAGCAGGACCAGAGGCAGAGAAAGCAGCTAGGAGGAAATGACTATAAGGAGTCTAAGTGAGGGATGAATTCAGGTCCTTCCCCATCACCTCCCCCCAACTCCTTTTTTAAAGCAGCTTTACTGATCCTGGTGCCCTTCTGACCACACACAATAGTCTCTGAAATAGTGTTTCTGCCTCTGGGATGATGTTTCCCAACCATTGTTCATGTTCCTGGCTGAGAGTTATAACACGCACTTCTCAGTTACAGTGGTTCACTGAAGCAGGGGTTCTAGGGACATCTGGTTGAAGTATGTAGTTTGAAAGAGGATCCAAGTGATTTCTGATCAATCATAACTTTCATCTTGTACAAACACTATCCTAAAGCATTCAAAGGTTCCCTTTGTCTCGTTCTATTCGAAGGTTCTATTCCCTGAGAATACAATAGAAGCTCCATGCCTCAGCACCCCACCCCCCACCCCAGGTCTGGTAGCAGCTAACTTCTGCACCTTCTCCTATATGGATACCAACTCTAGCCATGTTGATATGCTCTGTAATTCCATAGGCATAGCCATGCATTTTGTCATTCCCCCAACTCTTTTATTTTTCTGGGACGCTCTTCCTCCCAATCTCTGCTTATCAAAAATTCTCTTCACAGTCCAAATTCCACTTCTTCCACGAAGCCTTTTTTGTTCACCCCAGAGGAAATTATCTCCTTCCTCTCAGTTATCAAGGTTTCTACCAGTCACATGACAGCTTATTTTCTCTCTCTTTCTGTCTCTCTCTCTCTCTAACATTATCTCTTCCTCTAGTTAGATTTTGAATCTCTGGAAGTAGTGACCAAGTTTTTTCACTTTTCTTTTTGTTTTTTAAATCCCTCTAAAATACACTAGCCCAGACTTCCCTGGTGGCGCAGTGGTTAAGAATCCGATTGCCAGTGCAGCGGAAACAGGTTCGATCCCTGGTCCGGGAAGATCCCACATGCCACACAGCAGCTAAGCCTGTGTGCCACAACTACTGAGCCTGAACTTTAGAGCCTGCGAGCCACAACTACTGAGACCATGTGCCACAACTACTGAAGCCTGCACGCCTAGAGCCCATGCTCTGCAGCAAGAGGAGCCACTGCAATGAGAAGCATGCGCACCGCAACAACAAAGAGTAGTCCCCACTCGCCGCAACTAGAGAAACCTGCGCACAGCAAGGAAGACCCAACGCAGCCAAAAGTAAATAAATATAAAATAAAATGGAATGGTTGAATGAATGAAAGAATACATTTTTGAACACTTTTTCAACTGGCTTTTCTTTGGTGTATTTCCTTCCTGGAGGTTTACCCAGCTGGTAAAGCAAAAGGAAATACCAGTCAGTTTTTTTTGCCAGCTGTATTAGTTTCAAGTAATAGAAAACCAACTCATACTGACTTACACAATAAAAGTAAATCTCTTGATTTATAAACCAAGGAATCCATTGGTGGATTGCTGGCATTAGGATTGGATCAATGTTGTAACAATTTTTCCTTTCTCTTTCAGTTTTGTTTTCCTCTAAGTTGACTTAGTTACCAGGCAGTCTCTTCCTATGTGGTGTCCAAGATGGCACACAGTAGCTCCAGGTTACATTCTATCAATTTAGTAACACCAGCAGAAAGCACTTCTTTTCTGATAGGGCGCGTAACATTTCCAGGTAAGACTGTCATTGGCCCAGCTTAGGTCACATGCACATCACTGTAATCACTGAGTCCAAGGAGTGTCATGTTGCTCTGATTGGCCAGGGGGTAAAGCTGGGGTTTGGGTTAACCCTACCAGAATGCTGGATTGAGAATAGGAAAGGAAAAATTATGGTACCAGACCAGAAGGGATGCTGAGCAGGCAAAATAAATGTCCATTAAACACACATTCACTTAACTAGTACTCAGCAGTCTCTGATCCAGGTTGACTGTGCCTGAGTAGAGACTGCAGGTGACTCCATGATCTGTCCTCAAATGACTCACTACACAAGGCTGTTCTGATTTGGTCCCAAGGGTTGCACCGTTCTTCAGAGCAGTTATATAATAAAACATCCTACTCAGGGGAAATGGTTCATGCCTGGCTTGAGTCCTATGATGGCCTAGGGCCACTGAGAGGAAAAGACTGCGATCTGATACCACCAGGGGACACAGTGTCATCTGCAATAGTACTGGGCAGGCCAAATCTGCCATTGGGAGGGCACAGGAACAACCAACGAGCAGTAGCATGGGCAAGCAGTTCGTTCCTGGGGCCAAACGGGACCTGACAGGTCTTAATGGGAGAGAGAAAAATTCTGAGATAGGAGATACTCAGGCCTTCAGATGAACAGATAAGTCTGGTCAGCAGGTAGCAGGACTCCAGCCACTGGACTAAATTTCAGGGATAGTCCAGTCTCAAGGAATGAGGAATTGAAAGGGGCACGCGTGTGCCAGTTGCAGGGGGATCAGGACTCGGCAGAGTATAAGGATTGGATCTAAGGCACTAGGCTGAAATCCATGGACTAGGTCTGGAGTCCACAGCAGGGCTGAGTCTCAAGAATAAGACTGAAGGTCAGTTAACAGATAGGACCGGGACGTAAGTGCAGATCAGCAACAGCCTTGGTAAGAACCCGTAGAGTGAGGGATGGAAGTGCCATAAATTCCTCTTGCCTCTGCTGAGAATTCTGTCCAGTGACTAGATTAAATCTGGGCCTGCAGATGCCACTGAATAGTCTCTCAGCTGAGGGGAAGGAGGGAGACAGAAGTTGGCCCACAACAGGGTCTAACCAAGTAAAAAAAATTGAGACGTGTTCTCATTGGAATGCATAACCTAATAAAAAATCAAATTGAAAAACTTACAGCTGGAATGTATTAAGAAACAAAGCCACCTGGAAAGAAATAGATACAATTGTAACAAGATGTTAACTGAGATTTCCCTCTTTTCTTCTTTTCACAGCTTAGAATAATAGATGGCAAGTACCCTCATATTATAAGAAGACATGTCAGATGGTGTTTGCATGACTTGCTCAGGGGGTGGCCCCCAGATTGGTTCTGAGATCTGTAGCCTGCCACTCCCACTTTTGGTCTGAGAAAAGATGATCAAGAGGAGAGGTTTAACAATGAGGTATCACCTCACATCTGTCAGAATGGCCATCATCAAAAAATCTACAAACAATAAATGCTGGAGAGGGTGTGGAGAAAAGGGAACCCTCTTGCACTGTTGGTGGGAATGTAAATTGATACAGTCACTAAGGAGAACAGTATGGAGGTTCCTTAAAAAACTAAAAACAGAACTACCATATAACCCAGCAATCCCACTACTGGGCATATACCCTGAGAAAACCATAATTCAAAAAGAGTCATGTACCACAGTGTTCACTACAGCACTATTTACAATAGCCAGGACATGGAAGCGATCTAAGTGTCCGTCGACAGATGAATGGATAAAGAAGATGGGGCACATATATACAATGGCATATTACTCAGCCATAAAAAGAAACGAAACTGAGTTATTTGTAGTGAGGTGTATGGACCTAGAGTCTGTCATACAGAGTGAAGTAAGTCAGAAAGAGAAGAACAAAGACTGTATGCTAACACATACATATGGAATCTAAAAAAAAATGTTCTGATGAACCTAGGGGCAGGACAGGAATAAAGACGCAGATGTAGAGAATGGACTTGAGGACACAGTTGGGGGGCAAGGGTAAGCTGGGACGAAGTGAGAGCGTCGCATGGACTTATATATACTACCAAATGTAAAACAGATAGCTAGTGGGAAGCAACTGCATAGCACAGGGAGATCAGCTCGGTGCTTTGTGACCACCTAGAGGGGTGGGATAGGGAGGGTGGGAGGGAGACGCAAGAGGGAGGGGATATGGGGATACATGTATACATATAGCTGATTCACTTTGTTATACAGCAGAAACTAACACAACATTGTAAAGCAGTTATACTCCAATAAAGATGTTAAAAAAAAAAAAAGAGGAGACGTTTAAGAAGTGAGGATTGTTTTGAAGAGAACTAACAGAGCGCTGTGGTTTTCCTCTATCTTTGGTCAAGGGAAAGTAAAGAATAGGGACCTGCCAAGAAGGGAGACTGACATTGCAGGTGGGTGTGTGCTGAATGGAAGACATGCCCTGAGGTGGCTGGGACCTGGAGCAGAGTATGGTGAGAGAGTTCTTGGGACAATCTGACCTGAGTCCCCTGAGTTGTGGTGTAGAGAGACTGATACCTTTTCTCACCTGAGAGCTAGGTGAGAGGCTGGCTGGAGGACCAAAGATGGTAGGTTAAGGGGCTGGGAAGGGAGAGTTGACAGAATGAGTTTGAAAGGCAGTAATAAGAAAGAATAAAATTATTCCTTCCATTGGTTAAAAGGTAAGAAACCTGAGCTCTCCTTTCAGCTCTACCACAAATTAACTGTGCTACCCTAGAAAACCGCTTGATCTCTCTGGATCTCAGTTTTCTCTTCTATAAAAGGAAGAATCGCATTAAACTGTCTCTAAAGTACCCCGAAGGGACCTTCCATGATTTTCCACTTCTATGGGAGTATTAGGCTGAACTCCATGGTGACTTGTGGAGTGGGATGGGTTATGATGGTGCATATATATACATCCCATTACACTATGCCCTAGACATTCAGGTCTCAAAGGTGCAGCATTCTCTTTTTCCCCTGCCCCATCTTCTCTTAACAAGTACTTAAAAGATAAATTATTTTAAATTTTTTAAAAGAAAAAGTAACTCATAATACCACTAACCTGACACATTACTAATTATCTTTTGGCTAATTCTTTTCCAGATCTTGACCACCTATCTGCATATTTGCCCCAGTTGCAATCACTAGCACATACTTTTTGTGTTCTTACAGAGCCCCCGGTTCAATACACTATGCATGACCAAGAGGAGTAAAAGCTTGCGTGCTTCCAATTATTGCATAATAAGAGCAGGCAAGGAACAAGGTGGCCTTTGATAAGACAGTCTTTTGGGGCACAGAACTACTCTGGTGTGGCCTCTCTTCCTCCTTAAGTCTCCTTCCCCCCTCCCCACCCTCACTTCCTGATCCTTCAGCAACAACAGGAACTCAAGAGGTCCGGTAGAGCTAAGCTAACACAGCCTCTGATCTACATGACACTCACTTTGAGTTTACTTCTGGGCTAGAAATACCAGGTGATCCGTGTAGCAGATATCACAGCAGCCACCAGAGAGTTATGTCAAGCCCCTAAAATCACAGAGAAAACCAATATCAAGGGATATAGAGATGTGCTAGTGATTCTGCTGTTGTTAAGACAGGAGTGAGGGGACTTCCTTGGTGGCACAGTGGTTAAGAATCCACCTGTCAATGCAGGGGACATGGGTTCGAGCCCTGGTCTGGGAAGATCCCACATGTCTGAGCAACTAAGCCTGTGCACCACAACTACTAAGCCTGTGCTCTAGAAGCCACAAGCCACAACTACTGAAGCCCGCGTGCCACAACTACTGAAGCCTGCGAGCCTAGAGCCTG
Organism: Tursiops truncatus; assembly: GCF_011762595.2. Classification (NCBI taxonomy): domain Eukaryota; kingdom Metazoa; phylum Chordata; class Mammalia; order Artiodactyla; family Delphinidae; genus Tursiops; species Tursiops truncatus. The sequence continues at coordinate 62,592,184 of NC_047041.1, read as the reverse complement.
TGCTCCGCAACAAGAGAAGCCACCACAATGAGAAGCCTGCACACTGCAACGGAGAGTAGCCCCTGCTCACCACAACTAGAGAAAGCCCGCGCACAGCAACAAAGACCCAAAGCAGCTAAAAATAAATAAATAAACAGATAAAATTTTTAAAAAAAAAGACAGGAGTGAGGAGGTGGTCACAGAGGATCAGCAAGGTGATGGCAGTCCAGCCACCTTTTATTAAAATTGAAGTATAGTTGATTTACAATGTTTTATTATTTCAGGTGTACGGCATAGTGATTCCATATTTGGATAGAGTATATTCCATTTAAAATTATTATGAAATAGTGCCTACATTTCCCTGTGCTGTACAATATATCCTTGTAGCTTATCTATTTTATACATAGTAGTTTGTATCCCTTAATCCAATATCCCTATCTTGCCTCTCCCTCCTCTTTTCTCTCTCCCCCCTGGCAACCACTAGTTTATTCTCCATGTCTGTGAGTCTGTTTCGTTATATACATTCGTTTGTGTTATTTTTTTAGATTCCACAAATAAGTGATAACATAGAGTATTTGTCTTTCTCTGTCTGACTTACTTCACTAAGCATGATACCCTCTGTGTCTGTCCATGTTGTTGCAAGACACTCCACCCACCTTAGTGCCAACTCTTGTGTCTCAGTCTCTATGACCTCAGTCCTACTGACAGGAGCACCCCTGAGCCCAGCCCCAGCAAAGTCAAGCTTTTTGGAGAGGTCTTTGTGCATTCTGATCTAGGCAGAGATGGAGATGGTTCAGTCTGGGCCTTGAAATGCTGTTCCTAAAACTTAGTCTGGTATCGTAGAAGCTTTAAGAGCAAGGTGACTAGTAAAGGGCAATGGGCCTAGAGAAGCAGGTAGGTAGGGCTTGGTTCATGGAGTCCCTGGAGTCTGCAGGGGAGGAGGAGCCTCAGATAATTTGCAGCAGGGATGTGACTTGCTCAGATCTGTTTAAGAAAGATCCCTCTGGTAACAGTGTGGGGAATGATTTGAAAAGGACGACTGGAGCCAGAGACCTGAGCTTATTAAAATTTGGTTAAGACATTACAATTTTTAGAAAAACATAGGATTTAATCATTAGAAGATAAAAAGGACAAAATGCACTAGATGATAGAGAAATACTATACCCTTGAAGAGCTCCATAGGTAAAATATCTTTCTTTTTTGTTGGGTTGCATTTTTCTTTTTCTTTGGCATTGAACATTTTAAAGAAATATGTGTTTACATTTTTTTTCTGATTACAAAAGCAACCCATAATTACTGAAAAATTTCAAACATTTCAGAAATATTTAATTTAGGAAGTAAAACTTCTACACAATCCCATCCCCCAGAGGTAACAGCTGTTACTAGTAAAATACCTTTCTCACAGTTGGAAATCTTGCTCTTACCAAAGGACTTGACATGCCTCACAACCAGATCTCAAAAGGCAATGCAAAAAATAAAAAAAAAAGGCAACGCAATGCTTGAATTCCCTGAAGAATAAATGATGAAAGATTATTCAGAGCAGAAAAGGTATACAGAAATAAATGGGTGAAAAAGATTAAAAGCTAAAGGATCTAATTCCCAATCATATTTTCTGCTCAGGGGTTCATTTGCCTGAAGCTATCCAGGATGCTTGACTAAGGGGTGGCTAGAGTTTACTGCGGTGGAATAAATGAGCTCTAGAAGTTAACCTTCGTTCTTGGTTAAGTATTCATATGTTGCAGTTTTTTTTTCTTTTTAAAAAAATTTTATTAGAGTATAGTTGATTTACAATGTTGTGTTAGTTTCAGGTGTACAGTAAAGTGAATCAGTTATACATATATCCACTCTTTCTTAGATTCTTTTCCCATATGTTGCAGTTTTCTTTTTTTTTATTATTTAAAATATTTATTTATTTGGCTGCATTGGGTCTTAGTTGCAGCACGCGGGATGTTCATTGCAGTGTACAGGCTTCTCTAGGTGTGGCGCATGGGCTCTAGAGCACATGGGCTTAGTTGCCCCATGGCATGTGGGATCTTAGTTCCCAGGGACCGAACCTGTGTCCCCTGCATTGGAAGGCGGATTTTTAACCACTGGACCACTAGGGAAGTCCCTGCAGTTTTCTTTTTAAAAGGAAAAGTGCTGTCTTGAGGCTAAAAAGGGTTTCCCATTCCTAGCAGGCCTCTTGACATGGTGGATAGCAAAAGAAAATAATTCAGTATTTTTGTGCCCATTTGTACCTGTCAGAATGGGATAATAACATCTGTCTGCCTCCCCAGGGAGATGATGAGATGATTGATTTCTTCTTTGTTACTTGCTTTTGAAATCAGAGGGAAAAATCTAGACTTAAGGGCCCTTTAAAGGAAAGAACTGTCCTTTCTAGACAATTCTTGGAGAGTTTCTTTAGAAAGAGAGCCTTTCTTGGAATGCATTCTGGGGCTTAATAACTTTTACCGTCAAAAATTCTGAACTCTTCAAATGCATATGATAGAAACCCAATTCAAACAAGGTGAAAAAGATAAGGTTATTGTCTCATTCCTCTAAAGCCTGACAAAGGTGGAATTGGCTTCAGGGATACAAGTTCCATCAGGACCTATGATTGGATTTGAGAAATTCTATTTCAGTATCTGCATGTTGCTTGAGTGGAGAAGGTGCATTCTCAGAAGCTGTGGAATGGCCATGTTTAGCCATATGCATGTCAAAACACTGAAAGCTAGGCTTCAAAGACAGGGGATACCAAAACAGCTGTGCAGAGAGAAACAGAGATGAGAAATAGTGAGAGAACTAACAGGATCACAGTTCTTGATGGTTTTCCAGATTCTCTTTCCTTTGCCTTTTTATACTGGCTACCTTGGGGCTTTGCTAAAATGCCTTCTCCTTGCACTAGTTTAAAGTGAATTTCTCTTTCTTGCAACCCAAAGAATTATGACTATTATGATCTGAATGTTTATGTTCCCCCCAGCCCCTACTGTGACACTATTTGGAGGTGGGGCCTTTGAAAGGTGACTAGATTTAAATGAGGTGATGAGTGTGGGGCCTCCATGGTGGGATTAGTGCCCTTCTAAGAAAAGGAAGAAACACCAGAGCTCTCTTTCTCTGCCATGTGAGTAGTCAGCAAGAAAATAGCGATCTGCAAACCAGGAAGAGTCTTCACCAGGAGTTGAATCAGCAGACACCTTGGACTTCCCAGCCTTCAAAACTGTGAGAAATAAATGTCTGTTGCTTAAGCCACCTAGTCTATGGTATTTTGTTATAGCAACCTGAGCTGACTAGGACAATGACTGAGACAACTACTATGAAAATTAGTGATGGCTTTTGCTGTATACTTTCTGCAAGATGTAGAGAAGCATCTTTCTTATACTGAAACTTCCCTCTCAAAGGTCACCAATTTCTAAGTGCAAAACCCAATGACTTCTACTCACTTTTCATTCTTCTTTGCCATGTTGACTGTCTTTGCCTTCTGGAATCTCTCCTCTCTTGGCCTTTGTGATCCCCCCTCAATGGATTCTCCTTTTACTTCTCTGACAGTGCTTTTTCAGTATCCTTCACTGTTTTCTTTTTTCCACTTGCCCTATATAGGTGATCTCTAAGATTCTGTTCTTGGCTGCCTTCTCATCTTGCTCTGCCCTCATTGCTAAATACGTTTATCTACTCCAACGATTTTCTCTTGCACTCATAGGCTGATGACTTCTTCATTTATTATTCATAGCCTTAAAGTTTGCTGAGCTTTAGGTCCCAATTTTTACTCTCCTGGTGAATATCCCCACCTAGATAATGTGCAAACACTGCAAAAATGTCCCAAACTGAACTTCTCCTTTCCTTAACCTGGTCTCAAATTGCTTTTCTAGCCACGAGTCCCTTCCATACTGAACTTCTCTTGCAAGCCACACTGTCTTCTAGTCTCCAGCCCAGCTTTGTAGACTTCCTTTCCGGATACCTCTTCTCTTCTCCCCTAGGCTCCTTTTCGGTACTCCCTTCCTACCACAGTGTTGCTCCCATTCTCACTTTCTTGTCTAAATCTTGCCTTGTCCCGGAGCTGGTGGTGGGATGAATTGGGAGATCGGGATTGACATATATACACTAATATATATATAAAAAATAACTAAAAAAAAACAAACAAAGAATGACCAGAGAAGGCCAATAAAGTAGCCTTTAAAACTTGAAAAAAATAGGGCTTCCCTGGTGGCGCAATGGCTGAGAGTCCGCCTGCCGATGCAGGGGACGCGGGTTCGTGCCCCGGTCCGGGAGGATCCCGCATGCCGCGGAGCGGCTGGGCCCGTGGGCCATGGCCGCTGGGCCTGCGCGTCCGGAGCCTGTGCTCCGCGACGGGAGGGGCCACAGCGGTGAGAGGCCCGCGTACCGCAAAAAAAAAAAAAAAAAAAAAAAAAAAAAAAACGTAGAGTGAGAGATGGGGCAAAAGTTGATTAGGGCAGATGCCCTCTTAACTCCTCTTGGTAGGTGATTGAATTTGGCCTTTATCCTACAACCCAGGTGGGTCTTGCCTTTAAAAATGTCTGCTTGGGGAATTCCCTGGCTGTCCAGTGGTGAGGACTCAGCACTTTCACTGCTGTGGCCCGGGTTCAATCCTTGGTCGGGGAACTAAATCCTGCAAGCCGCGTGGAGTGGCCAAAACAGACAAATAAAACAACAACAAAGTCTGCTTGGAATAGTGAAGATTTCTTGAAATTTGTATCTTGAGAGGTTTTGTTCTTTAACTAAGCAAAAGAGAGAACTCTGCACTGACACATTATATGGTCTTGATATGTGATGGGGCCCACATATGTGAGTAACTGGTTTATGAAGAAATCTCAACCTATCACGGCATAAGAAGCAGTAAAGCATGTTGGTCAGGGGCTTGGCTCTGGAGTGGGACTGCTGGGGTCTGAATTAGGCAAATTAACTTCTCTGTGCTTCAGTTGCCTCTTGTGTCCAGTGGAGATTGTAATGGATCTACTTCACAAGCTTATTATGAGGATTAGACAAGATAATATATGTAAAATTCTTTTTTTTTTTTTTTTTTTTTCGGTATGCGGGCCTCTCACTGCTGTGGCCTCTCCCGCTGCGGAGCACAGGCTCCGGACGCGCAGGCCCAGCGGCCATGGCCCACAGACCCAGCCGTTCCGCGGCATGTGGGATATTCCCAGACCGGGGCACAAACCCGTGTCCCCTGCATCAGCAGGCGGACTCTCAACCACTGCGCCACCAGGGAAGCCCAATATATGTAAAGTTCTTGAACAGGCTAAGCACATAGTAAGCACTCGGTAATTGTGAGGTATTATTATTATTTTAAATAAACTTATTTATTTTTATTTGTTTATTTTTGGCTGCACTGGGTCTTCATTGCTGCGCGTGGGCCCTCTCCAGCTGCGGCGAGTGGGGGCCACTCTTCATCGCGGTGCGTGGGCCTCTCTCCGTGGTGTCCTATCCTGTTGCAGAGCACGGGCTCCAGGCACAAGGGCTTCAGTAGTTGTGGCACACGGGCTCAGTAGTTGTGGCTCACGGGCTCTAGAGCGCAGGCTCAGTAGTTGTGGCACACGGGCTTAGTTGCTCTGTGGCATGTGGGATCTTCCCGGATCAGGGCTCGAACCCATGTCCCCTACATTGGCAGGCAGATTCCCAACCATGGCGCCACCAGGGAAGCCCGGTATTATTATTTTTGATTACCACTTTCAAGTATGATGTGGCAAATCCCCCTCACCTGTATCTTAATGACATCCTGGGCAGATTCTATGACTTGACAACTAAAACTCAGTTCAGTCTGGTTTAAAATGTCAGTCTCGGGGGCTTCCCTGGTGGTGCAGTGGTTGAGAGTCCACCTGCCGATGCAGGGGACACGGGTTCGTGCCCCGGTCCGGGAAGATCCCACATGCCGCAGAGCGGCTGGGCCCGTGAGCCATGGCTGCTGAGCCTGCGAGTCTGGAGCCTGTGCTCCGCAACGGGAGAGGCCACAACAGTGAGAGGCCCGCGAACTGCAAAAAAAAAAAAGAAAAAAAAAAAAAGAAAGAAACAACAAAACCTAAACTGTCAATCTCATGATTGGTTCGAAGCTCTCCACCTGCCCCAGTATAAGCTAGACTTACGGCAGAGGAGATCAGTGGACTTTTTTAAATCCTCCTCCCACTCTAGTGCCCTAGATGGCAGGTGGAGGCTGAGTCATACCCTGGGACACCTTGTCCCCTTCCCTGTTCTCAGGAAGGGGTCAGAGAGAAGGATGAGGCACTCAGAGGTCTTCTCATGTAGCTAGTTGCCTCTTGTTGGAGAGGCATCCCTGAAATTACTGCTCTGGTTCAGTTTTGTCCTGCTACTGCTGTGGCCTCTGATGGAGTGGTAGTCTCGACCCAAATGGGTTCACAATCTCTTTATGCACATGTTCAGTTTTACCCCAGATACCTCTTTAGTGATAGATTACTGAAGCACAATTGGTGCTGGAGAGGAGACTGGAAATGATGTTTGATTTTGTTGTTGTTGTTATTGTTCTGACAAGCAGGGACAGTTCACAATCAGAACAAACTCTTATTTCCCACAGTGCCTGCTGAGTAACCTCCCAGGAAGGATGTGTTATAGAGCTAAGAGTGGCTGAAGCAGATCAGAGACCACAAGGCCAGATGCTGCCCAAAGGGCTTCTGGATTTCAAGTACTTTAAAAAGAGCAAGGGGCTTCTCTGGTGGCACAGTGGTTAACAATCTGCCTGCCAATGCAGGGGACACAGGTTCGATCCCTGGTCCGAGAAGATCCCACATGCCGCGGAGCAACTAAGCCCATGCGCCACAACTACTGAGCCTGCGCTCTAGAGCCCACGAACCACAACTACTGAAGCCCACTAGCCACAACTACTGAAGCCCGCGTGCCTAGAGCCCGTGCTCCACAACAAGAGAAGCCACCGCAATGAGAAGCCCGCGCACCGCAACGAAGAGTGGCCCCCGCTCGCCGCAGCTGGAGAGGGCCCGTGCGCAGCAACTAAGACCCAACGCAGCCAAAAATAATAAATAAATAACATAAATAAATTTATTTAAAAAAAAATAGCAACAACCCAAAATAATATTTATTGGATATCTACTAAAGCTAGGCACTTAGTATACATTATCCATTCTATGTGATAAGGATTATTAGCTCCATTTTACAGACGAGGATAGTGAAGGTAAGAGGAATTAAATCAATTGCCATTATTTTGAGGGCCCTGTTTCTTACTTAATTTCTATAGTCAAAAAAAAAATCTAGTTAAGATTTCAGAGAGGCAATATAAACAAAAGTCATATTTCGGACATTTAGGAGATAGCTCTGATTGCTAATGTTAATTTTTTTCTGATGCAAATATATGCCTTTACTTTGTGTCAATTCACAAGAGCCATAAAATGTCAATTAAAAAAAAATGTCCGTTTTTGCCATCCTTACAGTTTTTTTCACTACAGAGAACTAAACAAAAGAATGACCTTATTGTTGTTAAGTTCAACGGGGACTTTTTCTATCCTTTTAAAATGTGTCTTCTGTATTCATGTGTATCTCTTCACCTTAATTGAACGAACTTTTTCATTACTAATTTACATATTTCATTGAATAACAGCGTGTTTTAGGGTGACTCTTCCAAGAGCTATTGAGGAAAATATGTGTAATGGTTAATCTATGATTTGCTAATGACTTTTGATTTCCTTTGATCTCCGATCCAAGTGGTAAAATGCACTGTGTGTGATAGACTCACACCTGGTACAGAAACCAGTGCTAAGGGCATAATTAGAAGTTGACAATGGATGTGATAATCCCAATTCATTTTTCTTTTTGGCAAGACAGTAATTGGCTGGAAATTTAAAATTCTCTTTTTAAATCCTTAAACAAATCACTCCTCCGAAGTTTTACGCTTAACCACTACCATCTATCAGCCACCACCTATTCAATTATAAATATGTACAAAAAGCCTGTTGTATACCAGGAACTATTCAAGGTGCTGGAGTACTGTGGTAACCAAGGCAGACAAGGCATTTGCTTTCATGGTGCTTAGGTCTTATCTAGGGAGACAGACAATAATCCAGTAAGTAAAATTTCAGATGCTGTATTGTGAGGAAAATAAGACTAAATGTCATGAGACAGAGTCATGGGAGGAGGGCAATATTAAATAGGATAGTCAGGAAGGACTGACATTTGACTGAAACCTGAATGATGAGGAGGCAGCTGCTCAAAGATTTGGAAAAGAGCCTCTCAAACCAAGGAACCAGCCGGTGCAGAGGCCTGAGGAAATGTGTGGCAACTTTTAAAGTTTTGGGTACTGAGAATGCAGGCCCTCTCTACAATGAACTCCCCGCCCCTGCCCCAGCTCCCCACCACACACACACTGATAAGAACCCAGCAGTAAGTACAGTGAGAGATTGGAATATTTTACTTAACTTCTGGACGGTGAAAGATCTGGTAAGGAAATAAGCAGAAGTCAAGAAGAAAATGAAGATGAATTGGAACCTGAAAGGCCTACTAAGATTTTTCTATCATTAAGGTGGATTCTAGGAAATTTAGTTTTGTTGATTTAGTTTTGTTGATTCAATAAAGTTACTGACTAGCAAGGAATCCACCCTAAGTCACTCTTCTTCTATGCTTAGTGCATCACTCTATTTATAACTAAATGTTTCCTGAAGTAAAATAGAAAACAGCCACTTTGTTCCCTGTATTTATGCTTCTCAACAGAGATCCCATAGTAGATTTTCTTACATTTGTGGTAAACTATTTTTAACCATGCATCAAGGCAATATAAATAGTTTTCATGTGATTATGTCTTTGGAAGTCTGGCACAAAATGTGATTTCACTTAGAGAGTGTGGTGTGACAGCTGTAAATCGTCACATTCCAGCTTAATGCTTCAATATTGTATTTTCAGTGTGACTGAATGGCTGGCTTTTTCCGGCTTTGACTGCCTTTTCTATAGAGAAGCTGGCACTCAGACAAATCCCCTGAGACACCCTCACAAAGAGATGCTGACAGATGTCTGTCTCTCAGAGGTTCTAACTGGGCAACATTCCATGCAGACATGCTGGGCATGAGCGTGGGTGTCTGTGTCTGTTGGCCTATGGGACAGTCTTCTCATTCTGTCTTGCCAGCAGCCAAAAGGCATGGAGAGCCCTTTGGGATGGGAGTTCTGCCCTGGGGCCAGCATGCTCAGGTAGAATGGCACTGAGCCAGTTTAACAGGGCAAGGAGTCTTATTCAAGAAAGCCAGAAGTAGTGCAGCAGGCTGGAGAATCAAACCTTTCTCCTCATTATATGGTTGGGTCATAGATAAGTGCTTAATAAATAATTGGTTCCTGTTCAGGCACTCTCCTCGATACGTGTGATATACAGATGCTTAACTCAAGGAACTCACCCTAACTTGTTCAGGGAAATAGCCTATAGCAGCCAACTCTTTTTTTAGCCACTCCACCCCAACTCCAAGACTGCTTACAACTCATTCAATGAATTTTCAAGTAGTTGTATCAAGTACTTTCTTCTATGCCAGGCATTGTGGTCTGCTTAAGATAAACAGAAATAAAAAGATTGTTCTAGGATTAATATTATATACACAAAAATGTTATAATGGTTATCTTGGGAGAGTAGAATTAGATGGAGATATGGACAAAGACTCAAATTTTACATTTTGAACTTTACTATTTGAACTTTTTGTAACATTTTTTGGCAGTGATTATTTTTTGTAACTCAACTAAAATCTTCTGTTTGTGCCAGGCACCCTTCTGAGCTTTGAGAAGACAGCAGTGAATGAAGCAGAAAAAGTCCCCTGTCCTCAAGGGGCTTACATCCCAATTGGGGAGTAATACAAAACAAAAAACCTATACAAATGTGCTATTATAATATAATAAGTGACGACATGGCCCATGGAAAAAATAATTTTTAAAACTAAAAGTGTTCATTTTTAAAAGTTATTCTATTCTGACTTGTTCAGATAATCTTGACTTTAGAGACCAGGATTCTTTACTGGCCTGGGCAAATAGCAGCACTGAGAGAAACGGGCCAGAGGGCCAAGCCTCAAAGCCTTGAACCATTCGGACTCTTGCCAACACTCTCTCCATCCAGCACAAATGAAAAGGCAGTTTGAGATGCCTGCGTTCTTTTGGCACAAGAGTGATGTCAATCCAGAGAATTTGACCTGGCTGGTTGTTCTTGACTGGAGCCCAGCCCTTTTCTCACTCAGTTTGGGGCCAGAACTCACTGCTGTGCCAGTATATGAAGGTGCCAACCCTGCCTACCCCACATACATAGCCTGCTTCTTCTTTCCAGCTTTACCAGCTGGTTTCCATTGGCTTCTGGCCTGCCTTGTCTGACAGCTGCCTGAACATTGGGACTTAAAAATTAGTTCTAAATGCCTGAGTCCAGCCACCACATTCCAACCTATTTCTAGGACAACATCTTCTTTCTTTGGCTCCCTGAGAAACTACTCTTCTTTTTCTGTTTCTAAACTGTTTCCATTCCTAGTTCAGGCTGAGGTCTCCTCACCTGGAAGTGTAAAACTTAGGGGTTCCAGTTCCTGCTCATAGCCAAGGGGAAGATGCTGTTTTCACTAAATTCCTCTAGTCAAAGAAGAGGTAAGACTTGATATGATATTAAAGAAACACAATAAAAATTGTATGCATACTAACATTACGAACATTTAAAAAATCTTCTTTGTTTTTATTCCAATCATGAAGGTAACACAAGCCTGTTGCAAAAACTTTAGAAAATACGGTAAAAATAATTTATACTTTAATAAATTATTTTCATTTTTATCTATTCTTGTGCTCATATGTTTATTGCTGTTATTGGTTAAATATATTATTCATGCATTTGGGACAAAATTTCAAAAGTAAAATCTCACTGTTTCCCTGCCACCCAGTTCCTCTCCCTGAAGCGAACTGTTCATCACAGTATCCTCTTTTTCTTTAGTGAAAACTTTTATATTTAAAATTACCAACTGGACTCAGTTTAGATAACCCCAGTTTTGTTGGCAACTTCCAAAGCATCGTAATCAGGAGCCAGTTGAACATACGCTTCTTCTCTCCATCAGGCCCTATCAGGGTGCTCACCTTGGCCACGTCAATGTCATAGAGCTTCTTCACAGCCTGTCTGATCTGGTGCTTGTTGGCCTTGATATCCACAATGAACACCAGTATGTTGTTGTCTTCTGTTTTCTTCATGGCTGACTTGGTGGTGAGGGGGAACTTGGTGATGCCATAGTGGTCAAGTTTGTTTCTCCTAGGGGCACTCTTCTAAGGACATTTGGGCTGCCTTCTGAGCCACAGTGTTTTGGGCAGTTGGAAGGTGAGTGATGTCCGTATCTTTTTTCGTGGCTGTGGATGCCTTTCAGCACTGTGTTCTTGGCCTTCAAAGCCTTTGCTTTGGCTCAGCTTTGGGAGGGGCAGGGGCTTCCTTCTTCGCTTTCAGCACCGTCTTTGTGAAAAGTCACAGTATTCTCTTATAATCCTTTTCATTTCTGTAAAATCTGTAGAAATGTCCTACTTCAATAAACCTTTCTCTGCTTCAAACTCTGATGTTTCAGTTTATTTGGCCTCACTGTGCATCGGGCACATGAACTTTGGTAACAATTTCTTTTCTGATTTTAATACTTTAATTTTTCTTGCTTTGTATCTTAGTCAATCTAGCTAAATATTTGTCAATTTTTTTTTAAGAAAAAGCTCTTGGTTTTATTGATTTTCTCTATTGTTTTTCCATTCTATATTGTATCTGTCTCCATTCTGTTCTTCATTACTCCCTTCCTACTGCTAGCTATTGTTTTAGTTTGCTCCTTTTTCAAGCTCCTTAAGGTGTAAAGTTACTTTATTGAGTTACTTTGCCACTCTCTCTATTATGTCAATGAAAAATCAAATAACAATCAAGCTAAGAAGAAAGAAAAGAGAATATTATTCAAGACAAACTGAGGATTATAACCCGGGAAACAGATTCTCAGAAACTCTGAGAACTGCTCCATTGATCAGGAGTTAGAGATACAGTTTTATACATTTTTGAGATAAAGAATTAATGTACCATATTGAAAGGTTAGCATTGTGCACACAGTTCATCAGTTTTTTTGTTTTTTGTTTTTAGTCAGTTATGCACGTACAGAACAAGCCCTTGGTCAATGTGACCCTCTGTATGAGATGAAAAAGAAATATTAATCATAGAATTACAATGCTGGCATCTGAAGAAAGGGACCAGCTTTTTCTCAAAGTTTGATTTCATCCTCCTGCTTTGAGAAGGTCTGGGTAATGTATAATGTAGATGCACAGTGCACATTGGGAGAGGCCTACCATAAAGGGGTCATGTCATTTTTTTTTTTCCTTTCTGTCTTAGTTTGATTGTCCAGCCATAGAAAATTTAAGATTTTTCCTCACCAACTATATATGTAGATATTATTATTTACTATTTTATTTAAAAATTATCGTACACTAACACAACGTTGTAAAGCAACTATATTCCAATAAAAATTAATTAAAAAATAAAAATTATTATACAGTATAACTGATTCTTTACAGTATTGTTCTATGAATATTAGCAAATATACAGATGTGCATAACCAATATCACAATCAGAATACAGAACTACTACTTGTTCTGTTAATTACTAAGATAAGTGGTAAAATCTCCGACTATAACTGTGACTTGTGTATTTATTTCTTTCAGAATTGTTGCCAGTAGTACAAAGAATTTTTTTCTTGAACCATTTGAGTGGGATATAAAGTTACTCTTTTTCATTTTGTAATTAATCAATATTTTATGATAGATATTTCAAAACTATGTAAATATTCTATTTTCATCAAACTTTAAATTTATTCATTGATTTTTTTATCAACATAAATTCATGATTTCATATTTTATCCAATGAGTTATAGTCTGTTAATATCATTATTTATTTTGGGACCGCCCTGGTGGCACAGTGGTTAAGACTCCACGCTCCCAATGCAAGGGGCCCGGGTTCCATCCCTGGTCAGGGAAATAGATCCCACATGCATACCACAACTAAGAGTTCGCATGCCACACTAAAGAGCCTGAGTGCCGCAACTAAGGAGACCACCTGCTGCAACTAAGACCCAGCGCAACCAAAATAAATAAATGAATAAATATTTTTAAAAATATATCATTATTTATTTTGCAACTCAAGCTATACCCAATTTGGCCACTGGAGCCTCTTCAAGCTGGCTCTTGTCCTTTTGATATGTCCCTGTCATTCTTTGAGTACTTCCTTGTTTCTTGTACAAGATGCTCCAGACTCATCTTGTATTTTTCCTTGCCTGTAACTAACCCTGTAATTAGCCATTTCTCCAACAACTGAAAAATATTACTTAGAACCAAGATCTTAACACTAAGTATATTCATTGTCCTTGAGGTGTCACTGCTCCAGGCCCGTTTGGTAGACACACTCAATTACATTTATATTCATTCTTACTTCCATCTATCTATTGAAAACCATGAGTTCAGACTGATACCTCCAATTTCAATATCCCCAACATCACAAGTTTCAGTCTACTTTTCTCCCTTCACATGTTTTTAACTCTAATGATGGTAAGAAAATCCAGGCCACTATTATCGTAATATTGTTACTTATTTTTTATCAATGTACCAGTTTGTAACCAATCTCTTATTGCTGCACCCTTCTCTCTCCTGTGTAGATGCCCACCTTATCCCATTTGACTCCAACACCTTGAACCAGGTTGCCCTAGATGGATGCATTTTTCACCCAGTTTTGACTCTGACTCCCAGTACCAGGCTAGTACCATCACAGCCCCCTGCATGGACACTCTCCTCAACATTCTTTGGCTTTGAAAACCTGCTTTGAGCTGCCCCTCCTCAAGGATACCCTTGTCACCTGATGTGCAGAAGAGTTAATATAGAAGGCCCGAGACTGCTATTGCTAGAAGGGATTGTGTACAAGTTTGGTCCTTGGCTGGCACCTGGTACCTTGGATTTCAAGAGGGTTCCCACCTTCCCCATACTGATAAGAATGGTTCACTGTGCCCAAACTTTTTGTATAAATAATGTGGTTTATCCTGAACAACTTGCTTTCCTTGTGGGAATCTGGAATTTTTGTACATACAGGCATGGAGTACCTTTGTGACCAACTTTTTTTTTTTTTTTTTTTTTTTTTTTTTTGGGGGTGGTGGGTCTTTATTTCTGTGCTAGGGCTTTCTCTAGTTGTGGCAAGCGGGGTGGGGGGGCACCCTTCATCGCAGTGCGCGGGTCTCTCACTATCGCGGCCTCTCTTGTTGCGGAGCACAGGCTCCAGATGCGCAGGCTCAGTAATTGTGGCTCACGGGCCCAGCCGCTCTGCGGCATGTGGGATCTTCCCAGACCAGGGCTCGAACCCGTGTCCCCTGCATTAGCAGGCAGATTCTCAACCACTGCGCCGCCAGGGAAGCCCGTGACCAACTTTTGATAAAAACCTTGGGTTCTGAATCTTATGAGCTTCCTGATAGATAACATTTCACACATGTTGTCACTGTTTGTTGCTGGAGGAACTAAGCATGTTCCCTGTGATTCCACTGAGAGAGAACTCTTAGAAGTTTGTGCCTGGTTTCCTTTGAACTTTGCCCCATATGCCTTTCTCTTTGCTGATTTTGGTTTGCATCATTTTGCTGTAATAAATCATAGCCATGAGTATGACTGTGTGCTAAGTCCTGCTAGTTAATCATTGAACTTGGGGGTGGTCTTGGGACCTCTGACACACCTGGCTTGGGCTCTGAAACTCCACACTGGGCTGCTTCTCTATAAGGACACCCTCCCCACTCTGCTTGGGTTTTAAACCCCTATGCTGACCGAGTCTCCTCGTTCTGTCCAGGCTCTGACACCCTACACTAGCCCACCCCATTTCAGGGACAATGTCCTCACACTACCTGTTTCCAGTTTTTAGCTATCGTGACTAAAACTGCTGTGAATATTTGTGTATAAGTCTTTTTCTGGACATGGACATGCATTTTAAACTATACTTAAGAGTGACACTGCTGGGTCATAAAACAGGTGTTTGTTTAGCTTTATAAGAAACTGCCAAAACTTTTCCCAAAGTGGTTGTACAATTTAATACTCCCACCAGTGATATATGATTACCAATTATTCTGTAAAAACTATATAATGAAGAAAAAAGTCTTTTATAGTTACCCATCTATTTTTGGCACTCTTCATTCCTCTGTAGGTCTGCATTTCCTTCTGCCATAATTTTCCTTCAACATTTCTTGTATTTTAGGTCTGCTGATGACAAATCTCTCAGTTTTTGTTTAACTGAAATATCCTTCTTTCACCTTTGTATTTGAAGCTATTTCTGCTGGATTTAAAATTCTCAGTCCACAGTTTTGATTTTATTTTCTTTAAGCACTTTAAGGAAGTTGTTCCATTTTCTTCTTATTTGCATTATTTTTCTATAAGAAGTTTGCATTCATTCTTTTTCTGTTCCCCTGAACGAAATGTGTTTTTTCTCCAAAACCCCTCTGGCTGTTCCAAAGATTTTCTGTTCATCTCTGGCTGTCAGTATCATCATGACAGGTCTAAGTGTGTTTTTCTTTATATTTATCCTGCTTGGGGTTCAATTAACTTTTTGATCTTCGGGCTTATTGTTTTCAACAAATCTGTAAAAAAAAATTGACCATTATTTTAAAAAGTACTTCAAATATCCTAATTTTTCTCTTCTTTCTTTCTGAAGTTCTAATTAGACATATAATATGTTGGACTCTGCCTTTTTCTCTCTGTGCTACAATTTGGAAGATTTATTTTGCCCTGTCTTTAAGTTCACTGGCCTTTTTTTTGTAGTGTCTAACTTGATGTTAAACCCATCTAGTTAATTTTTCACTTCAGGTATTGTATGTTTTAGTTCCAGAATTTCTGTTTTGTTCTGCTTTACAGGTTACATTTCTTTAGTGGTATTTCTTGTTTGCCCCCTTATTACGTTCATGGTTTCCTTTAAATCCTTAAACATATTCATAATAGCTTTAAAAAAAAAGTCATTTCTGGGTCTCTATTGACTGATTTTTCTTTTGATTATAGGTCACCTTTTCCTGAATCTTTGAGTGCCTAGTAATTTTAGATTGCATGCTGAACATTGTGGATCCCATGCTATAAAACTTCTTGATTTTATTTTCTTTTTAAAAAAAATTAGGCTGCGGCACAGCAAAGGAAATCATCAACAGAATGAAAATGCAACCTACTGAATGGGAGAAGATATTTGCAAATCATGTATCTGATACGGAGTTAATATCCTAAATATATAAAGAACTCACACAACTCAACAACAACAAAAACAAACAATTCAATTGAAAAATGTGCAGAAGATCTGAATAGACATTTTTCCAAAGAAGACATACAGATGGCCAACAGGCACATGAAAAGATGCTCAACATCACTAATTATCAGAGAAATGCAAATCAAAACCACAAAGAGAATGACTATTATCAGAGAATGACTACTATCAAAAAGACAGGAGGGCTTCCCTAGTGGCGCAGTGGTTGAGAGTCCGCCTGCTGATGCACGGGACACGGGTTCATGCCTCAGTCCAGGAAGATCACACATGCCGCACAGCGGCTGGGCCTGTAAGCCATGGCCACTAAGCCTGCGCGTCCGGAGCCTGTGCTCCGCAATGGGAGAGGCCACAACAGTGAGAGGCCCGTGTACCACAAAAAAAAAAAAAAAAAAAAAAAAAAAAAAGACAAGAAATAATAAGTATCAGAGAGGATGTGGAGAAAAGGGAGCCCTGTTGGTGGGGATGTAAATTGGTGCAGCTGCTATGGAAAACAGTATGGAAGTTCCTCAAAAAATTAAAAAGAGAACTGACATGAGATTCAACTATTCCACTTCTGGGTATTTATCTAAAGAATACAAAAACACTAATTTAAAAAGATAAATACACCCCTGTGTTCATTGTGGCATTATTTACAATAGCCAAGATATGTAAACAACCTAAGTGTCTATGATTGGATGAATGGTTAAAGATATACAGATTACAGTGCAATACTATACAGCCATAAAAAGAATGAAATCTTGCCACTTGCGACAACATGGATGGACCTTAAGGGTACTATGCTGAGTGAAATAACTCAGGGGGAGAAAGACAGATACCATATGATTTTACTTATGTGCGGAATCTAAAAAACAAATGAACAAACAAAACAAAAACAAACTCATAGATACAGAGAAAATATTGGTGGTTACCAGAGAGGAAGGGAAGTGTGGAGAGGATGAGATGGGTGAAGGGGATCAACTGTGTGGTAATGGATGGTAACTAGATGGTAACTAGTGGTGATCACTTTGCAGTATATACAAATATCAATTTATAATGTTGTACACCTAAAATTTATATAATGTTATATATCAATTTTACCTCAGTGAAAATAATTGAATTTTGTTCTGTAGATGGTTAATTTACTTGTGCATCAAATCAATCCTTTGAATCTTGTTTTTAATCTGTATTAGTGTATGTCTAAAGCAGCCTTTTCTCTAGGGTTAGATTAGCCCTAATACTAAGGCTTTGCCTTTCTGGTGTCTTTTCTGAATGCCAAACTTGGTCACGAGCTTTTTTCACTCTGGTTTAGTGGAACTTTAATGTCTTCCAGTCCCATGTAAGCTCTGGAATCTCCACACAGCTCACAGCTTTCCAGTATCCATTATTTCGCGAGCATTTTTCTTTGCTCCACCTCATGTGGTCTTACGCTGGCTTGTGCAGGTTTTCAACCAAAAACCCAAGGAGATTCCTATGCAGCTATCTGGAGCTTCTTCTTTGTTCCTCTCTGGTGTCCTGCCCTGCAAATTCCAGCCTTAATGGTAGCCTTGAACTCCCATCCTGTTCTCTTTGGCCTAGTAATACCACTGTGCCCTCTTTGGGCTACCCCTTCTTGTGCTGTGGTTCAGAAAGTGCCTTTAGGCAGAAGACCATGTAATCATGAGACTCATTTGTTTCTCTTCTCTCAAGGATCATAGTCCTTGACTGACTATTGTTCAGCATCTAAAAACAGTTGTTTCAGATATTTTGCCTAGTTTTCTAGTTCTTTGTAGTGGGAAGGCTGGTCTGGTACCAATTACTTTGTCATGGCTAGATAGGGAAATCTCAAATTGGCTTTAGGTTTTGCATTATATTTTAAGAGGCTTTTCCAGTGGTTTCTCTTGGGGAGGGTGAATAGTGACTTGGAAGGAAGTATTGGGTATTCTGGGTGTTGGTACTCTTCTGTCTCTTGACTTGGAGATGCCCCTCTTGAGTCTGTGAATATTCAGCAAGCTGCAAACTTAAATTATGTCCATATTTCTTTATGTAAAATATATTTTAATGTCTTCCTTATTCCAATATTAATTTTAGATCCTTAAAAAAGCTTTTCAACTTTTATTAGATAAATATTTGCTATGCTTGCACAAAGGCTAGACCTCCAGGGCCATCAAGTCAAGACTGAAAGCAGAAAAGCACTGTGTTTGCTCTAGAGATTAGGAGGGGGGAGAAAAAGTGAGGTGCTGACAATAAGAGGGAAGAACAAAAATGTCTAGAAGAATTTATTAACTGTCTCTCTGTTTCTCTTCAAACAATTCAATAATCTCTACATTATTCATTATTGTTTTGTGGAGTAGATTTTCCTTTGGGTGTGTGATGGGTGCTAAATTCTGTTTTAAATTTGCACAGGGATAAAATCAGAGGCTTTCTTATAGGTTATACTAAGAAAGGTCTTTCTGCTCAAGATAATAAAAATGTTTTTTCTATTTTATCTTTCTATACTTTCATAGTTCTTATTATTAAATTTAAAGCTTTAATATCATCTGATAATTAATTTTGTATATAGTATATGATAGATATCTGATTTTAAAAATTGGTTAGACAATTATCCTAGTACCATTTATTAAATAATCTATCCTTTTTTCTTCTGGTTTAAAATGCCTCCTTTGAGTCATGTGGGACCCACCAGCATGCACTGAATTGATCTAGTTGTGCCTTATACACACACACACACACACACACACACACACACACACACACGCAGAGGCATAATGATTGATTTTTTAGAATGAGTTCCTCTAGGATAGCCCTTTTTTCCTCTAAATTAGTTTTTTCTTTAAATTTAACCTTCAGTTTTGAGTCACTTAGCTGCCTGTTGCATCAAATGATTCTTTGGTTTTACAGGTTGTCTCCCAGTGATGCCAGATGGGATCAGCACAGCCCCAGGTGCTAGTTGCTAATGCCTATAAAATAACACCCCCACACACAAAGGAGAATCATTTAAGAGTTCTTTGGACTTCATATTCAAAAGTAGCCAAAGAATTCAAGTGACAGGTTATCCCAGAAAATTTTTTGCAGTTAGTGAAATTAGGCTATAACTAAGAACATTCAGAATATCACACACACAGTTTAGGTATTCTTGGTATAGTGGTGGGACAGCAGTGATTATAAAATGAAAGTAATTAACATGTGTATGCTCTGTTGGGGGGAGAGTAAAGAGAAACAGGTGTTCAGCCTAGAAAAACATTTCTCAGTGGATTTCCTATGAAGTCAATGTGTCTTGGGTTTAACTTTGAAACAAATTAAAAATTTTTTAAATTAAAAAAAAAATGCCTCCTTTATCATATACTAATCCCTATGATTATATGGGTCTACTTGATCTCATTTGTTTACCTACATTTTTCCTGACCCAGTACACCCCTGTTTTAATTACTTTATAATATTTTTTATATCTCCTGATACAGGTCTACTCCTCTCAGCCTTCTTTTTTCATTTGTGCATTTAACTGTCTAGTGATCATATGCATTTGGAGAGCTTTCATGTATCTCAAAGGCATTCACTGTACAAAAACATATTGAGAAAGGCACCATGCTGAATCACCAAAGGGGCTTATAGTCTGGTTGCAGATAATAAGTAGACAATTAGGGGACTTCCCTGGCGGTCCAGTGGTTAAGACTCCACGCTTCCAATGCAGGGGGCATAGGTACAATCCTTAGTCAGGGAACTAAGATCCCACATGCCATGTGGTGTGCCCCTCCCCCCCAACAAAGTAAACAATTAAATATAATTAGATAATTACTAAAATAGAGTCAATCCAGGGGAGGAAGTGCCTGTCATGATTGGTAGGTACCTTTAGGACAACTCTTCTAAGATAAGCAGTAATTGATCATAGAGAAACACTGCGGGGAAGACATTCAAAGCAGAGGGACAACTATTGCAAAGGCACAGTAGCACAAATGAGTATGGTGTGTTCAGGGTACTATATGTGGTCCGGAATGGTTTCTTTTATTCATTTATTTGTTTATTCGTGTTAGATTCAGAGTCAGCTAGACCACTTGAGCTTGTGTCAGACCATTAAGGGCTTCAAGATTGTCTCTCAGAGACCACTCTAGTGGTAATATGGAAAATTGCTTAGAGGTGAGTGAGAAGAGAGGTCATGAGATCTGAATGAGGAAGGTAAGGAAGAGGAGATGGAGATCTGACTAGACCCAGTGTTTGGATGTGGTGTGAAAGACAAGAGGAATTCATTCATTCATCATTCATTCAACAAGTTGAATTTAATGAATGTTAAATGAGAGTTCTTAGGTTTCTGGCTCAAGCATAAGGGGAACTGATGGTGCCATCTCCCAAGACTGTGAATACAGGAAGTGTTTAAAGTTTGGAAGGATAAAGTTGATTTCAGAGTTGGATATTCTGAGTTTGAGGTGCTTGTGGTACACCCTGGTATAAATGTCTAATAAGTGTTATGTGTATAGTTCTGGTGTTTGAAATAAAAATTTGTTATCTATGTATGTATAAGTGGTTATTGAAGTCATGGCCAAGATTGCCTAGAAAAAGTTTGTAGACTGAGAAGAGAGTGGATATCTAGGGGAGATGCCAGCTTTTAAGGGAAAGGAAAAAAGAAGTTTCCTCCAAAAGAGTTTACTAAGTGGTCAGAGAATTGTCATGGAAACCATGAAGGAGGGAGCAGTTAATGTATTAAGCAATGGAGAGAGGTAGCAAATGACTAAAAACTGAATCCAATGAAAAGAAGCTCACTGGTGACTATAAGGAGAGGAGTTTCAGGTGAGAAAAGATGATAGAAGTCAGGAAGCAAGGAAGTATAGATAGACAGTATCCAGAACAAAATTCAGCATCTTTCCCTCCAGTGTGACTCCTCTTCCTGTTATCTTAGGCACAAATATTCCACTCAGCCTCCTAAACCAGAAATTCCTTGAACACCTAATCCCTTCACTCTCATTTAATATCCTTGTCTAATTAGGGCATTACTCCCCTAGATTCAACTTCCTTAGTTAACATTTCTAATATTCCAGAAGGATAAATCCCAAATATCATGATTATCTATGGATGGTGTTATTAGAGATGATTTTTATATTTTTCTGTTTGTTTTTTCAGTTTTTTTTCTGGAATAACTAGTATGTATTTACTCATGTAATTAAATAAAAGTTTTAAAATAATTTTTCTCACATTATCTCATATCTGACATCATCTTTGTTTCCAGTCCACTACCCTGGGTCTAGCTGGGATTATTACAATAACTTCTAAGCTTCTCTTTCTGCTGCTAGTGTGGCACTCCTCTAATTCTGTCACTGGGCAGTAAGGATAAGCTTTGTAAAATACAAATCTTAATACATCTCTCTCCAGTTAAAAAAGTTCTTCAATGGTTTCAGATATCTTTCAGGATTAAGTTCAAACTTCTAGCACTTTGTGATAATGCCCTTGTCTTATCTCACTTTTTTCCATTCTCCTATTCTTTGCTTAAAGCTCCTTTTCAAAGATAAGCAGTGGTTAAGAATCCGCCTGCCAATGCAGGGGACACAGGTTCCATCCCTGGTCTGGGAAGATCCCATATGCCGCAGAGCAACTAAGTCCCTGCACCACAACTACTGAGCCTGCACTCTGGAGCCCACGAGCCACAACTACTGAGCCTGTGTGCCACAACTACTGAAGCCCACACACCTACAGCCCATGCTCCGCAACAAGAGAAGCCACTGCAATGAGAAGCCCGTGCGTTGCAACGAGTAGCATGCAGCAATGAAGACCCCATGCAGCCAAAAATAAATAAATAAATAATAATAATAATAAAAAAACAAAGCTGTTCACAAAAGCTGTTTTCTCCTCCTTTCCTTTGTTAATTCCCTCTCATCCTTTAAATCTGTTTAATAATCATTCTCCTTAGGAGACCTTCACTGCAGCTCCATTCTAATTTAGACACTCCTCTCTTCTGCTATTGCAATCTATACACCTCTCAGTGTCATCACACTGTATTAATGAACTTGTTCATCTTTTCCTAATTTGTTGGCTATTTAATTTTTCTTCTATGAATTTATTATTCATATCTTGTCCACTTTTCTGTTGAGTTGTGCTTTTCTTATTGATTTGTAGTAATTCTTATTTACGTGACAAATATTTTTTCTCAGTCTGTTCCTAGAGTTTATTTTTTGGTGCTTAAAAGGTTTTTTTTAGTAAAATATATCAAGGGTTTAAGTTAATAGTTTTGCATCTTGCTCAAGAAGACCTCTATTCCAAAGATATAAATTTACTTGCTTATGTATTCCTTCTAATATTTTTGTTTTGTTTTTTATAGTTATCTCTTGGAATTTGTTTCTGAATAAGCATCATCCACATTATTAGTCTCTGGGTATTTTTTTTTTTTTTTTTTTGGCTACATTGGGTCTTCGTTGCTGCATGCGGGCTTTCTCTAGTTGCAGCGAGCGGGGGCTACTCTTCATTGTGGTGCATGGGCTTGTCATTGCAGTGGCTTCTTTTGTTGCGGAGCACAGGCTCTAGGCGTGTGGGCTTTAGTAGTTGTGGCACATGGGCTCAGTAGTTGTGGCTCACAGGCTTAGCTGCTCCGTGGCATGTGGGATCTTCCCAGACCAGGGCTTGAACCCATGTCCCCTGCCTTGGCAGGCAGACTCTTAACCACTGCGCCACCAGGGAAGCCCCTCTTCGTCATTTTTTACGGTTGAAAATCTATTCAACATATTTATTGAATGCCCTCTTAGGTGTTGGCACTGTCATCTCCTGGGGGATACAATGGTGGACAAAAAGACAAGGCCCCTTACCTTAATGGAGCTTACATTCTAGAGGTGGAGGCAGACAATAAACAAGTAAAATAATCCAAATAATTATTGCTTTTAATAACGACCATGAAGGAATTAAATGGGAAGCTACCTCTTAGAGTGGTCACTGAAGGTGTTAATATAAGTAGGCAGAGGATGTGTACATAAAACAGTTCCACTGAATGGTTCTCCCATCATTTACCTAACCATTCTTTGGTGTTGGGTTTTTAGATTGCTTCCCCATTTACTATTATACTAAGAAATAATCCCGTTAGGAATAACTCCCTCTGCATGTTTATTCCCACAGAATAGCTTCTTAGAAATTTAATTACTGTATAGGAACAATCAGTATTTTTATACACATTACCAAGTTACTTAAGAGGGAATTCCAATACATTCACCAGTAAGCTGAATACCGCTCTGAGAGGTAGAAGTGGAAAAAGTAAACGCCAAAAAAGGTACGTTTGGGATCTGAGAAAGGAAAAGATAAATATGCTGACCTGGATTTACAAATGAGGGGTGGCAGGGCGATGACGTGGGAAAGCATTGGCTTGGGAACAAGAAAACTGGATTCTAAACCGATTTCTGCCACCCTGTGACCTTCACAGATTACGGGCTCCTTGAGCCTTAGTTTCCTGAATCTCGGTGGATTCGGCTCAGGCTTTATGTTTTCCAACATCTTCAGAGCAAGCATTGTCTAGCCCCTCCAGATTCGAGACAGATTCTCGAATTGGTAGAGAAGGGAGTCAGCTGACTCAGCATCCACCACGAAACTCCAACTAATCATTCCCGGGCACTTCCGGTCGCCAGGACAAAGGCATTACAGTCTCTGAGATCGCACTTCCGGATAATTAGAGCTGCGCGTTGGATGCCTGCGTCTCTGAGTCACACCCGCTGACTCCGGTACCGTGACTGCGCATGCTCCGCGCAGTCATGGAGCGGGGCGGGGCAGCAAGTGGGGCGGAAGGGGACCTTGACTAGTCTCGCGGTTACTGGGCGGGCGCGAGCGCGCTATCCTCGGGGGCGGTGCGGGGCGGAGCCTAGTCCGAGTAGGCGCTGCGGATCCGGGCTTAGTGTTACTGTGCTTGCGGGCCTGAGGTCGTCTCAGGTGAGGTCGTCGTCCCGGAAGTGGCTGTGGCTGTGGCCCCTGGGTGTTGTAAAGAGCCTGCCGCGTAGTTGTTGTTAAGGGGCCGCGGCATCACCCCGCTTCCTCCACCTTCCCTGCAGCAGCCATGACGAAAGGCAGAGTTGTCGAAAGGTCGCAGACGGGGTCACTCCATACGACCCCTCCGGGGGACAAGGCAGCGGGGCCGCGGGGTCCCTCGGCGCCAGGCAGCGGAAACCACCTGAAGGGTGAGCTCTTCTGGGAGCCAGAGCTGCGGCTGGCCCAGCGGCGGGAGTGTGCCGGGAGGGGCTTCGGAGGAGAAAGGACCCCAGCGGGTTCAGGGGATTTGCGGGTGGAAAGGGGGCCTGTTGGCATCTAGTGGCGGGAGCAGAGTCGGGGACCTAGGCAACGGCCTACCACAAGGCTGGACACCTAGTGGGTTCGTAAATGCTTTTTCAGTTGAGTTCAATTAGAAGAAGGAATGACACTGGCTGGTTGACGCTCAGGGAGATTGTAAGATTGATAATATTGAAGTTAGGCAGAACTGGAAGGAACATTAGCATTCGTTGATTTATTTTTACAGATGAGAAAACTGAGGTCCAGAGTGGATATATAACTTGCACAAAGTCAGAAAGCCAGATTAGTGAAGTATTGGCTAAAAGCAAGGATTTAACTACATCCAGGTGCCGCTTCGAGGTAGCAAGAACACTTGGGTTTGCGTCCCTGCTCTACCACTTACGACTTTGGACTTGTTACCCTTCAAAAGCTCAGTATCTGAACTGTACATTGGGGATGGTGATAATATTAATAATAGTAATATCTATTTAAGATTGATGCGTGGATTAAACAAAATAATTCACATAAAGGATTTAGTGTAATGTTTGGCTTATGTGAAGTGAAGGCTGAATAAATGTTAGCAATTACTATTATAGCTAAGATCTCTTATTCTCAAGCTTTTTTTCCACTACGCCATCCTGGCATTTCTCAAGGCCTCAAATATTATTTTAAGAAAAAAGTGTACCCAGAAACTAAATACTTTGATTTCATCTGGGCGTAGAGTTTTCATTGCTTTTCAGCAGTTGAAGTGATTTAAGCTCCTAAATGCTTTCAAAGCCCATAAACTTGGAGAAATCCTAACAAATGCCCATTAAGTTGTCTGCATCTTACTCACACTGATGTGTTCCACCACCAGTGATGGGTAAAGAGAGGGTCTTTTAAGAGTGTCTAGCGACATTGTAACTATAGTCATCAGTAAAGTATTATACACTTTAAAAATATATTTATATATGGATATAATATGTTTAACATTCAGCTGAAATTTTTTTTTTTTTTTTTTTGGCCATGCAGTGTGGCTCTTAGTTCCCTGACCAGGGATCGAACCCGGGTCCTGGTAGTGAAAGTGCCGAGTCCTTAACCACCGTACCACCAGGGAATTCCCATCAGCTGAAATTTTTTGAATCAAATTTAAAACATGAAAAATTTAGAAAACGTCTTGCAGAAAATGGTATTTTATTTTCAAATAATTTAAAATGTCTCCAGTCTAATTTGGGTCTTTCAGCTTTATATATTTGGATATTTTTACACCTTATAGACAACAGAGCCAAATAACTTCAAAAACCAGAAATGAAGTGTTGTCAAAGTATAAATCCACTCTAAATGATAGTAACCTTGTTTTGATGATGCTGCAACTGAGAATGACAGTAATCTAAGGGCTTCCTGAAAAAGTATTTTCCAGATAGGAAAATACTTAGGAAGTATTTTCCATGGTGTCCAGATAGGACATCCCTAAAGATTGTCATTCGGTTTGGGATAGCAGTCAGTTATTTTATTATTATTATTATTATTTTTTTAACCTTAAGCTGTTCAGAAAATAAGACCTTGAAACTGCCAAAGTGCTTTTACAATTGTTTCTTGTATTTTAACATTTGAACAACACATTCAACAAAGTTATTTTTGTGATGCTGTCAAATGACTTCTGTGGACTACAGATCTATAGGAAGACAGAGGGAAGAGATGTGAAGGCACGCCTTCATAGAGAAGTAGGGTTTGGGTTAGTAGAGAGAACAGAAAAGGATTCTGGGTGGGGGAAACATTAGGCTTGAAGGTTAGTTAGTGTGAACCTTTTGTGTGTGTCTATAAAGAGATAAACTTGTCAGTAGTAGAGGATTTCTTTTTTTTTTAATTTTTATTTATTCAGAAAAGGAAAGGTTTTAGAGAAAAAAATTTTTATTAACTCTTGAGAAATACATGGTAATAGAGTGTTTCTATAAATTCCATGTATTTGTATTTTTAAATAAATTTGTATTTTTATTAACTGATACATCTACATAATTTTGACAAATAGTTGTCATTGTGTGTATGCTTGAAATATTTTACACCTCACATTGCAGCGTTTGGTACATTTAGTGGATTCCTTGCCTTGACTCTAGTCCGACGTCTGAGTCTTACTGAGGACCGCTGTGATGATTTGAGCAAGGCAATAACACTGAAAGTCTAATTCTTGCATGATTAGAAAGGGTGAGAGACAAGAGGTATTACTACTTGAGAGGCTCTTGACCTACTCTGTGTGCAAGGGTACCTGGACCAGGTGTTTTATTTTCTTTTGTTGTTTGCCCTGGCTGATCTTTTTACTCGCAAATCATAGAAGTTCCCCATTTTGATTTAAGAGAACTCCTAGGACCACGTTTTCCAATATATAGGTCATACCTTTGTGAGCGGTGTGAAATGAATTTGATGGGTAATCATGAGCCATTTAAAAAAATGGAAGAGAAAATAGCAGAGTTCTTTGCATGTAGTAGGGGGTAAGTATTCTTTGAATTTTAATTTTCAATTATATAGATTTTGTGT
This sequence comes from Tursiops truncatus, assembly GCF_011762595.2. Lineage (NCBI taxonomy): Eukaryota > Metazoa > Chordata > Mammalia > Artiodactyla > Delphinidae > Tursiops > Tursiops truncatus. The sequence goes on along the minus strand of NC_047041.1, from coordinate 62,565,297 downwards.
GTATCAGATCATGATATAAAATACACTGCTTATTGTGGAAAGCAGCCAAAAATGTTTGGGAAACACTGTCTTGAAGTTGGTTTTACAGCTCTTAGGAGGCAGTATTGTTCAAAATTGGATAATAAATCCCTCTCAGATGCCTGTTCTAGGTTCTGCCTTGCTAATGTGGTTCAACAAATATCCTTTGAGCATCTGCTATGAGCTAGGTACTGGCTTAGAGGAAGAAGAAGAAAGCTCTGATTACTGATAACTGGGAACTAAGACTAAAATTGGCATTTGGACATCAACCAAGGTATTAATATGATGTGTTGATGTCAGTCTCAACCCAGATATTACATATCAGGATTCTTTTGCTTGTAATCAGTAGAAAACACAATCGAAAGCTTTGCTAAAAGGAGGTTTATTGGTTCATATAACCAGAAAGTTGAGAGATTAAGTGGGATTCACTAGCTTCAGTCTGGGACCAGTGGCTCAGTGATATCATCAGGATCAGATTTCTTTCATATCTTGTTTTGCTTACCTGATATTAGCTTTACCTTAAAGTTGATTCCTCTTGAAGGTCCAGGTAAGCTAAATGCTTCCTTGATAATTTTGAGAATCTTTTTCTAAGTATTAGCAATACAAATCTAGATATTAACTCTGATTAGATTGCCTCAGATCAAAAGCTTATCCCTGAACCAATCACTGTTGTCAGAGGGTAAGAATAACCTAATTGGCTCAGACTGATTCATGTTCAACACCTAAAAAAAGGGAGTAGAAATGAGGCTAAGTCAGTTTTCCCATAGACGTGGATTTCTGTGATGGGTCACTCATGATTTTTCTCTACTTGTGCTCAACCATCTTGGTATAGGAATGAAGAAAGTGAGCTTGAAACACTGATTTTGGGTTAGATTAGCTATAAGGAAAGAGTGAGGATTCTAATCAGAGGTGCTGCTGCGTACACCATGGAGTCCAGGCTGGGCATAGAAGGAAGAGAAGTGAGGAGCCCAACAGAGGGAGAAAATGGAGGTGTTAAGCTCATGAAAGAATAAAGATGATCAAGGAATGGCAAGTTGGAATTTAAAATATCCAAGATAGAGCAGTCTCAGGTGGTGTAAGAACTTAGTGTACCACTGGAAGTGGGTGGCTAAAGTTGAATAGAAATGAAAGTATAAGAACTTTGAGGCTGGGTGAATCATCTAAATAGATATATCTTTTAGGATTATGAAAAGTTTGCCTGAAGCTTGGCTTAGTCTTCACTGAATAGGGGAAGTGCCTGAAAGTGGTTGATGATAGTGAGGCTGTGTGGGTTGAATGGTAGCAGAGATGCAGGGCATAAATATCAGAGAATGAGCTTTTATACAAGATAGGTAGTGCTCTTTCTTCTGCTGCCTGCAAACATGCTTTCTCTCTGTGTGTTTTTTTAATGGTTAATTCTTTATATTTTATAAAAAAGTTATTTTAACTGTTTAAATTTATACTTGATGATACTACCATTTTTGATTATTAATACATAATTTAAAAAATTTTAAGCTCTTGAAATAAAATTTACTTCCAAAAATGTTACAATAGATTCTTGTAACCATAAAAAACTTGTTAGAGGGAATTCCCTGGTGGTCCAGTGGTTAAAAATCTGCCTTCCAGTGCAAGGGACGTGGGTTCAATCCCTGGTCAGGGAACTAAGATCCCACGTGCTGTGGGGCAACTAAGCCCGTGTGCTGCAACTACTGAGCCCGGGCACCCTGGAGCGGGCGCAGTGCAACTACTGAGCCCATGTGCTCTGGAGCCCGCACGCTACAACTAGAGAGAAGCCCACTTGCTGCAACTAGAGAAGCTCGCGTGCCACACAAGATCCCACGTGCTGCAACAAAGAGCCTGTGTGCCACAACTAAGACCCCATGCAGCCAAATAAATTTAAAAAAAAAAAGAACTCTAAAATCCTTGTTAGAGTTCCAGTAAACTGTGTCCTCAGGGGAGATGGGTCTTTTGCTTCCTCCTACCTATTAGAATGGTAGGATTCTGTAGGTCTAGAACTAGTGGACTAGATGACCAGTAAGAGTGATTCCTAAAATCTTGTAGATATAAAGATTTTGCTTTTCAAAAGATATTGATATGAAAGTTATAAGAAATAGAGAGCTACTACAGGGGCATTAAGGTTAAGTTTTGATTTTTCAGGGTAGATATATGCATATTAGAAGTTAGAGGAGGGTTGCTTGTTAGTGGGAAGAATTGGAGATATTCAGTGAATGGAGATGAGATAATTCTGAGAGCAAGATCTGCAAGGAAGTGTGTTGGCATTTGATGCAAAGATAAGGGGAAAGAGGGAAGTGGAGATAATTTCATGAACAGATCTTGAGGTAGAGATTGGGAAGCTCTCTAAAGTATGGAGACAGCCTCATTGGTTGAGAATAGGGGGAAGTAGAATTAAAGGCTTGAAGACTTGAAATAGCCCTTTTGGAGGGTACTGTAAAAGGATTATAGTTTGCCAGTGATAACCTTAATTGACGATAGAAAAGCAGGAAGCATATGAACTTGTAAGCCAGGAGAGCACAATGATCTTTCTCTAGCTGTACCTTTGGCCTGGGAGGAGGTTGGAAAACAGATAGTGGGATAATTGAGAATGGGAATTAGTATGATGGAAGATTTGGAGGTTAATGAATGTATAAAGCACTGTTGTGGGTGGCTCTAAATGCTAAATAACTTGTGTCTAATGCAGCCAGAAGGAGGATGCACATTATAAATGTGTATGTTACACATTCAGATGTTGAATCATTAAAGCAAGGTTTATAACCTTTCTTTTTTTTTTGGCTGCACCTTGGACTTGCGGGATCTTAGTTCCCTGACCAGGGATCGAACCTGGGCCCCCAGCAATGGAAGTGTGGAGTCCTAACCACTGGACAGCCAGGGAATTCCCAAGTTTATAACTTTTATCTCTGTTCAGAACTAAATGAATTACGTGCTAGCCTCTAGATTTATTAGAACTATACTAAAAAAGAATTGTGGAATCATAATAGGGAACACTCCCTATTTCCAAGTTTGTGTGAAAGAATGGAGAGCTTCAAAATTGACTCACTTAGTTTTATTGCATTATTAGCTGTTTTCTTGTGTTTACATTATGCTGAGTACAATGCTTGAAAAAGTTTTCCTTTCAGAGAATGAAAAAAACAGGTATCGAGTTAAACTTGGAGGTTAATTTTGTTCAACAAATGTCTATATATTTCATCATCCAACTGTAAGGCAACAAGTAGCAATCAGAGAGATGTGTACTCAAGGAAGGCTTAGGGTGGTGTTCTGTAGTCCAGTTAAGTCCACACCTTTCTCTCCTCGGACTCCTTACTTAGGACTTGTGAATTAATGATGGGAAGAAAAATATTGTAGTTAAATTTTAGAGTTGCCATGCAAAATGTCTTGTTTAATTTTTAATTTAAGAGGACTGTTACCTACTGAAGTCTTTATTTAAAATTTTTTTTTATTGGAGTATTATTGCCTTACAATGTTGTGTTAGTTTCTGCTGTACAATGAAGTGAATCAGCTATATGTATACATATATCCCCTCCCTCTTGGACCCCCCCACTTCCCACCCATCTAGGTCATCACAGAGCACCTCGCTGAGCTCCCTGTGCTTTATAGCAGGTTCCCACTAGCTATCTATTTTACAGATGGTAGTGTATTTATGTCAGACCTAATCTCCCAGTTCATCCCACCCTCCCCTTCCCTGCCTGTGTCCACACGTCTGTTCTCTATGTCTGCATTTCTATTCCCATCCTGCAAATAGGTTCATCTGTACCGTTTTTCTAGATTCCACATATATGCGTTAATATACGATATTTGTTTTTCTCTTTCTGACTTACTTCACTCTGTATGACAGACTCTAGGTCCATCCACATCTCTACAAAGACCCAATTTCATTTCTTTTTATGGCTGAGTAATATTCCATTATATATATGTACCACATCTTCTTTATCCATTCATCTGTTGATGGACATTTAGGTTGTTTCCATGTCCTGGCTATTGTAAATAGTGCTGCAGTGAACATTGGGGTGCATGTAACTTCTTGAATTATGGTTTTCTCAGGGTATATGCCCAGTAATGGGATTGCTGGGTCATATGGTAGTTCTATTTTTAGTTTTTTAAGGAACCTCCGTACTGTTTTCCATAGTGGCTGTATCAATTTACATTCCCACTAACAGTGTAGGAGGGTTCCCTTTTCTCCACACCTCTCCAGCATTTACTGTTTGTACATTTTTTGATGATAGCCATTCTGACTGGTGTGAGGCGATAACCTCATTGTAGTTTTGATTTGCATTTCTCTAATAATTAGTGATGTTGAGCACCTTTTCATGTTGCCTCTTGGCCATCTGTATGTCTTTGGTGAAATGTCTATTTAGGTCTTCTGCCCATTTTTGGATTGGGTTGTTTGTTTTTTTGATATTGAGCTGCATGAGCTGTTTGTATATTTTGGGATTAATCCTTTGTTGATTCATTTGCAAATATTTTCTCCTATTCTGAGGGTTGTCTTTTCATCTTGCTTATGGTTTCCTTTGCTGTGCAAACGCTTTTAACTTTAATTAGGTCCCACTTGCTTATTTTTGCTTTTATTTTCACTACTCTAGGAGGTGGGTCATAGAAGATCTTGCTGTGATTTATGTCGAAGAGTGGTTTTCCTCTAAGAGTTTTATAATGTACAGTCCTACATTTAGGTCTTTCATCCATTTTGAGTTTACTGTTGTGTATGGTGTTAGGTAGTGTTCTAATTTCATTCTTTTACATGTAGTTGTCCAGTTTTCCCCGCACCACTTATTGAAGAGGCTGCCTTTTCTCCAGTTTATATTGTTGCCTCCTTTATCAAAGATAAGGTGATCATATGTGCGTGGATTTATCTCTGGGCTTTCTATCCTGTTCCATTGATCTACATTTCTGTTTTTTTGTGCCAGTACCATACTTTCTTGATTACTGAAGCTTTGTAGTAGAGTCTGAAGTTGAGGAGCCTGATTCTTCCAGCTCCATTTTTCTTTCTCAAGATTGCGTTGGCTATTTGGGGTCTTTTGTGTTTCCATACAAATTGTAAAATTTTTTGTTCTAATTCAGTGAAAAATGCCTTTGATAGGGATTGCATTGAACCTATAGCCTGCTTTGGGTAGTATATTCATTTTCAAAGTATTGATTCTAACAATCCAGGAGCATGGTATATCTCTCCATCTGTTTGTGTCATCTTTGATTTTTTTCATCAGTGTTTTATAGTTTTCTGAGTACAGGTCTTTTGCTTCCTTAGGTAGGTTTATTCCTAGGTATTTTATTGTTTTTGTTGCAGTGGTGAATGGGATTGTTTCCTTAATTTCTCATTCTGATCTTTCGTTGTTAGTGTATAGGAGTGCCAGAGATTTCTGTGTGTTAATTTTGTATCCTGCAACCTTACCAAATTAATTGATTAGTTCTAGTAGTTTTCTGGTGGCATCTTTAGGATTTTCTATGTATAGTACCATGTCATCTGCAAACAGTGATGGTTTTACTTCTTCTTTTCCAACTTGTATTCCTTTTATTTCTTTTTCCTCCTCTGATTGTTCTAGCTAGGACTTCCAATACTATGTTGAGTAGTAGTGGTGAGAGTGGACATCCTTGTCTTGTTCCTGATCTTAGAGGAAATACTTTCAGTTTTTCACCATTGAGAATGATGTTTGCTGTGGGTTTGTTGTATATGGCCTTTATTATGTTGAGGTAGGTTCCCTGTATGCCCACTTTCTGGAGAGTTTTTATCATAAATGGGTGTTGAATTTTGTCAGAAGTTTTTCCTGCATCTATTGAGATGATCATATGGTTTTTATTCTTTAATTTGTTAATATGGTGTATCACATTGATTTGCATATATTGAAGAATCCTTGCATCCCTGGGATAAATCCCACTTAATCATGGTGTATGATCTTTTTAATGTGTTGTTGGATTCTGTTTGCTAGTATTTTGTTGAGCATTTTTGCGTCTATTTTCATCAGTGATATTGGCCTGTACTTTTCTTTTTTTGTGATATCTTTGCCTGCTTTTGGTACCAGGGTGATGGTGGCCTTGTTGAATGAGTTTGGGAATGTTCCTTCCTCTGCAATTTTTTGGAAGAGTTTGAGAAGGATAGGTGTTAGCTCTTCTCTAAATGTTTGATAGAATTCGCCTGTGGAGTCATGTGGTCCTGGACTTTTGTTTGTTGGAAGATTTGTAATTACGGTTTCAATTTCATTACTTGTGATAGGTCTGTTTATATTTTCTAATTCTTCCTGGTTCAGTCTTGGAAAGTTGTACCTTTCCAAGAATTTGTCCATTTCTTCCAGGTTGTCCATTTTATTGGCATAGAGTTGCTTGTAGTAGTCTCTTATGATCCTTTGTATTTCTGCGGTGTCAATTGTAATTTCTCCTTTTTCATTTCTAATTTTTTTAATTTTTATTTTTTAAAATATTATTTATTGGGCTTCCCTGGTGGCGCAGCGGTAGAGAGTCGGCCTGGCGATGCAGGGGACACGGGTTCGTGCCCTGGTCCGGGAAGATCCCACATGCCGCAGAGCAGCTGGGCCCGTGAGCCATGGCCGCTGAGCCGGCGTGTCCGGAGCCTGTGCTCCGCGACGGGAGAGGCTACAGCGGTGAGAGGCCAGCGTACCAAAAAAAAAAAAAAAAAAAAATTTATTTATTTATTTATTTATGTCAGGTCTTAGTTGTGGCGTACAGGATCTTTGTTGCAGCATGCAGGATCTTTTGTTGCAGCCTGCAGGCTCTTTGTTGTGGCGCGTGGGCTTCTCTAGGTGCGGCACATGGGCTTCTCTCTTTTCGCAGCACGTGGGGTCTCTAGTTGTGGTGTGCGGACTCAGTAGTTGCAGCACGTGGGCTTAGTTGCCCCTCAGCATGTGGGATCTTAGTTCCTTGACCAGGGATCGAACCCTGCATTGGAAGGCAGATTCTTAACAACTGCACCACCAGGGAAGTCCCTCATTTCAATTTTATTGATTTGAGTCCCCTCTCTTTTTTCTTGGTAAGTCTGGCTAAAGGTTTATCAATTTTGTTCACCTTCTCAAAGAACTAACTTAGTTTTATTCATCATTGCTAATGTTTTCTTCATTTCTATTTCATTTATTTCTGCTCTGATCTTTATGATTTCTTTCCTTCTACTAACTTTGGGTTTTCTTTGTTCTTCTTTTTCTAGTTGCTTTAGGTGTGAGGTTAGATTGTTTGAGATTTTTCTTGTTTCTTGAGGTGAGATTGAATTGCTATAAACTTCCCTCTTAGAACTGCTTTTGCTGCATCCCATAGGTTTGGGTTGTTATGTTTTTGTTGTCATTCGTTTCTGTGTGTTTTTTAATTTCCTCTTTGCTTTCTTCAGTGATCTCTTGGTTATTTAGCAGCGCACTGTTTAGCCTCCATGTATTTGTGTTTTTTACAGTTTTTTCCCTGTAATTGATTTCTAATCTCATAGCGTTGTAGTCAGAAAAGATGTTTGATATGATTTCAATTTTCTTCAATTTTCCGAGGCTTGATTTGTGACCCAAGATGTGATCTATCCTGGAGAATGTTCCATGTGCACTTGAGAAGAAAGTGTTTTCAACTGCCTTCAGGTGGAATATCCTATAAATATCAATTAAATCTATCTGGTCTGTTGTGTCATTTAAAGCTTGTGTTTCCTTATTTATTTTCTGTCTGGATGATCTGTCCATTGGTGTAAGTGAGGTGTTAAAGTCCCCCACTATTATTGTGTTACTGTCGATTCCCCCTTTTATGGCTGTTAGCATTTGCCTTGTGTATTGAGGTGCTCCTATGTTGGGTGCATAAATATTTATAATTGTTATATCTTCTTCTTGGATTGATCCCTTGATCCTTATGCAGTGTCCTTTCTTATCCCTTGTAACAGTCTTTATTTTAAAATCTATTTTATCTGATATGAGTAATGCTACTCCAGCTTTCTTTTGATTTCAGTTTGCATGGAATATCTTTTTCCATTCCCTCACTTTCAGTCTGTATGTTTCCCTAGGTCTGAAGTGGGTCTCTTGTAGACAGCATATATATGGGCCTTGTTTTTGTATCCATTCAGCTAGTCTGTGTCTTTTGGTTGGAGCATTTAATCCATTTACATTCAAGGTAGTTACCAATATGTATGTTCCTGTTACAATTTTGTAACTGTTTTGGGTTTGTTTCTGTGGGTCTTTTTCTTTCCTTGTGTTTCCGCCTAGAGACGTTCCTTTAGCATTTGTTGTAGAGATGGTTTGGTGGTGCTGAATTCTCTTAACGTTTACTTGTCTGTGAAGCTTTTGATTTCTCCGTTAAATCTGAATGAGATCCTTGCTGGGTACAGTAATCTTAGTTGTAGGTTTTCCCCTTTCAACATTTTAAATATATCCTGCCTCTTCCTTCTGGCCTGCAGAGTTTCTGCTGAAAAATCTGCTGATAACCTTATGGGGATTCCCTTGTATGTTATTTGTTGGTTTTCCCTTGCTGCTTTTAATATTTTTTCTTTGAATTTAATTTTTGTCAATTTGATTAATATGTGTCTTGGTGTGTTTCTCCTAGGGTTTATCCTGTATGGGACTCTCTGCGTTTCCTGGACTTGGGTGGCTATTTCCTTTCCCATGTTAGGGAAGTTTTCAACTATGATCTCTTCAAATATTTTCTCATACCCTTTCTCTTTTTCTTCATCTTCTGGGACCCCAGTAATGCCAGTGTTTGTGCGTTTAATGTTGTCCCAGAGGTCTCTGAGACTGTCCTCAATTCTTTTCATTCTTTTTTCTTTATTCTGTTCTTCAGCAATTATTTCCACCAGTCTATCTTCCAGGTCACTTATCTGTTCTTCTGCCTCAGTTATTCTGGTATTGATTCTTTCTAGTGTATTTTTCATTTAGTAACTGTGTTGTTCATCACTGCTTATTTATTGTTTAGTTCTTCTAGGTCTTTGTTAAACATTTCTTGTATTTTCTCGGTCCGTGCCTCCATTCTATTTCCGAGATTTTGGATCATCTTTACTATCATTACTCTGAATTCTTTTTCAGGTAGGTTTCATGTTTCCTCTTCATTTATTTGGTCTTGTAGGTTTTTGCCTTGTTCCTTCGTTTGTAGCATATTTTTTTGTCATCTCATTATTTTTGATGGTTGGGGCTGTGTTCCTGTCTTACTGGTTGTTTGACCTGAGATTTCCAGCACTGGAGTTTGCAGGCAGCTGGGTAGAGCTGGCTCTTGGTGCGGGGATGAGGACCTCTGCGAGACCTCACTCTGATTAACATTCCTGGGGTCTGAGGTTCTCTGTTAGGCCAGTGGTTTGGACTCGGTGCTCCCACCACAAGAGCTCAGGCCCAACCCCCAGCCTGTGAACCAAGATCCTGCAAGCCACCTGGTGTGTGGCCAAAAAAAAAAAAAAAGAATAAAGGAGCAGAACAATAACAAAGAATAAAAAATAAATAAAGTTAGAAAGATAAGAAATATACTAGATAAAATACAAATAAAAATGAAATAGCAACACAGTAAAACAGAACCATAATAGCAAAAAGAAAAAGAATAAAAGCAGGAAAAGGCCTTGGCTGTGGGGGAGGGGCAGACTTAGGCAGGGGCAGGGCCTAGGCTCAGGACTGGAAAAGCCCTGGGGGGTGGGGGCAGGGGTTAGGCTCAGCACAGCTGGAGGGGGCCTCACAGTGGAGGCTCAGGCCTGGGGCCCCAGCAGGCTTGCTGGGACCCAAGTGGGCAGGGGCAGTACTGGCCAAGTTCCCTCTGATACTCCGAGGTTCCCTCCCTGTCCCCACTGATCCCCTTCCTGTGGGTAGGGGATCACAGTGTGCCCTCTGTGTGCCCCTCCTCAGTGCCCACCTCCCGAGCGTGGGAACCCCTCCCCTCCCCCAGCCACCCCTCGGGGCACTGGTCCCATCTCGCCTCTACTTTTCCTCTCCCCCTCCCTCTCACACCCCCAGGACCCACGCAGATGGAGGGGGCCTCGCAGATGGAGGGGGCCTCGGAGGGTGGAGGATCAGCCCTGGGACCTCAGCAGGCTCCCTGGGGCCTGAGTGGGTGGGGGAAACGCTGGCCACGTTCCCTTCCAATCCTCTGATCCCCTGACGGTCTCTCCCCATCCCCATTGATCCCCTCCCTGTGAGTGGGCCCCTACGGGCGTGGGAACCCTTCCTCTCCCCAAGGCGCCCCTCAGGGGTGCCAGTCCCCCCTGCCTCCACTTCTCCTCCCCCCTCGCTCCCTCCAATGTCCTACGCAGTCGCTCGCAGGTTCCTCCTGTTCCCTTAGGTGTCCAAAGTCCCCCACCATCACCTGGTAGGTGCCCTAGTTGTGAGGAGATGCAAACTCAGTGTTCTCCTACTCCACCATCTTGACTCCGCCCACTTGCATATGATTTTTAAGATAACACTAAGATTACCTTGTTGGAGAATGCAAACATATTCTCCCATTCTTGGAGTCACAGACAGAGCCACCCAAAACATTTGAGGTTCAACTATATCCTGAAGCCCTTGGTGTAAAGAGAAAGTGTAACATTCATCAGTTGCATTAGTGAATCTGTGGGTTCTTTCTCATGACAGTTTGAAGTAATTGCCAGATTACCTCATTTTTCTTAAGAGGCCATTCTGCCTATGCTGTTATCTCCCAATATAGATTTATAAAATTGAAAGTCAGTGATAGCATTTAGAGCAATGCCCTTTTTTCCCCTTTGGCTTATCAACAAATCAGTGCTACAAATTCTGGTGTTCTGTTTTTCTGTGCTTCTAAAATGCATATATCCCTGCAAAGAACTATGGCCAGTTAATAAACATCAAATATGGTAGTATTTAAAATTTAATGTTACAGTGTTTTGGGCAAAAGTGTGAACAGTTTCTTGGGAGGAAAACCTTTCAGGAAATTATTTACTGGCTTGGAATACTGTCTTCCTCTATATTTATCTTAATTATAATTTTTTTTTTTTTTCAGAGAAAGCCTGTGCAGAAGCTGGGTCAGCAAGAATGTCGCTTCTTATATTGGTGTCCATTTTCTTATCTGCAGCTTTTGTTATGTTTTTGGTATATAAAAATTTTCCTCAGCTTAGTGAGTAAGTATACTGAAAGAAGTGGAAAATGTCTAGACATTTATAGAGATGAACGTGCATTGAAAGTTCAACTAATTTAAGGAACAGAACTGGCATAATAATTGTATGTCAGCTCTCATGGCTTGTAGCAAGTTCATATTGACACTGTAATTTAAATACTTCTTTCCAAATATGTCTCTTGATTTTCTATGCAAGGTTCTCCTAGTGCTGCTCCTCTAATTAAGGCATCTTTCTAATGGCTATGTTGAAAAACATAGCCACATTAATAAATGTATTGCATATTATTTTTTAATGTTAGTAGTGACCAAGTAAATTTATATTGCAGTCCATAATAGATATTGACCTGCAGTTTGAGAAATACTGATGCTCTTTTTCTCTGCTTTATCCCTTTTTCCATCCCTGTTTTCTCCCTTCCTACTTTTCCGTGTCACCATTTTTTGTCTGCCTCTATTCATCCATTTACTTCCGCACCACATCTCTATCTCCTAGCTCTTTTTCTCTTCCCTGTTTTATAGAAATGACATGGTTTGAATAGGTACTTTTCACTGTCAAATGCACTTTGTAGAAAAACTTGTCTATCTAGTATACAGCCACAATTCCATAACAAAAACCTTGGGAGTGAAACGTATTTCAGAATTTAGAACTTTTCTATTTTGGAAAGATAACATGGAATAAATACTGTATATTATGTAGTATCTCCAGCAGGATCTGGGGTAGCACCCCATAATCAAATACATTAATATTTTTACAGTGAAACCTGTATTATAGAAGACTATGAAAAACTGTATATAAGTGTGGGTCAATTTTTGCTGACAGATTACAAAGAACTTTTGGTTTTCAGAGCTTTTTGAATTTTAGGGAAAAGATTATAGACCTGAAACATACTTTATGAGGATTAAATATCCCTGGGTTATTCAACCACAATAACAACACCCTTGGGTAATCATAGATTACATCAGAGACTACTAAAATGTAGTTAGACTTTCAACCAGGGCCAGCTTGGTGTGGTGATGGATAACTGTGAAATGTGATTTCAGGGTATAAGGAAGTTCCTGTTTCCTCTAAATTTCTTTCATTAACACTTTCTTATGCTTGAAATTTTATAGTTAAACTTATCTTTATTTTAATACTTTGATTTCTTACGTGAATGTAAATGCCTTTGGGAGGATAGCATGTTATATTGTTATGTTAATATTAGTATCATTGAATTTTAGATCTTTTCTCTTTTTAATCAAAGGAGTAGGAAATAAAGAGCTGACTGAAAGAGGGAAAGAATATAGAGTGTAGATTAAGGTTGTTTTGGATCCCAATCTGCTCTAAGAAATATAACACTTTCGTATAATAATATGCTGTTATAAATCTTTTATATTCTGCCTATTTCTTTCGGTGTGTGTATGTGTGTGAGATGCATGCAAACGCCTATAAAGAGCTTTTTTAAGCTTTTAAATTTATAAATGAGAAAACCCATTTTAGTTTACCTGCTATTTTTATAGGACTTAAACAACATTCTATCATTGATTTGCAAGGTTAGTTAAATTTCATCATGTAAACAAATGGGTACAATAAATGGGTACAATATACATTAAACACAAAGATGATTATTTGGGGCTTTTATAAACAGAACATTCAGTTCCAAACAAGGCACCAAATATAAAGTAAAATTAATAGAAAGTGACAAGTGTTTTAAGTTTTTTTTTGTTTGTTTTAAGTTTTTATCTGAACTTTCAGCTGGGATATTCAAGAAAAGATGTGAACTATAAATTCATTGAAGTTTTTACTTAATTTCAGTTATAATTGATTATTGACTTCAGTTTATCATGAGGATTACCCAAAATGATGTCCAGTATGTTTTAAATATGCTAACATCAGTGGTTCATTTCTTAATTCAAAATTTACTCCAGTGTTTGAGCAAATGCTTTTTTAACCTTTAGTTTGGGTCATCCTGAATTTTCAGATGGATTACATATCTCATGAAATTATATTAAAACATTAAAAAACAAATAATTTATAGACTTTGAACTTAAATTTTGTGAATTTATGCTTAGCATATTACAGATCAAGGCATCAAATCATTTTGGATAGAACTTCATGTTTTGAACTTGACTTTGATATGAATTATCTTGGCAAATTTCTATTTAAAATTTTTTTTCACTTTATTTCTTTAGAGAAGAAAGAATGAATATGAAGGTTCCCAGAGATATGGATGATGCCAAGGCTCTAGGAAAAGTTTTATCCAAATATAAGGACACCTTTTATGTTCAAGTACTTGTAGCTTATTTTGCTACATATATTTTGTATCCTTTTAACTGAAAAATGTTTTCTAGTTTTGTTTAAGAAAAAGGTTTTAAAAGATCTGCTGCTCAGTTATACGTAACTATTTTTCCTTTTAAAAATTTTTAATGCAGTATAACCTTAAATAAAATATTGAAAAATGAGAATGAAAAAATTCTCACTTTAATCCTTTCTCTTCAAGTCAGTTGTCATTTCTGAATATTTATTACCAGTTTTTCTATTTTCTGCTTATTTCAATTATAAACTTTTTTCTTTCCTTTGTATTATTCAAGATAATCATTTTATTTAGGATTATTTTATTAGTTAATTGATTGTCTTAATTTAAATAATAATTTTGAATTAATAATCACCATACCATAAATTTTAAAAAATTCCCTTAGGTTTGAAGATATAATTTGTATTTAATTTTTGCTTTTCTAGATGTTGTGTTATGAATCATTTGCTCATGATTTTTTTCTTTCATTTGATGGTTTTCTTGGTAAAAAATCCTATGAGAGTAACTAGTCATGTAAAGGATATGAATTTTTCTTTTTACAGTTCTTAGTATGTATTTCTTTGTTTTATATAGAAATATATGTTGTATTTTAACTAGGCAGGAAAATTGCTTTATTCTTTCTACATATTTTCAAACTGCCTATGCAACTGGTGATTAGCCTTCCAATTTGTGGATGTTAATTTCTAATTTTTGTATCTTTTATTCTAATCCAACGTATTTTCCAAATCTTCTTGGTTAATGAAAGACATTAACTCTTTTTTTTTTTTAAACATCTTTATTGGAGTATAATTGCTTTACAATGTTGTGTTAGTTTCTGCTGTATAACAAAGTGAATCAGCTATATGTATACAGATATCCCCATATCCTCCCTCTTGTGTCTCCTTCTCACCCTCCCTATCCCACCCCTCTAGGTGGTCACAAAGCATGGAGCTGATCTCCCTGTGCTATGCAGCTGCTTCCCACTAGCTATCTGTTTTACATTTGGTAGTGTATATATGTCAATGCCACTCTCTCACTTCGTCCCAGCTTAACCTTCCCCTTCCCTGTGTCCTCAAGTCCATTCTCTACGTCTGCATCTTTTTAATTTATTTAATTAATTAATTTATTTATGGCTGTGTTGGGTCTTCATTGCTATGCACAGGCTTTTTCTAGTTATGGCGAGTGGGGGCTGCTTTTCCTTGTGGTGTGCAGGTTTCTTATTGCAGTGGCTTCTCTTGTGGAGCACGGGCTCTAGGTATGCGGGCTTCAGTAGTTGTGGCATGTGGGCTCAGTAGTTGTAGCTCGCGGGCTGTAGAGCGCAGGCTCAGTAGTTGTGGTGCACGGGCTTAGTTGCCCCACAGCATGTGGGATCTTCCCAGACCAGGGCTTAAACCAGTGTCGCCTGCATTGGCAGGCGGATTCTTAACCACTGCACCACCAGGGAAGTCTCTGCATCTGCATCTTTATTTCTGTCCTGCCCCTAGGTTCATCAGAACATTTTTTTTTTTTAAGATTCCATATATATATATGTGTTCGCATACGGTATTTGTTTTTCTCTTTCTGACTTACTTCACTCTGTATGATAAACTCTAGGTCCATCCACCTCACTACAAATAACTCAATTTCATTTCTTTTTATGGCTGAGTAATATTCCATTGTATATATGTGCCACATCTTCTTTATCCATTCATCTGTCGATGAACTCTTAGGTTGCTTCCATGTCCTGACTATTGTAAATAGTGCTGCAGTGAACATTGTGGTACATGACTCTTCTTGAATTATGGTTTTCTCAGGGTATATGCCCAGTAGTGGGATTGCTGGGTCGTATGGTAGTTCTATTTTTAGTTTTTTAAGGAACCTCTCTTCTGTTCTCCATAGTGGTTGTATCAATTTACATTCCCACCAACAGTGCAAGAGGGTTCCCTTTTCTCTACACCCTCTCCAGCATTTATTGTTTGTAGATTTTTTGATGATGGCCATTCTAACTGGTGTGAGGTTATACCTCATTGTAGTTTTGATTTGCCTCTCTCTAATAATTAGTGATGTTGAACATCCTTTCATGTGTTTGTTGGCAATCTGTATATCTTCTTTGGAGAAATGTTGACATTAACTCTTGATGTTGTAAAGGTAATCATTTTCCTTTTCCAAATCAGCTTTCTAAAAGGCATATTAATTATTTTGTTAATTCTCTCAAAATATTTCTGTTCTTGCTTCCTCTCTTATTTCCTGAATTTCTTTTGGTTTGTTGGACTTTTCAGCTAAAATTTTTTTCTCATAAAATTCAATAGCATTTTATTTTCTTGGATTTTTATTGGATTAGATATTATGTATTTAACATATAGATATTCCTGTATTTACCTCCTTATGCAGATGTTTTGAGTGTATACTTAAAACACATTGGACCAGTTATTCCTGGCATAAACAACTTAGTGACAAGTACGGTTATAATAGCTTTTGCTGCTAATACAAACATTACTGCTTTACCCAACTGGTGAAGATAACATTTATATTTAGGTAGTGTGCTATGTGTGGGCACTTTGTCATTATCCTCCCTATTTATTAGAAAAATTCAAATTTGGGGGTAATTTGAAGAATGATTATTATGCACCTGTCTTTCCACAGTTCTTTGGAACAGTTATTTGTAAAGTAATTTAATTATATACTGACTGTTCTAAGAAATTCCCACCTGCTGCCTTTTCCTACTTCCCATTTCATCACTTATCTGTAAAAACCAAAGTGTTAGGCTTGTAGGTTATTTTGCATTTATAAACTTTAACCATGAAAAATATTTTCCCCAGGGCTTCCCTGGTGGCGCAGTGGTTGGGAGTCCGCCTGCCGATGCAGGGGACAAGGGTTCGTGCCCCGGTCCGGGAGGATCCCACATGCCGCAGAGCGGCTGGGCCCGTGAGCCATGGCCGCTGAGCCTGTGCATCCGGAGCCTGTGCTCCGCAGTGGGAGGGGTCGCAGCAGTGAGAGGCCTGTGTACCATAAAAAAAAAAAATTTTCCCCAAATAAGAAACATTTGGTTCAGCCCTTTCATTTGTCTTTTGTAAGGTTTTTGTGAACATTTTGTGAATGAGGCATATAGTTTCTATTTACTTTGGAAAGTCATCTTTTTCTGCCCCATTTTGCCCCCTAGCTTTGGAAGGATTCATAGCTGAGGGATAAAGGGGATACCCATCCACAGGGCCAGAGAGCCAGTTAGCATAAGTGAATCTAGACCATCTATGGCAGAATAAATGTTGTAGCCTAGTTGCCTTAATATCCATATGTAAATTAGTAGAAAAAAAGAAAGTCACTTGTAGAAAGTGAATTAAAAGTATAGGAATAGGGACTTCCCTGGTGGTGCAGGGGTTAAGACTCCACGCTCCCAGTGCAGGAGGCCCGGGATTGATTCCTGGTCGGGGGACTGGCTCCCACATGCATGCAACAACTAAGACCCAGCACAACCAAATAAATTAATTAAATAAATATTTTTTTTAAAAAAGGATAGGAATAGGTTTATTATTATAAAATACATTTGGTTTAAATTTTTCAATTTTAAATGAATCATTGGTTAATATTGTCAATTCAGCAGGTTTTATTGCATATGGTTACTATTTGCTTAATAATTAAGGTATTGTAGTGATTCTGCATTGTTTTAGATTTTTAAAAAATGAATTTATTATTTATTTTTGGCTGCATTGGGTCTTTGTTGCTTTGCACGTCATTCTCTAGTTGCGGCAAGCGGGGGCTACTCTTCATTGCTGTGGCTTCTCTTGTTGTGGAGCTTGGGCTCTAGGCATGTGGGCTTCAGTAATTGTGGCACGTGGGCTCAGTAGTTGTGGCTTGTGGGCTCTAGAGTGCAGGCTCAGTAGTTGTGGCGCACCGGCTTAGTTGCTCCATGGCATGTGGGATCTTCCCGGACTAGGGATCGAACCTGTGTCACCTGCATTGGCAGGTGGATTCTTAACCACTGCACTACCAGGGAAGCCCCTGTTTTAGATTTTTTATAGGATAATTTGTTAAATCTATATATTTTCTTATAATTTTCTGTTTATTTTACACTCTGGAATCTTAAGCTCTGAGTGTTAAAAAGGTACTTTTTAAACTCAGTGAACAAAAGAGAAGACTTATCTTTGGGCGTATAGTAAGTACAGCGCTCATTAATAGAAGTATAATGTGAGCTACATGCAGCTTAAAAATTTTCTAGTTAGCGCATTAAGGAAAGTAAGAATAAATTAATTTTAATTAATTTTAATATATTTTACTTGAACTGAAATGTCAAAGATAGCATTTCAAGATGAAACCACATAAAAATTATTACTATTTCACATTCTTTTTTTTGTACCAACTCTTTAAAATGTGTATATTTCACACTCATAGCACATCTCAGTTCAGACCTGGCACATTTTAGTGTCTCTTCCCCACAGCCACATGTAGCTAGTAGCCATTGTATTCAGCAGTGCAGTACTAGTACTTTCACTGGTAATACCTATTTCAAACTCTTGTATGTTAATTACTTTTTACATTATAATTACTTATTTTAACTTTAGCTTTCATCCATTTAACCAGAAAGTACTAATTATATGCTAAGTACAATCTAGTGTTTTAAGCATTCAAACCCAAAACAACTGTTTCCATCTGGAATAATGGGAATTATGGGTAGAGATACGGTATAGTCATTCTAGACAAAGCAAGTCTAGATCAGAGCTTATAAGCACAGGGCATGGTTAGGAAGTGATCAGTAGTCCAGTTTTGTTGGTGTATAGGATGTGAGAAGGGGAGGATTTGAGAAATAAGTTTAGGAAGGTAGGCTAGACATTGCACTCAGATTGTAGAGAAGTTTGAGTACAGGCTAAGGAATATAGAATATTGATTTGGTATTGGATAGTCGTTGAGGACTTTTGAGCTGTGGATGACAAAAGAAAGGATATTTTTAAAAACGAATAAAAATGTTTACCTATGGAGAGAGATGAAACAGGGATGGAAGTGAAACTTCTCTAAGTGTATTTTATTGTATAGATTTGACTTTAGAACCAAGTAAATATTTCACGTAATTATAAAACCAATTAAATCAAATTGAAAAAAGAAACAGAAATGTTAAAAATCTAAAGTAACCTCACACCCGTTAGTAGGATGGCTACTAATCAAAAAGAAAAAAAAAACCAGAAAGTAACAAGTGTTGGTGAGGATATGAAGAAATTGAAATCCCTGTGCACTGTTGATGGGAGCATAAAATGGTTTGGCTGCTGTGAAAAACAATATGGCATTTCCTCAAAAAACTAAAAATAAGATTCAGCAGTCCCATTTCTGGGTGTATACCTGAAAGAATTGCAAGCAGGGTCTCAAGAGATACTTGCACACCCATGTTTATAGCAGCATTATTCACAGTAGCCAAAAGGCGGAAACAACTCAAGTGTCCTTTAATGGATGAATGAAACTAAGTGTGGTATATACATACAATGGAATATTATTCAGCCTTAAAAAGGAAGGAAATTTTGAAACATATTACAACATGGATGAACTTTAAGGACATTATGCTAAGCAAACTAAGCCTATCACAAAGATATGCTATATGATTCCACTTACATGAAGTACCTAGAGTAGCCCAATTCATAGAGACTGAGAGTAAAAGGATGGTTGTCAGGGAGTTGGGGGAGGTGGGAGGGGGGAATGTTATTTAAGGGGTATAGAGTTTCAGTTTTGCAGGATGAGAAGAGTCCTGGAGATTGCTTGCACAACAGTGTGAAAGTACTTAATGTTATTGAACCATACACTTAAAAATGGTTAAGATGGTAAATTTTATGTTATGTATATTTTAACAAAATTAAACAATCTAAAGCAAAATGAAACAAATTTAACAATATATTGAGTTGATGGGGATTTGACTATCTAGAAGAATTATTTCAAATTGTTTCCTTGAAAAAAGTAATTTGGCTGTGTGTCCCTTCTGGGATAAATCTTAAGGACAAAAGATTTGAAAGAAATCTTAAACTATTTTCAGTTGCTATATTGTTCTGAAATTTTAAAATATGTGATATTAATGTATCTAGTATATATATATATATACACACATGTGTATATATATATATGTGTATATATATATACTTAATAGTATGTAAAGGAAATAGCTAATTATGTTTATGACATTAAGAACCAAGATTTTTCAGTGTTAGAGAAAAGAAATAAAAATCTATACAAAGCTGGAAAGTTAAGGTCAAATTATATCCCCATGCAGAGAGAATGGCTTTGTTAACACTATAAGGTAAATGACAGCGGAATGATACAGGTATAAGTATAACTGATTCACTTTGCTGTATAGCAGAAACTAACACAACATTGTGAATCAACTGTACGCCAATAAAAATTAATTTTAAAAAAATAACAAAAGAACATATTAAACCACCCTAAGGGATACAATAGGCAAAGTTCAAAAATTGTTAAATCCTGCAAATGACCCAGTTTCTTCAACAAGACCAAAAAAAAGAACCAAACCTGTAGTTAAGTGCTGTGGAGAGCAAATACCATGTGTGGACCTTTTTTGTCCTGATTTGAACAAACCAGCTGTCCAAAAAAAAAAAAAATTAAGACTCTCTTGGGAATTGTGAGACACTCAATAGCTACTTATGATAGTTAGGAATTTTGGTTAATTAATCTCTGACAATGGTATTATAGTTGTGTTAAAAAGAAAAGGAATCCTTATCTTTTAAAGGTATTAATGTAGTTGTACATGTAATGATATGTCTTGGATTTGCTTCAATATAATCAAAGGTAAAGGATATAGAGAAAACCAGATTGGTTGTATGTTAATTGTTGAAGCTGTATATGGGAATATAGGGCATCATAATACTAGTTTCTCTACTTTCATATGTGTTTGAGACTTTCCATTAAAAGATTCTAAAGAGCCCTGAAATAACTAAGTTTAAATTTTTAATGGAGGCATCCAGTAGACTGCTGGGAAATTTGAGACTGGTATTTGATTAGAAAAGTTGAATCAGAGATAGAGAATTCAAAGTTATCTATCTATCTATCTGTCACCATATGCTATCTGTCACCATATGTACATCCATATACATGGAAATGACTGAATTTATCAAAGAAAAGTGAGAGATTAGCTAACAGAATGTTAGAGAAATCTCAGGTTTGAGGGTGAGGAGAAGAGAAAAACTAGAGAAGTAATGATCTGTAACACAGAAGAAAAATACAGTTCACTGGAGGTGAGTTTTACACTGAAGGATGTTTAATCCTATGCAAGGGTCAATAGAAAATTCTTACTGAGAAAAAGTCATTACTTTTGTCCAGGAGGGGGTTTCAGTAGAGTGAGGGATGGTTAAGCCAGGTTGCAAGGGAGGCAGTGAAGATGAGAGGCAGTAACTGGATAGGACACCTTGCTCAAGGAAAAGCCTAGGTTTTCTTTAGTGTGTAGGCATCTGAGTGGTTTTATACAGAAAGGATCTGTGCAAGAGCAAGAAGTTAAAGATAAAAGGACTCAGGAAGAAGGAGATTGAAATGAAAACAAGAGTAAAGTGGGAACTAGAGGAAAAAAGGAAGGATGGGTAAAGATAGAAATTTTAAAGTAGAAGGGAGAGATGTTGAAGGAATTCACTCAGTCTGTCTGACTTACAAGTAAATCACGTTATGGGTGATGCAGAGGTCCAGGCCAAAACTAGGAACTAGAGAGACGCAGGAAAAAAACATAATTCTGTTTTAAAAATAAGATTTGTGACTTTTACTATATTTTGTAACCCTTATTCTTTTTTAAATGAGTAGTAAGTTGAAGTAAATGTCCAAAAGTTAAATTAGAAATAGTAATTATTATACATTATATTGTACCTGTATTTCCATAGAAATCATGTTTCCTAAAAATATTTGAGAGTAAAAATCCAATGCATTAGGGGCTTCCCTGGTGGCGCAGTGGTTAAGAATCCGCCTGCTAATGCAGGGGACCCGGGTTCAAGCCCTGGTCTGGGAAGATCCCCTATGCCACAGAGCAACTAAGCCCGTGCGCCACAACTACTGAGCCTGCACTATAGAGCCTGCGAGCCACAACTACTGAGCCCACGTGCCACAACTACTGAAGCCCGTGCGCCTAGAGCCCGTGCTCCACAACAAGAGAAGCCACCGCAATGAGAAGCCCTCACACTGCAACAAAGAGTGGCCCCCGCTCCCCACAACTAGAGAAAGCCTGCGCCCAGCAATGAAGACCCAATGCAGCCAAAAATAAATTTTTTTAAAAAAGAGCCCTTTTTAAAAAAAAAAAAACCAGTGCATTAGAGAAGCATGTCATTTACAAGATTACTGAAGACTTCTGTTCTCTTTCTTTTTTTCTGCCCCGTGTCCCCCCCGCCCCCCCTTCCCCTGAAGTGCCCAGTTCCTCTCTATCTGGTACACATTCAGTATTTGTCTTTGTTTTCTCTTAGTAACACACTCTAATTAGCATTGATTTACGATAATGTTAGTAAATGGTTATAAAGGTATTGCAGCTGTAGAATCATGTATTTTTTAAACTTTGGGTATAATTTTACTTTTTTTAATACTGAAATATGGATATAATCTTATTAACATCTAATTTCTGTATTGATACTTTTTTTCTGGATTGTTGGATTTGTGGTTTAAAAATTCATTTAATTATGTTTTAATCCTTAACTTAGAAGTTAACAGCTTGCAAACATTTGCTATTCCAGGCTCTATATTTCTCAGTATACTCTCAGGGTTTCTTTATCCCTTTCCACTAGCCTTATTTCTTGTTTGTTTGGTAAGTATATAAAATGAAATCGGGAGACTAGAAAGAAATAACTTTAAATAGAATGATGGGAATGCAGATGGCATCCTAGTCCCACTAGTCTCTGGAAGCATAGACTTATTAGTTTTAAAAGGGGGTTAATGTTACAGTAATATCTGTTAAGTCCCTCCATAAGGAGATGTTATAGTTTGGCTTTTTTCTAGAACAGGGTTATCATAGACTTAATTGCATTTATAGGCTCTGTTCTAGCCTTTGCTTTCTATACTGTTTTGTAATTCAAATAGTCCAAGAATGTTGGTGGGCCCAAGGAGTTAAGTCCCATGGCAGGAGGTGGTGTTTTCAAGCATAGGATTTGAAAAAATATTGCTCTTGAAGTTTTATTCATAGGCTAATGGCTAACATTAACTATTTGGATATCGTCACTAAGTTTAATCACAAGTGCCAGTTTGTTTTAGCTGGTCTCATTTTAGTTATAATTTGGTCAGAGAAAGGACTAGATCAGATGGGTTCTTCTGCTCTGCTCAAGAGATGTTACACAGAGTATCCACCCCATACCCCAAAAGAAAGAAACTAGTTGAGGTTTGCCTTAGGTGAATATATATCCATGTGAATAAGATGGAAAAGTACAAAGTGCTTATGAGTTCTTGTTATTTTGTAGTGTTCTGGACTCGGTGCCTCATTCTGCTATATGCTCTCCTATTTAGTTGGGAGGCCAGTTGTCTATAAATACCTAACTGAGAAAGCAGTAAAATGGTCACAGCAGGTAAACATGTATTTTTAAATTATTTGATGTAATTCTTTGGCTACTTGGGGGGTCAGTGTATAATATCTACATAAATTAACTCAGACTCAGAGCTTTGATAAAAATGATCTTTTGAAAATTAAGTGGTAGGCAAATAATGAATGTTAATAATTTCAAGTATGATGTTTTTGTAACAGTAATCTTAATTCTTTATTCCTAATAACTTCAGTCAGAGCACAAAAGTCAAAGTGTCAATGTAAAGGCATCCATATATTTAGACACCTCACCTGTTTTGTGTTGATGCAGGATGCTGTCAGTGGGTCTCTGAAAAACTTGTATCAGCCAACCTTTTTAATGCATTTCATCAGTGGGAAGAACTTATCTTCCGTTAGGGTCTCTGCAAAGACTAGCAGTGATAAATAGAAGGTCTACTGCCCAGGAAAGTCTAGCATAGTATTGCTAAGAATCTTATTCTTATAAAGAATCAGAAGAAGCAGACTATTAAATCAGAGGAATTTTAGAAAGTTACCCCTTTGTTTTACAGGTTAGGAAATTAAGAGAAATTAAGCATTTTGTCCAAAATCAAAATCACTATTTGTGTAGCAAGATCTAGGAAGTATAAACTGTAATCAGTGCTTTTATTTAGTCAGCTAAATGTTTCTATATGCTTGTTTAACCTCATTTATCAATGGTGAATGAATTCACTCATGTGAAGTACATTAACATAAAGATGATCTGAATTTTAAATTGGAGGCCAGGTTTATTGATGTACTGTACTAGCCCTTTATATTACAGGACGTTAAAGGCATTAAAAAGTTGGTCATTTGATATCTATCTTATATATAGTTATAAATTTAATTTTGCCTTTTTAGGTTTAAAATGTTGTTGAGCCATATTATCTAGGCTGATGTAGAGCCATCTTTAGTAGTATAACATTACACTATAAGCACAATCTTAAAAACTTTCATCTGATGTTATTTAGCTCTGGTAATGAACATTTGATAAGCAGTTCATTGTCATTTTCAAGCTCCTTATTTGATCATTTCTGTTGGGTAAATGCTGAGCTATCGGGGATAAGAATTTGAAATAAGGTATTTTATAATCAGTTTATTTTCAGGCTTGGCTTTATCTTGATCCTAACTTGTTTCTTTCTTGTGACAGGTTGAACGTCATAGAGAACATCTCATTAACTACATTATATTTTTGAGAATAACACCATTTCTGCCTAACTGGTTTATTAATATTACATCTCCTGTGATAAACGTGCCATTGAAAGTTTTTTTTATTGGCACTTTTCTAGGTAAGCCCTCTGGTTCATGCTGTGTTAGAACTCATTGTGTACATGTCTAGCAGTGTCCAGCTGGGCTAGATTTTGTGCTCTTTGCAGGCATGCCAGCACCATATATAACTGGTGGGCACAGAGCCTGGCCCATATAAATAGATGCTCGGAAATGTTTGTAGGATTGTGTTGATTTAAATTTTTTTTTTAAACAAGAGCACTCTGCTGGATATTTTTTTAATCATGTAGAATTAAGCAGGACTTTTTAACTCCATTCTCTCCCTCAGTGGAGAGAAAAAAAAAATTTGAAGATGCCTTTTTTGAGTACTTTCTCCTTTGTCTTCTAATCAGGTACTGAAATACTGAACTTTAATTTTCAATAGAAAATTGATCCTATCTTTTTATTAACATAGAACTTATTATGGGCATTACTGAAAGTCTGAGGGAAAGCAAGGATGAACAAGAAGTTTCTTGCTTTCAAGGAGCTAACACTTAATTTTGAAATTAATCAGTGGGTGTAAAGATTCATTTATATATTTGTGAATTCTGATAGTTCTTTAGTAAGAGTATTCTGCTTTTCTTCCAAATTTAAGGTGAATTGTTTAGATACCAACAAAATGAGCAGATTCCTCAAGTATTGACTGTCTGTTAAAGCTTTACGATAATACTTAATTTTTTATTGCTATTTTTAGAAAATTTATAGACAAACTTAAAAATCTTAGCAGGTTCTCTATAAAAGTGGGAAAAAAATCTTAGCAGGGGTAATTTTGGATTTTGTAAAATAATATTACACTTATAGAATCAGAAGAGAGAATTTTTGTACTGTCTCCTTATTTTACAGATGAAATACCTAGAGATAAAGTTAACTTCAGCTTTGGCTAAAGTAATTTTTCCAATTTGTTCTGGCTTTTAATAAAATGTGGCTGTTCCACCATGCTTTTGTATAAACTACTCTTTTTACTCATATATTTTGAGTATCTTTCCATTTCTGAGTATCTCCTACCACTCATTTTTTTTTTTTTTAAACTCATTTTTAACTATACTCTATCAAGGGTGAATGACAGTTTACTCAATCTTATTTTTGAAGACTTAGATTTTTTCCAGAGTTTTATTATTATAATTCTTTGATGAGCATCCTTGAGACTAGATCTTTGTTCATATACATTAATATTTCCTAAAGTTGAAATTGGTGGATCATAGCACATTCATTTTTTAAGGCTGTTGATAAATTTTGTAAAATTATTTTCTGGAGACTTTCCTTGGGTTTTTAAATTCATTATCCTTAAGCGGTGATTATGAAAGACTGAATTCTTTATATGGAAATAAACTTGAGGGGCTTTAAATTAAATTAAAATTTTCCAATTGTAAATCACTATATTCTTAGAAGAAATTGTATACACACAGTATTTTAATTTTTAAAAATAATTGATTGTTTTTTACCATATGTTTTTACTTTCTATTTTAGGTGTTGCACCTCCCTCTTTTGTAGCAATTAAGGCAGGAACAACATTGTACCAGCTTACAACAGCAGGGGAAGCTGTTTCCTGGAACTCAGTATTTGTTCTAATGATTTTGGCTCTTCTTTCTATTCTGCCAGCCATCTTCCAAAAAAAACTAAAGCAGAAATTTGAGTGAATAATCCTCTGGGTTTTAGTTTTCCTATCATCATCATCATCATCTCTCAGGATTGTCAGGTTTATGTGTTAAAATCACCTCTTCAGTAAATGAAACAGGAATTTGTAAAATAAAATTTCCTATCTGGTGGTTAAAATAATGTATTTAAGTGGCAAAGGAGAGAAGAAATAAAAATGGAAATTGGTATACCATGAAAAGTGCTGTCAGTAGTTACGATAAACATCTCCTAAATTACTATTCCAAGGCTATAGATAATAAATGTAGCAGCATAGTAGGAAATTCTTGACCCAACTGATTAACTCAATATATTTCATGAACTGGCCGTAAATACTTACCCTTGACTTAATAATTTAATATTTTTCTCTCTATTCCATACTATAACTAAAATAGGAAAAGCAAATACAAAATTCAAAAGCAAAGATACAATATTGCTGTTTTGACTAATGTCAGCCTTCTTTCAGAGCATAAACTTGAAAACTGAAGCTCAAAAGAAATTTACATTTTCTTTTTACCTTTGAGGTAGTAGACTTGTTTTGAAGTTGCATCTTAGTGGACTACTGAATTTGGAAAAGATATCAAGTTGTATCTGTTCAGTGAATTTTATTTTTGTCTTCTGTTCTAGATTATCATGGATTGGTCTGAAATTTAAAATTTTGACCAGTCTGTTTTCATGTTTCCTAGCTTTCAAAATATTTCCACTGTGCATATACAAAATGGCAATGACATGATAATTGTATCATATTGGTGTTGATAATTTATATTCAGATAATATTTTGTTACACAGTTCCCCTTTACTATCTCAAAAGGGTATCAAAAAAGCAAACATTCAAAGTATGCAGTTTTTAGATGTTAATTATGTTACTTTATATTTTGAAACAAAAGCAGTGTCAGTACAGCACTCAAGTAGTTGAATATAGTTTATTTGTTCCAATGACTGTAAAATTTACCTCATTTATTTATTAGTCTGGTCATTAAAGTATGTATTATGTAATTATCCTTTTTTATGCATGATACATAAGAATGCCTTGTTTCATTTCTAGTGATGGCTTTTTTGTTTGGGGCTGCTTTTGATTAATGCAGTTTCCCTATTTAGGGTTTTTACTTTTTATATCAAAGTAAAATTAAATTCTCATATGGTAACTACTATTTAAATAGTCCTGGAAAAACTAAACAGCTTTTTGCTGCTTGCTTAATGGTAATAGCCTCGATCGCTTGATTCTAGGACATAGAGTAAAGTACTCTGTCAGTTTTACCTTCACCCAAGACTGTCATGTTGAAAAGTACTTTAGCTGTGGAAGAAATCCTTGTATGTTTTTATTGTGAGAGGTATGATCAGCCTCAAAGCCAGTTTCTACTACATAATGTGGACTGATTATTTTTTCTATCGCAGTATTAACAAATGGATTTATTGTAAATACAAAAAAATATATTAATTAATATACTATTCTTATGTCACCTGGACTTTTGTGTGAAATTATTTATTGTTATTTCTAGCAAGGTTTTCTTCCTTTCTTATTGACCAGAGACTGAGTGATAAAGCTTTTGTTATTTTTACAAACAAAACATAGCCTTTTTGGACAAAGCTCACTAAATATTACTGTATAAAATGTAATTGAGTAAATTTTTATCAGACTTTTAAAAATAAGAGTTTGGACTCAGGAGCAGCCTCACTATTCCATTTATGTATATATTGTACTTACTCTATTCTCAGAGTATTTTCCCTATCCTTATCATTGATCCTGTCCCTTTGCTGATTATTTTTTCTGTTAGAAAACTGTAGTTGTCACTTAAGGTGAGGTATATTTTCTTCTCCCAAGAGAATAGCCAGTCTTTCCACATTCATCATCATTGTCTGTCAAGAAAGAACCTTCAGCAGGCTGAACTCTAAATGCATTTGGTGGCCTATATTCATGGATTCACAGACTTGGCCTGATGCCAGATGTAGATTCACGCTTCAGCCACATCTTGAAGACAGCTACATAGTAATAACCACCAGAGGGCAAGTATGTGTAGTGGGGAGGCGAGCAGGCTAACTAGGAAGTTGACACACTGAAACTGTTCACCTCTTAGTTAATGGCCTCTCTCTGGAGCTCTATTACTTTGAGTGTAATATTTCTAAAACACTTAATAAATGTAAATTAAAATGTAAGAAGAATAAATTGTACTGAAAAACTTAAGTGTAGCACTTGGGATTTATTTCATGGAAGTATTTGTATTTAAAAAAACTTTCATTGAATAAAAATATTCTTTTGAAATTCTGTGCACATTTTCACCTCTAAGAACAAAGAAATTGTTTTTTAAACCTTTAATTTTTATAGTTGGCTTTTGAGAATCTTAAGGCATTTAAAATTTAAATTGTAGAGGTAAGTAAGTACAGGTAAACATTTATTTAAGTATCTGTATATATAATTTCTCTATAAAGGAATTGATCTCAGAGAGAGCAGTGAGCAGTCCTGAAGAGAGAATTTTAGTTCCCTGCCCAGGAATTGGACCTAGGTAGCCTGGATGAAAACCAGGAATGGTAGCCACCAGACCACCAGGGGCTAGAAGCTAGAAGCAAAGTGGCCCTAGCTCTTTCCCGTTTGAAAGGAAGAATGTCTTGTTCAAGGAGGCAAAAACTGTAAAAACAGGTACAAGGTTTATTATTAAAGACAGCACAACGTATGGGACAGAACACAGAGAAGCAGTTTGTTTAAGACAGAAGTAAGGCAGAAATACACACCCAGAGAGAAAGGGTATGGGCATCCTCTCTAATGAGGAGGAGCACAGTAAGTTAGAAGCCAGGCAGAAATAGACGCCTGGAAAGGAGTGTGGGCTTCCTGAATGAGGAGTGCAATAAAGAGGTGATTTCAATCACATATAGGACAGCCCTTCCGGGTCTTTGTTTACATTTAGCCAATTATCTTGTTTCTTTTTTCACACCTGACTGGTCCTAGGACTCTCCCCAACATGCATGTGCAACTTTTTTTTTTTTTTTGCGGTACAGCGGGCCTCTCACTGCTGTGGCCTCTCCCGTTGCGGAGCACAGGCTCCGGACGCGCAGGCCCAGCGGCCATGGCTCACGGGCCTAGCCGCTCGGCGGCATGTGGGATCTTCCCGAACCGGGGCACGAACCCGTGTCCCCTGCATCGGCAGGCGGACTCTCAACCACTGTACCACCAGGGAAGCCCTGTTTAGATGTTTTAAGGTGGATCTTATTGCAGTTTCAATACTCTACTGATTATTGCTCTTTCCCTTTTTTCTTCCTTACATGGGGAAAACTTGCTAAGCTGGGTGACTTCGGAGGATGTTGTTTAAGCTCTAGGCCTCATTTTTCTCATCTGGACTAAGTGAGCTCTAAGGTCCAGGTTCCTTACAGCTCAGACATGATAGGATTCTCTGAAATTAATGAGATACATTAATAGACCCTTCTAACTAAAAATATTAAATTAAGCAGCCTTTGCTTTGTCTAGCTTGTTTTTTTGTTTTAAAAATTTATTATTTTTGGCTGCGTTGGGTCTTCGTTGCTGTGTGAGGGCTTTCTCTAGTTGTGGTGAGTGGGGGCTACTCTTCATTGCAGTGTGCGGGCTTCTCATTGCAGTGACTTCTCTTGTGGAGCACGGGCTCTAGATGCGCAGGCTCAGTAGTTGCGGTGCACGGGCCCAGTTGCTCCGCGGCATGTGGGATCTTCCTGGACTAGGGCTCGAACCCATGTCACCTGCATTGGTGGGCAGATTCTTAACCACTGTGCCACCAGGAAAGTCCTGTCTAGCTTGTTTTATAGCTTACAGTGCCAGATGTAGATTTCACATACACTATCTCATTTAAATAAATTAACCATTTTATTTGCAATGAAAGACTTGAGAAAACAGAACAAGGGCTATTCCCATTTGGTTACTTTGCTAGTAATATGAGGTAGGGTAAAATGGAAATTGTTTAGGGGGCTAAAAGGACTCTTCTGAAGAGACTTCATCCTAGAAATACTTGGTATGAAAAACAGAAGTCAAAATATCAAGTCTGATGACCACTTCGAGTTATATGGGATGGTACTTTGAGAATAGAAGGTGGGGGAACTCACTAACTCCTATATTATATTTTGGGGGCCTGCCTGGGCTCCTTAATCTAATGTTTACTATCATGTAACATCTGGAGCTGTGCCAAGTGGGTACTCTTGTCATGATGACTGAACTGTTAGATAAAGACTGCCAGGAAGGACTTCCCTGGTGGCGGTCCAGTGGTTAAGACTCCACGCTTCCACTGCAGGAGGTGCAGGTTCAATCCCTGGTTGGGAAATTAAGATCCTGCATGCTGCGCGGGCATGCTCAAAAAAAAAAAAGGAGTGATAGGGAGTAGAAATTGACCCAGTGTTAGCCACTGATAGTTCTGGAGTACCACTTGAAAGTCTAAGGGGACTTTTGAAAACCACTCTGAAATCATAAAACTATGAAAGCTGAAAGATGGAATTACGCTGTTCAGGTCTGTGTATTTTAAATGGAAAACTAGTCACATTTTAGCATTGTCTTAACCCTGTAGAGTGAATCTATAAGAATCTTCATCCTGAAATTATAGTCTGGAAGATGGGTCTTTTGTGCAGCGTCACCTACACTTCCTTAAGAAAATGGATTCTTTCCTGGAAAGCTAACAGGCCCAAGGTAGACATAGTGTGCTGAGTCAAGACCCCTACCTACTTTAACCTTTGAGACGGTTTCCTGGTGACTAGATCAGCACTCTGGGGCTTGCTTTGGAATTCATGTTAGAACACCAGTCAAGGTTTGTGATGGATAATCGAATGTGTCAACTTCACTGGGCCATGAGATGCCCAATAGCTGGTTAAACATTAATTCTGAGTGTGTCTTTGAGGGTGTTTCCAGAAGAGATTAGCATTTGAATTGGTGGTCTGAGTAAAGCAGATTGCCCTCCCGCATGTGGGTGGGCATCATCCAATCTGTTGAGGGCCTGAATGGAACAAAAAGGTAGAGGAAAGTTGAATTCACTCTGCCTGATGGTTGAACTGGAACATTGATCTGCCCATGGTAGTCCTAGTTCTCAGGCCTTCTGACCTGGACTAGAATCAACATCATTGGCTCTCAGGCCTTCGAACTATACCACCGACTCTCCTGGGTCTCCAGCTTGCAGACAGTAGACTGTGGGATTTCTCAGTCTCTGTAATCACATGAGCTGATACCTTAATAAGAAATCTCTTTATATAAATGTATATAATATATATCAACGTTTCCTATTGACTCTGTTACTCTGGAGAGCCCTAAGGTCACAGGCTACTATTAACTAGAGAAATATTGAAAGGAAATAGTGATAGATATTGCAGAGGAAAATTGGAATTCCTGGTGAAGTCTGGAAATGATGAAGGGATAGTGATTGATACAAAAAAATTAGAATTATACGTCGTCATCAAGAATTATACGTGGTCTCAAAGGTGCAGATGTCCATGTCAGTGTAGTGGTAAGCATGAGTCCTTATATAAGGTATTTGGTAATGGGGATAATTGTCAGAATTTATGGCTACACAAAAAATAGGAAAAATAAAATAATCCCTACCTATATGAAGACTTGGGAGATTTCTCAAGTCATGCGATAAGGGTGCTATCAAATACATTTTGGAACATCAGGTCTAGCTGGAGTCAAACATTATAGAAGCAATTTTTAGTGATGTTTAAGTGTAGAAACTAAGATTCCACCTAAGGCCTGAGAGACTCTTGAATCATCTTTCTTAGGTCTCAAATTTGGGTGGAGAAGCAGGATGACACACTGGTTATCTTTAGATAACAATTCTAGCCAGCCTTGTTGGGAAGAGAGGCATCAGTTCAAACGAGCTGGAACTGAGTTCAGAGGCCCAATGAGTAAAGTTCTGGGCAATGGAAAGAAATACATTCCTTACCTTTTGATCGAAGTGCTGCCTAAAGCAAGCCCTAGACATCAATTTGCTTCAGCTGTGAATGTGTGGAAAGCCTTGGTTACAAACAAAACAAGCCTAGCAGGTTTTGGAATATTTGGGAGAGGTTCTGAGAAAACAAAGGGCTGCTTGATTCCGGGAGTGGAGGAGGAGAGTGGGTGGGGCTGAAACACTAACCCATTTGTTACTGTTGTAGAAGCTGGGCATTTGGGGAAGACTGCACTCATGTCCTGATTATTAGTTATTAGTTATTAGTCAGGGTTCATTGATGGCAAACAACAAAACTCAACTCTGGCTTGAGCAAAAGGATATTCATTGGTACCTTTGGAGGCTAGGAACCAGAAGCACTGGAATGGCCTCATAACAGGATAGAGGTCGGGCTACTGCCAATGGAATGAATAAAGTACAACTGTCTGCATCTTGTAGGCATTTGCTCAGCATTCACATTCCAGGGGTTACCACTGGAATGGTAACCATTCCACTCAGCCCAGACTAAAGAAATTGGAATGCTGATAGGAAGGGGAAATGAATTTAAGTTAACCAAAAAGCCACAAATGGAAAACGGGAAATGAGAGGAGCTGGAATGATTGATCCCTGTGAGCAGAAAGCTTGAAGGTCATATATACACATCCTCTCCCTTAACAGTGATAGAGACCCTGAAATGAGACACTGAAATAGTCAGGAAGCCCATCTGATGATGTACATTCTCAGGGCATGGGACAGAGACAAAAGAAACCCGATTCTGAGGGTGCGGAGAGTAGCAGAAGATCCTGCCTGGGAACTCGCCTAGTTTGGGGGTTTATGCTGTTTTATCCAATAAGAATGTGCTAAATGTCTAAAATTGAGAGCTCCCAGTTTTGCTCTTCTGTCAGTCTTCCTCCTAAAAAAGGCTCCATTAAAAAAAAAAAAAAAGGCTCCATTCATACATCTAGTTTTTTATGCCAAACACTTAGTAGCCAGTCTTTATTCTTCACCCTGAATTCGATTCATCAGCACAACTTATTAATTATGCCTCCAGCACTTTAAAAAAATATAAATTTATTTATTTATGGTTGCATTGGGCCTTCATTGCTGTGCGTGGGCTTTCTCTGGTTACGGTGAGCGGGGGCTACTCTTGGTTGTGGTGCACTGGTTCCTCATTGCAGTGGCTTCTCTTGTTGCAGAGCACGGGCTCTAGGCTTCAGTAGTTGTGGCTCGCAGGCTCAGTAGTTGTGGCTTGTGGGCCCTAGAGCGCAAGCTCAGTAGTTGTGGAGCCTGGGCTTAGTTGCTCTGCGGCATGTGGGTTCTTCCTGGACCAGGGCTCAAACCCGTGTCCCCTGCATTGGCAGGTGGACTCTTAACCACTGTGTCACCAGGGAAGCCGTACTTCCAGAACTCTTGAATCCAACTACTTCTTCCATCTTTATTGCTAGCATTGTAGTTTGTCCAAGTCCATTTACCTTTGACCTGGAGTACTTCAATAACCTAATTTGTCTGCCTTTTGCCAGGCTTGCTCCTCTAAATTCCATTTTCTACACAGCAGCCAACATGATCTCTTAAAAACTTAAGTTACCTATCAAGATTGTGAACTACCATAGCCTGCTGGCTTCGTGTCCAAAATCAGCCCTAGAGGAACAAGGGAAGCAAGAGAGAAGCACAAACATCATGAGAAACCTCTGGGGAGAATGAAAGCTTTAGAGACTCTCTGTGTGTGTTTGCACATGTATGCTCACTACTGCTAGTAGCTAGAGCCATGGGGGAGGACTGGAGACAAATGAAAGTATGGGTTGAATGTTTCGAAGTTACATTTTTTTCTCTTCCTGCGTTAAATAATAGCCCAGACTCCCTGTATCACCGGGATAACAACAGGATAGTGCGAAAGTGCTGCTGGGGTGAAGAACTGATGAACACAGGGCCTAGCAGCCCTCAACATTCACTTCTCTCCACCCCTGCCCCCGACCCCACCCCAATCCAGGACTTAGGAATCATAAACTAAAGAGACTACCTCCTACATTGGGGTTTCTTTCCAAGAGTTTATAGGTAAATCCCTGACCTGAGGAGTGGCCTAATAAAGTGGCAGTCAAAGGAACCTAGTATCTGAGGCTTTCTGCCCTGGAACTTACTCCATCCTCTCTCTTTAAATTCACTGGGAGAGACACTGAGACTTGGCCTTCAGTCTCTGCTTGATAGATATTAACAGAAAGAGTAACTAATACCAGGAGAACATACGATCATTAACCAAGACAACTAGACACCTAAGAAGAATAATCACTATGAAAGAAAGACAGCAAATTGAACAACGTATAATACTTGAAGCAGAATTATTGGATGAGATAAATGTTAAACAATAAATATATTCAAAATAATAAAGATATTAATATGCTATGAGAACAAGAAATCATAAAGAACTAGGTAAAATATTAAATATGATATGTATAATCATTGAAATAAAGAATATAATAGATGAATATTTAAACAAAAATTTTAAGTGAGAGGATTGAAAGGTATACCAGGTAATTCTAAATCAAAAGAAAGCTGGAGCACTTGACAAAATAGACTTAAAGACAAAAATATCATAGGTGATAAACATATACTGAGAAAAAAGTATGGAGTGGAAGATACAATGATTATAAGTATAAATGCATTAAAAACATAGCTTCAAAACGTAAAAAGCAACAACCTATAGAACTGTGGGGAAAATGGATAAATTGATTGCAGTTGGAGATTTTAACACATCCCTCTCAGAAACTGAGAAGCAGACAAAAATGAGCAAATACTGAATATATGAAAACTAAATTAATTAAAGCATATATATGTATGATATATATGTAGAATTATGTACCCAAAAAAGAATACATATTCCTTCTGAACACATGCAAAATCTTTACAAAAACAGATCACAGAGAAAGCCTCAATAAATTGCAAAAGATTGATATCAGACAATTTTTTTAAATAAATTAATTTTATTTATTTATTTGTGGCTGCGTTGAGTCTTCGTTGCTGCATTCAGGCTTCTTCTAGTTGCGCCAAGCTAAGGCTACTCTTCGTTGCAGTGCATGGGCTTCTCATTGCAGTGGCTTCTCTTGTTGTGGAGCACAGCTCCAGGCGCATGGGCTTTAGTAGTTGTGGCACGTGGGCTCAATAGTTGTGGCTCACGGGCTCTAGAGCACAGGCTCAGTAGTTGTGGCCCATGGACTTAGCTGCTCCATGGCATATGGGATCTTCCCAGACCAGGGATCGAACCTGTGTCCCCTGCATTGGCAGGTGGATTCTTAACCACTGCGAAGGGAAGTGGTTAAGAATTCCCACACCAGGGAAGCCCCTAGACAATCTTTATACTGCAGTGAAGTTAGAAATTAATAACAAAAAGGTAGCTTAAAAATCCAATTTGTGGGACTTCCCTGGTGTTCCAGTGGTAAAGAATCCGCCTTACAAAGCAGGGGATGCGGGTTCGAACTCTGGTCAGATAACTAAGATCCCGCATACCGCGGTGGGCAACTGAGCTCGCGCACCTCAACTAGATCCTGAGTGCTGCAAACTACAGAGCCCACGTGCTCTGGAGACTGCATGCCACAACTGGAGAGAGAAAACCTGCCCGCCACAACTAGAGAGAAGCCTGTGTGCCACAACAAAGAGCCCGTGCCACAGTGGAAGATCCAGCATGCCTCAACGAAGATCCCACATACCACAACTAAGACCTGATGCAGGCAAAAAAATAAAAATAAATAATAAAAAAATTCCAATTTGTGTAGTAAAGGAAAACATAAAGGATATTATGAAATATTTGAAATTCAATGATAATGAATATCTTATATGTTAAAATTTATGGGATACAACTAGCACAGTAGTTAAAGTGAGATGGACTAAACACACTTAAATATTTTAATTACATATAAAAACAAAAAACATTAAAATTTGAAAATCAATCGATGTAATCCACTATATTAACACACTGAAGAAGAAAGTTCATTATCATTTCAATAGATGCAGAAAAAGCATTTGGCAAAATTCAACAGCCACTCATGATAAAAACGTTCAGAAAAAGGAATAGAGAGGAACTTCTTTAACTTGATAGAAAACAACACTAACTAAAGAAGAAATAGTTATTATTACACTTAATGGTGAAAGATTGAATGTTTTCCCTTAGATCAGGAACAAGGCAAGGATATCCACTCTCACCAATTTATATAACACAGTGTTGCAAGTTTTAGCTAGTAAAATGAGGCAGAAAAAGGGATAAAAAGCATATAGGAACTTACCTAGTGGCACAGTGGTTAAGAATCTGCCTGCCAATGCAGGGTACACAGGTTCGGGCCCTGGTCCTGGAAGATCCCACATGCCGTGGAGCAACTAAGCCCATGAACCACAACTACTAAGCCTGTGTGCCTAGAGTCTGTGTTCCACAACAAGAGAAGCCACAGCAATGAGAAACCCGTGCACTGCAGCAAAGAGCAGCCACCGCTGGTCACAACTAGAGAAAGCCCGCGCACAGCAACAGAGACCCAACATAGCCAAAAATAAATAAATAAATTTATATGAAAAGAAGCATACAGATTAGAAAGGAAGAAATAAAATTGTCCCTATTTGCATATGACATGATAATTTCCATAGAAAATACCAGGGAATTGACCAAAAACATGCCTAGAACTAATAAGTGAGTTCAGCAAGGTTGAATTTCTATATACAACGATGAACACATAGAAATTGAAATTAAAAATATAATACCATTTATAGCCACTCAAAACAAAATGAAATACTTAAGTATAAATCTAACAAAGTGTATACAGGACTTGTATGCTTAAAACTAGATGAGAAAGAAGAGACATACTGGACTTCCCTGGTGGCTCATTGGTTAAGAATCCGCCTGCCAATGCAGGGGGACAAGGGTTCAAGCCCTGGTCCAGGAAGATCCCACATGCTGCAGAGCAACTAAGCCCGTGCACCACAACTACTGAGCCTGCGTGCCACAACTACTGAAGCCCGCGTGCCTAGAGCCTGTGCTCCACAACAAGAGAAGTCACCACAATGAGAAACCTGCGCACTGCAACGAAGAGTAGCCCCATGCACTGCAACAAAGAGTACCCCTTGCTCACTGCAAGTAGAGAAAGCCCGCGTGCAGCAACGAAGACCCAACGCAGCCAAAAATAAATAAATTAAATAAATAAATTTATTTTAAAAAAAAAAAGAGAGAGAAGAGACCTACCATCTTCATGGACTGGGAGACTCAACATTGTAAAGATGTCAGGTCTCCCCAAATTGATCTATAGGTTTAATCAATATCTCAGCAAGATATTTTGTAGATATAGATAAGATTATTTTAAAATTTATATGGAAAGGCAAAGGAACCAGAATAGATAACACTAGAATAGGTAAAAAGTAGAATAAAGTAGGAGGAACCACTCTTCCCCATTTCAAGACTTATTATATAGCTACAGTAATCAAGACAGTGTGGTACTGGCAGAGGGACAGATATATAGATCAATGGAACAGAACAGAGAACACAGAAAGAGAACCACACAAATATGCCCAATTGATTTTTGACAAAGGTGCAAAATCAGTTCAATGGAAAAAATATAGCCTTTTTAACAAATAGTGCTGGAGCAATTTGGACATTCATGGGAAAAAAAAATTAACCTCTACAAAAACCTCAAAACATATATCAATTAACTCAAAATTAATAATAAAACTCAAATGTAAAATATAAAACTAAAACTTTTAGAAAGAAATATAAGAGAAAGTCTTTGTTATCTAGAGCTAGGTAGGGTTCTTAGACTTGTCATCAGAAGCATGATTCATAAAATGAAAAATTGATAATTGTACTTCAGATTTTAAAATGTTTACAAAAGATCTTGTTAAGAGGATGACAAGACAAGCTACGGAATGCGAGAAAATATTTGCACACCACATATCCAATACAGGCCTGGTATCTAGAATGGATGAAGAGCTCTCAAAATTCAACAGTAAAAAAACCCAACAATGCAATTAGAAAATGGGTGAAAGGTATGAACAAATATTTCACCAGAAACAATATACAGATGACAAACAAGCACATGAAAAGATGTTCAACATCATTAATCATTAGACAACTGCAAATTAAAACAACAAGATATTCCTACACACCTGAGTGGCTAAATAAAAAATAGAGACAGTACCAAATGTTGATAAGGATGTGGAGAAACTAGACCATTCATTCATACATTGCTGGTGGAAATGTTAAATAGTATAGCTAATCTGGAAAACAATTTTGCAGTTTCTTTAAAAAAAGTAAACATGCAGCTATCATATGACCCAGCAATTGCGCTACTGGGCATTTATCCCAGAGAGATGAAGACTGTTCACATAGAAACCTGCATATGAATGTTTATAACAGTTTCATTCATAATAGCCCCAAACTGGAAACAATACAGATGTCCTTCAATGGGTGAACCATTAAACTGTGGCACCTTCATACCAGGGAATACGGCTCAGCAATAAAAAAGAATGAATTATTTATTCATACAACAACTTGAATGAATCTCCAGAGAATTATACTAAGTGAGAAAAGCCAGTCATAATATGTTATATATGATTCATTTCTATAACATTCTAGAAGTGACAAAATTATAGACATGGAGTAGATATTAGAGGTTGCCAGAGACTAAGGAAAGGGTGGGTGTAGGACAGAAATGGGTGTGGCTATAAAAGGACCACTTTAGGGATCGTTGTAGTAATAGAAGTGTTCTGTATCTTGACAGTAACAATGTCAATATCCTGGTTGTGGTATTGGACTATAGCTTTCCCAGATATTGCCTTTGGAGGAAATTGGGTAAAAAGTAAATGAGATCTTTCCATGTTATTTCTCAAGGCAACATATAAATCTACAATTATCTCAAAATAAAAAGAGTAATTTAAAAACAAATGAAATGATGGGACTTCCCTGGTGTCCAGTGGTTAGGACTCCACGCTTTCACTGCCAAGAGCATGGATTCAGTCCCTGTTCTGGGAACTAAGAACCCATAAGCCGCTCAGTGTGGCCAAAAAAAAAAAAAAAAAGAAGAAGAAGAAGAAGAAACAAATTACATAAATGTGTTGGAAATAGAGCAAAAAATCAAAGCCCCAAAACAAAAAAAAACAAGAAAGAATAAGATAACAGTAGAAATTAATGAACTAAAGAACAAAAAGCCAATAGAGAAGATTAGCAAAATAAAAGTTAGTGCTTTGAAAAGATTGTCAGTCATGGTTGACAAGTCTGATCAAGGCAAAAAGGGAAAATGTGCAAATAAATAAAATACAAACAGAAGAAGAGGAAATGGCTATATGCACAATAGAAAATTTTTTATATTTCTGAAATAAATATATATTGGAAAATCTAGATGAAATAGATAAATTCTTAGAAAAACATTACAAAAAATACAATGCCACAATTGGCAGAAGAAAAAACAGAAAACTTATACAGACCAAAATGTATTAAAAGAAATTGCAAAGGTAATCAGGCACATCACTTTCAAAATCCAGGTGTTTCTCAGGTAAGTTCTAACAAACTTTCAAGGAACAGTTTATTCCTGTCTTATACAAGCTTTTCCAGAGAGTAGAAAAAGACAGAAAGCCTTCCAGTTCAAAGTGCAAGTATAGTGGTATAATTTTGATTCCAAAACCTGGTGAGAATAATTCAGTAAAAAAAATTAGACTCATTTCTTTTATGAACACTGATGCAAAAATTCTAAATATTGTATATCTAAATCCAACTCTTACATTTAAAAAATACATCAAGAATAAGTAAAATTTATTCCCAGACCATAGTGATAGTTCAACATAAGAAAAATTTATCAGTGTAATTTGCCACATGAAGAGGAGAAAAAAATACATTATCTTGGTAGATGCAGGAAAATTTCTGATAAAGTTCAATATCTATATAATATATAGTAAAAATTGTAATTATTACAAGTCAGTAATAAAAGGTTATTTCTTTAATCTGATAAATTGTTTACCAAACCTATAGCAAATGTCATTCTTTTTTTTAATATATAAATTTATTTATTTATTTATGGCTGCATTGGGTCTTCATTGCTGTGCGTGGGCTTTCTCTAGTTGCGGCGAGCAGGGGCTACTCTTCGTTGTGGTGCACAAGCTTCTCACTATGGTGGCTTCTCTTGTTGTGGAGCACGGGCTCTAGGCGCACGGGCTTCAGTAGTTGTGGCACAGGTTCAGTAGTTGTGGCTCACGGGCTCTAGAGCGCAGGCTCAGTAGTTGTGTTGCACAGGCCCAGTTGTTCCGCGGCATGTGGGATCTTCCCGGACCAGGGCTGGAACCCATGTCCCCTGCCCGGCAGGCGGATTCTTAACCACTGCACCACCAGGGAAGTCCCCCAAATATTTTTTGTTTTTTTTGTTTTTTTTTTTGCAGTACGCGGGTCTCTCACTGTTGTGGGCCTCTCCCGTTGCGGAACACAGGCTCAGCGGCCATGGCTCACGGGCCCAGCTGCTCCGCGGCATGTGGGATCTTCCCGGACCGGGGCATGAACCCGCGTCCCCTGCATCGGCAGGCGGACTCTCAACCACTGCGCCACCAGGGAAGCCCCAAATGTCATTCTTAATGGAAAATTTTAGATGCAATCTCTTTAAGCTTGGGAACCAAATAAAGATTCCCACTGCGATTGCTACAGTTTGACATGACACTGAAGGTCTTGGCCAAATGCTGTAAAGAAAGACAAAGAAATATTAGGTGTAAACATTGGAGGGAAAAGATATAACTGTCATTATTTGAAATTGCTACAATCATCTACTTAAAACAGCAGAATAAACAAACAAATTGAAACTAAAACAAGGCGTTAGCCCGGTTGCCGGACACAAATAAATGGCATACCGGTTAATAGGATCTACCATCTTAAAAGGTAATCTTTTGGGACTTCCCTGGTGGTGCAGTGGTTGAGTCCGCCCGCCGATGCAGGGGACATGGGTTCGTGCCCCGGTCTGGGAAGATCCCACATTCCGCGGAGCGGCTGGGTCTGTGAGCCATGGCCGCTGAGCCTGCGCGTCTGGAGCCTGTGCTCCGCAACGGGAGAGGACACAATAGTGAGAGGCCCGCATACCGCAAAAAAAAGATAATCTTTTGGAATCTCAGCCGTAAACTACAAGGCAATCTCCTCCATGAGGAATTTTTGTACAGCTGTTAAAGGACTAAGTGTTCTCAATGTAGTTAGATCTATTTGCTCTTAACTAACCATGAGCTCTTTGAGTACAGGACCTCTGCTGATGAGAGGGAAGGTTGATGCAGTCCCGACCAACTGGTATTACTTCAAGAATGGAGACATAAACTTCCTGTTACAAAATAAATGAGTCACGCACCCGGAGGAAATGTATAGCATGGGGAACACAGTCAACGAAAATGCATAGCCCTTTGTTCAAAAAGCAGAAAAAAAATTAGTGCCATTAAAAATACTTAAATGTGGGACTTCCCTGGTGGCGCAGTGGTTAAGAATGCGCCTGTCAATGAGGATTTCCACGTGCCTAGAGCCCATGCTCCACAACAAGAGAAGCCACCTCAATGAGAAGCCCGTGCAGTGCAACCAAGAGTAGCCACTGCTTGTTGCAACTAGAGAAAGCCTGAGCGCAGCAACAAAGATCCAGTGCAGCCAAAAAAAAAAAAAAAAGTCCTGAATGTAAACATTTTTCTTTGTTTCCAGGGTCTTCTTGATTTGTCCTGGTGTTTGTGTTTACTGTTAGTCTAGGCAAAGAAAAATTAAAATTGTAAATTATTAGCTTGAATTTTATATTTATCTTTATATTGTGCAGTGGCAGTTTTAAATGCAATTATAAGAACATTTAACTGAATATAGAATCACCGAAATTATACAGTTCTACTGTGACGCTCATACATGCACATTCACTTTATTCTTACACGAACATTGGAAATACTGCAAAAAGTAACTCAACCGTTTTTGTTTCACTTCGTGATAAGCACTCATTCTACCAGCATTCTTGGACTTACTGATGAACGAAAAAGGCCTGAAAGGAAAAGGAACTATGGGTTGCCCTGTTTTTCCCCTTTCTTCTATGTCACCATTTTTAGCAAGTCATTGGCTACTACAAGGAAGTCACATAAATAAGAATGTGCTAGGGTTCCTCAGTCGTTTGCATTTCTCAGAATGCTGATGACTTCTTTCTGTGTTAGAAGCAAGTTCTGGTTTGAATAGAAAGCACACCCTGGCAGGGTAGTCAGCACCGCTACTTATGCAGTTGTAGACATAACATACTTGCCCTGTACTGGCTTTAAGTCTCGCTGAATTCCCAAGCATCACAGGTCCACCGGAATTCACCAGCCATGGAATATTGCAGACACTGTATGGGAATCAGGCAGCAAGGAACAGCGGACATGCATTTGCTCATACAACATCTGCTCATGGGCCTGTTCCTTCATTCCATCAGACTTCACTTATAAAACACAAGTTCAAAGATAAAGTTACTAAGAATTTTAAGGGAATTCTCTGGTGGTCCAGTGGTTAGGGCTTGGTGCTCTTACTTCTGGGGCCCCGGTTGGATCCCTGTCAGGGAATTAAGGCAAGCCCCACCAGGCAACCAAAAGAAAAAAAAAAAAAATTAAAGCTGCAACAGCCCAGAATTAAACCAAGTTCTGAATACAGAGTCCTGTGCATAGGTAGAAAGCCCATGGAAGTCGCCCTGGGTGTAATAGAAGGAGGTAAGAATCAATGTTGACTCCAACTATTATTATATATCCAGTATAGACATTTGTAAACAGATGAGTGAGGAGTGAGGATGGAAAGGGAGGGAGAAGAAGGAGCAGAGGGACTAAAAGAAGCCCATGGTGGGGGGGGGGGGGGTGGGGGGAGAGAGAGAGAGAACAACTAATGTTGACTTGACTTTCTAGTTCTGTGAGGCCCAGTTCTACTTCCTGTGTCTTGCTGTTGACCATCACCATGTTGGGCAATGCAGAGAAAATGCAGTCCCACTGGTAGTTCATACTGTGATTTGGGGTGAACTAGAAAAAGATGCCTCTTTCTTAAGATACTTTACTGCCATCTGTTGGAAAACTGTCGTAATAACTATGTGAATGAATAGTGACCACAATGAATGGTGTCTCTGGGGCAATGCTCTGTCTGTATAGTGAATGGTAGCCCTGCCTGTTACCCTCAGGGTCCCCAGAAGTCAGAGGCACAAATGGGGATAACTTACAACCTGAGCTTAGCAAACTTAGTGGGCGGCAGACAGGAGTTGAGGCAGCAGGCCAAGGGGTGGCCCAGGCACACCTCCGAATCATAGAGGCGTTCAGTTGAGAATCAAAACCAGTAGTTCCTCACTTTTAGTATTTATTTATTACTTATTTATTTATTTTATTATTTATTTTATCGGGTCTTAGTTGCAGCACGCGGGATCTTCGTTGAGGCACTCGAGATCTTCCGTTACAGCATGAGGGCTTTTCCCTAGTTGTGGTGTGTGGGTGTGGGTTTTTTCTCCTCTAGTTGTGGCACACAGGCTCTCTAGTTGAGACGTGTGAGCTCCGTATTTGTGGCGCGCGGCGTAGTTGCTCTTCGGCATGTGGGATCTTAGTTCCCTGACCAGGGATGGAACCTGGGTCCCCTGCATTGAAAGGCGGATTCTTTACCACTGGACCACCAGGGAAGTCCCCCAGGGATGTCTTTCTAATTATAGAGTCCCTGAGGTGGGAAAGCAGTAAAAGAACTCTCAATGATGCAGCTATTGGAAACTGTACTCAGGGCCAAGGTCTTCTCTGTAGAACTGGGTAAGCGGAAGACTTGAGAGAATGAGGGACCTACCAAGGTCACATCATCTGAGTGCATTGCAGAGTTAGGATTTTAACTCGGGTTTCCTGGCTCCTGAGCCAGGCTCATTTACAGTCCCTAGGAGTGGCATCTGCTTCTTTCTTCCTTCTCCTCCTTGTCTTGAAATTTCATGAACTTTTATTCAGACTCAGAAAAAACCCAAACCATCTCACATATATTGTGAATATACTGCATTTAATAACAATCATTAATAATTCTTTTGCAAGCTCTACAGTTACCAGCAACCCAGTAATATCTCTTCCTTGCC
This sequence comes from Tursiops truncatus, assembly GCF_011762595.2. Taxonomy (NCBI): domain Eukaryota; kingdom Metazoa; phylum Chordata; class Mammalia; order Artiodactyla; family Delphinidae; genus Tursiops; species Tursiops truncatus. The sequence continues at coordinate 62,521,724 of NC_047041.1, read as the reverse complement.
CACAGAGTACATTAAACTGTACTCTTTTTTTTTTTTTTTTTAAACTGTACTCTTAAAAGAACTTCTTGGGAATTCCCTGGTGGTCCAGTGGTTAGGACTTGGCACTTCCACTGCCAGGGCCTGGGTTCAATCCCGGGTTGGGGAACTAATACCCCGCAAGCCGCAAGGCGCAGCTAAAAAAGAAAAAAAAAAGAGCATTAAAAAAAAAAGAGAACATCTCCCTATGTATGAATAAAGACAAAGTGTTCCCCAAATATAAACTAGGACATAATGCTCTGAACTTTTTTAGAAATTCAGTTTATTTTGATTATAGTTAATTCTTGATGTGTTAAAAGTCTTGTGCTGTTTTAATTCTGTCAATTCATTACTATAAATTTAATCATTTCAGTAATTAAATATTCTTAATTTTTCCATATGTAATTATTCTTATGTTTTTTGCCTATCATACTAAAGGCAAATTGATATAACCTAGAAAACTGATAGTGTGACACTATATTTTTGTTTATAGTCAGCTGAAAAAAATACTAACATTCAATTGTCAATTGTACAGACTTTTCCATATTTTTTATTAAGGTATCATTTACAGAAGAATTCACTCTTTTTTTAAAAAATAAATTTATTTATTTATTTATTTTTGGCTGTGTTGGGTCTTCACTGCTGCGCGAATACTTTCTCTAGTTGCGGTGAGCAGGGGTTACTCTTCGTTGCGATGCGCAGGCTTCTCATTGCGGTGGCTTCTCTTGTTGTAGAGCACGGGCTCTAGGCACACGGGTTTCAGTAGCTGTGGCATTTGGGCTCAGTAGTTGTAGCTCACGGGCTCTAGAGCGCAGGCTCTGTAGCTGCGGCGTGTGGGCTTAATTGCTCCACAGCATGTGGGATCTTCCTAGCCCATGGCTCGAACCCATGTCCCCTGCATTGGCAGGCGGATTCTTAACCATTGCGCCACCAGGGAAGTCCTAGGAGTCACTCTTCCTAGTGTACAATTCTGTAAGTTTTGACAAACATATACAATTATGGAACCACCATCACAATTAAGATATATAACGATTCCATCACTCCTCCAAAAACTTTTGAGAGCCCAGCCACAGTTAAATATATCTTCCTTTTGGGATCTGGTCCAAGGGCCTTTCACTTCCCCTCAGGAGACCATCTGGCCTTTCCCAGAAAGCTCTTGCTCTCAAGTTGATGGGAATAGCAAGGGTCTGTGTTCACAGTCTAAGGGAGAGGGCCGGATATAACACATATAAGGCCATCCACCCAGACTCTCAAAATGCTCTCAACCCAGGAGGACAGAAGGGAGGAGGGGACAGAGGGACCACCAGTGAGTCACTCCTAGGTTTGTCAAGAGTCAAAGGTACCCCTTTGCTTATCTGGTCTAGCAACTCTGCCCTGTCTCAGCCTCCTCAGATACATACAACACACACAAACATACACACACTACCCACAACACAATTGTTTACACATGCAAGTACACAGACACACATCTAATATATGTGAGTGCCTACATATACATTATCGACTCTATACAAATGTTCATTCACATACAAATAAACAGACATGTATATAGATAAACACATGCACATGCTCATGCACAACTTTTGGGAAAGTTGCATCACATGTGAACATTATCAGCAATTTGCTCTTCCTGTTGCTCCACTTCATACTTCCCCAGGCCATGGGGCAGCAGATGCTGCTTGATTGCTGACTCTTCTTTGGGGCTTCTTTGTTGCTGTGAGTTATGGTGGCTGAAGGTGATGTCTGATTTTCAACTGATCTAGGGAGCTTGTGTGGTTGAGAGACATGAGGAACCTGATACTGGTTATGAATGAGGTATTGGGGGCTGGTGGGGCAGCAGGACATGGATCAGTGTGCAGTGAGAGCTGACTGCCAGAGGTGGCTGTGGGTGTGTCACTCTACCCAGATGTATTTGTGTTTCTTGTCTTAAGAAAGCCCATACTGTGAAGCTTATGTTTTTCTGTATGATCAGTGGGATTCATTTCAGTTTGCACATGGTGAACTCTTCACTGAGCATTGGAGAGGAAGGGTTTTGAGAACCTCTGGGTTCACCGGCTGACCTTTCTTGAATGCTATGCTGTGAGCTGGGAGTGGGCAGGGTCTCGCTGGGTGGGGTCAGCCCTGTTAGTACAGATATGGACTGTCTCTGAAAGGATAAACAAGGCATTGCTGACATAGACTGCTTTGGGGGAGGGAAACTGAGTGGTGGTATCAAGACCCTGTGTGGTGAGATGCAGAGGGCTCTAGGAGTCCCCAGCTGTGGACTCTTAGAAGAGGTGCTGCATTAGCTGGGCCCCGAGGGAGGTCAGCAGGTGAAGGAGGGCAATTAATCTAATGTTAGCTTGGAGTCCAGCCTTGGCCCTATCTTCTCTTCAGAGGCTCTACCTGAGGCCAAGGCAAGAATGTACAGGTGGGAGGGTAAGGGGGGCTGTCCCAGCCTCCTCGCCTATATGGTGTGTCAGGCCAAGGTCCTCCCATCTGCCTAACCACTTTTCCCTTTCACCTCAGAGCAGGCTTAGTTTGGAAGGAGGAGGTAGGGAAGTTCCTGCTCCTGAGGTTTTCTTAGTGGAAGAGGCCATTGGCCCAGGGACTTTGGGATCCAAAAAGTTCTTTCTCCCTTTCAGAGGTACAGGTCTAAATTGGGTTAGCAGGGCCCCAATCTAAGGCCTGAACTTCTAGGTCGTTATCAGGCTCAGGTAGGGGCAGGGAGGTTTTGTATGTGTTTACTGACACAAATCAGAGAAAACGGGTGAGATGGGAGGTGTGGAGGAGAGACAGGCTAGGACCTGGGGCCTTGGACCCTTTGCTGCAGTGGTTGCACAAGGGACTAAAAATAACTGCATACATGGGCAGTTGGGGCAAATTATGTACAACAGGATACAAAAAACCCAAAAGCCCAACTGTCACTTCTGAGGTGTCAGGAGCAAAAGCAGGGTACGGCACATGATCCCTGCACACAGCACCACCAAGGGGGTGGGCAGATCATCCAAGCCACCCCTCCAGCTTGACCCCTGGACCCGCTCCTACCCTCACCCCATTTAAGGGGTCAACTCATTCCCCTCAGGGAGTGAGCAAGGGCACTTGTTACTTGTTTTCACTCCCTTGTGCTGCAGCATGAGTCCCAATAAAGCTTTGCCTGAATTTCTCATCTGGCTTCTTATCAATTTCTATTGATTAAAGAGTCCAAGAACCCGGGTGGGTAACAGAGGAGGAGCCACAAATAAGTGATTAACTTTGGGCTTTCCAAATGCCAAGGTGAGGATGGGTTATGGGTACTATGGTCCCAAACAGGGTGACTGCTGGGAAAGTAGTTGAGTGAGTAGTGAGGCTTGACTGGAGACAGACTGTGTGAAGGGGGATGTTGGAAGAATAATAGGATGGGTGCGTTGAGCCTGGATCATATAAAGCCTTAGCAGTCACACTAGGAAGAGTTTGTGCCCTACTGAGGATTCTGACTGGCAGGCTGTAGCATGACCAGAGCTGTGTGTCTGGCAGATTAATCTTGCTGTGTGAGTAGGGGAGACTAAAGGAAGGGGATGGCATTTCAAAAAGTTTTAATAATACTTATTTTTTGAGTAGATAATACATTCTTATGGTTCAAAACCCAAAAAGTACAAAACAATGTAAAATGAAACACTTCCCTTCTGTTCCCAATCCCTGTCATTCAGTTTCTGTCCCTAGAAGCAATAAAGTTTAACAGAATAATTTATTCTTCCAAAAATAGTATATGCATATACAAGAAAGAATAAAGTACATATTTCTTTTATCTTTTTTACACAGATGACAGCATATTACACACACCTGTTTTTTACATGTATCACTTTAATTCACACAACAAACATATGAGGCAAGTAATATCATTATCTCCATTTTACAGATGAAAAAATTAAGGCACAGAGAGGTTAAGAAATTTACCTAAAATTACAGATTTTGTAAATGGTAAAGTTGAGATTTGAACCTTGGGTGTCTGACTTCAGAGATCCATTCAGAGTTCCACTCAGAGCTGTTCTTTAATAAGTGACTTTGTTTCTTCTACATTTAATTTATTTATTTTTAATTTTATTTTTTTGAAGTATAGTTGATGTACAACATTATATAAATTACAGGTGTACGATGTAATGATTCACAGTTTTTAAAGGTTATAGTTCACTTATACTTAGTATAAAATATTGGCTATATTCCTTGTGTTGTACACTATATCCTTGTAGCTTATTTTCTACCTAATACTTTGTATCTCTTAATCCCCTACCCCTATATTGCTTTCTCCTACATTTTACTTGTATTTTCAGCTCAGATCTACTTTTTCATTTTTAAAAGCCAGCGTCCAAGAAGTAAATTCAGAACAAAGAATGATGACTTACCTTGAAATTTTATTTTATTTTTACTGTGGATTTTTTTCTCAATTTGAAAAATTGTGGTAAAATACACATAACATAAAAGTTACCATTTTCATCAAGTTTATGTGTACATTCAGAGGCGTTAGGTACATTCATAATGTTCTGCAGCCACCACCACCATCCATCTCCAGAACTCTTTTTATTTTGCAAAATAGACACTCTATACCAATTAAACAATAACTCCTCATTCCTCTCCTCCCATCCCCAGCTCCTGGCAACCGCTTTTCTCTTTCTGTCTCTATGACTTTGACTATTCTAGGTACCATATGTAAGTAGAATCACACAGTATTAGTCTTTTTGTGACTGGCTTGTGTCTCAAAAAGACGTTGCATGATGTCCTCAAGCCTCATCCATGTTGTAGCATATGTCAAAATTTCCTTCCTTTTTCAGGCTGAATAATATCCCATTGTATCTATATACTACGTTTTACTTATTCATTCACCTATTGATGGACACTTGGGTTACTTCCATGTTTGAACTGTTACACACACAGTTTTGCACTTGCTTTTTATATTAGCGATATATCTTGGATTTTTTTCTGTATCAGTACCTAATGAGTCTCTTTTATTTTTTTCCTTGTCTTTTCTTCTTTCCTTGTCTTCCTGTTTTGTTTTGCAGATGCATAATATTTCAATATTTACAAGCTGTAGTTTCTTTAACCCGTTCCCTAAAGCTGGATATTTAGATTGTTTCCAGTTTTTTTTTTGGGGGGGGGTGAAGGGGGTTTCTCTTACAAACAACACTGCAATACAAATATATATAATTTTGCAGTTAGTGTTGATTGAAGATACGCCATGACCTCATTCCAGCTTTCAAAGCAAGGTTTGGCTCTGTGAGTAGATCTGTGTGGACCTTTCCTAGGGGCTCATTTGCTCTGCTCTTGGGCTGATCTATTGTGATCATATCCTCCCTCCCTTTACTCTGGTGTTGCTTTTGTAAGGTACAGACTTGCAAGGTTAGCCCTGCTGTTCCTGCATTTCTCCAGGGAAGAACTACCACCCAAGGGAGTAATAAGGCAGGTAATCTGGTATCTTTCAAAATGATATTTTAAAAATATTTGTTGAATATATATTAAGCAAAGGGAAAGAAACTGATTTATTAATAAAAATTATATACATTTTCTTTTATATTAAAAATAAAGGATTATTACATGCACTGTATATATCATTGTATTTTATATAATATGAATTTGTCTTTTTTCCCAGTTTTTCCATTATTAATATCATTATCCAGCAACACTCACTAAAGGTAGGGGTAACTTATAAGATACAGTTACAAAGTATTTTTCAAAACATGCTTAGTGATTTTCTGGATTTCGTGTAACCAGGATGTTTCACACTTTCAGTAACCTGTTCTTTTTCCAGCTTCCTTTTATAACTTTCTGAACCAAACAAGGGTTAAAAGTAGACAGAACTGTGCTATGCTTTACCCATTGTTAAAATTTTCAGAACCAATAGAATTTTCTAATGGATATTACGTGGACTGTGTGTGTGTGTGTGTGTGTGTGTGTGGTGTAGGTGTGGAGAGGGAGGGAAAGAGAGAGAGAGAGAGAAGAATGAGTGTAAGGTTTTTGGCATGAACTGAAAGCATGAAGTGCTTTCACTTACTGAGATGGGGAAAGCATGTGGAAGGGGCAGCATATTACGGGTGTAAATTAGAAATTTGATTTGGAATATGTTAACTTTGAGATGCCTCTTAGACCTCCAGATTGAGATGATAAGAAGTCAGTTGGATATACAAATCTGAGTTCAGGACAAGTTCAAGGCAGAGTTAATATATATGAAGTGCTTAAAATGGTACCTTACATATCCTTTTAAACAAGGCAGATCACGACACTCCTTTGTTCAAAATTCTACAGTGACTTTTCCTTTTATTCAGAGACAAAGACAAAATCTTTACAGTGCGGCTACAAGGCTCTCCGTGATCTGCTTCCCCTACCCCAACATATTCTACTTGGGTGATGGTAATGATAGCTGCTATAACAAATAAACCCCACAGTACCAGTGGCTTCACACAATTGAAGTCTGTTTCTTGTTCACCAAAGAGCCCAGTGCGGGTATTCTTGGTCAGCTGGAAACTTTCCTCCATGTAGTTGATTCAAAGATCCAGGCTCCTCTGTCTTCTGTTTTGCCATTCCTTAGAACCTCATAATTCTCTACTTTTAGCTGGTGGAAGGCAAAAAAGAGAGAGGGAAGAAGCCTCATTTGTTTCTTAAAATTTTAATTAATTAATTAATCTCATTTGCTTATTTTTTAATTTCTTTTTTTTTAAATTGAAGTATAGTTGATTTACAATGCTGTGCCAATCTCTGCTGTATGGCAAAGTGACTCAGTTATACACATATGGACATTCTTTTTTTAATATTCTTTTACATTATGGTTTATCACAGGATATTGAATACAGTTCCCTGGGCTATACAGTAGGAACTTGTTGTTTATCCATCCTATATATAATAGTTTACATCTGCTAATCCCCAACTCCTGGTCCTTCTCTCCCCCAATCCCCTCCCCCTTGGCAGCCACAAGTTTGTTCTCTATGTCTGTGAGTCTGTTTCTGTTTTTTTTTTTTTTAAACCCCACATTTGTTTATTTATTTATTTTTGGCTGTGTTGGGTCTTCGTTTCTGTGCGAGAGCTTTCTCTAGTTGTGGCAAGTGGGGGCCACTCTTCATCGTGGTGCGCGGGCCTCTCACTATCGCGGCCTCTCTTGTTGTGGAGCACAGGCTCCAGATGCGCAGGCTCAGTAGTTGTGGCTCACAGGCCTAGTTGCTCCGCGGCATGTGGGATCTTCCCAGACGAGGGCTCGAACCCGTGTCCCCTGCATTACCAAGCAGACTCTCAACCACTGCGCCACCAGGGAAGCCCTTCCTGTTTCTGTTTTATAGATAGGTTCATTTGTTCCATATTTTAGATTCCACATGTAAGTGATATCATATGGTATTTGTCTTTCTCTTTATGACTTATTTCACTTAGTATGATAATCTCTAGTTGCATCCATGTTGCTGCAAATGGCAATAGTTCTTTCTTTTTTTATGGCTGTGTAGTATTCCACTGTATATATATCACATGTTCTTTATGCATGCATCTCTTGATGGACATTTAGGTTGTTTCCATGTCTTGGCTATTGTGAATAGTGCTGCTATGAACATAGGGGTGCATGTATCTTTTTGAATTATAGTTTTGTCTGGGTATATGCCCAGGAGTGGGATTGCTGGATCACATGGTAATTCTATTTTTAGTTTTCTGAGGAAGCTCTATACTGTTTTTCATAGTGGCTACACCAACTTACATTCCCACCAACAGTGTAGGAAGGGTTCCCTTTTCTCTCATTTGCTTCTTTTTTTATTTATTTTTTAAAATTTTGGCTGCACTGGGTCTTCGTTGTGGTGCGTGGGCTTCTCTCTAGTTGTGGTGCGCTGGCTGCAGAGCTCGTGGGCTCCAGAGCGCAGGCTCAGTAGTTGCAGTGTGTGGGCTTAGTTGCCCTGCGGCATGTGGGATCTTAGTTCCCCGACCAGGGATCGAACCCACGTCCCCTGCATTGGAAGGTGGATTCTTAACCACTGGACCACCAGGGAAGTCCCTTCATTTGCTTCTTCTTCTTTTTTTTTAATCATTTATTTGGTTGTGCTGGGTCTTAGTTGTGGCTGGCAGACTCCTTAGTTGCAGCTCGCAGCCTCCTTAGTTGTGGCATGTGAACTTTTAGTTGCAGCATGCACGTGGGATCTAGTTCCCTGACCAGGAATCAAACCTGGCTCCCTGCATTGGGAGCACGGAAGTCCACTGAGCCATCAGGAAGTCCCCCCTCATTTGCTTCTTAAATACACTAATCTAGCAATGACACACATAAAGTCCTTCACATATTCTATTGGTGAGAACCAGTCACATGACCAACATGTGAATGCAAGTGGGGTGGGAAACGTTGTCCCTGACCAGGCAGCTGCTTCCTAGGGACAACTCCACACACTGTGGAAGGGGAAACATGATTATTTGGTGAACTACAAGCCAACATCACCACACCTACCATCTTCTCCCACTCCTCCCACCCCCAACACTTCCCAGCCATCCTAACCTTCTTATTGCTCCTTGACCACTCCAGGCACACTTTTGCCTCATGCCCTTTCCTGGATTTATCTTCCCTCAGATGTCGACTTGCTGTCTCTCAGATCCTTCATTCTGAAGTGGGTGCCCCAGGTTGCCGCTTATTAAGAGTATATTATGTTCCAGATATTTAAAATTCCTTTCTTCATTCATTAAAAAAATTAATTTATGAATCTTAAAAGCAATCTTGTGGGGGGAAAGGTTGATTATTCTCATTCCAGAGAAGTTAACTGATGTGCCTCAGCTCATACAGCTAGTAGGAGTGGGAGTGAGGATTTAAACTGAAACTTAAAAGCATTCAGCTCTGTTTTTTTTCTCTGACTCTGGCAGAAGCAATCACTCTGCCAAACATATTTCCTACTGGGAAGGAGATCACTTTACAGTTGAGTATTCTGGGTCTCTGAGCAGTTACATTTCCCAGGGCAAATTAATACAGTCTTTCGTTTCTAACTTGTTTTATGAGTTGAGTTAGTGTGAGAGGTCTCCTAGCACCTGATCACCCTGGACACATTGGATAAAAAGTTTCTGGGCTTCAAACTGAGGATAATTAAGACTTTTTGAAGCCTCTTCTTCCACATGACTCCCAGAGTGATCATTCTAAGATGTGAGTCAGAGCTTGTCACTTCTCAGCTTTATTTTGTTTATTTTTTAAAAAATTAAGTCTCTATTTTTTTTTTAAATTTATTTATTTTTAAATTCTTGGCTGCGTTGGGTCTTCATTGTTGTGCGTGGGCTTTCTCTAGTTGCAGAGTGCAGGGGCTACTCTTCTTTGCGGTGTGTGGGCTTCTCATTGCAGTGCCTTGCACAGGCTTCAGTAGTTGTGGCACGCGGGCTTAGTTGCTCCGCAGCATGTGGGATTTTCCTGGACCAGGGCTTGAACCCATGTAGCCTGCATTGGCAGGCGGATTCTTAACCACTGTGTCACCAGGGAAGTCCCTCCTCAGCTTTAATTCCTGCAGTTTACCATTCCTCTAACACAGGGTAAATTTACAGGGTAAATTCTTTAGCCTGGCATTGGAAGCCTTTCCTGCTCTGTCCCCCTCCTCTCTCCCTGGTTTTATCTCCTTTTAATTCTCTGTCTCCCAGAGAAGTGAATTACTTGTTGTTGCCTGTATGTAACCATTTTAATCTGTCACTCCCTGTTGTTGCACACGCTGCCTGAAACATCCTTTCCTCCCCCTTTTACTTGAGAAATTCTTTTTGATCCTTTGGAACTCAGGTCGGATTATATCTCCTTCTGGAAGCCTTCCCTGACCATCCCCCAACCTGGAAAGATGCCCCTCTTCTGTGCTTTGTAACCATTTAGCTCTCTAAACCTCCTCTACTGTCTCTGCAACCCCAGCATGCAAGATAGGGTGAGGCATCACCCTAAATGCACTTTGTGAAGCTACCTTTTCTACACTTTTCTCTTACTAGTTCAGGCAGGTTACATACAAAGAGGAGCAGGTACTATGGTTCCAAGTGACATTGGCTGTGACCTCCAAGCCACCTCCCCCCCAACCAATACTTAAGAGAGGTACCCAGGAGAAAACGCAGGAGATAGCCCAGGGTCAGCCCTTGGGGAAGCCAGCTGCCTTCTAGGGCCTTTAGCAGCAGCCTGCTAGAGCAAACCCTAGGCACACCTCTTGCTGGAATAATAATATAATCTCTAATATTTATTGAGTGCCTTCTACTTCCAGGCACTATTCTGACTACTTAAACTGTATGCGTATTTATCTCATGTAATCTTCACAGAAAACATGACTGCTGGCTCCTGGAGATTGCCCAAGGTCACACAGTAAATGATAAAGTCCAGATTCAAATCTAAGCATTGTTTCTAGAGCCCATTTTAGTAACCACTATACATATTACCTTCTTGTTTTCTGATCTCCAGTTTCCTGCTTAGCTTCTGTAGGAAACCAAATCGCGGGGTCCCAACACAAGTAACAGGAGGCAAGTTTTTCTCCTCCTCATCTCCCACTTCTCTCAGGAGGACCGACTCAGGGATGCAACTGAGAATTCTCAGAAGCAGAAGGGGAGCTCCCAAGTGGCATGGGTCTCTGGAGGCTCTAGGAGAGAAAAAGGGACAGCCTGGTGCATGGGAAAAGGCCTGGCTGGACTGGGGGGGAGGGAGCGGGGACTAACCACGAGCCCAAGATTCTGGTCCAGGCTTTGTCTCTTAGACTCTATGTAACCTTGGGGAAAGCCCTTGCTTCTTTCTGAGCCTTAGTTTCCCCATTTGTAAGCCAAGGGTAAATATAGGGCGGGCAGATCCACCTCGGCCAAAAGAGGGGGAATCCTCAGCTCTACTCGGGAAAGGGCTGGGCGTGGACGTTAGGGAGCGGGGTCAGGGAGAAGGCGCTATCTGGGATCTAGGCCGGTGGGCTTCCTGGAGTTAGGATGAGGTGAGCTTCCGAGCTCAATCCTGCGACCCTATTGCTGTGACAGGGCCGGTCTAAACAGGAGATCGCCGGACCTCTAGTGGGAGGCGGAGCGTGGGCCAGGGTCCCGGCTCTGCGGGATGCGTCCATCCATCCCGCACCTCCTCTGCCTTCCCTAAAGGAGTCGCAGCCCCGAGGGGGTGGAGGTTGCGGGCGGCCCAGTAGTTGCCCGCCGCGCTGCGGAGACTGCCTGGGAAGCTGCGGCCAGCCTGCCCGAAGAGCATCACGTCATCTTTTCCGCGAGGCGCCCGCCCCCTCCCCGAAGGCGCCTGCGCAGGCGCGGTGGCAGGGGGCCGCGGTGGGGGTTCTCCTCAGCGCTTTACGCCCTTTTCCAGGCTACCTCCGTCCGCGGCGCTCTCGGCTGGCGGCGGCGGCGGCGGCGCGGAGGGGAAGGCGTCCAGGATGCGGCGCGGGGCGGCCCGGTGCCCCCCTGCCCCGTCACGGCAGCCGCGGCGGCCGCGGGGACCGGGCCAAGGCCGGGGGCGGCGGCCGGAGCCGCGGTAGCGTCGGCGCCGGCGGGAGGGGCGGCCTGAGGGCGGGCGGGCGCCCGGTGCGGGGGCTCCGCGCTCCGCACGGCCCGGCCCGGCTCGGCCCCGGCGCCATGAGCGGCGGCGGCGGCGGCGGTGGAGGGGGCTCGGCGCCCAGTCGCTTCGCCGACTACTTTGTCATCTGCGGGCTGGACACTGAGACCGGGCTGGAGCCGGACGAGCTGTCGGGTGAGTGCTCGCTGAGCCCGGGGCTTCTTCCCCGCGGCCGCCGGGGACCCCTGAGGAAACCACCCCACCTCCGCTTTGTCCCGGGAGCAGGGCGAGGGTCGGTCGGAAGGACCCAGGGCGGGCGCGGGGTAGGGGGCGTCACTCTGGAGGAGGGGAAACGGACGAGGGGCTCTGAGCCTTGAGGGTTCCGAACGGCCCCTGCTCCCCGCTGAGCTGTGGGCAGGTCCTCCCGGATGAGGAGGAGAGAAGGGTTGTCTTCACAGTCTGGTGAAGGTTGAGTGACTTAGTATAAAATAAAGGGAAGCTTGTCCTCGAACACGCATTAGGGAGGGAAGAAGATATCCCACGTCCTGGTGAAAGTAAGTTCCACCCAGACTTAAAAAAAAAAACAAAAACCAAAAACTTGGTGAGTTTATCTGGCCTCTTCCCAAGAAGCCTGTGATTGCAGTTCCTCAAAACCGTTCTAACCCAGCGCTGGGCTGGGCCCCCTGGGTTGATGGGACGTGAAGTAATAAAGTGAACTTGGGCCACACCAAGGAGGGTGAGAACTCCCTTACATCTAGAAAGGGCTTGTACTCCGGGGCCGTGCCATATTTTATTGAAAATAATTTATGTCTTTTATGAGGCCAGCGTCATTTGTGAATAAAAGGGCAGCAGCCTAGTTGGAGAGCCTGGGTTGCGTAGTGATGCTTCTCAAGTCATCTTTCAAAGGGAAGTGGTGGAGAAGTGAAGATAGGGCCCAGATCAGATTTGGCACTAATTGCCCAAGAGTGTCAGAATTGTAAAATCCCATGAATTCCACTGCACCGGTGTCAGAGTTGTAAAATCCCCGCGAACTCCACTGCACCGTCATTGGAGCCTTTGAATCTCAAGTTTTGGAAAAGTTTTTGTCTGGAGTGTCCAGTTTGCACGTTTCATGTGGGTGGCGGTTTGTTGTGTCATCCTGATTTGATGAGAGATACTCCTTTTTACTGTTCTGTCATGATGTGTTTACTGTAAAGTTTCTCTCCTGAAGGTGATTATCCTGTTGACTAATTTTACTTTGCTTCGGAGGTGACAGGACAGGTTTTGTGTGGTTTTTTCCCCCCATCAGAAAAATTTCAGTGTTTCTTATGAAAAAAAAAAAAAAGGTGCATACTTCGAAATGGACTTTTTTTTTTTAAGTGTGTTGTATCACATTTATTGATTTGCATATGTTGAACCTTTCTTAAATCCCAGGGATAAATCCCACTTGGTCATGGTGTATGATCCTTTTAATGTGTTACCGAATTTGGTTTGTTAATATTTTACTGAGAATTTTTACACCTATATTCATCAGGGATACTGGCCTATAGTTTTTTTTCCTTGTAGTGTCCTTACCTGGCTTTGGTATCAGAGTGGCCTCGTAAAATGAGTTTGGAAGTGTTCTGACCTCTTCAGTTTTTTGGAAGAGTTTGACAAAGATTGATGTTAATTCTTCTTTAAATGTTTGGTAGAATTCACTAGGGATACCATCTGGTCCTTGGTTTTTCTTTGTTGGGAGGTTTTTGATTACTGATTCAATTTCCTTACTTATTATTGGTTTGTTCAGATTTTCTATTTTCTCATGATTCCGTCTGGTAGGTTGTACGTTTCTAGAAATTTATCCATTTCTTTTAGATTGTCCTATTTGTCAAAATGGACTTCTAAAAAAGTGATAAATTGATGACCTTTAGCAAGGTCAGAGCAAATACACTATTTCCTCAAATCAATAGCAGAGCAGGTGGAGAAAAAATCATGAATCAGTAATACAGTTAATACTAGGCCTCTTGTTGGAGTAGTTTTTCACTTTTTTAGGTCTTCAAATTTTTATAATACTGATGTTAATTTTTCATCTGTGTTTCCTATTTGTTAAATTTGTGACTTTGCGATGTGTCAATAGTTGTTGGAATTCAGTTCATGGTACTGGAACTAGAAGGGACCTCAGAGAGGAAAATGAGGCCCAGGAAGGACAGTAGGGCCTATGTTCTGCTAGTTAATTGCTTGACTTTGATCCAGTGCTCCTCTCGTGACACTAAACTGCATCTCATTGCTTGGCTGGGTCTTTAGAAAACACTAACATGTTGAGAAAGACTAAAAATGACACAGTTCTCCCCAGTAAAAGAAACTTTAAACTGGTGGAATAAACCAGTGTGATTTTTATGTTGTGCTTTTAAGTGTCTATTAAATTTTATAGACATTCGATTTTCAAAAATAAAGAGAATGTTTTGCAAATGATAAAGCTTAGGAGTGGAGCCGGGAAGTGATTTGTCAGTGAGAGCATGGGTTTTGGGGTTAAACATTCTTGCTCTGCTGTTGACTAATTCTGTGACTGGGGGCCAAGTTAGATAACTCTGCTGGGGTCCTCATCTATGAAAAAGAGAACGTAAATAAAAAGTGTCTCATCAAGTAGATTCTCAAAAGGTTAATTCTCTTTTAGTGAATATCTGTTAATTATGTGGTTTTTCAGCAAGCTCAAATTGTATACCTGTGAAAGCTTATTGAGAGAATAAAGAAGGGGGGGGGATGAGCTGTATAAAATGTGTAAGGAAGGGTATTTTTCTATCTTTTTAAGTGTGGTTGCAGTAGTGGAATGCCAAGACTATTTATTCAATAGGTGGCCTTTGTTAGAATAAGCACTGATTGAAGGATTTCTTCTTTTCCTTCATTTCATTTCTGGTGGGTTGATAGGGGAATCTGGACTACCCAGAGGGAATCTTTGAGGAAAACAAAACAGAATACAAATAGCTCTTTGCGGGTCAGTCTTGAGACTCTCCAGGGTGCATTTTCTCTCTGCCTTATAGCTCCTAAACTGATGATGTCATAGTAAATGAAACTACAGGAAATTGTGAATTGCACCCAGGTTCTCTAGGGAGGTACCAAGGAGTCTATGTTCTCTCCAAGCAAATTAAGTTATATACATCAGATAGCTTCTATACTCTAGGAGTGAATCCAGAACAAGCAGATCAGAGATGCTCAGTGTTCCTTCTGGCTTTATGGAGAAAGTTTAAGATTCATTTTTTTCTGTTTGCAGCAATAAACATAGAGCTTGCTGTGTTGAATATAGACTCTGATCATTGAATTTATAGGAGTCTCTCCATGTCACCTCTCCCCTTTCCTCTAGACTTAAGCATTTAGGCAAGTCATGTAGTTATTTGTTGTGCAAGGAACAGAGGAAGATATGAAAATTAATTTTGTTTTCTCTTCTGGTTAGTTGAGGGAGTACTTTGGGTTGAAGGAGAGAAAGGTAATCTATTGGTGAAGCAGAAGTCTAGCCAACTTTGAGAAATGGTATCTGCTTGTTAGCTTTTTGAGTTTGTCAAGGAGATAAGCAAATCTGGAAGAAACATTTTTGATTTTGGTTTTTCATTATTGTTGGCCCATTCTAAGTGGGGCAGATGGTAGTAGAGTCCAGTCCCTCTTTCTGCCTCTTTGATGGATGGGTGTTTTGGGCATATTCATTTTCCATTTTTCTTCTTATGGTCACCACCAGGTAACTGCAGGAGAAGGTTTACCATGACATGGGACTCCTGAGTTTACGTTCCCTATCTCTGCCTGAGAGTTAAGTTTCCAGAATGCTAGTAACCTATTTCTTACTATGGAATCTTTACGTTCCTCTGCACTGACCTGCACCCAGCATTGAGATATAAGTATCCTAGGTTTATGCATCCACTACTGCAGTTTCCCAGGCTCTGAGTGGTGGGTCTTACCAAGAATTGAAGAGAGGGCTTAGGAACATAGATAGTTGGGAAACTGGCCAGTGTCCTGTATGAACCTGCTTAGAACATTGACATACCCTGAAATCATCTCTTAATGTCACCATTAGAAGAGAGAAAAAATGCTCCCTGTCCAGGAAAGCCAGAGGACTGGTCAGATCATACTTCTCCTTAACTATATTGGGCAATGAAATTAGAACAACAGAATCATGGAATGTCAAACATGGAAGCTCTCTTAGAGACTATATAACCTTCTGACTTTACAGATGAGGAAACTGAGGCTCTGAGAAAGTTGGAGAATATTTGTCTCCCTTGCCACGTTTTATCCTTCTTTTCTGCTACTGGAGTGCTGCTTTGCATGCTTTGCAGTAGTTTGATGAGTGTGGGGGAGACAAGTAAAATACTTGTCTGGCAGGGGTGGGAGCAGACATGGCAGTTTTGTCTAGTGCAGGTTTCCGTTTCATGTTAAGCAAGAATACTGTGCATGATTATCAAGAGAGAGATCTTAATTTTTTTTTTTTGCGGTATGCGGGCCTCTCACTGTTGTGGCCTCTCCCGTTGCGGAGCACAGACTCCGGACGTGCAGGCTCAGTGGCCATGGCTCATGGGCCCAGCTGCTCTGCGCCATTTGGGATCTTCCCGGACCGGGGCACGAACCCGTGTCCCCTGCATCGGCAGGTGGACTCTCAACCACTGCAGCACCAGGGAAGCCCGAGATCTTAATTTTTTTAGCTTTTTCTTTTTTAATATATTTAAAAAAAATAGTTTTATTTATTTTTGGCTGCTTTGGGTCTTTGTTGCTGTGCGCGGGCTCTTCTCTTGTTGCAGTGAGTGGGGGTTACTCTTCGTTGCGGTGCGCGGGCTTCTCATTGCGGTGGCTTCTCTTGTTGAGGAGCACGGGCTCTAGGTGCGTGGGCTTCAGTAGTTGTGGTGCACTGGCTCAGTAGTTGTGGCTCACGGGCCTATTTGCTCCGTGGCATGTGGGATCTTCCCAGACCAGGGTTTGAACCTGTGTCCCCTGCGTTGACAGGCGGATTCCCAACCACTGCGCCACCAGGGAAGCCTAGCTTTTTCTTTTAATGTAATTTCACACCAAACATTGACATGAATGGTACAAAGAACTTCAGTACATCCTTTTTCCAGATTCACTGTTAACATTTTGCTCCAGTTGCTTTATCACTTATATATGTGTCTTATCTTTCTCTCTCTAATATATAAAAAATCTTTATTGAGATTTAATTCTATTTAAAGTACACAATTCAGTGTTTTTTAGTATATTCACAGAGTTGCGAAATCATGACTAAAGTCAATTTTAGAATATTTTCATCACTCTCCCCCCAAAACCTATACCGTTTAGCAGTTACTTCCCATATCCTTCCAACTCCCTAACATCCCAGCTTTAAGCCACCACTAATCTACTTTTTTTTTTCCTCCTTGGGTGAAAAAACTTTTATTTTCTTATCACCAAATCAGTACTAGTTCACATCATTATTCTTCACATCCATGATAATAAGAAAAACTTAATCTCTTCATAGTAGTTAACATTTTAATATAGATCCTTCTAGACCTTTTATTAAAATGAAAGTTATTTTTCTTATTGTACTTATAATTTCATAAAAACAGGTGCTGATGAGTTGGAGAAAGAAGAGAGTTTGAGGGCAGTAGGTTGATTGGGAACCACTAATCTACCTTTGATCTTTATGGATTTGTCTATTCTGGACATTACATATAAATGGAATCACAATATATGGTCTTTTGTGATTGGCTTCTTTCACCTAGCATGTTTTCAAGGTTCATCTATGTTGTAGCATGTATCAGTATATCATTTCTTTTTATGGCTGAATGATATTGTATAAATATACCACATTTTACTTATCGTAAGTTGATGGACATTGGGTTATTTATATACTTTTTGGTTATTATAAATAATGCTACTGTAAACATTTGTGTACATATTTTTGTGTGGACATATGTTTTCATATCTCTTAGGTATATACCTAGGAGTGGAATAGCTGAGTCATGTGGCAATTGTATGTTTAACCTTTTGAGAAATTGCAGACTCTTTTCCAAAACAGCTGCACTGGTTTACATTTCCACTAGCAGTGTTTGAGGGTTCCACACTCTATATCCTCACCAACACTTATTATCTTTTTGATCATGGGCATCCTAGTGGGTGTAAAGTGGTTATCTCAGTGTGATTTTGATTTGCATATTCTTGGTGACTAAGAAGGATATCTTATTTAAAAGAAAAAAAAAGTTATCTCTTCTCAGAGATGAAGTGGGTATAAAAAGTTTGATGAGCCAGTTTCAAACAGGGAGTCAATTTGAAATAACCTTAATTTTTATTTTCCTCTACCAGTCTGGTCAATTCAGCACAGATTCTCTCATGATCATTTTATAAAGGCATCCCTGCTCTGAAGCTCAGACTCCTAGCTGAAGCAAAACTCAAATCCTGGTAGCTTACCTCAGGCAACTGTGGATACTTCCAGAGTTCAGGGTAGAAGGGGGAGATTTCCTAAGTTAGGTCATGTGTTTCCTTTTATAAGGTAGAGCAAATAAGAAGTCAAGAGGAGACACTATTAGCACACAGAAAACAATTACAGAGCAGCCCCAAGGTGATTTAAAATTATATGCTAAATTTAGTTGGAGAGGCTATATTTTTAACATAAGAGCACCCTACTTCACACTCTCTCAGGTAGGGAGGATCACATTGAAGGTAAGTGGATTTTACTTTAATAACAATGGGGCTCTGCTCCTCTCTTCTTAGGAGGAAATCCCGAGTCACAGTGTTTCGTGCTTAAACCAAGTTCTTAGACTCTGTTCCGCCCTTCCTTCCTTCTGTACTAGATTATAAATAGTTTTCTTTGCCTAGGGCCTCCTTCGGCAATACCCATTTCCAGTCCTATATCCTTTTATAAGCTTGTTGTTTTTTGCTAACTCTGGAGGAAGGTGTACTTGTACTTGGCTTGGCTTCTCAATTCCTGTTGGCATCTCAATTCCTGTTGCCAAATTCTGGATTTGAATTACTGTCAGGTGGTCTTAGAGGTCTCTTAGGAACCTAGGTACACATGAGGGAACCTATGTTGATATGTTTTAGGTTACTGCTGATACGGCATAGGACCTAGTAAAAGAGAGAAAGCCTTGCCCTTTAGAAGCTGGTGACTTCTTGTGGAATTCAGTGATTACACAGAGACTATCGTTGCCAGATTTTTAGGTTTAGTTCTCAAAAGTTATTAAGTGAGGCAGTTACTGGTCAAATGTCTATGTTCCAGATGTTTTGTAATGACTGATTTTAGTTTAGAGTATACAGAACCCTGGACTGGGTTTGTGAGTGTCAGAGTCCTGTCGTGGTGGAAAACGAGGGCATGTGCTAGCTTTCAAGCTGTTTTCTTCCAAGTGTGCTTCCAAGGGATCGGGTATGGCTCCAGGAAGTTAGATGGGAACAGCTATGGTTTAGACCATCAAGTTTCTCAAATGTTATACTTAGGATATTTGCTTGATGGTCATCCACGGGATCTATCATAGTTTCTTGTTAAAGTGAGCCAGGTTAGTAATTCTTGTTTGTTTCTTTTGTTCATTAGTATGATGGGCAATTCAGGTCAAAATTTTGCTAGGCCATCTGTGGTCTACTGAATGGGCTGAACTAGCTGCGTTAATCTAAAATGTTTTCATGGAGTGCTGAGAGGCTGTGAGCAGGGAGAAGATGTGTGGAGCTTCCTCTTATTAAGCTTCATCCCTCTGTGAGTGTGGGATTTCTTGTTTTCTAAACTACTTCTAGGTGGCAAAACATAATATAAGTGTGCATTCATTTATATTGGTCACAGAATCAAAAACTGTCAGAGCTAGGTCTGAGATAGTCCAGCCACCACTTTTGACAGATGGTAATGATTAATATTTGTAAATGATTTGATAGTTTTTGGGCTTCCCTGGTGGCACAGTGGTTGAGAATCTGCCTGCCAGTGCAGCAGACACGGGTTCGAGCCCTGGTCTGGGAAGATCCCACATGCCGCGGAGCAACTAAGCCCTTGAGCCACAACTATTGAGCCTGCGCGTCTGGAGC
Organism: Tursiops truncatus; assembly: GCF_011762595.2. Taxonomy (NCBI): domain Eukaryota; kingdom Metazoa; phylum Chordata; class Mammalia; order Artiodactyla; family Delphinidae; genus Tursiops; species Tursiops truncatus. The sequence continues at coordinate 62,502,307 of NC_047041.1, read as the reverse complement.
TTGTGCTCCGCAACAAGAGAGGCCGCGACAGTGAGAGGTCCGTGCACCGCGATGAAGACTGGCCCCTGCTCGCCACAACTAGAGAAAGCCCACACACAGAAGCGAAGACCCAACACAGCCAAAATTAAATAAATAAATAAATAAAATTAAAAAAAAAATAAGATGTAATAGTTTTAAAACAGTTTTTAATATTTTCAGTCCCATTTGAAAATATAATTTTTTGTCCACTGTTACCCAGAAAGTTAGAAAGAACTGTTAGAATCCAGGTCTTCTGTCTGCTATCTCACCAGTGATGAGATTATTCTTTTTTTTTTTTTTTTTTTGGCTGCATCATATGGCTTTTGGGATCTTAGTTCCCCGACCAGGGATTGAACCTGAGCCCTTGACAATGAAAGCCCAGAGTCCTAACCACTGGACTGCCAGGGAATTCCTGAGATTATTCTTTTAAAATGATAGATTTGGGTATATTGAAGCAATGGCTTAATCATCGAGTGGCAGAGCTGTGGCATGGCCTCTTTGATCAGTCCCCAACCCACAATGCAGTAGAGGAACTCTGTCAGGGGAGGAGTCAGGTCACTCGTTTTTTGAATTGTAGTTAAGGCTGGTTGTTATTTTTTATATATATATTTTCCTGTCTCCCCATTCTTATCAGTTCTGGAAATGTTTTTCTTAGACCAAATAGTTACTGGGGCTTTGTTTCTAAGAAGTTCTGTTTTTTGTGTGGCTGTTTCAGGATGTTTTATGCTGTTTGTCTGAGGTCTGTTTTCTTTGAAAAGAAAAAAAAGAGGTTTGCACCTACTAACCTCAGAAATCCCTGCGTGTAACCTGCAGGTTGCATCTTTTTGTGGTTATTGTTGGGTGCTGGCTATGACTTCTGATTTACCATATTCTTTATAATGAAAGGTAATGGGAAGCAACTAAGAAACTTTCAGGATTTTTTGTATTTAATTTAATTTATTTTTTTATACAGCAGGTTCTTATTACTTATCTATTTTATACGTATTAGTGTATACATGTCAATCCCAATCTCCCAATCCATCCCACCACCACCACCTCCCCTGCCACTTTCTCCCCTTGGTGTCCATACGTTTGTTCTCTACATCTGTGTCTGTATTTCTACCCTGCAAACCGGTTCATCTGTACCGTTTTTCTAGGTTCCACATATATGCGTTAATATACGATATTTGTTTTTCTCTTTCTGACTTACTTCACTCTGTATGACAGTCTCTAGATCCATCCACGTCTCTACAAGTGACCCAATTTCGTTCCTTTTTATGGCTGAGTAATATTCCATTGTATATACGTACTACATCTTCTTTATCCATTCGTCTGTCAATGGGCATTTAGGTTGCTTCCATGACCTGGCTATTGTAAAGAAACTTTCAGGATTTTTAAAGTCAGGAAGACAGAGAAGGAAATGATTTAGAAATAATAATCATAAGCTAGGATTTATAAGTGCATAAACCCAATTTACAACAAATTACATTCATTAAAAACAGTAATACATTAGAATTACTCTCCAGGAATGTCAAAAGAATTGGTTCCTTTCTCAGTTGTGTCATCTCTGGTGTCCTTTTTTTCTTTATTTTTGTAGTTTTAGAATAATGGCTTTCTAACAATGTCATGAAGATAGGTATTAATTATTGTTATATTGTTGAAGAAAACCAGAGGTTTTATTTTGAGTAAGTTAAATGTCTCTTTTCTAGTTTTCCCCATAGTCTTTTTTTTTTTAATTTAAAAAAGTTTTATTTATTTATGTTTTGGCTGTATCAGGTCTTAGTTGTGGCACGCGGGATCTTTTGTTGCAGCGCGTGGGCCCTTTGTTGCAGTGTGTGGGCTTCTCTCTAGTTGTGGCACACAGGTTCATTAGTTGTGGTGTGCGAGCTCATTAGTTGTGGAGCATGGGCTTAGTTGCCCCATGGCATGTGGGATCTTAGTTCCCTGACCAGGGATCAAACAGACGTCCCCTGCATTGCAAGATGGATTCTTAACCACTGGACCACTAGGGAAGTCCCTTCCCTGGAGTCTTTATTTGACAATGACCATTACATTAAAATTTTTTTTCCTGATTATAAAAACCGTAGGTCATTATACAAATTAAAAAATTACAGAACTATGTTATAACTTCTCTTGTCCCAGAGTCAGGTAGACAAATTTCTGAGCTTTGCTAGAAGAAATGCTTTACATAGTAGGTATTTGATAAAGATTTGTATTAATTATGAAAAGGTAAAGGCTGCTTATTCAGATTTTCAAAGAATTGTATGTAATCATATATATATGTATTTCTGATATAAGGCATAGTACTTAACTTTTTAGAACTTAAAGAAGCCAGACTTCCACAACTTTTCTAAGTGCTGAGTAATAAAGAAGGTGGGGTCTGTAGAGGAGGAGAGTAGCAATGATTGTTTACCCATACTCAAAAAGCTGAGGGCCAACGTCAGATTTAGAGGTAAGATGGTGATGTGAGAGGCATTTTGTATTGCACTGTGATTATTTTGTAATTTTTAATGTATAAAGCTAAATTTTATAATAGTTCAGATGAACCTTTTTTTTTTTTTTTTTAAATGAATCTAGTTTTAGTTTATTTAACCAGTCCCATGGACTTAGGATCACAATCTCTTATTGGGAAAAATAAAACGAATACCTAGACGTATCACCTGCTAAACTGACATCCATCCAGTTTTGCTTAGCTCTGAGGTTCTGTATGTTCAAATGGTATTTAATCCCTTTCTTTGCTAAGTAATTAAGCTAGCATTCTTCTTTTACCCCCATTTTCTCACATCTCTGTGAAACACATTCTTTCCACTGCACTTTTATTGTGTGGAAAGTTGGTATTTAAGCATCTGTAGTTTTATCTTCTAGAAGAATGTTTAGTGTTTTGTGGAGGATTGTTGGTCTCCTGGTCCAGCTCTGTTGGCTGCTTAGCTCAGTTGGTTATGAGTGTGATGAATTTAATAAGGCCAGGGTCATTGAGTCAGTCTTCGTAAGGACCAGTTAGCTTTGTTCTACCCACTTTTGTACTAGCCTCTGCTGACCATCCCACTCACAAGTACACTGTAGTTAATGGGGAACACAGACAAGGAAATGAGGCTAGAGTAAACTGTTCAACCCCTCATAACTAAATTAATAGCTATTTATTGTTTAGTGAATACATTTCAATTCTAGGTACCAAATGACATTATCCTCGCTTTACGGATTAGGAAACTAAAGTGCAGGGAATTTAAATAACATGCTTGAGTTCCCATAGCAAGAATTAGGAACCTTTTTTCCCTGTCTCTAAAGTCCTCTACCATATACCTTTCTGTTATTGAAAGACCAACTTAGTGATGGGACAGTTGTTTGCATACATGTGTGAGATAGAGTTGCTGTTCTTGTGGAGCTCATAGTCTTCTGACAAGTCAGGCATACATAAACCAATAGCTGTGGAAGAGGATCAGTTCCTTAAGTGAGGAGCAGATAATGAGGTGTTGCTGGGGTTCAGGAGAGGGAAAGAGTATTCTGTTCTCTAGCTTTGTAGTTTATGTCTTGCAAAATTTGCTGTAGAGGGCTTAGCTCTGGCTGTGACCCTGAACAAAAACATGGTCTCTCATGTATTCATTGATTAGTTCAATGCTCATTTAATATGTACAAAAACACCTTTGGCCTATACATAAGTTACAGACTCTGAGGTTTGGAAAAAACATATTTGAAGGTCAACCATGTAAGGAGTGGATTTTCTCTCTCTAAAAATAAAACTTTAAATTATAAAGTACATTTCTTATAGGGAACTTAGAAATTATAGAAAGATACAGAAATAAGTCACTCACGAGTGACTATTCAGAATTAAGCTTGTAGCATTTTGATGTCTTTTTGTAGTTCCTTCCAATTCTTAAAAGTTCGTATTGCAGTCTGCCTTAAGCACAAATCCTAAGTATATAGCTTGATGTATTTTTACATATGTTTACATGTGTATAGTCATCACCAATATTCTTTCCAGTTTTTACTATATGTGGGTGTATGTGTGTATACTTTTACATACTGTGATAAGGCGAAATGCAAACATTTTATGTTTTGATTTTTTTTTTCACTTAATGTCCTGTCATGAGTATTTCTCAATATCAGCAAGTATTCTCCTGAAATTTTATTGTGCCTAGTTAAGAGTTAATTAATTACAAGTAATAGAAACTCATTCAAACAAGCTGAAGTAAAAAGGGGATTTATTTCAAATTATAACATTCTATATATTTATAAATAACATCTTAAAAAATATCCCACATCAGTACAAAGATCTTTCTGGTGAATATATTCAAATTTTTATTTTATCAAATACCCTTGTACAAGTATTTTTACACTTGTGGGAGTCATTGTATGGGATTAATTGATAAAACTAGACTCTGTGAGTCCAAGGAATAATGTATATTTTAAGTTTTAATAGATATTGCCTAATCGCCCTCTTCAAAAGGTTAGCCTCTCACCAACAATAAGATTCTACCAATTTTTTCTCTATATCTGCAACGAAATATTAACTGCTTTTCTAAAATGTTTTCAATCTGCTGGGAAGAAAATGTGTGTTTTAATCTAAATTTAACTATTTGTGAGGCTGAGTATCTTTTCATATATTTCATGTACACTTGTGTATTTCATGTTTCACTCCTTCAATGAATTACCTGTTCAGTCCTTTTGTTCATATTTCTGTTGTGTTGTTTATATTTTTCTCATTGATTTGCAGAAACTTTATCTCTTAGGAATATTTTGATTCTCAGGAAATACCTCAGAAACACTTGCAGTGAAAAACAATATATGTACACTAATATAGAGTTATAAAATTGAGATCATAAGAGAAAAAAATGTTGTATCCTGCTTTTTAAATTTACTGTTATATGTTGATCATTTTCCCATGTTTTTAAATATGTCTTGAATAGTTTTCTCATGCCATTAAGTATTCTTCATAAACATGATTTTAATTGTTATTTGATTCCAAAGTATGAGTGAATTGTAAAATTTTAATGATTACTTGGCACTTGGGTGGTTTGTTTATACTTTTTTATGATAAATAATTTTACAACGTGTATACTTTATCCAAATCTGTGAGTGTCTGTTGCTTTAGTATATATAACAGTAAGACAGTTACTAAGTCAAATTAGATGAACCTTTAAGCACATTTCATGTGTAATGATGAATTTCTTCTTGGAAGTGCTATACCAATTTATGCTCACTTCTAGCTTGCCATCATTTATGTATATATATATATTTTTTTTTTTTGGGGGGGGTTGGTAGATTACACATAACAAAATTTACCATTTTAACCATTTAACATAGTTCAGTGGCATTTAGTACATTTCACAATATTGTGCAGTCATCACCATTATGATATATATAACATGTTCATCACCCCAAAAGGAAACCTGTACTCATTGAACAGTCACTCCCTATTCCTCCCTCCCCCAAACCCCCGGCAACCTCTAATCTGCTCTCCGTTTCTTTGAATTTGCCTATTCTGGATATTTAATATAAATGGAATCATACAATATATGGCCTTCTGTGACTGGCTTCTTTCACTTAGCATAATGTTTCCAAGGTTTATCCATGTTGTAGCATAAATTAGTACCTCATTCCTTCCATTATATGGTTGTTATTGTATGTGTGAATGTTTATTCATTCACTTGATGGACATTTGGGTTGTTTCCACTTTTTGGCTATTATGAATAGTGCTGCTATGAGCATTTGTGTTCAAGGTTCTGTAGGAACACCTGTTTGAGTATACACCCAGGAGTGGAATTGTTGGGTCGTATGGTAACTCTGTGTTTAATCTTTTGAAGAACTGCCAAACTGTTTTCCACAGTGACTGCACCATTTTACATTCAGACTGTCAACACACGAGGGCTCTACTTTCTCCACATCCTCACTAATTCTCATTGTTTTCCTTTTTTGGGATATCATTATGTTTTAATCTGTATTTCTTTGACTACTACTAAGGTATATTTTTTAAAAAGCTATTTATTAATCCTTTGTGTTCTTATCGTGAATTGTCTGTGTATGCTTTTTATAATTTCTTTTATTGCTCTTTTTTTGTGGGGGATTGGGGAGGGTTGAGGTTAGGCTGCTTTTGAAGGATAATTATGGATTTCTTTTGCTTAGGAAAGCTGGTGAGTTAGCTACAGAAGTAAGGGGTAAAAAAATGCGGTTTGGAGGGTGTATTAGTTTCCTATGACTGCTGCAACAGCTTACCATAAACTGGGCGGCTTAAAACAATAGTGATTTTTTTTTTCCTCCTCTGTTCTGGAGGCCAGAAGTCCAAATTCAAGGTGTCAGCAGGCTGCATTCCCTCAGAGGGCCTTTGGGGAGAATAATTCTTTGCCTCTCCCAGCTTCTGGTGGCTGCATTTCTTGGCTTCTGGCCGCATCACTCACATCTTCACATCACCATCACCTTTGTGTCTTCTCTGTGTGTCTATCTTATAAGGATACTTCTCTTTGGATTTAGAGCCCACTCAGCTAATTCAGGATGATCTTCTCATCTCAAGATCTTTGATAACCTCTGTAAAGATCTTTTCAAATAAGATAATATTCACAGCTTCTGGGGAGTACGATGTGGACATATCTTTTTTGGGGCCAGCATTCCACCCACTACAGAGGGGCTAAAGGGTAGGTTTTGAATTTCTCTAAGTGTGAGCAAGAAGCAGAGAGGAGTAAAAAGGAGAGCCTAGGAAGAATACTTAGGGAAGAAGAAACTAATATCACCATTGCTCTGTACTGTTACTACACTTGGCATTCAGAAATACCATTGGACTTTTTTTGGCTGTGCTGCGCAGCTTGTGGGATCTTAGTTCCCTGACCGGGAATTGAACCTGGGGCATGGCAATGAAAGTGCTGAGTCCTAACCCCTGGACTGCCAGGGAACTCTCTAGGACTGTTTTTTTAAATTACAGTATAGTTGATTTACAGTGTTATACCATAGGATTTTAGGATAAAAATGACTTAGGTCCAGTTATATTTGACAGAAGCCATGTAACTCCGACAAAAATCAAACTTCTGTTTTGGTAGAACATTCTTATCTATAATAAAGTATTTCTTTAGCACAGTGATGTTGGAACCAGTCAGATATGTTGTCATTGTCATCAGTAATCACTGTCTTATCTAGGCCTTGTATTTGTGCTATATTCTTTTAATATAGGCAACAAAGGCTCATAAAAGAGAAGCAAGAGCTGGTTAGACTTTCCAAACCTCTCATTTTACAGAGGAAGAACATGTGGCTGGGAGGGTTTTGAATAATTTGTCTGGGTTCCCGCAGCTGGTTAGTTAACTTAGCACTGAAACTTGAATTTGGGGTCTCTTAATTCTTAGGTGAGTGTTTTTTCCCATGATGTGGTATACAAACTGTGCAAACTGTTAAAGAAGTAAATATTTGTGAATCTATATCTGTATCTATATTGGTCTCCTCTCCTTAAAGCTGAGGTTCTCTGCTGGGATAGTAAAGGATATAGTGTAGCCTAAAAGTTACATCTGTCACCTGGATCAGAATCCTCCATTTACTGTTTGTGTGACCTTGGGTGATTTACTTCTCTGTTTTAATTACTTCATTTTTTTGGTAAGTTTATTTATTTTATTTATTTTTGGCTGCGTTGGGTCTTTGTTGCTACACGCGGGTTTCTCTAGTTGCGGCAAGTGGGGGCCACTCTTCATCGCGGTGCACAGGCTTCTCATTGTGGTGGCTTCTCGTTGCAGAGCACGGGCTCCAGGTGCGTGGGCTTCAGTAGTTGTGGCACGTGGGCTCAGTGGTTGTGGCTCGTGGGCTCTAGAGTGCAGGTTCAGTAGTTGTGGCACATGGGCTTATTTGCTCCGCAGCATGTGAGATCTTCCAGGACCAGGGCTGGAACCTGTGTCCCCTGCATTGGCAGGCGGACTCTCAACCACTGTGCCACCAGGGAAGCCTTAGTTACTTCATTTTTAAAGTGGAAATAAAACCTATCTCTTAGGGATTTTGTAGGATTAAATAAGTTAATACATTAAATGGCTTGGAATAGTGCCTGGCACATGATGAGTATCCATTAAATGTTTGCTATTGCTAACATTTTTATTCTTTGCATCACTTAATTTTCTATATAATTTTGACATTGTTGGGAAGTGGAAATGGGGTAATAGTACTACATACATTATCTCATTTGGGCCTGTTAGCAACCATATGAGAGAAGTTTTATTTTTCCCATTTTATGGACGAGGAAACTGAGGCACAACACAATTTGCCTGAGGTTATACAGCTAATATACAGAAAGGCTGGGGTTCGAACTCAAATCTGTCAGAATCTGGAGTTTATGCTTTAAAAAAAAAAGTAAAACTTTACTAAGGAAACAAACAAACACAGTAAAGTACACGTCAAAGTGTACACTGTGATATATTTTCACAAACTGAACACACCCATGTTGCCAGAACCCCAGAATCCTTCCTTGTGCTTCTTCCAGTCCGTAATTGCCCTCCCACCCACCAAAGGTAACCACTGTTCTGACTTCTAACAGCATCAATTAGTTTTGCCTGTCTTTGTACTTTATATAAATGTAACCATACACTATGTGCTCTTTTGTGTCTGGATTTTTTTTTGCACATTGTGTCTGAGAGGTTCATTCATACTGTTATATGCAGTTTTAGATTGATCATTCTCACTGCTGTGTTTCCTTTTGTGTTAACTACTCAATAATTTCTCTCTCAATTCCACTGTTGTTGACACTTGGATAGTGTCTAGATTTTGAATGTTAACAATAGTGATATGTTATGAACATTTCCTGTATGTGCCCTTTTTGTGAACGTGCACTTTGTCCTGTTGAGTATATACCTAGGAGTGGAGTTGCTGGGTCATAGGTTTATGTTCAGCTTTAGTAGATACTGCCGTGCTGTTTTCCACAGTAGCTGGATCAATTTACATTCTCAATTGCAGTGCATGAGAGTGTAGGTTGCTCCCTATCCTTACCAACACTCAGCATTTTCCTTCCTTTTCATTTTAGCTATTCTAGCGGTTATGTAGTGGTATTGCATTACTTAAATTTGCATTTTCTGGATGACTGATGAAGTTGAGTACCTCTCAAAGGTTTATCCGTTATTTGTATATCCTCTTTATAGAAGTATCCAAGTCTTTTGCCATTTTTCTTTTAGGTGGTCTTTTTTTTCCTTATTGATTTAATGGAATCTTTATATGTTTCTAGGTATGTTTCTTGTTTCAGTTATATGTATTGCAAGTTATCTTCTTGTGATTTGTGTATTTCCTTTTCATTCTCTTCACGGTGACTTTTAAAGAACAGAAATTTTTAGTTATAATATAATCCATTTTATCAGTTTTCTCTCTTTATGTTTCATGCATCTTGTATTCTGTTTAAGATATCTTTGCTATTGCAGGGTCACAAAGATGTTCTGTTTCCTTCTAAAGCTTTTATTGTTTTACCTTTCACATTTAGATCTGAAATCCCAGAGCTAACTCTCTTAAGCACTATGCTATAACACAATTCTGTACTGCCTGAAAAAGCTCCCCCATCTGTGTGTGTGTGTGTGTGTGTGTGTGTGTGTGTGTGTGTCTGCGTGCACGGGCGCACACCATTTATCAGCATTCTGTAGAGTGAAAGAGAAACATGTCCATTGCTCTCACAGCTGGGCCTAAAGTACAACAAGGCTTTGAAATGACCAATAACAGTGCTTTTAATACACATTTAGTAAAACAAATGTTAGTCATTGTTCTTTTTTAAAAAAAATTATTTATTTAATTTATTTTTGGCTGCATTGGGTCTTTGTTGCTGTGCACGGGCTTTCTCTAGTTGTGGTGAGTGGGGGCTACTCTTCGTTGCGGTGCGCAGGCTTCTCATTGCAGTGGCTTCTCTTGTTGCGGAGCACGGGCTCTAGGCACGCGGGCTTCGGTAGTTGTAGCTCATGGGCTCTAGAGCGCAGGCTCAGTAGTTGTGGAGCACTGACTTACTTGTTCCACAGCATGTGGGATCTTCCTGGACCAGGACTTGAACCTGTGTCCCCTGCATTGGCAGGCGGATTCTTTTTTTTTTTTTTTTTTCTTTCAGGTGGATTCTTAACCAGTGCGCCACCAGGGAAGCCCAGTCATTGTTCTTTGATTTAGTACCAATTGGTAAAATTTTAGTAGTTTAGGAAACTCTGTAAAAAAAAAAAGGTTGTTAGTATAAAAGGCCTTAAGGGTGAAGATAATTCTCTTCTGTTATTAAGGGTAACCTGACAGGAGGTTCCCAGATTCTTAAATCTTGGCACTCTGGGAAAGAAGACTGTTGGGTGCTTCCTTGTGAGCTGTGGTTTGAAATTTGAATTTAGGGACATTTTAGTGTTTTTGGTACAGCCACGTTTCCTGCTCTGGGTTCTGCTTTGGTACTCATTCTGTGAAGCAGATAAATGCTGTCACTTTCATGCAGTAGAGGCTTTCTTTTGGGGAAGCATTTGGGAATTTCCAGGGCATTTCTGTGTCTTGTTTTCATGGTTGAAGATTTAGATGTGATTCTTGCATGTATGGCTATTTTTTTGCCTCTTGTGCTCCATACAAGTATGTCCCATATGCTTTACACATATTTACACACTCAGTCCTCTCAATACGCCTATGAAATAGGTATTATTATCCCTGCATTACAGGTGAGGAAACTGAGATTTATAGAAGAGAGACCTTAGGCAGATTACTTAAAATTCAACAAGACATGGAACTAGTATTTGAATTTAGATTTGCTGTCATTAAAGTCCTGTTTCTTCCACTATTATAGTATCTATATCACAGGATATACAGCAGTATCTTCCTAGCTTCATCTGGATGAGAGGCCCATTCAGATTTCTGAGGCCTGTCTGCCTGGAGGACGAAATACAAGTTTACTCAAGTGTGTTCATGAATTCCAGGAGGGGTTGATTTTGAATGATAATTTTTAAAAATTAATTAATTAATTAATTAACTTTTGGCTGTGTTGGGTCTTCGTTGCTGTGCATGGGCTTTCTCTCGTTGTGGTGAGTGGGCTTCTCATTGCGGTGGCTTCTCTTGTTGGGAGCATGGGCTCTAGGGTGTGCAGGCTTCAGTGGTTGTGGCACATGGGCTCAGTAGTTGTGGCTCGCGGGCTCTAGAACGCAGGCTCAGTAGTTGTGGTGCACGGGCTTAGTTGCTTTGCAACATGTGAGATCTTCCTGGACCAGGGCTCGAACCTGTGTCCCCTGCATTGGCAGGCGGATTCTTAACCACTGTGCCATCAAGAAAGTCCCTTGAATGATAAATTTTTATGTCTCTATAGCACTTAGCGGCATAGAGTTGTGTGCTACACAGTAGGAACTCAATGAAGATTAATGGATAAATTGCTTGAGTATGGAATAATGTAGTAATGTCACAGAATGGGTGAATGTGGGGTAGACAGGGTCTCTATCCGGTGGCTGAGTGGAGAAAACATCAGTCTGTGCTTATATTTATAGCTTGGATTTGTTGAGAGGGTGTGATTATGATGTTAGGTTTTTTTTTTTTTTTTTTTTTTTTTTTTTGCGGTATGCGGGCCTCTCACTGTTGTGGCCTCTCCCGTTGCGGAGCACAGGCTCCGGACACGCAGGCTCAGAGGCCATGGCTCATGGGCCCAGCCGCTCTGCGGCATGTGGGATCCTCCCGGACCGGGGCGCGAACCCGTGTCCCCTGCATTGGCAGGCGGACTCTCAACCACTGCACCACCAGGGAAGCCCATGATGTTAGGTTTTGGATGAATTGTTTTGATTAAATGTCTTGCACAATGCGTAAATATCTGTGGGTTGATATGTTGATGAATTTTGGGGATATTTTCACCTTGGGAGACAATTAAAATTTTTGGCTCGACACATTTTCTTCCCTCTCTGTGGTAGCAGAAGTGTATTCATTTTCAAAATTCTTCTTTAGCGTCATTTGGAATAGGTTGGCTGGTTTGGTTTTTGCTGCTGTGGTAAGAAGAACTGTGTTATAATTACCATCTCTGCTTCCTCTAACAGTTTTATGGATTTGCTTTGAAGAACCCTAAAAAAGAAGAAACTTTTATTGTGATAAATAGTTCTTCCAGAAGGATGTTTTATACTGGGTGATACTCTAAATGTGAAATCCCAAATAACCACATTTGAAAAAAATATCTCCAAGACTGAAATGGCCCCAGAAGCTCCCCCCTCCATTGTCATGGTAAATTATCAATAGATTGGCAAGGATAGAACTGAATTGGTGAGAGACTGAAACCTGAGATCATTAAGCATTTACATAGGAGCATTTAATTCCTCTGAATGAATTCAAGTCTCCTGACCCAGACAAATTACACCCCAGAGTTCTGAAAGAATTTTGGTATGATTATCATTTAGTCACTGTCAATAACCTGTAAGGAATCATAGAATTACCACAAAAGACATATTTTCAAGTCTGAGAAGAAGGTAAGAGCTCGACATATTCAAAATCTAGAATGGTTTATTAAGGATGTAGTATGAGGATTTAGAAGAGGAAACTGATTATTAGGAGCCAACACGGGCCCGCTAGGAATATGTTAGTGACTTAACTAACCACATTTTCTTTATTAAGGGAGTAGACTAGTAGAAAAGGGGAATACTGTCAGCTACCATTTTTTTTTTTACTTTTAATTTTATATTGGAGTATAGCTGATTAACAATGTTGTGATAATTTCAGGTGCACAGCTAAGCGACTCAGCCGTACATATACATGTATCCATTCTCCCCCAGACTCCCCTCCCATCCAGGCTGCCACGCACTTCCCTTGTGGTCAATTGGTTAAGAATCTGCCTTCCAGTGCAGGGGACGCGGGTTCGAACCCTGGTTGGAGAACTAAGATTCCCATGTGCTGCAGTGCAACTAAGCCTTTGTGCTGCAACTAAGACCCGACACAGCCAAAAATAATAAATAAGTAAATATTAAAAAAAAAAAAGAGTAAGGTAGGTTAACTCTTTAAAAAAACCCAAAAAACATTGAGCAGAGTTCCCTGTGCTGTACAGTAAGTCCTTGTTGGTTATCCTTTTTAAATATAGTAGTGTGTTCATGTCAATCCCAACCTCCCTAACTATCCCTTCTCTCCACCCTTGGCCTCCCCCACCCCCCATAACCATAAATTCATTCTCTTAAGTCTGTGAATCTGTTTCTGTTTTGTAAGTACGTTCATTTGTATCATTTCTTTTTAGATTCTGCATATAAACTATATCATACGATATTTCTCTTTGTCTGACTTTCACTCAGTATGACAATCTCAGTATGACAGTTTCATGAATATGGTAGCTCATGTTGGTAAATGAGCTGCCATGTTTTGATTCAAGAATGTTTTGAAGGGAATGATTAGGATATAGTTGGGAATAAGAGATTTGAGCTGTATGATGAAACAGGTGATGCAGGGAGTTCCCTGGCAGTCCAGTGGTTAGGACTTGGCGCTTTCACTGCCATGGCCCTGGGTTCAGTCCCTGGTTGGGGAAGTAAGATCCCGCAAGCTGCGTAGCGTAACAAAAAAAAAACCCAAGGGGGGAAAAGAAGAAACAGGTAATGTATAAGTGTAGAAGGGAGGTATGACTTAATAGCAACACAAAAATGTAAGGCTTGTAGTTGGCTGCAAGTTGGATTTATGGCAAAAGTGTGGTTTGGTTGACAAAAAGTTGTGGTTTTAGCTTTCATTAATAGATATTGTTGAAAGAGCGAGTGGATAGTGCTGTTTTTTTGTTTGTTTGTTTGTTTTTGATAGTGCTATTTTAAACGATATTAGACCACACCTAGGTAGAGTACTGATTTCAGTTCTAGGATCTAGGGTAGTGAGGGACCTGAAAATATCATATGAACTACATTCAAAGGAGCAGATTTGTTTTTTGACCAGTATATAGCTCTGACAGTAGCTCCCACAGAAGAGCTCCAGAAAAACTTGGAGATGGAGAAACGGCAGCATTGTTGGACTGCCATAGATTTTGATAGCACTCACTTGAATAAATGTAAATTTTGGCTAAGCAGGCAAAGAAGGGTATGAAGGTCATTCTAGGCAGAGAATAGCATCTACAAAAAGAATAAAGGCATGAAAAAGCATGCCATATTTGAGGAACTACAAGTGAGTTAGTACAGATAGTGTGTAAAGGGGAAGAGGAGGGTGGTAGGAGGTGAGACTGGGGAAATTGGCAGGTGCCTTATATGAAGGTGGAGAAACTGGAATCCGGGTGGATAAAAGTGATTGGCATAAGTCTTGATTGTATATTGAACCAGGCCTAGAATTCCAGGCTTTCTTGTGTCATTTCAAGAGCTCTCTCCCTCTTCCTTTTCTTTAGGTATGTTGTTTTACATTTACTTTAAAATAGTCAGGGCATGGCCTATGGTTATGAAAGGATTCTAAATAATCATACAAGACTATCTTTTACATTCTATAGCAAGCTAAAAAAACTGAAGAAAAGCTGTGACCTACAAGCAGTAGGTTCAGCTGTTAACTTTCCTAGTTATCAGTGCCAGATAATCGTTTTAACTTTTAGAGACAGACAGCCTATATTCTAGGTCATGCTAAAATCAAGAACTCTTTCTGCTTTTCCATGCTATTTGCTTAAAAGAGGGTTCTTTCTTTGCCTAGTTCAAATGATAGTTGCTTGAATGAACAGTTGCAGCTGTAGTGATCCAGCAGTTAACAGCTGTGCCAAATAGAAAATATGTTTATCAAGACCTTGTGGTAACTTTGCGTGTGACTGCGGTGTTTGTAGCTTATTGTTCCACTGACGGCAGGGTTGAATTTCAGCATGGGAAGCAGGTTTCTGAGGCCTTTCTGCTTGTTCCTTAGTCAGGGCTCTCTCTATCCAGGGTTGATATCCAGTCTGTATACTATATGTGTATGGCTAGCATTTGTCCTGATTGGTTGGTGCCCACATTGTACTGATTGTTAAATATTTTGAGAATCATGTCTAACTCTAACCATCCCTCTTTCCTGATCTTATGCCAGACCTGAAGTTTCTGTAATTTGTTTGTGGTTTATTCATACAGAGAAATTGCCTCTTTTTCTCCTCATGCTCTTAAACAATTTTATTTAAAAAATTCCTGGAAACAATTTTTTTTTTAATTATTAAAGGCCGTTATGTAGTATTTTCCTTTAAGTCCACTCATTGATTGGAAAGCTAGGTTCAAACATTAGGAGACAATTAAGGAAATTTGAACACTGACTAAGGATTCTTTTGGTCAAATTTTTCTAGGTGTATTAATAGTATTATGGTTATGTTAAAAGAAAAAAAAGGTCTTATTTTTTAGAGACACATGCCGAAATATTGTAGATAAAATATGTCAAGATTTGCTTTAAAATAATTTGGTATGGGGGTGTACAGATATAAAGTAACATTGGACATGCATTGATATTTGTTGAAACTGGATGATGGATACACGGTAATTCATTGTACTTTTCATAATAAAGAGTTAGAAAAAGCTTATGTATTTTAACCACCCCACATTTATAAAATTATAATTGGATTTTAAAAAATTCTCAAAGGTACATTATTGGCAATTATAACTTCTGATTGCCTTGCAATAATTAGAAGTACAACTTGGGGTTAATATGGGTATACCTCATTTTATTGCACTTCCTTTTATTGGGCTTCACAGATATTGCATTTTTACAGATTGAAGGTTTGTGGCCACCTTGCATGGAGCAAGTCTGTCAGCTCCATTTTCCCAACAGCATTTACTCACTTCATATCTCTGTGTCACATTTTGGTAATTCTGGCAATATTTTAAACTTTTTCATTATTATTGTATTTGCTCTGGTGATCTGTAATTAATGATCTTTGATGTTATTATTGCAAAAAAGATTGACTTGCTGAAGGCTTCAATGATGGTTAGCATTTTTTAGAATGAAGTATTTTTAATTAAGATATGTTGGAGACTTCCCTGGTGGTCTAATGGTTAAGACTCTGCGCTCCCAGTTCAGGGGGCCCAGGTTCAATCCCTGATCAGGGAACTAGATCCCACATGCCGCAACTAAGAGCCTGCATGCCACAACTAAAAGATCCCACACATGGCAAGGAAGGTCCCTTGTGCCGCAGCTAAGACCCTGCACAGCCAAATAAATAAATAAATCAAGAAAAAAAAGATATGTACATTGTTTTTTTAGACATAATACTATTGCACACTTACTAGACTACAGTGTAGTGTAAACATAACTTTTATATGCATAGGGAAACCAAAAAATTTGTGTGACTCACTCTTGCTGTATTGTGATATTTGCTTTATTGTGGTGGTCTGGAACCAAACCCATAATATCTCTCAGGTATGTCTGTACTTCAGCCAAAGGCAAAGAAATTTGACCTTTTAGTTTATATAATATTTTTATATAGTATAGCTTTTTGAAGTATTAAAAATGATGCCCCCCGGCTTCCCTGGTGGTGCAGTGGTTGAGAGTCTGCCTGCCAGTGCAGGGTACACGGGTTTGAGCCCTGGCCCGGTAGGATCCTGCATGCTGCGGAACAACTAAGCCCATGCACCACAACTACTTAGCCTGCGCTCTAGAGCCCGCAAGCCACAGCTACTGAAGGCCGCGCGCCTAGAGCCCTTGCTTTGCAACAAGAGAGGCCACCACGATGAGAAGCCCGTGCGCCGCAACGAGGAGTAGCCTCCACTTGCCGCAATTAGAGAGCGCCCGTCTGCAGCAACAAAGACCCAACTCAGCCATAAAGGAAGAAAGGCTTTGTGGGCTTCTAGTTGGGAGCCATTGGCTCTAAAAATTTTGATCAACCTTTTTTGTATTTACACTTCTTAACCCAATTGTAATTAATATTGTAATTGGGAATTTTTTCTTTTCCTATGTATGTTGCTTTAATGGTTAGATTGTATTCCAGTGCCTTAATATACCAAACTATCTTCTTCTTGTTAAGCATTTGCTTTTCTTCTTTTTCTTGCAGTTGTTAATAGCTCTACTATGAGAAATAGCTTTTTAAAAAAATGCTATTTGAGTGCTATTTTAGTGGGTGCCTTTTTTTTTTTTCCCCTGGTGCCTTTTGGGTGGTATTTTAGCGGATTTAGCAGGTCAAAGGGTATGGATATTTTTTTCTTTTTACAGCTTTTGTGATGTCGTGCTAGTTTGGTTGAGCTTCTTTCAAAGGTGTCACTTAGTGTGTTGGAACCATTTCAGTGTTTAATTCTCTGACTGCTATACCAAAGTTTTAAGGCAAATTAACAGTCTGGAAAAAAGGATAAATTTGGTTCTATTCAGAAGAACTGAGCTTTCATTGGGAACAGGGGGAAGGATGGGAATGTATTAACTAAATTTTGCCTTCAGTGAAGTCAGTTTAAGATACTGCCGTTTAGCTCAATTAGAGAGTTAGCTGCATAATAAAGGTGGCATTTGAATGAAGTCTTGAAGGATAGGAACAACTTAGACTTGATGTGAGTGGGGCAGGTAAAAGATAGATGAGCAGGGAGCTATGGGGAATGTTTAGGCAATGTCGAGTCATCCTGTTTGGCCATAACATATGCTATTTACAGCATGGTAATGGAAGCTAGGATTAAAGAGTTAGAGGAACAAGTAAAATAAACAAGAATATGCCAGACAGACTGTGTGAAAAATAATAGTGGGGGGAAAAAAAGAGAAATGATGGTATTTGACTGTAATAGCTTGAAGACTATCAGCTGCCACTATTGCTTCTATAAATAACTTGCAGGAAAATTGCTACCCTGTTAGTCATTCTGCTAGGGTCCTCATTTTAGCAGACCTATGATTTTCTAGGAAAAGTAGGATCAGTGTTTGTAGGGTTGTTGATATAAATGGAACTGATTAATTTTCATAGTCTATCCAGATAAGAGAATATGAGAGATGTAGAAGACAATGGACATTGAGAAGGTGGATAGAAAAAAACTGACATAGCGTTTACTCCTTGGGCTTTTTCTAAGAAGCTTTTCATCTAAAGCTTTGGCAACAGTGGTGGCTTTTAGTCTTGGTTTTCTTCCCGGGGCTGATAGAAAGCCCTAGCCTCATGAGTTCATGTTCCTCTTACTAAGCTCAGTTACTGGCAGGTTGGGCCCCCAGTTTAACCTCATTTTTTACTCTCTGTGGATCCCTAGTACCAAGAGAAGGCTCTGAGGGGCCGTCTTTGTCCTAACTGCTAAAGGGTATGGCAACTTGGAGATTGATGGTGCTTGGTGCAGTGAAAGGATCCAGGAGATTTGGGTTGCTTTAGTTGGGGAGGAACCCCTATTATGACCTGTGGCTTGAGGATACTGTTTTGTATCACAGTAGAGAACTTGGGGTTTTATGGCTTTTTAGCCTTCTGATGAAGATTACTTACTCTTACACCAAGATTTTACTTCTTGACTGCTCTAAATTTTAAAGTTCTAAGAGACATACACTCTAGTGTAGTATGTGTAAAGAACATTGGATGGGGTGTCTGGAGGGGTTTCTAATCCCATTTTGCCTTATACCCATTGGTGACTTATTATCTCTGAGCCAGTTTCCTTATCTGTAAAATCCCTCTGAGGGTTGTGGTGAAGCTTAATAAAATAATATACTATGTGAAAATGTTTTCAGTGAATTTCAGATAGTATATGTATTTTTTCATTTTTTGCATTCAAGGTTTCTCATCCTATATAATGCCAAGAGTAGAGGAAATGTGCAAGAGTAATGTGTGGATAATTGTGGAAAGTTTGGATTCATGAAATTGACCTTTTGAGGAGGAATGCTTTTCATTTTCTAAGACTTAAAGAAGATATAGAGAAAACTCTGACAGTGAGGGCTTTAAGGAAAAGATCTGTATTTTCCTCTTTGGAAATCTTTGCAAAAACACAGAGAAAGTGGGTATTGGGTGAGCAGAAATCTGAGAAGGAGGAAATTATCTTGAAATTTTATTTGTGAGGAGATAAATAAAATTTATCTTTAAATTTGTGCTTTACTCACTTGTGGCAATCTGGGAAGGGAGAACAATGCTGACTCAAGTTGGAAACTAAATCTAGAGCCTTGGTAGATTTTTCACTATAAGGTAGTACTGGATTATGAATTTCAAATACTTTTTCCTCCCAAGAGGGCTTTTAGTAACAAGGCAGGGAGTGATGGTTATTCTCCTTTTTGCTATCAGTGAATAATGTAGCTATGCAAATCCCTCTGTAGGTGATGAGTCAGGACTCCTACAGTTGTTTTGGCTTTGAGTTAAAGTTTTGTTCATTTCAGTTTTCAAGTACTGTGTTAATATTTTATAACTATTTTAATACATGTTTCTTTGGTTTAAAAGAACTATGTGATTAATATTAGTCTTCTAGTATTCACCTTTAAATTGGTGCATATAAATAGGAAGAGTTTTTTTTTTTTTTTTTTTTTAGGAAGAGTTTTTTTTTTTAATCCTTGTACTTTAATATTGTTAAGATATCTAAATTTTGCAGTATAGAAATTAGGAATTAAATTAGTATTCTAAATCCTAGTTTAAAAAAAAATCTCTACTAGCTCGAGAGAATTGTGCCATTAAGTTATGCATATTTTTTAGTGTAATCTCTTTATCTTGAGATCATACGTGCTCAAGGTAGGCAATATAGAAAGTAGATAAAAGCATAAAGAAAAAAATAGCAATCACCCATAGTCCAGCCTTCTAGAAGTAACATAACCATGTTTAATATTTTGTGTATTTCTTTCCATAATTTTTTCTGTGTTGAATTACTTAAAAATATATTGTAATGCACCCCAGTGTTCATAGCAGCACTGTTTACAATAGCCAAGACATGGAGGCAACGTAAATGTCCATTGACAGAAAAATGGTTAAAAAAGATGTGGTATATACACACAATGGAATCATAGCCATAAAAAAGAATGAAACAATGCCATTTGCAGCAACATGGATGGACATAGAGATTATCATACTAGGTGAAGTCAGTCAGACAAGGAAAGACATATCCATACAATGGGCTTCCCTGGTGGCGCAGTGGTTAAGAATCTGCCTGCCAATGCAGGGGATATGGGTTTGAGTCCTGGTCTGGGAAGATCTTACATGCTGCAGAGCAATGAAGCCCAAGTGCCACAACAACTGAGCCTGCGCTCTAGAGCCCGCAAGACACAACTACTAAGCCCACGTGCCTAGAGCCCATGCTCCACAACAAGAGAAGCCACTGCAATGAGAAGCCCGCACACTGCAACGAAGAGTAGCCTGTGCTCGCTGCAACTAGAGAAAGCCTGCATGCAGCAACAAAGCCCCAATGCAGCCAAAAATAAATAAATAAAAATTTTAAAAAAGAAATACCATGATATCACTTATATGTGGAATCTTAAAAAATGATACAAATGAACTTAATTACAAAACAGAAAGGGACTCCTAGACATAGAAAACAAACTTATGGTTACCAAAGGGGAAAAGGTGGGGGTGGGGGGAGGGATAAATTGGGAATTTGGGATTAACAGATACACACTACTATGTATAAAATAAACAACAAAGACTTACTGTATAGCACAGGGAACTATATTCAATATCTTGTAATAACCTATAATGAAAAAGAATCTGAAAAAGTATGTATATGTGTAGATATATATAACAGTCACTTTGCTGTATACCTGAAACATTGTAAATCAACTATACTTCAGTAAAAAATATATATTATAAGCAAACTGTCATTTTTTTGCAATTTATGGGAAATCTATGTTATAGGTACTTATCTATATTTTTTGCTTCTTTTAATGTTCTTCTGATTTAAAATTTTTATATGATTTTTCTTATCATGTCATTTTATTTTTTGAGGTAGGTAGGACAGAAATCACAAAATTAAATAAAATACCATTATCTTCAGGATGTCTTAAGCTCTGTAGGGTAAGGTACCAAGTTTCATCTGAAATCACATTCACAGGGCTTCTTGAGGGCTTTAACTGTGCCTCTGTTTCCTTTCCTTTTATTTGTACATGATCATATCTAGTTAGGAAAACTGTGTTAATCTTCATTACTCTCTATATTTCTTCTCTTTGAGATTTGCAACATCTGAGAGATTCTTTTTGTTATAGGAGTATGTTGTGGTTTGACCCTTGGGTGAAACCTGTAATGGATACTTTGAAGCAGTGGCTTATGGTAGTTTTTGGTTCACAGATCCCTTTGAGAATCTTACACAAACTATGGATCCTTGCTCTAGCTCAATCTGGATCATTTGAAATCTTGGCTTGCTAGGCCTATTGCACAGCTAGTACCTTAGGTTGTCCCTTTATCTTGGAGTTATACTTTGTGATACTTCTCTTGTGATAGATCCAGTTTGCTGCACATCCCATATATACATCTTTCTTGGTTAATTTTAGTTTTGGCAGAGACCTTTTAAATTTCCACAAGCTTGTTGTTGTTTGTCTTTTTATTTTTTTTAAAAACAACTTTATTGAGATATAATTTACATACCATGAAGTCCATATCCCCCCACTGTAGGCAACTACAAATGTATTTTCTGTCTTTGATTTGCTTATTCTGGACATTTTGTTTAAATGGGATATAATTTTTAAAATCTTTTAAATAAACTGTTTTAGAATAGATTTACATTTATAGAAAAGTTGTGAAGATAGTGCAGGAAGTTCCTATATACCCCACATGCAGTTTCCCCAATAGTAGTATCTTAACATTCAGTATGGTACATTTGTCACAATTAGTGAGCCAATATTGATACATTATTATAATTAAAGTGTGGGTCTGTTTTCATCCACTGTGCTGGATCGTTGGAGTGTACTTGTGAATTTGGGAATTCATGCTCTTCATTTCTGGGAAATTTTATTGAATTATTTTGTTGATAAGAGCTTCCCCTTTATTTTCTCTGTTCTCTCTTTATGGGATTCTATTATTTGGATATTAGACTTAGTGGACTGACTCCATACTTTATTCATATTTTCTTAGTTTTTGCATAACTCTCTTTCTGTCCAGTATTCCCCATTCAGGATACCATATTATAAATAGTCGTTATGTTTGTTTAGGCTTCTTTTAGCTGTAACCTTTTCTCAGGCTTGTTTTCTTTTTGATGACATCAGCAGTTTTGAAGAATATTGGTCAGCTGTTTTGTAGAATGTCCCTCAATCGGGATGTGTGTGATGTTTTTCTTCATGATTAGACTGGGGTTATGGTTTTTTGAGAGGAAGACTACAGAGGTAAAGTGTCATTTTCATCATATTATATCAGGAATACATACATACTCTCAACATGACTTATCATTGTTCATGTTTATCTTGATCTCCTGATAGTGTTTGTCAGATTTTTCCAGTGTTTGTCAGATTTGGTAGCGTTTGTCAGATTTTTCCTATGAGCAGCCCATCCTTAAGGAGTGGGGAGTTATTTTCCACCTCATGATCTCTGGCTATGCATTACATCTAAGAATAATGCACCAAGGGGCTTCCCTGGTGGCGCAGTGGTTAAGAGTCTGCCTGCCAATGCAGGGGACACGGGTTCAAGCCCTGGTCTGGGAAGATCCCACATGCTGCAGAGCAACCAAGCCCGTGGGCCACAACTACTGAGCCCACGTGCCACAGCTACTGAAGCCTGCGCACCTAGACCCGGTGCTCTGCAACAAGAGAAGCCACGACAATGAGAAGCCCGTGCACCGCAACGAAGACCCAACACAGCCATAAATAAATAAATTAGTTAATTAAAAAAATAAATTAAAAAAAATAATGCACCAAGAAGCTGATTGGGATCTCTGTGTTCATAGGTGGGATTTGGTTACTGAGAGGTTCACTATGGAATGATTTGGCTATGTAGTTTTTCCCCTGTACCATCAGTATCTCTAGGTCTTTTTTCTTGTGCTGGTCGGGTTTACATAAAATGCTCCTTCAGGTCTCTGCCTTGAGGGCATAATCCTAGCTGCTAACTTTCTGAGAGCCAAGTAGTGGAAGAGCACTGAGGGTCTCAATGTTCAGTATGTAAATCTTCTCTTATTTCCCTATTTTTAGAATGATACCCTTGCTCTCAGCTATGTCTGTGGTTTCTCAGCTGTTAATGCTTGATAACTGTACAATCCCAAGTATAGACACCCATTCTTCTTCTTCTTATTTTTAATTTATTTTTTTTGGCTGCAGTGTGCGGCATGTGGGATCTTAGTTCCCCAACCAGGGATTGAACCCATGCCCTCTGCAATGGGAGCGTGGAGTCTTAACCACTGGACTGCTAGGGAAGTCCCTTCTTTTTCTATTTTTAATTGAGATATAATTGACATATAGCAATGTATTGTTTTAGGTGTACAACAATGATATATGTATATATTGTGAAATGATTACATAATGTCTAGTTAATATCTATCACCATAGCTATAAGTTTTTTTTTTCTTGTGATGAGAACTTTTAAGATTTACTCTCTTAGCAGCTTTTAGATATACAATACAGTATTGTTAACTATAGTCACCATGCTGTACATTACAGCCCCAAGACTTATTTATCTTATAACTGGAAGTTTGTAGCTTTTGACCACCATCACCCATTTGCCCTCCCCACTCATTCTTTTATTTATCCATTGTAAAGAATAAACTTTGTTTTCTTCTTGAATGGAGGAGGCCAGATGGAGTGAAAAATGTATGGGGTGGGGTGGGGTGGGCTGGGTGGTCCAGCTGGTTCAAAATTGAGATATAATTCATGTAACATAAATGTGGCATTTTGAAGTGTACACTTCAGTGGTTTTTAGTGTATTCACTGTGTTGTGCAGCCATCACACTATCTAGTTCCAGAACACTTCCATCATCCCAAAAGGAAACTGCATACCTATTAGCAGTTAGTCCCCTGGCAACCACTTTTTGTTTCTGTAAATATGCCTATTCTGGGCATTTCATATACATGAAATTATACAGCATGTGGCCTTTTGTGTCTGGCTTCTTTAACTTAGCATAATGTCTTCAAGGTTCATTTGTGTTGCGGGATGTAACAGTACTTCATTTCTTTTTATGGCTGAATAATGTTCCATTGTGTAGTTACACAACATTTTGTTTATTCATGAGCTGATGCCAGCTGGTTCTTAAATAGACTTTCAATCAATTCTTCTGTTTTTAGCCCCATCATAATCCCTACTTCATAAGTACCTGATGCTACAAGTTCCTGAGCTTTTTGGAGGTTATGTTGTATCTCAGTTTTCTCAAGTCTACTGTCAGTAATGATTCATCCATCTGCTTCCCAGCTTCTAAAATTTTGTTGCTATTATCTTCACTTTCATTCTATAGGTTTATGCTTCCCCACCTCTACTACTGTTTTAGTGGGATTTTGGGAAGAGACAGGCAGTAGAGGGAGAACTAACGCATGCCTAGAGCTCACAATTTGAAAGGTAGAATTTCCACGCTTGGTCAGACTGTAGGCCCAGCAGTCATTAAGTCATGGAATGATCGAGCTGGAAAAACCTTTACTGATCACCAACTAGTTCTCTGCTTCTTAATCTTTCAGTTGAGGAAAGTGAGACCCACAAAACTCAGTAAGTTGTTTAGGATCATACAATTAGTAGCCAAGGTGGGACCTTGACCCTCTCTCCTCCCTTCCAGGCTAGTTGTTTACACTTAATTTAGGCTGCTTATTTTAAAATTTGGTATTGAGGAGAGCGTGGGGACCATCGCTCATATTTGTCCTCTGCTATTTCTTACTTAGAGATTCCAGTCCAGTGGGTTTGCCTAAGCCCAGTTTTCCGGAGGGCCCAGCTTATAGAGAAAAGTGCCTGTGTATACACACGTAAAGCCTCTGGGAGCCCTCACTCTATTTAGAACAGTATGTGTATTTCCATCTCACAGGACTGGGTTCGTTAAACTGGTCTGATAGACCGTGAATTTGAGAGCTTTTTGCTTTCCCCACTAAACACAGCAAATTACATATCTTAGTTCAAGATGTTAGCTCAACAAATGTGTGCCCTGCAGGGTATTCAGCTGGGCTGAAAGGGAGGCAGTGTCTACACTTGATGTCTTGCTACCAAAGTTCTGTCTTAGCTATGGTTTGGAGCAGTCATCTCTGGATAGGTTCTCAAATCTCAGTCTCTTGTTAAAATCAGGTACATGAGCAGTTCAGCCATTTTAGGAATACTAGGTTCATGAGTTGGACTAGGTGTGGTGCCTGGATGATATCAAGCAAGAGGCAAAGCATCAATAAAAGTAGTGGCTGTATACACAAATCTAAAGTTATCTGACAAAGAAAATATGTTGAGAAAGAAAGTGAACAAATCTTCCTCAGGGGAACACATAGGAGTAACAGATGGTTTCTATTGCTCTTTCATTGAAAAGCCTGGTAAATAGCTTTCCTGGGTTAGATAGTGCCTTAGAAGAGGTCTTGTGGCTTGTCCAGGGTGGGGGCAGCTCACTATCTACATTCTGGATATTTGTTTGTAAGTGTCTGACTCCTGAGCACCACAGTCATCTTGGTGATGTGGGCCAAGGTATAGGCTGTTTCTTCAAGGAGCAGTTTACCTTCTTCACTTTATGCTGCAGGAGCTGTGAATTTACCTCGATTGTATGTGTACAAGAGAGGAAGAAGACAGTGATGAGGGCAGTGTAAGATGGCTTTCTTTAGCTACCAGAACTCTGCTTGCTAGTCTTACTGTGTGTTTTAAAGCTGTCTCTATTTAAAAAGTGCTGATATTAATGAAGTAGTCATCTAAAAGTAATAACAAGGTTAATTTAGTTAGAAATTTGCATTCCCTTTTCTTACTACATTGTGCCCTCTTAGTCAAAGATGACAGAAGATGATCTCTGATTTGTACAGGGGTTCAGAAATTATCTAGAAGACAAGCAGAATTGAAATGCTGGGGCAACAAATGAATTGAAGATAAAACCAGCTGGTTTTCAATGTGAACTGAAAACCCAAGTATGAGTTGGTAGTGATACTATTCTGATGTGCAGTCAGTTTCAGAAACGTTTGTAATAGGAGAAATACAGTGATGTCTTTTAATGCAGGAAGGAAATTGATTATAGCATGAGTAGCACTGAATTGATGGCCAGTGACACTAACGGGATCAATTGTAGGACATCCCAGGATGCCAGTATGCAAAGGATAGCATAATAACCTGGTTATATCCATTCCCAGAGGAAAAAATTTCATCATTCTTGCTGTAGATAATGTGAACTAGACCTTGTAGGATTGCTGTTGATGTGGTGAGGTGAGGCAGTTTATGTGACACTTCTGTCTTGGGCCTGGAGAGAGGGATAGTTAAGCTGCCTTCAAAGAGCTCTGTCCAAGGTATAGCTTTGAATGCTTCAATTGTGTTGCCTGCAGCCTCTGCTTTAAAACTTTGGCAGGTTGTTAAAAACATTAAAACACTTTTTAAAAATTAAAAATATACTTTTTAAATACATTAAACTTTTTATTTGACATAATTGTAGATTCATAAGCTGTTGTAAGAAATAATACAGGGAGATTACCCTGTACTCTTTACCCAATGGTAACATCTTAAAAAACTACAGTATACTGTCACAACCAGGATACTGACATTGATATAGTCAAGATACAGAATAGTTCATCACCACAAGAATTCTTAGGGCTGCCTTTTTATAGCCACCCTCCCCCCGTCCCTGACCTTTGGCAACCACTAACCTGTTCGTTTCTATAATTTTGTCATTTCAAGAATGTTATATAAATGGAATCATACAGCATGTAACCTATTGGGATGGGCTCTTCTTACTCTTGTAGTGCAGGTCTGCAGCAATGAATTCTCTTAGTTTTGCTTTACTTGCAGTTGTTTTAATTTTGCCTTCATTTTTGAAGGATTTTTGTTTGTTTATAGAATTCTAGGTTGACAAGGCCTTTTTTTTTCTTTTTTTTTAGTGCTTGTAAGGTGTTGTTCCGTGTCTTCTAATCTCCATTGTTTCTGTTAAAAAGGCAGTAGTAATTTCAATAATTTTTTCTTCTTTAATGTATTTTTTTTCCCTCTGGCTCCATTCAAGATTTTCTCCTTAAAATTTTTTCTCTCTTTTTTTTCAAAAATTTGACTGCATATGATTTTCTTGGTATTTATCCTGCTTGGGATTCAGCTGAGCTTCTTGACTCTGTAAATTTATATCTTTTACCAAATTGGGAAAATTTTGATCATTATTTCTTCAAATATTCTTTTTTGCCTCATTTGCTCTCCTTTCCTTTGGGGCTCCAATTATATGTATGTTAGACTTGCTGCCCCACATAACTTTGGGTCCCCCCCACCCCCGACCCCCTTTCTCTCACTAATCTTTTTTCTCTCTGTTCTTCAGATTGGTTATTTTTTGGTTGACCTGTTTTTAAGTTCATTAATTCTTCTGCATCTCCAATCTGCTGTTAAGCCCATCCACTTAATTATAGTGTCTATTTCGTTGTTCTGTCTTTTCATTCATTATGAACATTGCTGTTTTAAATCCTTGTCTGCTAATCCCAATATTTGGATCAATGCAAAGTTGTTTACTTTTGATTGACTCTTCTCTTGAGAATGGGTCATGTTTTTCTGTTTTTTTATATGCTGAACAATTTTAGATTGTGTCCTTGACATTATGTACGATATGTTGTAGAGACTCTGGATTCTGTCACCTTCCTCCAAAAACATTGAATTTTGTTTGTTCTGTTTCCCAGCAGTGAGCGGCCGCTTAAATCTCAGTTCAGTTCTGTTAGCCCTAACCTAGCTGCTTGGGATCTGTTCCATGCACGCATGGTTCAGGGATCAGCCAGAGATTTGAGCAGCGTTTATACACAGAGTTAGGGGCACCCCCTCTCTGGCTCTCTCTGGAATTTCCTTCCCTTGCTTCCCAGCTGTTGTGGTTGCCTTTAAATTCTGTCCTCCGGTTCCTTAAGCTAGTATAACTATGGATTTTTATCCGAATTTTAGCCACCTCTCATGGCATAGACTGGGACCTGCCTAGCCAAAAGCCATGAAAAGGGGACATTTATCCAGTGTTGTTACCTTTTTCTAAGAGTTGACCCTCCATCTGCGTTCATAATCTGCCTGCTTTTCATTTCTAGTACCTTCAGGTAGTTGTTTTTTATATTTTGTCCAGAGTTCATAGTTATCTGCCAGAGAGTTGGTCTCGCTGGAAGCAGAACTTCCATCAAACTAGATATAAATTATTCTGTTGACAAAGTCAGTTTTTGTTGTTTTTTGTGTGTTTTGTTTCAGTTTCACAGATATTTATATTATCCTCCCTATCTCCTCCAAGGGACCAGATATAAAAATGTCCTTAGCTCTTTTTTTCTTTAATATTTATTTAATTTATTTATTTGGTTGTGCAGGCCCTTAGTTGCAGCATGTGTGCTCCTTAGTTGTGGCTGGCGGGCTCCTTAGTTGCGGCATGCGAGCTCTTAGTTGCGGCATGCACGTGGGATCTAGTTCCCTGACCAGGGATCGAACCCAGGCCCTTAACCACTGCGCCACCAGGGAAGTCCGTTTTTTTTTTTTTTTAACTTCAAATTTTATGTAAAACTCCTTTAGTGTATCCAAACTCTGATTACTGATAGGTTTAGAAATTGAAATATTCATTTTATTTGGTATATCTAACCCAAGATGTAGATATAACAGATGTGTCCCATAAACAGTTTCCCAGGAAATGATGGTTACTTTTATTGTGCTTGAATCTAAGCTAGCACTGTGATCTGGAGAAGCTTTGTGTGGTTCAACATAAACCAGGTTGAGATTTAACCATATTGGGTCTTTCTCAGGTAGCTGTTTGGGTACCTACCTTTTCATATCTGCTCTACCATTTAAAAACACAGATGTAATAAATTTAATATAAATGTACAACTTGGAGATCTTGTTGAACATTTTCTGATGACCTTACAGAGGACTTCAGACAGAAGTTTTGAGGATATTTTTTTTCTTTTTTAACTTGTTGACATGTATGTATGAAACAATCAACATAGGTGTCTCATGATAAGAAAGGAGAAAATAATGATTTTAATTTGGGTCATCATCAACCTAGAAAGCAGTTATTTAGTAGTATGTGTATTTTATTTTAGATTGTATGAAAACCTGCCCATTTAGGTTAACGTTTGAGTGGTCAAAATATTTCTGCCCAAATTAGGATAAACATTTGGAGCTGTGGTTTTTAACTTTTTCGAGTCATGAAATCCTTTGAGATCTGATAGAAATTGTGTTCTCTCCCCAGAAAAATGCAAATGTCTTCATACAAAAATTTGTAAATTATTTCAGAGAGTTTAGGGGTTCCTTTGAAGCTTCTCAGCATAAGCATCCCTCATTCAGGGTTATTCAAATCAAGCTAGTACCAACAGGCTAATAGCAATACAAATACCAGTTTGTTTCTGGCCTGGCCAGAGCAGAACAAGTAAACAAAGAACCTATTAGAAGTCCTTATAAGGCATGCGGGCTTTAAAAAAAATCTGTCGTGATTTTATCTGAACTGTACTTTCCAGGGAGCAAATTCACAAAGACAGACTGATACCTAGTTGACTAATTTTTAAGTTGCCGTTAGAATTGGGCCTTAGTTTTGATATTCAAACCTGCTGACATTTGTGTTGGGCAAATAATTAGTTGTTGTTTCTAGGACAATAGGACAGTAGTTGTTGTGATGTCATATTCCTGATATTGTCTGAATTTCCAAAGGTCTAAATAATTGAGGATTTATGGGACCTGTGACACATGTGTAGGTTTCAGGAGGTGGGGCTATGTAGATGTTCCTGAGGCAATAAGTCTCCATTGCTTATTCTCAAAAAACTCAGCCCTCAGTAAATGATGAGAGATTGAATTGTTTTTTTTTTTTTTTTTAGATTGAATTGTTTTAACAAAAAGATTTTAGGTTTGTGATCTCCTTCCTCTATTACTTTCTGACACTTCATAGGGTGATTATAATGAACAACGATTATTCTCAGGGCCTTCATACCTCTTCTTTATACATCTTCTTTCCCCTTGCAGTGAAAAGACTATGTTCCTGCTACTGGTCCAGTCTAATACACAGAAGGACTTTTGTCTGAGATTGGCACTCTCTTCTGTGCCTTTACTCAGAACCTGACTCTTTAACAAGACTTCTTTACTCAGCTTGTTTAAAGAAGGAGCAGGAGGTAGAGAGGTAGTGGTGGGGACAGAGGATCTGAAGGCCAGTTCTCCCTGTGATTCATAGCTTCCCCCACCTCTTTGTCTACACTCCAGGTCAGCTCATCATGTTTACTTCTGGCTCCATTCTACATCTCACTGGTTGTTTAAAATTCTCCCCCTAAATAGTCCCCTGTTCCATCCTTTGAATGCTCTTCATGTCTTAGGGGGCACCTTGTAGCCATCTTAGGAAAACATCTTTCTCTAAAGGCTTCCGTATAGGACATTGCTAACTGCTGTGATTCCTGTATATGTTCAAATATTTCGTGGTTTTTACTGAGGGGATTTTCTAGCCTACTAAGGAAGAAATGAGCAAACTGACAATTAAAAATAAAGAAGCTTAGGAGGAAGAAATAGTTATCTTCTCTCAGAACTGAATGCAGTTTAAAAATACATTCTGAGAATGTCAGACTGTAGACAAGATCTTATGTCAGCTGCTTGTTGTTTAATTACTTTCTACAGTGAGTGCAGGCTTGCCATGGGTGGGCTCTTTGCACTCTTTGCAGGTGTTAGTGAAAACTCTGAGACTAGCTCAACGTAGCTGTAGGGCTTTGTTGCTACTGGTATTACCAGCTGCCGGCTGATTTTGCCAATTTTATTTAGTGAAGATTATGAAATGTATTTTGAGAGATGAAATTTGCTAGAAAAGAGTTTCAGAAAAATCAATTTGGAAGAAGGGATTAGAAATTAGAGGAATTGAGTTGTGGAACTTGCTTTACTAACAGAAAGAAGGTTGGGTCAGAAGTTGAAAATTATGAATAAGTGGGCTTCTGATGATGATGGTGGACAAAACCTGAGATAAAATGGAAGTGAAGGT
The DNA here is from genome assembly GCF_011762595.2 of Tursiops truncatus. Taxonomy (NCBI): domain Eukaryota; kingdom Metazoa; phylum Chordata; class Mammalia; order Artiodactyla; family Delphinidae; genus Tursiops; species Tursiops truncatus. The sequence continues at coordinate 62,471,600 of NC_047041.1, read as the reverse complement.
TTTAATTGTTAAAAGCAATAACTCTCTGACTGGAATCATTATTAGTTTCTGGAACAGGTGCCTTAGAAGTAATATAATATAAACTCTGTTTTAAACTTTCAAGGTGCCTCTGGGATGATTTAGAGTGAAGGACTATCTGACTTTAGGTTCATCCCAGTCTTGTGTTGGTGAGGAGTGCATCTTCCTTAATAATCACTAGCCCCTTTGGGTTCTAAACCAACTTATAAAAACTTTAGTTGGAACAGAATGTATTCTATCAACTAGAGCCTGTGAACAGGATCCTGTGCAAGTGTGCTCTGAATGGATAGACCACATAAGCTTGAGCCTCCCAGATAATAACCTTCCTGGGAAATTGTTATTTGTGTATGTTATTTTTCCTATACGTTTAATGGAAAGGTCTTTGAGGATGGGTGTTTCATCTGGTTCATCTCTATCCTCCACAGTACCTAAGGCCCTTGTATAACATGATTACTCAGTAAATAGATATAGAATTCAATTGAATTGTCCTTGATCATGCTTCCCACATATTTTTCCATGATGCCTACTAAATTTATTTGTTCAAAATATTTAGGTGCATTTAATTTGTTCCCGTCTCCCTAATCCCTTGGGAAAAGCAGTATTTGGGTGGTATACTTTTAGAAAAAGCACTAGTGGCTTTATAGTAATTTAATACCTGTTGAGCTCTTCATCCCATTATACTATTTTGTAGTGTTTTTCAAACTGTGAATCGTGACCATTAGTAGGTCTGCAGTTAGCCTTTTTGGTTTTAATGATATAGAGTAGAAATTATGAGAACACATTCCATATAGTAAGGGTATTTTTTTGGTGAAATTTTTGTTTTAAGTAAATTTATATATATTAATATATATCATGTGTGTGTTTATTGCTTCATGATATAAACTTTGTTTCATACTGGGGTCATGGTCAAAAAAATTTGAATAACATTGCTTTATTGTAATACTATGTTATTTCATTTATCATATAGCATTATGCCAGTACATACAGGCTTCTAAAGCCAGGGATGGTGCCAGCTCTTTCATTTCAAGTACAACTGAAGGTAAAAACAAAACAAAATTGAGAACACCTAAAGCATTCTGGCGGCTCTTATATAAGTCTCTCCAGTGGCATTTTGTACCCTTTGACCTAACTTTCTTATGCCTTTTTCGACCAATAGATTTTTTCATATTTGTATCCCTCTAGGTGGTGGGTTCTTTGATTCTTCCACTTTTCTCTTCAGTGTTCTTATTTCAGTATGCTCTAATGTTTTTAGGAGGGGGAAGGGGGAAACAAAGGAGAATTTCAGAAATTTCAAATGATTCTCAATTGACAAAATAGCTCATTGGATTTATCCTGAAATCTGCTTTCTTAATGTTCTTGAATTTTTTAATCCCCTTTGTATTTTTTCAGAGATCATAGAAATGCATACTTTATTTTGAATTTAAAATAATTTATGCTTTTATGATGTTATTAGTTGACTTTAAGCAAAGGAAATGTAGCTTTTAGGGAAAAAAAAATGATGGATATAATCCTTCATCTTTCCTTGTGCTTTCTCCCCTCTCCTCCCAAGAAGATTGTAGTAATGATTTCATTTTAAAGAAAAGCCAGGGTAGCTAACAGTGTCCAGTATTAACCGTGCTAAACTTTTCCAGCTTCTTACTGATCTAATAACTATAATACCTTTCCTGTTCTTAGATGGTTGGCATACTAACCCTTTTGCCTTCATTTCTGTACCTTGCTGGACTACCAAGCTCAGATATTCATAACCTGTGGTTTCAGGGGACTTTGTGGAGATGACTTGCTTCATTCTTTTTCTTGCAGGAGAAAATTTTGAGCAGACACCATTGAGACGAACATTCAAGTCTAAGGTCCTTGCACGATATCCTGAGAATGTGGACTGGAATCCCTTTGACCAAGATGCAGTGGGAATGGTTAGTATTTGTTAGCTATAAGTGTCAGATAATTTACAGAGTAATTCACAGTAGGATTGTGAGTTCAGACTATGGTAGCAGTGGTTCCACCAAGTATCAGTAACTTCTTACATGCATATTGTTTGTGATTCTGCATTTTGATCACTATATCAAATATTTGGAATATATCAGATATACCAAAAGTCACAAGGTGCTTCTGTTGAGTCAGACAAATACATAGTATTGGGTCAGTGAACTTTTTTTGTGAGATTGAGCTATTGGTTGCATATAGCATTGCTTTTACACAATAAGTGAGGTTTAAAGCAGTTTTCATCTGTATTGTATATATCTGAGTAATATGATCGAAATGGGTGTTTTTGTTTTATTATAATTTTAGATAGGGCAGCATTTTAAATTTGTAGACGAATACTACCATGAATAAGCTAACGTTTGTTGAGTATTCACTTTGTGCTAGGCACTGTGATAAGTATTATACATGAATTAACTCATTTAATCCTCACAATACCCCTTATGTAGATAATATTAAGTAAACACACACAGACACATATTTTATGGGTGAGGAAACTAAGATCCAGAGAGGTTAAGTAATGTGTTCAAGGTCATAATGGCTAAGGAGCAGTTGAGCAAGCTTAAATACCATAGTCTGTTTCCAGAACTCTGCTCTTAACCATATCTTTGTACTGCCTCTGTTACTTTTTAATAGCTTTTTGAGGATGATCTTGTTTGATGCATGCAATAACCCTGTGAAGTATGCAGAGTAAACTGTATTATCTTCATTGCAGAGTAAACTGTATTATCTTCATTTCACAGGGGAGGAAACTGAATTGTAGAGAGCCTCAAGTTTTTTGACTCCTAGTCCAGTGCTTATTTCCTTTTAACATACTATATTCTAGAAACACTTAGGCTTTGAGAAGTCAAGTTCAAGGGTAATGGATATACCATAATATAGCTCCTTGTACTTGTTAACCCAGGCTCCTCTTAGTTCCTTAGCCAGGTTTGTGGAAAAGTGGAAAATGGAAACTGATTGATTCAGGTCAGTTAGATTAGCTACCCAAGTTTCTTTATATAACCCATCTGAGTTAAAGTGAAAAAAGTGCATCTTTATCCTAATTATGTCATCTCCTTGCATTACATGAAATGAACACCCTTTTTTTTTTTCTATGAAAAGAGAAGATTTTATTGATGACAGAATCTTGTGAGCTGATAGAATCTAAAACTTTGTTTATTTTTAGGTATGAAGTTGCATCTGTCTGGTTTTTAGATATATTTCTAGCATCATCTCCTAATACATGCTGTCATGCTTAACCACCTACCTAAATTCTCCAAGTTTTCTTTTACCTCCTTTGTGCATTTTCTTCATGCCCCCGAAATACCCTTCTTTCTCTTATCTACCTGATGAATCCTAGCATAAGCTCATCTCTGAAGCCTTTTCTGATGAAGGCTGAGACTGAGTTGTTTGTTCTTTGTTCCTCTAGCACTTTGTGTATATTTCTGTATAGCCTTGATAAATGCATTATAATTTTAGTTACTTGTGTGTCTTAGAATGGGAGGTCTTCAGGGCAGATATTTTGCTGTGTTGGTCTTATATCCCAGGCACCCAGCACAGTAGGTGCTCTTTAAGTAAATAAGTAGTGATGGTGTTCTGAGAAGAGGATAAGCAGTGAGTGTTCTCACCAGTTGTTTCCTTGTGTCTTTTGCAGCTATGCATGCCCAAAGGGCTGGCATTCAAGACCCAGGCTGATCCCAGGGAGCCTCAGTTCCATGCCTTTATTATCACAAGGGAGGATGGCTCTCGGACATTTGGGTTTTCCCTCACATTTTATGAGGAGGTGACTAGCAAGCAGATCTGCAGTGCAATGCAGACCCTCTACCACATGCATAATGCTGAGTATGATGTCCTCCATGCTCCCCTTGCTTATGGCCGAGACCACAGTGACATGGAGGATGGTGAAGGCACTCCTGGGACCAAGCTGCAGCGCTTCAACTCCTACGACATTAGCCGGGATACGCTCTACGTCTCTAAGTGCATTTGCCTCATCACGCCCATGTCCTTCATGAAAGCATGTCGGAGTGTGCTGGAACAACTTCACCAGGCAGTCACTTCACCTCAGCCCCCTCCACTGCCCCTAGAGAGCTACATATACAATGTACTCTACGAGGTGCCACTCCCACCTCCTGGCCGGTCCTTGAAGTTTTCTGGGGTCTATGGGCCAATTGTCTGCCAGAGACCAAGTACCAATGAGCTTCCCTTATTCGACTTTCCTGTCAAAGAGGTCTTTGAACTGCTTGGGGTGGAGAATGTGTTTCAACTTTTTACTTGTGCCCTTCTGGAGTTTCAAATCCTGCTCTACTCACAGCGTAAGTCAGTGCTTGCTAGAGCTCTCTCCCTTCATAGGGCCTCTCTTCTTTCCATATCAGATACAGTAGGGCTGACTGTAAAGGACAAGGGCTGTTACAGTTTGAGCAAAACTCAGATCTTTTGCAGGTAGGTGCTGGATGGCAAATTAATGGAACATGAGAGGTCTACCATTTCTAATTGGCTATCATCGTGGCCTTTTGCTGGGCACTCCAGTCTGGGAGGGGAACCCTGCCTCCTGACATCTGATAGATGCTGAAAAGAGGAGGCAGGAGTTGATGGTCATGGGAAATTGACTTTCCATCAGTTTTGTTCTATCACTCTGCAGAGTTATTTCTGCCCCTTCCTCAGCCTGACAATAACGATGATCCTTCCTATATTTGAGAAAATATATTTGAGAAAATGAGGATGTGTTGCTTTTTTCTGTTGTTTGTTTGTTATAACTGAATTGTTTTTATAAATGAGAGGTTAAGTGATGGTGAGCAGGAGATTTGGACAAAACAGTAAAATAGAGCAGAAGGAAACAAATGTTTATTAAAGGAGCCAGATAAGTAACATAAAATTCATTCATTCAGTACATGTTTATTCAGAATCTGCTGTGTGCCAGGAGTTATTCTAGGGGCTAGAGATTCAGGGTGGACAAAATAGATAAAAATCCCTGCTATAATAGAACTTATATTTCAGTGGGGAAAGACAGGTGATTTTTTTTTTTTTTTTGGCCTCATGGCTTGCGGGATCTTAGTTCCCCGAGCAAGGATTGAACCTGGGCCCTGGCAGTGAAAGCGCCGAGTCTTAACCACTGGACTGCCAGGGAATTTCCCCCCCCAACCTTTTTTTTTTTTTGAGAGGTGATTAAATAAATAAATAAAATATGTAGTATGTAAGGTGGTAATAAGGTCTGTGGAGAAAAATAAAACAGGAAGGAAGATAGTATTGGGGGAAGGGAAATTCCAATATTTAATAGAGTGATTATGTTAGGCCTCTGTGAGCAACTCATGTTAATGTCTAGGAAAAGTATTCCAGGCAAAGGGCACAGGAAGTAGAAAGGTTCTGAGACAAAAATGTGATTGGTATGTTCAAGAACATTGAGGAAGCCTGGTAGATATCATGGTGTGAGAGAGCAGGAGTGTAGTAGCAGATAGTGTTAGAGACTTAACAGGAGGCCAAATTGTACAGAGTCCTGTAGGCCATTGTAAGGACTTTGTTGCTCTGAGATGCTTAGTCATTGGAGGTTTTAAGAGTTTTGACTTTTTGTTTTGAAATAATTCCCAGCTTATAGAAGAGTTGTAAGAAATGTTCAAAGAACTCTTGTACACTCTCCCACAATACACCAGTTATTAACATTTAGCCACATTTGTTTTATCATTCCCACTGTATCTCTGTGTGTGTGTGAACATAACTGAACCATTGAGAGTCATTGTAGACTCCATGTTCCTTGACTCCTCAATACTTCAGCTTTTATTTCATAAGAACAAGAACATATTTTTTACATAACCATAGTATGATTAATAAATTTAGGAAATCTAACATTGATAAAATAACAATACTGTATTCAGGTTTTACCATTGTCCAATAATGTCTGTTATGATAAATTTTTAAAAATTGAGGTATGGTTGATACACAATATTATATGTTTCAGGTGTGCAACATAGTGATTCACAATTTTTAAAGGTTATATTCCATTTATAGTTATTATAAAATATTGGCTGCCCTGTGTTGTACAGTAAATCCTCGTAGCTTATTTATTTATTTTAAATTTATTTATATGGCTGTGTCGGGTCTTCATTGTTGCGCGCGGGCTTTCTCTGGTTGCGGCAAGCAGGGGCTACTCTTCGTTGTGGTGCGCGGACCTCTCACTGTGGTGGCTTCTCTCGCTGTGGAGCACAGGCTCCCGGCACACGGGCTTCAGCAACCATGGCCTGCGGGCTCCAGAGCGCAGGCCTAGCAGTTGTGGCGCACGGGCCCAGCCGCTCCGCGGCATGTGGGATCCTCCTGGACCAGGGCCCGAACCCGTGTCCCCTGCACTGGCAGGCAGATTCCCAACCACTGTGCCACCAGGGAAGTCCCCCTTGTAGCATATTTTATACATAATAGTTTTTGCCTCTTAATCCTCTACTCCCCTATATTGCCTCTCCCCCTCTTCCTTCTCCCCTCTGGTAACCACTTGTTTCTTCTCTATATCTGTGAGTCTCTTCCTTTTTTTTAATAATCTCTAGTTTGTTTTATTTTTTAGATTTCACATAAAAGTGAATGATAATTTTTTAAAAAAATTCCTGGTCCAGGATTTAGTCCAGTAACATGCATTGCTTTTAGTAGTAAATTCCTCATGTCTTTAATGACTGACATTTTTGAAGAGTACAGGCAAGGTATTTTGTAGAATGTCCCTCAATTTCAGTTTGTCTGATGTTTCCTCATGACTAGATTCAGGTTATAAATTTTTGGCTGCAATATCACAGAAGTGATGTTGTGGTTCTCTCAGTGCATTGTATCTAGAGGCACATAATGTCTGTTTATCATCATAGGAGGCACATGGTGTTCATTTGTCCCATTTTTGGTAATGTTAATTTGATCACTTGGTTAAGACGATGTCTGCTGAGCTTCTTAACTGGAAAGTTATCATTTTTCCCTTTGTAATTAAGAAGTAATTTGTGGGAGAAACCCTGTAAATATACTGTTTCTCTTCAAAATTTTGCCTAATAGCTTTAACATCCATTGATGATTCTAGTCTGAACCAGTTACCAGGATGGTTGCATTTTACTGTGAGGAAGAACATTTCATTCTCCCTTGTTTGTTTATTATCGTATGGACTCACAGATTTTTATTTTATTCAGTAGGTTATATAGGCCATTACTATGATTAATTATTTTGATGGTCAGATGTCCCAGATTTGGTCCATGGGCAGAGTCTGAATAATGTTAGTTAGGAGGCCATTTTAACAATCTAAGTGAGAGATTATGTTGTCTCTGACTAGGGAGGTAACAGCGAAGTGGTATGATATGGTTGGATTCTGAAGGTGAAGTAATGGAGACTATGTTGAATTGAAGAGCATGTACCCCATCTAAAGTGGACAGCCACTAGTTAGCTCCAATTAATTCCTTGTGGAAATGCTGGCCTAATGTTACTAGGTCTTCCAATTTCTCATGAGGACCCAGATTTTTTTTTTTTTTTTTTTTTTTCTGTACGCGGGCCTCTCACTGTTGTGGCCTCCCCCATTGTGGAGTACAGGCTCCGGACGTGCAGGCTCAGCGGCCATGGCTCACGGGCCCAGCCGCTCCGCGGCATGTGGGATCTTCCTGGACCGGGGCACGAACCTTCGTCCCCTGCATCGGCAGGCGGACTCTCAACCACTGCGCCACCAGGGAAGCCCATGAGGACCCAGATTTTTTACATGAAATTTTTGATTTTTAAACGTTGGTAACAACGTTCTTGTTGAACACTGCAGACTGAACAAAAGCGTCTGTTGACTAAAATGTGATTCCTGAGGTTTTACTTTGCAACTTGTTTAAAATAATGATGTTTCAGATTTGTGTCTCTGAGTGAAGTATAGAGTTGTACAATTCTTGTTGCTTTTTTAGTTACTGTTTCTTGACTGGAGCTGGGCGAAACAGTTGACCCTTGAACAACATGGGTTTGAACTGCACGGATCTACTTATATGTGGATCTTTTTCAATAAATATGTACTATAGGACTACATGATCCATGGTTAGTTGAATCCTTGGATGTGGAACCGTGGATACAGAGGGCCGCCTGTAAAGTTATATGCGGGTTTTCAACTGTGTGGGTGGTAGGCACCCCTAACCCCCGTGTTGTTCAAAGGTCAACTGTACTTTGAAACAGAGACTTGGTTGAGTAGTGAAGACTGTCTGGTTTAGACCAGAACAGAGGAGAAACCAAACCAGATAGGGTATTAAAATGTGCAGTGACATTTTAATACCTATGATGCAGTTGGGGATGTTTAAAGGTGAGAAAAGGAGGATTAAAACCAGAAATATGGTAGGTAACATTTTTTCCTTCAGTGCTCCTTCTTATATTTCCCAGAATATGGGTTATTGTATACATAATGATTTTAAGAGATTTGAAGGCAGTTGAGAAGGTGTGTGTGTAGAATCAAATTGAACTCAGGACCTAAAAGTCATGCTTAGCACAGTTAAAAAAAACTTTTTCCGAAAACTTCCTGGGCATTGCTGAGCATGGCTGAGGCTAAAATGCAGTGGATTGCCTTTTATTGGATGTAGATTGTGTTCTCTATTGTTAATAGAGTACTTGAAACAGTTCAGGTTGGTTTTCTTGAAGTAATTTTTATTTATGATTCAGAGGACTCATGTGGATGGAAATCTCTCTGGCCCTCGAAAAACATGCCATCAGCACTCAGAGTTGGTGTTGCCCACTACATGTCCTGCCTTCTGAATAGAAAAGAGGTGTTATTTAGGGAAAATCTTTTTTTTTAAGATATGTGTAGATCATTTTATTTACTACTGGATAATATTTGTTCTTTGGTCCCTATAGAGAGAGTTTTTCTTTAATAGCATATATTTTAGTGGTTGTTTTAAAATTATACAGAGAGCAGAAGTTCTTTATCTGAAGTGATTTAGTAGCGTAGTGAATTCGATAATTGAAAAAGTCACGTAAGTTTGAGAATCCTAAAAGGATATATACATCCCTTAAACATTTTAATTTAAACCATATGACTGTATAATCACCAATCTTTTGATGAAGTGTCTGTGCATTTTCTTTGATTATGGATCCACTAATCAGGGGTCTGCATTGTTTCTCTTGCATAAATCTCACCCATAATTCATTCACTGAGTTTTCCAGTTTTTAAAGTGGAGCGAGAACTTTTAAAGGACCTTGCAAAAGAACCATAGTAGATGCTAGTTTTCCCAAGATTTTTGCACTTAAGTGATATGCCTAATTCAATTGCTGTATTTTTAGTGACTTTGCTTTGCTGAGTCTTTTTAAAGCATTTAAGTTTGTTTTCAGAGAAACAGTTCTTTTTTTTTGTCCTCATATCTTACCATTTATTTACATAATATTTGTTTAAATTATACAACCCAGTAATAAGTTCAACTAGTGCAGACAAGCTTGGAAACAAATGCATAATTAGTATTTTTAATTAATTTTTAATTGAAGTATAGTTGATGTACAATAGTATATAAGTTACAGGTGTACAATATAGTGACTCACAATTTTTAAAGGTTATACCCCATTTAAACATATTATAAAATATTGGCTATATTCCCCATGTTGTACAATGTATCCTTGTAGCTTATTTTATACATAACCTTGCATTAGTTTTTTTGTTTTTTTTGCAAAAGTAATGCAAACTCAAGGCATGCAATCAAAACAATTTTAAAGGGAATAAAATGAAATCTCCTTCCTCTCTCCTTCCTGTGGTAGCCGGAGATCAAGTTTCTTGTGCATCCCTAATGAAATAATAGTTTTTTAAAACAAATAAATAATGTGTGGACAAACAGTGCAGAGAGAATTGAATGTTTCCCTTATGTTTTTTTTTTTTGGCTGTGCGGGCTTTCTCTAGTTGTGGTGAGCAGAGGCTACTCTTCGTTGCGATGTGTGGGCTTCTCATTGCGGTGGCTTCTCTAGTTGCGGAGCACGGGCTCCAGGCATGCGGGCTTCAGTAGTTGTGGCGCACGGGCTTAGTTGCTCCGCGGCATGTGGGGTCTTCCCAGACCAGGGATCGAACCCATGTCCCCTGCATTGGCAGGCGGATTCTTAACCACTGCGCTACCAGGGAAGTCCTTGTTTCCCTTTCTTTTTGATCTAAAATCCTACCCTTGTGAAATAATCTCTTGATTTTTTTTTCATGCCCTCCTCCTAAATACTTTTATATAATGCACTATTTTTAATGTTGTGTTGCACATGTATTAATTATAATATTCTTTAAATTATATACATTTTGATATACATATGGTATATTAAAGTAAAACTTGGAAAAAAAGCATTTCAGTCATATGGTAGAAATTTAAAATATTACAAAAGGGTGTATGTACAGTGATGTGTTAAGACTTATCACTGTTTCCTGTTTCCTTGCATATACAGCATGTATACCTTTTAAAAACAACACAGATGGGAGCATACTAATCATTGTTTTATACCTTCTTTCATTTAACAGTTTATCTTGGAGATATCAGGACATAGATTGGGTTGTTTCCTAAGAACAAAGATTGCATGAGAAACATCCTTGTTCATACAATTTTCACAGAAGTGTGAGTATGCAAGGACAGTTTCTAATTCAATTTCTGATTTGCAGGAACTTCCCTGTAGTTTGTTTTAGGAGTGAACTTATCTGTAAAGTGATCCCAAGTCTAATGTCTTTCTCTGCACAGAGAGAAGTCATAAGAATGTGCTGATTATTCTCTCTTCACCACTCAGAAGTGGTTGTAATCCCAGTATGCTTTGCATTATCTCCTTTTGTTCAAAGTAATTGCTCATTACAGCATTATGGGAGCTGTGAGAAAACCCAGAGAGTTGCCTCGAGCTGAAGTGTTTCCAGTTGATTTTGATTGGCTAAAACTCTTTGGATGCAGATGACCTTCATCTGTTTCCTATTTATTAGTTTCACCTCCTTGGAATGATGAGCACAGAGACAGGCAATGGCAAAGGAGGTACTGATTTTATCGTTTGTACTGGTGTATAGAAATGGATTTTGTGCTGTTGCTTACAGCTCTGGGAGGTCAGCATCCTAGTGTGGGTACCACGGGTTGATGGATCCCGGAGGCATGGTTTATTAGGCTATCCTTCAAGATGAGTTGTTGCTTTTTTAAAATACAAAAATGTAGGGAAAACGAAACCCACAACTCAGACCAGAGAGGCCATAAAATTCCAAGTTTCTAGTATCTGTAAAACCAAACCGTATAAATGGAAAGCAGTTTAGCCTTGAAAGAGGAGATGATTTCTCATCCCCTAAAGTGTTTTGTTTCTAAGAATAGCACACTTTCAAGTGCATCACAGGGAATTCTTCAGGGATTTCAATCTGAGGCGAATAAGGTTACCCACTCTAGCAGAAATAAGTGGGCTGAGTTTCAGATACTGGATTAGACTCATCCTGAAGAGTAGGGAAAAACCAGAACTAGATGTCTGTGCTATTGAAAAGCCTGCTTTTATGGAGCAGAGGAAGCCCCTTCCTTCAGACTTCAGCATGCCCTGTTTCATGATTAGAGAGTAGATAGATGTTCCCTGACACTGTAACTAGGTACACTATAAGGAGGAAGCAGTCCAGTGTCCAGGAAGCCTCATGAGGAAGGCATTTCAGGGACTCCTTTACTCAGTGTCTGTTGGACCCCTATGAGATGTTCTTGTCTCTGAGCAGACCTGTCAGGAATGCCAGCCACGTAAAGGAGTAGCACCTGCTTTATTGACTTTTGGTAAAAGAAGCAGCTTTTTGGTTTTCACATGATTGGAAAGGCCTTGCTCCTTCCTGCCTTTTTAAAAAAAAACCCAGAAATGGTGTGTGTCTATATGTGTGTGTACACTGAAACGGGGGGAGAAATTATTCAGTGTAATATTTATTCAAAATGTGTGTTTAAGTGCCAGTGTTGGGACACAGTAAGACTGGACTTTCAGCTTTAAATATCTCTTGGAGGTTTTCTCCCACACCTTTACATTCTTTTGATCATCTTAAGTTTGAATTTTAAAGTATATTCTTATCATCTCTGAGATTCTCAAGATTATTGCTCTTAGTAGATTATTTACAGGCATTCATATCTAGAAAAGAGAGGTGAAAGATACAAAAACTGAGGCCTCGCCTAGAGAACCATTAGAATTCTTCTTAATAATAATTGTTAGAATAATCATAGAGCAGGAAGATTTCAACAGAAAGATAACAAGCAAAGTTGTACAGGTGCCCATGGAACTGAGATATCTCAGAAGAGGCTGAAGATAGAACTTGCAGTGGCCTAAATTTTGTTCCTCAGTTGTTGCTTACTCTCACGTTGGAGTAAATACTTTTTCTGAAAGGCTATATAGATTATCTATTTAATCCTTGAAAGAGTTTTTATTTTTTAATTGTTTTTTGTAATTTGGGAAATATTTTTGTTGTTGCTTCAATTGGGAGAGGGTCCTCACCAAATAGTCTTTAATATGGGAATGTGCTTTGTGGGGCACAGTGAAAAATGAGATCGACTTTCTTCTTGAACTCTTATCAGTCTGTTCCTGATTTTAGTGAATAGAAAAAGCTTGCGCTCTTTTCTCCTTCTGCTAAATCAGTTGTATTTTTTTAAAAATCATTATTGATGACCAAATCTCTGAGCTCAGTTTTACCCACTGATTGTTTTACATCACTTACCTATTATCTATCAAATGCCTTAGCTTTCCCCGAAGAAACGTGAGGCACTTCCTTAGAGTGTACTCAAAATGTTTGAGATGATGAAGTTTTAGTCATCAATTTTTATTTATTTGCATTACTAGTTAAAAAAAAAACTATTTCCAGGTCATGCTTAGCCAGGAGCAAGGTGGTAAGCTGCTCCAAAGTTTTACTGGTGAGCACAAAGGCTGCTTTGCTAAAACCTAGTTGATATATATCAGCTTCTGCTCACTTCCTACTCATTCTTCTTCATTCTCTGGAAAGCTTTTTGTTATTTATTACTCATTTATGAACCAAGCTGGGATTTGCTTAAATGGTGGGCTGAGTTTTTAGTGCATAAAACTGTTTAGCTCCTGTGAAAACTCATTTGAAATCAGCCATTCCAGGAGGATATTACTCATATGATTTTAAAATTGATGTTCCTACTTTGTCTTTAAGTGTCTGAAGCCATCATACCATTTGTAAATAGTAATGTGTTAAATCTCAATCTATTGTATTGGCTTTGCTGATGTATTTTTTACTCATTTTAAAAATAAAACAAGTCTAGAAATTGCATTCTGAAGAAAAGCTAAGCTTTGAGCACAAGCTTCTCTTCCAAGATATGCTCTCTGACCTAGAATAAGAGTTTTGAGTAATGAAAGTCAATCTTCTGGGTCTTTCAGGTTCTAGGGGAGCTTTTTATCAAAGTGTTAAAATGACACTTTCATGCTGTTACCATTCAAGAAAGGTTGCCAGGTGGAAGGCAGACTTGGCTAGTGTGGAAAACCAGCCTCTGCATGCTTGAAGGTTCTTTGGGCTTGATCTTGAAGGCAAAGTTCACATCAGCTCCTTGTAGAATGCAGACATGTGAGTGGTAAATGAGGTGTTTTGACATTCATGCTGAACAGAGACTAGACCACTGTTCCTTTTCTTTTTCTTCCACTTCCCCATTCTCCTTCTACTGAAGAGAATCTACTTAACATTCTGGTTTAGTATTCGGAGCAAGGTACTATTTATGATACCTATTGTATTTCTTTTTTTCTAAATTGTATTTCTATATTAAACTTTATTACTAGCATGGACCTGTGTGTGTGGGGGTATACTTCAGCTTGTGGTCCATTGAGGTCTCTGGGTTGTCTCTCTGATACCCACAAGGGAATCATACTCTGAGCATACCCTTGCTGAAGTTTATCCTGTGCCTTTCTAAATGTGAAATTGTGTTGAAGATTTTAACTTACTATTTGAGAAGCAAGTACCTTGTTTTTGACTGGTTTTGTGTGTGTTTTGTTTTTGACCTAGATTACCAGAGACTGATGACTGTGGCGGAGACAATTACAGCTCTCATGTTTCCTTTCCAGTGGCAGCATGTCTATGTTCCTATTCTCCCAGCTTCTCTCCTACATTTCTTAGATGCTCCTGTGCCATACCTGATGGGCTTGCATTCCAATGGCCTGGATGACCGGTCAAAACTGGAGCTGCCTCAAGAGGTAAGAAAAACGTGGAGCTTGGGTGCTGGTGCCTGTGGCCCTGATACAGGATTTGGGAGAGAAGGGCTTTGGGATGAGCCCAGGGTGGTATCACCAAGTTTATTTTCTTTTATTTTGGGGAACACAAACAACTTTCCAGGAAAAAAGTAAAAACAATGAACATTTAGCTCAATTTATATAATTCCAGAAACACCTGTTTCCTCTATCACCTGACATACTTTTATAATAATCTCTGTTTATACTATTGTGAACTGCCTTTTTCAAACATGATATTTTACATATTTTTAAGAAAATCGTTTATTATGTAAAAGTTTAAACTTACACAGAAGAGTAGCATAGTGAATCTCAGTGTTTTCAATACTTAGCTTTAACAGTTATCATACATTTAAATTGTATTTTACTTCTGTACTTTCTACCCCCTATTTTTTAAAGAAATTCCACATAATATAGTTTTATAACTGCTTTAGTAGCCAGACATGTATTAATAAATCAGTGGTTTTGTTTTATAGGCCACAGTTACTCTGTAAAAGTTGACCTGATCATAGTGATTCTTGTAGTGCTGAATGTAGCTTTGAAAACTTTCCTTGCTCAAGATAAGGAAGGCCTGGAGAGAATGCTTCTCCTCCCTTGCTGTGAGGATGGCCTGCTCCTCTTTCCTGTTGTTTCAAATACTAAAATAATTGATTAAAAAAATATATTTGTTTATTTACTACTCCATTCTAAAATAGATTTAAAGCATCATCAGAAATAAGATTGTCTTGGTTTTTATTTTCCTAGAATTACCAAGAGGACTGGTCTACCTCTTTTGGTCATTTTGTGGCTTGTATGAAACTAGCTGGGGGAAGGCCTTTCCTACTCTGAATTTCGTAGTCAACAGCAAGGCCTGGGAAGAAGACTTTGGACTATGCACACACTGGTATCAACATGACTCTGTCTCATCCTTCCACCAATGATTTTTGGGGGGAAGATTTTTATGTATAGCTGAGGAATATGAGTAAGAGGACCTCCAAAGAAGAGACCGTTCTCATAGAATTGGATCTAAGCAGCATTCACATTGTTGGGCATGTCTGGGCAGCCATCTTGATGAACATGCCTGATAATGAGATCATACCCGTAATGTTTAAGCTATAGTCAATTGCATCTCTTTTTCTCTCTCCTTTGGTTTTATTTTTATTTATTTATTTGTTTGGCTGCGTTGGGTCTTAGTTGTGGTGCGTGGGCTCAGTAGTTGCAACACGTGGGCTTTCTAGTTGTGGCGCACGGGCTCTGGAGCGTATGGGCTCAGTAGTTGCAGCGCGTGGGCTTAGTTGCCCCGCAGCATGTAGGATCTTAGTTCCCCGACCAGGGATCGAACCCACGTCCCTTGCATTGGAAGGTGGATTCTTTTGTTCTTTTTTAAATTTATTTATTTAATTTATTTATTTTTGGCTGCATTGTGTCCTCGTTGCTGCACGCAGGCTCCCCCCAGCTGTGGCGAGGGAGGCCACCTCTCGCCATGGTACGCGGTCTTCCCATTGTGGTGGCTTCTCCTGTTGCGAAGCACGGGCTCTAGGTGCGCGGGCTTCAGTAGTTGTGGCACATGGGCTCAGTAGTTGTGGCTCGTGAGCTCTAGAGCACAGGCTCAGTAGCTGTTGTGCACGGGCTTAGTTGCTCTGCAGCATGTGGGATCTTCCCGGACCAGGGCTCGAACCCGTGTCCCTTGCATTGGCAGGTGGATTCTTAACCACTGGACCACCAAGGAAGTCCCTTGCCTTTGGTTGTAGAATCATAATGTCTTCCTTGTAGTTTTTTCCGTTTCTGCCTCCTTTGAATCTATAGAGCTTTGTGCTATTTGGGGTGGGACAACATTAATTAAGGAAGAAAAGATCTAAATAATGTCAACGAAAAAAAATGCAGGAGGCTGCAAAAAGAACAGAGTTTATTTGGGGACTTAAGAATTGCAATTGGGGAGACACAGATTCAGTTAACCCTGAAAGAGTATTCCGAGGAAGAGAAAGAGTCAGGGGCTTATAAAGACAAAAACCACGAGGTTGTTAAAAGTTGCCCTGGTGAGAGTTGTGATCGACTCTGATGCGAGTCAAATTATTTGTCCTTAAGAAATCACAGGTTATTTTAGGGTAGGGGTCTTGTTAGTATATAGATTGTCACGAATTGTTTTAGGGTAAGGGTCTGATTAGTATCTTGAGTTTCTGGCAGGTGTTCTGGTGTTCTGTTCTTCATCAGGTCAAAAGGTCAGCTTCCATCCAGGCTGAGTCATGCAAACATCGTACTTCCTTAATGGCTTCCCGGCTCCATTTTAGAGATCTCTCTTAGAAATACTGACTCCATTTTGACTTTCCTTTCACAATGATGGAGAAAACCATTGAGTTTTGGGGTACTGGGTTTTTATATTTATTTGTCTACTGATAAATATGCATAAAGAATAGATATCAAAGATTAGAGAGTGGGGAGCTTTTTGTTGTTGCTTTAAATGACTGCATATTTAATATTGACACCTCCTTCTGGTAAACATAATTATCATTTTGTAAAAGTCAAAATAAGAATAACAGTGAAAATGTTCATTGCAGCTCTATTGACAATAGTCTGGACATGGAAGCAACCTAAGTGTCCATCGACAGATGAATGGATAAAGAAGATGTGGCACATATACACAATGGAATATTACTCAGCAATAAAAAGAAATGAAATTGAGATATTTGTAGTGAGGTGGATGGACCTAGAGTCTGTCATACAGAGTGAAGTCAGTCAGAAAGAGAAAAACAAATACCGTATGCTAACACATATATATGGAATCTAAAAAACAACCAAAAAAATGTCATGAAGAACCTAGGGGCAAGACGGGAATAAAGGCACAGACGTACTAGAGAATGGACTTGAGGATATGGGGAGGGGGAAGGGTAAGCTGGGACGAAGTGAGAGAGTGGCATGGACATATATATGCTACCAAATTTAAAATAGATAGCTAGTGGGAAGCAGCCCCATAGCACAGGGAGATCAGCTCGGTACATTATGATCACCTAGAGGGGTGGGATAGGGAGGGTGGGAGGGAGATGCAAGAGGGAAGAGATATGGGAACATATGTATAACTGATTCACTTTGTTATAAAGCCGAAACCATCACACCATTGTAAAGCAATTATACTCCAATATAGATGTTAAAAAAAAAAGAAAGAATAACAGTAGAAAATGATTGAAGGTAGAAAGCTGAAGAGGCATGCATAATGTGATAAATAGGTCACTAGGCCAGAAGCCAGATTTCTGTTTTATTTTCATCTTTGGCATCAGCTTGCTGTATACTTGGGGCAAGTTCTATTTCCTGTAGGCGCTCTCAGCATTATTTTGTGTGTGCTTCATGTATGTGGGTGTGTGAAGAGGCTTCTGGGAGACCAGCAGTTTTCTTAACAGGACTGAGAAACTGTGGGTTGTTTGAGAAACCCAAAATTTCACTGTTCTGGGATATTGGATTCTCCACTTTTGCAGCCTCCGCCATTGCTGCATCTTTTGTACTCTGCTTCTCCTTGTGGTCTACTTGAGAAGGAGTGGTGACAGTGGGATTGTAGAATACCTTTGTGTATTTCATAAGCAGTTCTAGGGTTTCAGAGTCCCACTTCATCCAGCCTGTTCCTCTGAAGTTCACGTATTTGTGCAGACAGTTACGTAGCTGGATATTTTCTAACTTGATTTTTAGCAGATAACCTCTGGGATATCTGAGTCTGTGCAGTCCCCATGGAAAACTTTAGGCTGGTGAGAAAAGACTGGCCTTTTCAAGGAGTAAAGCACCATGAAACGTACACATAATGAATGGAGCGTGATAATATCTCTGAAAGACAGCTTTGGAATATCTCAGAAATGATACATTTATAGTTAAAAATTCTAACAACGCACAAAAGTATAATGTAAAAATTACCTCAGATTTTACCACCCAGAGATAACTACTTTCAACATTTTGGTGGCCATCCTGTGGTATCTTTACGATGCTAGAAGGAAGCCTTGAGGCTGGGAAATGCACTTGGGCCTTTGCAGGTGGGCACCATCAGGGTAGTGGGGTGGGGGCACATTAGACTTATAAAAGGGACTTTGTCCAGAGACATGGAGAGTGTACATTCTCTAACCCCCCAAGTCAGAATTCATCAGTTGCTGCCCTATCTTTGGGCATCAAAAGTCTGTGAAAAGCCCTTTGTTTCTTTTTACACCAGCACATGAGCTCAGCTGGCCCTGAGCAAGTGAGAGTGCTGAGCTGCCTTTGTGAGACATTCTTTGTCTTGTGCTTCTCTTTTGGGTTTCATTGTCTGAGCACAGGAAGGAGGCAGTTCTTCCACAGCTATGTCAGGGGAAAGGGGTGTTACTTCTTTCTATCTTGGGCCTCTCTTTCTTTCCTACTTTTTTTTTCTCCTTTCTCAGGATACTTTTTCAATAGCTTTTCCCCAGTTATCTGTTGAGCTCCCCTTCAGTGAATAACTTGAAGATAGACTAGCCAGTGAGGCTGTCTGTGATTTGGTGGTGGAAACTCAGGCCTGGGAAGGGCCATTGTGACCTTTTGCAGGAAAGGATTTGGGAAACTTTTTGTGGTTTGGGATATCCATGTGATCACTACCCCAGAGTAGCAAAGTCTTCCCATGGCCTCTCCCAGCGAGACAGGAGGTTAACTGAGGAAGACTGATCACTTGGGTTCAGTGCCCCTTCCAGGTTGCTTCTTGTCTCCCAAGCTGTTTTGCAGGAGTTGGCCTCTTTTCAGGTGAGGAAGGGGGAGCATGAGGGGTTTGAGGTAGGTTTGTAAGTTACTTCTGTTTGCCAGAGCCCTCTGAGTACTGAGAGGAGAAAGCGTGAGGCTGTTGTATGAGTCTAGTAATTGAATGGCCCCCTTTTCATTTTGCCTTCTTACCCCTACCTGCTTTGGCCCAACTCTGCAAAGAATGGCTAGTAGTGTCTCAGAGGCTCCTATCTTAATATCTGAAGTGTGCCTGAGCTGCTTTCTTTCCTCTGGCCACCTCTATCTAGGAGTATCTACAATATGTGGATACAGCATTTGGAGTTTATAAAGTTCTTTACGGACATTCTGTGTTTGGTCAATAGCAGTGGAAGAAAAGCCAGCCAAGCATTGTCGAGTGGTTATAGTTGTATTTAGCTGCCTTTATGTTTCCTATTGGACAAACTGGTTTTCTCCTCGAAAGAGAGGAGGACCAAGAGGATAAATGATTGCACTGTGTGCTTCTGGTGGGTCACAGTGCTTTTCTTCTGTTAGCTGTATGGACAGGCTCATGAGGCAGGTGAGCTTCATGACTAGATGATTTAATTCTGTCTTTACTATATTTTTTAATTGCTTGGCCTGAAGGCACTTATAATTTTAAAATCTTAGAGGAATAAACAAAAAATAGGTGTTATTTTTAGGTGTTCAACATTTATCGTCTCTTTAACAAGGACGGGTTTAAAGTTGTTATCTAGTGGAGGAACTCTAGAAGGTGAAATTTAAAGTGATTCTTCTAATTTTTGAATCTTGGATATGGGAAAGTTCTCTTTATTATAGATTTGTAAATGGAGTAATTTATGCACTCAGCAAATGTGTATTGAATGAATGCATACATGGACATGTTAAAACATGCAGTTTCAATAGATTGAGAGTTTGTGGAATAGTTATATTAATCTGGATTTACTATATGGTCCTCCTGCCTCTTAGAATACAAGACTTACTGGTACAGGGATAAACAGCAGGATCAGTGGAACAGTATTTTGATATGTAATAAACATACCATGCCAAAGAACTTTTTAATAACAGAGCTGGAAAAATTGCTTGTCCATAGGGAAAAAAAGTAAAGAAGGATTCCTACCCAATGCCATAACAAAATCAACTTGAGACGGATTAAGCAGTTAAATGTCAAAAAGAAAAATTTAAATCTTCTCGAAGAAAATATTAATATATACCTTTTTGACCTCTGGGTAGGTAGGGACTTTGTAAACAAGATGAAGAAAGCACTTTCCATAAAATAAAAGATTGATAACTTTGATTTTTTTAGTTAAGAAAAAGACATCTTAAAATGAAAAAATAAAAACTAGGAGAAGATATGTGTAGGACACATATAGCCTATGAAGAGTTAGCATCAGGAGGTTATAAAGAACTCCTACAAATCAGTCAGAAGATAAGCATCCCAATAGAAAAATGGGCTAAAGACATGAAGAGGGATTGTACAAAAAATACACATTTCTTCACTAGCAATCAGGGAAGTGTAAATAAATGTACCCACTAAAGTAGTAATATTAAGAAATCTGATGATACCAAGTTTTGGAAATATTTGGATCAGTAGGATCACTTTAGATTGTTGGTAAAAATGTAAATTGTTATAACCACTTTGGAACACAGCTAGGCCTTATAAAATTGAACATTTGCATGCCTCACAACGTAGCAGTTCTACTCCTAGGATATACCCAAGAGAAGATCTTGCACACGTGTCCAAGAAAACATGTATAACAATGTAAAAACAATAAACAGGAAGCAAGTCAAATGCCTTTTGATGGGAAAATTGATGAATAAATTGTAGTATATCCACATAGTGTAATATTATACAAGAGTGAAAATGAATAATGGGTAGCTACATACAACAAAACGGCTGAGTCTTAGTAACTTAATGTTCAGTGAAGAAAAATAGTACCACAAGACTGTGTAAAGAACAATAATCCTTTTATAAAATTCAAAAACAAGCAAAAATTTAAAGGCATGTACTATATATACGTGATAAAAAACAAAAGGCAAAAAGATAATAAACAGAATTCAGGATAGTGATTACAGGGGTGGGACTGTGTAGGTTGAGGGATGGGATTGGGGAGTACATAAGTAGATAAAAATATTGGTAATTTCTAGTTCTTGGGTTGGACTGGTTAAAAAAAAAAAAAGAATTTCTTTAAGATTGTTCCCCGAAAGTTGTCAGTTCACATTCCCAATAACAGTGTATGAGTTGTTTGTTTCCTAGTAACTTTGCCAGCATTGGACATTATAAATCTTTTAAATCTTTGCTAATCCAGGAGGTAAAAAATATTTTGTTTGCATTTCTTGGTTTATTAGTGAAATTGAACATCTTTTCATATATTTGAAGTTAATTAAGCGAAACGTCTTCTGTGTTTGCCTTTTATAACCTGTTTCCATTTTTCAGCTGGGTAAATTATCTTTATCTCAATAATTTCTTTGGATGTTAACCTTTTACATGTTATGTATGACAATTATTGTTTCTCAGATTATCTTTAATTATTTTTATGGCAGTAATTACCTTTATGTTTTTTAGCCTTGTATAAAGTTTAGAAAGTCCAACTCTACCCTAAGGCATAATAGTAATCTTTTATATTTTCTTTTAATACTTTTGTGGGGGTATTTATTTTTTCACTTTTTGTTATAGAAAATGTTGAACACATGTAAGAGTAAAGAGACTAGCATCCATCATTACACAGTAATCATCAACTCATGGCCACTCTTCTTTCTATATCCTCCACTCTTTTCCCATTTACCCTACTGGATTATTTTGAAGCAAATCTCACACAGCATTATTATGTCATCATATATTTAGTATGTATCTCTAAAAGGTAGAGATTCTTTTTTAAAACATAAAGTGGCTTTATTTTTTATATTTAAATCTTCAGTCTATCTCAAAGTTATTTTTGAGTATGGTATTATACTTTAACATTTCTAAATGCACAGTCATTTGTCCCCCAAACATTTATTGAATAATTCATCCACAATAAATGGGTCTGTTCAAGACTGTTCTTTTCCAATAGATTATTTTATATTTGTTTTCTTTTAAAAAACACTTTATTTATTTATTTTTAAATATTATTTATCTATTTGGCTGTGCCGGGTCTTAGTTGTGGTACGTGGGATCTTCGTTGAGGCATGTGGGATCTTCAGTTGCAGCATGTGGGATTTTAAGTTGCAGCATGCAAACTCTTAGTTGCGGCATGCAGGATCTCGTTCCCTGACCAGGGATTGAACCTGGGCCCCCTGCATTGGGAGTGCAGAGTCTTAGCCACTGGACCACCAGGGAAGTCCCATTGTTTTATATTTGTAATAGAACCCAGCAAGGCAAGTCTCCCCTCAGAATTTTCTTGGCTATTCTTTTCTTTTATTTTTTTAGGTAAGATTCAGAATCAATTCATCAGATACTCCCTTGAAAAAAATTAAAATCTTTCTGGGATTTTAAAAAAATTTACATTAAATTTACAAATAAATGTGGGGATTATTAGCATCTTTTCATTATGGAATTTTCCTGTTTAGTAATACAATATATATATTGTGTGTGTGTGTGTGTTCATTTATTGGAGTTTTATATTCCACAGTGATAATAGCAATGTTGATTGACATTTATTGTATACTAACACTGTCCTAAATCCTTGACATTAATTGTCTCATAATCCTCAAAACAAACTTATGACATAGGTAATATTATTATCCTTGCTATAACAAACACTTAAGCATTTAATAATGCTCTGCAGTGAAGGAAATGACAGTTGTCTTGGCTAGAACAGGTTCATGGTTATAAAATAAATACACAAAAATAAAAAGCTTTTCTAATTAATAGCTGCACTGCAAGAAAATTCCAACAGGGATGAGAACTATAAAATATTTAAGTTAAATTGAACAAGAAATTTGTAAGACCTCTAAGGAGAAGAATGTATGGTTAAGAGCTTGAGGGTATGACTGAAGTCAGGCTAGCTGAGTTCAAATCCCAGCTCTCCTACTTACTAGCTGTGTGACTTTGGACAAGTTACTTAACCTCCCTGTGTCAGTTATGTCTATAAAATAAGGATAGATATTGCCAGGTTATTTTTTGTTAATCCAGATTACCTGCCTCCTCAGCAATGTATGAAAGTACTGTCTCTCTACATCCTCTCAGAAGCAATCTTAAAGCCAGAAGGAAGCACAAAAATCAAGACCAGCCA
This sequence comes from Tursiops truncatus, assembly GCF_011762595.2. Lineage (NCBI taxonomy): Eukaryota > Metazoa > Chordata > Mammalia > Artiodactyla > Delphinidae > Tursiops > Tursiops truncatus. The sequence continues at coordinate 62,448,612 of NC_047041.1, read as the reverse complement.
TCAAATCTTACAAATCAGAAATGAGGCTCAGAAAGGGATACTGGTATGCTCAGGGTCATATAGGGAGATAGTGACAGATTCAGGTCTGGAACCTAGACTTTCTGACACACTCCTAGCATTCTTTTTACTCTTGTAAGAATTTGTGAACTCAACAAATATTCTATGAGCACTTACTATATATGAGAATTTTGTGCTAGATGCTAAACATCTATGTCATTTATGTAATCCTTATCAGTCTCTAAGATAAGTTGTTTTTATCACCATTTTATAGCTGAGGAAACAGAGTTATGTAACTTTCCCAAGATCCCACAACTAGAAAGCATCAGGGGAAGACTGGAACTCAGGTCTACCTCCTTCCACCCCATCTTCTTTAACCATACCTAAGTTATGCCCATTGCAGACGTTTGCTCTTTCCTTTCTTGTTCATTATCCCCTCTAAAGCTTCTTCCTTAATACTTTGGAGTTGTTCACACTCCTCATCATGTTTTGACTGCCAGGCTAACCTCTGCTTTGTGGACATTGACAACCACTTCATTGAGCTGCCGGAGGACTTGCCTCAGTTTCCCAACAAATTGGAGTTTGTCCAGGAAGTCTCTGAGATTCTCATGGCATTTGGCATTCCCCCTGAAGGGAACCTTCACTGTAGCGAGAGTGCCTCCAAGCTGAAGAGGCTCCGGGCCTCTGAGCTCGTCTCCGACAAGAGGAATGGGAACATCGCAGGCTCCCCTTTACATTCCTACGAGTTCCTCAAGGAGAATGAAACTATCGCCCGCCTGCAGGCCTTGGTCAAGAGGACTGGGGTGAGCCTGGAGAAGGTATGATGCTGTATATGGGTCTATGCTAAGGTGCTGTCCTGGTGAAATAAAGTGTGGAATGAGAAGGCACCCAGTTCAGGGCAAGGCATATCTGTGAGTACTGAAAGGATGCTCTGTGTGGGAGACTCTGGATTTAGCTCTGGCAAACATTTAGCTCTGCTACTTGAATCTAAATCTCGGTAGTTTCTCACTTCAACATCAAGGAGAAGCTGCTGTCATTCTCTGTAAACACTACTGCAGAGAGTCTTGGAGGGATGGTGGTGGCAATCTTTGTGTTCAGACTTCTTTCAGATCCATTGCCTTGTGAATTTCACAGCATCCTAAAGCACATAGAGCAGGAATTGTTGACTTAGAGATCCTCAGTGTTTTACCTAAGATTAAATGCTTCTATGTGGCTGACTTGCGGCTAGAACCTGGTCCTCTTGAATTCTAGTCCTCTGCTCTTCCCAGGGATGTACTTAACTTTGCATTTCCTGACTTTAATGAGACTGTCCGCTTTGTGTAGTTGTTTACCCATCTCTTCACCCTACCCATTCTCACTATTAAATTACTTTCTTAAATTACATATAAAATGGGGTAATGTAATCATTTCGTTGGGCTATTTTTTAGTGAAGTGTGAAACATTTCATTTTCCTGATTTGTTTAGTTAGTAGAGCAGATATTAAAAAAGAAAAATCATGGCCAGTTAAAGAAGAGCAGAGAAATATTTAGAGAGATTAAAAAAGTTAAGAAAACCAGTAAGGAAACATTTTTAGGGAGAAAGATAGGGAAAGTGATATGGGGGAGAAAAATCAAAGAGATGAAGGGAAAACCAGAGTCTGACCTTGTTGCTTTGCATTATCATTTTCTTGTTGACTTCCCAGACTCCTTCCTTTCCCTGACCCTTGAGATAACTGGTGTCTTTTCCTCTATTGCTGAATCTCTTTCTGCCTGTAATGAGTTCCTCTCCACTTTCATTGGGTTGCTGGGTACCTGCAAGTGGAACACCCTGATTTATCTCTTCTCCATGTCAGAATTCCTTTCTTTTTCTTTTCTTCCCATTTTTTTCTCTTTTGTTTATTTTCTCCATTTGCTGCAGAAGTAAATGACCATTGGTGGGGGGCGGGGCAAAGGATGAGTTGCATTTCTTTGGGATAAAAGGAAAAGCTTGCATGTTCTCAACTGTTTTGTTTTGTTTTTGTAGCTGGAAGTACGTGAAGACCCCAGCAGCAATAAGGATCTCAAAGTTCAGTGTGATGAAGAAGAACTAAGGATTTACCAGCTAAATATTCAGATCCGGGAAGTTTTTGCAAATCGTTTCACTCAGATGTTTGCAGATTATGAGGTGTTTGTCATTCAGCCCAGCCAGGATAAGGAGTCCTGGTTTACCAACAGGGAGCAGATGCAAAACTTTGACAAAGTGAGTATAATCCCACTGGGGAGGTGGTAAGAAATGAGAACATGCCAGACTCTCTTAAAGATGTGACTGAAGATGAGTTTTTCTTTCATAATATGTGCTGGAAACAAGTTCATGGTCCTTCTGATGTTGATAAAATATAAGGTCTGCTTGCTTTAGAGCAGAGTGCTGGTTATTGCTATCAGGTGGTTTACCTTCAGTCAAAGAGCTCTCTTAGGCAAAGATGTGCATGCAGGTTGAACATCAGGATTCTGGGAACATTGGTTGCTACAGTAGGTTACCTGAGTAAGTTAAACGGGCCAGTGTGTCAAAGTTTCAGGATATCTGAAATTATATGAATTTTTGAAAAGGATGAAGAGGTTTTATTGTTTGCAATTTATAAAGACCTAGGAAGCTTCAGAGAAGAGTTAACCTACTGAATCCCTTGGGTATGTAGCCATGGTTGATTAAGGCTGATATGCCCTCTTCCCTGTTGATGACTTTTTCCTTTTGGTCCCACCAGGCATCTTTTCTGTCAGATCAGCCTGAGCCCTACCTGCCTTTCCTCTCAAGATTCTTGGAGACCCAGATGTTTGCTTCCTTCATTGACAACAAAATCATGTGTCATGACGATGATGATAAAGATCCTGTGCTCCGGGTGTTTGATTCCCGAGTAGACAAGATCAGGCTGTTGAATGTTCGGACACCTACTCTGCGCACATCCATGTACCAGAAGTGTACCACTGTGGATGAAGCAAGTGAGGCCTCCTTGTTGTACTTTCTAGCCTCTTGGATTATGTCACTAACATGTCCCTGTTCCTAAACATGCCAGCTTCTTTCCCTGTTTTCTGTTTTTGCGTAAGTTGTTCCCATTGCCTGAAATGCTTTCCCCTGTCTTTTTTGCCTGGCAGACTTCTTCTCATCCTTTAACACTGTGTCAGTTAGGAATGGGTCCTGCTGTAAGTACTAGAGAATCTAATCAGCAGTGCATGAGATAAATGGGGGTTATTTTTCTTAAATTATCAAGAAGTGCAGAATTGGTGGTTGCTCAGCTGCTCAGCAGTGTAATCAGGAAATGAGAGTCTATCATTTCACTCAGCTGTCCTTAGCATGTTGACTTTTATATTCATACTTGTTGCCTCCTTGTTACAAGAGGGCTTTTATGTTCACATTCAGAGCAAAGGGGAAAGTTGATGCCAGCTGTATTTTCCCTCTTACATCAGAAAGCAAAAGCTTTCCCAGAAATTCCCAACAACTTCTGTTGTCTCATAGGCCAGAACCATGACCACCCTTAAGTGCAAGGGAGGCTGTGAAAGTGAGTATTGACCTGGGTGTAATGTTACCCTGAACTGTATTGATTCTATTAACAAGAAAGAAGGAGCGAGTGAGTTATGGGTAAGCAGCTTATAGAAATCCAGCTGATAGGTCTCCTCCTCTGTGAAGCCTTCTCTGATGTCCTCAGGCTGAGTTGATCCTCGCTAAGCTCCTGTTTTGCTTTGTTCTTGCCTCCCCTTTATAATCTCTATTGTTTTGAGCCATGATTATCAGGGAGCAATTTAAGAGCAGAGACTGTATTTAATCATTGTCCTACCCCCAGTCCTCTAACATTGTGCCTAGAACATATAGATGTTAAAAGTTGTTTGCTACTTGCATGATGGAATACACCTTTTTGTTCACAGAGTCCCCGTCTAGGTCAGTTTCTCCAGAGAATAGTCTCAGCTTGAGGTGTCAGATTAAGTAGTGTGTTCTCTTCCTTGTGCAATATTCAGTGTCCTTGTTGTAGCCTTTTTGTATATTTTGTTTATTCATTTACCAAATATAAATACCCACTACATGCCCAGTATATGGGAAGTGCTCACCAAGTATTTACTGAATGAATGAATGTGCCAGGCATTTTTTTTAGGTTTTGAAGATACAAGTGGTGACAGTTTGGACAAAATCCTGGGTTCCTCAGCCTTATGCTCGATAGCCTTCTGACTTTATCTTTCAGCTCTTGCTCCAAGCCTTTCATTAAGGTGACAGTCCTCTTGGCCAAGACTTGAGGACGTGTTGCCCATGCAAGTGGAATACTCTAACACAGTCCTCCTTGCCTCCTGGAACACACACATCAAGTTTCAGGTCCTGAACCCTGCCTAAGGCGTTGGTCCTGGAGAGTTTGATGGAGACTTTTTTACAAAATTGTGGGTTTAGAGAAACATCTCCTAAACCATCACTTTAAATCAGGACTTCTCAATCTTTTCATGTTGTGTTACACTTGAAAAATGACAATATTTATGTATTGCTTGTGGGAATAAAGGGAGGAGTCTGTTTATAGCTGGAGACTGTAAAATGAGACACTCTGGTCACTTGAAACCTTGCCCTTCTGCCCAAAGGGTTGAGGCAGTCAGTTCTCAGCCCATCTGTAATCCAACTGTTGAACACCAAATACTGATATGAGTTATTCTGGTCAGGACATGAATTCTTGTGGTCCCATTAGAATGTGGAGTTTGGGATATGGAAGGAGGGTTAACTAAACCCTCATTTCTATGACTCATTTCAGAAAAATGGGTATCACAGAGACCCTCCAGGCAACTACATGCTCTGTTCCCAGGAATCATGCCCTTGGTATAGCCCTTCGGTATTTCCCTGAGATATGTACTCCAAATATGCTAGTTCAGAGTTCTTGCCACTGGCTTCAGATTTCTAGCCTAGAGGAGTAGTTCAGCTACCTCACGCCATTCCTCATGGACATCTTAGCTTCTTGAATCAGTCTGATTGGAAAATGGTCAAAATATAACTAAAGGGGTCTTTCTGGAGATTCTTTAAAATTTACATTTAGAAGGGATCTTGATGGCAATTAACTCTACTCATTCACTAATTTTACAGGTAAAGATTTTCCTTTGGCCTGCCATTGTATCTGGGGACCTAGAATAGTGCCTAGCACTTTTTGAGAGACTAAATAAGTTCTGATGAAGGAGGGTAAGGGTGGGAGGAAGTAAGGTAGGCCCAGAGAGAGAAGGCCACTTGACCTAGGACACTCAGCAAGGCCCAAAGGTGAGATGTTTTTATATGTATCTAGGCAATACCAGGAGAATTACCAGCTTTTTGGTTCTTACCCTTTAAAATTTTTGAGATACTATTGACATACAGTAAACTGCACACATTTAAAGTTTTGTTACACGTTATATTCACTGACATCGGGAACATACCCATTACCCTCAAAGGTTTTCTCATGCCCTTTTGTAATACCTCCATCCTGTCCTCTCTGCGTTCTCTCCCCCAGTCTCCAGGCAACCACAGATACGATTTCTGTTACTATAGAGTTTGAATTTTCTAGGTTTTTATATAAATGGAATCATGCAGTATGTATTCTTTTTTTTTTTTTTTTTGCGGTATGCGGGCCTCTCACTGTTGTGGCCTCTCCCGTTGCAGAGCACAGGCTCCGGACGCACAGGCTCAGCGGCCATGGCTCACGGGCCTAGCCGCTCCGCGGCATGTGGGATCCTCCCGGACCGGGGCACGAACCCGTGTCCCCTGCATCGGCAGGCGGACTCTCAACCACTGCGCCACCAGGGAAGCCCTGTATTCCTTTTTTCTTTTTCTTTTTTTGGCTGTGTTGGGTCTTCGTTGCTGCACACGTGCTTTCTTTAGTTGCGGCGAGGGGGCCTACTCTTTGTTGTGGTGCACGGGCTTCTCATTGCTGTGGCTTCTCTTGTTGTGGGGCACGGGCTCTAGACGTGTGGGCTTCAGTAGTTGTGGTGCGCAGGCTCAGTAGTTGTGGCTCACAGGCTCTAGAGCACAGGCTCTGTAGTTGCTTCGCGGCATGTGGGATCTTCCCGGACCAGGGCTCGAACCCGTGTCCCCTGCATTGGCAGGCAGATTCTTAACCACTGCGCCACCAGGGAAGCCCCAGTATGCATTCTTTATTTTAGTCTGTCTTCTTTTACTCAGCATAATTATATTGAGATTCATTCATGTTCCTTTTATTGCTGAGTAGTATTCCACTGTATGGATATTACTACAATTTGTTTGTTTACCTGTTGGTGGGCATTAGAGCTATGAACATTTGTATGTAAGTTTTTGTACAGACATATGTTTTCTTTTCCCTTGCATACATACCTAGGAGTAGAATGACTGCACCATATGATATTCGTATGTTGACTTTTTAAAGAAATTGCCAAATTGTCTTTCAAAGTAGGTGTGTATTTTACATTCTCACTAGCAGTGTATGAGAGTTATAGTTCTTCCACATTGTTGTTAACATTTACTATGCTCAGTCTTTTCAGTTTTAGCCATCTAATAGCTATGTAGTGGTATCTCATTGTGGTTTTGATTTGCATGTGCTTGATGACTAGTAATGTTGAACATTTTTTCATTTGCTTATTTGCCATCCACAGGTCTTCTATGGTGAAGTGCCTGTTTAAATCTTTTGCCCATTTTTTTTTATTGTGTTGTTTTGTTATTACTGAGTTTTGGAAGTTCTTTATATATTCTGGATACAGGTCCTTTATCAGATATATGATTTGCAGATATTTCCCTGTTCTGTGGCTTGTCTTTTTGCTCTCTTAATGGTGTCCTTCAAAGAACAGTTCTTAATTTTGATGAAGTCTGTTTATCAGGGTTTTTTTTAATGGATTATGCTTTTAGTGTTGTATTTAAGAAAATTTTGCCTAACCAAGGTAACATAGTTTTTTTTTTCTATACATATCCTTCTAGAAGTTTTTAGTCTTAGGCTTTACATTTAAGTCTATGATCCATTTCAAGTTGATTTTGGTAAATGGTGTAAGCTAAGGGTCTAGGTTTATTTTTTCCGGATGGATATCCAGTTGTTCCAGAATCATATGTTGAAAAGATTATCCTCTCTCTGATAAATTGTCTTTTCACCTTTGTCAAAATGTTAGTGATCTGTATATGTGTGAGTCTGTTTCTGGATTCTTTGTTCTGTTTCATTGATGTGTTAGTCTACATTTACACCAATACCACACTGTCTTGATTACTGTAGCTTTATATTAAATCTTGAAGTCAGGTAGTGTTAGTCTTTCAACTTTGTTCTTATTTTCAAAGTTGTTTTGGCTATTGTAGGTCCTTTTTATTTCATATGTATTTAGAATCAGCTTGCCAATCTACAAATAACCTGAAATTTTCATTTGGATTGCCTTGAATCTATAGCCCAATTTAGGGAGAATTGACATTTTAACATTATTCAGTCTTCTGATACATGAACATGGCATATCTCTCCATTTATTCAGGTCTTTAATTTCTCTCAGCAGTGTTATATAGTTTTCAGTGAACAGGTTTTACATATCTTTTGTCAGATTTATTCCTAAGTATTTCATATGTTTAGTGCTATTGTAAATGGTATTTTAAAGTTTCAATTTCTGATTGTTCATTGCTAATATATAGAAATATAATAGAGTTTTGTATATTGATCTGTGTCCTACAACCCTCCTAAACTAGTAGCTTTTTGTATATTCCTTCAAATTTTTTATGTAGACAGTCTTATTGCCTGCAAATAATGATAGTTTTACTTTTTCCTTTCCAGTCTTGATATCTTTTCTTTTTCTTGCCTTATTGCCTTATTGCACTGGCTAGAACCTCTAGTGCAATGTCAAATAGAATATGGCATGCTTGTCTTATTTCTGATCTTAAGGGGAAAGCATTCACCACTAAGTATGGTGTTATTACTATGTTTTTTTCTTTTAATTAATTAATTAATTAATTTTTGGCTGAGTTGAGTCTTTGTTGCTGCGCATGGGCTTTTTCTAGTTGCGGCGAGAGGGGGCTACTCTTTGTTGCGGTGCACGGGCTTCTCATTACGGTGGCTTCTCTTGTCGTGGAGCACGGGCTCTAGGCGTGCGGGCTTCAGTAGTTGTGGCTCGCGGGCTCTAGAGCGCAGGCTCAGTAGTTGTGGCGCACGGGCTTAGTTGCTCCGCGGCAAGTGGGATCCTCCTGGAGCAGGGCTCGAACCCGTGTCCCCTGCATTGGCAGGCGGATTTTTAACCACTGCACCACCACGAAGCCCATCACATGGTTTTTCATGGGTATTTTTCTATCAGTTGAGAATGTTGGTTTCTGTTAGTAGCTTGCTGACAGTTTTTATCAGAAGTGGTGGTTGTATTTTGCCAAATGCTTTTTTGCATCTATTGAGGTAATTATATGGTTTTTAGCTTTAGTTTTATCAAAATGGTGAATTATATTCATTGATTTTTGAATGTGTAAACCAGTCTTGCAGTCCTGAGATAAACTCTCTTTGGTCATGATGTATTATCCTTTTGTTTATTATTGGATTTGCTTTACTAAAAATTTGTTTAGAATTTTTGCATTTGTGTTCATGAGGGATTTGGTTCCTAGTTTTCATTTAATGTCTTGGTCTGATTTGGTATCAGGATAATGCTGGCCTCATAGAATAAGTTGGGAAATACTCCCTTTAGTTTTTTGGAGGAGCTTGTGTAAGTGATACTATTTCTTCTTTAAATGTTTAGCAGAATTCATCAGTGGAGCCAACAGGGCCTGGAGTTTTCTTTGTAGGAAGGTTTTAGACTACAGATTCAATTTAAAAAATAGATATAGAGCTATTCAGGTTATCTGTTTTCTTGAGTGAGCTTTAACAGTTAGTGTGTTTCATCTGTTGTCAAATTTGTTGGCATTGAGTTGTTTGTAATATTCACGGCCTAAGATAGGCTGTAAATCTTTCAAGTAATATTTTAATGACATTCCACAAATTTTGATATTTTGTGTTTTCATTTTTATTCAGCTCAAAATACTTTATTTCCTTTTTTTTTTCCTTAAAAATTCTGGAATTCCTTTAATGTTCTCTGACATATATTTAATTCTGTACAATTATTATCAAAATAATCTTTTTTTTAAACATCTTTATTGGATTATGATTGCTTTACAATGGTGTGTTAGTTTCTGCTTTATAACAAAGTGAATCAGTTATACATATACATATATCCCCATATCTCTTCCCTCTTGCGTCTACCTCCCTCCCACCCTCCCTATCCCACTCCTCTAGGGGATCACAAAGCACCGAGCTGATCTCCCTGTGCTATGCGGCTGCTTCCCACTAGCTATCTGTTTTACGTTTGGTAGTGTATATATGTCCATGCCACTCTCTCACTTCGTCCCAGCTTACCCTTCCCTCTCCCCATGTCCTCAAGTCCATTCTCTAGTAGGTCTGCGTCTTTATTCCCATCTTGCCCCTACGTTCTTCATGACATATTTTTGGTTTGTTTTTTAGATTCCATATATATGTGTTAGCATACGGTATTTGTTTTTCTCTTTCTGACTGACTTCACTCTGTATGACAGACTCTAGGTCCATCCACCTCACTATAAATATCTCAATTTCGTTTCTTTTTATTGCTGAGTAATATTCCATTGTATATATGTGCCACATCTTCTTTATCCATTCATCTGTCGATGGACACTTAGGTTGCTTCCATGTCCAGACTATTGTCAATAGAGCTGCAATGAACATTTTCACTGTTATTCTTATTTTGACTTTTACAAAATGATAATTACGTTTACCAGAAGGAGGTGTCAATATTAAATATGCAGTCATTTAAAGCAACAACAAAAAGCTCCCCACTCTCTAATCTTTGATATCTACTCTTTATGCATATTTATCAGTAGACAAATAAATATAAAAACCCAGTACCCCAAAACTCAATGGTTTTCTCCATCATTGTGAAAGGAAAGTCAAAATGGAGTCAGTATTTCTAAGAGAGATCTCTAAAATGGAGCCGGGAAGCCATTAAGGAAGTACGATGTTTGCATGACTCAGCCTGGATGGAAGCTGACCTTTTGACCTGATGAAGAACAGAACACCAGAACACCTGCCAGAAACTCAAGATACTAATCAGACCCTTACCCTAAAACAATTCGTGACAGTCTATATACTAACAAGACCCCTACCCTAAAATAACCTGTGATTTCTTAAGGACAAATAATTTGACTCGCATCAGAGTTGATCACAACTCTCACCAGGGCAACTTTTAACAACCTCGTGGTTTTTGTCTTTATAAGCCCCTGACTCTTTCTCTTCCTCGGAATACTCTTTCAGGGTTAACTGAATCTGTGTCTCCCCAATTGCAATTCTTAAGTCCCCAAATAAACTCTGTTCTTTTTGCAGCCTCCTGCATTTTTTCAGTTGACATTATTTAGATCTTTTCTTCCTTAATTAATGTTGTCCCACCCCAAATAGCACAAAGCTCTATAGATTCAAAGGAGGCAGAAACGGAAAAAACTACAAGGAAGACATTATGATTCTAAAACCAAGGCAAGGAACTTCCTTGGTGGTCCAGTGGTTAAAAATCCACCTGCCAATGCAAGGGACACGGGTTCGAGCCCTGGTCCGGGAAGATCCCACATGCTACAGAGCAACTAAGCCCGTGCACAACAGCTACTGAGCCTGTGCTCTAGAGCTCACGAGCCACAACTACTGAGCCCATGTGCCACAACTACTGAGGCCCGTGCACCTAGAGCCTGTGCTTCGGAACAGGAGAAGCCACCACAATGGGAAGACCGCGTACCGTGGCGAGAGGTGGCCCCTGCTCGCCACAGCTGGGGGGAGCCTGCGCGCAGCAACGAGGACCCAATGCAGCTAAAAATAAATAAATAAATAAATTTAAAAAAGAACAAAAGAATCCACCTTCCAATGCAAGGGACGTGGGTTCGATCCCTGGTCGGGGAACTAAGATCCTACATGCTGCGGGGCAACTAAGCCCACGCACTGCAACCACTGAGCCCACACGCTCCAGAGCCCGTGCGCCACAACTAGAAAGCCCACGTGTTGCAACTACTGAGCCCACGCACCACAACTAAGACCCAACGCAGCCAAACAAATAAATAAATAAAAATAAAACCAAAGGAGAGAGAAAAAGAGATGCAATTGACTATAGCTTAAACATTACGGGTATGATCTCATTATCAGGCATGTTCATCAAGATGGCTGCCCAGACATGCCCAACAATGTGAATGCTGCTTAGATCCAATTCTATGAGAACGGTCTCTTCTTTGGAGGTCCTCTTACTCATATTCCTCAGCTATACATAAAAATCTTCCCCCCAAAAATCATTGGTGGAAGGATGAGACAGAGTCATGTTGATACCAGTGTGTGCATAGTCCAAAGTCTTCTTCCCAGGCCTTGCTGTTGACTACGAAATTCAGAGTAGGAAAGGCCTTCCCCCAGCTAGTTTCATACAAGCCACAAAATGACCAAAAGAGGTAGACCAGTCCTCTTGGTAATTCTAGGAAAATAAAAACCAAGACAATCTTATTTCTGATGATGCTTTAAATCTATTTTAGAATGGAGTAGTAAATAAACAAATATATTTTTTTAATCAATTATTTTAGTATTTGAAACAACAGGAAAGAGGAGCAGGCCATCCTCACAGCAAGGGAGGAGAAGCATTCTCTCCAGGCCTTCCTTATCTTGAGCAAGGAAAGTTTTCAAAGCTACATTCAGCACTACAAGAATCACTATGATCAGGTCAACTTTTACAGAGTAACTGTGGCCTATAAAACAAAACCACTGATTTATTAATACATGTCTGGCTACTAAAGCAGTTATAAAACTATATTATGTGGAATTTCTTTAAAAAATAGGGGGTAGAAAGTACAGAAGTAAAATACAATTTAAATGTATGATAACTGTTAAAGCTAAGTATTGAAAACACTGAGATTCACTATGCTACTCTTCTGTGTAAGTTTAAACTTTTACATAATAAACGATTTTCTTAAAAATATGTAAAATATCATGTTTGAAAAAGGCAGTTCACAATAGTATAAACAGAGATTATTATAAAAGTATGTCAGGTGATAGAGGAAACAGGTGTTTCTGGAATTATATAAATTGAGCTAAATGTTCATTGTTTTTACTTTTTTCCTGGAAAGTTGTTTGTGTTCCCCAAAATAAAAGAAAATAAACTTGGTGATACCACCCTGGGCTCATCCCAAAGCCCTTCTCTCCCAAATCCTGTATCAGGGCCACAGGCACCAGCACCCAAGCTCCACGTTTTTCTTACCTCTTGAGGCAGCTCCAGTTTTGACCGGTCATCCAGGCCATTGGAATGCAAGCCCATCAGGTATGGCACAGGAGCATCTAAGAAATGTAGGAGAGAAGCTGGGAGAATAGGAACATAGACATGCTGCCACTGGAAAGGAAACATGAGAGCTGTAATTGTCTCCGCCACAGTCATCAGTCTCTGGTAATCTAGGTCAAAAACAAAACACACACAAAACCAGTCAAAAACAAGGTACTTGCTTCTCAAATAGTAAGTTAAAATCTTCAACACAATTTCACATTTAGAAAGGCACAGGATAAACTTCAGCAAGGGTATGCTCAGAGTATGATTCCCTTGTGGGTATCAGAGAGACAACCCAGAGACCTCAATGGACCACAAGCTGAAGTATACCCCCACACACACAGGTCCATGCTAGTAATAAAGTTTAATATAGAAATACAATTTAGAAAAAAAGAAATACAATAGGTATCATAAATAGTACCTTGCTCCGAATACTAAACCAGAATGTTAAGTAGATTCTCTTCAGTAGAAGGAGAATGGGGAAGTGGAAGAAAAAGAAAAGGAACAGTGGTCTAGTCTCTGTTCAGCATGAATGTCAAAACACCTCATTTACCACTCACATGTCTGCATTCTACAAGGAGCTGATGTGAACTTTGCCTTCAAGATCAAGCCCAAAGAACCTTCAAGCATGCAGAGGCTGGTTTTCCACACTAGCCAAGTCTGCCTTCCACCTGGCAACCTTTCTTGAATGGTAACAGCATGAAAGTGTCATTTTAACACTTTGATAAAAAGCTCCCCTAGAACCTGAAAGACCCAGAAGATTGACTTTCATTACTCAAAACTCTTATTCTAGGTCAGAGAGCATATCTTGGAAGAGAAGCTTGTGCTCAAAGCTTAGCTTTTCTTCAGAATGCAATTTCTAGACTTGTTTTATTTTTAAAATGAGTAAAAAATACATCAGCAAAGCCAATACAATAGATTGAGATTTAACACATTACTATTTACAAATGGTATGATGGCTTCAGACACTTAAAGACAAAGTAGGAACATCAATTTTAAAATCATATGAGTAATATCCTCCTGGAATGGCTGATTTCAAATGAGTTTTCACAGGAGCTAAACAGTTTTATGCACTAAAAACTCAGCCCACCATTTAAGCAAATCCCAGCTTGGTTCATAAATGAGTAATAAATAACAAAAAGCTTTCCAGAGAATGAAGAAGAATGAGTAGGAAGTGAGCAGAAGCTGATATATATCAACTAGGTTTTAGCAAAGCAGCCTTTGTGCTCACCAGTAAAACTTTGGAGCAGCTTACCACCTTGCTCCTGGCTAAGCATGACCTGGAAATAGTTTTTTTTTTAACTAGTAATGCAAATAAATAAAAATTGATGACTAAAACTTCATCATCTCAAACATTTTGAGTACACTCTAAGGAAGTGCCTCACGTTTCTTCGGGGAAAGCTAAGGCATTTGATAGATAATAGGTAAGTGATGTAAAACAATCAGTGGGTAAAACTGAGCTCAGAGATTTGGTCATCAATAATGATTTTTAAAAAAATACAACTGATTTAGCAGAAGGAGAAAAGAGCGCAAGCTTTTTCTATTCACTAAAATCAGGAACAGACTGATAAGAGTTCAAGAAGAAAGTCGATCTCATTTTTCACTGTGCCCCACAAAGCACATTCCCATATTAAAGACTATTTGGTGAGGACCCTCTCCCAATTGAAGCAACAACAAAAATATTTCCCAAATTACAAAAAACAATTAAAAAAATAAAAACTCTTTCAAGGATTAAATAGATAATCTATATAGCCTTTCAGAAAAAGTATTTACTCCAACGTGAGAGTAAGCAACAACTGAGGAACAAAATTTAGGCCACTGCAAGTTCTATCTTCAGCCTCTTCTGAGATATCTCAGTTCCATGGGCACCTGTACAACTTTGCTTGTTATCTTTCTGTTGAAATCTTCCTGCTCTATGATTATTCTAACAATTATTATTAAGAAGAATTCTAATGGCTCTCTAGGCGAGGCCTCAGTTTTTGTATCTTTCACCTCTCTTTTCTAGATATGAATGCCTGTAAATAATCTACTAAGAGCAATAATCTTGAGAATCTCAGAGATGATAAGAATATACTTTAAAATTCAAACTTAAGATGATCAAAAGAATGTAAAGGTGTGGGAGAAAACCTCCAAGAGATATTTAAAGCTGAAAGTCCAGTCTTACTGTGTCCCAACACTGGCACTTAAACACACATTTTGAATAAATATTACACTGAATAATTTCTCCCCCCGTTTCAGTGTACACACACATATAGACACACACCATTTCTGGGTTTTTTTTTAAAAAGGCAGGAAGGAGCAAGGCCTTTCCAATCATGTGAAAACCAAAAAGCTGCTTCTTTTACCGAAAGTCAATAAAGCAGGTGCTACTCCTTTACGTGGCTGGCATTCCTGACAGGTCTGCTCAGAGACAAGAACATCTCATAGGGGTCCAACAGACACTGAGTAAAGGAGTCCCTGAAATGCCTTCCTCATGAGGCTTCCTGGACACTGGACTGCTCCTTATAGTGTACCTAGTTACAGTGTCAGGGAACATCTATCTACTCTCTAATCATGAAACAGGGCATGCTGAAGTCTGAAGGAAGGGGCTTCCTCTGCTCCATAAAAGCAGGCTTTTCAATAGCACAGACATCTAGTTCTGGTTTTTCCCTACTCTTCAGGATGAGTCTAATCCAGTATCTGAAACTCAGCCCACTTATTTCTGCTAGAGTGGGTAACCTTATTCGCCTCAGATTGAAATCCCTGAAGAATTCCCTGTGATGCACTTGAAAGTGTGCTATTCTTAGAAACAAAACACTTTAGGGGATGAGAAATCATCTCCTCTTTCAAGGCTAAACTGCTTTCCATCTATATGGTCTGGTTTTACAGATACTAGAAACTTGGAATTTTATGGCCTCTCTGGTCTGAGTTGTGGGTTTCGTTTTCCCTACATTTTTGTATTTTAAAAAAGCAACAACTCATCTTGAAGGATAGCCTAATAAACCATGCCTCCGGGATCCATCAACCCGTGGTACCCACACTAGGATGCTGACCTCCCAGAGCTGTAAGCAACAGCACAAAATCCATTTCTATACACCAGTACAAACGATAAAATCAGTACCTCCTTTGCCATTGCCTGTCTCTGTGCTCATCATTCCAAGGAGGTGAAACTAATAAATAGGAAACAGATGAAGGTCATCTGCATCCAAAGAGTTTTAGCCAATCAAAATCAACTGGAAACACTTCAGCTCGAGGCAACTCTGGGTTTTCTCACAGCTCCCATAATGCTGTAATGAGCAATTACTTTGAACAAAAGGAGATAATGCAAAGCATACTGGGATTACAACCACTTCTGAGTGGTGAAGAGAGAATAATCAGCACATTCTTATGACTTCTCTCTGTGCAGAGAAAGACATTAGACTTGGGATCACTTTACAGATAAGTTCACTCCTAAAACAAACTACAGGGAAGTTCCTGCAAATCAGAAATTGAATTAGAAACTGTCCTTGCATACTCACACTTCTGTGAAAATTGTATGAACAAGGATGTTTCTCATGCAATCTTTGTTCTTAGGAAACAACCCAATCTATGTCCTGATATCTCCAAGATAAACTGTTAAATGAAAGAAGGTATAAAACAATGATTAGTATGCTCCCATCTGTGTTGTTTTTAAAAGGTATACATGCTGTATGTGCAAGGAAACAGGAAACAGTGATAAGTCTTAACACGTCACTGTACATACACCCTTTTGTAATATTTTAAATTTCTACCATATGACTGAAATGCTTTTTTTCCAAGTTTTACTTTAATATACCATATGTATATCAAAATGTATATAATTTAAAGAATATTATAATTAATACATGTGCAACACAACATTAAAAATAGTGCATTATATAAAAGTATTTAGGAGGAGGGCATGAAAAAAAAATCAAGAGATTATTTCACAAGGGTAGGATTTTAGATCAAAAAGAAAGGGAAACAAGGACTTCCCTGGTAGCGCAGTGGTTAAGAATCCGCCTGCCAATGCAGGGGACATGGGTTCGATCCCTGGTCTGGGAAGACCCCACATGCCGCGGAGCAACTAAGCCCGTGCGCCACAACTACTGAAGCCCGCATGCCTAGAGCCCGTGCTCCGCAACAAGAGAAGCCACCGCAATGAGAGGCCCACACATCGCAACGAAGAGTAGCCTCTGCTCACCACAACTAGAGAAAGCCCGCACAGCCAAAAAAAAAAAAAACATAAGGGAAACATTCAATTCTCTCTGCACTGTTTGTCCACACATTATTTATTTGTTTTAAAAAACTATTATTTCATTAGGGATGCACAAGAAACTTGATCTCCGGCTACCACAGGAAGGAGAGAGGAAGGAGATTTCATTTTATTCCCTTTAAAATTGTTTTGATTGCATGCCTTGAGTTTGCATTACTTTTGCAAAAAAAACAAAAACAAAAACTAATGCAAGGTTATGTATAAAATAAGCTACAAGGATACATTGTACAACATGGGGAATATAGCCAATATTTTATAATATGTATAAATGGGGTATAACCTTTAAAAATTGTGAGTCACTATATTGTACACCTGTAACTTATATACTATTGTACATCAACTATACTTCAATTTAAAAAATTAATTGAAAAATACTAATTATGCATTTGTTTCCAAGCTTGTCTGCACTAGTTGAACTTATTACTGGGTTGTATAATTTAAACAAGTATTATGTAAATAAATGGTAAGATATGAGGACAAAAAACAAGAACTGTTTCTCTGAAAACAAACTTAAATGCTTTAAAAAGACTCAGCAAAGCAAAGTCACTAAAAATACAGCAATTGAATTAGGCATATCACTTAAGTGCAAAAATCTTGGGAAAACTAGCATCTACTATGGTTCTTTTGCAAGGTCCTTTAAAAGTTCTCGCTCCACTTTAAAAACTGGAAAACTCAGTGAATGAATTATGGGTGAGATTTATTCAAGAGAAACAATGCAGACCCCTGATTAGTGGATCCATAATCAAAGAAAATGTACAGACATTTCATCAAAAGATTGGTGATTATACAGTCATATGGTTTAAATTAAAATGTTTAAGGGATGTATATATCCTTTTAGGATTCCCAAACTTACATGACTTTTTCAATTATCGAATTCACTACCCCACTAAATCACTTCAGATAAAGAACTTCTGCTCTCTGTATAATTTTAAAACAACCACTAAAATATATGCTATTAAAGAAAAACTCTCTCTATAGGGACCAAAGAACAAATATTATGCAGTAGTAAATGATCTACACATATCTTAAAAAATGATTTTCGGGGCTTACCTGGTGGCGCAGTGGTTGAGAGTCCGCCTGCCGATGCAGCGGACACGGGTTCGTGCCCCGGTCCGGGAAGATCCCACATGCCGCGGAGCGGCTCTGCCTGTGAGCCATGGCCGCTGAGACTGTGCATCCGGAGCCTGTGTTCCGCAACGGGAGAGGCCAGGGCAGTGAGAGGCCCGCGTACCGCAAAAAAAAAAAAACAATTTCCCTAAATAACACCTCTTTTCTATTCAGAAGGCAGGACATGTAGTGGGCAACACCGACTCTGAGTGCTGATGGCATGTTTTTCGAGGGCCAGAGAGATTTCCATCCACATGAGTTCTCTGAATCATAAATAAAAATTACTTCAAGAAAACCAACCTGAATTGTTTCAAGTACTCTTAACAATAGACAGCACAATCTACATCCAATAAAAGGCAATCCATTCCATTTTAACCTCAACCATGCTGATTTCCTTTTTGACCCCTTGGTTATTTTGAAGTGTGTTTTTTAGTTTTAAGGTATTATTGATTATTGTTGGTCACAAGACATACTTTGTATGATTCAAGTTATTTTAAATTTATTGAGACTTGTTTTATGGCCCAGAATATGGTATGTTTTTTAAAATATTAGACTTTTTCATTCTCATCCAGAGAAAGCAATTGAGCTGCGACTGGCAAAAATCGATCATACTGCGGTTCACCCCCATTTACTTGACATGAAGATTGGACAAGGGAAGTATGAACCAGGCTTCTTCCCTAAGCTGCAGTCTGATGTGCTTTCCACCGGGCCAGCCAGCAACAAGTGAGTCAACCCTAGGATTCCCTGATTCAGCTCCCTAGCCACAGTGGTGAGGGTTATACGGTATCTGGACCTAGACTGTTATCTCCAGGAGACCTTGACATTTGTAAAGCAAATATGGAGAAAACACACACTATCCAGGTTGTTCACTTGTTTTAACAAGGAAACAGGTGACAGAGTATCATCGGCTCCTGTCTCCACTGTGCAAATTGGGATAGCTCCATGTGTCAGGGCCTGTAAAAGGCCGGACTGCAGATGGGTTGAAATCATCTCATTATTGAATCCATACAACACCTAGCTAGCACTGTATCATTAGTAAGTGGTGGTTGAAATAACTGAACTGAAAGTAGATAGCTTAGCAGGATTGCTCTTCTTCGTTACTTTTGGCGATGAGTGTATCAATGCCCAGGCAGAGTTGAATGAGTATAGTTTTGGATCTGCAAGTGAAGTTTTTGTAGGTGTTTCAAGAGAGATATGTCTCTTGGGACTTCCCTCGTGGCGCAGTGGTTAAGAATCTGCATGCCAATGCAGGGGACACGGGTTTGAGCCCTCGTCTGGGAAGATCCCACGTGCCACGGAGCAACTAGGCCCGTGAGCCATGGCCGCTGAGCCCGCTCGCCTAGAGCCGGTGCTCCACAACAGGAGAAGCCACCGCAGTGAGAAGCCCACGCACAGCAATGCAACTAGAGAAAGCCCACGCACAGCAACGAAGACCCAACGCAGCCAAAAACAAATAAATTTATTTTTAAAAAAAAAGATATGTTACTGTCCCTGGGGAGTTACCTCTTTCTTGCCCAGTAAGTGATCTTTAAGCTACCCTTCTCAAGGTTTCTGAGCTATCTCTGGTGAGTTCTTGGTGGTTTCCCATGGCCACCATTGGTCCCTAGATGTTTAAGTTTTCTCCCGTCAGTTGACCTTTCTTTCTTAGCAGAATATTCTTTCTTTCTTCCCTTCCTTCTTTCCTTCTTTCCTCCCTCTCTCCCTCCCTCCCTTCATTCCTTCCTTTCTTCATTTATTTTTGGCTGTGTTGGGTCTTCGTTGCTGTGCACGGGCTTTCTCTAGTTGTGGCGAGTGGGAGCTACTCTTCTTTGTGGTGCGCAGGCTTCTCATTGTGGTGGCTTCTTTTGTTGAGCTCGGGCTCTAGGCGTGCGTGCTTCAGTAGTTGTGGCATGCGGGCTCAGTAGTTGTGGCTTGCGGGCTGTAGAGTGCAAGCTCAGTAGTTGTGGTGCACAGGCTTAGTTGCTCTGCGGCATGTGGGATCTTCCCGGTCCAGGGCTCGAACCCGTGTCCTCTGCATTGGCAGGCGGATTCTTAACCACTGCGCCACCAGGGAAGTCCCTTTTAGCGGAATATTCTTAATTGTCTGCTTTGATTCTGTCAGGTGGACAAAAAGGAATGCCCCTGCCCAGTGGAGGCGTAAAGACCGGCAGAAGCAGCACACAGAACACCTGCGTTTAGACAATGACCAGAGAGAGGTAAGACACCTTGAGAATGACAAGGAATGACCCCGTTATCATGCTACACCCTCCTTCTCCTTCTCATTTCCTTGGCCTCTGTTCTGATTCAAATATCCTCCTCATAAAGAAGGGTTAATAAGAAGTTAGTTCCTGATCCCTGATATGGGCCTCGGTTGTGACAAATCCAGGATGTACAGTGTTTCACAAGGGGCAGCAGGGCCACTAGCCATGTGCGTCCTCTCCCTGAACCAGATTTGTACCTCTGTTCAGGAATGATAACCAGTGCTTGGAAGAGAGCCTTTCACTGTCCTTTCAGTAGTCACTCATGCATGATACTCACTTCCTCCCAGGGGTTGGGAGAGTGGGAGGGCTGACAGGAACCTCAGAAATAAGATTCTAAAACTTGGGAAAAATCCCTTTAAAATTTTTGAGGCTTTTGTGTGTGTGTGTGTGGTATGGTGGTAAAGAAGTTAATTTTATTAGAGTGAGAAAGAGGAAAAGCTGAACTTGGGTTAATGCTGTGACTCTCTGAACCTGGGGAGGAGGAGCCTTTTTTCCTATTTTTTTCTTTATCTTAATTTAAAACAGGTAATCTTGACTTTTTTTTCCTCAGAGGAGCAAAAGAATATTATTATCAGGTGCGTGCGGATTGAGGATTCTTGAATTGACCTGAATCCTTATTGCTTGTAAGCTGAGTTTCTCAGCTCCACTGTAACTTGTTCCCAGTAAAGTTTCTATCATAAACTTCAGGTTGGAGACCCTGCGTTACTGAGTTGCAGAGAACTTGTGAAAATGGAGCTTCACCTTCAGAAACCTATTTCAGAAACTTCTGTTTGAGAAAAGACCCTGCAGTTTGCATTTTATACAATGAAATCCAGTAAAGCATGTTGTTTTCGTATGTGTCTGGCATCTCAATGAATGGGAAAATATTTTGCCTTTGCTGTTTTTTAAAGGAATAAATTAATATTGCAAAATATGGTTATGAATTTTTAACTGCTGGTTTATAGGGTACAATTGTACTTGCCGTTTTTGTGAGGGTGGCCTAATGGATGTTGGGTGTAGGCGTTACTTTAAAAGTCTCCCCTGGGTCTTCCACCTCACCTCCATATTCTTTCTTTCAGCAGTGTTTATTGAGTACGTTTTCTTGGTCAAAATCACTATAGTAAACACTTTGTAATATAAAGATGATTAGGAGGTAGCCTTGTCCTCAGGGAATACCAGTTTATTAAGGGAGCAAAGGCCATATGAAAGGGCCAGATGAGAGGCACGCCAGTGTTTGATCACTGATTAGAGAAAGCAGAGGTCAGTTCTGTCTGGGGTAATCTCAAACAAGACTGTTTGGAGGAACCAGCATCTGTTTAAGTCTTGAGGACGATAGGATTGTTAGGGACAAAGATGAGTATTGCGGGCTTCCCTGGTGGCGCAGTGGTTGAGAGTCCGCCTGCCGATGCAGGGGACATGGGTTCGTGCCCCGGTCCGGGAGGATCCCACATGCCGCGGAGCGGCTGGGCCCGTGAGCTGTGGCCGCTGGGCCTGCGCGTCCAGAGCCTGTGCTCCGCAATGGGAGAGGCCACAGCAGTGAGAGTCCCGCATACTGCAAAAAAAAAAAAAAAGATGAGTATTGCAAATAAAGGAGATGGCAGGATCCAAAGTTTGGTGGTGGTTGTGTGAAGGAGGCTGTGGGCAGAATATTTGGGAGGCAAGAGGTACTGGAGGTAGCTAGCAAGTTAGGAGCAGGTAGCAGTAGTGCAAGTGATAGTAATTGAAGCCTAATCTTAGGGGCTGGTAGTAGGGGCAGATTGAGGGGCCAGAAGATAGAATGGACAGAATTGTACTACTGGAATAAATATGGGGAAAGAAAGAAGTTGGGAGTAAAAATGTTGGTTGTGAACCTGGGATACTGAGAGGATGTCAGTGTGCAATTTACTGCATTGATTTGGTTATATGTTAAAACAGACAGCATATGGGGAATCACCAGCAAACTGTAGAAAATCAGAAAATGCAGTTGTTGTTTTGAGTGTACACACATGTTCTTCAGGCCCTAATTCAGCAAGGATGGATATCTTTGATATGAGCAGAGGAATTAAATTCCTCCAAACTTGGTGGGGAAAATGATTTTCCTCAATAGTACTCTGAGATTTGAGTTGGTTTGCCTACTCATAGGAGTTTGCACACTCATACATGTTGCAGCCATATGTTTTTTACCTCTTGTATCATTAAAGCCAAGAGGGCTTTACATTAGAAAAAACAGAATTAATTCATCATATTTTCTCAGTTTTCCCTACGATACAAGCACTGCATTTTAAACTTTGCCCTGAGCCTAGGAAAGAGGCAGTAAGAAAGTGCAGGGTGATAGTGCCCTCTTCAGGCCCCAGCAGTACTGGTTGCCTGTGGTCTGTGTGCACGGGCACTAAGAGTCTTTGATTTTTCCTTTTGCTTTAGAAGTACATCCAGGAAGCCAGGAATATGGGCAGCACCATCCGCCAGCCCAAACTGTCCAACCTTTCCCCGTCAGTGATTGCCCAAACCAACTGGAAGTTTGTGGAGGGTCTGCTGAAGGAATGCCGCAACAAGGTGAGCTGTGGACACTTCTGAATGTGTATTTTCCTTGGCAGCCAAGATGAGACCAAGGCCTAGCTCTGACCACTCTTTTCTTGATTTTGAAAACATTGTTAATATAATGGGATAGTACTAATGTTAAGATCCTTTTAACTTGGAATTAGGTGTATTTGTTTTAAATAAAATATACCATTAATTGAGAGCAAGCACACTTTGCTTGATAAAAACTTAATATGTATTCTTTAAAACTGAGAGACAGATGTAGTTTTTAATTTTAGACATCTTATGTTACTTAAAATCATTAATTTTAAGTAAGTAGTATCTTAAGTAAGTAATGTAGTTGTATTGTCTTCAACAGATTAGTCTTACACGTATGCAAATGTTTTTGCCTCTCTGATTTAATCTGATAGCACTGATCTCGTGTCTAGAAACAAGAATTCGCTGAGTGCCTACTGTGTGCCAGATGAAGGTGTATTATTCAGTTTAAGCTTGCTGTTGGCATGTTTTTCTTCCATTCTACAAGAAGAGTAATTTTTTAAAGCTATATTAAGGTATAATTGATATACAAAAAATTGCACACATATAATGTATACATCTTGATGAGTTTGGACATATGCATACACTGGTGATACTGTTACCACCAATCAAGGTAGACATATCTGTCACTTCCAAAAATTTCCTTATATTCTTTTGCGTTTTTTGTTTGTTTTTGGGGTAAGAGCACAACATGAGATCTGTCCTCTTAACATTTTAAATTGCACAATATTGTATTATTATAGGTGCTATGTTGTACAGCAGATCTCCAGAGCTTATTCTTCTTACCTATGAATACCGAAACTTCATACCTCTTGAGCAACAATTCTGTTTTTCCCTCCCCACAGCCCCTAGCAACCACCATTCTATTCTCTGCTTCTATGAATTTGTTTGACTATTTCAGATACCTTATATAAGTGGAATCATGTAGTATTTGTCCTGTTTGGCTTATTTCACTTAGCATAATGTCGTCCAGGTTCATCCACGTTGCTGCAAATGGCAGGATTTCCTTCTTTTTTAAGGCTTTTTAAAGGCTGAATAATACTCCATCATATGTATGTATATACCACATATTGTTTAGCCATTCATCTATTGGTAGATACTTGGGTAGTTTCTATATCTAGGCTTTCATGAATATGCTGCAATGAACATGGGGATGCAGATATTTCTTTGAGATCCTAATTTCAGTTCTTTTGGATATATACTCAGAAGTGCGATTGCTGGATCAAAAGACAGTCATTCTTTTTTTTTTTTAATAACAGATTTGTAGAGATCTGCTTTCTTTTATTTTTAAAATTATTATTTTTATTTTTGGTTGCCTTGGGTCTTCGTTGCTGCGACGGGCTTTCTCTGGTTGCAGTGAGTGGGGGCTACTCTTTGTTGCAGTGTACGGGCTTCTCATTGTGGTGGCTTCTCTTGTTGCAGTGCACGGGCTCTAGGTACGCAGGCTTCAGTAGTTGTGGCGTGTGGGCTCAGTAGTTGTGGCTTGCGGGCTTTAGAGCGCAGGCTCAGTAGTTGCGGCGCACAGGCTTAGTTGCTCTGCGGCATGTGGGATCTTCTGGGACCAGGGATCAAACCTATGTCCCCTGCATTGGCAGAGGGATTCTTAACCACTGTGCCGCCAGGGAAGTCCCAAGATAGTCATTCTTAACTTTTAATATTTTAGTTCAGAACTTAAATTTCTAATAAAAATACAGCCTTTCAACCAAGTCAGTATACTGTGCTTTTTAGGACAGTTGAACTAACTTGGCCCCTACTACATCCTGTTTATTCATCAATGGAAAAAAAAGGTTTTCCTGCATTTCAGTTTCTAAGTGATGCTCATTTATGGGATGAAATCAAATATACTTTCTCTTGAAGAAAAAATTATTACTGTTACAAGTTAGGTTGATATACCAGTACTGATATTTTGAATTCAGGCATCTTAAAAACTTCATCAGTTCATTCTAAGTTGTTGATATCCATGATTTTTCCCAATAATGTTGTCTTTTCTCCCATCAAGAACATTGGTGATCCTGCCTTTTTTGAAAGAGGGCTTGTCTCTTGTCTCTGGGATTTGTTTTCCATGCCCCTTGCATTCATTTTCAAGTTTTGAGATGCATGCTCTGGCAGTGACAACTTTCTTATGTCTACTGCCTGGTCAACAATGATGGTGAAATATATCCTAATTTCAGATTTGTTGTTATGTGGAAAAGTGTACATGTTAGAATTGAAGAATAGCCTAACGCTATCAACTGTTGGCTAGCATGTGGAGCAACAGGGAACTCTGATACTGTTGGAAATGTAAATTGGTATGGTTGCTTTGCAAAACAGCATAGCATTTATTATCCAGTATTCTTCTCCTAGGTATACTCCCTAGAGAAACCTTTGCAGCATGACCCAGGAGATATGTACGAGACGTTTACAGCAGAATTCTTTGTAATAGTCCCAAACCGGAAACAACCCAAATGCCAGTCAGTAGGAGAATAAATAATAAATTGCAGTATATTTATACAGTGGAATGCTATACAGTGTGGAAATAGACAACAGATATATTGATCAGTGTGTATGAATTTCACAAACATAAAGTTAAGTGAAAAAGAAAATAACAAAAGGGGCTTCCCTGGTGGCGCAGTGGTTAAGAATCTGCCTGCCAATGCAGGGGACACAGGTTCGAGCCCCGGTCCGGGGAGATCCCACATGCCGTGGAGCAACTAAGCCCATGCACCACAATTACTGTGCCTGTGCTCTAGAGCCCACGAGCCACAACTGCTGAGCCCGTGTGCCACAACTGCTGAAGCCCAAGAGCCTAGAGCCCGCGCTCTGCAACAAGAAAAGCCAGTGCAATGAGAAGCCTGCACACTGCAACGAAGAGTGGCCCCCGCTCGCCACAACTAGAGAAAGCCTGCACACAGCAACAAAGACCCAATGCAGCCAAAAATAAATAAATAAAATAAATAAATTTTAAAAAGAAAATAACAACAAAAAAACCATACTGGCAAAACTAAACTACATTGTTTAGGGATACAAATATAGGTGTTAATCATTTCCTTGCATTTCTGTAGTTTTACTGTGTAAGTCAGAACAGTGATCACTTCTAGAGTGGGAAAGGTGATTGGAGAAGGCACATGGGATTCTTCAAAGGTATAGATGGGCAATATTTTTTTTCTTAATCTCGTTGATGGTTATGATAGTCTAATAGTATACACTCACATACACACATATGTGTCTGTATATGAGATATATTTCACAATAAAAAATTAAAAATAGTAACACTGGAAAGAAATATGCCAAAGTGTTAAGAGTTGTTGCTTCTGCAGGGTAGGGTATGGGGTGATATTTTTCCTTGCTCTTTAGATTCTTTTTTTTTTTTTATAAATTTATTTTATTGATTTTTATTTTTGGCTGTGTTGGGTCTTCGTTGCTGCGCGCGGGCTTTCTCTAGTTGCGGCGAGTGGGAGCTGCTCATCGTCGCGGTGCGCAGGCTTCTCATTGTGGTGGCCTCTCTTGTTGCGGAGCACGGGCTCTAGGCACACGGGCTTCGGTAGTTGTGTCACGTGGGCTCAGTAGTTGTGGCTTGTGGGCTCTTGAGCGCAGGCTCAGTAGTTGTGGCACACAGGCTTATTTTCTCCGTGACATGTGGGATCTTCTCAGACTGGGGCTGGAATCCGTGTCCCCTGCACTGGCAGGCGGATTCTTAACCACTGCGCCACCAGGGAAGCCCCTAGATTTTTATATGTCACAAATTTATAACATGATTAAATCTTCCTTAAGAACTTGGATTCAATATTCAGGCAGCTTTAGGTTCAAAGACCAGATTTGCTGCTGCTTTGCTGTGTGAATTTGGGCAAGTTACTTAAGTTCTCTGACCTCAATTTCCTTATCAGTAAATTGTGAAAAATAGTAATACTTCTCATAGAGTTATTAGGCTTAAATGAGATAATGTAATACTTAGTACAGTGCCTGGCACAAAGCTGCAATTATCATTATTCAGTGTGGTTTTTTGTTTTTGTTTTACAATGAGCACATGAAAAATTTTACCTAAAAGTAAATTATTCCTCCTCAACTTTTCATTCCCTTGATGGGTACTTTAGATATATTTCTAGGATTAAATGCTGAAAGGTTTGTTTAATAGGGTCAGTTAAGCAGTCAGAATCAGAGAATATCAGAGATGAGCATGACCAAAGGGTTTTATTCAACTCTTTTCATCTCATAAATGTAAAAACTGAATCTAGAGTGATGAAATCACTTGCCCAGGGTCAAATAGTGATTTCTGTGTTTTTATCTTCTTTGAAGAAGGCCCTCTACTATAACCTGACCTCAGTGGTGGAGAATAAATACACTCTTTATCTGTGGGTCTTACTCCCAGCCCAGCAGATATGCTGGGCAGTTGGCCACAACCCTCTCTAGTTGAATGTGATCTGGCTAACTGTGGGTGTCTAATCTTACCGACTGATTTCTTACAGACCAAGAGGATGCTGGTGGAGAAGATGGGCCGAGAGGCTGTGGAGCTAGGGCACGGGGAGGTGAACATCACAGGAGTGGAAGAGAACACCTTGATTGCCAGCCTTTGTGACCTCCTGGAAAGGATTTGGAGTCATGGGCTACAAGTGAAACAGGTAATGAATGTCTGGCCTCTCCCTGTTGAGCAGACTGTCTTCCTGTTTTTGCTTACTAGCTTTCCCACACTTTTCCAGCTGACTGGCTTTGAAGAATGGTGCATGGTGCTTTTGGAGTGAGACTTGAAATAGTTCAACAAATAAGTAAATAAATGTGACCCAAGCTATCTTCTTTAAAAATAAGCTTTATAAATCTGTGTATTTGTCAGACATTTTAAAAGTGGCATCTTTTTTCCTGCAAACAGAGCTGAAAGCCAAACTGATAGATCCTGTTTGGTAGCTGGTCCTAGTCTGGAGATAGAACACAAAAGAAAGAGAACTTGGAGCTCAGGAAGTACCAAATGTATTTTAAGGGTCCTTCACTATTTGTATTCCCAGTGGGAAAAGGTCTGTCATTAACATTTCTTTTATAATCAGATAGCTTAACCTTCTAAAGATTTGAGAGAATACCAAAAAAGTTGAGTAAGTTTGATTTTTACTGCTCAGTACCAAGAGAATCTCCTTATTTCAAAATACTGTACTTTGAATAACTAGGCAAGATGGACAGCTTACACTTTCATGCATTTTTAAATTTGAAAAGAACTTGAAAAGTTTTCAAAAGCAGTTTTATTATGGAAAAATTAGGAAATATATGTAAGTATCCAGCAAATATTTATTTAGGGCCTGCAGTGTGCCAGGCACTGTTGTAGGTACTTGAGATACCTCAGTGAACAAAGCAGACCAAGATCTCTGCCCTCCTGGAGTTTTCATTCTCATGGGCATAGAGACAATCTACCTCATCTGTCCTTCAAAACATTTTTCTGTACATGTATGCCCATGTACAGCTGTATATTTAAAAATCCAACAGAACTGCAATGAGATACCTTTTCACATCTACTAGGATAGGTAAAATAAAGAAGACAGACAATAACAAGAGTTAGTAAGGATGCAGAGAAATTGGAACCTTCAGATATTGCTGATGGGAATGTAAAGTGGTGCAGCCTCTTTGGAAAACAATCTGGCAATTCCTTGAAATGTTAGAGTTATCATATGACCCAGCAAGTCCACTCCTAGCTATGTACTCAAGAGAAAGGGAAACATGTCTATGTAAATATGTGTATGAAAATGTTCATATTCCTAGCAGCATTATTCCTAATAACCAAAAGTTGGAACAACCCAAATGTCCATAAGCTGGTGAATGGATAAACTGAATGTGGTATATTCATACAGTGGAATATTTTTCAGCAATAAAAGGAATGAAGTGTGGATACATGGTACAATATAGATGAAATTTGAAAACATACTAAGAGGAAGAAGTCAGTCACAGAAGACCACATAGTATATGATCTCATTTCTATAAAATGTCCAGAACAGGCAAATCCATAGATAGAAAGTAGGTTAGGGGTTGCCACAGGCTAGGGAGGGATAAGGAGTGACTGCTAATGGGTTTTTTGGGGTGGTAAAAATCACCTAAAATTAGGTAGTGGTGATGGTTGCACAACTCTGTGACTATACTGAAACAGATTTTTTTTTTTGGTACAGAACTTTGTACACTTTATAAGTATGAATTTTATGGTAATGTGAAGTATGTCTCAATAAAGCTGTTTTTAAAAAAAATCCAAATGGGATCATACTGTACATAATGTTTTGGAACTTGTTTTTTCTTGCCTCAGAATATCTTTTCCATGTCCTTAACTAATTAGGTGATAGTATAGTAAGTGTTTAAGAGCTGAGACTATAAATCAGATAGTCCTGGGTTTAATTCCTGCTTTAAGTTTACGAAACTGAGCATGGTACCTAGCTTCTCTAAGCTTCTGTTTCCTCATGTGTATGATGGAATTTTAAAAGAACCACCTCTGTAGGATTCTTGTGAGGATTTGATAAGATAATTTGTGTAAAGCACTAAGCTCACAGCCTGTTATCTGGGAGTTTCTCTGTAAATGTTTGTGGTTATTCCTCTAAAATCTCAGTTTTAATTGTTTCCATTGTATAGATGTGCAGTACTTGAATCAATCCTTTATTATTGGTTGGTTGAGTTATTTCTGATTTTTCAGTATTACAAACAGCACTGTGATTATAGATTTTTTAAAATGTTAATAATTGTGTATCACATCCCTAAAATGTTGAGAGTCTTATAGTATAGTAACAACACTGTGAGCTAAAACCTAACTTTCAGGATTGTTATGATAATTAGATGTAGTAAAAAAAAGTACCTGGCATGCGGTGGGTATGCAGCATATGACAGCTCTTATTATGCTGGGTTCTACATGAAGGAGTTCTGTTTCTTTCCTTTTCTCTGTAATAAATGAGTAGAATATACATAATCATTTTATCATTTTCTTTGAAGTTTAGCAAGCCTGGCAATATAGTTGAGCTCTTTCGGTTTTTTGGTAAAACATATGCCTCTCAAAACTTCTTGATATTCTCCATAAAAGTCTTCAGGGAGTTAGTGAGGCATTAAAAAAATGATAATACCGTATCATCATAGGTGTTTTAAACCTTGAGGCTTTGCATCTATATCCTTAAAGAATTCCCATAGCTTGAGGAATTTCTTTTGGAGCCCATTTGATCCCCCTCTCAGTTTGGATAGACAGAGGCTACTTACTGGTGAGAAACCAGTAGAGAGATAGTGGGGGCTTTTCAATTGAGGTTACATTTTGTTCTTAGTCCTGCTTTTGGAGCTCTAAAAGTGAACCACTGACAGTGTCACAGAAGGAAGTGAGGGTCTGTGCCTGCTGGTAGGGATTGTTCAGTTGGGGATTGAACCCTGACTGTCTTTGTGGGGTTCCTACAGCATGTTCTCCTTAGGCCTCCATTTTGTTAGCCTGTGTTTAGACTACTTTTCTCCTGCTGAGACATTCTTCAGTTATGTTGCAGTCCAGGGATTATAACCTGGCTCCCTGGTCTCTTCCATCGTGTACCCGATTGCGATCAAATTCACTCTCAGAGGGTGATCTTATCACCCCTCTCTGAATCAATCCTTTATTATTGGTTGTTTGAGTTATTTGATTTTTCTGATTTTTTGGCCACGTCACTGAGCAACTACCCATTTTCTGATTTTTAGGGCACGTTACTGAGCAACTACCCATAGTATCTGCTTAGAAAGTAGAGAGAACCCAAACCGCAGTTTTTGCTGCTGGCCTCCTAGGTTTTGTTATTAGCTGCCTGCAGGGCTGCCTGCCGCAAGTCCTCATAAAAACCTCTGTTATCCTCACCATTTTCTTTGGCTTTCGGTGACATTTTCCGAGGACATGGACTTTCTCCTTTAGTATATTTTTTGACAATTAAAGGTGAGGTTTGTTTTTTTCATACTGTTTTTATAACTGCTGCCATTTGAGGACTGGTAAATGAAAAGGGGTTGTTTCTCATCTTTCATGCATGTGACATTCTTGGAGAATCTGGTGCTATATATTGTGTGGCCACGTTCCCAAATGGGTAGTGGGACTGCATTGAATCTTGCAATCCCAATCAGCCCCTTTGCAAAAGAGGAAAAGAATAATCCATGTCTCTTGAACTAGAAAACCCCCAGTGCCCTGTCACTAGGTTTCAGCCCAGCTGCTGCTCTCTCACTCTTGCCCTGGCTCTCCGTCCTCACCAGTGCAATCACTGAGCACCCGGGCGTCCTTCTGGCACAGTGGCCTGGTGTTGCTCTTGCCTTTGGCTCTTCGGTATCATTGCATGTGAGGACTTTCTGGTGACCAGCTGTACTTTACTTCCAGACAGTTCTGTTAAGGGAGGCTGCTTTCCTCGTCTGCCCAGATTTTGGGGATACAGTGATGAAAAAGGCTGTCTCTGCCTTTTTAGGGGCCTATGCTATGGTTTCAGTAAATGGATGGATGAATGGGTTTCTAGAAGTTGTATTACTAAATCAAAGAGCATGAATATTTTAAGGTCTCGTATTGTCTTCTACGTACATTGTATTAATATACCAGTTAGTAACAGTTTAGGAGTAGTCTCATTGATGTTGTTGAACAGCTGTTTTCTCAAACATTTGGTAATTCAGTGAATTTAAAAAAATGGTCTTGTCTAGTTTTAACTTGTGTGATTTTTAAAAAACTGCCATTGGGGTTGTTGGGTTTTAAGTTGGTTAAATCTTGTAGGAAAGTCAAACTTACAGCAAGTTTATGTCAACAGCTTGCTGATCTATAGATGAGGGTTTTTTTTCCATTCAAATGCTTGATTTTTTTCCCCCCAAAACAGATCAAGTTGGAGGTTAAGAATAAAACAGATCCTCAATATCCTCAGGGGGAAAATCTTGAGACCTTAAATCCTCACATTCATTCCAGAGAATAAAATTTTCTTCAGAAAATATAACTTCAGAAGTTAAATGCTCTCTTCCAGAAGCAGCGATATAGCATCATTATTAACAGCAATGGTTCTAATATTAGATATACTTAAGCTTGCCCAACACTCTACTTCCTAGCTGTGTGATCTTTTACAAGTTACTTAGTCTTTCTGATCCTCAATTTGCTCTTTTCTAAAGAAAATGGGGATAGAGGTATCTACCTTTTAGGACTGTTGAAAGCATTAAACAGAGTAGTGTATTTTAAACATATAACATAGTGCTTAGTTCATAGAAAAATTCAAGACATGGTAGCTTCTGTGCTTATTATTACTCTTACTTTTATGAAATACAGAAACTAAGTGACTTATAAAATGATCATAATAAATCCTACTATTAAAACAAACATACTACATTTATATTATATCAACTATATAGGAGCATTTACCATGAATCTGAAATAAAGTTTTTAATCCCATAACAAGGGTCACTGTGTACTGAAGGATGACTAGAAAGAGACAAAGCAGTTGCTGGGTGACCAGCTAGGCTTATTCACTATGTAGGCAAATTGCTTCCTTATGTCAGGCTTGAGAATGCTGTTCAGATTTGTGCCTTGGTAAAATGACAAATCACTGCGTGTCTCCAGCAGTTTAAACTGCAGCTTTTATATTTTCAAATGCCAAGGTTCTGCTGTGTCGACTATAGTATATCTCAGATTTGCAGTTAAGTACTGGCCTCCTTTCCTGCAGGCTTCTTCAAAGTACCTTCCACAGTAAATCCCCATCCTTGTGATGACTTACCCTCCCTAGGCTGCACTAAGGGCAGGAATGCCTTTAAATATTTTAGGAAATTCGGGAGCTGTCACAGAATCTTGTAGGCTCGGTATCCATTCCTCTGTGCAAAAGCCATCATGCACTACCCAAGCTGACCTTCAACCAACAGACCATTTAGAGATTGATAGATTATTTGCTTTTTTCTTTCTTATCCACTGGTCCATTCCCAGGCTCTTTTTTGGCCACGTCCTTCCTATTCCCAGTGGGGGATCATTTCTTTTTCTGTTCCCTTCCATTCTTCTTTATATTTCTCCTGGATTTTAGTAAGGGGATATATATTTGTATACATTGCATCTGGGTGTACATCGAGATAACAAATAGGACAGATACTTTTTAGCAAAAGCGCATATCTATATGTTCAAATTATCTCTGACTCCGCTCACTAGATGCCTTGCCCTTAGAAATCTAAACTGATAGATATTTCTCCCTTGCATTGGTTCCAGGGGAAATCAGCCTTGTGGTCCCACCTGTTACATTATCAGGAAAACCGGCAGAGAAAACTCACATCAGGAAACCTCAGTACCTCAGGTAAGATGGTCTCTGCACCATTGGCCAAACTCCCTCCACTTACTTTCCCATCCCCCACTGAAGTGATCATCTGTAGCAGACTGTTCCAGGTCAATGAAGTCTTTACTCTGTAATGTTTAAGCCACAGGGCTCTCTGAACCACAGAGCATGCCAAAACCATGGGGTTTGCTTTTATTATGTGTTTCTATACACTTGATCAGTGAGATAGAAGATTTATATCAGCAAGAGGCCAGTCTTAGAATAAATTTGGGTTTTAAATGAATTTGGATTGATACTGATGTCCTGTGTTTAGAGTGTTTTCAGAGTCTTTTGTTTTATTTCTCTGAGATGAACATTGAGATGATCTATCCTATCAGTTAAGAGAGCCTGTTTGTCAGTGTCCTGCCTTGGAACTGCTCAAAGTCAAGGCCTGGTGTGCATGATCCCTTCCATTTGCTTTCTGTTTATATTTAATAAAAATATCAGAGTTGGCAGGGACCCCAGAAATCATCTAGTCCAGCCCCCTTTTTTTACAAGAGGAGGAAACTGGGATCCAGAGAGGAATTTAATTTACTCAAGATCACACAGTGAATTGATAGAAGAGGCCAGATTAGGAGCCAGGCCTCTTGTCTCCTGGTCTACTGTTCTTTGTAACATCCTGCAGTGTCCCTTCCAGGACAGTCTCCCTCCTTCCTTTTCTTCTTGGCAGCATCTCCCCTTCATACCATCCTTCATTCTCCTCTCTCTGCCAGGGAGTTTGTTTAACTTTCTTAGATGTTTTTGTCCTAATGGTAAAGATAAGTTTAAGTGGGGGCGAAAAGGTAGGCATATACTCAGTGTTGTCTTTGGCCTTGAATTAGTTGATCTCAGCTAGCACTGAACATGGGGAAGACAGTGGGCAAAAAACTAGGTACAAAACCTCCCAAAGTAGCCTCATAAGGAGTTTTTTGTCCACTTTCTGAGTATGAGAGCAGAGTCTTCTCAGGAAAGCTGTAGAATTTATTGCCAAGGGATAAACTGTAGCCAAAAATTATCAGCAGCTGAATGATGAAGATACTAATTTTAAATGTTGGGCCAAACATGAGGATATAAAGGTGTTGTATCTAGAGGTCCTAAGCATTCTGGATCATGTTCTTTACATATTCCCTTGGCTCTTTTGTAGTCCATTTTGAGGCAAGAGCAGGACATGCGTAGTAGCTCCTAGTGGAAGCACTGCTTCCATGGATTATGATGAGAACACACTGGATTAGGAGCCAGAGGATCTGTGTTCCTTCCAGTCCTGACTTTGCCACTTGGTGATTGGGGCAAAGCAGCTAACCTCTCTGAATTTCAGTTTCCTCCTCTGTGATACCGTCCATGGCTATCTTATAAGTTGTTAGAGAATTAAGTGAGATAATATGCATAAAAGTATAAAATTTGATACCTGGTAGGTACTTAATATTCATGAAATGATTGATCAAAGTGTTACCAAAGTAACCCCAGCTTTTTTCTGTAGATATTTGTGATTTGAGATAAGAAGGGTAGTCAACTATTTGGGTATACAGATCTCTTTGGACTTAACCAACTTTTTGTTCTAGGAATATTTCTTGATTCAGAACGGAGGAAGTCTGATGCCAGCTCAGTCATGCCTCCCCTGAGAATCTCCCTCATTCAGGATATGAGGTCAGTCTGGGCTCATTTGTAATAAGACACTAAAATCCTGTTTTCAGTTGCTGCTTAGGTGTCCACTTTATTTATTTATTTTTGGCTACGTTGGGTCTTCGTTGCTGTGCGCAGGCTTTCTCTAGTTGTGGCGAGCGGGGGCTACTCTTCGTTTTGGTGCGTGGGCTTCTCATTATGGTAGATTCTCTTGTTGCAGAGCACGGGCTCTAGGTGCATGGGCTTCCATAGTTGTGGCATGCAGGCTGAGTAGTTGTGGCGCACGGGCTTAGTTGCTCCACAGCATGTGGGACCTTCCCGGACCAGGGCTTGAACCTGTGTCCCCTGCATTGGCAGGTGGATTCTTAACCACTGCGCCACCAGGGAAGTCTGAGGTGTCCACTTTAAATAGCAGGGTCTCAGTGACCTGGGCTTCTACAGTGTCTCATTTAACCAGGAATCCCTCCTCATTGGTCCTGTGCTTCATGATGCATTTGTAGAGCTGTACAAGCAATTGTGTTTCCTGACATTTTTGGAGAATTACACCAGAGTATTTCAAGGCCTGAGACCTCTGGGGTTAGCCTTGCTTTTTAAGAGCTGTACTGGCTTCCTCCCAAGCCCCCCCAAATTATGCTGAGTCTATCTGGCAAAGTTACATGGAAGCTCAGGATTTAGAGAACAAGAGAGATGGACTCTCTCAGGATGCAGTAGGGCTTCCTGGCCAGGCTTCCTTTGGTGTTACAGGGGAGGTATTGATAGTGAGTTAATCTCCCACCCTATCCTCCACTCCCCTTTTCCCATTCCCCCTTCAGGCACATCCAGAACATTGGGGAAATCAAGACTGATGTGGGAAAAGCCAGAGCATGGGTGCGACTGTCCATGGAAAAAAAGTTACTTTCCAGACACCTGAAGCAGCTTCTCTCAGACCATGAGCTCACCAAGTAAGGCCACTCCACTTGGAGTATAACCAGCTCCTGGGAATGGCGGGAGGGATTGGAAACCCCCGTGGGAAGGGAAGGGTATTCAGTGTATCATTACTGCTGAATTCAGCTAAACTCAAATTGCATATGAAGGTTTTGCAGCATTTCTTCTTTTTTTCTTTATTCTTTTCTTTGTAGAACACTGTTGTACACTTACACTGCAATATTTTTTATATTTTCCTGTAGATGAATTAACTCTTTTGGCGCTGCTCAACACAGCACACTTGTTTTAGTAGGAACATTCAGACATAATCAGTTGACTTCATGCTCTCTAACTTAGTTCTTTTTTTTTTTCCTAACTTAGTTCTAAAGGCCTGGATTCTTCGGGCCTCTAGCTACAACCACTCCAGGAAGCAGTGGTCCTCCCTTTTGGCTGTTGGTTTCTCTTCTGGGACTTACTATGGTTTATCCAGGCTCTTTCAGCCATTGGTCAACCAATGAGCTCTTGCTGTGCTCTACCTTGGATCAGTTCCCGTAAAGAAGATGGGAGGACTTTTCTTGTTTTGGTGATATATTCTTCCTGAAGTTTTTGGTGATGTAACATTTCTTCTTCTCTTTCTTTATCTGTAGAAGAATAATTCTGTTATATCTGTTCTCCCTACCTTCTTGGTCTATATCCCCGCCCCCCCAAATAGCTTTCTTACAGACGTAGTGAGAAGGATGGAATCCTCATTGGATACCTCAGAGTTTTGGGGGGTCCTCCTCTCCTTGTGGCACTCAAGTGATCTGTATACCTGTTGGGCATAGGGCATTTTCTTGGTCTCTTTCCTGTCTTGAGGAGGAAAGGATTGGAGAATTAAAAAGAAACTTCTAAGATATACCCTATATCTTTTGTTCTCTCCTGAGCCTAGGCCAGCCCAGAGTAACCAGGTCCTTGCTCTTCCTCACTCCTAGGAACCACTAAATCTACAGTTCCCTTCTCTTGATTTTATATCCTTTGCATTCATTCCATACCCTAGTTACTAGAGCAGGAGTCGGGAGGAAGGCTGTCTCCCTTCTCTGCCTCTCAGTTACCACCTCTCTGTCTTTTCCTATATATAATATGTTTGGTTCTTTCTTCATTGGCAAGCCTATTGGGCATTTTTCTTTTTGGCATTTCCTTGGGCATCTTTTCATGGTATCCTTTATTATGTGACTTCCCTGTGGACAATAAAGCAGAGAAGTGGACCTTGGGGAAATTTTGTGTAAGTGAATTGATTAAACCTGAAGAATCTGTTTTTATTTAAAGTGAAAATGTAATTTTTTAGACTTTATTGTGTGTTTAAACCACAGCAAGAAACCAGTTTCAAAATGTTGATAGATTAGAGAGCTCACTTTGAGAGGTTACAAAATAACAACTCTTAAAGTGCTTACATTTGATTCCCTTTAGTGGTGAAAAGGTTTAGGAATAATATTTGAAGATTGGAAGGACAACTAAAAGAGAACAAGTGAACATTTAAGCCTGGAGTTTGGAAGGGAATTGTTTGCATACCAGATTCTAGAGGACAGTTGTGTGTCCTGGGAAAATCTGTGGCTGTGTGGGCACTAGGGGCTGACAGGGCAGAAGTGATTCCTGTTGGCCAGTGTGGGCATCGTCTGTCAGGAGATGCTGCAAGTTGGCAGGAGGACATGGCAGAGAGGTAGCCAAGAGGGAGTCAAGCCCAGGATCTTTATGAAGGTCTAGGGCAGTGGATAGGTCTAGGGCCTGTGAACTTAAGGGCCTAGGCAGGAGCAAACAGGGCACAGACTTTGGTGAGGAGACTAATTTTGGTTTCTTTAAACTGTAGCCCTGTTAGAGGACAAAAGCTTAGAATTTACTCCAGTGAGTATAAAATGAGAGTTTTGCTGCCACAGATTGCGTTTTGGGTGGGATATAGGGAGAGACAAAGGTGTACTTCATCAAAACCTACCTACTACTCCATCCTACCCTCTCTCACCTTTCTCCTAAGTTTGCTTAAAGCTCTAGCCACATCAAACCCCTCACACTTCTCAGGATGTGTTCAGCCCTTTCAGGGCCTAGTCAGAAGTCTTCTTTGCCAGAGTTTGCCTAGACTACCCAGAGACTTAGTCCATTCCTCCTCTGGGCACCCATAGCATTTGTTACAGTATTTGTTCATTCCTTTTTTTTTTTTTTTTACCACTGGTGGTCTGTGTTATCATTATCCATTTGTTTTCCACTTATTAAAATTTGCTTTCATTGGAGGCATGAACCATGTACCTCTCCCAATACTCCTTCTCCCTACCTCGGTTCACACTTTGGAGTTCGTGTGACTCCTTGCTTAACTTTACCTCCCACATATACATTTCAGGTCCTTAGCCGCTGTTCCATCTGTCTCCTTATTTACTTCCACTCCCTAGGTTTCATCCTCATGCCCCTTTCACCCTTCAGCTATACTAAATTCAAATTTCTTGAAGTTGGTTATGGCTTTCCCTTTACTTCTAAGAAACATATTACTTGTAGGGCAGATTACAAACTCTTTAGCCTGAATATTTAGGGCCTGCCTTCGTTTTACCCTAGCCATACTTTTCAGTCTCATTGCTGACTGATCACTTCTCTGAGCCCTCAACTCTAGCCAAACTGGCTTTTATACCCTGTTCTTCTCCTTCTTCTACAACCCCTGTCTAAATTTGTGCCATCCTTCAGGCCCTCCTGTTCTAGGACCATCGAAACTTCTGGGTCTTTAAATTCCCAGAGAGTGCCTTTCATTTGGCAACTCATTATGTCTTATACTGTGGCCTTTATCAGATTTATTCATCTAGACTGTATGTGAGGATAGGTGCTTCCCTCTCCAGCACCTGCACAGAGTAGGTTTTGGTTGGTGAATTTTCCTACCTTATAAACTGTCTAGGTAGAACCTCACAGGTCTACTGAATCCCATACCTCTCTGGCATGGTGACTGCAGTCTGGGCAGGCAGGACAGGGACCTTCCTTTGTTCTCTGTGTGTTTCTTGTGCTGGGGGCCTGTGCGTTTGGCTCTCTGTGTCCCTGCTACTTGGGGAAGGTACCATTGCTGTGCAGGCCCAGAGGCCTGCAGTGTCAGGCAGAGGGGTTGGCCTTTGATGAGTGAGCAGTGGATGAGGGGTGGGGATGGGAGGAAATTTGAAAAGAGGGGAAGGACATCGTCTGCACAGCTCTTCGTTGCCTATGACCTGGATCATTCCATTCATTGCCTCTGAAGCTGTCCTCAGCTTACATTCATGTTCAGAGCAGTGTTCTGACTTGTGGATCTCAGGTCTGCTGAGGGTCAGAGACGAGCTCTGGTAACAACCTCCTGCTGTTGCTACTCCTACACCATACACTGGGGTGTATGGGCCCTATAGAAGCCCTCAGGTTAGGAAAGAAGATCCCATGACGTCTGACACTTTACATTATAGTAACGTCAACTCTTGGACACAGGTGGAGTTTGGTTTTTGTTGTTCCTGCTGTAGCTAAAGCCACTTTCCCTCTAGCCTTCAGTTGGAGTAGCTGGCTTTGTTCCTTTTTTCGGTGGCCCTAAAGAGCTTGAGGCTTGACTCACATTCTTCCCTTAGCTGTGTCCTTCCAGAACTGAATAATTCTAGCCTCTTATCCCTCCTTTTGTCTGGGAGACTGATGTATTGCCTCTTCTCCGACAGAAAATTGTACAAGCGCTATGCCTTCCTGCGCAGTGATGATGAGAAGGAGCAGTTCCTCTATCACCTCCTCTCTTTCAATGCCGTCGATTACTTCTGCTTCACCAATGTCTTCACAACTATCCGTGAGTAGCCCTGTGCTCCCCACTAGCCTTCCCAATGCCAGTCTTCATGAGCCTGTCTGAGGCTAACTTACTGTCCCCTTTTTAAAGAAAGATTATCACTTGTACTTTCTTCTGTGGGGAGAGGTGTACTTGCCCTCCTTGGAGGTTGTATTTTCTCTCAGGCTTCTTACTCTTGTTCTGAACTAGGGAGCTGAGCGCTTTTGGCCATTGTGTTGTTACTGTGGTCCTGGGTGCTGGGGGCCTAAGGTGGAGTGGGGTGTGGGGGGTGAAGTTCACTGCCCTCCCTGCACACCTGTAAAGAAACCTCCCTCTTGTTTTGGGCTGAGAGAGTCATTCAGCATTACAGAAAGTTTCAGAGTAGCCCCCAGGGAACAACAACTCTTCCTGAAGTAGCAGAAAAAACTCCAGATGGCAGTGGGAGGTTTGGGTCCAGGCCCTGTTCTGCCCTAACTCATTATGGATCTGTGAGCAGTGTCTACTCCTGCAGTGGGGCTCGGTCTCCCTATTTGCAGAGCGAGGAAGAGGGTTTAAAATGGTCTAAGGAAGGCCCTTGGAGCCTCAACTTTCTTTGGTGCTAGGATGCTTTGTTTGGTGGGGGATGGTCTGAATTTGCCCCATGACTAGTTGTTTGGCCAGTGACTCAGCAGCTTCAGCAATGGTGGACTCTTGTTCTATATGACACCCATCCTCCCTCTCAGAGAAAAGGGTTGTAGGCTTCAGTGGAAGCAGCACTGGACTGGAATATAGGAGACCTGGGGGAAACTATTTCCCTCTCAGTTCCTCAGAAAAGGCATTGTGATACCTGCCTGGCCTCTCTGGAGATTGTTATTAGAGTCCTTGAGATGATAGATAGAAAAGTGCTCTGAAAAGCAATTCAGTGCAGTGTTGAGTTAGTGATATTGTTTAAGGAACAGGTTTACTTAGCTCTGAGCTTGCAGATGGGCTTGGATTTGGATGTTTGGGTGATAACCCTGGGAGGAGTGAGATTGAGGGGAAGATTGGCTAATATTCTAAGCCAGCCAGAGACTGGATCCTCAGGACCTGCTGCTCCAGGCTATGTACCAGGAACCCCAATCATGCCAGCACACCTGGGGCAGGTCAGGGCCCTCTCAGGTATGGGAGGGATTCCCGATCCCCTCCAATGCCTTTGTGGCTTCCCCTAAACAGTGATTCCTTACCACATCCTGATCGTACCGAGCAAGAAGCTGGGGGGCTCCATGTTCACCGCCAACCCATGGATCTGCATCTCGGGAGAACTGGGTGAGACACAGATCCTGCAGATTCCCAGGAATGTGTTAGAGATGACCTTCGAGGTACGTGTTATCTGGTGACCACAGCCCCAGGCTCTATGGGGATCTGAGTTTCAACAGCTACTTTGGGAAGCTTTCTCCAGCGTTTTAGAGGCCTTGCTCTATGCAGTGTTACGCTTCAGCACAGCTGACCTGTCTCAAGACGATCAGAGGCCAGAGCCAAGGGTTGACCTGAGGACGGGGGAACCTGCCCTGTCTAAGTGGTTTCTGGCTGGAAGGCACCCATCTGGACTTGCATACCTCCTTGTCCATGGTGTATTGAAAAACCCCCAAGAATTCTTTCAGCTGCTGAGCCCAAATGTTCACAGAGAGCTCAGACTGCTCTGCCATTTCCAGAGCCTTCTGCTCCCAGGCCCTAGTCTTCCTCCAGGTAGTGTCTCTTTCTTTCTTGGCATCGTGCCTCATGAGGTAGTACTATACTGCCAGCTTTGGCAGTAGGTGGAGCCATGAGCTCTGCCCCTGCAGATACTGGGGGGCCACGTTGCAGGGAGCCAGTCAGATGTGTGCCTCTGAGGAGTGTGGCGCTTTTCTTCTGTTTTCTTGACCTACCCCATCTTCTTTGTTTGGCTGTTCTCTCACAGTACCAGAACTTGGGGAAGCTCACTACGGTGCAGATAGGCCATGATAACTCTGGGCTGTATGCCAAATGGCTTGTTGAGTATGTGATGGTCAGGAATGAGATCACCGGACATACCTACAAGTAAGTGTTCCCTCAGCTATGCCCAGAGACAGTGGGGCTAGGTGTACCACCAGGGGCTGTGTTTGATGCTTGGGTATGTGGGGTTCTCAGGGAGACCTTTTAGGTTGTGATAGGCGGAGGCAACTTCCTGTTTGGCTCTGCCTCATGCCCTGAAAAGAAATAGAAGGAGGGCTTTACAAGTGAAGGTGTATGACATCGCTGTGCACAGGTTCCAGGCCACCTGTCACTCGGGTGGCTTCCCTGATGCCGCACGGTGGGATGAGGAGCAGGGCCTTGAGGATCCCCAGCCCGGTTTCAGAGCCTGTCCTCAGGGATTGGCTTTTTGATGGCCTTTGCTGATCAGGGACGCTGAAGGAGCTGGCAGTTCTGACAGGCTATTGCCTGACCCTCAGGTTCCCGTGTGGCCGGTGGTTGGGGAAGGGCATGGATGACGGAAGCCTGGAGCGGGTCCTAGTCGGGGACCTGCTCACATCCCAGCCTGAGGTGGACGAGAGGCCATGCCGGACCCCGCCCCTGCAGCAGTCTCCCAGCGTCATCCGGAGGCTCGTTACCATCTCACCCAACAGCAAGCCCAGTAAGTGGGAGATGGGGCCGGGCCCTCATGTTGCCCTGCCTGGGGAATGGGCAGATTTCTGGAAGTACTGATAAGGGAGCCCAGATTCCCCGCAGCCTGTGCAGCTGCCTCAGGAACCACCTCTGCCGACAAAGACAAAGCAGCCCCAGGCATTTGTCACCCTCTTCTCATGAATCAGTTGTGGGGGGTTGGCACTCTTGTTAGAGGACTGGAAGGAGAGGGGAGAGCTCCTTGATCCTGGCCTGGGTCCTCTGTGCTATTTGTATGTGCCCCTATAGAGGAGAGGGGTTTACTTTCTGCCCTTCCCCTTCCTGGTTCCTGAGCTTTACTGTCAAGTCTTGGCACTCTTTTGGTTGCCAAAAGTTCCAGAGAAAAGTGGAGAAGAAACTTGACCAGCATCTTCTGGAGACAGAACTCTAAGATCCTAGCTTTTGCTTTTTGTCCCAAGATTTTAGGAAGAGCTAGCTCAGCAAAGTTGGGTGGGCAAGAGCCACTCTTCCCAGGGTCCAAGCTGCCCTACCTCTCCTGTGGGTCTTCTTATGTCCTCAGTCTTTTGCTCAGTCAACTAAGTACTGTTAACCTGAGACTGGATATCTGCTTGATTTTTATCAGAGCTGAACACTGGGCAGATCCAGGAGTCCATCGGTGAGGCAGTCAATGGCATCGTGAAGCACTTCCATAAGCCTGAGAAAGAGGTGAGCCTCCCTACCCTCCAACCCAGGGCCTTATATTGAGTAAGAGAGAATAATCTTGTTCCAGGCCCATGTGCTGTGGACAGCCCAGCACACGGAGTGTGTGCCTCAGTTAGTTTGAGATTCAGCAGATTCCTTTCTCTGGGGGCCTGTGCCTAGGGTTGCCCTGTTTTCCTTACTCACTGACAACCCAGCAGAGTCCCTGGGTCTCCAATGGACAGTGTATTTCTGTCCTCTTCTGAAATTGTCTGGGTCTCCCTGAACATTGGCCACATGGGCTTTGTCCCCTGCTGGGGGGCCAGAACCATCATCTGTTCATTCAATAGCTATTTACTGAGAACTGCTCTAAGTCAGGCCCTGCCAGGTGCTGGGGAGACTAGACAAGGTCCCTGCATGTCTTTTGCTGCCCTCCCAGGTGTGGGCAGTGGGCTGGGGATGCAGTGGTGGGAGGGCATCTTGGCTGAGGCAAGCCTGGCATTCTCTCCTGTTTCCTTATATAGCGAGGTAGTCTTACGCTGTTGCTTTGTGGAGAATGTGGCCTTGTCTCGGCCCTGGAACAGGCTTTCCAGCATGGATTTAAATCACCGCGGCTCTTCAAAAATGTCTTCATTTGGGATTTCTTGGGTGAGTTGGGCTAGGGTGTGAGGGTGGGAAAAGCATGCAGAGACATGGGGGAATCATCAGCATAATGTGGGTGCTGACCACTGGGGTCTGAGGTACAGAAGCCAAATCAGGTGACTCTCAGGTTAGATGTGTTTGTTTGCCCTGGCTTTTCTCGGAGGTAATAACAGAAGCCCTCCCACCCTTCGCCCCTCATCTCCTGAGAATTGGACAGGAAGGGTTCTTTCTAGGCATCTGTCATATATAATACAGGCTTAGTCATGACTCCTCACACTTCCTGCTCATAGGTCCAAAAGACCAGTTGCATTGGAGTCCAAGCCCTGTGTTACACCCCCTTGGAGAATTTGATGCAAGAAGCTTCTCCCTCAAGAGTTTTGTTGAGAAAGGACCATCTTTATATCAAGGGCCACATAAAGAAATTTAAAATACAGAGATAGGGAACATAAGGATCATTTTTTATTTTTATTTTTTTTTAAAGTACCAATTGTTTTAATTTATTCAAAGTGAAAATAAATATCCATATGGAACATTTTATAAAGTAAATGGTTTCAAAATAAAACATGAAGACAAAATGGCCAGTTAAACCATACTATCAAAGTGAATGAAACACAAATTTTCAAATTTTCAAAAATTTTCAAATTTTTCAAACTAAATATACATAGTCTCTCTCATTTTCAGTTGAAGATGCAGTGTTGAACGTTGGTCAGTCATGTGTGATTTTTAGGATGCCTTTAGAATTGAAGTCTGAGACCACAACTAACAAAAAGCAAGTACTTGGCTGCTTCACAGCAGGATGCAGCTTCCTCTTTCTCAGCAGAATTCCAGACATTCATAAGGATCATTTTGAAATGTGACCAGTGGCCTCAGAGCACTCATGTTATTCCTACTAAGTTACTTGTGTTGACACGGAGGTAGGCCTGTGGCAAGTGGCCTACAGGACAGTCAGGGACAGGTTGGTTTTGAGAGCCTTTGTCACTGGCAGGCTTGTCTCCTCTTCACAGAAAAAGCACAAACCTATTACGAGACTTTGGAGCAGAATGAACTTGTTCCTGAGGAAAACTGGCATACGAGGGCCCGGAACTTCTGCCGTTTTGTCACTGCGATCAACAATAATCCCCGGAACATTGGCAAGGATGGCAAGTTTCAGATGCTGGTGTGCTTGGGAGCCAGGTACTGCAGCCTCATGGCCCAGTGTGCACACAGCCAGCCCTGAAGATGGTGCTGGAGGCCCAGTGTGGTGCGGGGGTGGGGAGTGGCTAATGGCCAGGTGCCCTTGGGCAGGTGAGGCCTTGGTAGAGGCCCTTACTTTTCTTCATGCGCCACGTGTGTGTGTGTGTGCGCGTGTGAGAGAGAGGGGTAGGGTGGGGATGAAAGTGTGTGTGTAACTGGGGAGGAGGGGCCACAT
Source organism: Tursiops truncatus (assembly GCF_011762595.2). Taxonomy (NCBI): domain Eukaryota; kingdom Metazoa; phylum Chordata; class Mammalia; order Artiodactyla; family Delphinidae; genus Tursiops; species Tursiops truncatus. The sequence continues at coordinate 62,404,393 of NC_047041.1, read as the reverse complement.
TTTGATGCGAAGGAATAAAACTGTCTCCCTGACAAGATTTGAAGTAGAGGGTATATATCTAGTAATTTCTTTAACAAACATTTGAATGTGCCAGGCCTCATGGAAGGTGTGGGAATAGAGCTGAATAAAATACGGTCTCTACCATTTAGAAGTTCACCTGTCCTGATTATTTAGTACAAGGCAGAAGTTTGGGAGAGTTTAAAAAAGTACGCATTCGTAACGTTTGCTGAAAATGTAGAGGAGAAGGATCAGAGGAGGCTCAGGGAGTAGGTGGTATTTGAGGTGAGCCTTAACGGGAGGGTAGACGTGAGGAGGGAGCTTGAAGCAGACAGAACTAACAGAGAGGCCCTAAAGGAAGCAAAGCATGTGGGGTCAGGAAATAACAGGTGGAATGTGGGAAGGAAACACTTTAAGGGATAGGGGCCATGAGGAGCTGGGACAGAGTTGATTTTTAATCAGGGGACTGAAATGATAGTGATTTGATATCATGGATGGTATTCATGGGCAAAATTGTTAGGGGTTATTCCAGTGGGTCAGGTGAGAGCACGAAGCCCAGATAAACAAGGCAGTTTTTATTTAGGCCGTGCAAGGGAGGGAGTTAGCATAGTGGTTAAAAACAGATTCAGGAACCAGATTCACCAGGTTCACATCGCAGATCAGCCACTTACTAGCTGTGTGCTCTTGGACAAGCTGCTTAACCTCCATCAACCTCACTTTCTTCATCTGTAAAGTGGGGATAATAATAGCACCGATAGCACCTACCTCACATCATGGGGTTGTCATGAAGGTTAAATCTCTTATAATGGTGGCTGGCACATGCTGAGTGCTATGTGGATGTCAGCTTGCAGCGTTATTCCTGGTGGTGGTTGCTGTGGGGAGGAGCGACGATCTAGGAGAGATTGGCTGTTGAGATGGAGGAAGTGCTGCTGACAGGACATGGTGTCTTGTTGGTGGGGTTGTCTGGGGGGCTAGAGGGGGAGGCGGAGCAGGCCTTCTGGCAGATGACAGGGCCTGTTTGGGTCAGGTTGGATTGGCATCCCTAGGGCTCGGTAGCCCACAGTGGGGGCCTTTTAAAGCTGTGTAAGACATCTTCGCCAAGTGCTCTTAGGGGAGGGAAAGGGGGCTGCGGGGAGATATCTGCTTCTCCAGCTTCAGACTTTGTTCAGGGTGTGATGGAGCAGGTTTCTCCCTTGGGCTTTCGCTAATCGTGTCCCTTCCCTTTCCCTTCTGACGCATCTGGACTGATCCTTCCCTGCCAGAGATCACCTCCTGCACCACTGGATCGCCCTGCTGGCTGACTGCCCCATCACCGCACACATGTATGAGGATGTGGCGCTGATCAAAGACCACACACTTGTCAATTCCTTGATCCGCGTGCTGCAGACACTGCAGGAGTTCAACATCACGCTGGAGACATCCCTGGTCAAGGGCATCGACATCTGACTTCCCAGCACCAGCTAGCAGCAGGACCCAGAGACTCGCCTGTAGCTCTCCCCCCTTCTTCCCAAAGGGACCTACGCGAGTTGTGCAGGAGATGAGAGGAGATGTACACTCACTGTAAAAAGAAAAGTAGAGGATTTTTGGAATAAATAATCTATTTTAGAGTTTATTTGCTGATTTGCTTTTTACACACTTTCATGTGAAAGAGTGATAGGGAGAGGGAGACGAGGTTGGTGCCGCTTATTTTGAAGCTGGTGCCCTCCCTCGCCGTGGCCACGCGCTGGAGCCTGCGGCCTCCCTGGACTGAGCCTGCGGCACGTGCGGGGCAGTTCTGCTTCCTCGTCCCCGCCGCGTTAATGAGGCCGTTCCACATGGTTTTTAAACTGATGTTTTCTATATTAACATTATTATGGATATTTGGCTTTCACGGGCCACATACAGGTGTGCTGAGCAGGAAGCCCCAAGCTCCAATCAAAGGGATTTTTAGTAGTGCCTCTACAAGCACTGATGAGTCAGCTCCATGTCTTGTCTTTTTTTTGTCAGTATTATTTGGGAAGGAGACATGCCAGGATGTATCGTCGTGCAGAAAATCAGTTTCCTCTTGGCACACAGTTGCACAGAAGTAAACATAAGCACGTTTTAACAGGTTTTCCTTTTCTTCCTTTTATGTATTATTTATTTAACCCTCCATTGTGTGTTTTAAGTCTTTTTCTTTTTTCTAAGGAAAGAAAAAGCTGTCACAGTCTAACTGGCTATGTTATCATTGTTAAATTTATGTTATTTTGCGACTTAGAAACCAGCTGCAGTATGGCCCACTTAATAAAACACCTGAAACAGAACTGTGTGGGTCCCTGACTTTCATGGGGTATTGTGAGGAGTGGGTAGTAGAGGGTGCAGCTGGGTCTGTCTGAGAGAACCAGGCTGTAGCATCGCCTCCCAGGCCAGGACTGCCCAGAGGGCCTTGTGTGTCCTGGGTCCTACCCACTGCGGCACCAGGAGCTTTCCTGGCTGTTTGAGAGGGATGCATCCCAGGGTTAATTTCCCACTACCCAGAGGAGGAGGCTGAGGCAGAGAGGGGAAAAGACCTGGCCAAGGTTGCAAAAGTTGTCACTTGACCGAGACGGGATGGGCCATTTCTTGAAGGGTAAGAAAGACCAGGTGTGGGAACACGGCACAGGAAACCCTGTCTGCCCTCGGGAAGGAAAGCTTTTTCTTGAGAGAAGATTTGCTTTTTCCCAGGATGGCAGGTGATAGAGCTTTATAAGGGTCCTGGGAATCAGCTTCCTTTGGTTTTATTCTTCAACCAAGCTGCTTTGGCAGGAAGCTCCAGAAGTGTAGCACAATCAAGTACAGCACCTCAAGCCAATCAGTGTCCTCTTTTATGCTTCCCTGACTTTGCATGTTCTGTTCTCTGCGTGGAATGCCTCCCCTCTTGTCCACTTATGTTCATTGTTCAGGGTTTCCTTTACCACCCCCCACCCCCCACCCCGGGCACGGTTAATCATTCCCTCATTGTGCTCCTGTAGTTTCTTAGATGCTGGGACTTCCTCTCTGGGTTGTTATTACCTGCTTTCATTTTGGGCCCACTCCCTAGACTGAGCTCCTAGAGGGCGGGGAGGGTCTCTTGTTCATCTCCTTCCCTGATGACTGACAGTGCTCAGGTGAGGCTTTTTAAAGAGGTGAGGAAAGCAACTGGAGGCTTCCGGGACAGCTGCAGTGCGCCGTCCTGCCGGCAGAGGGTGTGAGCGGGTGGTGGGAGTCTTCAGGTTCTTTTGGAAGTGGGGCAGGTAGGCAGTGCCTCTGGAGCATGTGTATGTTGTGGGCCGAGATCAGAGATGACCTTAAGCCAGGTGCTTTACGCATACCTCTCCCTTTTACTCACAACTCTGCAAGGCAAGTTTAGATTATTCCCAGTTTATAGGTGAGGAAATCGAAGTTCGGAGAAGGTTAGTCACTTGCCCAAGGCCACACATCATGTAAGTAGTTTGCAGTTACCAGACTGTTTCACTCCAAGCTTGTGGCTTTTCCACTGACAACTACTCCCTTATTGGATTCGGGTCTCTGCTCAGATGTCCTTAGAGAGACCTATTCTGACCACTCTAAAATACCAACGGTCACTTTTTTCCCCTATTCTGCTTTATTTTTCTTCCTAACATCGGCAACCATTATACTAATTATTTGGTAATTCTAAATGTAAGTTTTATGAGGGAGGAACCCAATCCACTTTGTTCATGAAGTAGTAGCTGGCACAGGTTATGTACCTAGTAGGTGTCTGTGGAATACATGAATTCATTGGCACTGGTTAGCATCACAGACTATACTATGGGCCAAAGTCCTTTGGTTGAATTCTTGCTCTGCTACTGGGACTTAGAGCAAGCTATGTAACTTTTCCGAACTTCAGTTTACTTACCATCGATGAAATGGGAATGGTAATAGTGGCTGCCTCATAGGTTTGTTGTGAGGACTAAATGACTCTGCATATATGCCTGGAATAGGTCAGCTGTGTGTAAATGTTGGTCATTGTTATTACCCCATTGTATCAAGCTCTGTCCTGGTTCCTGACTGAGACCCAGACTGTCTGTCCTTGAGGAGCTCAGAGGCAAGTGCTGCAGGAGAATATGACATCAGGGAAGATACTGACCATAGTGAGTTGTGCTTACGGTGGAGGATTGTCCCAAGAGTGGACATTGCATGTAGACTGAACAGCATGTGCAAAGGCATGGCGATGTGAAGGTGCCTGCCGTACTGTGAAGCTTGGGGAAGTCTAGTTCTAGAGTCAAGTCTGAGACAGGGAGGAGAGCGTATGTGTGGGCTCTGCATCCGCAAAGCGGGAGACAAGGAAAAGGCTGACAGGTATCCCAGGGCTTCGAACATTGCTGGTGCTCAGTAGACGTGGACTGAATGAAAGAATGAACCCATGCTGCAGGCACAAAAACCAAAGCCATACCACCAGTATGTGGCATTCCTTGTGCACATTTACACCTGTGAAGAATGTTATTGATGCTCTGGCCCCTCCTTCTCTGACATGAGAAATGGAAACCTGTGGTCAGAGCATAACTGCTGGGCTGAGACATGACAACTGTGTGGCCTGAACAGGTCACTGGCAACATAGGCTCATAACCAACGTGTATGGTCTACTGCCTGGCAGATTCACCCATGACCGGACCACGTCTCAGAGGAGCAAGAGGAGGATACTGTTTAGGTAACCTGGGAGTATTTCTCCTCTGCCTTCAGCCACCGGTCGAGCCGGTTAGAGTTAAGTGACCTTCCTGGATGTGGTTATGGGTCTAACTTGTAAAGTGGTCCAGTGGGTCCTGGCTCTGTGTGATGTGTGCACAGCATCCAGCACTTGATTATGTGCTTTGACGGAGGATGCTGGTGGCCTCAGTCAGCCAAAAGCAGTAGAGAAGCAACACCCTTTCCAGCAGACGCTGCTGAGAAGGTAAGTGTGAATCATGTTTTATAAATCAGGGCTCTCCTGGAACCATCTGTGTTCTGCTCCTTCTAACAGCCGATTGTGCTATGAATATGAATGTCTCACTTTCTACTGCGTTTTGTTTTATAATCTGCAGCAAACCCTTTTCGGAATGATGTGTGATATAAGAGAACAGACATGTTCAGTAGCTCAATGTTTCAAGGACACTCGAGTCAACTGCCTCTCAAGCAGCTCCGGGTAGTTCAAGTGCAGTCAGTGTGCTCAGTAAGCAGCGCTTCCTGCCTCGACTTCTGCACCCGCTCTCACTCAGTGCTTCTCAGACTCTGAGATTTCAGGGACTGGTCAATAAACAAGCAGATGAACTCAGTGAATTGTTACGAAGTGAGCACCCTTGTAACCACTACCCTGGCCAGGAATAGAGCTTTACCAGTCTCCCCAGCGTCCTCCAAGCTCCCCATTCCTGTCCCAGCCGCCTCCCTCCTTCCAACTTCTTGACCTTTACAGTAATGACTTCCTTGAGTTTCTTTTATTGTTTTATCACCCAAGTGTGCATCCCTACACACTATAGTTTAGTTTTACTGTTTTGTTTCTTTTTTAGACTTGATACATCTCTCTTAATCTAATGAGTTTCCTCTACCCCTTTCTTTTCTTTCTTTACAGTTTATCTGTTGAGGAACCTGGGCAGTTTGACCTGTAGTTTTTCCACAGCCTGGATTTTGCTACTTTCACCCTGGGGGTGCAGTTCAATGTGCTCCTTTACTCTCTGCACTTCCTGCAAATCAGCAGCTAGATCCAGAGACCTGATTTGCCTCAGGTTGGATCCCTCTGATGAAGAGACTCTAGGCAGTGTGTGCTTATTTACCAGGAGGCACCTCATGACTGGTGTTCACTTTTATTGGTGTTGGCAGTCACTGATGCTCAACACCTACATCCGGTAAGTAATTCACTGGGGGTTGCAACATGGGGATATTCTAATCTATCATTTTGTTTTCATTTATTAGATGGAATAATTTTATAAGGAGATGCTGCCCCCTCATCTATTTGATTTCTCAGTAGAGTTTGTATAGGAAAGGCAGGATAAGTGCTTAATTCTTTCCTTTTATTTACTCAACTTTTAAGACAATTAATTGGACTGGTTCCCTGCTATCCTCAGAAGGTGGCTATTTAAAAAAATTACTGTGAACTTATGAATAAACATATCTGATGGCTTTCATTTCATTGCAATTATTGTCTTTATTGTCCCGTCTTGGCTGTTGGGAGCCTCTTCAAGTTGGTTGGCTCCTGAGTTGTTTGACAAGACCCTGGTGGTTGCTTTCTGGCATTTCAAGATGTCCCAAGCTCCTCTTGTACATTTTCTGTCCTAAACTTGGAATCAGCTATTTCTCTAAGAAGCCCTGGGTTTCACGTGTGTTTTACCCATCCCCTATGTATAAAGGCAGCCCTACCACCTCCTGCTCTTCAGGCTCAATTATCTCTGCCAAGATGGTGACTCCTTTCTTGTCTGCTGGTCCTCAGACACATGGAATGCAAAGTGCCCTGGTGGCAGCTGGAGCCTATAGTTCAATGCACCGGGACCTAAAGAATGTAGTTCTGTGTCCCCTGGAAAGAGTGTGCTCCCTTTGGAGATCAGTGCTTCCAACCCCACAGAACCCAGAGCTGCAGAAACAGGAAGCACAGTGTCCCACAGTGGGCCCTTGGAAGTGATGGTAAGTGTGGCCACTCCTTCTTCTGCCCCTTGGTTCCTGGAACCATGTATTCTTCCTTAGGGGCGCAGCAGCACATGAAAGTCTCTGATTTAATGAATATACTGGATCCTGAAGGATGGCACCCCACCCTTGACGATTATTGCCTCAGGTTATTGAAGCTAGTGCTTCAGTTGTGCCTTTAGTAGGCCATGTCAGGGCTCTTTGAGGTTGGTAGCGTCTGGATGGTGCAATTAAAAAAAATCTATCTATCTATCTATCTGTCTGTCTCAATCACCAGTGGATCCTAACGTCACGGGCCCACCCCTAACTTGCCTCACTGTGAAGTGGTGCGCTGGTTGAATGCTATGCTGGATGTAATTCCATACCTGAGGATCAGGTACTCTCTAAGCTTCTGGATATTGGTGCTAGCTGAGGTTCTGTGGGCAGGAAAGGCAAACATTTTCAGAATAGATCTCTATCCTTGTGAGGATGAACTGCAGGCTCTCCCAGGATGGAAGGGGCCTGACATAGCTGATTTGCCACCAAGTGGCTGGTTGGTCTCCTCAAGGAATAATGCCATATCTGGGGCTCAGCTTTGGTCTCTTTCGCTGGCAGATTGGACACTCAGGGTCAGCAGTAACTAGATTAGCTTTGGTACATGGGCGTCCATGCTGGTGGGCCTATGCATAGCCTCCATATCTATCTTGTGACCAACTCCATTCATGTGCTTATTGTGCCAGTTCCAGGGTGGCCAGTGACAAAGTGGCTGAGTCATTTAATCTACTTAGTTTACTTCTCTTCTGTGGTGGATGCTGTCTGGTGGGTGGTGATGTGTGACATACTGGCTGTCTACTTCTAAGAGTCCAACCACACCCCTCTACCCCAAACCTTCTTGTCGCTAGTCTTCCAGACCCTTTCCTTCCAGTCCCCTGACTAGCCAGCTAGGCCACGGGCCACTGCCAGGAATGTGTGTCCAGCCTCTTGTATACAGCTCTCCTTCCATAACCAGGGTCACAGTCTGCAGCTCACTGGGAAAATTTTCCCTTGCTTCCCACTGTCTTTCAAGGCAACTCCTGAATGTGACTGTCATGCAGCCACTGTCCTTTTTGGCTTCCACCCACATACCAAGCTGACCTGCCAGCAAACCAAGGTTACCATTTCCATCTTACAATGATCTACTGCTGGCTGCACCTGACTTTATGACTTGGCCAGCTTGACAGGACCCAGTTCATAACCGGAAGTTCTTGATGTCTTTTCACTTGAGCTCATGGATAAGCATTTCATCTAAACCAGGGCCCAGGGCCAGGAGCTGCTTCTCAAAAGGTGTGTAATTCTCTGCTGTAGATGGCATGACTTTGATCCAGAATCCCAGGGGCCTACTTTGTGATTCTTTCCCTGGGGCTTGCAGTGAGCTCTAGATTGCATCTTTACCCATCATTGACACTTCCAACACTATAGAGTCTGCTGGATCGTATGACCCAAATGACAGGCTATTTGCTTAGCAGCTTGGACCTCTTGTAGAGCCCTCTTCTGCTCCAGGCCCCACTCAAAGCTGGCTCTTCCTGTGTCACCAGAGAAGAATTCCTAGTTGTGGAATGTGGGACCTCCAGAGACCAAAGAGGCCTTCCAGGTGCTGAGCTTCCTTCTTTGTGGTAGAGGATGAAAGAGGCATCAATCGGTCTTTTAATTTGAAGGAGATATTCTGGCACACCCACGACCACTGGACACCTAAAAACTTCAGTGAGGTAGCAGGTCCCTGAGTCTTCATAGGGTTTATTACCCACCTACTGGAGCACGTGTCTTAAAGTCTCCAATAAACTAGCCACCTCTTGTTTTTCCCACTCAGTCACTATTTATTTATTCTTTAATAAATTCCTTAGGGACGACTCATAGGAATATTATTTCCAGAGTTCTTACATGTTTTACTTGAAGGTCAGTTTTGCTAGATATTAAATCTTGGCTCACATTTTCTCTCCTTGGATATCTGAAATACATTATTCTGTCTCTGGCATGAGTTATTACTGTCAAAAAGTCCAGTGATAGTGATCACTTTATTTCTTTTTAAAATCACGTGTTTTTTTTTTTTTTTTGGCTAAATACTCAAAATGCTTTTTCTTTAAAGTTACGTAATTTTACTAAAATATAACTTGGTGTTGGTTGTCCTAGGTCAATAATCTCAGGTACATGGTGTGCTCTTCCAAATGTGAGGGGCCTTGGGTGATTTTCCTTTCACTGTGAACAGAACACCCATCTTGGAGGAAGTAAGTGCTCTGACCCAGGTCATGCTTTTTGTGATTTGACTCCAACTTAAAGTTTTAGATACCATCTTGGCATCTTCTCTGCTGATGAGATACTCCCTTAGCTCCATCTGGGCCTGCTGCCACTCTGCACACTGAGAGAATGACCTTGTTCACAGGTGGTCCAGTAGGTCAGTCTTCTGGCCTGACCCTTAAAACACCGAGAGTATTTTCATTCACTTTTTCATTCATTTATCCAACAAATTTATGAGTCCCAGTTATGTGCCAGCCACTGTTCTAGGCACTTAAGCAATTGTGAGCAAATACTAACTATTAGAACTAATAAACGAAAGATTGGCAAGGTTTCAGAATACAAGATCAATATACAAAAATAAATTGTATTTCTCTATAGGAGCAATAAACAAGCTGAAGTTAAATTAATAAAACAATTTATAATAGTATCAAAAAAATAAAATACTTAGGAACCTATAACAAAAGGGTAACACCTATGTATACTCTGAAAACTACCAAACATCACTGAAGGAAATTAAAGGAGATGTAAATAAACAGATATGCATGTTCATGGATCAGAAGACTTAATACTGGTGAGACGGCAATACTCCCTAAATTGATCTATAGTTGAATGCAATTCCTACCAAAATTCCATGTGACTTCACAGAAATTGATAAATTAATCCTAAAATTCATGTGGAAGTTCAAGGGACCCAAAATAGCCAAAGCAAGCTTGAAAAATAAGAACAAAGTTGGAGGATTCACATTTCCTGATTTCAAAGCTTACTGCAAAGCTATAGTAATCAAGACAGTGTTGTACTGGCATAAGGATAGACATATAGATCACTGGAATAGAATTTAATTCAGAAATAAATTCTCACATTTACACTTAACTGGTTTTTTAAAAAAATATTTATTTATTTATTTGGCTGTGCCAGGTTAGTTGCGGCACGCGGGATCTTCTTGTTGCAGCATGTGGGCTCTTAGTTGCGGCATGCATGTGGGATCTAGTTCCTTGACCAGGGATCGAATCTGGGCCCCCTGCACTAGGAGTGTGGAGTCTTAATCACTGGACCACCAGGGAAGTCCCCAGGCAATTGATTTTTGACAGGGTGCCAAAATAAGTCAGTGGGGAAAGAATAGTCTTTTTCAACAGATGTGCTGGGATGACTAGATATCCACATGCAAAAGAATAAAGTTGGACTCCTACCTAGCACCACATACAAAAATGAACTCAAAACGGGTTTCAGGGCAGGTAATGCTCATGTGTGGTTTCTTAGCTGGGCTGTTTCTTCTCTCCAAAGTTTTAATCAAGTAGGCATTGAGCATGAGTTCCATGTTGGTACCTTTGCTGGCTGTGATGAGAACAGAGATAAATCATACCGGGCTCTCCCCCAGGCAGCCTTCCACACATGTCCATGTGCTGTCTTTGTCAAGGGCAAAGTCCATGGACACGGTGACAAGAATAGCGATGACCATGATGGTGATGATCGCTAACGTTATGGAGTACTAACTCTGAGCCAAGCACCATTCCGACCACTTTACAAGTATTTCTCATTTGATTCCTTTTTTTTTTTTAAGTTAATTAATTAATTAATTCTATTTTTGGCTGCGTTGGGTCTTTGTTGTTGCGCGTGGGCTTTCTCTGGCTGCCGCGAACGGGGGCTACTCTTCGTTGTGGTGCGTGGGATTCTCATTGCGATGGTTTCTCTTGTTGCGGAGCACAGGCTCTAGGCTCGCGGGCTTCAGTAGTTGCAGCACACAGGCTCAGTAGTTGTGGCTTGTGGGCTCTAGAGCGCAGCCTCAGTAGTTGTGGCGCCCGGGCTTAGTTGCTCCGCGGCATGTGGGATCTTCCCGGGCCAGTGCTCGAACCTGCGTCCCCTGCATTGGTAGGCAGATTCTTCACCACTGAACCACCAGGGAAGTCCCTCTCATTTGATTCTTACAAATATTATTATCCCTGTTTCACAGGTGAGGAAACTGAGGCACAAGGGAGGTGGACTAACTTGCCACACAGCTGATAAGTAGCAGAGCTTCTGAGAGAGGGGCTCTCAGGGAAGGCTTCCAGGGGAAGGGACTGCACCTGTGCCAGGCCTGGGCTGATGACATTGATAGAGAGGAAAGGGGCAGGCGTCATGGTCAGCTGGGGCAAGGTCCTCACCTTGACTGCACTGGCCACATGTCTCCTTGGAGTCCTGTTGCTGACCTGACCACACTGGGCTCAGCAGCCCCGTGGAACTCTGGGCGTGCCGTGGCCTCCACAACCCACACTGCCCTAATGAGCATCTCCTCAGCCTGGCACAGAGCAGGAGCTTGCGGGTAGTTGCTGGGGTCCTAAGACTTGACATTTACACTTGCTCATGGCCTGAACTCCTAACTTCCATGGCACTGCTCTTACTGAAAATAATTTAATTACGAAAGCAATACAGTCATTATAGAAAATGCACAGCCATTACACATGTAATGGAAAGACAAAATGGAAGAACTGACTCTGGCTACTAATTCAAGCTGGAGGAGGTGACTATTTAAAGGGTTCTTGGTGGTCTTTTGGATATGAAAGGTCAAGATATTCCTGCTGGAAAAAGCATGTTCCACAAGGGAGACCTCACACTCTGCATAAGAAAATGAAGGACTTGAAGGATTTGGTGGTTCGCTGGAAGGTAAGGACCCAGAGTGGGGTCCTGGGCCAGAAGTGAGGGTATCCTGAAGGGACCCAGCCGCTCTGTGAGAGGCAGGGGTCAGAGAAGAAGAATGTCTGGTGAGAATCCCCCAGAAGCAGGGTCAGCCAGGACACACTGGAACAGAGATGCTCCCGCTGATTTTAAGTTGTCTACCACGCCATGCAGAGCTGTAGTCCTTCAGCAGTGCCTCATGTAAGACATCCTTTGGAGAAATCAAGGAAAAAGGACAATGTTCCATGTTTGTGTTAACTAAGGATAGAGAGAAGGAAACAGCTGTAGAAAATGGGATGCCAGGGAAACCGAGGGCGGCAGGAAGAGGAAATCAGAGTAAACACGAGAACTAGGCATCTGGAAATTTGCACCAGTGTTGGGGGAGAGCATTGGAATTTGCATATATATATATATATATACTTGCTTACGTACATTTGCTATATACTTTCCTTAGTATATAAGATGAAGGTTTCAGCCATTTTAATTTAAATGTTAAAAGAAAGGGTGATCCTGCGAGGCTGGAAGACTGGGGGATACAGAGATGGCTTGGGCTACAAGATAAACAAATGGAGGAAAATAAAAATCCCACCACTCCCCACCATGTAAAGAGAGTAACTCTTTGTAAAGAGAGTAACTCCAAATATTTTGGTGTATATACCTTTAGACTTTTTTCTACACACTTATATCGTTCTGTATCTAATTTTAAAAGCTGATTTAATGTGCACATCATTTTGAACTCTGCTTTTTTCCACTTAACATGGTATTAAGAGCATCCTTCCTTTTCAATAGATATTCATCTTGGCATCATTTCTAGGGGCTGTGTAATATCTTGTATGGGGATACCATAATTGACCCACCTGATCGCACTACCAAGGCTTAATGTTTTGATTTTAGCTGTGTTTTTATGAAAGTTAGACATGCTCATAGTTTGAAGAATCAAATAATTCTATAAATCTTGCTATGAAAAATAGCAATCCCTTACACATTCTCCCTCTGCTCAGGAGAAGAAGCAATCACTTTCACGTCCTATTAAGCTAATTACTTTCGTATTTACTCCTGTGCCTCTAAACAACTGCCTCGAATTGCTACTTGTTGATTTTTTATCTTAGGTATTATTTCTTCATTTCTTGCTATGGAAACTGAGGACTCATCTCACTTTCTTCCTATATTCCCGGGACACATCTCCCCATTCTCATGTCCTCCCGATAAAATGATATGGTAGTTTTGGCTAGATCAACATGTAAAGTTTACATTATTATGGTTATGTAAACACTGTTGACTGCTGCATGATGTAGTAAAATATGATGACTTGTCCTTTCCTCCACAAATTTTCTTTTCTCTGGAGTTGTCTTGTGTTGCAGGTTGGTGTTTCCAGAAAGCAAACTCTGAGATGGATCTTAGTGTGTAGGATGTTTCAGACAGCACTGAGGATTTGGGAGAGAAGTCAGACTGCCATGCAGGCCAAGCACAGCCCTGACCGATGCCCTGGGAGCTCTGGAGCCAGAGTGGAACTTTGGAATGGTCCCTTCAGTGCTTGTTTCCTTCCATTAATCACTAATTTAACCCCAGATCCTTGGCCAGTTGTCAGAAGCTCCTCTCAATGCATTAGTTTGTACCAGATAGTCAGTGCATTCCTGTCTTCTTAAAGAAGTCTCTCCTGGACCCTTGGACCTGCTCCAGGCTGGACTGGTGGCTCCTGGGGCTGCTGTCATTCTGGGCTCTCATTTCACCATCACCCTGGGCTTCAGGGCATCACATTGTATAAAGGTTCTGGTCACTGTACTCCCCTGTATTGGATATTCTGTTTTCCTGTGTTCCATGCTGTCTTCCTTCTTAGTTTATTCTCTTGTTTTCGTGGAGCATATCTTCCAGTAACATCCATAGAAAGTAGAATAATGGGCCATACATTTTTTTGAGATCTTACATATATGAAAATGTTGTTATTCTACCCTTACATATTCCTAGTTTGGAAAAAGATAGACTTCTAGCTTGGAAATACTTTTTCTCCATTTTAAATGCATTGCCTCATGCCTCCTAGCTTCCAGCATTGCTACTGAGAAGTCCAAAACCACTCTGATGTCTGACCTTTTGTATGAGACTTTTTTTTACCTTATGGAAGCTTGTGGGATCTTTTCTGTCTCTGATGATAAATTTTGCCTACGTGTGTGCATGTATGTGTTTTCTTTTATCCATTGTAGGCACCTGAGGGGCCCTTTCAATTCATTTGGAAATTCATGGGCTTCATTCCCAGGAAATTTTCGTAAATTATTCCTTGGCTGTTTTCCTCTCCTTTTTCTGTTTTCTTTTTCTGGAATGTCTATTATTGAGGCACTGTATGTTCTATACTTCATCTTACCACTCACTCATTTTTCCATCTTTTTGTTTTTATTTTTGGAAGATTTCCTCAGTTTTATTATCTATCACTTTTCTAGTAAGTTTTTAAAATGAAACCTGACATGTAAACAGCAAAGTGCACAACTCACAAGTATGCATTTAGCTCAGTGACTCATCAGAAACTGGAAACACTTGCATGACTCCAACCCAGGCCAAAAAATAGATGATTATTATTACCTATTATTACCTCTCATGCCCCATTCATCACCACTCCCTTCCTCCCCCCAAATCATCAGGATCCTAACTTCTAACACCATAAATCAATTTTGTTGTTTTCAAGCTTTAGCGTGCATCAGAATCACCTGGAAGATTTGTTAAAACAGATTTCTGGCAATCACTTTCTGAGTTTCTGATTCAGTAGTTCTATGTTGGAGCCTAAGAATTTTCATTTTTAACAAGTTACCAGGTGCTGCCGATGCTGCTGAGAACTACTGGCCCATTCTTTAACTGAAAACAAATGGAATCATACTGTGTGTCCTCTTTGGTGTATGGTTTCTTTTGTTCAAAATTAACTTTGTGAGATTTATCCCTTTTTTTAAAAAAATATAGCTGAAGTTCATTCATTTTAACTACTGAATAGTATGACTGTACCGTATAGTATGAAGTTATTTATCCATTTTGCTGTTGATGGTCATTTGGGCTACTACCGGTGTTGGGTTATTGTGAATAATGGTGCTAAGAACATTCCTTTAGAGTATTTCGGTGAAAATGTGCATACATTTCTGCTGGGTATATACATGTAGGAGAGGAATTGCTGGTAGGCAGCATGTGTCAAGTTCTTTTCCAAAACAGCTGTAGCAATTTTTACTCCCAACAGCAGGTTGTGAGTGCTCTCCTTGCTCTGCATCCTACACAATACTTGATATCGTCAATCTTTTTATTTTTAGCCATTCTGGTAGGAGTGCAGTGTTCTCTCATTGTGGTTTTAATTTGCATTTCCATGATGACTGATGATATTGATTACTTTTCCATAAGCATATTGGCTATTTGGCTATTCTTTTGGATGAAGTACCCATTCAAGTTTATTCCTCATGTTTCCATTGATTTATCTATCTTTTTCTTATTGACTTGTGATGGTTCTTTATATATTCTGGATATGACTATTGGTAATACATATTGCAATAATTTCTTCCATTCTGTGGTTTACCTTTACTCTGTTAATGGTGAATTTTGATAAATATAAATCTTTGAGTTTTGTGTGTGTGTGGTGAGAGCACCTGAAATCTATTTTAAAGTAAATTTCCAGTATATAATACAATATTATTAACGATAATCATCACACTGTACATTAGATCTCTGGGCTTATTCATCCTACATAACTGTAACTTTGTACTCTTTGACTAACATCTCCCCATCTCTCCCACTTCCCTGCCCTTGGTAACCACCATTCTACTCTCTGCTTCTATGTATTCAACCTTTTTAGATTCCACATGTAAGTGAGATCATGCAGTATTTTTCTTTCATTCCTGGTTTATTTCATTTAGTGTAATATCCTCCAGGTTCACCAGTGTTAATCACAAATAGCAGGATCTCCTTGTTTCTTAAGACTGAATAAAATTATATTCATATATTGGGGCTTCCCTGGTGGCACAGTGGTTAAGAATCCGCCTGCCAATGCAGGGGACACGGGTTCGGGTTCGAGCCCTGGTCTGGGAAGATCCAACATGCCACGGAGCAACTAAGCCCGTGCGCCACAACTACGGAGCCTGTGCTGTAGAGGCCGCAAGCCACAACTACTGAGGCCGCATGCCTAGAGCCCGTGCTCTGCAACAAGAGAAACCACAGCAATGAGAAGCCTGCGCACCACAAGGAAGAGCAGCCCCTGCTCACTGCAACTAGAGAAAGCCTGCACACAGCAATGAAGACCCAATGCAGTCAAAAATAAAATAAATTTATTTAAAAAATTATATTCATATATATATATATATATGCGCACACACACACACACACACACACACACAAAGAAGACACAGAGCAAGCCGACAAAGAAACGGATATAGGAATGGATGAAGAACAAGCAATAGCAAAGAAACCTACAGCTGAAAAAGATAAATTGTAAATTATACTCTCACTATTTGGATCCTGTGTGGAGAGGGAATGTGAAATTTAAGTTACTTCTTTTGGGAGAGACTTGCCTTTGTACCAATGACAATGGCCAAGAGGATGGAATGTGCTAATTTATCTAAAACAATGAGGGCTCACTCCTGGAGATGGAATTGGGGTTGGTTTTCCAAAGCACACAGGTAGCTTAGGGGAGAGGTGGTTACTGAATGAAATGAATGAATGAAAATCTATGCATTGTTAGCAGGAGATAGTGGGTGACGGACGCTTGAGAGGCAACAAAACATGTCTACTACATTCTCCAATGAGCACAATGAGTTTAAGCCTTGACTACTCTTGGAGTCTCTGCAGCACAAATAGGTGTTGGCAGGGAAATTAATTCCCAATTTCACGGGAACTAAATAACTCTCTGTGATGGATTTGTTTGTTTGGTAGTCAGTGCTGACTTCCAAGTCCTTCTAGAATGCCTTTCTGCACTGCATAAGCTAACAAGCTAAAAAACTCCAGCATAAACAGCATTTCCAGGCTCTCTTGCAGCTAGGATCCTGGATGTGACTTACATCCTGCCAGTGAAATGTATTCATGTGAGATTTGAAAAGTAGGAACGAGGCAGAAGCTATCTTCCAACTGCTTCTGGTTTTGTTTGTTTGGTTCATGAACAAGGCTTTGGAGATAAGCCTAACAAACAATTTCCAGGTATTGAGAAGCAGTTGCTGTGATGGCAGCCTCCTCCACTTGATTCTTAAGAGTTTAAGTAACTTGTTCAAGGTTACGTAGATAATTAAACAACAGAGTTCAAGCTCAGGTGTCTGAATTCACAGCTATTTGGAGAGTTCTCGAGGTTTGCCCCAGTTGAGCAGAAGTAGTGACAGGTTAGGTCTGGGAATTGTTCCTGAAGGCCCAGCTTAGGGTGCACCCCTTCACTGCTTCAAAACATTTTGTTAAGTGCTTAGTTCTTTCTGTTATATACTTTCAGAGCCATTTCAGTTTCCTGCACTGAAAACTTCTCACTAACGTAATAGTAGGGAAACACCCTTCTGGGATCTGGACAGAGCTAGCTTATCTCCCCAAATCCCAGGTTTCCTAATTATAATCACACCATGGGTATGGATTAATTAATAATTAATTAAATTAAAGTTTCTCCCAACAAGCAAGGGCAAGTACCTGTGCTTTGGCACAGCTGTAGAAGAGCCTGAACAGAGGAAGTCAGGAAATAGGGCACCAGCCGGGCTTGGCTTCCGTGGGTCCTGCCTCCACCGGGTGTGTGGGGAATGAGAATCTCTTTTACTATGTGCCCATTTTTACTATGTGCCAGATCCTGTGCTCTGTACTTCACAAACATCATCACATCCACGACTCAACCCTGCAAAGCAGGTATGATTACCCTCAGTTTACATATGGGGAAACTGAGACTCCGAGAGATTAACGTGACCTGACCAAGATGCTCAGAGTTAACATTCAAGTCTGCCTACACACTCAGCATATACACATTTACATTTTAAAAATTCTTCTCCTTATTATAAAAGTAATATATGTTCATTGTAGAAGCTTTGTCATCATCCCTTTAGTGTCATGGTAGCAGGATGGAAGCAAGGGCTACTTTTTCTACAAATGAATTTACATAATTGTAAAGTCTCTGCTTCTTCTATTACATATGCTGCCCAGTTTTTGATATAGGATATATGAACTCTATTTTCTTTCTTTTTCTCTTTCTTTTCTTTTTAATTGAACACTGGCATGAACAATATTTCAGAAATAAATAATTGACACACTGACTTGTGTTGACACATTAATAAATGAAAGGGCATAGCTAGTTACCTGCAGTAAAATTGCAAAATGGATAATTGAAAGGAATCACAGGTCACATCTTAACTTATAATCTTATTAATAGGCTATATGAGCTAATTTAAAAGGATTACAGCATCTCTGTATCAGTAATCTTATATGATCATTTTAACGACTTACCAAAGTGTGTGTATTTGCATGTGTGTGTGTTTTGGTTGCCCATTCTCTTCCCACAGGCTTTAGGCAATACTTAAAAATGTGGCTACAAGAATTTAGAAGATGTTATCTGTTGCCTGTTTAGCCTAAATTGGTCCAGGATGATAACTCACTGTAATCAGGTCTCAACATTTTGTAGGCAGCAGGAGAAATTCACTTACACTCTGTGGCTGAAAATGAACTATGAACAAACCTCATATTGAAAATTTCCATGATTTTCTTTTTTTTTTTTTTTTTTGCAGTACGCGGGCCTCTCACTGTTGTGGCCTCTCCCGTTGCGGAGCACAGGCTCCGGACGCGCAGGCTCAGCGGCCATGGCTCATGGGCCCAGCCGCTCTGCGGCATGTGGGATCTTCCCGGACCGAGGCACGAACCTGTGTCTCCTGCATCGGCAGGCGGACTCTCAACCACTGCGCCACCAGGGAAGCCCCCATGATATTCACAAATGTTTGGGATCTAGACTTCATTCAATTTTAAGGTACTTTGGTGGTCATGACAATAAAAACCACCTCTACTCCAGTCCTCCTCGTCTTCCTCCGCCTCCTCCTCGTTCTATGGCAATATAGTCAAATGGTTCAACCACTAAAAAGTATAAAGACACAATCACTGAAACCTCCCTCCCATCCTTGACCTCCATCTACCTAGCCATCTTCCTAATTTCTTATATATCTTTCTAGAAATTCTTTATGTATATACAAGAAAATACAAATTCTTGTGTTTTTCTTTTTTACACAAAATGTAGCAGAACATACACATTGTTCTGTACTTTTTTTTTAATTTAAAAGTATATCTTGGAGAGCTTTTCATATTAGAACATATAGAGCTTCCTCCTTCCTTTTTATAGCTATGTAATATTCTATTTTATGGATGTCATATAATTTATATTTCTGCCTGGGGTTTTTCACCATTTTAGTTGCTTCTAATCTTTTGCTGCTACAAACAATGCTGTGATGAATACCTTTGTGCATATGTCATTTTGCACATGGTGAGAGTCAACATATATTAAATATGTTTATTTATTTAATTTAAATAGATGTTTTAAGACTGCTTTTTGTAGAACTTATGTCAATATACACTCCCACCACTAATGTTTGAAATGCCTGTTTCCCTAGACTTGCCATGAAAATGTTATTAAACTTTGGATTTTTTGTTTCATATGTTTAAGATTAATTTATATTTCTTTTAATTCGTGTCCTTTCCCCATTTTCTATTGGGTAACTGGTCTTTACTTATTTATATCTAGAGGCCCTTTACATATGAAAGAGATTACTCCTTTGTAATCTAATATGAAAACATTTCTCCCAATTTATTATTTATTTATTCTTTGACTTTACTTATAATGTTTCTTAAACACTAAAGTATTCTCTTTTGTATGGTTGAACTTATTAATCTTTTATGGCTTCTGGATTTGGGGTGACAGAAAGACTTTCCTTACTACAAGATGAAAGGTATTTTCTCATTTTTCTTTTAGAACTCTTGAGGGTTTTTAAAAAGTTAAAAAAATTTTTTTTGGTCATGCAGCTTGCTGGAGGGATCTCGGTTCCCCAACCAGGGACTGAACCCAGGCCATGGCAGTGAAAGCCTGGAATTCTAACCACTAGGCTGCCAGGGAACTCCCTGAAAGTTAAATTTTTTATTCATTTGAAGTTAACTTAGTGAGGCATGAGGAATGGATTCAACTTCATTGTTGTCTAAGTGGCTACCCATTTGTTCCAATACCGTTTATTTAGTGGTCCATATTTTTTCCAATGACTTGAGATGTCAGCTTTATTATATTGTATCTATGTATGATTTTGTGACTACTTCTGGATATTATATTCAACTCCATTAGCCTATCTGTCTGCATTACACTGTTCTGATTACTGAGGCTTCATAATATCTTTTAATATATGTAGTGCTGATCTACCTCCCCTGCCATTGCTCTTCTTTTTCACACTTTGTATCACTATTGCTCCTTTCTTTGTCTATGTAAATTTAGAATCAATTTATCTAATTAAAAAAAGGTGTATTGGGGGATTTCCCTGGTGGTTGAGTGGCTAAGATTCCATGCTCCCACTGCAGGGGGCCCGGGTTCGATCCCTGGTCAGGGAACTAGATCCCACATGCCACAACTAGGAGTTCGCATGCCTAACTAAAAATCCCACACGCGACAACGAAGATCCTGTGTGCCACAACTAAGACCTGGCGCAGCCAAATAAATAAATAAATATTTTTTAAAAACCTATTGGATCACATTAAAATTTTGAATTAAGTTATGGAGAACTGACATTTTTATGATGTTACATATTTCTGTCCAAGAGCATGTTATATTTCTACTTGTTCAAGTTTTCTCTTGGATAGTGTTTTCCTGTGAAATTATCTGGTCCTGCTGCTTTTTTAAAGAGGTAGGGTAGGGCTTCCCTGGTGGCGCAGTGGTTGAGAGTCCGCCTACCGATGCAGGGGATACGGGTTCGTGCCCCGGTCCGGGAAGATCCCACATGCCGCGGAGCGGCTGGGCCTGTGAGCCATGGCCACTGAGCCTGCGTGTCCGGAGCCTGTGCTCCGCAACGGGAGAGGCCACAACAGTGAGAGGCCACAACAGTGAGAGGCCCGCGTACCGCAAAAAAAAAGAAAAAAAAAATAAAGAGGTAGGGTAGCTCTTTGACAACCTTCTCTATTTTTTCCATACAAATTGTTCTCCATCATTTCTCTCTCTTCTGAAGCCGGTTTTGTGTGCAAGGTTCTTCTGCTATTTAGAAATCTTGGATTTTCTTCTTGTAAGTTACCTTTATAATTAAAACCTTCTATGACGTCCTTCATCCTCCATTTCTTTAGATAGTATCTATGGCTTCCCTACTATGAAAATAGTAAAACTAGCTCATATCCTAATACAGGGCCCAGACTGGCAGCTGAGGCAGCGGCAGCAGCAAGAAGAGAGGAGGGTCTCTGCATGGGGGCACAACTGAGACCCGTGGTGGCCCCTCCATCCACAGAGCATGTTCCTGTGGTGTCTGCACAACTGCTTTGGCCTGAGCACTGGGACAGAAATTGCCAACACTCAGGCAGTAAACTTTGTCGGTAAATTATTACAAAGGCAAGCAAACACATGCACGTGGCAATCAAGCATAGTAGGGAGTTATTAGAATTCTTTGAGGAGTTTAGAGTCTGGTTTTTAAAACTGCTGCAACATTGTGAGGCAAATGTCCACAGGCTTAGAAATAGAAACCAAATATAAAAATCATTCCATTAGATGAAAAAGAACACTATTTACATATGAAGCTTCAGCTTAACCAATTATTAATAAGGGAGACAATTTTAAAATTAATTTTTCCTTTTAATTGAAGATACAGCAGTGAACACTTGAATACATAAACAAGTGTTTTGAATTATACACAAATCATGAAGCCACTTTCGGTTTCTTATATGACGTTCACAAATTACAGGAAATGTCAGGGAAAACATTGAAATGCCATTGTATAAATTTATATTTAAAATTAAATTCAGACTTACCCCAAACTGATTTGTATGAAGAGTTAAATCTTCTAAGAAGAAAATTTCTGCAAGAATCATCAGCTCTAGATGTACTAAAATTTATGTTTCAAAGTAATTTATCAAAAAATTTTCCCCGTGTGTTACAGCCTATAAAATACTTTTAACAGATCCAGTAATAGTTTCACCAGCAGAAAGATCCTTCTCATAACTAAAAATTATCAAAAATTATTTGTGACCTTTCATTTGCCAAGGATGACTGATGTCCCTTCAATTATATTGATTGAAAATGAAGATCCCAAAAGTATAAATTCAATGACCTAATAAATGAGTTTTCAGAAAAGTGACCCAGAAAAAAATCTGATGATCAATCAAGATATCACATTAATAAAGTATTATTGTTTATTGCATTCTATAAAATTATACTAAAATGTTATTTTTGTACTTTGTAAGTTTGTTGTTACTCATATATCACTATTACCCCTATAAAATAGTGTTAAAGGAAAAAACTATTTTTGGTACCTTTAATGAAACTTTTCCCTCGCTTTTTTTTTTTTTTTTTGCAGTATGCTGGCCTCTCACTGTTGTGGCCTCTCCCGTTGCAGAGCACAGGCTCCGGACACGCAGGCCCAGCGGCCATGACTCACGGGCCCAGCCGCTTTGTGGCATGTGGGATCTTCCAGGACTGGGGCACAAACCCGTATCCCCTGCATCGGTAGGTGGACTCTCAACCACTGCGCCACCAGGGAAGCCCCTTCCCTTGCTTTTTGAATAAGGAGCCTTGCATTTTAATTTTGCACTGGGCTCTGCAAATTAAGAGCTGGTCCTGCCCATGAGGTTGGCCTATGTTACAGATAATGCAGGCCAGGGAGCACCAAAGGTTTTTAAACAAGAATTATCATATTTATATTTTGAGGGAGGTACTGAGGATGAATACTAATTAAGTCTCTTTTCTGCTGGACTGTAAGCTCTTTGAGGCAGGGTTTGCCTCTCATTCATCTTTGTATCTCCCATAGTGCCTAGCACAATACCTGGCATACATATGGGCCACAAGGAGCAGTGGTTAAGAAGGAGGATCTGATGCCAGACATCTCGGCACTAAGTCCTGGTCTGTCCCCTCCTAGCAAGTTACTTAACCTCTCTTCACTTCAGTTTCTATATCTGTAAAATATGGATAATGATGATATCTACTTCATAGAGTTTCTATGAGGATTAAATGAGCTAATGCATATGAAGTACTTACAATAATGCCTGACATTTAGTATTCATTCAAATATTAACTATTATCATTTTAAGGAAAAATTTATTGGAAGCATTTTTAATCCTCTGTAAGCAAAAAGGAGTGTTGGTGCAGTTTTCAGAACCATTGAAGAAACAGAGTCCTGGCATTTACACCAAGATAGCATCAACTCTGTGAATAAACAGTTATTTGTTACTTAGGCTCCTGAGAGGATTCAACCCCATCCAACTCTCTTTTTCCCACCTCACTCAGAGGATCACCTGCTACCCAGCTAAAGTTTCCTAATGGAGGCTTATCTGGAGCTGAATAGGAATATTTTTTTGGCTGTAAATAACAGAAAACTTAATGCAGAAAACCACAATGAGCCACCACTTAACATCCATTAAGATGGCTATTGTTTAAAACAAAACAAAACAGTAAGTTTTGGTGAGGATGTGGAGAAACTGGAATCCTTGTGCATTGCTGGTGGGAATGTAAAATGGTGTAGCTGCTGTGGTCATTAGTACTGCAGTTCCTCAAAAAATTAAAAATAGAAATACCATATGATCCAGCAATTCCACTTCTGGATATACACTAAAAAGAATTGAAAGCAGAGACACAGATAGATGTTTGTACACCCACACTCACAGCTGTATTATTCAAAATGTCCGAAAAGCAGAAGCAACCCAAGTGTCCATTGACAGACGAATGGATAAGCAAAGTGTGGTATACACATACAGTGGCATATATTCAGCCTTAAATGAGGAAGGAAATTCCAACACATACTGCAATATGGATGAACCCTGAAGAATTTATGGTACATGAAGTAAGGCAGTCATAAATAGTGTATGATTCTATTCATATAAGGTACTTAGAGTAGTCAAATTCATAGAAACAAAAAGAATGGTGGTTGCCAGGGGCTGGGGCGGGGTGAGAGAATGAACAATTATTGTGTCAGTTTTGCAAGATGAAAAAAGATCTGGGTATAGATGGCAGTGTTGATTGCACAACAACGTAAATGTACTCAATGCCATTAAAGCGTATACTTTAAAATGGTTCAAATGGTAAATTTTATGTTATATATATATATTACTACAATTTTAAAAATAAAAATAAAAATATTTTTACAAAACCAATTCAAATGTTAAGGAAGTGTACTGGCACATATACCTGGAGGTCCCGAGGTGGGGCGTGGCTCAGGTGGGACTTCAATATTCCTCTTGGTTTACCCTTTTTGGGTTGGTATCAAGATGGCTGCCACAGCGTCTCATTCATCACACCCATATCGCAACAGGAAAAGAGAACTCTTCCATTCCAGCCTTTCAAGCAAAGGGACTGCAATTCCTTCTGATTAGAACACGTGAACCAGTGTTAACACGTGAACCAGTGTTTACCCCTGAACCAGTGACTGTTGCAGGGGGAATGGAATGAAAGATATTGATTGTCTTAATCCAACTCCAGAGCCTGAAGTCGAGGGTGGGGCAACTTCCCTCCTAGGAATGTGGGCTGTCTGGGGAAGGGGTGAATATCTGGTAGGAAGGAGGAAGGAGCAGATGGAGATGGGTTAAGCAACTAGAAAAATTTACTACTTCACATCCAGCTCAGATGTGCTGAAAAAGCTTTCCAGGAGATGTGAATGCCATCCATAGAGGAGAAATCAATGTGTGTGCACGAGCAGATGGGCTTTCCTTTCTGCATTAGTTCTCAGAACCTGCTAACTTGCAGACTCTAGTACTTTCATTGCTGTCTGCGGGACATCACAGCACACATCTTTTTCCTTGGGGTATAGTAATATATATTTTTTTTTTCTGGAGGTGATTTTAATAGAAAGCTAGTCTCATTCATTTCTGGTTGATTCTTAATGGTATGTATTTAATTTAATTATTTTTAAACAACTCTGTTGAGTTATAATTGACATTTAGTTAAGTCATACATATTTAAGGTGTACAATTTGATAGTTTTTATATGTACAGTTGGCCCTCTGTTAGTAATACTTATTAATCAAGATGTTGCACTTCATTTACTCAAATATTTATTGAGACCCACTTCATATCTTTTAGGCAAAGGGAAGAGCGTGAGCAAAAGAAAAGATATATCTGGGGGTAAGTGACAAATTCCTGGTACAAGTAGTTCGATGTTGCTGAGTGTAGCTTGTGGGTAAGGGTGTAGTAGGAGAGAAGCTGGAAATGTAGAAGGGAGTCAGATCACAAACGTCTTTGGCTAAGCAGTTCTTGTTTTAACTTACTTTTTGAGGTAAAAAGATACAATAAAGTGCATAAAGTGTTTTAAGTGTAAGCCAACATCTCAATGAATTTTTATATACGTATACATCCATATAATCCCCACCCAGATCAAGATCTAAAACATTTCCAGCATTCCAGAAGGTTCCTTCATGCTTCTTCCCAGTCAATACCTATCCCCAGAGGGAACTACTATTCTGGCCTCTATCACTATTAATTAGTTCTGTCTCTTCCTAACCTTCATAGGAGTGGAAGTACACAATATGTACCCTTTTGTATCTGCCTTGTTTCACTCAATATAATAATCATGAGATGCCTCTGTGTTGTTGAGCGTATTAGAGTTTGTTCATTTTATTGTTCATTTTATTTTTTCATTTATAGTATTCTATTGAATGAATATCCCACAATTTGTTTATGTATCCTCTAGTTGATGGATATTTGGGTTATTTCTAGTTTCGTGTTAGTGTGATAAAGCCATTATGAACATTCTTGTTATGTGTCTTTTGGTGAACATATGCACTCATTTCTCTTGGGTATATACCTAAAAGTGGGTAGTCATGTTTTGCTTGAGTGGTTATATCAAGGGAGTTTGGACTTTAGCCTGAGGAGGACTGAGATCGTTGTGATGAAATTTACATTTTACTCTGGCAGCCACTGTGGAAGATGCACTGAAGCGGGGTGAGATTCTAGACCGGGAAATCGATAAGGAACCACCGACTAGGAGCAACAGACCAGGTGAGGGATGATGAGGCCTGAGTTTTGGAAGCTTGCATGGAGGAAGAGGATGTTTTTGAGAGATGGTAAGAAGGTCGAGTTGACATGAGGGTTTGGCTGTGGTGGGAAGAGAGAAAATGGAGTCTAGGATGACTGCCAGGTCTCTGACCTGGTGTTGGCAGAATGGTGGTGCCCTTCTCTCTAAGAGAGGAAGTACTTGAGAAGGAGCAGGTTTGAGGAAGAAGATGAACTCCGTTTTGAACATCTTGAATCTGAGGGACCTGTGGGAGATCAAGGTGGAGGTATCCAGTAGACAATTGGAGACAATACACAGAACTGAAGCTAAAGGGAGATTTCTATTATGGAAACAAAGGAATGAGTGAACCATCAGGGAGAGGATGTTGAAAGAGGAGGATCCCAAGAAGATGACCGAGAAGGCATTTCCTGAGAGGCTGGAAAATCAGGAGCTTGCCTGTTGCCATGAAAACCCAAGGGAGGGAGAGTTTCTAAAAGGAATTTCCAAAGGCTGCTGAAGAGTCAAAAAAGATGGGCACTGAAAGGTGTCCAGTGAATGCAGAGTCTACCTTAGCCATATGCAGTTCAGGAGCACCCGCAGCTTCCGCTTCCACAGTCTTCTTAGTGCCAGCAGCCCACACCAGTGGCTGGGGCTGGCTGGGCTGTCTCTACCCTCCGGTCTGGTTCATGGCCTCTCAGCCTGAGGGAGGGGAGAGGGAGTTTCAGCCTTAGTCCAGGGACAGTGTGGGGACCTCAGTGGGACAATAGAGGGCAGACGGCAGCTAGTTCAGGGCCCATGAAGTCCCTCCTGACATTGGAACACTGAAAACATTGACATTTGAGCACAAATTTCCCCTGAAGCCTTTCCCCTATGGAAATTCCTGGTTGTAAACCATATTGACTTTAATCTGAAGTGTCAGAAAGGTTGCCGAGGAATCTGGGAGCCGACCAGCTGAAAGCACAGTTGTATGGAAGTTAGGGCAAACAAAATAGGATTCAGAACATTTTTGGAGATCTGTGCCAGTGGTAAACTTTTCCGGGAAACACGGGGAAAACTTACACTCTTAGACAAAAAAGCATTGGGTCTCATAATTAATTTGTATTCTTACTGAAATATAAACTTGGGGAAACAGTTGAGGGGAAGAACAGTGCATCTTATTTCTTACCAGGCACAAGGGGCTGGAGGAGGCTCCTGTAGAGTTTAATGGGCAGCTTTATGTATTTATATGCTTTGACTGGAGCTAACGAGGTCTGTGCCACACAATGGGCAGTTTCCAGTTGGATTTTAAAAGAAAATAACTTTGATCATTTCAAAAGCAATGAAGCCTGATGCAGTGGAGAGAAAAGAAGGCAGTAATTTATGGCTACTATTAAGAACACAAAGGCAAAGGCGGAGAGAACGTTTCACTAAGTGAAGATTTACAAATGTGTAAAAATAACTCTTATTACTAGAAATAGCTGAGTGTCTCTCTCCACACCAAACAAAAGGGAGTGGGAGGGAGGGGTGAAAGACAGAAAAAGGGATGCAACCTGCTTGCCTTTGCTGGGGATGAAAAGGTCAGAAGAAAAACAACCACAGAAAAGTTATTTTCTCAGATTCTCCATTAGACAGCAACACTAGGAATGAAGACCCAAAGAGGCAGTCTCAGCCTGGGTGCCGTGGGGACGGGAGGGGCAGGGGCAGCCGAGGAGTGGTGCAGAGTGGGGAGCTCTGAGAGGGTGCTGGACCCTAGGAAGACATGTTTTTGTGCATGAGCTCGGTGTGGATTTTTTGTGATGTTTATTTTTTTCTGATTATCAAAGGAATGAATATATATACACATACATACATACATATATGTGTGCATATATTCACAGGAGAAAATTTAATAAATACAGAGAAGCTCAAACAATGAACATTAAAATCCCTGAGTATGGTGTTTTGTTGCATCTGAGAACTGCTACTACCTTCGTTCCTGGAGTGATGCTGATGCTGCGTGTGGTTGGCTCCAGTCACCTGTGCCTAGGGTGGTGTGGGAAGGCCCTGTGCAGGTGTGTTCCCTTATAAGGATGTCTTGCTTGGAGGGCCAGGTGACAAGCACTGCCTGTATCTGCAGCTGGCCCTACCTGATGTTTATGAGTTCAGGTGGTCGTAGATACCACCTGTGCCCATGTTGGGCTGTCTTGTCCCTGGTGGCTCACCCTTGACATTCTGGCCCCCTTTTCCTTCACCTTTAAGCTGCTCTGAAGATACATTTAACCGGTTTTCAGTGAAATGAACACTTTGTGCTGTGCTTATGGGCCCAGCACTGTGCCACAGAGGGACAGTCTCAGCGGTGCCCCAGTGGGGGACAAGTGGGCCACTCTCCTCCCAGGACTTGGGGGCAGGGGATCAGAGAAGGCCCGGGTTGGGCAGAACGGAGAAGGGTGTAGACAGTGTGTGCTGAGGTGAGCAGAGAAGCTGGGCTCACCCTCTCCGTTGAGTTCTCCTGAGGATCCGAAGTCTGTGGAATCACTTTCATTCCATCCACATTCCCCCTCCTAAGTGGAGAGACGGGTAAGCCCCATAGGTGGTTTTGGGGTTTGGGGACTATAGGACTCTGAGCTACACAGGACACTTTCTGGGTGCCCCGTGTCCGAGTATTTCAGGCTAGAAGTGCTGTTTGTCTTCACAAGAGGGACCGGGTCAAGTTGGAGGACGCCGCGAACGGGCGGAGCACGAGGCTCTCCGCGGGCCGCAGCGCCGCGGCTGTGCGGGAGCAGCGGGTTTGCGGCGGGGGCCTGCGCGGCGGGGGCCTCGCGGCCCGCCGGGCCCGACCCCGCCAGGCTGACAGCCGTCCTCCGGCCACTGCGGCCGCGCCCCCTCCGCCCCGGCCGGGAGGGGGAAGGGAGGGGGCCGGGAGGGGCGGCCCGGGGAGGACTGTGTGAAAATGAGGCCGGGGCTCGGGGGCCGGGCGGGGCCGGGCCGGGGGTGTCAGAGCGCTGCGGGCAGGGCGCCCGCACACACCTCCCGGAGCCGCCGCCGCGCTCGCCGCCCGCGCTCCGCAGTCTCTGCCCGCAGTCGCCGCGCCTTCCATGGGGGTCGCGGGCCTTGGCTGCCCCTGGGCGGCCCGGGCGCTGCTGCCGCTGCTGCTACCGCTGCTGCTGACGGCGGCTGTCCCGCCCGGTTGGGGCCGCGCCACGGGGCCGCCAGAGGGTGAGTGTCCGGCCGCGGGGGCGCACCTGGCACGGCGGGCAGGGAGGGCGACGAGAAGGGGTCCCGTGACCCTCGCGGGGCGCCCGGGGCAAGTGGGGCCGGGGCTCGGCTGCGGAGCTCCGCGTGGCCCCCCTTCCCCTGGGGCCGCACCCGCAGGCCAGGCAGAGGCGCTGCCACCGCGCGGGCCAGAGGCCCAGGGCCTGAGTGCGCGGCCCGGCCTCGGACCCGGGGCTGATGACAGTTCCCGCCCTGATCCTCGGGGAGCGCCTGCTGGGAAGACTCGCGCGGGCTGAGCGGGGAGCAGGGCTTTGGAGTCTCCTTGCGGAGATGGGGAAACTGAGGGCTCCGGCCGCGTGAGGTTATGGCAGCCGTGCTCCTTTCTTCTGGGGCCGGGAAGCTGTCCTGGGGGCTTCAGGGTCGGCTCCAGGGATTTTTCTGTCTGTGGAACAGCTGCTGCTTGAGAATCTGGGAATACCCGTTGTGCACTAACTGGACTTGGAATACTTTCAAAACTCTTTTGTTTTTAATTAACATCCTGGAAGGAGTATCAGCCAAGGAAAGGCTTCTGCCAAGGCCGGTTTCCAGGTTGAGAGGGTGGGCAGCGGTGAAGGGGTGGAGGGGGGCACCATTACCTCTCTGCATGGTCTGAGGGTTCAGGATGGTGTTCTCAGAGCCCAGGGTGAGCTTTCCCCCCATACCCCAAACCCTGAGAAAGCTGACAGACTCTGCTCGGTTTTCAGAGCATTTTTGCCAACTTGCTCTTTCCTTCAGCAGGCCTTTACCATCACCTACTCATGTGCCAGGTACTGTGCTTTGCCTCCGGGCCACAGGTCCAGTCTGTAATCAAGATACCATCTAGATGGGGAGGCAGGAAAACAGTGACAATGTGATATGTGAGCATATCCTGGGGGACAGCTCACCTACACTCTGGGGTCCTGGCAGGCTTCCTAGAGGAGGTGGGTTTGAGCTGAGTCGTGAAGGCCAGTGGAGAGGGTATCCCAGTCAGAGGGAACAGGCTGTGCCTGGAAACAGGGGCCTGGACATGGTCCACTTCATCCCAGGGGCTCCCAAGCAGTTTAGCTGGCGAGGCGTGAGTGGGATGGGCTGGTGGGAGATGATGCTAGAGAGGGGCCAAGGCCAGGTCACCGGGGCTCGGGGCACCATATCAGGAGCTGCTGTGCTCTTTTGCAGATGTGGACGAGTGTGCCCAGGGGCTAGACGACTGCCACACCAATGCCCTGTGTCAGAACACACCCACCTCCTACAAGTGCTCCTGCAGGCCTGGCTACCAAGGGGAGGGCAGGCAGTGTGAGGGTAAGTGACTTGGGGACCAGCAGTGGGTGGGCCAGCAGGGGAAGCTCCCTACCTCCTCAGCTCTTGTCGTGGCCACTTGTGTTGGTAAAAGTGCTTCAGCAGCCCTCCCACCGCCACCCCGGGTCACATCACCTACTCTCTGAATTGCATGTCAGATCCTTAAAAAACAGGGAACATCAGGTCTTTCCGAGAGCTGATCATACAGTTTTATCTGGCTCTGAAATGTCCTTTTGTCTAGCTTCTGCAAAGGAAAAGCGCTGCTTTAGTATCTTTTGGTCCCACTCAGTTTGGGGGCAGAAAGTCAGCAGCCATGTTGATCAGGAGAGCCATGCTTGCCAGAACAGGGCTGATCTGTGCTGATCCTGTACCTCCCTGGGGCAGCATCCTTGCTCTGAAGTCTGAGTGCCAGAGTCCTGCCCTCCCCTGAGGTTCTGGTGGCTCTATCTTGTCCTTGACTTCGGGTGGTTTGGCATTGTGACCTGCCAAGCTTTAGAGCTGCACCAGGAGCCTGCCTCATTTGGAGCTGCAAGTTGGCCCTGGAAAGATGTGTGGAGGGATATTTTAAGCCCTTAGAGCTCCAGATCTGGGAGGCTGAAGTCTAGACTTTGCCATTTTGTGTTCTGGGCCACGGAGGATCAGCTCAGTGTCAGAAACTCTGCCATTGAGAACTAGCTGCAGACTGGACTCTCATAGGAAGAGGCTGCTTGGGGCATGGAAACTGTGGCATGTTGGAGCTGGCAGGGCTCTTCAGGGAGCTCTGAGCCAATCCTCTCCCTCGTGTTACTGATGGGGACACTGAGGCTCAGGGGAATCGGGAAAGGGGTCGTGGGCATGATCACACAATTAGCCGGCAGGTGAAAAAAAGTCAGATCCCCACTCTAGCTCTGTCCCTGACCCCACGTCTCTGCTGTTCACGCAGCCTCCTAGTGTCCCTCTTTGGTTGGGTGAGAAATCCTAATAAATTTATGGTCTCCTTTGTGCAGGAGGAGCAAAACTCCTGCCTCTCCCATCAAAGGAGACGTGCTCCTGGTCAGGTTCGCAGCAAGTGGAATTGGTGGTCCATCCATAAAGCCCTTCTATTTCTTCAGGCTCATATTTTCCCAGAGACAGACAGCCATCTCTCTCTCTATCTGCCCTGCATCATGGGAGGCCAAAAGAGTACTGTCTCTGAAACATCTCTCTGCCAGTTCCTCCATACCACATCCTCACCATATTAAATATTCTATTAACAGTACTGGAATTCACACATGTTGGTACCCTGTTTGGGGAAAAAAATGTTCACTTTTTCACTGTGACCTTCAGTCACTGTATGCTCTCTGGGGGTAGAAACCATGCCAAGTTTTCTTTTGGATAAAGTACTTATTTAGTAAATAATGTTAAATGACAAGTGGCAAAAGTTTGTTTATTCTTAGCTGTTGGGTTTGGCTTGTCACAAATAAGAAATTGAATTGCTAACAGTTTAGAGTGAAAAGCCTACTATTTAGTTTAAAATAATTAATGATTGACTGGCATCGCTGCTTTTCTACCTTTAAATTGGTTTTAAAATAATATGTGATTATTGTTATAGAAAGTCAATACAAAAAATACAAAAATGTGTAAAATAGAAAAGTAAAGACCTTCCTATTTATCCCCAGGTAATCACTATTAACAGAGAGCATATATTCTCCCTGTTAAGAAGGATTTGATTTTTTGAATACTTGTAGTGTTTATAAACCTAGTGAATAAGGATGACCCTGTTTAGTTTGGATTTCTGGTACAGGGATCCAGAAATGGAAACTTTCTTCCAGGAAGGAAAAGGAAAGAAAATGGGGATTGCAAAGATTCAAAAATACAGATATTCAAAGATGTAACTTTTATGTGTATTTCCTGGCTTAATAGTTTTTAAGCCTCTTGGGTCCAATCTGTGGTATCATTTGTGTTGTGATTATCACTGAAGTCACTTGCCCCTATTTAAGTTCAAGGATGGGAACTGGTTTGCTCAGAGTGAACAGAATTTTATCCTCCACAAATTTCTTCTGCCAAAATGTTGGAAAAATGAAAGTATGGGCCCTGAATAAGTATTTTTAAAATAATGTGCTTCAGAAGTGTCTTTAGGTACATGATGTTTTATGCTAAATGATCTTTGCTTATACCCCAGACTTTGGGGAGGGGATGTTTCAGTGGTCAGTATTAATTATATGGTCCTTATTTCTCAGTTTAAGGAACTGAATCAGGTTTAACAGGGATGAATCTAGACTTGGCCTTTGTATTTTTTTTTTTTTACTTTTTATTTTGAAATAATTTTAGACTTCAGAAAATTTGCAAAACTAGTGCAGAATTCTTCACATATGTCTGTCACTTATCTTACCCTAATGTTAACAATTTATATAACCATAGTACAGTATCAAAACCAGGAAATTAACACTGGCACAATATTATTAACTAAACTATAGACTTACTCAAATGTCACCAGTTTTTCCCTAACAGTTTTTCTATTTTTTTTCTTCCAGAATCCAACTCAAAGTCCCACATTACATTTAACTGTTGTCTCCTTTGTCTCTTCCATTCTGTGACAGTTCCTCAGTCTTTCCTGGTCTTTCATGGCAGTGACACATTGATGAGTACTGTTCAGTTCTTTTGTTGGCCTTATGTTTTCACATGATAAGAAGTAGTATGGTAGGAACTGACGCGACAAGAGAATGTCTTATGTCTTCTCTCGATAAAATTGAGGTTACACATTTGTAGTAATACAAAAGTGAAGCTTTCGGCAAAGCTGCTACAGAAGCGCTATTGTGTGCTTTTCAGTGCATCACATCTGGGGCACATGATGGCAACATTCCCACTACAGGTGATGTTAATCTTGATCATCTGGTTAAAATGGTGTATCCTGGGTTTCTCCACTACAAAGTTACTATTTTTTCCCCTTTCAGTGTGTATGTATATATATATATATATATATATATATATATATATATATATATATATATCGGGGCAGATGCTTTTAGCCTATGCTGATTTTAGCATCCAACTGTGGATCTTGCCTGCAACAATTATTACTGTGATATGTGACTCTCGGTAATTTTGTATTTCTCTAGTTCCTTACACGTCTATTAATTGGGATTCTTCTGTAAGGAAGATCTGTCCCTCCTCCCCCATTTATTTATGTATTGATTTATGTGTTTATGTATTTATGCCAGTATGGACTCAACGGGTGTTTATTTAATTATATGGTTATTTATTTTTGGCTCAAGTTGTTCCAGCTTTAGCCATTGGGAGCTCCTTCACATGGTCTCCTGTGTCCTGTTGACATGCCTCCATCCTTTTTTGAGAAATTCCTAATTTTCTGGTACCACAAAACGCTCCAGCCTCAACCTGTATTTTCCCCTCCCCAGCCCTGGAATCAATTACTTCTCCGGGAGCACTGGTTTTCCTTTTATTGGAAAATGATGTATAGAAACCAAGATCTGGATGCTTGGTGTTTTCATTGTTACTGGGATGTCATTCCTCCTAGGCCCTCTCAGTGGACAGAGCTAGGAAATATATGTATGTATACTAACCCACACATACACACTTATCTATATTTATTCCTTGTATCTATCCATTTCTATATATATATTATAAACAGTGAGTTACACTGATACTTCAGATTCCAAAACAGTATCACAGGATTCATTCTAACCTCCCTCTTGGCTTATTCATAACTTCTTTCTCCAACAGTGAGAAACCTGGCTCTCATTATCTGCACCTATTTGTTCAATCCCAGTATACACATAAAGTATTTACAGAA
Organism: Tursiops truncatus; assembly: GCF_011762595.2. NCBI lineage: Eukaryota > Metazoa > Chordata > Mammalia > Artiodactyla > Delphinidae > Tursiops > Tursiops truncatus. Next base: position 62,370,545 of record NC_047041.1, on the reverse strand, counting down.
TTATTACTCTATAATTCTGGGAGTAAAACGGATTTAATAATTAGGGTACAGTATTTGTATACAACTATTTTTGAATTTGGCCTTATAACATCCAGTCAAGCTACTATTTTTCAGACATACTTAGGCTAGTACTTTTCTTCCCCATCCCCTCAGTGTGGTGTGTTACTCATTTACAGTACAGTTAGGTTCATTTGTTTCTCTCTGTGTTCCTTTTTTTTTTTTTTTTTTTTTTTTTTTTTGCGGTAAGCGGGCCTCTCACTGTTGTGGCCTCTCCCGTTGCGGAGCACAGGCTCCGGACGCGCAGGCTCAGCGGCCATGGCTCACGGGCCCAGCCGCTCCGCGGCATGTGGGATCTTCCCGGACTGGGGCACGAACCCGTGTCCCCTGCATCGGCAGGCGGACTCTCAACCACTGCGCCGCCAGGGAAGCCCTGTGTTCCATTTTTTAATCCCTCTTGTCACCCTCACTCTTGTTTCCTGGTTGATGTGTGTGTATGTAAAACATCACCATGGTTCTGAGAGTCACAGCTGTTCAAAAACTCAGAGAAGTGTGACTCCTTCCTCCTATTCCTTTCCTGTTCCCGTTCCTCCTTATTTCCACCCCTTCTCCCACACACCATGGGTCACCAATCTCTGTGCTTTCTGGTTTATTCTTCCTGTATTTCTTTTGCACAAATAAGCAGCTAAATATGTATTTTCTTTTTAACTGTTTTATTGAGTTATAATTTACATACCATAAAATTCACCAATTCTAAGTCAGTGTACAAATCAATGATTTTGGGTAAATTAGTTGAGTTGTGCAGTCATCACATAATACAGTTTTCAAGCATTTTCCTCATCACAGTAAGATCCCTGTTCGTAGCCCCAGTTCCAGGCAACCACTAATCTATTTCCTGTCTCTGTAGATTTGCCTTTTCTGGACATTTCATATAAATGAAATCATACATTATGGTCTTTTGTGTTTGGCTTCTTTCACTTAGCATAATGTTTTTGAGGTTCATCCATGTTGCATCCTGTACTGGTATTTCATTCCTTTTTATTGTTAACTAGTATTTCATGGGCATTTGGGTTGTTTCTACTTTTGGGCTATTATAAATAAAAATGCTGCCAAGAATATTCACCTGCAAGTCTTTGTGTAGACATGATTTTGCACATCTCTTGATACATACCTAGGAGTAGAATTTCTGGGTCATACGGTAAGTTTGTGTTTAACCTTTTAAGGAACTGCCAAGGAACTTTCCAAAGTGATTATGTCATCTTATATTACCATCAGCAGTGTATGAAGTTTCCCATTTCTCTACATCCTTGTCAACATTTGTCATTGTCTGTCTTTTTTATTATAACTGTTCTAGGGAGTGTGAAATGGTATCTCATTGTGATTATAATTATAATTTCTCAAAAAATTAATGATGTACATTTTTTTCATGTGCTTATTAGCCATTAGCATACTGTCTCTGGTAAAATGTTGATTCAAATCTCTTGCCCATTCTAAAGTTGGGTTTTTTGTCTTCTTATTGAATTGTAAGAGTTCTTTATAAGCCCTTTATAAGGTATGTGATTTGCAGATATTTTCTACCAATTTGTGACTTCTCTTCATTTTCTTAATGCCTTTTGAAGTACAAAAGTTTTAAATTTTCACAAAGTCTAATTTATTAATTTTTAGATTTATGGATTGTGTGTTTGGTGTTGTATCTGGTGTTGTATCTAAAAAATCTTTACCTAACCCAAGGTCTCAAAGATTTTCTCATGAAAGTTTTATATTTTCTCTTAAAAGCTTTCTAGTTTTAGCTCTTACATTTAGGTCTCTGATGCATTTTGTGATTTTTGTGTATGGTCTGAGTTAAGGGCCTAAATCAACCTTTTTTGCATATGGATATCCAACTGTCTCAGCACCATTTGTTAAAAAGACTATCATTTCTTCCAATAAATTGCCTTAGCACTTTTGTCTAAAATCAAGTGACCATAAATATAAGGGTTTATTTCTGGACTCTGATTCTGTTCCAGTGATCTGTTTGTCTGCCTCTATGCCTGTTACCACACACTGTCTTGATAACTGTAGCTTTATAGTAAGTGAAAATCCTCCAAATCTGTTCTCCTTTTTTCAAAATTGTTTTCCCTCTTCTGAGTCTTTTGCATTTCCATATAAATTGTAAGATAAGCTTGTCAAGTTCTGCAAAAAGAGCGTGCTGGAATTTCGTGTGTGTGTGTGTGTGCGTGTACCTCCTTATTTTTTACATGAAGATAACATACTACAGATACTCTTTTGCATTTTGATTTTTTTTTTACTTACTAGTATATTCTAGAAATCACTCCAAATCAGTTCATAGAGATCTAGCTCATTGTTTCTTTTTAACAGCTGCATAGTATTCCACCAAGTAAATGTACCTTAATTCTTCAGCTGCTTGCTGTGCATGGGCATTTAGGTCATTTCCAATATTTTGTAATTACAAATGCTGCAGCAAATAACCTTATGCATATTTATTTTTCTGTTGTTGGAGATTGCTAGATGTGGGATGGCTGATTAAAAGGTAAATGCATATTTCTCCACACTAAAGAAATAGTGCTTGTGTGGTTTACTTCTCTTTTACTCCTCAGATATTGATGAATGTGAAAATGAACTCAATGGAGGCTGTGTCCATGACTGTTTGAACATTCCCGGCAATTATCGCTGCACTTGTTTTGATGGCTTCATGTTGGCTCATGACGGTCATAATTGTCTTGGTAAGGAAAACAGTTGGCAATGGTAATTCTCCTTTACCTACCCTCCGGCACCTCCACCCCTTTCTTTTCTTTGACAAAAACATACTCATTAAAAGAGAAATGGGATCAGAGACCTTTGTTTTCTGGCTCCCTAGAAATCACACTCGCTGATAGAAAACCAGGTTAAGTATTTTAGTTTTTATGTGATCATTCATAATATAAATCCTCCATTAGTCCAAGGAGGTGGGTGGACATTGACATTACTACTTATTGATTTTCTGGCATTGACTTGTTACCTTTAAGATCTTTGGTCTTGTGTTAAAAGGGTCTTGACTCATAACCATTTCTTCAATGGTAAGTGTCTCTCTTCCAGAATCATGTAAAACTACTTGTCCTGAAGATTCCACATGTGTGCTTGGATCTCAGCCAGGTAGACCCTCCTGTTTTTTCTTAAAAGAGAGAGAAATTCAAGTAGAAACCTTCCATTAACATCCTCCTAGTATTCCACAAACCAGAAACATCTGTTGGAGTTTCAGTGAGTTAGGGACTGCAAAGAGTATTGTTTACATTGGTTCCTTATGCCAGGAATAAAACAGAATTTAAAATTAGCAAGCAGTTGGATAGGGTTGAATGTTGGATGGTCTTAGAAGATGCAGCACACCTGGAAGGCAAGTGTTTGTGGTCTGTTTGCACTTTAAGACTGGTGTTAGCAGTGGTACAGGAGGACATGGGACCCAGATGCCATCAGATTCCTTTGACACTGATGATCCTTCATGTGGTTGACCCACTTATATCCACTTGGCTAACCAAGGAGCAGCTTGAGCCAGGCCCTGGCTCTGTGGGGACAGCTATTCAGATGCTCCCTTGCTGTGCAGTGGGAATGGCCACTTGATCAAATGCTTTGAGATCAGCATAAAAGTCACTAAGTGAGTGCAGGCAGAATTTGTATTTTTCGTGTTGGGGAAGGAGAGTATTTGGGACTAAGCCCTGATATGACCTGTATCATGTCACCTGGAGCCCCATCCTGATGTAGACTCTGTCCCTTCCTGTCTGAGCCCTGTGTGAGAGGTCAAGCACTGGTCAGACCGCTTGGCCTTCTAAGCCTGCAGCTATCAGGAAGAATTGATTGAGGGCTGGGGAGTCACTAACCCCTCTGCAGACTTTCTAGGCCATTAGCACCACAAAAAGACACATTAGAGAGACAATCCTGAGAGCATCAATAAATTGAGATTAATTAAAAACTTTAGAAAAAAAATCACTTTTAGTGTGTAATTTGTTGAGAAGCATACAGTGTGGTTTTTTTTTTTAACCATTTTCTAGGGGAAATCACTCATTTCCCTTTGATTAGCCAATGGCATTTTGAGGATTTGTATTTGATGGAAGACCCAGTCATCACAGTTGTGCCCAAACCCACAGCTTGGAGGAAGTATGAGCTTCCTAAGAACAAAAAGTGGACACTTCCAAGAGTTAAGGACCTGGGCCAGCTTGGGTGGGGGTGGTTTGGAGTAAAGGCCTGAGGCCCCAAGTCCTTCCTGGCCTGGCTGCTAACACAGGTATTTCAGCAGAGTATCTCCGTTTCCCCTCTTTGGGGTCTCTTTGTGGGTTTGGTAGCAAGGGTCTGCCTTGGAGAAAAACCCTGAGTATATCCACCGAGTATATCTGAAGGGGCTGAGGATTCTATGAAAAGGAAGGCATGAGAAAATACAGTGGTACATTGAGAACAGCAGGACCAGCACACATAGAGACGTAGCTGCCATTTGGACTTGAAAGAGCAGAAGCATTTTGTGACAGGAAAGGAGCTCAGGGCCTAAATTTTTTAGGAGGGACAGTTTCCTGTGTTCTTTGGGATGACCCTTACCTCTCCCCCGCCCCCTGACCGCACAATTAGCCGCCGATATATTAGCCAGGATACGCAGAGTACAAACACCACTTAGCTCTGGCACTCGACCCAGAGTGCTCGGAGATCCTGGGTGCCTGTGAGCCTGAAACACAAAATGCAGCTCTTCCACACAGCTCAGCCCACCTGAATTCAGCTTCTATTTATTGAATGTCTGGGAGCACAACATAGCTACTAGGTCCTGTAGCACACTGGCATCACTTGAGAAGTTTAAAATGACACCACTGTCCAGGTCTCATCCAAGGCTAGTTAGATCAGTGTCTTAGGAGGTGGGGTCCGGACATCAGGGTTCTAACATGCAGACAGGGTTGTAAAACACTGTTTTACATTCTGCAGAAACTCACCAGCCTAGTGATACACATTTGTGCACGTGAACTTTTGTATTAATTCAGTCAGAGTGCGTCACCCAACTTGATTCATTTCTAATTGCTTTGGCGAAAGGGAATAGTGGGTTAAACACGGGATGGGGCGGTGCAGCTCAGAGGGGAGCACACCTTTACTTAGAACCAGGCCAGGATTTGGTGTTCAGGGAAACATCTCTCCTGCTCACCCCAGGCCTCGCTGTGGAACAGCGGGGCCAGGTGTGATCCAGCACATCTCACCCTCTGGAATGTGCTCCCTTCACCCTTTGGCACAGAGAAGGGCAAGTCTGTTAGGCTTCAGGGGATGGCTTAAGTCCCATCAGTTTAGCAAGGCATCTGCTGGGTAGTGTGGGCGGACGGATGACTGTAAAATCTGAAGCTCGAAACCAGATAACAGATATCTAAGTGTGAATGTGCTTGTTACGGATGCCCCCAGGAGCCAGTGACAGGCACGTGGGACATCAGGGCTAGAGAAAATAAATTGCTTTTACATCAGCCTTCTCCTTGAGCTTCTGTCATGTCTGAGATTTTTCTAGAAGTTTCCTCTTCTTTAACTCTGGTGATGCTGTGCTCTCCTGCTTGTTTGTTCATGCATTGAAGAGTTAATATGTGCCTGCAGGTTCCAGGGCTATGCTAAATTAAAAAAAAATCTGTCCTCAAGGAGTTTGCAGTCTAGTAGAGATGCATAAGTAAAAGATGTTGAGGAGTCAAAAGGTACAATTTAAAAAAAAAAGATTTTGAAAATGCACGGTGGTAAGTGTATTGATGGAGCCGCGCACAAGGTAGTATGTGACACAGTGGAAGGAAGGTCCCCTAACCTCGCCCTGGGGGCATAGCACTGGGGCAAGGCTCCCTCCCTCCCTGCTGGACACCACAAGTAAGTGGTTTTCAAAGCTGTCTTTACACCAGGCTCAGGCTTCCCACAGCCTGTTGGAGCTAGCCCTGAATGTCAGCATCTCACACTTACTACCTCCCTGCCCTGCTGGGGACCAACCACATCTCCACACCCAATTCTGTACCCAGCACTGGTCTTCCCCATGTTTCTCAGCCACCTCACCCCATGTCCACATGGCAGCTTGTCCACAGTCCCCTTCTATTTCTTCCATCCTAGGCATCCGCACTGCCAGGCCCCAGGTCCGGTCCCCTACTAGCGCCAGCCATGGCTATTTCAGGCAAACGTGTGAAGCTGGACTTCCAGGCTTTCAATTCTTCCCCTTCCCTGTGTCCTTCCCTCAGCTGCTGCCTTATCCTTCCCAACACGAGGGGCTGACCATGTCACCCTGCTCCAGGGGTTCCCAGTTGCCTCTCAAATGAAGCAGGAACTTCTTTGCTATTCAAGGTCCTCTGCAGTGTGACCCAGTCTATCTTCCCAGCTCTGTCTCCTGTAACTTCCCTGCATGTACTGTGCTTCAGCCCAATTGAATAACACTGTGTTATCTGAACATGCTCTGTGTCTCCCAGCCTTCGTACTATGCTCACACCCTTTCTTTTGCCTAGAATCCCTTCTCCTGATTTAAAATTGAAGAAACACTGCAGAGCTCATACCTTCATCAGCTTTTCCATAAAACCCATCCCGATACCCACAACCAGAGGTGACTTCTTTCCTTTGTACCACCATTTACCTTATCTCACAATTACTTGTACAGTTGTCTCTTTCCCTCTGCTGAAGGAGATGCTCCAGGGCAAAGGAATTTGATCTTACGCATCTGTGTTTTATTGTCTCCTCTAGCACTGTGCTTAGGAAAGAGAAGGTGTTCAATAAATACTTACTGAACTGATTATCCAGGTGTCCAGGTGGAAGGCCTGTTTAAGGGAGCTCTAGACCCATGAGGGCTGGGTTAATTACCTGCGGCCCCACTGACTTCAGTTCTGAGAGCTTCTGTGATGCAAGGACCTGACGAGAGACCTCGTCTCTGCTTAGCAAGAGCCCCTGGGCTGCCGGGGCAGGGTGGTGGTGGGTGGGGCGGTGTGTGAAGCAGTCACAAAAGCAAAGGCTAAGCCTTCTCCCCCTCCAGATGTGGACGAGTGCCTGGAGAACAATGGCGGCTGCCAGCACACCTGTGTCAACGTCATGGGAAGCTACGAGTGCCGCTGCAAGGAGGGCTTTTTCCTGAGTGACAATCAGCACACGTGCATTCACCGCTCAGAAGGTAGCTCTGCTCGGCTGGGGGCAGGGGGCAGGGTCACATCTGAGAATCCCCCACCCCCATCCTCAAAGGCTCTAGAGGGAAGCACGGAGTTTAGAAAGCCTGGAGGCCTGAGGACAAGTGGGCAGGTTATTTTAGCTGCACCTTTCTCACCCTGCTAAAAAAGTGGGTTGGACTGGGTGAGCTCTGAGGTCTCTTCAAACTCTCACATTCTCTGATTCTAATCTCTAAATGGAGTACATTTCAAACATGACTAGAAATGCAATGGATGATCTGCCCAGTTTTTCAGAAAGGTGCTGGAAACCACAGCACGTTTTTTGGGGAAGGAGGGGCTGGAGCCTTCCTTGGGAGACTCAGTGAATTGCCCTGTTTTCAGCAAGACCCGGCATTCCCTGTGTTTTGCGTTTTTGAACTCTGAGCTTCTGGGATTCCAGGGGGCAGGTGAACCCCCTCCCCAGACTAGGGGTCTCTATACTATGGTTTTCTTCACCCATGTTGTCATTTACCATTCCTCCATAAATTTGCAGAAAATTCTTCTCCTCCGATGGCTCGTTCTCTCTGCGTTGAGTTTATACCTACTTTATTCTTCTATTAGTTCAGTGGATTCTCAGGAAGGAGAGGAATTAAGTACCTGTGGCCCATCAGCCACTTTGAACTCAGTGATGTGCTTTTAATTCTCTGCTCTTTCTTAAGCCAAAGAACCACATTTTTTTAAAAAATTCTATTTATTTATTTATTTTCGGCTGCATTGGGTCTTTGTTGCTGCGCACAGGCTTTCTCTAGTTGTGGTGAGCAGGGGCTACTCTTTGTTGCGGTGTGCGGGCTTCTCATTGCGGTGGCTTCTCTTGTTGCGGAACATGGGCTCTAGGTGCACAGGCTTCAGTAGTTGTGGCTCGTGGGCTCAGTAGTTGTGGCTCACGGGCTCAGTAGTTGTGGCTCGTGGGCTCTAGAGCACAGGCTCAGTAGCTGTGGCGCACGGGCTTAGTTGCTCCGCAGCATGTGGGATCTTCCCAGACCAGGGCTCGAACCTGTGTCCCCTGCATTGGCAGGTGGATTCTTAACCACTGTGCCACCAGGGAAGTCCCCAGAGAACCACATTTTCTTGGCTTTATGTCTCCCAAGGTTGCCGGTGCCTGTTTTTAAGGGAAGTGCCCCAAATCCTAGACTATTAACTCCTTTTGGCATGTGCTGCGTATTCATCCTCATAACTTAAGAATGTGGTGATTTTCAGTTCTTCTACTATTTGTAGATTTGTAGATTTATTGTTTTAATCGTGGTGGTTTTAGTGATTTTTCAAGGGTTTCTTTGTGGAAGATGATTTTTGCCTCATTTTCCAAGAACGATGGCCCCTTTCTTATCCCTAACCAGAAGGCCTGTCTGGGTACTAAGAAGAAGGGTCAGAGAAATGGGGAGTCGGATGCTTTTATTACCCAAGCCTGCTCATTGTCAGTGTGGAAGCTGGGTGGTCATAGACTCCAACCCTAATCAGGTGGATCTCTTATCCCATGCAGATGTGTGGCCCTTGATTAAGTAGCAGTTAGGTTTCATTTTCACTTTCCTGCCGGGGGTTCTCTGGACTCTTGGGTGAGCTCTGCCTCTGGTCAGAGGCTGAACTAAGATGCCAGCAGCACGAATGATCTGGATCTCAGGGCCTCTCCCTTTTGGTTGCTCAAAGCTGCTTCCTGGAAAGTCACTCTGGCTTTCTCTTCAGGCGGTGGGGAGGGGGGTGGCGCCCTGTAGGTCAAGCCAGGGCTTGAACACCCCCCGTACGGGTCCCACCACTCACGAAGCCACTCTCGGTGATTAAGACCACCTCTTACCCTCGCTCTTCCAGAGCAGTGGCTCAGCCCCTTTCTCCTGTCCCAGACTGGACAAGGCTCCAAGCCCCCCAGACTGATTACAGACACGGGCTCCTCACACCAGGAGTAAATACAAGAGCAGCTCCTTTCCGCAATTTGTGTTTTCTAAATTTTCTACAATTCAGACATTCTTAGAACCCCTGAAGAGTATTTAAAATGAGCATATTTGTCTGGAGCTATAAACCAAAATACAAGAATTTGAGTTGTGGTCTGGAAGCACTCTGTGATTTTCTGTTGTGTTTCAACCCGATTGCTGGGCAAATTCACGGCAGCGTGAGCCAGCAGATTGGAGCGGTCTGCAGCTGCCCCCTTCCATCCTAGGGTTTTAACTCTTCAAATAGAGCCATCTGTAAACAGTGTTCCTGTAGGGTTTCCTCCTTGATGTGCACATTAAACCCTTAGAAACTGTATTAAAATAGATGTTAAAACCCATAGCTGATTCTCTGAAGATGGTTGAAAGAAGGTAAACACTAGAAGGTAAAGCTAGTATTTTCTAGTGTAGCTGTTGTTGTTTTTAATAATTATTTACTAAATGTTCTTTAATATAGGGGATCTTAATAGCTGATTCTGAGAGAAACTCAAGCTATTGTGTTTTTTTCATCCTTAGAGACCCCAAAGCTCTGATAAAGAGACTGTGTGTTTTCACCCATGTAATGAGGGTAGGCTAGAGGGAGACACACCACCCCAGCCTGCCTTTGTGCCTATTCATGGGAGCTCAGGCTCTCAAAATGAGCATTCCTTTTTTGTTTTGTCCGCTCCGAGAGTATTTTTAGATGTTTGCACTGCTGCCTTTTTAGAGTAGTAAGGAAGGTGTCAGGTTAGTGAGGAAGAGGCTGTGCTCTCAGCAGAGGCTGTTTCCCCCTTTTCTTGCCCTATTTGCAAGGCATACTTTTATTTGGTTTCCAGAAATATTCTTCAGTGAGACCCTGAGCCTGGGGACCACCAGAATGGGATATTTCTCACATTTCTGAGCTGTTTCCTTCCTGGTGAACTAACGACCCGAAACAGGACTGCCAGGGCAGTTTCTGGGGGAGCCAGAACCATAGCTGGGCCTCCCAGTTTGGACCAGATCCATCTGCCACCCCTAGCAGTGACCTTGTTTTGAGCCAGGGGACTGTGAAAAGCTTTGGGGTCAACTCTTAAAAAGCCCTTAGCATTTCCAGAGCCATTTAAACCTCCGATGTCTCCTGGTAACTTTAGGTCTTGCTTGATAGGATATGACATCAGGGGGCAACTTCTTTGTATCCCCATGGTATCTGGCACACAGTCAGTTCTTACAAAATATCTCTTGTGTAAATGGATTGCTCTGAGGCAGTAAAGGTCACTTTGCAAATGTCTGAACAGACCTGTAAACAGAAAGAAAAAGAAAAAGAAGAAGAGGAAGAAGCAGCTGACCTGTTTAGGAGTGTACCTCACAGGTGTTACTGCTGCCTTTTCTTGGGCACTGTTACGTTTACCCTTAGGTGCTCCTGGGCCCTATTACTTCAAATGTTCTGCTGATCCAAGAACAAAGGTAATGCTTGCTGGGCCTTCCTAGGGGAACAGGACACTGCTTCTGGAGGCAGCTCTTACCTTCTGTGCCATCTTATTACTGGGAGCAAATAACGCCTTCAGAAGTCACCAGCCAGAGCAAAGAGAGCTTTCCACTGACCCCGTGCAAGCTTCTTTCTGTGTTAATTGACAGCAGCCCTTGGCACGGGTGAATGAATCCCAGCAACTTCCAGCAGATTGAGTGGTGGAGTTCAAACAGCTTGTAACTGTCAGATAAAAAACAAGATAGTTTTAAGAGAATATGGGATGTATTAACTGTTGTTCTGTCTTTTGGAATAGGAATGACATCTGTTTGTATTAAAACAATCATTCCAGTTAAGCACAGATCAACGGCCCCATGGTGAGAACTGGAGAGAAATGACTTTTGACTTCATTAGAACCAATTGGCTAAGGTTTTAGGAGCACAATACGGAACAGTATTGGATCCTAGCGAAGCTGAATGAAAGCTTTTTGTACTCAGTTAAAATAGTGCCACTTCCAGTATTAGAAAATGTCTTGTTAGTGGAGAATCAATAACAAAATCCCTACTCTTAAAGATGTTTTAGAGTTAACATTGCACAAATGCAAAGAAGCATCCCATGAAGACGCACTTATTAATGTTGTACAAACCAAGGAGAGGTTTTGAGATTACTCTTGGGTTTGATAACAGTTCCTTCAGAGTGCTGGGAGGCGGCAGAGCCCCCTAAAGGATTGGTACTGAGAAGAGGCCTGATGGTGGCAAACCACACAGATGTCTACTTTTCTATGACCCCGTCATTTAGATGCATGTTAAACCATCCAGGAAAATAACCCTGTTTCCTACCACAGTTACCACAAGATCGGGCCTAATGAAAATTACAGTATACCTGAGAAGGATTTTACAGCAGCTAAAGGAAACCACATATATGAGGTCTCTCTCTGTTCTCTCTGGTGTTGTGTTCCAAGCCCACTGAGGGAGGGCCCAGGGACTAACTGAAGGTGGTCACATAAGAGAGGTCCCTGGGCAGGTGTCCATGGGGTGATGCTGAGATACAGTAGTCTCAGTCACCTTCAAAGTGTGGATTTGGTGGGGGTAGAGTGGAGGGTTGAAATTTTCTGAAAGTCATCTTCAAGAGTATGTGAAAAGGTTGGGAATCTTCATCAGTCTATCTTCAGATTTTTGTAGAGAGATTCTCCTTTTCTGTTTGTATTCTTGATCAGCATGGGTAACAACATGGCAGAGATAAGAGTCTGAGGACATGTTCCTGGGGTCCACAGGTTCTGATTCCACACCTAACAGAGAGCTCCTGGTGGGTACTTTCTTTCTTTATTTTTTTAAATTTTTTTTTGGCCATGCCATGCGGGATCTTAGTTTCCCGACCAGGGACTCAACCCGGGCCCTCGGCAGTGAAAGCTCAGAGTCCTACCCACTGGACCACCAGGGAATTCCCTCCTGGTGGGTACTTTCTTTTCAGTGTATTGGGAGAGCTCCTACCTCTTTTGGGGAATTGAAACATCCTATCTCTTGGGTGACATAAGAAAGTTTTCATATCTCTGTTGACTTGGCTTGATTTGAGTGATGTATTCTTTTAAAACATGGGACTGATGGACACCCAGGCAGGCAGGTCTGTGGCCCACCCCCCAGACCCTTGCCTCACTCCCGGGGTCAGGATTCTGTTGCAACCTGGTCACTGGCTGCGTGCTGCTGTTTTGCAGAGGGTCTGAGCTGCATGAATAAGAATCACGGCTGTAGTCACATCTGCAAGGAGGCCCCGAGGGGCAGCGTTGCCTGCGAGTGCAGGCCTGGTTTTGAGCTGGCCAAGAACCAGAGAGACTGCACCTGTAAGTACAGACTGGCACACAGCTGTGCTGGGAACCATCCTACCCCAGAGGTTGTCTTGTGCAGCCCAGCATCAGAAACATCAGGGAAGGCAGTCACGTGAGATATTGAGGGTAATCTCCTGTAGGGAAGGGAAATGATGTTTTCTAAAAGAACCAGTCGGAAGGAAATAGCACTCAGGAGTAAGGAGTGTGAATGTTGGGGGCCAGGTCTCTCTGTTCCCATAGAATAGAGTCAAATTTCCTCATCTGGCAGCTCTTTGGTACCTGGTGCCTGCTTCTTATACAAGCCTCGTCAGCCTCCTTTCTCTAGACACCAGACTCCTGGCTTTTGGAGAAAGCCCCCATTCTTTCATGCCTCCAAGGCTTTTCTAAGCCTTCCTTCCTTCCTAGCTTGGTGAATTCTCACTCAATTTTTCATATCCTGCCTAACTTCTAATCATGATAAAGATAATAGCTACTTTGGGGGAGCATTTATTATGTGCAAAGCCTTGTCTAAAGAGGTGCCACGTTGCATTTAATTCTTACAGTCACCGCCTGATGAGCTAAGTGGAGAAAATCGTGGAGAAGGTAAAGCTACAGGGTCACACAGGAAGTAAGTGGCAAATGTAGGATTCACACGTAGGCCTGCCTAACTGTAAGGCTTGTGCTCCTGGTCACCATGATACATAACGTCGGAAGCCTTCCCCGATGGCCTCGGACAAGGCAGCCAGTTTGTATTTTGGCTCCCATAGCGCTGTTTATTCCTTGATGATAGCACGTGGCACTCTGGGGTTGAATCGTGTGTTTGATTCAACCACACGATTGGGTTGAATCTGGAGTTGAATTTATGTGTCTGTCTCCCCACCTACGAGCCCCACCAAGTCAGGGATCTTGTCTTATTTTTGCCTCTCAGTCTTCCCCTGGATGTGCTCAATCCACATTTGTTTAATGGATGAGTCAATGAATGGTGTACACAGTCCAGACGCAGCTGCCACACAATGAGGAAACACAATAATAGCTCCAATGGATAATAGGAAACAACCAGCCATTAAAGGTGCTTCTAAACCACTATTTACGCCAGAGGAGACACGGAGGGTTTCCCTGTAGGAACTCTTCCCAAAGTCATGGACCCTCTAGAAGACGCCTGCAGTTTGCTGGGGATGGTTGTTTACAGTGAGCAGACCTCAGTGGTTAAGAGAAGGAGAGGCAGTTTCGTCGGTGAGAGACTCCTCTCTGTTGTCTCCATCGCCAACCAGAGTGCAACCTCAAAGCCTGACAAACCAGGGCTGATGCCACCGTCACCAACAACAGGTTCTGACAGCCTCACAGGGCCCCTAAAAGTGGGGCTGGCTCCAGCTGTCTTCAAAAGGAGGACCCAGGTCTCCACAGGAGAGCCACCTGTGGAGTGAGACTCAGCATTTTACAGCTTTTTGGGAGCCAGTAGAATACCTGAAAACTTACTTTTAAAAACTTAAAACGTTTTGAAGGTATCACTGCTCAAATAATATTATAAGATTATATTCAGATATTATAAAACTTGAGGATATAATAAAGAAAGAATCCAGAATTCCACCACACAATCAGTTGTTTTGCTTTTTCCTATTCCTATTTTGTTGTTGATATGCGTACACAATTTTTACACAGCTATAGTCACAGAACAGTTTTTTCTCACAGTGCAAATATGTTTTTAGTTCTTTTAAATTAGAAAATTAAAAATGGTTGTGTAAGAATTCAAACAGTCCAAAGAAACATATAACATTTCCCCCTTTTCCTTTGCCATTTCCTTTGCCAGAGGTAACCACTGTTGAGTTTGATGAATAGATAGTTTTGTAGTTGTTTTTTTTTTCCCCCTTGGCTTGCCATCAATGTGTTCATACATAAGCTTTGTAATTATTGGTTAATGTTGCATTAACTGTGTGCAAAGAGTCATCATTTCCTCTGATTACCCTCCCTTTTAACTAATCCACATGGAATCTGATGAGAGAAAGCCTAACATATACATACAAATTAAATATTATCTGTTCCAGATATTAAGTGTTATAGCATTTCCAAATGCCCTAGTACTTCTCGTGATAGAGCAAAGCACTAGTTTGGAATCTTTTGGTATAATTTCCTTTAAATAGTGAAAAATCTCCCCTGACCTTCCCATGTCTATCTTTCTGTATAACGTTGCTCTAAATCTGTCATTAATCATTTCTACAAGTCATATCGTGACTACCTGTTGATATAGACAGGGACGTGGTCTGAGTCAAGGTTCTCTCTTTTATGCACAATTCCTAGCACATGCTAGGTGCTCGAATACTTCCTGAATGAAAATCAGAGTTCTTCGGGAGCAAGCACAGTCCCAGTTGTGGAAACCTCCGTGCTTTATGGTTTGATTCTTTTTCCTCTCAGTGACCTGTAACCATGGAAACGGCGGATGCCATCACTCCTGTGAGGACACTGCTGCAGGCCCAGAGTGTAGCTGCCATCCCCAGTACAAGATGCACACGGATGGAAGGAGCTGCCTTGGTGAATGGTGACCCCAACACTGGGTTAGGGTCTTCCCCAGCCTGCTCGCCCCACCCCAGCCCTAACCCTAACGATTAATATTGTTTAGTACTAGAGGCAGGGTGTTTCCAGTGCACATGCCCTCAAGCATGTCCCATGCTGCCTCACATGTGGCCGTGGAAGTAGTCTAGGCCTGGACCGGGGGCCCCTTTCTCCCTGTGAGACCTTGGAAAGCCCTTTTTCCTCTCCTGGATTAGGCTGCTCCTGAAGCTGGTATTCTGAAGATCGGAACAGCACATCCCAAAAGGCCAGGGCAACGCAAAGTTAAAGCTAGCTGTTCATGATGACAGGTGGCCTTTGCCATCAGCAGGAGCCAGGGTTGCATATTTCTGGTGGGATGCCTGCCTGTCCTGCCCTTCATGGCGTGTCCTTTGCTAGCTCCATTTCAGATGTTCCCCAATCCAAGATTCTCTTTGTCCTGGACTGAGGGTTCTGGAGTGAATCTGAAACTTGCGTTCCCCAAGGTCTCTGGTTAGTACAGTAGAATTAAAAAGTCTTTTCCATATTTAATGTCTATTAAGGCTCTGAGGCCATTTAACACAGAGCCTCATTACAACATATTTTTATTGAATGAACAGAGTCACATTTCTCACATTGTTCTCATGTCTGGGATTTCCACTGAAGTGGTTGTGCAGGGGATGAACAATCTGACTCATTTAGTCTGAGAACTGTGCTGTTTGCATCTCTTGCAGAGCGAGAGGACGCTGCCCTGGAGGTGATGGAGAGCAATGCCACATCCATGGCAGATGGGGATAAACGGGTGAAACGGCGGCTACTCATGGGTAGGCGCCTCATCCACCCTCCCCCGCCAGTGACGTTGTCCCTTTCCCTCCCCAACTTACTGCATCAGGCCTGAGCCTGGGGCCCATGTGCCCTCAGACCAGCTGAATTAGAGTCAGCAGCTCCTGTCCAGCCAGGGTGTGTCTGCTCTCCACTCACTGCTATTGCTTAGTCACCATCCAGGACCCCTGGTATTGTGGGAAGAGCGCCGGCCCAGCCATCAGAATAACTGGGTTAGCGTCATAACGCTGCTGAGACTTGCGCTGAGACTTGGGCAAACTGTCCCGAGCCGCTGTGTCCTGGTCTTCCTCTAAAATGGATGTAATACAGTTGACCTCTTAGGGTTATCAGGAAGCTCAGTTAAGACAATAATATGCAAAAGTGCCCAGAGTCCGCTGTCTGGGACTTAGTGGGTGGTCAGTGCATGTCAGACCACCCACCCTCTGAGTAACTGTGACGAGAGAGGCATTTTGGGCAGCCCCTATTTGGCATATGGCAATTTGGCTGGGTTTTTGTCCACTGAGTCTTCTATTTTGGACTCAGCCCATGTTAATGGCAGAAGAGATGAATGGAGAAGAGTGGCACTTGGCTGGGGGACACAGGAAGGTCTGGCAGCCGGTCTGCTGGAGCTGGAGGTGACTGCAGACGTTCAGCGGTGGCTGTGAGGGTGGGCATCAGATCATTTGACGTTATTATTCTGGAGAAAGCTCAGCCTGGCCTCAACAAAACTGATCTTTCGATAGCTTCTGGATTTAATAGTCAGGTAAGATATTAAGCAGCCATTGGTTACCAGGCAGGTGACATTTCTGAGCTCTTTTCTGCCCTATTAAAATTATTATTTTTAATTGCCTTAAAATAGTGCATATGAATAATATAAAAACCTTAAAAACTTAATTAGCACTATTAAGCTTGTAAAGCAATATATCATTTCCCTGTCTCCTAACTAGCCATTTGCCAGGGGCCACAATTTTCAATTCTAGTTGTTTCTTCTTCTCCTGACTCCCCCTCCCACATGTTTCTGAAAAGGGAAGTGTATACAGTTATTTCTTTTTTTATAAATTTATTTATTTATTTTTGGCTGCGTTGGGTCTTCGTTGCTGTGTGCGGATTTTTCTCTAGTTGCAGCGAGTGGGGGCTGCTCTTCGTTGCGGTGTGCAGGCTTCTCGTTGCGGTGGCTTCTCTTGTTGCAGAGCACAGGCTCTAGGCACACGGGCTTCTGTAGTTGTGGCACACGGGCTCAGTAGTTGTGGCTCACAGGCTCTAGAGTGCAGACTCAGTAGTTGTGGCACACGGGCTTAGTTGCTCTGCGGCATGTGGGATCTTCCCAGACCAGGGCTCGAACCTGTGTCCCCTGCATTGGCAGGCAGATGCTTAACCACTGCACCACCAGGGAAGTCCTACAGTTATTTCTTGATGTGTCAGGTTTTATTTGTTTTGTTTTGTTTTTGTTTTTCTTGGCCGAACCGCACGGCTTGTTGGATCTTAGTTCCCCGACCAGGGATTGAACCTGTGCCCTCGACAATGAGAGTGCGGAGTCTTAATCACCGGACCGCCGGGGAATTCCCTTGATGTGTCAGTTTTAGATATTAGCTTTTGACTTCCTACCACAGAAGAATAAGTTATATCTCCCTTCTGTCCCCTTCCCCCATATCCTTAATATAGTTTCACAATTTACATATTATGAATATCTAAATATGATTCACCCCTGAGTCATGTAATGTGCTATGATTATGTTTTCTTTGTTTGCTTAGTTTTCTTAGTACCTCTTACCAATTTTTTTTGCAAATTTCTGGTGGAGCTCTAAAACCTTTACAATATGTTCAGATACAGCAGATAACTTATCAATTCTATTTTCTTCTTAAAAAGTCCCTTCTGAGGCTTCCACCCTGCTCTAGCAGGGCCTGAATCCTGGGCCAGCTGCACCTCTGTCATCCTGGCCTATCCCTGAGCCACAGCCTGGGAATTCCCTTCCCCATGCTCCTGTTTTGGTGGATCCCATGTCTTCTCTTTTGTTAGTTTACATGGGTAGATATAGATTTTTTAAAAACTTTGCATACCTGAAAATGCCTTTATAGTCTCCCTTCACCCTTTCTTGAGAATTTGCCTCAGGATAGAATTCAAAGTTGGGAAAAATATTCCATCAGAGTTTTAAATAGCGCTCTATCGTTTTGAGCATTCAGTGTTCTTTCAAGAAGTCTAAGTCACTTTTAGTCTTGATTCTTTGTATGGAACCTACGAGAGCTTCTCTCTGGATGTTCTCAGGGTCTCCTTTTTGTCCCTGGTGATCTGAAATTTCACAACGATGTCCACACTGTGGGATTTGTCCCACTTGTTATTCTGAGCACTGAGTAGGCCTTTTCAAGAGGGACATTCGCATCCCCTGGTTCCGAGAAATTTTTCTTTTGATAACTTTCTTCACTTTTCTCTTTCTCTCCGGGACTCCTATTAGCTGGCTGTTGTAATTCCTGGATTGCTCCTCAAATTTTCTTCTTTTTTCTCTTCTTGATATTTTTGTTCTACTTTCTAGGAGATCTTTCGTTTTTTTCTTCTAATCCTTCTATAGGGTTCTTTTTAAATTTCAGCTTTCATATTTTAATTTTTTAAGAATTTTACTTTGGTCTTTTGTTGTAGGAACCTGTTCTTATTTCATGGATGCTTTTCTTACCTCCCTGAGGAAATTAATGATAAGATTTTCTAACTTCTCTGTTGTTCCCTGTATTATCTTTGCTTCCCTCAGGTTCCTTTTCCCTTGTTTGTTTGATTTGGTGTATTTATTTCATACTAGAGGCTTTCCTGAAATGTCTGGTGATCCTTGGCTGACTTTTCTTATTTAATAGTGGAATATTGAAAAGCCAGTTGGATATTCTATCAGCTGGTGGGCTTTATGCTTGGTTGACTAGGCAGTGGCTTAGTCATTTCATTTGGAGATCTTCAAATGCCAGAATCTATAGGTCTTTTCCCTTGGGCCGGTCAGTTTGGCTGGAGAGGAATCCTTCAGTCTCCTGCTGAGGGGATTTAGACTTGGCTGCCAGTGTCCTGGGAACTGGAGTGCAGAGGGGGTGAAAGTTTGAGATCTCTCTTTTCACAGTATAGACTTTCACCTGACAGCACCTCCTCTGCTGTTACTGGTGCCCTTTTCCAGAGAAGAAATTTATCTGCTTTAGTCCAAATAGGGATGTGCTGTGGGCTGTGGAATTAAGATGGGGATCTGGGAGCCTATCTGTTATACAGACTCTCAATCAATCTTCCTATTTTTAACTCCGTCCTCACCTCTGCCTCTAGACTAACTTTAGTACCTCCAGTTCCTGAGCCTCTCTGGGATTCTGTGGCTCAGATGAGCTTACCACTTGGCATCACTCTGCAGACTGCTAGGTTTTTTTTAAAAAATAAATTTAATTATTTTATTTTTATTTATTTTTGGCTATGTTGGGTCTTTGTTGCTGCGTGCAGGCTCTCTCTAGTTGTGGCAAGCAGGAGCTACTCTTTGTTGTGGTGCTCAGGCTACTTGTTGCAGTGGCTTCTCTTGCTGTGGAGCATGGGCTCTAGAGTGCGTGGGCTTCAGCAGTTGTGGCACATGGGCTCAGTAGTTGTGGCTCGCGGGCTCTAGATCTCAGGCTCGGTAGTTGTGGCACACGGGCATAGTTGCTCCGCGGCATGTGGGATCTTCCCAGACCAGGGCTCAAATCCGTGTCCCCAGCATTGGCAGGCAGATTCTTAACCACTGCACCACCAGGGAAGCCCCACTGCTAGGGTTTAACTTTCTGCTATGCCAGTTACTGTTCCTCCATTGACATGCCACTTCCAGAAGATTTGACATCTTTCATCTATTGTCTTTTATTTTTCCTTAAGGATTTATACTTTAAAAAATTTATTTACTCTCATTTTAATGAGTTTTGGTGAGGAAACAGAGATAAACATACATGTTCTATCTGTCATATTTAATCAGAATTAAGTTTACTGCCCCCCCCCCCCCTGCCCCCAAGGCTTTACAGAGGTAGCTATGGATGTAAAATCAGTTTCTGGATGCCTAAGTGCTAACCGTTGAATGAATGTTGAATAGCATTTGTGTATTACTTGGAATTCATGCATAATATACAGAAATAGAAGGCCATTAGCTTGTTATTCTTCATCTCTATAGATATGATTTAACAACTGCGGCTGCTTTTTCATGTAACTATGACAGGTCTTTCTCCTTTCAAGGAAAGGTAAACTTCTAATCTGAGTTACTTGGCAGTTGCCAGGAGGAAGTCATTGGTCTGCGGCAAGGGAATGGGTGGCGTGGGCAACGTTTACCCTCTCTTGCTTTGCCCATTACACATGGTGAATAGAGAAGGTTCAGGATAAAGGAAGGAACATCCCCCTTTGCTGTGTTCTGCATTCACATCTAGGCTGCTAGATGTGGTCATACTTGCAGGTCACTGGCTGTTGATCAACAGGAACTTTTAGTGGCTTCAAATCTGCCACTGAAAAGGCTCAGCAGGTTGGCAGAGGCATCTTTCCCCCTCTCTCACCCTGTCAGGCTTCCTCGGGAGATGTCACTTATTTAGATGGGTGCAGGGAGGAGCTGCCCGTGTTATCCCTCTAACTCACCTGCGGGTGGCAGCGGCTTGGGATATGACCATGAGGACCCCACACGCTTCCTGACTTTCATGAATTTTTGTCAAGTATTAACACTGCACCAATACCCCTTTCTTCCCAGCTGTGTGAGCACTTCTTTAGGAAGCTAACTGCCTTTTTCTTACCTCCTTGGCAGAAACATGTGCTGTCAACAACGGAGGCTGTGATCGCACCTGTAAGGATACTTCGACAGGTGTTCATTGCAGTTGTCCCGTCGGATTCAGTCTCCAGTTGGATGGGAAGACCTGTAAAGGTAGCCTGTGCCTCTCCATGCGGCTAATGTGTGGGAGTAAAGCTCTTCCCCTCCACACCTCCTGAGTGGCTCCAGATTTGCTTATGATTCATATTGATCAAAAGGAAGCTTTTCTTCCCTGGGCTAGTAGAAGGTTGTAACTGAGTAAGCTTAATTAGAACCAGCTTAATTTCACTAACTGTTGAGAAGGTCAGCTTCTACAAACATCAAATGATCCATTTCAGGCAGTGGCCTTATTAGAAGAAAGCAGTTGTTCAAGGGAACGTTCTTTTGCAGGAGATAATATCATCATATCATAAATAACAGTCTAGAGATTATTATATAAATAACAGCCAAGATTGTTATCCAGAGAACAATGAATAACTGTATGATTAACTTGTACTGATGAATAGAGACCCCGATGACCTAGTATTTCATGGGCCCGAGTACAAAGGCTTAGTTCTTTAACGTGATAAAAAAGTAGATAACCAGTTACCAGTTGAAACTGAGAAAAGATAAAATTAATTGAGTGTCAGAAATCACTTAAAAGCATTGAGGCTATTTGATCGTGGTGTAATTTGCCAAAACAAATATTCTAGTTCCTTATAACTTTAATCATTAAACTGGAATGGGAAGTATAGGAAAGGAAGCCATCTTATCTTGAGAGACTTGTGCAAGGATGAGAATATAATAGGACATCACCGTTCTTTCCCATAGCTTGTTTCCTTAATGCTAGTCAAGGGAGGGGCAGTGTAAGTCAGAGTTCTCCAGGGGACCAGGCACTTGTCTTTCAAAATGGGTTAAGCCAGACAAGAGAACATGTGTAAGTTTAAAAACATCAGCAAACATCCTTAAATGCTTTTATGGGTCTGTTTTGTTTCAGAGAATAATGAAGCACACACAATAGCACTTCAGGGATTTGTGGATAACGAGGCAAGTATCGCTGTCTGATTTGCCGATGCTTGACTGTTACAGATATTGATGAGTGCCAGACGCGCAATGGAGGTTGCGATCATTTCTGCAAAAACACCGTGGGCAGTTTTGACTGCAGCTGCAAAAAGGGATTTAAATTATTAACAGATGAGAAGTCTTGCCAAGGTATGTCCTGAAACATAGCTAGCTGTGCTGTGTAATGCCCACTGGTTGGATCGGAGAAGACGAAACCCTGCTCGGGCAGAGACTGGCTCGCTGGGCTTCTCTACGGAGTCATTAATCCAACCTCCACCCTGTGCTTCACTTATTTCATCTGTTAAGTAAAATAGAAACACTGAGGTAGCTCACAGGTATATTTTGGAAATTAAGCTGTTAATGATTAGAGAACACCTCAGTGAACCCATGTGGTGTGATTACAGCGGAGCTCGCTGCTAGAAATGGAATGGATCACAGAATGCAAGCAGGGTTGCATTAGGGTGTTGAAATTATGAATAATTTTCCCTTTCTAAAATTCCCTTTAATGTTATGGATTTTCTAACAAAATTTGGTGACAAAAAGTTGTTGATTTAGTTAACATACCTTTTCTCAGCAAAAAGTTGGGGTCAACCAGTTGGTCCCTTCCTTATAGGCCTTGTTTGAATGACCAGCCTTTGGTGTTTGGGGAAAGGGTAGGGGTGAGGGAGGGAGGGGATTAAGTTGAGGAAAGGCTGGGCAGTTCTTGGGCAGGATTTCAGACCCCTTCTCAGACACATCCTTCCCATATAAGGGGCGCAGCAAGGGAACTTCTCTGGGTAGCAGTTGTTGATATTAATAAGTGTTTTGCACAGTGATAAGCTGTTTTGGGTTGGGGGCATCATTTATATTTTCAGCTGAGCACATTTTATGCCCCACTGATATATAGAAAGAAACTCTCAGGAAAGATGTGCTGTCATTTATTTCTGATCCATTGCTGAGAATAAGAACAGCCTAACTTATTTTGTTAGAAATCCCAGAATTAAATCAAAATCAGAAAATAATATCTGATTTCACTTCATATAATAAAGATGCAACATTACCTTTCTATTATCTTATGGTGTGAATTAGGTTTCTCTCTTGTTTTTTTCTTCTTGGTATGTAATTTGTCAGACACTTCACACCCCTTTAAATTCAGCGAGTTCACTCTAGATGACTACTGCACAGTTTTCTTCTGTTTGACTTGGAAGGAAAATTTGCCGTTCCACATAATGTTTCATAATGTATAGAGCAAGAAATACTATTTAAGCTGTGTCAACACATTAAAAAGGAATTAGAAAGTGATCTGCTTATTTTTGACAAAGCAAAAGCCTGTTGTGAGCAGCCAAAGTCAGCTACTGAATGAGCCCACTTTCTCGGTAACTGGCTGATATTAATAAAAGAATTCATAGAATGATATCAATTACTACAGAAGAAGTGGACTTTTTCTCATTTTTCACTGATCAGTCTTGGTAGAACAAATATTTACACAGAACAAACTTACTAAAGAAATTGTCAGGACTTCTGGGAAAAGTTACGGATGAAGAGGTTTTGTAAGATTTTGCCCTCTTTTATTTCATGTTTTTCATTCCTCCAGTCCCTTCCAAATGTTTGTTTTTTGTTAACATAGTTTCTTGTGGCACGTTTGGTGTTGAAAAGGGATCTAGCAATGGTCTAGTTGGCTTCCACTGAGTCCTGGTTTATCCATTTGGAGATACAAGTCATAACTCTGTTAAAATCTTCCAAAGAGTTGAGGAAGTGAAGCACTGAGATTCTAGTGTACAGGAAAGATGTAAGAACCAGACCAGGGAAGAAGAGATGATTAGACTGACAAATGCAGCCTCCTGAGGCTAGTTTCCATGACCTCAACTGCAGCCAAGGATGCCTTCATGCTGAACCGGGAAGGGAGGGAACCATGGGGGAGGAACTGGAACGGAACCATTGGGGAGGAACTGGGACTGAACCATGGGGGAGGAACAAAGCCAAGGGATTGGCCAAGAGGATCCTGTTTGGTGCTTAAGCACCACATTTCAGTGTCTGCAATAGAAAATTACTGAGGATGTTAATGTTAATGCATTCTTTTAGTGCAGAGGGCATTAAAACCCTGGATCAACTGGCCTCCTGGGGCCAGAAGATGAATTCTGGCAAGACCCAAAAGAGATAGGAGCTAGATTTCTCTCCGGCTCAAGTGTTTTCTCCTTTTAATTGGCCATAGCTTATAAAATTACTATTGCTCCTTTACCAATTAGTAATAGAACAGTAATAATGCACAGGCAGCACCCTAATAGTTTACAAACCCCTTTTGGTTATGTTATCTCATTTGACTTCATTTAAATATTTTAAATTATTCAGCCCTGCAGATAAGCATGGGTGAGAGAGACCAACCGAGCTTTTAGGCAAGTGCAGTGTGCAACAGAATTTGGAAATAAGGGTCCTGGCTGTGAGTATACTTATTGTGGGCTGCTCAACACTTTGTTTAACACAAGTGAGCCGGGAGAACTGATAGATAATTTTCACTTTGTTGTTTTTGTTATTGGTCAGCAACTGGTGTTCTTATAAGTGTATTCTTCTCTCCACTGTCCCTCAGAGTTGGTTTCAGCTCCCCTCTCCCTTTGACAATTACAGATGTGGATGAATGCTCTTTGGATAGGACCTGTGACCACAGCTGCATCAACCACCCTGGCACGTTTGCATGTGCTTGCAACAAAGGGTACACCCTCTATGGCTTTACCCACTGTGGAGGTGAGTGGAATCCCTCTAGAGTCGGATGAGGCTGGGACTTATTCCTAAGGTTTCCCCAGATCAGGGCCAGTTTTTCTACCTTGGGGGCTGAACCGGACATACCAGGCCCTATACAGTAGTAGGGAGTCCATCGACTCGCGGGAAGCAGCTGCTATGGGAAATCGTCCCACATTGATCCCTTTAACTCGTCACGTGTGAAATGGAGTAGAGAGAAGAGCTGAGCTCTTGCAGTTGTGAATTCTTTATGGACTTTATTGATACAGTTGTACTCAGACAGTGGGTGGGTCTCTCAGGAGCTGGTGCCCTGTCCGCTGGAACTTCCCAAGATAGTAAAGTCATGGCCCTCGGAGAGGCTTGGCAGTGCGCCAACTGATTCCACAGCTCTGCTCTGCATAGGAACTGGCTGCGGAGCTTGGTTTGAGCTCTTTGAGCTGGTCTTTGTGCAGGTCTCTGAGCTGGAAGTGGGACCATGGACTCTGTCTCCCTGCTCTGAGCCCTTGCAGCAACATGTTCTGATGTCTCATGACCTTACAGCTTAGTAAACTATGGCTTAAGTCAGATTTGGCATCACTCTGCTGTCTCTAATCATCAGATTCATTCAGCAATCTTTGAGAATACAGATTCTTATTCTAAAAGTCTAGGGCTTCAAGGTGATTTTGGGGATCTGAGGATGTGGGAACCACTGGCTTTAGTACTTCCTGCCCAATCCTTGTTTCCTGTGTCCTTAAGAAGAATGGATAGTAGTGATTTGCTGTAGATAGTGTTGTGTTTCTTCTCCTTTTCAACACATCCCTGGCATGGCTGAACACATGCCCTTCCAGTCCATCAAGAAACCCCGAGGAAATATTCCCTGAATATGGACGTGTATTTGGGTTTTAGTTGGAGTCACCTTCTGACCGGGACTCAGTCTCAAGTTGATGGGGATTAGTGCAAGTCATTTTTCTTATCTATATCCCAACTATATGAACCGCCAAGTGGGGAGTCCTAATTCTCTCTGTCTCTCTTGGGATGTAGCCCAGGAGGATGGTGGAGTTTTAAACTGGAAGCCTGTGCAGTGTCTGAATTTGACACCTGAAAATAGAGTGTGACCCCCTTCTGAGTGTCCTTACTGGCGGAAATGTTTGGTCAAGAATGGAACTTGAGTCCATGCTGGTGAGGCTTGTGCCAGGAAGGCCACTGAGTGGGGAGTGGGTCAGCTCGTGCCAAGTGCACATTCTGAAGGCCGTCAGCACCTTCCCTTAGTTCAGTGAGCTTCAGCCGTGCGACTCACCTCCTGCTCCTTCCTTGATGGAGGGATCGTGTCAGCCAGGTCAGCAAATGGCTGCTGTGACAGGAGAGCGTTTTGCTCCACAGACACGAATGAGTGCAGCGTCAACAACGGAGGCTGTCAGCAGGTCTGCGTGAACACCGTGGGCAGCTACGAATGCCGGTGCCACTCTGCGCACAAGCTCCACTGGAATAAAAAAGACTGTGTGGGTAAGAGGCGCCGAGGCTCGGGCTCAGTGCGCGGGCTCACCGCTGGCCCAGCAGCACTCTCCCATGTCCCCCTGGTCCCACTGGACCTGGAGTGCGGCTGACCAGTCCTCCACTGCATTCTCCTCCCCCGAGCTGCAGCAGCCGTTCTTTAAATCCTTCAAAAACAGGAGATACTTTGCAGGCCCTTGGGGGTTTCCTTCTGTGCTTCTGCGTAGGTTGGAACTCACTTCTGTTTTCCTGGTTGCTTTTCTGCATGAAAAGAATAGAGTACAAGGCGCTCCTTTACCCTGGGGGAAATAAACATGGTGTCCGTGTTATGTGCTGGGTGTCGGCACTACCTTCCCTTCTTGGGGCCTTTGAGCATGGGACTCAGCCGTCCTTGTCACACCTTCTCTCTCTGTAAGTGTCTGTATTTTGTCCTGTCTAGAAGTGGAGGGGGTCCTGCCCACTAGCGTATCACCCCACGTGTCCCTGCAGTGTGGTAAGAGTGGTGGAGGAGACAGGTGCTTCCTCAGATGTCTCTCTGGCATTCACCTCTCTTCAGGTGAGTGGGTCCCAGGCCCTGGGGCAGGTCCTCATGCCAGGGCCAGGCCTTCCTGGCCTTCAGGTGTTAGATGGCTTCAAAGGGCTTCCAGATCTTTGACCAGCTGCCCCCTGACCACTGGAGGCCCATGCTCTGAGACCCTGTATTCTGGGGGCTTTTCTAGTGGTTCACGTGGAGTGGGGTTGCGGGTGACTTGAGCTGCCACCGGGAGAGACTGTAACCTTGCTTACCTGCTGACGATCCACATTCTGTCTGTCAGGACTGCAAGAGGCCTATTCTGTCACCTGCGGCTCTTCCTCTCCTCTCAGGAGCAAACAGCAAAAATCAAATGACTCTGCTTTTGGGGGTAATTACCAAACCTGCGTGTTGTCTCTGGGGCTCACGGTGTTCAATGGGCTTCATTTGTGGGATACTGTTCTTGGGCGTTGGCTTTGTTTTCTTTTCTCCTAATCTCTTTGATGCCGCAAGCACGTTACAGGATGTTCTTACCTGTAGCCGTGGTGCCTGCGATCTGACTCGCCACATAACAGACACTTACTGAGTGTCCATTGTGTGCTGGAAGGCTCCATGCAGCCCTGGTGGGTCATCATATTGGGCAGAGGCCCACGTAGCTCTAGGACCAGGAGACGCAGGTCTTCCCAGCTCCCTGTACCATAGAGCACCTCAGAGGCTTGGCAGGAAATGTGGGCTTGGGGCACATGGCATCAGTGGAGACAGGGACATGACAAGGGGAGCAAGGATTCTGACCAGGGACAGGGGCCCAAACCCTTTATCAAAAGACAAAGAAGGACATTTAAAGCTTTTAAGAGGCCTTGTCCTCCCAGATTTAGACAAGCATCTGTGATGATGTCATGTGAACATCTGAATAAGGAAATGGTTCTTGATGTCCATATTATGTATATAAGCAAAGATAGAGATGCAAAGCATGATAATAACAGCTCGTGTGAATTGATGGAGCAGTTAAAACATGCCAGCCACTGTGTTACATGTATTAGCTGATTTAATCCACACTACAGCCCTCTGGGGCAATTTTACTGTTATCCTCATTAACCAGATGAAGAAACTGAGGTTCAGAGAGGTGAAAGAACATATCCAGAGTGACTCAGATAGGAAATAGTGGAGCCAGGATATTGACCAGGCAGTTTGGGTCCAGAGTCTTAAGCATTATCCTTCACTGCCCGTCTTGTCTGATGTTTGGACCCAGCCAGAGGGGACTTCACAGTCTGTTTCACCAAAACTCATAGTGATGATCACTTGGAGATTAAGGCCACCCTAAGGTGAGCAAGCAAATAGTTAACAGTTATTCAGTTCTTACTATGTACCAGACAGTAGGCTAAACACTTTTTGTTTTGCATTATCTCATTAATCCTCACAGCAGCCCGGTAACGTAAGGACTGTAATTATGTCTATTTTACAGATGAGAAGACTGAGGCTTAGGGAGACTAAGTACCTTGCTCAAGTTCTCATCACAAGTCGAAGGGCTGGAATTTGAATCCTGGTCATTGGCTCCAGAGCCTAACATGATTAAGACTGACCATGGAAGGAGAACAGAATTTTCCATATGAGACCCTCAAAGTAGGGCTTGCTCCCTCACAGACCCTGAAAATCCTAGCCACGTTTAGTGAGTGCCATCCTTGTCTGGAATGGTGGCTCCCTCAGCCCTGTCCTCCCAGGACAGGCTTATTTAGGAGAATCTACCCTTCCATTTCCCTCAGCTGTCTTGCTCAAATTTGAACTGGGGGATTCTGGCCTTCCTTCTTGGAAAGGCACAGAAATGACCTCATTTTTCATCTCACCGTTGAGGCTGTTTTGGGCCCTTCCTTTGTTATGTTTGAGCCCTGGATTCATCTCAGATGGAGCGATAAGTGTAACTCTTAGGAGGCTCCTGGTGCCCCCAGTCCAAGGGAACGGGCGCTCCCCAATCCCAAACTTTCTTGGTCTCAGCATAAGAGAGGGGCTCAGGGTGTACTTCCAGCAATGGACAGCTCTCCATTACCCACTGGTGTTTCCATTCCTTTGCCTCTGAAGGTAACATCTCTCACTTGTTTCTTTCTGAAGATGTCGCCACCGTCAGGACAAGTGTAACCTTTAAGCTAAATGAAGGCAAGTGTAGTTTGAAAAAGGCTGATCTGTTTCCCGAGGGTCTGCGACCAGTACTACCAGGTATGGAATCAGATGGCTGGTGCAGGGAGCTTGCCTGCATTGTGGGAAAGGGGCCTGTAATGAGCCGAGCCATTCAGATGGGATCGAACAGTTCAGAATCTCTGTGGACTCTCTTCACGAGATGAAGAAGAGCCTCACTTGGCACCTCCGTATGCTTCTGGAGTTATTCTTCAGGGTTTCCTTTGCAGGGTACAAAGAGTGAAGCTCTGGGGAAAGCTGTGAGTTAATAGGAATCAATGAGGGCTTAAGATGCATTAGTACCTTGTGATCATACTGGGTTAAATTTTCTAGACCTTAGAGTTTCCTTAAAATAATCCAAAATCCGAATCCAAAGAAATGAAAAAAAGGTTTGGCTCAGAAAGGGTAACCTTTGATGAACAAAGATGTAATATCCAGCTTTCCTGCTGGATTTAGTTTTTGGAGGCAGTGATGCCATTTGGCTTCAGCAGAACAAATACTCTCCAAGTAGACCTGGCCTTATGAAAAGAGCAGAATCCAACATTCCTCTTTCTTCCCCAGCTCACATTTCCAGTATTATTTCATAGAATAATTTTAGAAAAAAAAATCAGGAGTCATGTATTAGGGAGGGTTCTTTCCCCAATCTACCCTCAAATAAACTGTACAAACAAATACATGCAAAATCACTCTAGTCACATATGAGTGCCTATTTTAAGTAACTAACCAAGATTAATTTGGGCACCTCCATTTGATGGAACATTATGCAGCTATTAATTATGGGTTTTCAAAGAATGTTTAATGACATTAGAAAATGTTCTTGTTATAATGCTAAGATGGAAAAAGAGAGAGTAACATTGTGTATATCTAATATGACCTAAATTGTATAAGAAAAAGCGTGAATAGAAGAAAAACAAAGAAAACTCACCATGTCCTTATTAGTGGGTTATATGTGGGTGGAAGGATGATGAGTGATTTTAATTTTTGTCGTGCATTTTCCAAATTCCCCACAGTGAGCATTTATACTTTTAATCAGAGGGGAAAGCATTATTTAAAAATAGATTTGGGGGCTTCCCTGGTGGCACAGTGGTAGAGAGTCTGCCTGCTGATGCAGGGGACACAGGTTCGTGCCCCGGTCCGGGAGGATCCCACATGCCGCGGAGCAGCTGGGCCCGTGAGCCATGGCTGCCGAGCCTGTGTGTCCGGAGCCTGTGCTCCACAAAGGGAGAGGCCACAACAGTGAGAGGTCCGCGTACTGCAAAAAAAAAAAAAAAAAAAGATTTGGTCTTTAGTTCACTTAATGGTATTGTACTAATGTTAATTTCTTAGTTTTGATAAAGATACGTGTAAATGTAGGATGTTAACATTAGGGGACACTGGGTGCAGAGTATATGGGAACTCTGAGTACTCTCTTAGCAACTTTTCTATAACGTCTAAGCTTATTTCAAAATAAAAAGTTTAAAAAATAGATATGGAAAAATGGAAAGGAAAACAGGTTCAGAATGAGCATCTGTTCAGTTTGAGATGTGAAGTTAACCTTTTGAAAAGGTAAGATAGATCTTTAGGGAAAAATTAATTTGCCTTCTCCTTCCTTTGGTCCTGATGACCTGCTGATTTGAACATCCTTATAATGTTAGAGAACACGATACAGATAATTCTTCAGTTCAATAAAGTAAGATTAGTTAATTGTGTGGATGGTATGTGGACCTGCTCTTTGGTTCTGGTTAACAATCATTAGTTAAAAGATTCACTGGAAGCCACGGAGGGAGGAGTGATGGCCAAAGTCAGGAATGAGGATGCACAAAGCCCTGCCTTACATAACACTTTCACTCCCCTCCTACGTGCCTTCATGATATTGTTTGGTTCTGTTGATTCTTTGTGCCATTTATTGCTCCTGGTTATTTCAAACTGAGCCATCATTGTTGACGTGCTTTCCAGCTTTCCCTTCGGGTTGGAATTACTCCAAGGTCAGTTTGCCTGAAAGCAGGAGTTAATTTCCTTGCTACTCCTGTGCTCGTTCCTTACTTGAAGCCCCTCAGCCCCTGCTTGAGACATCATAGTCCAGCTTTAAAGAAACCAACTGTGAGAACATGAACGCACCTTAACAAATTACCAGTCAGGAATGCAAGACGATCTTTGGTCCCCATCTTCCGCAGATGTGGCTGGTCAGTCGGAAACATCCAGCATTTATTCATGAAAATAAGTTTCAAGAGCTAAATTGTAAAGTTATATAGGTGGCAATACTGGTTCTTCAGGATTAAAGTGTCATCGTGCTGCAAGCTGAGGGCTTGCAGCGTCTTGGCATATGGAGTTAATCATCTAGTCCCTTGAGAGTTGTTCTAATGAAATGTTTACAGAGTTGTAGCGAATGTTCAGCTGAGTGCTTTGCCAGGATTTGGCTTCCGATAATTTTGTTTCTTCATACAGAGAAGCACAGCTCAGTAAAAGAGAGCTTCCGCTACGCAAACCTTACATGCAGCTCTGGCAAGCAAGTCCCGGGAGCCCCCGGACGACCGAGCACCCCTAAGGAAATGTTTATCACTGTTGAGTTTGAGCTTGAAACTAACCAAAAGGAGGTGACAGGTTGGTTTGAAAACAGTCTGTGGTGCCAGACTTCTTACGGCTTGCTCCTTATTTCTTTGCCTTTCACTTTTCATCATTCTTGCCGGGGGTGGGGGGGTGGCCGGAAATAGTGCAACCACTGAAGTATCTCCTGTTTTTTTTCACCCCCAAACTAAACTGAATTGTTTTGGAACCTGATGATTTTATCTGCTTCATCAAAACCCAAAGCTACCATTTTGGTCAACAAATTTCTGTTTGAATTGAATGCTGCCCAGCCTGCTAGGTGCCCAGCTCCAAGCCTCTCCCCATGCTGTGCACAGGGAGCTGTGGGTGTTTGTGGGTCCTGCAGTTGGTCTGGACATGCTCACATGCTGCAGCCTGACCCCTCCACTGCTGTCCCTCTCGTTTCTTCAGCCTCTTGTGATCCGAGCTGCATCATAAAGCGAACAGAGAAGCGGCTCCGGAAGGCCATCCGCACGCTCCGGAAGGCTGCCCACAGGGAGCAGTTTCACCTCCAGCTCTCAGGCGTGGACCTCGAAGTGGCTAAAAAGTCTCCCCAAACATCTGAACACTGGGCGGAGTCCTGTGGAGTGGGTCAGGGCCATGTAGGAAACCAATGTGGTGAGTGGCCTGCTGGCCGGGACATTCTTGCTAACAGAACTATCTTGAGCTCCAAAAACACTAAGGGTAACCAAAAGCAAGTCTGTCCCATCCTTTCTCCCCAGGCTTCTTCCAGAGAACACCTGGGACACCCACGCTCATTTAAGAACTACATGTGGGTGTTGGCCTTGCCTACAGGATCAGGAGCCCCCCAGCACCTGGCATAGTGCCTGGCACTTAATAACTCTCTGTTGGGTTGAGGGACAGAATGGAAGAGGCAGGGTTGATGAGAAGAGGGAGTGTTGCCCCTTAAGGATCTGAGGGACCGTGGTCTTCAAAGCACTGTAGTCCCCCAGCTGGGGCAGGACTGCAAGTATAAGGCCTCCATGAGCCTTCTCGACACTCCACTATCACAGTTCCCCTATCATCCCTCTGGTGTGACACATGGTGGCAATGAACAAACTCCTGTCCATAGTTTTATGCAGAGGCAAGGCTGGGGGTCGCTCAGCTGCCTTATGAGATCCCTGAGCTATGGCCCAAGCTTTCTAGTAGTGTCAGTTCCAGTGTATGGTGGTGGTGGTGGTGGTGGTGGTGGTGGTGATGGTGTGTGTATGTATGCGTGTGTGTGCATGTATCAGAATTAAACTTGAGCAATATCAATTCTATTCCTCTGATGAAGTTCCAGGCAAGAGGAATCTGGGCAAGACGTTCCAAGGTGGTCAGTCTTGAGCTTTGTTTGTTGTGAGAGACTGTTCTGGGCAATTATGAGAGATTCTACCTAAAAAGTCTTAGATGGGGGGAAATTAGGGTCTCTCTTTACAGTAATACTGTAACCATTTGTTGAATCCTCATCTGTCACAAGCATAACCCTAAGCATTATATCTGCATGACCTCATTCAGTCCTTCCAGTAATCTTACCAGGTAGGTATTATTATCTCCATTTTACAGATGAGCAAACTGGAGCTCAGGGGGATAAGTGCTCTTGCTCAAGGTCCCATGGATGGTCCCACTCCAAAGCCTGTGCTCTGGTCCCAAGAAAGGTGAATTTCGATAACCAGACCCCTCCAGAGTAAATTGGTGTCCTTTCTGAAGTGTCATTGGAATCATGAGGCCTGAGAAATGGTGCTTGAGCTAAGGAGTGATAAACCAGTGTTTCTGAAGAAGCAAAGCTGAGCCCAGAGGCACTTGTTCAGAAGAATTGTCAGCAATAGGTCCACAGCCCAACTCTGTTGCTTTGCCAAAACATAGTGAAAATCATGTGTAAAATCAGTGTAACTGTCCACCAGGGGCTGGTTCTCAGATAGTCTTGACTTTTATTCCAGCTGACTCTACTAAAAAAAAAAAAAAAAAGGTAAGAACAACCCAGCTGGTTGGTTGGTTCTCACTGAAAATTCTAAGAGTTCCAGTTTCCATACCAAAATGGTGATGAGAGTTGGCTGTTGCCGCCCTGCTTTCCAGGGTGAGTTGCAGAAACTGTCAGGATAGGCGGGCCAGCCTCCTTCTGGCCTCTCAGAGCTGAATTGCACCCCTTCCCCCAGCTTCTGTCCTGTGGGAAGAGGCCCTGCAGTCTCACCAGGGAGGTTTATGGGTCAGTTAAGAGTTCAGGAAAAGCTAGTGTCAAGGGCCCTGTGGAACAACTCCCAGTGAGAGTATTATTAGTACTACCATGGGGATGCTTCTGGGGAATAGAGGCCTCAGGGGGAGGATTAGGAGTTACTTAACAGAGGCCTCATGACCATGACAGCTGGTGAAAGACACTCAGTACAAGGTTTGTGTAGCTGTTGTGTGTGTGAACGTGTCCCTGAGATGCTTATCACGCTGAGTTAAGTTGGATTTGCTTCTAAGGGAGGCCATGTATCCTGTCTCAAGAGCTCCCTCTAGCACTGGATGAATTTTGTAGTCCACAACATCAGGTTCACCCTGCCTGACAGCAGTGTTAAAGATTTTACCATGTCAAAGAAACAGCACAAGGAACTACCAGTGAAACTCCTTTCTCCTGCTGGAGGGAGGAAGTGGGTGTAAAGAGGAGTCAGGTGTGTTAGTTAGAAAGGGTTTTTACCCAGCAGACTCCTGGCATGGGCAAACCATGGTGTCTGTGTGTGTGTGTGTGTGTGTGTGTGTGTGTGTGTGTGTGTGTGTGTGTGTGTGTGTGTGTGTGTGTGTGTGTGTGTGTGTGTATCTTATATTCCTGATCTATTTAATGGTGTTAGAACATCATAAAAAGCAGGCTTACTGGTATTTTCTGAGCTCTGATGGTACATGCAGTGGAGACAAACCTAGGGTAGTTCTTTTTAGAAATTGTTTTGTGTTTCTAGAAAAGAGCCCAAAGACTGCTTTGAGTCACTTGGAAGGAGAGATGGAACCATTATGTTTTTCCTTTAAAATATTTTTTATTCAGTTTTTAATTACCTAAGTGGTGCATATTCCAAATGATACAGAAATGTACACAGTTAGGATGGAAACTTTCCCATCAGCTCCCAATCCCACTCCCCAGAAATAATCACTGTCAATAGTTTGCTGTGTATCTTTCCACATCTGTTTTTATGCATGTATAAAAATGAAATTTTATTGACTCATTCAATAAATATTTATTGAGCACCTACTGTGTGCCAGATACTATTCTAGGTGCTGGGAATCCAATAATGAGACAAAAGAGCAAAAATCTCAGCCCTCATTGAGTTTACATTTCTGGAGGAGGGAGACAGACCACAAACCAATAAAGAAGGAAATATATCCTGTAGCAAATGGTGGTAAGGGGGTGACGAACAGGTAAGCAGAGAAGTAGAATAGAAGATTCTATTTTGGCAAGGGGAGGGGTGAGGAGCAGTGTACTCCCCCAAAACATGGACTGTGTTCAGGGACAGTGGTCATTGGAAAGTGTCATTTGGGCAGAGATGTGAAGGATGGGAGGAACCAGCTATGGGGAGATCTGGGGGAAAGAGTCCCAGCCAAAGGCAACAGCAAGTACAAAACCCCTGAGGGCTGGAGAGAAGGCCAAGATGATGAGAGCTGAGGGAGGGAGGGCAGAGGAAGAAAGTAAGAGCAGTAGCAGAGGGCCAGATCATGTGGGGAGTGGAAATCCTGGTGAGGTCGCTGAATCTGAGTGAGAGAAAAGCCAATGAAGGGATTTGAGTGAAGAGGTAACAAGGTTCTGACTTAACGTTTCAAAAGGATAACTTTGGCTGCTGTATTGAAAATAGGCTGTAGGTTTATGTGTGAAAAAAACCAAAAAATATATCAATGCAGTTTTAATAGTGCTGTGTATTGTTTTTAACTACAGGGTAGATCATGGACATCTTTCCATGCTACCAGAGGAGCTACCATACTTCTTTTAAAGCTTCCTAATCTATATTTGTTTTAAGACACCAGTGTTTATTAGCCATACTCCTATTGGTGGACATTTAATCAAGTTATTCCTGATTTTTCTGTTACAAATAACGCTGCAGTGAATTTTCTTTTTGTGCACATGTCCAGTATTTCTGAAGGATAGACGTGCAGATGTCTAATTGCAGATCAAAGGACATGCATATTTAAAACTGAATAGATGCTGCTAAATTACCCTCCAAAAAACATACTAATATATACTCCCTCCAACATTGTATATGAGTGTTTTTTGCCCTGCCTCATTGCTAACATGGATTATATATTACTGATCTTTTTCTTTTTTAAATTTAATTTAATTTATTTTTGGCTGCGTTGGGTCTTCGTTGCTGTGCACGGGCTTTCTGTCAGTCGCAGCGAGCGGGGGTTGCTCTTCGTTGCAGTGTGCATGTTTCTCATTGCTGTGCCTTCTCTTGTGGTGGAGCACGGGCTCTAGGCGGGCAGGCTTCAGTAGTTGTGGCATGTGGGCTCAGTAGTTGTGGCTCGCGGGCTCTAGAGCACAGGCTCAGTAGTTGTGGCGCATGGGCCCAGTTGCTCTGCGGCATGTGGGATCTTCCCAAACCAGGGCTCAAACTCGTGTCCCCTGCATTGGCAGGCAGATTCTTAACCACTGCACCACCAGGGAAGCCCTACTGATCTTTTAAATTTTTGCAAATCTGATAAGTAAAAATAATAGTCATTTTAACTTGTTTTTCTTTGATTATTAGTAAGACTGAGCATGCCTTCATATGTCTGTGGCGATTTAGATTTCTTCTTCTGAGAATATCCTTATGCTTTGCCTATTTTTCCATTGAATTTTTTGGTTTTCCAATATGATTTTTAAAAAATAAAATTTAAAGTCCCAAGTTATATCAAAGAACATAGTCACTTCTGACCAAACATTTTCTTTCTTATAGTCATTTTTATACAGTAAAGTCTCATTAATTTGACATTTAAGGACTTTGGGGACAGCCTGCTCTGCAGGTGACCTTTGTACCATCTGTGATCAATTTTAGCAAGATGGCAAAAAAGAAAAATAGCTATTATATTCTCCAAGGAACAAATTCCTTAAGCTCACAGTAATTCATAAAGTCCTTCATATATAGAAGAAGAAAGAAAAGAAAAAATTAATGATGAAATGGATTTCTATTTTTCTTTCATAGCTGTTTATCCTTTCATAAAGGATACATTATTTAAGGAGTATACTTGCTAAAGTATAAATTTTTTTTTTTTTTGCGGTACGCGGCCTCTCCTGCTGTGGAGCACAGGCTCCAGACGCACAGGCTCAGCGGCCATGGCTCACGGGCCCAGCCGCTCCGCGACATGTGGGATCCTCCTGGACCAGGGCACGAACCTGTGTCCCCTGCATCGGCAGGTGGACTCTCAACCACTGCGTCACCAGGGAAGCCCTAAAGTATAAATTTTTGTATTTGATTATTTTGAAAACTTGTTGAAATTTTAAAAAGACACAATCCAGGCAACTGGCAAACTGGGAAGTATCCTAGTGCCTGGGTTCTTGAGAGACTAGAAAAGTTTAATTCAACTTTTAATAGTAGTAGTGTTCCTCTGCAGTAGTTGAAAAAACTTAATTAAAACAGAATTTATTGAGATCCCACTCTGTGCCACTCTATGAACTTAGGTTGAAGCAGTGAGAACATAATGGGTGAGAAGCCTGCTTTTATGAAGTTCACATTCTAATGGAAGGAGATGGACAATAAAAAAGTAAAGAGAAAGATAATTTCAGAAATTATAATTGTTATTGAAGATAATAAAACAGAATGGGTCAGAGGGGAGGAGAGATTACTAGTCCCTACAGGGTGTTCAAGGGAGACCGTCAGAGCAGGTGACGTTTGAGCTAAGACCTAATTGAGAAGGAGGAGCTGGCCATGCAAAACTCTGATAGAGGCAAGGGGTGCTCTGATGGAGGGGATAGCAGCAAGTGCAAAGGGCCTGAGGCAGGAAGGAGCCAGGCATTTTCTTCTTAAGTTTTCAAAATTGAGAAATTATTTGGAACTGAACAGGCAGCAAATTTCTTTTCTGTTTTAAATCAAGGAAAATATAAAGTGTATATTAGCAATATAGACCAATATTAGACCAATATTTAGCACATGGACTTGGTAGGAAACGCTTTTAATTTAAAAAACATAATTTAATAAAATGTTGACATGTATTGAGCCCTTAATGTGTTCAGCCCTGTGCTAAGTACTTTACATGTCTCATCTCATTTAGTCTCATCACAAGTCATTCTGCATCATGCCCTTTTTACAGATAAGGAAACTAAGGCATAAGAAGGTAAGCAGTTTTCCCAATGTCACGCAGCAAGTCAGTGGCAGAGCCAGGATTCTCATTCAGATCTGACTCAAGAGCCTATGTTCCTAACCATCTCAAATTGAATGCTCTCACGTCTCCCACATATAGCCTGTGCCCTGTGATTATCTTACTCATGCCGCACTCGTATGGAGTGCCCTGCATGGGCCAGCTCTGTGGTGGGTGCTGAGGAGGTCTGAATAAATATGACAGCATCCCTCAAGTCGTAACCCTCCCAGGGAAGAGTCAGAGAAGCCTTCCCCAAAGAGAGAAAGCCTAAGTGAGTTTTGAAGGGTGCACAGATGAAGCATAAATGGGGAGGAGCATTCAGGCAGAGGAACAGCCTTAGGTAGTGAGGTTGAGCAAGATGTGCACAGGGCATTATTGGCATTTCAGTATTACTAACCCTGGAGTGGAAGGTAGGATGCAGTGAGCAGCTAGGCTAGTGGGCAAAACATGGCCAAGTCATGAGAGACCTTGAATATGTTGCTAAGGAGCCTTGACTTTATCTCTAGGTGACAGGTGTCATTAGAGGCTTTAATCAGGGAGCATAAGGTCATATTTACATTCTAGAAAGATCTCTCTAACTGAATTGGGGGTCAGGACTGGAGGCAGAAAAACCGATCTGGGAGCTTCTGAATGCTTTGCATAAGAGATATTGAGAACATGAAGGCACTAGATGGAGTAGAATAGAAGCAGTGGATTAGAGAAATATTTAGGAGGAAACGTGAGCAGCATTTGATGATAAATTGGGTTGGGGACTGAGACGAGGAAAGAGTTGGGGTGAGCTCAGAGGTTTCTGACTTGGCCTCTGATCCTGCACTTGCTTCCCATATGTCCCTCATCTCACCCAGCCCTGTTTCATATGCAGGAGGCACTGAGAAAAAGCCTGTGGGTTGGTTGAATGGCTAGATGAATGTGATCACTGGGGAAGAAATAATCAGAAAAGATTTATAGGAAAAGCAGAAAAAAATGGGCTCTTGAGAGGGCATGAGAAAGAATGAAAACTCAGATACAGAAAAGGGGACTAAAGCCTGAGTTTGAGAACTGTAGGGAGGCAAGTCAAGGAGGTTTTTGAGCCAGGGAGTGAAGCAGTCAGAGAAGCACTTTAGGAAGGTGAATCTTTTTTTTTTTTTAATTTAAAAAAATTTTTTTTTGCTGCGTTGGGTCTTCATTGCTTTGTGCGGGCTTTCTCTAGCTGCGGCGAGAGGGGGCTCCTCTTTGTTGCGGTGCGCGGGCTTCTCATTGCAGTGGCTTCTCTTGTTGCGGAGCACGGCCTCTAGGCGCATGGGCTTCAGTAGTTGTGGCAGGCAGGCTCTAGAGCGCAGGCTCAGTAGTTGTGGCGCACGGGCTTAGTTGCTCCACGGCATGTGGGATCCTCCCTGGCCAGGGCTTGAACCCATGTCCCCTGCATTGGCAGGCAGATTCGTAACCACTGCGCCACCAGAAGCCCCTAGGAAGGTGAATCTGATGGCAGCATGTAATAACAGAGCTGAGGCCGAGAGGAACACAGGCAAGAGAAATCATTGGAAGGTTATTGGAGTAATCTAGATACGAGATGGTGAGGAGCAAAGGACACTAGTGCCATGGGGATGAAGCATAGGGGATGGACAAAAGGGACACAACTGTAGGATGCTGCAGCAGGGAGGAGAGACGTCTGGGATAACTGTGGTTTGGAGCGTTGGTGACTGGGAATATAGAGGTGCTGTTTAGAAAGAGAGTAAAGCCAGAGGGGTAGGAAGGCTTGGGAAGGGAAGAGAGAAGCATTCCCCTTGGGAAAGTTGAATTTGAGTTGCAACAAGACTCCCAGGCAGAAATGTCCATGGGCAGGTGGGAGTCTAGGAAAACGACTGCACCTCTCCATGTGCGGACTGACCCTTCTATCCTGCGTCTGTCCATACATGCTCTGACTCGCCTGCTGCTGAAATGGATGAACAGCCCACGCTCCTTCCTAAGGGTAACTCCTGCACTGGGGCTCTGGAGCCCATTCCCTCTCATCATCTCAAAAACGATACTCCTGCTGTTGTCCCCACCGACCCCCATCTCAGAATTCTCCTTCTCTACTGGATCATTTCAAACAGCACGCAAACCTACCTCCCGTCTTAAAACCCACACAAATCCTCCTTTGACTTCCTGCTTCTCTCCAGATCCTGCCTTCTTTCTTTGACCCCCTTGTAAAGCAAAACTCCTTGAAGGACTTGTCCAAATTTGCTGTCTTTACTACCTCACCGACCATTTTCTCCTCCACTCTAGCCAATCTGGTTTTCATTCCCAACCTCTCCACTGAAACTGCTTTTCCCAAGATTTCTAGCAACTTCCACATTACCAAATCCAGTTTCCAGCTGTCCCTCAGACTCTGCTGATCACTCCTTCCTCCTGGAAACTCTTGTCATGGGTTTCACACACCACACACCTCCGGTTCTTCTTCTGCTTCACCAGCTGCTCCCTTTTCATTTTCCATACTGGTTCTCCCCTAATTTCTTATCTCTAAACATCAGGGATCCCAGGGCTCAGTCCTCCATGCCCCTCGCCTATCTTCACACTCTCCTCGGTGACCTCATCCAGCGCCATAGCTTTAAATACCACCACATGCTAGTGACTCCCAAACTGCCCTCTCCAGCTCTAACCTCTGTCTGAATCATGGACTTCTCTGTTCTAGAGGTGCTGAACATTTTTGATCACACATATACACACACACAGTGAAATACTTTTGAATTTGTGAATGTTTACTTATTTTAAAATTATATACTCTTACTATTGGCTAATATATTGTGTACAACATAACAAGTAGAAGAATGAGATACAGTTTACATAAACAAAATTTCAAATAGCTGGCTAGTCTCTGAGGGACCATATTGACAACTTGGTAAGGTTCATTGTGAACAGTAGTGGTTGTAAATCATTTTTCAAATAGTCTTTTTGTTCATTACTAGTGTTTTGGCTTAACTCTTGTCAGATCTGATTAAATTGTCACTGTTTCTATCCCGTGATGTGGTTTGACAAGAGCTAGTACCAGGAGAACAAGCTGTATCAGCCCTGCACTTCCCTGTGGTTCACCTGCACTTGCATCACTGGTTCTGCATCATGGGCCCAGGATTTCTACAGGAATTGTTTAAAGCTGCTTTCTACTTTGTGATGGTTCAGTTGGTTGAAACTAGATCATTTTAATCAGGAAATCTATTCAATGAGGCACAACTGAAATTCTTCTCGAGACACTGAAAAGAAGTGAGTCAGTCAGTACCTCCCCACCCACAGGTCTCTTTCTCGGGGACCTTGTGTCTTCACACGTGTCTCTGACTTGTGGAGATGTGGACTGACTAAGGGACTAATTTTTTTTTTGGCTGCATCGGGTCTTAGTTGAGGCACACGGGATCTTTTGTTGCTGTGCGCAGGCTCTTCATTGCGGCGCGTGGGTTTCTCTCTGGTGTGGCGTGTGGGCTCAGTAGCACCGCAGCATGTGGAATCTTAGTTCCCCCACCAGGGATTGAACCCTCATCCCCTGCATTGGAAAGCGGATTCTCAACCACTGGACCACCAGAGTAGTCCCTAATCTTTTTTTCTTTTAAACAAAAGAACTTTAAAAAAATGATTTTTCTTTCAGTTTTATTGAGATATAATGGACAGACAGTACTGTATAAGTTTAAGATGTACAACATAATGATTTGACTTACATGTATCATGAGATGATGACCACAGTAAGTTTAGTGAACCTCCATCATCTCGTATAGATACAACATTGAAGAAATAGAAAAAAAAATGTTTCTCCTTGTGATGAGAACTCTTAGGATTTACTCTTTTAACAATTTTCATATGTAACATACAGCAGTGTCAATTATATTTATCATGTTATACATTGCATCCCTAGTACTTATTTATCTTATACCTGGACGTTTGTATTTTTTGACCGCCTTTATCCAATCTCCCTTTCTCCCACCCCCAAGCCCTGTGCAGCTCTGGTAACCACAAATCTGATCTCTTTTTCTGTGAGTTTGTTTGTTTGTTTGTTTTTGAAATATAATTGATATACAACACTACATTAGTTCCTGGTATGTGACACAGTGATTTGATATTTCTGTACATTTCAAAATGATCACCATGGTAAATCTGGTTTAATTGCTAAACCAGTGAACCTTTCTTTACGTCTTATTTTTTAGATAAAAATTAATACACATAGATGTGAAAATGCTTTGCTCACACTCTGGATCATTTTGTAAATGTAAATGATACCCCTGAGGTGTAGCATTCTACCTTGGAGACCACAGGTATAACCAGTGCCTTCTCAACACCAACACTTGCATGGCCAAAAAATATCTTAAACTTGACATGTCTAAACAAAACATTTTATTCTCCTCTCTCCCTCCAAAATAAAACCCACTTCTCCCTCATCTCCTTCATCCCTCATCTCCGTAACTGGCATCCCTGTTTGCCCAGTTGCTCAAGTTGAAAGCCTCAGTCTTTTTGGCCTCTCTTGCTCTGTCACGCTCCTTACTGAATCCATTAGCAAATCCTGTCAGATCTGCCTTTACATTATATCCTGAGCCTAACTAGTTTTCTCTTCCTCTGTTATTACCACTCTGTTCCAAACCACCACCATCTCCTGCCAGTCTATTGCTATGGGCTCTGAATTGTTCTCCTTAGCCTTGCCTGTCTTCAGGCTGTTCTCCACACGGTAGCTAGAAGATCTTCTAGAAACATAAGTCAGATCATTTCACTGCCCCATTGGAAACCTCCAACACACTTTGAGTAAGGTCTAATTTCCTTACCATGACCTTCAAGAACCTCCGTAAGCTGGCCCTTGCTTGCTTTTAGAGTCCATATCCTATCACCCAGTCCCTTTCACTATGTTCCTGCTACATTGGCTCTTTTGCTGTTAGGCAATACCATCACAAGGCTGTTTCTCTCATTTCACTCTGCCGTCTGCTCAGAGAGGCCTTTCCTGGCTACTCTTCGAAAATAGCATTCATGCAAACTCCATCCCCACCACTCTTTGCCTTACCCTCTCTGCCCGTTTTACTTTTCTTCATTGCACTTACCTCTAGTTAGCATTCTACTATGTATTTATTTGTTTGCTCATTTATTGTTCATATTCTCCACTAGAATGAGAACCCCGTTAGGGCAAGGCCCTGTCTGTCTCCTCTGCTGTATCTCCAGCCCCCAGAACAGTACTCTGCACATAATCAGTGCTAAGTATTTAACTGAATAAATGAGTAGATGAATCTTCACAGGAACAACAGATGAAATCCCAAGGATAGTTGCCGCCAACACTAAGAGAAAAGAGGGCCAAGGGCAAATCTTTGGGGAAATATTTAAATTGAGGGCAAAAGAGGCACTCTAGAGGAAGTGAAATCTCAGTCCCATTAACTAGGCATGAAGAAAACAGCACGCACTGGGGAAACTCAGCAAGGAAGGCGTCAAGTCCGGCTCATCTCTCTGCCTCAACTCTAAGAATGTTTTCAAATAGCAAACTGAGCACACACCAAAAACCTGGACAGACGTGACAAATCAACCTCTCAGCCCAAGGGAGTGCTCTCTCCTGTTATCCTGAAACACTCATTTAAAAGGAGTTCAAACCAG
The DNA here is from genome assembly GCF_011762595.2 of Tursiops truncatus. Taxonomy (NCBI): domain Eukaryota; kingdom Metazoa; phylum Chordata; class Mammalia; order Artiodactyla; family Delphinidae; genus Tursiops; species Tursiops truncatus. The sequence continues at coordinate 62,327,865 of NC_047041.1, read as the reverse complement.
GATCCTGAGGCCACAGCACCGCCTCGAGCGCCATTGCCTCTGAGCCGTGACAAAGCAGCAGCTCCAGGAGACCCTGGGAATCCACGTGGGCTGCCTGTGGCTCTCCTTCAGAAGGCAAGGCGTGATTCTTAAGAAAACAGTCAGATGCTGGAGAGTGACCCCTTTTATTAGGTTCACCATCTTAGCCACAGAGAAACCATAGTGTTTGTCCATAGCCTGAAATACTCAAAGGCCATGGTATTGAAAAGAGGGCCAGCCTTCAGGTCTCTTTGTCACCATTAATCCTGGTCCCCACTGGTCTCTCCCTTTTGCATCAGAAAGGCTTTCTTTTTTTGAAGGGGAGAGAAAACAGCTGTGCGGGATTTGAGAATGGGATTTTAATGGTCACTGAAGACACACAAAAGCTTTGCTGTGATCGCAAAGTGTTCTGGGGGCAATTGACTCCTTTGTCTGGGGCAGCAAAACAAGCTGGCTGCTCAAGGAGAAAAGAGAAGCAACTGGAACTGGCATTGAGGTCTCTTTAGGTCAGATCTTTAGCAGATTTGCAAAGAGCTGTTTTCAGGAGTCTCTTCATGACATTTCAGAATAGCTTTTTAGTGTTTAGCCCATTTTTACCTTGTGAAAGGAACAAATTAATCTGGAAGGTGCTTGCCATGGATTATTTCTGTACGTCTTTCTTTCTGGAAGGAAGATGGAAACTGTGAGTGACAAGATGAGCTTGTTTATGTGGAGCAGGCCTTTCACTGTGAGAAAAAAGAACTGGTGCCCTCTTTTCTGCAGGGCAGCCCAAGGGGCATTTCTCAGTCCTTTGCTCACTTGAGAAATTGCAACAGATGTGGGATATCTTGAGGCTTCACAAAACGTAACCTTGAAAAGGCTTTGCGGGGTTTCAATAGTTCTAAGAAGGAGTGGACAACCAGAGCAGCGGGAGTCCGTCCAGTTACTCTTCGCAGAGAGAACCAGGTCCATTCTTGTCCACCTATATGAAGGGGATCGTTTTCTGCCAGAGGAACAGTGATAAAACAGACCAGACTGATCCGACTCTAAGTTATGATTCATGGGGCTGTTGGAATCTTTGCCATCATATGGGCACTGTCCCTTTAGGTGAATGAGTGTTATGAAAACAGCTGTTCCCAAAATGGACATGGCTTGGGAGAGGAGCTCCTAACAGCCCTGGTTTTATTTTCTTGCTGCCAGTCTTCATGACAGCTGGCTTGTTAGAGCCATGAAGGGGTTAGGCTCTCATTTACTGGCCTGCTATAGGCGCTGGGATAGTCAGGTGGAACACAGGATAAAAAGCCATGAATTCCTACTACATAATTCAGCCCAGCTTTTCATAGGAGGTGAGCTGAAACCAGAGTAATTATGGAAACCATTATCCTGTAGGGCTGCATTTAGAGACTAAGTCTGGAATTATAGGCTCTGTCTGCCAGAGCTCTGTGCATCATACCCACGATAATGTCGTTTGCCAAGAGTTTGGTTCACTTTTAATTTTTTAAAAAATGTCATTAAATGAATTAAAAATGATATGTGAATATTGTAAAAGAAAATCCAAACAATATAAAAAAGTATTAAGATTTAGATTTTAGAGTAGACTTTGACCGATATCATTTAATTGTAAAAATAATATTTGAAATGTGGCATGTTTCATCTTACTATGATTTTTTTAAAAAGCCTCAGTTTTCTTTAAATTATGGGGTAAATAATGAAAAGACATTTTTATTACTGGTAATAGAGAACTTTGCCATGTTTAACCCTAAAAGTACATATGCAAATTGCATTTGTAGGGTAGGATGAAAACCAGTATTCCCCCTTACACACATTCAAGAGCTATAATAGCTAATTTTATCATGTGATATTTTGTTTTCTATTTCTTAGCAGCTTAGGTATAAAAGAAAATGTGTTTTATTCCAGTCAGACTCCCCTAATGCCCCATAGAGAATCCTTGGCAAAGTCTGGAATTGTGATTCAGTCGGCACTTTTATTCAATGACCTTTTTCCTCTTTAAACTCAAAGCTCTTGATCTCATTGTAGGTGTATTTCACAGATTAGCTGTGGGACCTTGGCCAAATTATTTAATGTCCCTAAGTCTCTGTTTCTGTGAAATGGAGCTAATCATAGCGCCCAGCTCCTTTGGGTGTTTCCAGAACTAAATGAGATAAAGTGTGTAAAGCTCGTGGCACAGTATCTAGTAGATGGTACGTACTCAACAAACGTCAGCCATCAGAAAGCCTGCTTTGGTGGTTATGATGATGTTCTTTAAATATTATACTAGGGAACCCACTTCAGTATATTTATATTCATATCCTAAAATAAGATATGAGCCCATGTTTAACTAAGAACACCAAAATATAATCAAAAGCATAGTTTATTAATTTCCTTGTAGTTTATTCTTTCAGGAGACATTTACTAGGCTTTGCTCTTTGTCATGTATCAATTTTATTACAAATATGAAGCATGCTGTTTTGCAGAGGTCATCTGTAAGACCCTTGAGATCACCCTCCCCACAGCCAACAGAGAGTGGGCTTTTTAAAACACAGCTTCTGGTCGTATTCTTCTCCTTTCAATGGTTCCTTTACCTGCAGGATAAAATCCGAAGGCCTGGCATTCAAGGACTTTTTCAGTCTATCCCCAACCTTCCTTTTTTCCCTTTCCTCCCATGTCAGGCGTGAATCTTTACAACCTGCCGCTCGTCCTATCTGGGGAGCTCCTACTCATCCTTCAAGGCCTGACACAAATGTGGCCTCCTCTAGGAAGCCTTCCAGGATGCCACCAGCCAGAATTAATAGCCCCCTCCTCTCTATTCTTCTAGCACCAGTCCTGTGTTCAGTGAATGATTTTCACTTTTATACTCCTCCTGTGAAGTAGGGAATGTCATCAGTGCTTGTGTTCAAAAATAATTAGGACCACTGTGATCCCTGCCCCCGAGGAGCTCATGGTCTAGGGAGAGAGGACCTGTAAATGCCTCTAACAGTGGGTGACAGAGACCATGGCAGAGAGGTGTACACAGGGAACCCAGAGGTGGCACACCTTCTGTATTCAGGGGGTTTGTATGGGGGAGTGTGGGGTCAGTGCCATCTGTTTACCTCCATCTCTAGCACTCACGTCATCCTTCCTTGGCCTCTGTGCCCTCACTGACAAGATCATTTCCCCCTTTGGCTAGTCAGTTGCAGGGCTGGAACATACTACGATGGAGTACAAGAACGCTGCATTTTATGTCCAAATGGAACCTTCCAAAATGAGGAAGGGCAAATCACATGCGAACCATGCCCAAGACCAGAAAATCCTGGGGCCCTGGAGACTCCAGAAGCTTGGAATGCATCTGAATGTGGAGGTGAGAATGCCCTCTGTCCCTTCTTACTCTTCCAATCTCCTGTATTGTTTAGCAGAAGGCATAAGTGCATTTCAGTGCAGACAATGCGTACTGCGCCATGGAATTCCTACCATCAGGGACCGTATTGGGCTCATCATTGGCTCTCCAGTACCTAGCTCAATGCCTGACACATGCTGAACAAATGAATGAAGATCTGATAGAATACACTGACAGGAAAAAAATGTGTAAATGTTGCAATTGCATGTTTAATCACTGTAAATAAATATCCCCTGAGACCTGAGTGATCTCCCAGTGTGTAGGGACTACCTGAAAGTGTCCAAAAATGGAGGAAGTAGCACTGATTCTTTTTCTAGCTTTGGTCTCAAAGTCAGAGCTTATTAATTTTTTTAAAAAAAGTATCCATCTGGTTATTTTGTTAAAACTCTGTGAAGAGTTTGTGCGTGTGTGTTGCATTTTTAGTTTTTATTTGTTTTCTAATTGAAGTATAGTTGATTTATAATGTTGTGTTAATTATTGCTGTACAGCTCAGTTATACATGTATATACATTCTTTTTTAAAATATTCTTTTCCGTTTGGTTTATCACAGGATATTGAATATAGTTCCCTGTGCTGTACAGTAGGACCTTGTTGTTTATCCATTCCATATATACTAGCCTACATCTGCTAACCCTGCACTCCTGCTCCACCCCTCCCCCGACCCCCTTCCCCCTTGGCAACCACCAGTCTGTTCTCTATGTCCGTGATTCTTCTGAAGAGTTTTTAATTGTCTCTTATAAAATGTTAACCCTGGAGCCATGCTTACTTAGGTTCTGTGGGCTTCTTTCCTATTTACTTTGCTAGTAAATGTCTTTATTAAACAGGAGAAGGGCCAGCTGTACTGACACTCTGTGGGCTCAAAGGGAAGGTGTGATTTGATGTGGCGATTTGTAGGTGATGTCCACGGCAGAGTGCGCCGGAGCTCTGGCAGCCCTGCCTCTCCTTCTAGTGATTCCCAGAGCCAGATTTAGTTCCCACCTAAATGACTTCAAACTCAAGTGCAGGACCTTTTCTGGTTTAAAAATCAGATCCTCAGACTGACGGTGTGACTCCTAGCATACTTCGGCCTGTTATGAAATCCTGGGACTAACGGCAAGGTTGATAAGGAGGTACTTCGGGGCATCTGTTCACACTTGTGTGTGACCTTAATAAGATATATTTATAGTACATCAGAATATTAGTAATAATAATAATAATTGCTAACGCTTATTGTATACTTGCCTATACCAGGCATCATGCAGGCATTCATGAATAATTCCATGAGTTGTTCATATGGTTATTGTATCACTACAAAAACTTTATGAGGTTAAAGAGACTCATTCAAGGTCACACAGCCAAAGAGTGGAGGATTTGGAATCAGCAGCCAGGTCTGACAGACGCCAGACTCCTCCCTCAGGTGTGTTTGTTAAACGCCATTATATCTGTACCTTATGGGTAGAAAGAAAACCATGAAAATTAATAGAGGAGAGATGATTAGGAATATAAGAGACGGCAGATTTTTATAGCATCTTGCCGATGCCAGGCCAGTTCCTAAGGAATGTGTGCTTTTAGCAATCCTTTTGTTTATGGCTGTGATACTTGTCATAAACTTAAAAAATATAATAAAGTACGGTGTTTAAAGTAAATAAACGCCTCTGGGTCCCTCTGTCAATGTGGATTGGATCGGTTGCATTTAGTACACTAATTGAGGGAGGCCAGGACACACCTTAGCATAAGGAGATGTAACTTAGTAAATATAATTGGTAAAAAGGGGAGACTCTTCCGTGACCAGAAGAGTCTTTATATCACTAGGATGTAATCAGCTGGGTGAGGGTGTACTTCTGGGTCGAATTATCACATGGACTGCAGGCAGAGAACCCTCTCTCTAGGGGCTCCTGCACTGCAGCAGCTGCCTGGGCCCTGGGTAGTCCTAAGCCTGCAGCCTAGCCATGCCTGCTCCGTAATCCAGAAGGGTCCACACTTGTCTCCATCTTTGCGCTGTGCTGTGTAGCCCTGTGTGTAAACATCAGCACCCACATGCTACCTCGTCAGTGTCCGCAGCAGGGCTGGACAAAGTTTCTCTCGCTGAGGTGGGAGCTGAGGTCCGCATGGGGTGACAGGCCTGACCACATCTCTCTGATCTCATCTGCAGAGAGATGGGAAAGGCTCTGCCCAGGGGCCTTGCTCACCTAAGGTCATTGATCCCCCCAGGTCTGTGCCAACCTGGTGAATATTCCGCGGATGGCTTTGCACCCTGCCAGCTCTGTGCCCTGGGCACATTCCAGCCTGAAGCTGGCCGTACTTCCTGCTTTCCCTGTGGAGGAGGCCTCCTCACCAAACACCTGGGAGCCACTTCCTTCCAGGACTGTGAAACCAGAGGTGAGGACTTGGCAGCTTGCCTCTTCCCGGAATTGAATTTCCCCTTTTGAGAACCGTGGTAAAGCCCCAGTCAAGCTCGGCCGAGGTGCCCTGTGTGGGCCCCAGTGGCAGGGAGGACAGGTCCCCACGGCCATTCGTCCCTGCTGGATGTGCAGGGAGCACAGGAACTCCCTAGATATGGTCCTCCCCTTCGAATGGGGCTGACTGCAAGACAGCCGGGGAGATGGGCAGGTTTAGTCCTCAGGCTCCCTCTGCTCCTTGCTTCCAGGCCTCCTCTAGCTCCTCACCCTTCCCTAGAGTTCCCCACTCCAGAACAGGCCCTACGCCTTCTCCAGAGCCTCACCCCGCTGCCTTCTGCAGGAGCCCAGCCCCAAGCCCAGGGTCAGCTCTGCGCCCCTCCAGGCTCCCAGGCCCGCTGTGCATGAAGACAGAGCTGTGAGCATTCACGCCCGACGACATCACGGACAATGAACTCAGAAGATACACCCATACCTCGTTCCCTTTGTGTTTTTCTCAGTGTCATGAGTCACAAGTCGCACCCAAGCTGGCTATTTAGGGAATTAAATGTTGATTAGCCCCAGAGTAGTAGGAAAGCAGTACTTATTTGGGCATAGACATTTCTGTCCCAAACTGCAAAAGCTTTCGTGTTACATCTGATGAAAATAAGTCTTTTTTTTTTCTTTTCGTTCTCTCCACCTTCCCCCACCCCTACAGTTCAATGTTCACCTGGACATTTCTACAACACCACCACTCACCGATGTATTCGCTGCCCAGCAGGAACATACCAGCCAGAATTTGGAAAGAATAATTGTGTTTCCTGCCCAGGAAATACCACGACTGACTTTGATGGCTCCACAAACATAACCCAGTGTAAAAGTAGGTCTCTCTCTAAGGCTTTTCACAGTCCTTGATTAAGAGGGCAAGCACCTGGGTCCACCTAGGGGGTGCGGGTTGGCAGGGGTCCCTGGTTCATTCAGGACCGCGGAGCCGTTGTTAGCCCTCCTCAGGGCTCTGCAGCTCAGCGCTGGACCTGCAGGCACTCACCTGTATTGGTGCAGGCTACTTCTCCAGGCACATTCACAGGCTGTACTTGCTGATATTTGCTCCCAAGGGTAAAGTGTCAGTTCAGCCCTGTTCAACAAGCACTGTTTGAGGACCTGTTATGTGCCAGGCAATGCAAGCAGAATCAGTACCTGGCCCTGCAGCAGCACAGGCTGCGGGACTGCAGAGGAAAGAGCTACTTCCTCTGTCTGGAGAGACGAGGAAAGGTTTTGATGGGGAGAGTTGGGGGAGAGTGGGAGAAAGAACTTCACGCCCAAGAGAGCAGCTGGGAGGAAGCACAGACTCAGAAAGGTGAAAGGCTTTATGGGAAGAGACCCCTGGACCTGATCATGGAATGTGCTGCAGGGAGTCTGAAGCAGACCAAGAAAGGAAGCCTTGTTGACTGAAAAAAAAAAAAGCACAACCTAAAAGTTGAGAGTTATGTTTTATTCGGCTCACAAAACTGAGAACTTAAGACCGGGACACAGCCTCTCTGATAGCTCTGAGGGACTGCTCCAAAGAGGAAGGGGAGGAACCAGGATATATATGAGTTTTTGCAACAAAGACCAGGTAGTCGGAACATCAAGATTACTGTTAATTAAACAAGACCCAATATCTCAAGGTAAGGAAGTTAGCGCTTTTCTGTGTAAGGGAAGATACAAGAGTCTGGGCTCACTGAAATCGTTCCTTTGATCTGCACCTCAGCTATCTGGGGCCAGCATCCTGTGCTTTCTCATCCTGAGTCTCCTCAGGGTGCATCATTTGGGGTGGCTGCGGTGTGATGGCTTGATGGTCGCAACATCCTTTGTTTACTGACATGGCAGGCAACGTTTTTTCTTTTTTTAAATTTTACTTATTTTTATTTATTTATTATTTTTGGCTGTGTTACGTCTTCGTTGCTGTGCGCGGGCTTTCTCTAGTTGAGGTGAGTGGGGGCTACTCTTCGTTGCAGTGTGTGGGCTTCTCATTGTGGTGGCTTCTCTTGTTGCGGAGCACGGGCTCTAGAGCACGGGGGCTTCAGTAGATGCAGCGCATGGGCTCAGTAGTTGTGGCTTGTGGGCTCTAGAGCGCAGGCTCAGTAGTTGTGGCGCACGGGCTTAGTTGCTCTGCGGCATGTGGGATCTTCCTGGACCAGGGCTCGAACCCGTGTCCCCTGCATTGGCAGGTGGATTCTTAACCACTGCGCCACCAGGGAAGCCCAGCGTTTTTTCATTGACAGTCCTGACTGCCAGACTAGGGAGCTTAGTTTGTATTCTGTAGGAATGGGGAGGTAAATCATTCAAGGACTTGCTATTTGGACTTGGTTTGTTTGCTTCTTTGTTTTTAACTGTTGTGTAAAATTCTCTAGTAAAGGCCAGCTGACAACCTCAGCTGGTTCAGCAATGTAGGGGAGCAAGAGGCCTCCCCAAACTGGAAGAGTAGGGGATTGAAGGGGGCAGTGAATCACTTGAATTTATGACTGGAAGCTTATCTGGTTTTCTCTCTATCCCAACGAAGCCCTTTTAACAACATCCTCACAAGTAGCTGTCTAGTCTCTTTTTTGTTAAATTAAAAAAATTTTTTAACATCTTTATTGGAGTATAATTGCCTTGCAATGGTGTGTTAGTGTCTGCTTTATAACAAAGTGAGTCAGCTATACATATACATATATCCCCATATCTCCTCCCTCTTGCGTCTCCCTCCCACCCTCCCTATCCCACCCCTCTAGGTGGTCACAAAGCACCGAGCTCATCTCCCTGTGTTATGAGGCTGCTTCCCACCAGCTATCTATTTTACATTTGGTAGTATATATAAGTCCATGCGACGCTCTCACTTCGTCCCAGCTTACCCTTCCCCCTCCCCGTGCCTTAACAAGAAGCTTACTGCTGCTCATAATATCCTAGTCTGTTGGTAGATTACACTTGGGAAGTTCACAGTGTAAGAAGATTCTTTTCCCCGTCAAGATGAAATGTTTCCTTGCCTTCCCACCCCTGGTCCTTGGAGCTGCATGGCACAGTTCCTCAGGTAGCCGGTCAGGCTCGGAGACAGTTTTCTTGACTCCATGACTCTCTCCTCTCCCTCTTCTCTTCCAGGAACAAAAAGCTCTTTTTTTGTTTTTTTGTGTGTTTTTTTCCTACTGGGAATAATAAATCCCAGTTACAACTAGAGAGGCCAAAGGTAATCCTTCAACATCTTCTCTTGAACAGGTTCACCTGACAGTTTTAAACATTAAGCTCCTTTAGGGCAAGAATATTTGTTGGATGAATGGAGATTCAGTGAGTGAAGTGTGGCTGAGGTGGTGTGTGTGTGTGTGTGTGTGTGTGTACGCACAAGTGTGTATGCTCCTTGCCTTTGGTGCCAGAGGTGAGTATCCAGCATGCCCTATACTGACTGATAGCTGAATGGCATTCTCTTCCCCACTTAAAAATAAAACATGGTCTTGACCAGAGAGAAAAGTGAAAGAGTATGGCTGTCATGTCTTCATCAAAGATCTGTAGGAAAGGGTCAAATATCCTTTGCTGAGCAGTAAGCTCTATTCTCCCTATTTTGACAGACCTACAAGTTCTGTGCCATGCATTCTCCTGGCACTTGGACTTTGTAAACAAAACAGTAAAAACTAAAGTTATCCTTTTGTTTCACAAACACCTGTCCCTGACCTTGAATGCCTTCAAGTTAATGAGAAAATGATGCCCTGGGAACCCAGAGGGGTGGGCTCTGTGTGGGAAGTTAATGTAGTCGGGCTCCCAGTGGGGGCTGTGGGCACTACAGGGCAGACTCATTCCTGCGATGATGTCATTTCCGGGGGCAATAGGGTTCTCCTCAGCCAAGCGGGGGCTGGCCATGACATCATTGTTATTATTATTTTTTGACCATGACATTATGACAGCTGTGCTGTGCCTTGGTAACTCACGGCATTTCCTCTTCCAGACAGAAGATGTGGAGGGGAGCTAGGTGATTTCACTGGATACATCGAATCCCCAAACTACCCAGGCAATTACCCTGCCAACACAGAATGTACCTGGACCATCAACCCACCCCCCAAGCGCCGCATCTTGATTGTGGTCCCTGAGATCTTCCTGCCCATAGAGGATGACTGTGGAGACTACCTGGTGATGCGGAAAACTGGTGCGTCTCACCTGTCTGCTCCTCTCCCCTTCTGAGGCCAGCTGGAAAGCCTGATGGCACGCTGCCTGGCTTTATTATTTAAAACATTTTTTATGGAAGTATAGTTCATTTACAATATCATGTAAGTTTCAGGTGTACAGCACAGCGATTCAGTCATATATATGTGTGTGTGTATATATATATATATGTATATATATTCTTTTTCAGATTTTTTTCTCTTATAGGTTATTACATAGTATTGAGTATAGTTCCCTGTGCTAAACAGTAGGTCCTTGTTGGTTATGCCTGGCTTTAAATGGGAGAAACAGGCCTAGAATGCCACCTCTTATTAGAACAGAGATGGGACATGAGTTTCTAGAGTTTGCCAAGAAAACAAAATTTAGACAAAAACCACAGGTTGAGGCCTCCTGTTGAACCCTAGAGGAAGCGATCCTGCGGGTCAGTCTTCCCTCTGTGCTCATTGGGAACCCTCTTCCACAAGGACACAGAGTGTCAGTGAAGCTCATGCAGGGCTGGCTTCAGGACCCCAGACACTTGCCTCACCCTGGGAAGCAACTCATGGCTTAGGGACTGACCAAGACAAAGGGCGTGGTCCAGCCAGGAGGGACCCGCCTCCCATCCTGATGCATGACCCAGTGTCCATAAAAGGATACTGTCACCAACGCAGCTTAGAGGCAGTGTCATGAGGGGGCTCTGCCTGGATCTGAATCCCAGCTCCACCTCTTACTAGTTCTATGATCTTGGGAATACGTTCGGGAACTTTCTGTGCCTCAGAGTGCTCATCTGTTAAAATGGGGATAATAATAGTTGCTACCTCATAGGGTTATCATGAGGAATAAATGCATTTTTATTTGTAAAGCACTTAGAATAATAATGACGCATACTACTTAAGTATTCGCCATTCTTATTAGTGGTTACAATGTCTGGAGTCAGGTGTGGGTTTGAATCCTGATCTTTCCACATACTGGCTGTGTGATCCTGGGCAAGTAATTAATTTCTCCGTAAATGAGATAACCACTGCACCAACTTCCTCTGGGTTTGGGGGGTGGGGGCTAAGTGAGATAAAAGTCTATAAAGTGCAGAGCACACTGCCTGGTCTAAGGAACCATGCAGTGAATGGCGGAGATTATTACCAGGTTGCAGCAGGTTGGCCCTGCAATGTGAGAGCCCTGACCTCAGCTCCTGCAGTGAGTGCTGCACCCTGGGCTGCTGCCGTTTGCCAGCCATGGGCCTTGCAGTTAGCCTTCCCTGGGGCCCACAGTCACGACTGTGGCCCTTACGAGGACTCAGCTGGTCCTGAAGAGCCCTTGTACATAACTTGTTTTGTGGTGTGAGGATTTGAAAAGATGAGTGTTTATTATCTGCAGGCTCAGTGATGAGTCTTGAACCCCGTCCCCTCCAACTTCCCTTGGCAGCTTCGTCCAATTCTGTGACAACGTATGAAACCTGCCAGACCTACGAACGCCCCATCGCCTTCACCTCTAGATCCAAGAAGCTGTGGATTCAGTTTAAGTCCAATGAAGGGAACAGCGCCAGAGGGTTCCAGGTCCCGTATGTGACGTACGATGGTAAGCACTGTGAAGCCCAGGCTGCAGCACGTGTAAGAGGGTTCTCTGCTCTGAACAGAATCAACTCCTGGGCCAGCTGGTAGACTGCTGACAAGCACGCATGCTCAGAAAGGCAGGCAGGATACGGAGAAAGGACATCGCTGACTCACAGGTGCCAAGGTTTAAACAGGCATTTGGGGATACTGACTACAAGGATGAACAGATGTTTTAGAAAGTAAATGAACGCGAGCATAGTTTTGTGGGTCAGAACATGGGCGATGGCGTCAGCCAGGTTGGGTTTAATCTCTTCTGCAACGTTGTGGATGTTACTTACCATCTCTAGGCTTCATTTTCTCAGTGTGTAAATAAGGATAATCGTTAGACTTAATGTGAGAGTTCAGTAGGATAATCCATAAAGGACTGGGTGCCATGTGTGGCACATAGTAAATACTCAATAAATATTAACCTACTACAATTGCAGCTTTTTTAATATAGAATCCCAGGGAATGAGGAAAAAGACCTGAGTTCTGGTCTTGTCTCTGCCACTAACTTGCTGTGTAACTTTGGGCAAGTTAGATGACTTCCCTGGTTTCATTTTCTTCTTGTTAAACGAAGGGGTGGCCTGTGTGAGCCCTGGGGCCCTACCAAGCTCTGAGACTTCGGTGACAAACATTGACTAGGAACACAAAATGAACTGGACCTTGTCCTGGAAGACCTCATAACCTAGCAGGGAAGAGTTATCTGTTCATCGTGAACTTATTCATTCATCCATGCCACAAATATTTAATGAGCATCTAGTATGCCAGGTATTGGGTGAGGTGCTGGAGACAACACGGTTAGTGACAGAGATACAAAAAAGAATATGGTGTCATAGATGCTACAACGGGGCATGTACAAGGCTCTGTGTGAGACAGAAAAAGGGGCAGCCATTCATTTTGCATGGGTTTTTGGAAAGAATAGAGCAAAGTCTCAAGAGATTTGGGTCTTGAAAGAATATGTAAGTTTTCTTATAAATGGGAGGAAGAACACTCAGGAAAAGGGAATGACATAGGTCAAAGGATGGAGTACCTGGCATGTTGGGGACTAATGATTTTGCCAGTTGGTAGGGTGCATGGGGCTCAGCAGTGAGAGATGAGATTAGAAGCAGGTGGGGTTAGGCTATGAAGAGTCTCGAGTGCCAAGCTCAGAAGGGTGGACCTAATCTTAAAGGGAGCCACTGAAGGTTTTTAGGCAGACAGGTGTGAAAAGTAGGTGTTTTGGAAAGACGATATTCTATGGAGTTCCTAAAAACACCTCACATAGTTTATTTCTAACATGTGACAAACTCTAGAATCATCATCCTGGTGCCTGAAACCATGTCAAACACTAAGACAAGGGCCCTTAGTCTCAGACTCCTAGGTGGACACACATGGCTCCCAGGTGGCTCTGCTGGGATTCAGAGCATCTTATCTCCCCAAAGGCAGCCAGCCAACAACCTCCTCCATCTAGGATCAGGAAGGAGCCAAAAAGCCACAGAGACTCCAGAACAAATGTCACCAAAGTTCACACATTTCAGTCAGGCTGTTCTCAACTCTGTGACACATGATAACGTCTTGATTTTTTTCTTTAATTCAAACAAAGGGTTGTAGCTTGAACCAGGGGAAATGACATATAACCCTGGTTAGGCCCACAAGAGTGTGTCTGAAATGTATGGACACCAAGGGGAGAAGAGAGGGTGCAGGTGGGATGAACTGGGAGATTGGAATTGACATATATACACTAATATGTATAACATAGATAACTAATGAGAACATGCTGTATAGCACAGGGGACTCCACTTCGCTGTACAGTAGAAACTAACACAACATTGTTAAACAACAATACCCCAATTTAAAAAAAAATTTGTCTGTCACAGCAGAAAATAGTTGAAAACTGCTGTTTTGGCCGTGCAGAAGCCTTTTAGCTCTTCACCAGAGCCTATTTAATTTTTTCTTTCAACCTATATTTCAGACAGTTTTGATATCTGGTTCCAAGCCCAGAAGAATAGCAGTCACATTGAGAAGGGGCAGCTGAGGCTGCTACAGACTAGCCCACTGGCCTGGAGAGCAGGGAGCACCGTAGCTGTGGCTAACATGTGCTGAACTTATGAGGACCAGGCATATGCCAAGTGCCCTTGACACGGCACGTTCCTCACAGCCACCCATGCAGTGGACACGACTCTCCTGATGTTACAGATGCGGCCACTCTGGCTTAGAGATTTAAGTAACTGCCTGAGAGCACAGCAGGACAAAGTTGCAGGGGTCTTTGGGACTCCTGAGTTCTTACCTACAACACTGGAGCGCTTTTCTCATGACAGTTGGAGCAAGTGAGGAGACACAGTAGTTCTTTTTTTTTTAATAAATTTAGTTAGTTAGTTTTGGCTACACTGGGTCTTCGTTGCTGCATGCGGGCTTTTCTCTAGTTGCGGTGAGCCGGGGCTACTCTTCGTTGTGGTGAGCAGGCTTCTCATTGCGGTGGCTTCTCTTGTTGCGGAGCACGGGCTCTAGGCGCACGGGCTTCAGTAGCTGTGGCATGCGGGCTCAGTAGTTGTGGCTCGCGGGCTCTAGAGTGCTGGCTCAGCAGTTGTGGCACACAGGCTTAGTTGCTCCACAGCATGTGGGATCGTCCCGGACCAGGGCTGGAACTCATGTCTCCTGCATTGGCAGGCGGATTCTTAACCACTGTGCCTGACACTGGGAAGCCCAACACTGTAGTTCTTAAAAGCAGAGGAAAGATTTCTTTAAAAGATGGTGGTTTGGAAGCATTTGGGATAGTGGCAAACAGCTCTCTAGAACAGTGACAAGCGTTCCTAATGGTGAACTCCTCATCAAAAGGAGCTAATTCTCTGAGGTAGAGACTCTGCAGTAGAGGAATTCAAGATTAAAAAAAAAGAAAACGTACCCTCATTCATATTTTATAGATTTTGTATTCACGAAAATGAAAGGATAAGAAGAAAGAGACCACAGGAAGAGAGGACCAGCGATATTGTACATGTATTAAATTAGTAATTATGAGTATTATCCTATGAATTTCCATTTCCCATCACTTGAGCAGGAGACACTTTTTCTCCCACACAGTTCCAGTGATGTTCTTATGATTTGTTTGGATTTGTTGCACATAATATGCATACAAAGAGGCATTCTTCTCTGCCTGGAATTTAAAAAAGATTGTGTTTTGCATATGCTTGATTTGAATTATGACTGTAGGAAATAGGCTAGACTTTGAATGCATCAAGGAAGGTGAGGACTAAGAGTTGAGCAGCATGAGGGTCACTGGTGACCCCAACAAGCAGTTTTGGAGGAGTGCTGGGGGCCAGAGTCGACTGGAATGGGTGTGAGAGAGAAAGAAAGGAATCGAATTGGAGATAGTGAGTGCTGACAATTCTTTCAAGGAGTTTTGCTACAAAGGGGAGCGGAGACGTGGGATGGAAGCTGGAGGGAGAAATGAGGTCTAGAGAGGGTTTTTTTAAAAAACATTGGAGACACAACAGCATGTTTGCATGCTGGTGTGAAAGACCAGCAGAGAGAAAATTTCATCACGTAGGAAAGGAAGGGCAGAATTAGTGGAACAACGTCCTTGATTTGGTGAGAGAACATGGAGCTGGTAAGCAAAGTGGAGGGATGGGTCTTGGCTGGATATACAGAGGTTCATCTGAGGGAGGAACAGGAGAGATGGATGCAGATGCTGGTGGGTGAGAGGAGGTAGCGGGTGAGTCTGTGGAAGTTCTCTCTGATTGCCTTCTTAGTATCAGAGAGGTCATTGTTCTGATGGCAGCTACAGAAGGGGCATTTCTCAGAACCTTATTTGAAAAATGAAAGAGTCAGCCTGGAAAGAACTAAAGCATACAAATGCAAAATATGTCCTTTATTCAAACAGAGGACTACCAGGAACTCATTGAAGACATAGTTCGAGATGGCAGGCTCTACGCATCAGAGAACCATCAGGAAATACTGAAGGTGAGTATGCACCCGAGGTGGCCACGGCAGTCACCCCCAGGGCTCGCCAGGCGCCACCGAGGAAGGGTTTCCTCTTGCTACCTTTCAGACACTGAGCCTACTCTGGGCTGAGGTCAGTTTTATATCTTCACCAGACTTAGGTTTTTTTTAAAAAAAACTCAAGGGGCCATTTTTAGTGTTGTCAAATAAAGTAGTATTTTTTAGTTTGGAAATGTGTGGAGGAGCAGAGGGAAACTTGTTTATCAGAAATCCAAGCCAGCGGCAACTCATGTTTCCATGTTCATTCTCCAAATAGTTGAGGATTCTTGGCTCCTTGCTCATCCTTCCAGCCTGAAGTCCACCAAATTTTAGATACTTATAAGTATAAATAAACACTGGCCATATCACTAACGCTACAAATATTCCCCAAATTCCAAAGTTACCACGTGGTTTAGAAAAACAATTTTTTACACATTAAATTTTTAAAATAAAAGTAATATGTGCTCTTTATAGATACTTAGGAAACAAAAATTGGGACTAAAAAAGATAAAAATCAGAGGAGACAATTTTCACAAAGCGTTTTTCAGCTGATCAACCTACCGCCTAACAGTGGGACATTATAGTTCCATTGGCAAAATGTCATAATGTTAAAATATTTTGGCCCAGTAACAAAATTCTGTTCTTTTCAGGATAAGAAACTGATCAAGGCTCTGTTTGACGTTCTGGCCCACCCCCAGAACTATTTCAAGTACACAGCCCAGGAGTCCCGGGAAATGTTTCCAAGATCCTTCATCCGATTGCTCCGTTCCAAAGTGTCCAGGTTTCTGAGACCTTACAAATGAGCCTGCCCACGTGCCACTCAGCACAGCATTGGGCTGTGGGCTGGTGGAACACAGCGATCTGCTTCTGCAGCCAGCATAGCCGGATAACGCTGCCTCTAGTAGCAGTGCCTGGTTAGAGTTCAATTTTTATAGATAATACAGATATTTTGGTAAATTGAACTTGGTTTTTCTTTCCCAGCATTGTGGATGTGGACTGAGAACGGCTTTGAGTCTTACTCGCTTCTCATTGCTGTGGGCACATGTCTTGGATATGTCAAGGGCTGGCTGAGCGGGACTTCAGTCAGCTCAGGTGAGATGCACGTGTCCTTCTTGGTCCTCACTCCTCCTTGAGGGGGCTGCCTTGTCTGAGACTTCAGCTTCTTCCAGCATAGTCCTCCCTAAGGGAGCCCTCTGCATTCAGGTGTCGGCTCCGACCAGGCAGAGCAGGAAAGGGGGGGAGGGAGGGAGGGAGAGTCCTCCAGGCATCATCTACCCACCCGGGACCTGGGAGGACTCGGTGACTCCACAGCCTTCTCCAGCCTGTGTGACCTAAGTTTGATCCCAGAAGCTTGAGTCCTAAGCAGTGATCACTAGAAATTACTTACAGCAGAAAGAATTAGAAATAAAAAGGTAGAAACTAAGCACTTCCACAGACATCGTAATGTAGACCTATCGATGGCCTTCCCTGTTGCCAGTTTCCACCTCAGAGCAAATGCACAGTGCTTGTCTTACACCTTCAGCTGTGCCCTCAGGGCAGCACTCTTCTGGGTGCTGCAGTAGAGCCTGGAGAGTTCAGATAGGATGTGATCTCCTCGATGGATGAGAATCCATCCATCATGAAAAGGAGATTTCACACATCCCGAGTCAATACCGCCAAGGGTTCTCCTTCCTCCGTGGGCTTCCCAGCACAGGGCGTGCGAGGTCCAGGTGCGACGTGGTACAGACCAGCCTGTCATGTTTGCCTTCCTTCCCCTCGCCAAGTTCAGAGCCTGACTGGGGTCCAGGGGCACGGGCTGCACGGCTCAGGGTGGTCTCAGGCCCTTAATGGTCACCCACTGCCGGAAGCACAAAAA
Organism: Tursiops truncatus; assembly: GCF_011762595.2. Classification (NCBI taxonomy): domain Eukaryota; kingdom Metazoa; phylum Chordata; class Mammalia; order Artiodactyla; family Delphinidae; genus Tursiops; species Tursiops truncatus. Next base: position 62,310,597 of record NC_047041.1, on the reverse strand, counting down.
TCCCGGCCTCTTAGTACCGCAGAATCATCTCATTTTCTCTCGGCACAGTGGGACCTCACAGTCACTTTCTCCCACAGGAATTTGATTTTTCAATATTATTGAATTTTTAAAAATTGAAATCTATAGGCAAAAATCTCATTACAGTGAATAAAAAAGACTTCTATCAAACAAGCTGCCATTTCCCTAATGAATGGGCTGACTACACACAACCATAGTGTTTTATTTCAGTAGCAAACTAACTCTGCACACAATCAATTCTCTACACCAAAGTACCAAAAGAAAAAAAAAGATTAACAAACATTTTTGAAGAAAACAAAGATTATTTCATTTATTGTTGAATTCTCTTTTGACCTCAATGTTTTGTTTTTTAACCTATTAATAACATTGAGTTTTTAAAAGCCCAATCAAACTTCAAAAAATTTATTTGGATGGTCCTAAATACCCATTTCTAAGTCTCTCTTCAAAAATTTGAGCATCTTCGTTTTAAAAAATAATCATTAATACAAGTACTTGGAATTGGTGATGCCGGAACTTGGCTTACATTTCTGAGTCTGACCCTAAGATGAAAATTCAAATGTAATACAATGTGAGTTAATGACCTGACCGATGGCAGCAGAACTGCGCCACCCCGTCCAAGCATGTTAGTAACTTTGTCCTTAGGACTGTCTGATTCTGTATTGCTGGTTTCACAAGAAGGCTAGGGATGGCAGTACACTGGGGGTTGGAAGGAGGCTGCATAAACCTGGTCTCTGTGAAGCATCCTTCAGGAGCTGGGCCATGCATGAGCCACTGAAGCCCTCCTGAAGCTTCCTCTCTATACCCATCAACCACTCTGAGAGACTCTGTGGTCCTGTTGGAAGACTGGATGGCAGGGGCTACTGTTGCTACCTGTTAAATCAGTAAATAGTTATCAAACATCTGCTCTTTGCCAGGCACTGTTCTAGGTCCTAGGGATGCACAGTGACAGGACAGACAAGGTCTTGTCATTTTAGAGTTTACATTTTAGAGGGAGGAGACAATGAACAAATCAACACGGAAAGTATCAACTAGTAGTAAGTGCTATGTTGAAAATTAAAATAGGTTAATATAACAGATGATGGTGTGGCTTCTTTAGGTTTGAGAATTGCGGAGGTTTCTCTAGGTAAACGGTATTTCAACTGAAAAATAAATGGCAAGAAGGAACCAGCCTTGGACAAATCGGGGGAAGAACATTCCAGATAGAGGAAAGCCAGGTGCAAAGGCTATCAGGCAGCAACAAGCGTGTGTGTGGATCATAGACTAGTGAGAAGGCAAGTGGTATGAGATGAGGCCAGGGAACTGGACAGGGGCCAGAGCACACTGGGCTTTGGAATTCAGAATGAGGGTTGTGGGTTTAATTCTAAATATGTCGTGCAGCTTTTGGAGGGGGTTTAAACAGAAGAGTGAGGTGACCTGATTTCTGTTTTTAAAAGATAGCTGTGGTTACTGTATGAAGAATAGGTTTTAGAAAGCAGGCACGGAGGCAGAGAACAGTTAACAAACTACTGCAACCAACCAAGCAGCCATCCAGTGAGAGATGAGGTTGTCTGGGTAAGGCGGGAGTAGTGGAGAGGAGAGAACAGAAGGATTCTGGACATGTTTTGGGAGAGAGTCACCAGAACTTGCTGGTGATTGGGTGGAAGGGGAAGGGAAGGACAGCAACTGAAGGTGACCCCTAGTTGTCTGAATAACTGGTAGATGGAGAAGACTGCAGGAGGAGCAGGTTTGGGACATGTGACAATCTAAAAACCTGTCTACAAATTCTTTGATGCTCCTTCCATGCAAAGTTGGGGGCCTTTTGCCCCTCCCCTTGAACCTGGGATCTGTGACTGATTAACCAATCTTATATGGCAGAAGTAACATTTTACTAGTTCCTGGGCCCAGGACTTAAGATACTGGCAATTTCCACTTCGTCTCCTTGGGAAACTCACTGGGACTTCAGTCACCATGCCTTGAGGAAGCCATAGCAGCTCGTGAAGAGAAACCAAGCCCTCCCCACCTCCCCACCTCCCCACAACCCAGCTGACTCCCAGGTGACAGCTAGTAAAACTTGCCAGCTAACCTTAGAAATGGATTCTCCAGCTGATGCTTCACTGAGCAGTCCCCGTTGAGCCGTACCAAAATGACAGACTTGTGAGCAAAATCAATGATTATTGTTGTTTTAGTCATTAGGCTTTGGGTGCTTTCTTATGCAATGATAAGACACTGGAAAAGAAGAGAAGATCAAGAGTTTAATTTTGGCCATTCTAAGTATGACATGACTATTAGTATCCAAATAAAGATTTCAAATAGGCAACTGGTTCTATGAAGTCCCAGGAGCGCTCAGGGCTGGAATATTAATTTTAATGTCACAGAATAAAGAATGAGACGGCTTGAGGTCACCTGGGAAAAGTAGGTAGATAAAAGAAGACCAGTCAACTCTGAACTCTGGGGGAGCTGTTGATAAAGTAAACAGGAAGAGGTCAGAGCTGAGCTTTGCCTTCCTTCCGCGAGAACAAGTTTTGTGGTAGAACTCTGAGTGGGAGAGGAATCTGTACATGTCCTTCCCTCCAGCTGTGGATATTGTTCTTGAGCCATTTACTGAAGTGCTGCTTTTATGGCTTCAGCCACGTTTCCCTTGAGCTTCCAATGCTAATAAAAGAGTGCTTGCCTTTTCACACTAACGGATGATTATCTTCACTTTGGAAGATTGCTTCCTCTGAATCATTCTCTGAGCTGTTGAGTGTGTCATCTGTAGGCACTCACTGGATTTAGGTTTGCAGGTGATTTTATAATTGTCATGTGGAAACTTGGGAAAGGCAGCAGCTGCACCGCACAGAGCAAGGAATTGTGGATCTTTGCAGGAAGAGGCACCAGGGCTGCTGCATGCTGCCCACCACTGCAGACCACTGCAGCCAGTGGGCCTGTGCACCGGGAAACCCTGGGCTCCCTCCTGCACACCTCGATCTCCTCCTTAACTCAGAAGACATGCCTCTTACTGGGGCTGTCAGTATATCTGCTTCTTTTCACGCGGGAGGATGGATCCCAGGAGCCTTACCCAAGTCTACATTACTCTTAGTCAGTATTTGGGAGGCACGTGGATTAGGTGAGGCTGGAGTAAAGCAGTTCCTCACCAAGTCAAGGGAGCCTTGTTACCTGTGGCCTTCTTGCTAGGCAAGCCATCAGCTGCCTCCAAATCCAGGTCCTGGGTGTTGCCACTAGGAGCCCAACCACAGGAAATTAGAAGCCTCGGAGAGGCTTCCTCCCTGTGTCATCTACTCCAGGGGCTTGTGAACCCAGCTCAGGGGTGTCCTGGATATTTGTGGTAACATGCTTCCTTCTCCGTTCAGGCAGTCCTGATCCGCCTACAGGAGACCAACATCTGGGGCTTGATGGCCCAGCGAGGCTGCTCCTGTGATTGACAGCTATAAAGACATACCTACTCAGCAGGGATCACTTTCCAGGGAACACAGGATTGAAACAGATTTAGAAAGTGAAACCACTCATTCACAGGCAGGTTGCTCTAGCTGAATAAAAGGGATACAAATTAAACCCACCTACTATAAACAATGATCATAACTCAGCATTGCTTGGTTTTCAGAGTATCTCATTAGGGGAATGGACTACAGACCTTAGTTACTAATAATTCTTTGTTAACGTGTTTGCTCATTCATTCATTTATACAACATGTTTACTGAGGGCTTACCAAGTGCTAGGTATTGAGGAACCGGTGATCCTGTAATGAGCAAAATGCTCTTGTGGAGTTTAGATTCTAGTGGAGGGAGACAGAAAATAAACGAACATATAGTAAAGTCAAGTGTGATAACTGCTATAAAGAAAGTTAAAAAGGGTGAAAAGATAAGAGTATGAGGAGGTGGTGGGAGGGAGCGGCTACTCTAGATAGGGTGAGCTCATCATTGGAATCATGAATCCAGCCCCCTCCCAGGGCACTGGCTCCTTAAACCAAGCCTGGCAGCACTGGCCCTGGCAAGTTCCTCTGCCCACCCAGCAGGAACTTGACAGTTTGGCTCAGGCCAGCATGAGGAAAGCTCCAGCTTGTGAACAAGCCATTTTGCAATTCCTAGAACAGATGCCACCTAGTGGTTGTAAATGGAATCCACCTGTGTTTCAGTCATCCCACAGCCTTGGAGCTTAAGTAACCTTGGAGCTTAAATGCTCATAATTCAAGACAAAATGTTACCAATGGGATGTTGGGGACTAGGGCTGTGGTTTGACAACTGATTGCATGTTGCTTCAAACAGCCCTCGGAATGTATCTGTTTAGGTCTTTTCCTTCCCTCTGCCTGGCCTAATGACTAATGACCAGGTGAGAAGTCATTGATCTTCAGGTCCTTTCAAACTATCAACAATTCTCTGAATCACATCCATGTCCAAAGACACACACACACACACCACATTCATTTATTCATTGTTATGGTCTCGGCACCATGCTAGGCTGGATACATATTCCTGAGACAGGAGGAAAAAGGACTTGAAAGAATGAGGGGGGGCAGGGGGGGCTTCCCTGGTGGTGCAGTGGTTAAGAATCTGCCTGCCAATGCAGGGGACACAGGTTCGAGCCCTGGTCCAGGAAGATCCCACATGCCGCGGAGCAACTAAGCCTGTGTGCCACAACTACTGAGCCTGCGCTCTAGAGCCTGCCAGCCACAGCTACTGAAGCCTGCGCACCTAGAGCCCGTGCTCCACAACAAGAGAAGCCACCGCAATGAGAAGCCCATGCACCGCAACAAAAGAGTAGATCCCGCTCGTGGCAACTATAGAAAGCCCACACACAGCAACGAAGACCCAAGACAGCCAAAAATAAATTTAAAAAAAAAGAATGCAGGGGAACAATCAGTCCCAAATTGTAATCTTGTGTGATTTTCACCACGTGTCGTTTAAAGAGCTTACACACCCCACTGACTTGGACTGTCTTATGATCTTATATTTTATCCTACCTAGGATTGAAGGATAACTTTGAGGCATAGTTTGGAGTTTTCTGTCTTTTCCTTGTGCAGCGCAAAAAGCAGAAATACAAACCTACCTCAAATCTGAGCTTTGGTGCTATCTTTGCCTTATTATACACTTTGTGGTTGAAAAATAATTAATAGTTTCTGAGCAGACAATGGAACCAATGCCCCAGGGAGGATAGACCCAGCAATGTGTGACTGACACAGTCATGGCCAGCAGAAGAGTGTGGTGGTAAAGAGTGTGAGCTTGTGGTGAACCCTGGCCGGGCCTGCTGGGCTCAGCCCTCTGCAGCCTTGTGTGTAACTCACTGTGCATGACCACAAACTGGTCATCGTTACACAGTGCCAGTGCAGCTGCAGTAAATGATGCCTGTCCATTGCATAAAACTGTGGACAATATAGCCAGATGGTAATGGTGGCAAAGGAAAAATATGTGCTCAGAATCCCAATGTTAGGTCCAGGTGACTTGGCTTGAGGAAGGCAGCTTTTAGCAGCCACATCAGGCACCAAAGCTGAAGTTTTGAGTGATGTGGGTGCAACTATAAGAGGCTTGGTAAACCCTCACTTGGGATTTCCAACGAGGAACTAAGGGGACTCAAGCAGCATGACTCACCCAATATTCCCCCTCTCAGTATTCCTAATGTACTTTTCTGAGAATGCATTCTTTCTGTTTATCTTAGTGAAAGATTTCTCAAAGATTTATGTTTCATAATGTTCATTTTCTCCAAGACTCCCATTATGTCCTCTGCAGTACCTGGATTTGTATCCCAGCTCTGCCACTTAATAGCTGTGTGACCTTGCACAAGTTACTTGACCTCTCTGTGCCTCAGTTTCCTCATATAGTAAATAAAGAAAAAGATAGTACTTACTGGATAGGGTTGTTGTGAGAATAAATGCATTCACAAATGGAAAACTCTTAGAAAACTACCTGGAATGTAGTATGGGCTCAATAAATGTTAACTATCATCATCATTATCATCTTCCACCACTTCAGACTAGAGAAGTTAAATCCAAGATACACTTAAAAAATGGGTTCGTACTCTGCTAGTTTCTCCCATTTCACTGAAATAGAGAATCCTTTAGTTTCAGGCTTTCTAGTAGGATGTGTTTGTTCTAGAACCAGAAGAATTGGAGCTTGAAGTAGGAATGAAAGGCCATAATGCCTGACTAGGGTTCTTCCACAGGACCTTCTGAAAACCCTTATTCTCCTGAGCTGGAAAGGAGAAATGTGTTCTTCCAATCTCCTAAGACTATCTCTCTCAGATCAGAAACAGCACCCATATACAGAGACCTGTCAATCCATCATCTTTCCTTATTTTCAGTCCTCAGCCTCTGATGTATGAAGATGGCAGTACATCTCCTTGCTGAGCTCAGAATCACACATTCTTCAGAGCTGCTCATCTCAGGTTTGATGTTTCCAGCATGACGAAGTCCAACCTTTGACCCCAGAGAAGCAGTGCCCAGGGCCGTAGGCAAGTAAGGCCGATGAACACACTCACTTTGTCAGGGTGTGAATTCAGGTTCCAAAAATGAGTAATTTGCATGAGGCTTGTGGTCAGTGGGACAAAGTCCCTAATGAGAGAGGAGGACATAGGCCTGGCCAAGGTGGGTCTGACCATCATGTGCCTCAGAGAGCACAGAACTCAAAGTGAAATGTGCTAGTGGAGTGTAGACAGTCTGAAAAGAGAGAATTTCATCCTTTTTTTTTTTTTTTTAACTTAAGACAAAATTTTATTCTGTTATGGTTTTCCTTAGTTTGAAGCGATCTTTATGGTATGTGAAATACCTGCTTGAGAGTCTATCCTGAGTTTATTTTTTTTTTTTTGACATTCCTCATGGATCGCTTATATCACTGACATTTATTTTTTCATATATTTCAACATTTTGATATTCAATAGAAGATGTATGTTTTTTCACAAGTATTCCACATCGATCCTGCCATGCTATTGCACTTTCATGGAGTTTGAAACTGAATGCATTCAGGGACTTCCCTGGTGGTCCAGTGGTTAAGACTCTGTGCTTCCACTGCAGGGGGCATGGGTTTGATCCCTGGTCGGGGAACTAAGATCCAGCATGCTGCACAACCAAAAAAAAAAAAAAAAAAAATTGAATGTGTCTATGGGACTCATTTTGGGCAATGAAATGTGTGTCACTCTTGGTCACCCAAGAGAGACTTGGGTCCCTTCTAGACTGACATTTTGAGAAAACAGCATGTGCTTCACCACACTCTCTTTTCCATATTGAAGATGGAGTAGAGTGGTGCCTCCTGCCCACCTTCAAACAACATGTGGCAGAACCAAAAAGCACGTCTTCATTGCGTCACTGCAGCGTAACTGATAAACTTGAAAATTCTTTTCTTTTCTTCTTTTTTTCTCAGTTATACATATACATGTATGTATTCTTTTCAGATTCTTTTCCCATTTAGGTTATTACAGAGTATTGAGCAGAGTTCCCTGTGCTATACTGTAGGTCCTTATTGGTTATCTATTTTAAATATAGTAATGTATACATGCCAATCCCAAACTTCCAATCCCAGTTATTTTTTTATTTCTCTAAAACTTATTCAAAGTTATTCACCTCACTGTTAATAAGATGTACAGTTAATGCTCTGTGCCAGTATTATTAGGCCTGCTCATTGCCGGCAATGGACTTTGACAAAACCCATTTCCTGACACCCCAAAATTAAATTACTCTTTTCAAAACATACCAAACTTGCAATACTTGCAAAAGTATTACATGCATTTAAACTCTAAAGTAGTTCTGTGTAGAGAATATCACTATAGTTTTGAGTGTATATGTGGGTGCTGGTAATTTTGTATTTTCTTTGGGAGTGGAAAAGGAAAACAATTCAAGCTGAAAAAACTATTCTTAAATATTCATTTTTATAAGTTTTATTAAAGAATTTTGTTACACCATTGGGAAAAGAACTCCCAGTGCTTTTTTAAAGAATATGAATGGGAGAGGAAAAAAACAAAGCCAGTAATTGTACAGTAAAGAAATCAAGCAATACCTTGATGAGATGATCAAAATTAGCATCTTCAATAGAAGACAGATGGACAACATGTGGCTCCAGATGTGATACCCTGAGAGGAACATAACATCACCTACACAGTACTCAGACCAAGATGAATAACCTCAATCCCAATACAAGAAAACTGGATAAACACAAAATGAGAAATACTCCATTTTTTAAAAGGGAAGAGAAATAACTTTCACACCAACGAAATTAAAAACTTTTGTGTTTCGAAGGACACCATCAAGAAAGTGAAAAGGCAGCCCATAGAATGGGGAAAAAATTTGCAAATCATATATCTGATGAGAGACTTATAGCTAGAATATATTAAAACTCTTACAACCCAATAATAGATAACTCAGTTTAGAAGTGAGAAAATGATCTGAATAGATATTTTTCTAAAGAAGATAAACAAATGGCCAATAAGCACATGAAAAAGATGCTCAACATCTTTAGTCATCAGGGAAATGCAAATCAAAACCACAATGAGACATCATTTTACACCCACCCATTATAGGATGGCTATAATCAAAGGGACAAGTGTAGGTGACAATGCGCAGACGTTGGAAGCCTCATACATTGCTGGTAGGGATGTAAAATGGTGCAGCCACTCTGGAAAACAGTTTGTTAGTTCTTCAACAGTTTAAACATAGAATTACCATGTAACCCAGCAATTCCACTCCAAGAGAAATGAAAACGTAAGTCCATACAAAAACACATACACAAAAGTGCACAGCAGCATCAGTCATGATAGCCAAAAGGTGGAAACAACTTAAATGTCCATCATTTGTTGAAAGGATAAACGAAATGTGAGAAATCCATAAAATGGAGTAATATTTGACATAAAAAAATGAAATACTGATGCATGCTATAACATAGATGAACCTTGAAAACATGCTAAGTGAAAGCAGCCAGTCACAAAAGAAAATATATTGTACAATTCTAGTTATATGAAATGTAACAAATCCATACAGACAGAACCTGTAGATGACAGCTTGCCTAGGGCTGGAGAGTTTAGGAGGAAATGGGGAATGACTGCCCAAAAGAAATGGGTACATAGTTTCTTTTGGGATGATCAATATGTTCTAAAATTGATTGTAGTGATGGTTGCCCAGCTCTGTGAATATATTAAAAAACATTGAATTCTACACTTTAAGCGGTAAATTGTATGGTATATGAATTATGTCTCAGTGAAACAGTTATTTAAAAATTAGAAATGGAAAAGAAGAAGTTACGACAGACACCACAGAAATAAAAGCATCCTAAGAGACTACTGCAAGCAACTCTATGCCAATAAAATGGACAACCTGGAAGAAATGGACAAATTCTTAGAAAGTTAAAACCTTCCAAGACTGAACCAGGAAGAAATACAAAATATGAACAGACCAATCACAAGTAACGAAGTTGAAACTGTGATTAAAGATCTTCCAACAAACAAAAGCCCAGGACCAGATGGCTTCGCAGGTGAATTCTATCAAACATTTAGAGAAGAGCTAACACCCATTGTTCTCAAACTCTTCCAAAAATTGCAGAGGAAGGAACACTCCCAAACTTATTCTATGAGGCCATCATCACCCTGATACCAAAACCAGACAAAGATACTACAAAAAAAGAAAATTACAGAGCAATATCACTGATGAATATAGATGCAAAAATCCTCAACAGGATACTAGCAAACAGCATCCAGCAACACATTAAAAGGATCATACACCATGATCAAGTGGGATTTATCCCAGGGATGCAAGGATTCTTCAATATATGCCAATCAATCAATGTGATAAACCATATTGAGAAATTGAAGAATAAAAACCATATGATCAAAAAAAAAACCATATGATCATCTCAATAGATGCAGAAAATTCTTTTGACAAAATCCAACACCCATTTATGATAAAAACTCTCCAGAAAGTAGGCATAGAGGGAACCTACCTCAACATAATAAAGGCCATATACGACAAACCCACAGCAAACATCATTCTCAGTGGTGAAAAACTGAAAGCATTTCCTCTAAGATCAGGAGCAAGACAAGGATGTCCACTCTTGCCACTATTATTCGACATAGTTTTGGAAGTCCTAGCTACGGCAATCAGAGAAGAAAAAGAAATAAAAGGAATACAAATTGGAAAAGAAGAAGTAAAACTGTCACTGTTTGCAGATGACATGATACTATACATAGAGAATCCTAAATGTGCCACCAGAAAACTACTAGAGCTAATCAATGAATTTGGTAAAGTAGCAGGATACAAAATTAATGCACAGAATTCTCTTGCATTCCTATACACTAATGATGAAAAATTTGAGAGAGAAATTAAGGAAACATGCCCATTTACCATTGCAACAAAGAGAATAAAATACCTAGGAATAAATCTACCTAGGGAGACAAAAGACCTGTATGTAAAAAACTATAAGACACTGATGAAAGAAATTAAAGATGATACAAACAGACGGAGAGATATACCATGTTCTTGGATTGGAAGAATCAATATTGTGTAAATGACTATACTACCAAAAGCAATCTACAGATTCAATGCAATCCCTATCAAATTACCAATGGCATTTTCTACAGAACTAGAACAAAAAATCTTAAAATTTGTATGGAGACACAAAAGACCCTGAATAGCCAAAGCAGTCTTGAGAAAGAAAAACAGAGTTGGAGGAATCAGACTCCCTGACTTCAGACCACACTACAAAGCTACAGTAATCAAGACAATATGGTACCGGCACAAAAACAGAAATATAGATCAATGGAACAGGATAGAAAGCCCAGCGATAAACCCACGTACCTATGGTCAACTAATCTATGACAAAGGAGGCAAGGATATACAATGGAGAAAAGACAGCCTCTTCAATAAGTGGTGCTGGGAAAACTGGACAGCTGCATGTAAAAGAATGAAATTAGAACACTTCCTAACACCATACACAAAAATAAACTCAAAATGGATTAGAGACCTAAATGTAAGACTGGACACTATAAAACTCTTAGAGGAAAACATAGGAAGAACACTATTTGACATAAATCACAGCAAGATTTTTTTTTCTTAGTGTAGAACATTTATTTATTTATTCCATGAAACACTTAAAGTTTTGGTCAGTGGGAAATAAAGCAAGATCTTTTTTTTTTTTGCGGTACGCGGGCCTCTCACTGTTGTGGCCTCTCCCGTTGCAGAGCACAGGCTCCAGACACGCAGGCCCAGCGGCCATGGCTCACGGGCCTAGCTGCTCTGCGGCATGTGGGATCTTCCCAGACTGGGGCACGAACCCGTGTTCCCTGCATCGGCAGGCAGACTCTCAACCACTGCACTACCAGGGAAGCCCACAAGATCCTTTTTGATCCACCTCCTAGAGTAATGGAAAGAAAAACAAAAATAAACAAATGGGACCTAATGAAACTTAAAAGCCTTTGCAAAGCAAAGGAAACTACAAACAAGATGAAAAGACAACCCTCAGAATGGGAGAAAATATTTGCAAACGAATCAACGGACAAAGAATTAATCTCCAAAATACATAAACAACTCATGCAGCGCAATATTAAAAAAACAAACAACCCAATCAAAAAATGGGCAGAAGACCTAAATAGATATTTCTCCAAAGAGGACATACAGATGGCCAAGAAGCACTTGAAAAGCTGCTCAACATCACTAGTTATTAGAGAAATGCAAATCAAAACTACAATGAGGTATCACCTCACACCACTCAGAATGGGCATCATCAGAAAATCTACAAACAGTAAATGCTGGAGAGGGTGTGGAGCAAAGGGAACCCTCTTTCACTGTTGGTGGGAATGTAAACTGATAAAGCCACTATGGAGAACAGTATGGAGCTTCCTTAAAAATCTAAAAATAGAATTACCATATGATCCAGCAATCCCACTACTGGGCGTATACCCAGAGAAAACCACAATTCAAAAAGACGCATGCACCCCAATGTTCATTGTAGCACTATTTACAATAGCCAGGACATGGAAGCAACCTAAATGCCCATTGACAGGCGAATGGATAAAGAAGATGTGGTACATATATACAATGGAATATTACTCAGCCATAAAAAGGAGTGAAATTGGGTAATTTGTAGAGATGTGGATGGATCTAGAGACTGTCATACAGTGTGAGGTAAGAGAAAAACAAATATCGTACATTAACACATATATGTGGAACCTAGAAAAATGGTACAGATGAACCAGTTTGCAGGGCAGAAATAGAGACACAGATGTAGAGAACAAACATATGGACACCAAGGGGGGAAAGTGGCGGGGTGAGGGTGTGTGTGTGATGAATTAGGTGATTGGGACTGACATATATACACTAATATGTATAAAATGGCTAACTAATAAGAACCTGCTGTATAAAAAAATAAATAAAATAAAATTAAAAAAAAAAAGATTCAAAAAAGATGGCTGACTATAAAAATAAATAAATAAATAAATAAATAAAGAATAGCATCTCTTTTTTGAAGCGACCCTAAGTAATAGAATTATTGGTACCCAGAATGTCATCCCCCCATATCCTAAAAGATGGAATTCTAGAATAAAATTGCTCATATTTATTAAAAAAAACAGTTATTTAATAAAAAGATGGAGTGCTGTATTCTTCAAAAATGTCAGTGTCATAAAAGACAAAGCAAACTGTGGACATGTTCCAGATTAAACGAGGCTAAAGAGACATGACAGGGGACTTCCCTGGTGGCACAGTGGTTAAGAATCCACCCGTCAATGCAGGGGACACGGGTTTGATCCCTGGTCCAGGAAGATCCCACATGCCGTGGAGCAACTAAGCCTGTGCACCACAGCTACTGAGCCTGCGCTCTAGAGCCCGCGAACCTCAGCTATTGAGCCCACGCACACAACTACTGAAGCCCGAGCGCCTAGAGCCCGTGCTCCGCAACAAGAGAAGCCACGGCAATGAGAAGCCGACTCACGGCCATGAAGAGTAGCCCCCGCTTGCCGCAACTAGAGAAAGCCTGCGCGCAGCAACAAAGACCCAACACAGCCAAAAATAAATAATTAAAACAATCTATAAAAAAAAAGAAAAAGAAAGACACATGACAAATACAACCCCTGACCCTAGCCTGGATCCTGTACTAGAGGAATATGTCATGAAGAACATTATTAGGTCAATTGACAAAACTGAAACACGAACAATAATAAATAAAAGTATTGTATCAATGAAAATTTATGAGGTTTATATCTGCAGTGTTATATACGAGAAAAATTCCTATTCCCAGGAAATATATAATGAAATCTTAGTGGTAAAGGGTCATAATGTATGTAGCTTATCCTCAAATAGTTTAGAAAAAGTGTTTTGCTTGGGTGTGTTTGTTGTGTGTTTGTGTTGAGGGAAAGCAAATGATATAGCCAACGCAGTAAAATGTTAATGATCTGGTTAAAGAATATACAGGTGTTCTTTTATTGCTTTTATTTTTGCAAACTTTGGTAAGTTTGAAATTGTTTCCAAATAAAACCTTTAAAAATAATCACAAGGACTTATCTCCCCAGGCAGTACAGAGCTGTGTGAAAATAGGTCAGTGAATGCTGTGTGAGTGTGAGTGTGTGTGGTGTGTAGATGTCTGCACGCCCAAGCACAGAGCCCTTGGCCTCTCTGCTGCCATTGCCCACAAGCCAGAGCTTGCCCAGTGAGGGCCACTGACCTGTCACTGTCACACACAAGCCACATGCTTAGTTCTTTTGGGGGAAGGCAGTGGAGGCCTCCGTGCTCCTGAGGTAGACAGAGGTAACCAGGTGCGCTGAGCTGCCCTGCAAGCCCTCTTACCTCTGGCTGGGTGTGACAGAAAGGGATTTGGAGCCAGCCTGCCAAGCCAAGGCTGTGCCGCATTCTCAGAAGCTTGCCATCTTCACAGGTCTGTTTCCAGACGGTAGAGCTCTCCCCTGGCCTCTGTTCTCGCCCTTTCTCCAGGTTCTCTACCTATGTTGGACAGAGGAAGGAAAGAGGAACAGGGCTCTTATTTATCGAGGGCTCACTTTGTGCCAGGCCCTTTGCTTTACATGTTATCCTATTTAAACCACACAGAGCCTGGCCAGATGGATAAACTGAGGCTCAGAGATCTGCAGAAACTTGGCCATGGTCCCACAGCAAGCAAGGAGCAGAGCCGGGATTCAGTGCCAAGCCTCTTTCCACCAGACATTCTCGCTTTTGAGATACTGAGATTTCCCCCCCACTTTTCTGTCCTCTTTTGCTATCTTATTTGAGATTACATCCTGTTCTCATGCCAGGAAATGAAACAAAATCACTGCTGACAGGAATGGATCCAAAAGACCCAGCCAACTTTGGAAAACACCAGCGGGGCTGCCATCAGTCTTGTTTTATGAGGCTATGGTGACACTGGCAATTACCCTGAAGGAAGAAGACAGAAGTAACGCTTGTCTTTGCGTTAACCTGCCAAAGTCGACAGTCTTCAGGGCTGGGTGTCAACTTGGGGGCAACGTGTAGCCAGAGATCCTGGTAGACATACAACACCTGCAGGGGACAGCTGTTTGAAGAATCTTCCTGCCAGAGGGATTTGGAGTGGTACTAAGGGCACCAGAGGAAGAAGGGGACTCTGCAACTACAAGGATGGAGATGGTGAGTGAAGGGTGAGCCGGGCAGTGGCCATTACTTCCAGTGTGTGCCCAAGGGCAAAGTCAGAGCAAAATATGCATGGGTAGCAAGGTCAGGGGGATGAAAGTTCCTTGACTATTTCCTCTTTCTCCTCTGATCTTCTCATCTACTTTTCTGGACTCTCACCCCCAGCACTCATCCTGTAGACCATTCTCAAAGGTCTCCCTGTTACCTGAAGACCCAAAAGAGAGTTTCTAGGTGAACAGATTATAAGCCTGGAGCTGCTGACAGCCATCACACTAGAAGAGCCGGCCTACAGTGGCATCAGCTCAGAGTTGAAAGACAGTGTTAATGTTGTTTGAGCCCCTGGATTCAGCCATGCCTGAAACCCCTGCACTTTTAAATTAAGGGGACAGTTTTCCTTTTCTTAAAAAAAATTGAGGTATAGTTGATTTACAATATTGTGTTAGTTTCAGGAGGAAAAAGTTTTCATTTTTGCTTAGGAAATTTTCAACTGGGTTTCCTGTGACTTATAATAAGAACAACATGAATAAAATCCTAACTGAAGCAGCATCAGCTTATCTAGCATAATTTTCCAGGACATACCCTCTATAACAGCCAAGGCAGGATGTTAGGATTTTAGAACAGAATTTAAAACAGAATTTAAAGCAGAATTTACTTCACATGGTAAATTCAGAATCCAGAGACACCACAGAGAGGAAGAGAGGAGGCCAGCTGCTACCCCAGGAGGCCTTGGTTCCAAGGAGGGGGTGAGATGCTCAGGTCTGTAGGGAGGCTTGGAGGAAGCATAGGCCAGGGCCCATTCTGAGGCTCAGCAATCCTGAGACTGTCCCAGGTAATTACGGTAGCTACCTTCTGCTGAGCCCTTACTACATGCCACAATGTGCTATGTGTATTATTATTTCATTTAATCTTCACAGCAGCCCTGAGAGGTAGATACATTACTAGCATCATTTTCTAGATGAGGAGCTAAAACTCAGAGTGGCAAAGTAACTTAGTAGCTTACTAGTTGCATAGCTAGTAAGTAGAAGAGCAGGGATTCAAACCTAGTGTATCAAACTCCAAAACCTGTGCTTTTCACAACTATATTATAGTTTTTTCTAGATGGGTCAGTGGGGCAGGGGAGGTTGGCTATATGGAGAATTAATAATGACCTTTCCTTGGTACAGCCTTCCAGAGTTTACAAAGCCCAATTTTATAAGCAATCTTGCTGCATCCATTTTACAGATGTGGAAACTGAGGCTTAGAGGTAGGAAGTGACTTGCTCAAAGTCATTTGGTCAAACGGGATAAACTGCCCAGAGGTCTGCAGTCTGCAGAAACTCATAGGGTGTTTACAGGGAGTGGGGTTGGCCTCATACCTTGCCCCATGCTTAAGAGCAGTGATGGTATCAGTCTGGCTGAGGAAGATCTCTGAGAGATGAGGGGACCAGTAGGTGTTGGGGCCATAGATCCAATTGCAGAACACAAATCCCACTATAACAAAGAGCTCTGCATTCACAAAAAGACTCTCAGCTCCAGCCAAGGCTCTATTTATTTTCCCATAACACTTGATATGGACAAATTCCAGTTCAATCAGAGACATTCAGCTCCTGGTTTTCTGGGTAGGGGTGTCGGGGGAATCTCACTATGAAAGAAGCCCCTTTCTTCTGTCGGGCCATCCCCAACAAAAAGGCTGCAAGACTGAGCTGAGCTGCCTGCGGATGGGGAGTTGGAATCTGCCTGCCTGGCTTCCTCTCAGAGGAAAGTAGCTGTCCTGGCCGGAGCCCCAGGGGCCCTCACTTTTGGACCTGTCCTGATGTTTTGCTGAGCTCAGAGGCACCTATCCTAGAGAGACAAGGCAAGGCTGTCTTTTACCATTCCCTGGGCGACTCAGGCCTGGAGGAGTGACTAGGCAGGGATCCAGGCGACAGGACAGAAGGGCCCAGGGCAGCCACTGTTGTTCACTGCTGGAAGTGTGCCAGGGAACTGGAAGGTGAGCTGCAATCCCACCCCCACCCCCCTTTGCCCCCCTCCAGGTGGCTGCGCGCTCAATGTGTGCTGGGGGACAAGGAATCCCTGGGGCTTCCTTGAAGCCAGGTGAGCAGCCTTCTGACCTTCTGGATTTATCTCCCCACAGGAATATGTGAGCTCTGAATCTAGGACAAGTGCTGAAGGCAGGAACTGAGGGAAAGAAGCAAGGTCAAACCCAGCCCTTCTAGGTCTGGGAAGTCCAGCACAGGTTCTGGGGGCAGACAGTCTGAGGTTAAAATCCCAGCTCTACCTCTTGCTTTCCTCAGATAAGACCTTAACTTCTTGCTGTACTTATACTAGTATTTACTGAGTGCCTTCTGTGAGCTAGGGATTCAATGGTAAGCAAAAAATGGACTCAGTTGCCTTCTTGGAGCTTACAGTTAATTAAGGAAATAAATATTAACCAAACAACCAATAACGCCCCCACCACTACCACCAAAAAAAGTGGAACATCCAGGAGAGATGCGTAGTTTATAATTAGGAAGAACTCACTCCCTCTGGGAGGTTAGAGAAGGCTTTCCTAAAGACATGACAGTGGAATTGAGGTCTGTTTACTACACAGGTTTGGAGGGGACATTCCACACAGAGGGAACAGGATATTCAAAGGTCAGCCATTTGGAGGGAGAATGGCTTCTCCAAGGAACTGGAGGAAAGAAAGCTCATGAGGCTGAAGTACAGAGTGGAGATGCAGGTGTGGGGCAGACCATGCAAGAATATGGGTCTTTTGAGAGCAATAGGAAGACTTTTGTGGTGCTCTAAGCAGGGAGGTGAGATGATCACATTTGTAGTTTGAAAAGATTATTCTGGCAGCAGGGAACAATGGATTGGAAGGGAACCAAGGCACATTCAGGAGACCAGTTAGGAGGTCTCAGGCATTCGCCTGTAAAATGGGAATAATGATACTATCTCATAAGTTATTGCCATGATTCAATGAAAGACTGCATTTTAAGTATTTATTCTGGTGCCTGGTGCATGGTAAAGGCTCAGTAAATGTCGTTATTCTTACTTTTGTTGGTTCTCTTCAGGGAGCAGATCTTTCTATTTCATGCCTGCTCCTG
This sequence comes from Tursiops truncatus, assembly GCF_011762595.2. Classification (NCBI taxonomy): domain Eukaryota; kingdom Metazoa; phylum Chordata; class Mammalia; order Artiodactyla; family Delphinidae; genus Tursiops; species Tursiops truncatus. The sequence goes on along the minus strand of NC_047041.1, from coordinate 62,292,976 downwards.
TGAAATGGGGTGGGAGAGTGCAGTGGTGTTAGTTTCTAGAGTGGAAAACGTGGTTTGTACTAAGTCACAACGTCGAGGCCAGGACCCAGGATGCCTGAAGGCCCGATTGGAATGGCTTGAGAGTATGACAGATTCACAAAGAAAACCGGGTTCCAGTTGCTCCCGGAGTCATGCTGGAGAGAGCCCGAGTGTTGGCTGAGAAAAACGTGCTTTTCTGCCGGGTGTTCCGAAGAGCAGGTGTAGGGCTCGCACTCGTGTGCAGTCGTGCGGAGGCGGGGACCCTTGCCACTCCTCAGCCCCAGGGTGACCCGCAGGCATCCACCAAGCTCTGCTTCCCTGGCTCGGATGTGCGGGTCCTGGGCCCGCGGGCAGAGGGAGCAGGGAGGAGGGAGGGTCCCCGGAAGGCAGATTCCGGCCGGCCCGCAGGGGCTGCCCCCTCCCCAATCACGTGGGCCTGGTGGGTGGGGACCGATCTGAAGTTGGAGAAATCCCTAGCAATCCAACTTCGGAGTGCGCCGCCGGTCCTCGGGAGCCGGGGCTTTGGGCGCTAGGGCTCCAGGAGGGGCGCGAAAGTGGGAACTGGTGAAGCCGAGCAGCGGCGCAGGAGGCAGGACTCGGGGCATGGCCCGGCTGTCGGTGATCCCGGGGTCGGCCACGGCGTGGACAGGTGAGCGGGGACCAGGAGGTGGCGGCGGCTGCCGTGGGAGAGGCCGCTCCTGCGTTGGCCTCCCCACACTTCATCTCGGTCCAGGGGATGCGGGGCACTCACAACGCGAGGGACCGGTTGGGTAAAGCTGCCGCGGTAGACCTTGGCGCTCGGAGTCAGTCTCGCCAGCGCCACTCCTCCTCTCCCGCCCCGTGCCCCAGTGGGGTGGTGCGGGTGTGGGCAGCGGCCCGGGACTCTGGGAAGCAGCGCGCGGGCTGGGGCGGCCCCGCCCCCCGCGTGTACACTGGCTGCTCCCAGTGACGTCACGCTCGGCTATAAAAAGGGCGGCGCGCGGTTCTCGCGGCGCTGGAGAAGCTCGAGGCTGAGGGCTGCCGGGGCTCCGGGAGCGACCGGGACGCTGGGCCGCGGGCGCCTCAGCGATGTTTTACTCAGGACTCCTCACCGAGGGCGGCCGCAAGGAGACGGACAGGCGGGAGGGGGCGTCGCTGCGGCAGCAGCGCCGGATGAAGCAGGCCGTGCAGTTCATCCACAAGGACTCGGCCGACCTGCTGCCCTTGGACGGCCTCAAGAAGCTGGGCTCGTCCAAGGACACGGTGAGCCCCCGCGGCCGCGCCCGCCTCGGGGTCCCCGCGCGCGGCGGCCAGTCACCATCGCGCTGTGAGGTCTCCCGGGGCCCGCCCTTTGCAGCTTTCACTGAGTCAGCGGCCGGGCCCCCGCCGGCCGCCGGCCGCTGTCGGCTGTCTCGCTATTGCTCTGTTTCGGATTCCTCTCCATCCAGCATTCCCCTGCTTTAGTTTCTCTCGGGATTCCGTCGTAGCTTTTCCAGCTCGCCCTCCCTTCAGCGCAGCTTCCTCCCTTCGTGTCTCTCCTCTGGAGCAGAAGAGACCCAGCCCTGCCTTCTTGCCCTCAGGTCCCCTTTCCCTCCCATTTTTCGCAGTACCAAGTTTGATTGCTTGGGGCTTGAGCCTCGCAGCCAGGGTAGCTCCCGCTGCCTCCCAGGCTGCTTGGCCGGGCCCGTGACCCAGACAGAGGTGACTCCTAAGTGGTGTGAGAAGGAGAGAACGAAGTGGGAAGGGGGCTTTCTGGGCAGTCACCACATCCAGATACACTTGACTTTTGTTGAATCCATTTCCCCTCTATGCAAAATCTACTTCTCCGTTTGATTTTGGTCTCACCTACCTTTGACCTTCCAACAGGAGGGCGGGGGGCGGGGAGAGAAACAGTGTGGACCTTGAAGGTTTCCTGAGCCCCAAACCTCTCTTCATCATCTTCCTCTCCTGCTACTCCACCCCCAAAGAGTGGATAGAGGGAGGAGGCCAGGCTGCCCCAGCTGCTCCACCGGCTGATGTGTGGAGCTGGAGCTGGGGCTGGCGCAGTCTTTTTTTCTAGCAGGGTTGTTCTTGGCATTAAGAAGGAGAAACTTCAGGACTGGAGGTCTGAGTTCAAAGACCGTACTGTTCTCTATCTATAGGAGGGATCCTATGGGGGCCTAAGGGTTACTAGTTTAAAGAACTGTATCTGACTCTTATATTTAAGTCACTGGACCAAATTGATGTTTAGCTTTGTAGTTTTATCTGGAATTTTCTTGTAGTTTAACTTGTTTTCTTGAATTTCACAATCACTTTATTCATCTAGGCAATAATTTATGAAGCATTACTTAAATGTCTTAAATGAAGTAGATGCTCTGTTTAATTTTTCCAGTATTTTTTGAGCTTTTGGAATGTTTAATTTGTCAGGGAAGCGGGGTGTCAGCCTGGGCCACTGAAATTGCCATTTCCCACCACAAGATGGGTATGGAGGGCAGAGCTGCTGAATCTACTTCTTCTTCTTCTTGTTTTAATCAACTCTAATGGCACATAGATCCCAAGATCAGATTTGCCCTCCCCCATTGTGATAGAGAATTATTTTTAGTTATTTATTGTACAGGGGATGTCTACTCAATTATCTTGCTCTGTTTTTTAAAAGGTATTTTACCTGCACAAGCCACAGGATAGTTAATCTGATTCATGCTAACTCAGAGTGGTGAGTGACTGAAATGTATTCCTAGAAAAGCGATAACTGTCTTTCTTCCGTCCTTTCACTTTACTACAGTCTAGATTCATTTAGCAAATCAGGTTCAAGTCTTCTTACCTTCAGACCACAATAATCCTAGTTCCTGTCACAATAATCCTAGTTCCTGGAAGCCTCAGCCAATAAACAGTAATAGGAAAATAAGTACAATGTGGCATTTTTTTCCCCTTCATGCTGGATTTAAGATATGATTGACATTTGGTTGTCCTGGGATGTCAAGGAGTTTCCTAGCCCTGAGGAACTGCCTCTCCATTCTTCTGCCTAGCATTCTTTATACTGCTTCATCCTGTGTAGGAAGAACTCCATCTGCTTTTCTGACTCCAGTCTGTCTTAGTTGAGCCACACAGGAGCTGATAGCATAGAACATAGGCACTAGGCTGGAAGGAAGAAGCTTCCTCAAGAAGCAGGTTATTGCTGTGGATGTGACACACAGCAGTTTATTGTGAGACCCTGAACCACGGTTCACAATTTCTCTCCCCTGCCTCCCCCCACTGCCATGAGTTGATGTCCCTCTCTCACTGTTCTCACACCTGTAATGTGCAAGTGATTGCACAGAAGAGCTAGAACAGGTCACAGATGCCAAGGCAGACTGAGGTAGGGCTAGGAGAGCTCTGAGTACTGGGGTGACGTGGCATGCTTAAGCTTTCTTGGAACTTATGCTGCTGGATCAGGATAATCTTAGAAATAACCTTAGAAGTACTATATCACTTCATATATATGGATATATATATGGATAGATCTGGTAGTATAGACCAGTGCTGACTCAGTGTTCTCTCACCAAAGTGAAATTTTTGAGGATACAAAAATTGACTGTATAAATCTATAGTACAAACTCAATAAAAGAGGGACAAGAAAAGGGAAGGGATGGCATCAGAGGGAGATAGCGGGGAAAGGACAAATTAGTTTTCATTGATTCTGGGGTTTGTGCCAGTGAGAAGATTGTGGGTTGTTTTCCTCATACTAGTGACCTATATTAGAATCATACTGCTGAGTTTTCTGAATCATCTACCTTTTACCATGCTGTTTCTATAACATTCACTATTTGAATCCAGCCTGCCAACTTTTTTTGGATTGGCAAAGAGCATCCATGGGCAGTGAAATGTGTTCTTGTTCTCTTGACCCTAGGGAGGTGCCTTTGCCCTTTTCCTGTTTGTGAGTAGTTGGCTGCTACAAAGTCTACTGTGGAAATTAATTTTATTTCTTATGTCTGGCTGTCTTATTTTGTTTGTCCTTTTATCTTGTGCTCTTTTTTGTGTATTAGATTAAGAATCAAAATCAGAGATATGAGTAATATTTTATTTCATTTATTATTATTTTTTAAGTTGATGAGGGTAGAGAAAAAAATCACTCTTGGAGTTTTGCGTATTCTAATTTCTTTTGTTTTAGCTACCAGGTTCATAAATGTTCTTCTCATTGAGGTAAGGACTTTTTAATTTTTAAAAACAGTCATATCATGGGATATTATGCTGTCTTTCCTATATGATAATATTACTGACCATCAGGCTATATCCTTACTTATTCAGCAATAGAAAGACAGTTTTGCTTTCCTATTTATGATTGATTCTGCTTCTAGCCAAATGCTTTAGCAAAACTCACTAGAATTAGGAGAAGGCTGGGGGAAGGATGGTGTAACACAGCAAAGCCAACTGACCATGAAATGACTAGCCCTGTACTCCTAGTATCTGATCTACCTGATCAGAATTTCTGTCAATGAGGGCAGCCCTGGGTGGTATCCTGTAGATAAGTTATTCATAATGCCACAAGACATCCATAATGCTATAGATTTTGGACCAGAGAACTTGGGAGTCTTAGAAGAGGAGCATGAAATACCAGTATAACATCAGGATCTAGTGCAAACTGAAAATTTCCAGAGCCATGATCGAATCCTAATTACAGCAAACATTCTTTGAACACTTGCTATGTTCAGGACACAATGCTAGGTGCTAGGATCACAAAGAAGAAGACAGCAAAGTTTACCTGTACAATGAGTTTATAGATTAGGGGGAAGGATAGGACTGATTAATTAATTTATTCCCCAAATATTTATTGAACACTTATTACATGTCAGGCATGATCTAGGTATTGAAGATATAGTAGTGAACCAAAACGGAGTTCCTGCCCGCATAAAACTTACGTTCTTGTGGTGGGGGGGAGAAGGCAGAAAATAAATCAAGTAAATATATAATATATCAGGGTGTAATCAGTGCTATGGAGAAAATAAACCAGGATAAGGGAATAGGGAGTATAATGGCCAGGGTAGGATGGAGTAGAGCCCTGTTATTTTATCTAGGGTGGTCAGGGAAGGCCTGTCTGATAACATTACATTATACGAGATATTGAAGGAAATGAGAGAGCAAAATATCTTGGAGAAGAATGTTCTAGGCAGAAGGAACAGCAAGTGCAAAGGCCTGAATTGTCAGTGTGCTTGATGTGATTAAAAAACTGTAAGAAGGCCATTGTGGCCAGAGCAAAGTAAGCAACAGGAGGGCGATAGGAGATAACATCAGAGAGATAGTGGGAGGCCAAACTACTTAGGGCCTTATAGATCATTGTACAGATATTTGACTTTTAATCTGATATGGGAAACTGGTGGAAAATTTTATGCAGAGGGGTGACACGACATGACTTATTTCACAAAGTAGACTACTGTGTGGATTTCACTATAGAGGGCAAAAGTAGAAGCAGGGAGACTGGTTAGGAGCTGTTAGATAGTAATCCAGGTGAAAGATGATGGTGGCTCAGAGCAGTGTGCTAGCAGTTAAGGGGACAAGAAAAGATCAGACTCTCAGGTTATTTTGAAGACAGAGCTGACAAGTTTAGTTGAGAGATTGGATTAAAGATCTGAAAGAAAGAGTAGTCAAGAATGACCTCAAGGTTTTTGATCTAGCAATTGGAAGAATAAAGTTTCTCATTTACTGAGATGGCTAAGAATACAAGAGGAGTGGGTTAGGGATAGGGAATAAGAATCAGGGGGCCTCCCTGGTGGCACAGTGGTTGAGAGTCTGCCTGCCGATGCAGGGGACATGGGTTCGTGCCCCGGTCCGGGAAGATCCCCCATGCCGCGGAGCGGCTGGGCCTGTGAGCCATGGCCACGGAGCCTGCGCGTCCGGAGCCTGTGCTTCGCAACAGGAGAGGCCACAACAGTGAGAGGCCCACGTACCGCAAAAAAAAAAAAAAAAAAAAAAATCAGGAATTTGATTCTTGAAGAAGTTAAGTTTGGGATGTCTATTAGCTATTCAATTGTAGATGTTGAATAGATAGTTCCATGAAAATGTAAATAATACCACCAGGAAGCCTATGGTAGTTGTCAAGATATTATAGTCAATAAGCGCTAGAGGAGTTCAGTGGAAGCAGTGATTACTCTGGTCTGGTGTGACAATAGTGATGGTGACCAACATCTGACTAGAGTTTCATCATTCCCTGGTGAGTCAACTGACTATGAGATTATATGGAGAGGGGGCTGCTTCGAGTGTGCCCTATAGAACCTCAGAGTAAGAAGAACTTTACAGGTTATCTGGTTGAAGTCCCTGCAGTTGTGTGAGTCCTTTGTAACAAAAATGCAGTCTGCCATGGGCGGTTGAGAAGCCACCATCTCACACCAGCAGGTAACAATCAGGAATAAGGCTGTTCTCTTTGAAATAACATGTCTATTGGGTCATAAGGTAAAGGCAGAGAGAACACAGAAGTCCTGGGGCAGTGTGACAAGACTGCCTTAGGTAGATTCCATGTGCTTTTGAGCAGCAGTAAACCTAAGGACAATCTGTCTATGATCCTATGGTGATGAAAGGGTCACGTGTTGTATATTCAGCTAGTAAATAAAGAAGAGAAGGCACAGATCTTAGTGCCCTTTTAGACTTCCAAGACCAGACAGAGACATGTATATTGGGCTTGAAGTGAGAGTCAGTCAGGAGCCCATGTCTGTCTACAAACTGTACATGAGGACAAAAGTGGAGTAAGATGATTTCATGCCCTTTTAAGAAAAAAAAAGTGAATGGTAATCAGCTTCAATTTTAAGCCGAGCATGAGAATTTAAAATACATATGTACACATACATATAATTATTAAAATTTAAGTGCTTACTTTATACCTGACATGGTATTAAATGCTTCGTACAAACCATCTCATTTCATCCTCAAAAGCTCTGCAAGGTGGTTACTAACTTGAACTGAGCTCTGTCTGACCCCAAAGCATATATAGTTTAAACAATACTCTAAGTCAAGGGTTGGCAAACTTTTTCTGTAACGGATCAGATAGTTAATTGTTTTTGGCTTTGCAGGCCAGTCTCTGTCTCAACTACTCAATTGTGCTGTTGTAATGCAAAACAGCCATAGGCAATACAAATGGGGCTCATTGTGTTCTTATGAAACTTTATTTACAGAAATGGGCAGCAGGCTGGGTTTGGACTGTGGGCCATATTTGCTGACCCCTATTTCTAAGTGGTTCTAGTTGTAGTTCTATTGGAAGCTAGAAACCTTGGGTTTCTCCTCTGAGAGTAAATGCTACAAAGAAAGCAGACTTCTATAATTTCTCCTATTTTCCAGTCTGACCCATTCTGTGGACCACAGAAATCCATTAGTTTGATTCTGTCTGGATTCAGTACAGCGTAGGTAAAGGGATTGAAAAGGTGGCCTTAGAAGTTCTTGCTCAAATCATGATTCTGTGGTATCCTGCAGTATAGCCTGTTTCCTCTCACCTCACTTTTCTTCCCACTTTATAGCCTGGTTAGAAGAGATATTTAATCAGACTGGCTCCTAGATTGAGGAACCTCAGCTCTGTCTACCTGGAATACAGCATTGCCCACTGTGCCCATTTCTTTCAGAAGCTCCCGATGGTGACAAAGGCAGCACATTTGAGTTTGCCTGCTTAGGATTTAGATGCCTAAATGCTGGTTAGGGTTTAGCAGCCACACTGCAGGAACAGTAGAGAACCTGTGACTGCTTAGTGTTGCCTTGTTGAGCTAAAGCATAAAGCAGGATCCATGTCAGGAAGATGACATAGCTATGTCCAAAAGGCCACCAGAGTACCTGCAGCACCTATCTAACTAATACTGTGTATCTTGAAGTACACCTGGAAAGTAGAAGATAGCCCTTGGAAAGGCAATATTTCAATAAACAAAAACAAACCACTTAAGCATATTTACAAAGCAACAGTCAAGGAATGGGAATGCAAGTAGTACAAACTATGTAATTTATGAGTACTGAAGGGATTCTGAAGGAAAGAACTGGATGATATTAATCAAGAGAGGCTTTTTGAAGAAGTAAAGGGTAGAGATTTATTCATTTGGTATTATGCTAAGAGCTGGGATATAGCTGTGATCAAGACAATGAAGGTCCTTGCCCTTGTGAAATTAACACTCTAGTGGGGGAGTGAAATAATAAACAACTAGAAAAGCAAAATAATTCTGGACTTATAATTACTCTGAAAGGAATAGTGGGATATGTTAGTAACTAAAGAAGTGGAGTGCCTACTTTAAATAGTATGGTCAGAGAAGATGTTTTGGAGGAAGTGATGTTTGAGCTGAGAATTGAAAGATGAGATCAAGCTACCTATTTGAAATATTAGAGGAAAACATTTCAGGCAGAGGGAATGGCAGGTGCAAGGGCATTAGAATGGGAAAGAGTTTTTGAGCAAGGAGGTGTGGATGAATAAAGGGTAGAGTGGTGTGTATATGGTATGTATGTGGAGGTTGGAAAGATAGACAGGGACCAGATGGCACAGAGCCCTAGACCGTGGTAGGAAGTTTGAATTTTGTCTGAAGAACAATGAGAAGCCATTGAAGGGCTTTTTTTTTTTTTTTTTTTTTTTTGTGGTACGTGGGCCTCTCACTGTTGTGGCCTTTCCCGTTGCAGAGCACAGGCGGACTGCATCGGCAGGCGGACTCTGAACCACAGTGCCACCAGGGAAGCCCCACTGAAGGGCTTTTGAGTAAGGGAATGTATTATCTCACTTACATTTTTAAAAGCTTACTCTGGCTGCTGTGTAGAGAATGATTTGGAGAAGGGTGAAGGAAGAGGTGGAAGACAAGTTAGGAGGCTGTTGTAGCACAGATAAGAGATGATGGTGGCTTGTATTAGATTGGAAGTAGTAAAGATGAGGAGAAGTAGATCGATACCAGAAAAGTTTTGGAGGAAGTAGCAACAGTACAGATCTTCCTCGACCTATGACGGAGTTACATCCTGATAAACACACTGTAAGGTGAAAATATTGTTAAGTTGAAAATGCATTTAATATACCTAACCTACTGAACATCGTATTTCAGCCTAGCCTACCTTAAAAGTGCTCAGAACACTTAACATTACCCTGCAGTTGAGCAAAATCATCTGACACAAAGCCTATTTTATAATAAAGTGTTGAATATCTCATCTAATTTATTGAATACCATATAGAAAGTGAAAAAACAGAATGGTTGTATGAGTACAGAATAGTTGTAAGTGTATCAGTCGTTTGCCCTCATGATCATGAGGCTAACTGGGAGCTGCAGCTTGCTGCCTCTGCCAGCATCATGAGAGAGTGTTGTGCTGCGTATCACCAGCCTGGGAAAGGATCAGAATTCGAAGTACAGTTTTTACTGAATGTGTATTACTTTAGCACCGTCACAAAGTCGAAAAATCATAAGTTGAACCATTGTACATTGGGGACTATCTATACTTGGGATGGAAGTTTAGGAAAAGAAAAGAATCAAGAATGGATGGGCGTGTAGTGATGCCATTTTACCAGATTGGTGTAAAGGGAATAATCCAGAATGTTAAAATAGAACAGGACTTTGGAGCTCAAACCTCTTTTATTACTGATGAAGAAGGTGAGACTGAGAGAAAAGTAATGCTTAGAGAGATTAGTGATTTGCCCAAGGTAGTATGTGATAAGTGGTCCTTTTGCTAAAGTAGAACGCCTTCATGGAGGATTAAAGATAAGACTGGCAAGGAGGATGAATTAGTGGAAGATCTTAAATGCTAAATTGAGTATTTTGTGTTTGATACAGCTGGCAAGGGAGCCACTGTAGGGGAAGGAGACCATGAACATAATGTTTTAGGAGATTATTTGAACTTAGCAATAACAGCAGAAATGGAGAGGAAACTACAAGGTGTTAAAGAGGCAGAATTTCACTCACCAAGACGGAGAATACTGGAGAAAGTACAAGTTTTGTGGGAAAGATCAGTGGGACAAGTTAAGTTTGAAAGTGCCTGTGGGGTGTCTAAGTGGAGAAGTTCAAAGAGGCAGTTGGTTCTATGGGTCTGAAACTCAGAAGTGAGGGCTGGGCATGAGATGGAGTCATCATCATAAGGGTACTAATTTATACAATGAAAGCAGATAAGATTGCCCTAAAAGGTTTTGTAGAGTGAGAAAGGGACCTAAGATAGAGCAACAAGGAACACTAACATTTAGGAAATGAGCAGAGGCAAAGGAGCCAATAAATGAGACAGATGCAGAATAGACAGAAAAGTGGTTTTAGAAGCCAGTGGAGGAGAGTTTCAAAAAAATGGAATGTTGAGTTTATTGAAACATTGTTTCTAATGGCAAACATGTAGAAATAATCTACATGTCCATTAGTAGTTAAATAAACTGAGGTATGTTTGTACCACAGACTCATAGGTCTATAGATGATGTGCTATTTTAAAATGCAGAAAGCGGGGCTTCCCCGGTGGCGCAGTGGTTGAGAGGCCGCCTGCCGTTGCAGGGGACACGGGTTCGTGCCCCGGTGCGGGAAGATCCCACATGCCGCGGAGTGGCTGGGCCCGTGAGCCATGGCTGCTGAACCTGCGCGTCCGGAGCCTGCGCTCCGCAATGGGAGAGGCCACAACAGTGAGAGGCCCGCGTACCGCAAAAAAAAAAAAAAAAATGCAGAAAGTAGGGCAGATGTAAAAAAAATAGGTGCTAAGGTGGTTGGTTATAGGGTAACCTGACATTACATCTGCCTAAGTTACATTGTTGGTGTGTGCGTGTATGTGTGTGTGCACACATGTACACACACTTCAGTTTTTGCATGATTTGGCAAACACTGTTAGTTGGCTAAATCATCACCCATTTTCAGCCCTTTTCTATCTACCTGACTCCTCTACGCAGAAGCTAAATACACCCAGACCCCCTTGCAGTTAGAAGTGGCTGTGGGAATTCTGACCAAGAAGATATAGGCAGAAGACTGCTGAGGGAACTTCTGGGAAAGCTTTTGCTTTCCTGATAAAAAGGATAGATGGCACAGAGCTCCTTCCTCCTTCCTTAGATGTGGATGTAATGCCTGGAGCTGGGGCACCCATCATATGACCATGAGGGAATATCCAAGAGAATTACAGAAACAGTAGCCCTGAAATTGTTAAGCTGCTGAATTAATGCCAGCAGCTGCCTACCTCCAGTCTTCTTGTTATGTGAGAAAAAAATACACCTCCATTTAAGCCATCATAAGTTGGCTTTTCTTGTGGCTGTATGCTTTCTTAATGTATAGGGTATATTTTTAAAATTTACTTTTTATCAAAAAGCACATGTATATAATTTAAAACTTAAAAAAAATTTAAACTGTTCCTTAATTCTCTTATACCTTCCCATCATGTCCCCTCTCCTACTATATTAATATTGTAATATATTAGTAACAATTAAATAGCTATCTTGGGTCAAATCAGCATTTACTGCTTACATTATTATGACTATATTCATATTATTCACAGCTGAGTCAAATACTATACCATAATTATGTTTCTTTCTCATACAAATATTTATTTTTATCAAAATTAATAATTGCCTAGTTTTTTCCGTTTGTTTAATTTTCTATCTAAAATTTAAATCTCCTCCAAGTACCTTAAAACTGCAGATGATCTAGCAGGTGTTTTTTTTTTTTTTCTTGGAGACATCCTTCCTGGAGTGCTCTATCCTCGCATTTCATTTTGGACTGGTTGCTCTCACGGCCCACTACACAACCAATATCCTGGACTTTTTCTTCAACACCGTTTTCAGAATTTCTCTTGTTTCTCTTCTCTATTGTATACTCTATTTCTTGGATCCTATGCTTTTTTCTTTGTTTGTTGGTTTCCCTCGCTTTGGTGGAGTATATCCTTCAGAAGCTGCTTAAGGATTCTTGGGAAATAACTTTCCTGAGTCTTAATTGATAGCTTGGCTAGGTTTAGAAATTATGTGCTGTCAGATTTGTTAAAAGTATTATTCCATTGTCTTTTAGCTTCCATTATTACCACTGAATAGTCCTATGTAATTCTGGTTCCTAATCCTTTGTATTTGAAATCATCTTTTTCTCTTTGGAAACTTTTGGAATCTTTGTCATCCATGATATTCCAAAGATTCTTAATGATGTGAAATCTTGGTTTGGGTCTTGTATCTTTCATTATGCAAGGCTCCATGTGAGCCCTTCAACTCATATTCTTCAGTTCTGGTATAGTATGGCACTCCACTCTCATTCTTAGCTGTTGAAGGAATCTGTCCTAAGCCTAGCCAAACTGTCAACCAGCCAGAGTCTTTTGATTTACTCTTACAAAAAGAATAAAGTTTTGGCATTCTTCCCAGTTGTCTGGATCAACTGGGAAGGAGTCTTATGCATAGGAGTCTTATGCAGGCTTTATACTAATCTCTTTCCAACCCTAATCATACCCTCCAATTGTAGAGGTTCTAATACCTCTAATTCCTCAGCTTTTCCAGGGTTTTAGTTTAAGTAGGAAAACTGCTTTTACAGCTAGACCCCCAAGTATAAACTAGTTCAAATATAATAGTTTATTTTTTCTTAGGTAAGAGTTCTAGTGGGAAGGTCAACAAGACAGCCCTCTTCCATGTAGTCATTTAGTGACCCAGGCTGACAGTGAGTGGCTCTTCTGTCTTCAACACGTTACCTCCAGGTAGGTTACCCTAAGGGTCATCTCCATTCCAGCCCGTCAGAAGAGGAAAAGAATATGGAGGAGTGTACACAGGAGAGGTTTACAGGCCAGGCCTAGAAGTGGTATGTGTCACTTCTACTCACATTCTGTTTGCCAAACTCAGTCATATGGCCTTGCCTAACTACAAGGAAGGCTGGGAAACATAATCTAGGTATCTTTCCAGAAAGAAGAGGAGATCATGGATTTTAATTAGTAACTGGCAGTCTCTGCCACTCCAGTGTTCCATGAAGTAAAATGGTGTGAAGCACTTAGCTTTCTCTAGTCTAGGTCAGTTACCAGTTTTTCGTCTGCTATTTAGATTCCAAAATTTTGTCAAAATCTCTTCTTTTGTTATTGTTGTTGCTTACTTTACTATTCTCTTTGTTCTTATAGTTTTAGGCCTTTCTTGTTCCTTGACTATGATTTTAGTGAAATTTTCGTTGGGAGCAAAGGTAAATGTGCAGTTACATTGTCATTTAAAACATGAGGGCAGGGACTTCCCTGGTGGTCCAGTGGTTAAGACTCCACACTTCCGGTGCAGAGGGTGCAGGTTTGATCCTTGGTCAGGGAACTAAGAGCCCATATGCCATGTGGTGCGGCCAAAAAAAAAAAATTTAAACAAACAAACAAACATAAGGGCATAATTAAATGGCTACAGAAGAGCATCTCTGAGGTTCATATGAGTTAATTGGCTGTGAATTTTCAACTCCTGAACTATACTATGAAGACTTGTAGTTATAAAAGTGAATGAAAAGAATTGTATGTACTGATATAGAAAAATGCCTTTCATATATTAAACAAAAATTAAAAATTTAGAAGAGTGTTATAGTATGATCCTGTTTTTATTTATGTTTGTAGATGTATTAAAATTTTTGGAAGGATGTACTTCTAAATTTAATGGTTGTTCTTTGTAGGGAGTAGAACTGAGAAGGTTTGAAGGGTTGCAGAGGCTTTCCCTTTTTTTTTTTTTGCGGTACGCGGGCCTCTCACTGTTGTGGCCTCTCCCGTTGCGGAGCACAGGCTCCGGATGTGCAGGCTCAGCGGCCATGGCTCACGGGCCCAGCTGCTCCGCGGTGTGTGGGATCTTCCCGTACTGGGGCACGAACCCGTGTCCCCTGCATCGGCAGGTGGACTCTCAACCACTGCGCCACCAGGGAAGCCCGAGGCTTTCCCTTTTTAATTGTATATACTTCAGTGACATTTGAATATTTTATATTGAAGATGTATTACGTTTGAACCTTTTTTGGGTTACTAAATAAAGGAATAGTCAGCAGGGCCAAACACCCTAGAGAAGTCAAGTAAAATGAAGGCTGAAATATGTCTGTCAGATTTGGAAATTAGGAGATCGTTATTGGTGTTGTGGGATCAGAAGTGATTTCAGTGAAGAAAATATAGGATATCAGGAAATTGACTAGTGATTTCGACCTTTTTTTAAGACCGTTTAAGGCAGGGTTGTGGTTAGGACGTGGCACTGAGGAGGCAGGGTCTGAGGGTTTGTGGAGGTGTTTTCTTCCCAGTGTGTGAGAACTTTGAGTATGTGTATAGCCTGTGGAGAAAGGGTAGAGTAGGAAAATTCAAAGAGAGATGACTTCAAGGAAAACGATTTCAGAACCTTCCTCGTTTGCCTGATCTGTCCAGTGATGATTAGACTCCTCTCAAGATTCAGAATAACCAGGTAAAGTGGTGTTGGGCAAGACCACTGTAGAAGGAAAGCCTCGAACTTTAGGTTATGAGGGCTTTGTTTAGATGGACTTTGAAGTCCCTTCCAGTCTTCAGTTCTACAAATCCAGCTTATCTGAGTTGGTCATGCTAAGCATGGACCTGACAGAAACAAACACCTGCTTTAGTATGAATCTAGACTTATTAGTGAGAGAGATAAGAATGAAGAATTTCTGTTTCTTTTGAGGAGCAAAGCATTCTCCCAGGGTCCAATCAGGAAATCAGAGTTAGCACTTCCTCCAGCTCCTTGTCAAATTAAGAAGCTCTCATTTTCTTTTAAATGCCCCTCTCACTCCTTTTACCAAGAATACTAATTTAAAATATGCCTTGCCAAGAGTCAGTGTATTTTGGGAATCCATTTCTTCGCCTCACCAGGGTTACAGCGAGTCATGGCTCTGACTCCATTCTTCCTCAGAAATCTGTAATATGGTGGGAATGAAGACCTCCTGCACTTCTACCCACTTCCTGGGGAAGGTTCTAGGCTCTGGGCTTCTAGGAGTAACTCTCTTCCCCCCCTAGAATTGGAATGCCATCTAGTATGTGTCACATAGAAACTTGGGGTTAGACTCCATCCTTTGAGGGATTTTCAATATTATTGTAAACTAGGAATAATATGCTTTTGTATAGAAATTTCTCAGGTCAAATGACTTTAAGAGGTGGCTTACACCTTCTGGAGGCCACTTTGAGTAGAAACAGTAGAGCACAGATATATCTGCCCTAGTAACTCTCCTAAGCTCTATTAAAGAGCAGACTTGATTTCATATTCCTCATTCTTCTTCCTAACCTTAGGTATCCTGGCACAGATATAAGGTCTAATTAAGTCCCCTGCTTCTTGGTCAGTTTCTGTCCCTTTTACACTCCACTTTTGGCCCATTGAAGAGAGCGGGAATGGATGACAAGCACATGGCAGGAGGAGCCTTATGCTCCTTGAGGTCCAGAGAATAACAGTAAGGATGATTCCTCTGGGTTCTGCCAGGTTCTAAAGTGTGTCTTCTAAGAGGGTTATTCAGCAGGTATGAATCCCTGTCTTCCTACCTCATCCACCCATGGATAACTCAGCCCACAGGAGAGCCACGTCATCAAGGCACATGTATTTGGGTCCAAAGGATAATACTGTGAGGGAGTGAGACTTGAAACAGAAGTACACAGAACTCCTGAAAACCAGCGCTAAGAAGGTTTCTTTGGCCTGTGAGAATTAGCTGCCCTTTCTATAAGTCCCCTGGAAAGATACATTTATTCCGCATAGACTATGGCCACTTTCCTCCTGAAATGGCCTTGTAAGGTAAGGGAAAGCAGCAAGCCCACGTAGTACAAATCACAAGGGTCCCTTAGTTCTCTTTAGCCATGGACTATTAGCCCTGTCCACGCTTCCCAGGGTCCCACATTGCTCTTTCATTCACTCAGGGTTGCCTACTGCAAATTGGTTTATAGTTCCTGCTCTGATAATACCCATGAAGTCCCTACTTGAAGGAAGGATAAATAAGAAGCAAAGGTAGAGCTCAGTTATGGGCAGCTCCTTCATTATTTCTGCAGCACCTGGGGGACAATGAGAGAAGGGGGGAAATGACCTGTCATTAAGAAGCCTCTGCTTTCTGTTCCTCAAGCAACCTCATAACATTCTGCAGAGGCGCCTCATGGAAACCAACCTGTCAAAGCTCCGAAGCAGTCGTGTCCCTTGGGCCTCCAAGACCAACAAACTCAATCATGCCAAGTCTGAGGGGCTAAAGAAGTCTGAGGTTGATGACATGATTTTGGTTTCTTGCCAGGTAATGTTCTGAGAATAGCTTTTCCACGTTTTCTGGAGAACAGGATTTGGGCCCATTATCCCAATAATGGGGACCTCTCCTCCAAATTGTATAGAATGTGGGTCTTATCATGGAATTCATAAATGAGTTTTAAGGGGGGCACTCAATGCAACACTGGAAATATATGCAGTAATTTGTATGCATGTGCATCGTTATGGGGAAAAGGACTAAATGTTTCGTCAGATTTGCAAAGGAGTATGTGATACACACACACACACACACACACACACACACACACACACACACAATTAAGAGCCACTTGGTGTATAGAATGAAATACCCAAAGTCCTTTGGGATCCTCTGTAAGCTCTAGCTTCCGCAGGAAAAAGAACCCCTCAAAGGAGACTCAGCAATGGATAAAGATGGGACACTACCAACCCATAATTGTGAGGATGCTCCCCAACCCTGCCTTTCATATGACACCTGCTGCTTGCTCTTTGGATCTCCCTTCCCTTTTGCTTCTCTGGCTCCTATTGAACAGTATGTTTCCTCTCTACAGTGTGCTGGAAAGGATGTGAAAGCCTTGGTTGACACAGGCTGTCAATATAATCTCATCTCTTCAGCCTGTGTGGACAGACTGGGGTAAGTAGTCACTTGTGCTGGAAGTCAGATGCTAATACACTCTTTGCTTGAATTTATTTTGAAGTCCAGGCTTTCCATTAACTCCCACCAATTAAGTTTTGAGCAAAGACTTTTGGGCTCCGGAATGAGAAAGTATGAAATCCTTGGCTCATTGCGTGCCATGCCCTGATCCTGATTTGTGCCCTGCCCAGACAACAAGTTAGAAGGATCTGCCCTGGTGGTGTACCCGAGAGAAGTAAAATCAGGGATGTGGTTGGCCTTAGCTTACTTGGGGTCCTTCTGGAGGCCACACTGCCTGTCCCAAGAAGTATCAGTCAGACCGTGGAATAGAGCTGCTATTGCTGTTGGGCCTGAACCATCACAGGGGTGATGAGTACCTTTCCTCTCTGCAAATAACAGGTAAAATCAGCTCTTACTGCTGCCCCTGCTGGGGCCTGGGTGTGAGGCAGACACCTCATATATTGAATATCTTCAGTTCTCTAACAGCTGGAATTGGGTTCTCCTTCTTTTTTAGTCAGAGAAAGCCATTTTGTATCTTTCCTCCTTTTCACTCAATCTGTACTTTTATTTCCTTTCTTCTTCCTTCTCTTTCCTCCAAAGTACCAGATGGGCCCTGAGGTCTAGCCCAGGATTGGGAGGATCAACCCAATATCCTTTTCCACTTCTCTAGCCCTAAGTACAACAGAGCATTCCCCAGCCTAAATCTCTGTATTGAAACAATCACTAGGGTAGATGTAATGGCCCATTTTAAGCTACTTTCAAAATATCCCTATTAGGCAGGGCTTGCACAAGTCTTGATTTGTATAATCAGTGACCTCTGCCACATGTTCTGTTCCTTCTCATTTCTACCTTCTCCTCACCCCTCACCACAACTGTGACTCTTTGAAGCTGGCTCTATGGGTTTTGTGCATTGCTGTTTAGGGCGGTGGACGGGGTGGGGTAGGGGTGGAGTCCAAGGACACAAGTGCTCCTATGAGAAGAATCCTGAGCATTTTTATGGGGTGAAGAGATGAGCTGTAGTGCAACATGATGTTTCCAGAAAGACTAATAATGTCCTGGTGCATAATTAGGCAGAAGACTGCCATGATTCCAGAGGAATTAATAACCATCTGTAAAATTGCAATTATTTTTCTTTTGGATGGGCTATAACACCAAAAGAGAGGAAATGGAGTAAAGCAGAAGTTTTGGCACAGAAAGTCCGTAATTAAGTATTTATCCACCAACTCATAATAGCTCGGTGCTAGCTGTTCCAATCAGCTTACATAACTGTGTGAAACCTTGGTGCTGTTCTTTCCTTCCTCCCCTAGAGAGACAAGTTAAATTAATTAGGACTTTCTCCGCAATATGCCTTGCTGATGCCACTATCAATGCACTTAACAAATAAGTACCTGCCTCCACCATCCTTATGGCCTCAGACTAAATGATGAGGATAGACTGAAATAGACAAAGAGAAAATTAGACACTGAACAAAGCATCTTCTAAAATTAGGATTTACCTGCCCTCTCTGAGATCTGTTACCCACAGATGGATAAAAGGATATGTTAACTAAATTGCCTTGCACATAGGTGGGGATGTTGAGATGCAGAAAAGGATTCTCTGAGTGTGTCAACTCTCATATTCCACCAGTGCAGATAGTGACATAGCTTTTTGAGAATAGGAGCTGAATCTTTAGTTTTTTATATCTCCTGGCATGTTTAGGATAAAGTGCTGAAACAAGAATTGTAGACTAGCATTTTTTTTTGGTAAATTAACCCAGGAAATCTCTGGAAAATTCCAGCTGTGTGTCAGAAGGTAGGCATTGCCAGATTCCACCAGAAACTTCTGCCAAGGGGATTCTGTTATTTCCTCTCTGGTGCAGACTCAAGGAGCATGTCAGATCTCACAAGCATGAAGGAGAGAAGCTTTCTCTACCCCGACATCTGAAAGTAGTGGGCCAGATTGAGCACCTAGTGATCACTCTGGGCTCCCTCCATCTGGACTGCCCAGCAGCCGTGGTTGGTGAGTAGAATGGGGGACTGGACCTATGGACCCCTAAGTTAAACCCTCTCCCTCCTTCCACCAAACCCTCATGGGATTTTATGCCTGTAAATATTGACTTCTTCAAAATCCCAGGTTTCCACTTTTTTGTACTATAAATCTTGTCCCAGTTTTTGCCTTCTGAAGTACCAGATGGGCCTTGAGCTACATTCAAGACATATTGAGAATCACTCAGAGAATAAAAAAATTCAAGGGGTAAGAAAACAAACATTTCTGTGTGCCCCTGAGAGCTTTCTGTGGGCTAGTTGGAGGTAGAGGGCAAGATCCTCTTACTCCTTTGCCATAAATCCCTTCATAATTTCCCACCAACTCCTATACTTTCCCTCATGTACTCTATTCTAGAGAGTACTCTAAGTTCCTGATTTTTGTCCAAAGGCCTTTGTCCTTTCGAGTTAAAAAGACTTCAGTTTGAATCTTGACTCTATCACTTTTTAACTATAATGATTTGGGAAAATTACTTAATATAATAAATGCTCAACAGATGTTTATTGGATGGATGGAAGGAAGGAAGGAAGGGAGGTCAGGTTGCATAGAACCTAATGGTGATAAGGCTGACTTCTAAACCAACATGAAAATGGTTAAATCTTAATTTTTTTTATTAGAGGACAATGAGAAAAACTTGTCCCTTGGTCTCCAGACTCTCCGATCCCTGAAGGTAGGATTGATTCTATATTCCCATTGGTACTTCTTCTCTGAGGCAAGGGTCCTCTTACATGGAGACCCCATAGTGGGATCATTGAGGGTAACCAGTGATTCTTCTTTGTTTTCAGTGCATCATAAACTTGGATAAGCACCGGCTGATCATGGGGAAGACAGACAAGCAAGAAATCCCTTTTGAGGAGACAGTTTCCTTGAATGAAGACAAGTGAGTGCCCAAATGGGTGTGGTCAAGTAAAATCCATTGGTCATTAACTGGAGGGGTTCTCACACAGGATATTGGGTTGTATCCTGCTTTTGACCGTCAATCATTCCACAAGTATACCCCTCCTCACCCCCAGAGTTCACAATCCCACAAAACTATAGCCCACATTTCAGAATGAGCAGTGATGATACTGCATAGAGTGGTGGGGAAGATGAGTAGCTTTTAAACTAAAATTGTACTTGCGTTCAGTCTAACTTCTTTGAATTTGGTATCATTTCTTTTATTTCTTTCTCATTTCAGCACTTCAGAAGCATAACTACAGCCTGCAGCATGTCTGCACGTGTGCACACATACCAGGTTGACAGATTAAGAAAACTGGGTTTGAACCAAATGCAGTAGCAACTTGCTTTGGACCAAGTCCTCCCCTCTAATAGAAGCTCCAGGGGGTCCTTCCCACCCAGACCTCTCTAGACTTTAGTCTGTGCTTAGAGATCTTGTCTGGTTATAGCCGTTGTTTTTTACTCCTTTGATCACTTAATTTATAGACCTTTTTGACACTGCCAGGTCCCACTTGTGGCCTATTTCTCTGCTTCTTCAAGGAAATTGCTTTTATTAGTCAAGTATAGGGGCTGCTAGGTTCTATTTCTCCATAGATACATTTGCTTCTTTTCCTGTAGTTAAAGTGTATAATAAACAGGAATCTGACCTTTACCTCCTTTCAGCTATTTCAAAGAGATACAGGGTACCTATGGCTCAGAATTCGAATTTCTTCTAATTCTTTCATTGATTTCTCAAGTATGAATTAATCTGAAAGAGCCCAGAGAAATCATCTAGTCCAACCCTTTCATTTAAAGGTCTGGAGAGTCAATTGAATTGTCTAAGCTCATATACTGAGTTGGTGGCAGAGGGGACCTAGAATTCAGAGCTGACAAGCCAAGGCCAAGGCCATGTTCATTCTCATTTGTTGCGTCAAGCCTCGAGAGGAGGATGAAGAGGTGAGGATTTGTAAAAAGGCAGGGTAGGGGAAGGCTATGCTTTGGGGATGGATGCCAGAGGATCTGGGAAGCCCTCCCTCCTGTGTGCTAAGCCCACTAGAAGTCCCCTGACCCAGACTGTCACATTTAGGTGCTTATCTTGGTGCCTAAAAGCCATGGGTATAAAGATGAATGAGGTGGCTTCTCACCTTGAACGTCTTGGAGGGTAGGAGGAGGAAGGACTCACAGACAGAAAAACATTAACCACTCTCTGAGATGGAATTGAAGGCTTCAGTAAATAATCTGGGCATCATTGTCAGGTGTTGATAACCCCAAGATCCAGTCAGTGTTTCTGTCTAGCCTGTTATTTGTCTGCATCAGACTCAAGTAGCTGGGAACAGGAGTGGGGAAAGGAGATGAAAAAACCCAGAGCAGGTCCAAAATAGAAGGATAGAATCAGTTGGTGGGAAAGCCTACCTAGGGAAACATTTCTGGGATGGGGGCGAGGAATGAAACTTCCTGGCAGGGAATTGATGGTTGGGAAGCTCTTCAGTTCTGTCCTGGAATAAGGAAAGAGGCAGGGCAGGAGCCTGCCCAAGAGTTCACAACAATTTTTTCTGACTCCTCAGTATTTCCTGACCCCTCTCAAAAAGGTCCTGGGGTTTCTTGAAGCCTTTCTGTTGGGGTGTCAGTTGGGCACATAGATACCTGTAATGGAATCTCCCCTTCAGTTTGGTCAGAGATGTGCTCAGAGAAGTCAGAAAAATAGCCAGCTGTGGGTGTCCCTTTAAGAGATTCCCAAGTCTACCCTTGGTTCATAGCAGCAGTTCCTCGAGTATTTAATGATCCTACTTCAAACTTTGCCAGATCCCACCAACAATCTTGTCTAGCGTTAAGCTACTGTCTTTATCAAACAGTTTTTTGGAACTCTGTTTTCAGCTTTTCAGAAGCTCCCTAAAGACTAGGAACTTGGTGACGTGACCCCCATTTGAACAGCTAGGCAGCCATACTGTAGCCAGTTGTCACTGCGTCGCCCCCAGGCCCTTCTTATCAGCCTCTACAGAGAAAGCAAGATGGAAAACTAAGCACAGCCACAGTAGGAGAGGCCACATCTGAAGCTCAGCAGAGGTGATCCCATGTTACCAGCCTTCAGTGCCCCCTCAAACTACCCCCATTTTCTTACATGGGGGCACCTGCACCTTTCCATTGAGGCCTCTCCACTCTGCTCCCTTACCTATCATGGAACCACTTTGGCCTGCTTCTCATCCTAGGACTGAGTTGAAATACTTCACCTTTTCCCTAGTTGAAAGTTCCACTCTGAGCCTTGATTCTTGGCCACAAGTGAGGCATGTTAGAAGTTCCTTGGCCTGGTTTATCCTTATTTAGATTCCCTGTGGACCAAGTGAGGCCAGGAATTCTCAGGTGCTAGAAAGATGCCACTGATTTTGACCCTTGGAGTTCAGGATTATATAGCATCAGGGGGTTGATCAGGTGGCCTTTAGTGATCTTTCTGGCCTCTGAAAATCAGTCAGTGACGTCCCAGTTTTGGAATAGAGACAGTTGGGGTGATCTGAGCTTATGGTATCATAATCTCACTCCATGCAGTCAGACCATTTGAATTCACTAACCGAATAATTGTGCTTTAAACCTCAGGCTTGATAGAGGTACCTAAAGTTGTCTAAAGATAATTATAGGAAGTCTTGAGCTTCATTAATTTTCTTTAAATGCTTCCAGGTTGATTACTCTGATAGCCCATATCTCCTTGATATTCATGAGGAAGCACTGGTCCACTTTTCTGAGGCTGGCTAGCTAAGCAGGAAAGGTCATTTCTTCCCAGAATCCTAGAAAATTCTCTCTGGTACCTCTGATTGAGGGTGTGGGAAGAGAGTGTCTACTCAGGTCACCGTTCTGAAGACAGGTGGTAGTAAGAAGTAACCCTGTAGAACTGTATCCCTCTCATTCCTTATTAGATGTCCAAATAAAATACAGGGAGTTTGAAAAATATTGTCTTTGTCGTTTGGTATTTCTGTGCCTGACTTATTTGAGGAAAAAATGTTTTCTGACTTTTCTATTTCCTTGCCCTGCACAGACCCCACCTGTTAAGATTTTCTATTCCTTAGCTCAAAGTGTCTATAGATGGGTTGCTTGGTATGTCAGCTGCCCTTACTCTTGTATAATAGAAATATCTTTCCAGGCTGGGCACATGGAGGAGACGAACTGGATTCCTCCCTCCTTCTGTTGCCAGGCCTCTGCATTGGCACTTTATCTGCTCAGTGTTCGTGACTGTGTTGAGTTTATTTGTGAGATTAATGTAACAATAAAGTGAAATCTTCCCCTCTGTGTGCTTGTCTGACAAAATCTTTGTGTCAGGTCCCCTGGAAGATGGCGGAGCACAGGCATAGCCCAGCTGCATCTGTGTTTCTCTTAAAGGATCTGAACACAAGGCTTTGTGGTCCTCATTTCCTCCATTGCTACTAGCCCTTTTGCTCCCTCTTACTGGCTGTATGTCCTTGGGCAAATTAGTGAACCTCTGTGAGCTTGGCTTTGTAATCTACAAAACAGAAGTGATAATAGTACTTACTTCACAGTATCAAATGAGATAACCTGTGTAAAGTGGTTGGCTTATGGTAGTCCCTCAAAGATTTAACTGTTTGTGAGAACAATCTTTTATGGTGGATCCCCAGTGTGTGAGAGAACATTTACTTCTAGAAATTTTGTTTACGAATTTACTTTTTATAAATATATTTATTTATTTAGAAAGGAAATACTTATTTCGTTCAAACAAATAAGAGGTTTGGGAAGGGGAAGGGTTGAATGAACCTTAATATATAGTTAAAGTTAAGGTCTAAATGATGTTGCAAATAACTGCATTTTACAGATGATAGAAACTTACCTTTTAAGTGTTAATATTTTTAGTATTTAAACAGTGTGGTTATTAGTCAACAAGAAACATTCTATACCTATGACAGTGGTTATCACAATCTAGAATTATGTTTCTACCACTACTCAGATGATATTATCATTCCACCTCAAAAGGTTTTCTGTCTTACTTTTGTCCATTTATTCTAAATATAATAAATGTAAAAAGACTTAACCAATCTGACTCTTAAACAATGAGCAACAGAGCTTCCCTGATGGCGTAGTGGTTGAGAGTCCGCCTGCCGATGCGGGGGATGCGGGTTCGTGCCCCAGTCTGGGAAGATCCCACATGCCGCGGAGCGGCTGGGCCCGTGAGCCATGGCCGCTGAGCCTGTGCGTCTGGAGCCTGTGCCCCGCAACGGGAGAGGCCACAACGGTGAGAGGCCCGCGTACAGAAAAAAAAACAAAAACAAACAAGCAATGAGCAACAGAATCAAGATTCATAATCACCTTAATAGAATGAAGCCAACGAAATTGTTTTAACAGAGTTTAAAAAATATATTCTGACTTCCATTTTTAAAAAATCTATTGCACTTGCATAGTGGGGGAGAACTTGGATTAACAGAAATTCCTGTGAAGATGATATTGGTGTTTAGTTGATTGCGCATTCTCTATGTAGAAGTATCAAGGACTCTGTGTGTAGGAGATGTCATTTGTAAGACAGGGATGTGTATATAATCTGTGGAGCATCCAGAAAAGGGCAATGGTAACCTCATTATGGTCTTCAGAGTTGTCATGTGGAAAGTGTTCTTTCTGGCACCAGAAAGCAAGCATTTCCAATAGGTGGAGGTTGCAGAGAGGCATATCCTGACTCAGTTGGAGGGAAGCATCTACTTTAATCCAGGGACTATACTAATTAATACAAAGAAGGTAGTAGTGTTCACAATTTTGCAGAAGGAAAAGCTAAGGCTCAGAGTAGTATCAAGACACAGTTGCTTAGCACAATTAAATGGACTGTCTCTAAATTCTCTTTCACTGGGAGTGAAAGGTGGGAGATCATTTCCTAGCAGTATTGGAGAGAGATTTCTGCATTGGGTGGAAGGTTAGATAAGGAGACTTCCAAAGTCATTTCTAATGCCAAAATTCTTTGATTCTAGGACATATTTATTAAATGGGATTGTGAATCAAATGTAGTTTATTTTTGACTCATTGCCATCACTACAAACATAGACTCATTAATTTGGACTGAAATTATGAGCTTTTTATGCAGCTTTGAAGAGTTGCAGGCTACTGTTCTCAAGAAATCAGAAAGCAGAGACGTACTAGTCTGTGTGTTATAGCTTGGACTCCTCTGTTAGCCGCTACTTCTTCCTTCCATTATCAGTGCATCCTAAACTATGCTACTATCTTATTTTATGCTTGCTTGTCTGGTCAGTGACCTACTGGCAGCTGTTTCTCACATGGTGTCAAGCATGTGGGCATTGTGACATCTATTTTCTCAGAGACCTTTTTATTCAAGGGTTGTGGTATGTTTCAGAAGACGGGCTGCCAGATGCCTGACCAGAATGGAGAAAAAGCTGGGTCTTTACCTGCTTTTAGGTAGTGACTTGTCCCAAGGTTCTAGCAGCCTGATGACTACAAGCCCTGTTCTTTCTTTTCAGCACCTTTATCACACTCTTTCCTGGACCTATGCCCCTAACGAGCAAACCCCAGCCACCAAAATCAGAGAGGGGAATTCAATCCTGGCATTGTTTTTACTGGAGGCAGAGTAGCCTTCCAGCGTGTAACTAATACAGAAAACCTAACTCTTCAGGGGACCCACATACTCCAGTGCTGACGTACTCAAACCCTTGAACAGGAGAAATAAGCTGGGGAGATGGGGTGTGGCTGATCTAGTAGAGATACTTGTGTTTGCCAGAGGAGAGACTTGGAGGACAAAGGGAGTGGAGACATATTAATCTCCTGTGCTGTGAGCCTGGATAACGGGAATTTAACTTTGCTTTCATCATTTGGCAAACTAATATGGGATATCTTGGGATTCTGTTGTGAAATTCTGAACTCCTTGGATATACTGGATGCCCTTGTACTTGGGGGGCTGCTATAGTGGTTCTCATCTTACTTATTTTGAAAATGGGTAAGGACATGAGAATTTCATTGTTTCTGGGCTGCCCATATGAAGAGTCAACTACTCTGTTTTGAAGGTTCTACAGAAACTATCCCCCACGTGTCTGAGTTCATAACAGTTTCTCTGTGGTAGATAGGAACCGGTTGGAGAATAGAAAGTACATTAAAGTGAATAGATTTCATAAAGATCAGTTCAGTCACAGGGCTGTATGAAGGGGGTCTGTCCTAAGGTCTGAGGAAGGGTAGCCAGAGAGGAGAATCCAACTGGTATGCCCCATGGAGAGTAGAATTTCAGATATAAAGGCTCAGTATCAGCAGGTAAGGGCTAGGAGGAAGGCCAGGACTTGAAAAGAGTGACAATTAAAGGGAAGGGGAAATGGGTGGGAAGCTCAGCATCAGCCTACGTTGATAATCAAATAAGGGGCACGAGTACTGAAGTAGACCTAAATTAACAAACCTTACTGTATAACTCATATTTGACTTATACATCTCATAATAATTTTAATTTGCTCTGTTTCATGGTGGTAAAATACACATCACCAAAGACTCCATTAGCCACTAAAAACAAGATGATTACTCGAAAGACTATAAAGTAAATTAGACCTGAGATCCTCACCCCTTAGTCATTCATTTGTTAATTTGTTTATCCCCTGGAGAAACTGAACTAGTTGGGGCCACCAGGAACAACTGGCAGCTGAGAGGAGGCATCCTACTGAAAATGGGGACTTAAGGTTCAGCATTCTGAAGCGTCAGATACCTCTTAAGCTGAGGATCCCAGAACCCTGAAATGTGGCTGTTCTCTTAGGACAGTGCTTTCACTGCAGCTCTCTCAAGGTGGTTTTTTCTCCCACAGTTCTATTACTGGTCCTAGAGATGGGGTAGATGGTCTCCTTGCTTCTTATTACTTCTTGCAGACATTTCTCCCTCTGCTTTCCCTTAAAACCCCCCAGCTTTGAGCCTCATGCCATCAAATTATATCAATTCTGTCCCTTCATTGTTGCTATCATCTACAAAATCTACAAGCCCCTGGGTCATTCCGCCTCAGTTTTCAATAAGTTTAGCTCTTGGCTCATTTCACTCCCCACAACACTACTCCAGATTTAATTCTTCGTAATTTAATTACATAAATGGATGATCCTTTCAACTCCCTGACATATTGGTTCCTTGAATAAACAGTCTTCCACTGATTTTATCCTTTACCTTTCCCTGCCATTTACTCCAATGGTCATACCTTAGATCTTGTTATTACCAAAACCTATAACCGTTTCATGATCTCAGGCTCATGTATCTGACTGTCTGACCACCAGCTCTGTCTTCCAGATATCTGCTAGCAACTTGATTGCAACACTCCCTTGATTATCACCTTTCATTGTCCCTAACCTGAGTTTCTCTCCTCTCTTCATAAGCAACTTAAATCCCTGGGTCAATGGATATAATGATTCACTTGCATATACTTTTAACTCAGTTTACCTTCTCTTTTTGTCACACTCACTTTGCAAAACCACAATTCCAGTCAGAGCCAGCTCTTTGCCTACCCCTATGCAGCAACCATGCTGACTGGTCTCATTTTAAACTCATGTCCATAACTCCCAGGCCCTTAACACTGCCCAACAATCATATCTCCCTAGTCATTCACCTTTTTATTCTAGATCAGGGGTCTGCAACCTTTTTCTGCAAAGGGCCGGATAGTAAGTATTTTAGGCTTTTCAGGTCATACAGTCTCTTTCACGACTACTATACTCTGCCATTGTAACAAAAAAGTAGCCAAAGGCAATATATAAGCATTGCCTTACATATTGCCATACAACTCATAAAATTTGAATTTTATGTAATTTTTATGTGTCGCAATTTAGTATTCATCTTTAGGTTTTTTTCCCCAACCATTTAAAAGTATAAAAATTATCGTTACCTAGCAGACTGTACAAAAACAGGATTTGGCCACAGGCTCTAGTTTGCTGGGCTGTGTTCCTAAGTTATTTCACACCTTCTCTTTTCTTCTCAAGTCTCTAATACTGCCTTCTAATACTGCCAGATGATGGCCTTGCTTTCTACTTCATTCATGAAATAATCAGAACATTCACCACTCCTACCACATCTAACCTCTTACCAGCATCTCTATGCATGAATTCAGCTTTCCCTTCTGTTGCTGTGTTACCATAGCACAAAACCAAAATATTGTATAACTTACTGTGTTTATTGTCTCCCCGACTAGAATGTTAGTTTCAGGAGGGCAGAAAGTTTTATCTGTTTTACACCCTGCTGTATACCAAGTACCTAGAAGAGTGTTTAGCATGTAGTAAGTGCTCAACAAATGCTTGATTGAACATTGGCTACCAGACCAGCAGGTAGGAGTCTAGAGAATTTTTCTCTAGAGAAACTTACCTCTCCTTCCAAGAGAAAGAAACTATGCATCTTGGCAGTTGATCTTGAGTGCCCTAAGTGGTATTTTTTTCAAACTTCTTCGAGAAAACACCCACAATAAGAAATCCCCATTTTATGGACTTGACCCAGTACATAATATGTACATATGATGTATATGTGTGTATGTGTGTGTATATGAAACCAAAGTTTCACAAAACAATTTCCTTTTTATGTGTGATATATTCTGACATAGTATTTTCTATTCTGTCTTTTGGGAAAAAAAGTTTGTAGCAAGTGATTAAATTGATTTCACAAACCACTAATGGGTTTGCAACCAGAAGTTTGAAAAATACCGCAGTGTGTTCTACTAATCACAAGCCCTGTCTATGTACACAGAGCTTCCAGTCAGTTTTCTAATGCCTAACTCTTACATGTGAATAGATAGCCAAGGATCTCCAGACATTTAAGGAAAGCTTCTGAGAATTCCCTGGCTGTCCAGTGGTTAGGAGTCTGTGTTTTCACTGCCGTGGCCTGGGTTCAATCCCTGGTCGGGGAACTAAGATCCTGCAAGCTTCATGGTGTGGCCATAAAAAAAGCTTCTAACAGAAAAAAACAAAACAAAACACAGCCACGGAACAAAGACTGAAAAACTCATAACATTAGAAATATCATCAGAGAAATAAGATGCTGTATTCCCAGATGGAACAGATTGCTATTTAAAAGGGGGCAGGGCAGTCAAGAAAGTAGTAAATTTAAAACAGGATAACAGAAATGTGAAAATTCAAAAGAAGAGTTGGAAGATAGAAGCCTTTCAGAAAAACAAAAAGAGGTAGAAATGGGGAAGAAATGATAAAATTATTCAATTATTCTAGGGCAAAACCTGTGTAGTGGGCTCAAAGAATAACTAGTCCAGAATGAAGGAGGATGATGAAGCCCTGGAGGGTTGTCTTCAATTTAAAAAAAAAATAACTAAACTGATAGGCTACCTGATGTGTTTGAAAGTATTGAGAGTTTGGGATAAATTAATTATAGATACTTGAATGCTAAGAAACATGGAAAAAGAGGCAATGGCTAACTTCGGTCAAAAAAAGGAAATGAAATCATATTATGCTAATTTATTCAACCGTGAATAAATACGTACACAGTTATAATAATGTAAGGAATAGTGATTTACCTAAGTAAGATGATATAGATATATTGAGGGATGGAGGATGGAGAAATAATACATGTGTTTATGAGAGGACATTGGAGTGTAAGTACATAGCTTATTTCCTATAGCAAGAAGTAAGATAATAGCCCAGACTGAAAAATCAAGAACTAGAGTATAAGCATGCTATTAAGAAATAGGGAGAAAATCCCAGAAGAGATTTATCTTAAAAGATAAGAAAGAAGTTGTCTCTGGGGAGCAGAAATTCAGAATGTAGAGTGCTGGGGTAGGGTCAACTGTGAAGTACCATTTGATATCTTTAAATGCACTATACTGGGGACTTCCCTGGTGGTTCAGTGGTTAAGACTCCGTGCTTCCACTGCAGGGCACACAGGTCTGATCCCTGGTCGGGGAAGTTCCGTGTGATGCGGCCAAAAAAAAAAAAAATACTATATTGGTAAAAATAAAGATGAATACAAGTAGTATAGTTTTTCATTTATTTGAAAATCTTAGCAGTCAGAATGGAGGAACTGTTTCCCTTAGGTATTGTAAGATATAAGACACTGGGAAACCAAGAATACTGATTTAGCACCCTTCTGAAAGAAACTTTAAAAATTCTCCCTGCTTTGGTACTAAACCTTGTGTTGCTTTGTTATTTTACAGTCTCCAGTAACTTGTCAGCTATTGCTGATACCAGCATCTCTAAGAACAGAAAGATGTAATTCTGGCCTCATACATTGTTGTTACCATGGTGGGAGCCAGCAAGTATACTTATGTGGCTTTACAAGTAGCAGGGGGCAGAAAATCTTACTAAAGGGGGCTTGAGTAGGAGTAGGAGGGAGCACCCTGGCAATGCACATGGTAAAGGAGAGGGCTCACATGAGACATTCCCAGGGTATGCTCAGAAGAACTTCTGTGTGTCCTGCTGTAACCACTGGAGACATGATCCAAGGAAACCATCATATTGATGCTGTGCATGACTCCATTTGTTCTCCTGGACTGCTGTGGCCTGGGAAAGTGCTGAGTAGATCAGAAAGGATGAGGTGGAGAAAGAAGACTGGGGCATCCAGAGAACTATTTGAGCTCTGGAGGGAAAAGGGGTGAGGGGACTGCAGACAGAGCTAGCAAAACCTCAGTCCCAGATACATAAATTGTCACTTCTGCTTCCTAACCTTCTGACTTCCACACTTAAATTTAGAGAAGAGTCTTCTTACTCTTCTGACCATCCCCCACCAGGGAATTTTTTAGGCCTTACAAAGAAGTGAGAGGGCGCATACCTGGTAGGAAGGTGCACCTGGACTTATCACTCCTTAAGTGGAATAGAGTAAGGAAACATAGTCACAGGGAAGCAGGGAAAAGAGTGGGTACTAAGGCGAGTCTTGTCTGTAAACAGAACAACTCTGATGTGACCTGAAGGTCTAGGAAGACCCTAGGACAGAAAATCTCCCCTCTCCTGCTTACTGTGGTGCCCAGATCCCATCTGTACTTCTTTGGGCATCTCAGCATTGCCCTCTCATAATAATAAAGGAATAAAGTAGGGATTCAAGTAGGTACCTGATATTTGGAGACTGACCAGAGGAGCCTCTCCCATTCCTTTTCCCTTTTCCAGGTCCCCACAAACATTTATTGGTTTTTACTCTGTCCCAGTCTCCAGGTACAAAGATAATGAACAAGGCCACTGCCCTCAAAGAGTTTGCAAAATTTTGATGGAGGTTGGGAGTATAGAGGCAGATATGAAAACATAATTTTATCCTAATGGGTTAAGTTTGGAAACAGATCTGCACAAATACAGATGGAAGTGCACCTAAGTCAGGGAAGGCTTTCTAGTTGAAGAGACTCCTGACCTAAGGGGAAAGTAAGAGTTATCTAGGCATGAGCAGGGCAGAACAAGAACTGACTCCTCCACTTCCACTGTGTCACCTGGAATTACATTCCTTGTTTAGTGACATATACCCCCCCAACCTCAAACCTTTGGCTCTAGCTGTGCCAGTTCAACTCTGTCACCCCTCTCCTTACCCAGGCCTGAGTCTTCATTCAGACTCTAGCCAGGCAACTAACCATCTTATTACAGTCACTCTACTCAAGGCAGCAACATCCTATATTCTAGAACAGCTATATCTAATATAAATATTAAATTTTCTAGTAGCTACATTTAAGAAGTAAAAAGAAACAAGTGAAATTATTTTAATAACATTTAACCTAATGCATCCAAAATATTTCAACCTTAATATAAAAACATTATTGAGATATTTTGTTTTTCATATTGTCTTTGAAATTCAGTATATATATATATATATATATATATATTTTTTTTTTTTTTGGCTGCACTGGGTCTTCGTTGCTGTGCGTAGGCTTTTCTCTAGCTGCAGCGGGCTACTCTTCGGTGCGCAGGCTTCTCATCACGGTAGCTTCTCTTGTTGCAGAGCATGGGCTCTAGGCGCATGGGCTTCAGTAGTTGTAGCACACGGGCTCAGTAGTTGTGGCTCGCGGGCTCTAGAGTGCAGGCTCAGTAGTTGTGGCACACGGGCTTAGTTGCTCCGTGCATGTGGGATCCTCCCGGACCAGGGCTCGAACCCGTGTCCCCTGCATTGGCAGGCAGATTCTTAACCACTGCGCCACCAGGGAAGCCCAAGATTCAGTATATTTTACACTTACAGCATATCTCAATTCAGTCACACTTCAAGTGCTCAATTGCCACATGTGGTTAGTGACTACAATATCTGACAGTGTAACTCTAAACTTCTGCCCAGACTGAGTGTACTTGGTGAGGCACTATTATATATTTCCTCTAGGTCTCTGTACCCCGAGTCAAGGCCCTGAGAACAATTTTGAAGAACGGGAAGGCCTGTGAGGTTTCAGCCAAAGAGTAATCACTCCCTTCAGATGCTAGACCTAGACAACTAACCCAAAACTGATCTCAAACTTGCTGATAAGACAGCTTTTAGCAATCACAAATCCACAAGTGCATCACAGTCAGACACATTTGACCCCTGGTGTCTCCAGATTGTCCTCTGGCCAGCAGGACACCCGCTAAGAAAACCTGATAATTAACTAACGTAACAGCATCTTCAGAAGGCAGCCTGGAGGGGCCTTGGTGAAAAGTCATCTAGTCCTGCCATTCTGGTTCTGGTTGGGACCGGGAACCACTTGCCATGTGGGACTGAAAGGGGCTAAAAATATTTGGCGTAGCATCAGACACCTTGTGTTAGAGTCTAGCATCAACAAGAATCACATGGGAGAAAAATATTGAGAAAATTCTATCCGTTAATTAAACATTTCCACAAACTAGGAAAAGACCACCTTTTGAGTTTTGCTTAGAGAAAGGAAACACGGGGTATTCCATGAAAGCAGAATTTGAAATCCATAGGTAAGAGTTCAGTCACCTCATACTGAGACCAGAAAAGGGAAGTGTTTGGACCAAGGTCATTCAAAAAATCCGTAGAAGTTATGATGAGCCCCTGCATCCTTTCCACTACAACCCCACTGTCTCTACTAACTGAAAAATATTTTAATTGGAGACACTATGCCATCTCCAAGGTTATCCTAAATTACCCTTCAGGATGACCCGCTCTGGGAAGGATGGGTCAGTGCTCCCCGGCTTCTGACTTAGGGGACCAGCCACCTTGAATAGGATTGTAGCGCCGCGATCCCCCACCTTCTGGAATCGTGGACGGAGGAGGCTACTAGGGCGGTTCTCTCGCCAACTCCACACCTTCCGGAGGCAGGCCTGGCCCAGCCCAGCCCCTCCGCTGTTTCCCAGTTCCTGGCGGCAGGCTGGGCTTAGGCGGTCAGACCCCCAGTGGGAGGCAAGCGGGGAGCCCCAAACGGAGGCCACACCCAAGAAGGCAGCTCACAGACTGTTAGCAACTTCGCGAGGAGTGGGGTCCGGGATGCGAGTGGGCCGCAGGTCAGTACCCAAAGTGCCAGAGAGGACCTCTCGACCCTCTGACTGGGGGTGGGCATCCCGGGAAGCGATGGCTCGGCCAGTCCCATACCTGTCCCCACGCCTCACACCCGCCCCGCCGGCGCCGGCCGGGACGGGCCGCCTCTCAGCAATTCCTGGGGCTTATTAGGCTCACTCTGGGTCCGGCAACGAACTGCTCCGGCCTCGCAGGGGTCGCTCTGGCCCCGCCCCCCCGCTGACAGCCCGGGCTTGCTGGGGGGTGGGGGTGGGGGTCCTCCCTGGGCTGGAGGACCTGCTAGTGCACTGGCGGCCCACAGCCCCGCAGCCTCGGTGCCGGGGAAAGATGGCCTATCACCTCAAAGCTCCGCCGGACCCACGCTGCGCCCCCGAGAGGCCGCCTTTGCTCCTGGGGCACCGCGCAGCCTCCCGGCCTTCGCACCGGGAACCGTTTCCGGGGCGAATGCTTTTCGTAGCTGACCCGGCGCGGCCCGTGACGCGAGGGCCCAGACGGAAGTGCGGGCGGAAGAGCCGGAGCCCGAGCCGGAGCCCGACCGAGAGCAGGTCTCGGGGGCTCCGGCTGTGGGGACTGCTGGGGCTGGCAGCGATGGCGACCCTGTGGGCCGGCCTCCTTCGTCTCGGCTCCATGCTCAGCCTGTCCTGCCTGGCGCTCTCGGTGCTGCTGCTAGTGCAGCTGTCGGACGCCGCCAAGGTGAGTCCCGCCCCGCGCTCGCCCCAGACCGGAGCTCTTCCCCTGCCTCCGGCCTTGTCCACCTGCGTCCCACCCAAGTCCTCTCCCATCCCTGACAGCCCGACCCCTAGCTTCACAGCCCTGACTACCACCCGGAACCCTCCCGACGGCCAGGGAGCAGTCCAGCCTTCCCTGCTCCAGCTGTCTGACGGTCCCCGCCCGCACCCCTCCCACCCGCGGAGCTGACACCCCGCCCCAGCCCCACCCGGCCCTGACGGCGCCCAGAGTCGGGACAGCATCTCCGCCTCCTTGAATTTCCCTTCCCAGCCCCGACAGCACCCCCGCTCCCGCAAACTTGACAGCCTTTCCAACTCTAAGAGCCTTTAACTTAATACACTTGAGCTCTGACAGTCCACCGCCGCCCTCCACCGGCTTCACAGACCACTGCCCCAATTCCCCAGGCCAAAATGATAGGAAGCCCGCATCTCACAGCTGTCTTCCCTCTTAGGAACTAACTCCTCTCAACTCACCCCTGAACTCATCCCTTCCCACTGTGGGAACTTACTTCTCCTGGCAGCCTTCCTTCTCAATACGACCTACAGGAGTCTCTCTCACTGGCCTCATATCCTCACCTGACTCCCTCCAGGACCTCCTG
Source organism: Tursiops truncatus (assembly GCF_011762595.2). Classification (NCBI taxonomy): domain Eukaryota; kingdom Metazoa; phylum Chordata; class Mammalia; order Artiodactyla; family Delphinidae; genus Tursiops; species Tursiops truncatus. The sequence continues at coordinate 62,258,674 of NC_047041.1, read as the reverse complement.
GCCCCTTTCTTGCCTTCTCTCTTCTTGATAATTTAGAGGGTAAGGGAGGATCCAAACTACAGGAGAGGTGAGGTTGTGGCCTTCTCCCCTGCTCCATTTCTTGGCCCTTCTGGTCCCCCTCATGCTGCTATCTAGTCCCCTTCGTGCCCATACCCTCCAGACCTGTCCTTGATGAGCTAGCTCATTACTAGGGAAAACAGATGGCCTGCACATTAATGTGATGGGAAAACAGAATGACATTTTTCTTTTTTAAGTTGGAGCTTTACTCTATAATACCTTTAAATATAGGGGCTGGGAAAGATGGGTGACAAGTATACAGATCGGGGGGTTTTGGTCAGGGGTTCTTTTTTTATTGAAGTATGTAGTTAATTTACAGTGCTATGTTAGTTTCAAGTGTACAGCAAAGTAATTCAGATTCTTTTCCATTATAGGTTATTACAAGATATTGAGTTTAGTTCCCTGTGCTATACAATAGATCCTTGTTGTTTAGGTCAAGGGTTCTTTTTGAAATCTTCCCTATGTCCCTCCAGAAACAGGGGCAGCGGCAAGTCTCCTGACTTTCAAAACACTGCTGGCACCCTCTGCATATCTTCTGTCATCACTCTAAGTGGTATATTGTAACCATGTACTTGTCAGTCTCCTTTACTTGGGCATGTCCTAATTCTGGGCAGGAACCATGTCTCACACTTATCTGAATCCACCTCATTGTACACAAGTTCTGGCACAGGACAGATGCTCACTAAGTAGTTGCTCAATGAGTAAATGAATTAGCAACTCTGCCAGATATACCACCATATATAGGAGTTTTGGACCTGGTCCTCTGGAGACTAATGAGCTGCTGCCTTCTCAGATTAGATTCCCCTTTGTTGGGGAAGCATCTCCTACTCCCTCTATTCATAAATTTAGTCACCCCTTCCTCCACTTCTTGAAACTTGCTTTATCAGTAGTTGTCCTCTCTGTCTCCCAGGGATTAGAAGCAAAGTTTCCTGGGAAGGGTAGACCAAACTGATCTCAGCTACACTCACACTACTTCCCTTATGTATTGGGTTGGCCAAAAAGTTCGTTCGGTTAGTGGACATGTTCAATAAAGTTCTCTGTGAAAATGAAGAAGATGTGTTTTATTTTTACTTTAAACCGAACGAACTTTTTGGCCAACCCAGTACTTCCTTTCTAATTGTAGCTAAGTGCCTCCAAAACTTCATCCGTTCTATAGGACTCTGGCCCAACCCATTTTATCCATAGCAATACCTTTCTACCAAAGGGTGGAAGGATGGTGAGTAGAAGAATTGTGATTTGTTTTGTGAGTAATTTTTAGTTTGATATTTCCCCATCCTTCTGTAATCAGCATTCTTATCTGCAGGCGCAGCTGTCTGTCTACCTCGTCTTTCTACTAGCAGGTAGATGGTGATAACATTAGCACAGTTTGATTGTCATGTGACACAAAAATGTGATTAACAAGTCACAGATACTAGATGTTATTTCAAAATAATTTTATGTAGTATATAATCATTCATTAGCATTACCAATGGCTTTTAAAAACTTGTATATCCCACAGTTATTTAAAATTTTAAATGAATGGTTTTAGAATACTTGGCGGGGATGCTTAGCACAATGTGTAAGTTGCAGTTTTTAAAAATATTGATGATAAACTGTCAACAAGTTTCTATTTTGGTTATAGAATTCTGAGGATGTCCGATGTAAATGTATCTGTCCTCCCTATAAAGATAATTCTGGGCGTATTTATAATAAGAACATATCCCAAAAAGACTGGTAAGTATTCTGGATTACTGAATTACCTGTCAAATTTCTTTCTTTGGTTGCCACTGTTAGCCCTGGATATTCATCCAATGTATTGTTTTCTCTTTAAGCAAAAGTGTTGAATTCCATTTCTATTTGAAAAAGTGAGAGTAAGGCCCTGAGTGCATGATGTAGGCCTAAAAGAATGTAGCCAAAATCCCCAGGCAGGGAGGCTTTTACATTGGGATGGGGCTGAGTTTGTGGCACCCAAACTACCCATAGCTACCCTTCTGTGTCCCCTTAAATTTTGGTCCTCCCTCTTGCTTCTCAGTGGAAGGTAAGCAAGCCTCATTTATCTGGGTCAGAGCTTTTACAATTTGTAGGTTTTGATGATATCTTGTCAGATATAGGAGACTATGTTTAAAAGTGTCAGCAGGCTCAGGAAGGAATGGGAATGAGCCATGAATATCAGAGTTTACCAATTGGTGTGCTATTAATAGGTTATAGGTGTGCCAAGTCATTGATCCCTTCAGCCCTTGGCATATAATCAAGTAGGCCTGTGATGACTGGGATCCTGACTAGCTAGCCACCAGCAGCCTTCTCTGTTTATCCCAGTGGACCTTACAAATAATAGCTTTTTCTACATGTGCCGTAAAATGATTGGGAAGCAGTTATTTTGTAGCAGGATAGGTGGGCTCCTTACTCTGGACTGGGACGTTTTATGGTTTGTAATGGAAGGTTGCCAGGATAGGCCTAGAAGAAAAATAGCTCCAAATGTACTGTACTTTCACATGTGCCCGATTTCACAGCTAAATAGCCCCGAAAGTTTGAAAGCAGAATTAAATTCATTCTGTTACAATATTCCAGGCTGACTTTGAGTAAAAAAAGGCAGGCTTTGAGCATGTTTAGCTTTTCTGATGTCATTGTCTGTTCTTCCCATGATGTGCATTTAGGTTCAATCCGACATTTGGTGAGTATATTCTTGAGAACTTCTTGTGAGCTTTTGTGTTCTACTTTAAATTGTCTCATACTACAGTGATTTAGCTATTCTTCTAGGTTTTATATCAGCAAGTTACTTTATATGAAAAGAAAACTCAAATAAGTTATTCCTATAAATTTTCCAAATATATTGAGCACTTACAATCAGTTTATTGTCAGTAATAGAATATGATGCCTGTTACTTGAGTGGCAAATGAACTCACTATTCAAGTGTTTAGCACTAACCTTTTCACTGACTTTTTGTTTTTCCAGGTTCACAGAGAACCGTATATCATTTATCCCTGGTTATTGGTGAAAATAGGGAGCTTTGAAAGTAAACAGTTGAAAACTAGGCTTGCTTTGGAATTTTTCTTCCCTCTCTCCCTTGCTTCCTTCCTGCAGCTTAGCCTTTTACTAGGGATAGGTTCACAGATGTCACTGAAAGTTTTTTAACTGGCTTTAGAAGGGTAGGCAAGTTATGACTAATCAAGATGTTATGGCTTTGCGAGGCTTCCAATATCTTATCTGACCCTGTATATATTTTTACCTCCTGGCCTCTCCATTTTGTCCAGTTGTTAGCTTTAATTCTTCATTGACCTATACTGTCTAACTTAAGAAAAATTTTGAGTTCTCTGGTTTGTGTTTGAGGCGTGATTTGAAGCTGATAATGTCCTCCTTTTGGCACTAGGGGGAGGTGTCGCCTAGTTCCTGAAGTGGTTGTGTTCTGTATCTGGGTTCTGTGTTTACAATGAGTGGCCAGCCAGAACCAACCTTCCTGCTTCGTCTCCCATCCTGCACAGCACTCAAAATCTCCTTGTTATTAAACTGTATTTGTACTTCCAAAGAAATACTCAACACTTAAATTCCCCAAGTAATTCTTAAGTATTGTTACTAAGGCTTCTGAAGCTGAAATAGAAAACTAAGTAGGAGATAAGTCTCATTTTCCTGAGGTTCAGAGAGATACAGGGGGGCTGTCCTAGGAGGCAGGAGCCCGGGATTCTGGTCCTTTTACCTATTACTTTACTCTGACCTGTACAGGTGACCTCTCCGAGAGTGCTGGGCTGGATGACTTCTATGATTCTGAGCTAGATACCCCTGCAGTGGGATTTAGCTTCCTCTGCCTATTTTATGCCTGCATCCAGCTGGATACGTTCCTGGTCTTCTGTACATTTGGAACAAATATCACACACTTGTATGGTGTGAATTGTGGGACCTTACTCTTATTTGAAAGTCTGCCAGTTGAGACTTATTCTTTCATTACTACCTTTGTTAAAATTAAATTACCTGTTAAGGAAAACTGACTGAACTTTTATCATTTATGCCATTTTGGGTTTTCTTTCTTATGCCACAGCTCAGAGGGAACAGAACACAAAAAAAGTACGTTCTGATAGGGCAAAGGGAAAGAATCAGCCTGGAGCATTGGATGCCCTCAAGAAGGTGGGTGGAGTGAGACAGGATGCTGTGGTAGAGTTCGTGAGGCAGCTAGACATGCCTAAGGGAGAGAGCACAAGAGGGAGGGAAACTGCCCAGCAGCCAGCAGGAGGACAGCAAAGCTTTGCCTGCCTTTGCTGAAGGTGATCAGGGTAGTGGGCTCTTAATAGCTGGGGAGAGTAAGAATTTAATTATTTCCTAGAATTGACAGATTTCTGGGAAAAAGATTTTTTGGTTAGGCTTGCTTATCATAAGCTGTAAATAAGTGACCTGGAAAATGGGGAGAAGATAAACGTCCAACCACAAAAACATTCAGCCTGTTATTATTTTTAGGTACTGTTGCCAGGTAGTGTTTTCATTTTAAAATATTTTTGTTGTCCTAATCCTACTTCTCCATGCTTTTTAAATAGACTTTTGCTCATTAAGAAAAGTAATTGTTTCTTACTCTGGTGTTCAGCTTTTAGAGTTTCATAATTTACCAACTGTTATGTGTGATTAGCCATTCATATACCACACTGTGGCAGTTTAGATGATATTAGTTAATTCATAAAAGAGGTAATCTCATATTTGAATAATGCTTCAGGTCACTTTAAATCATTTAAGGCAGTTTTACTTGCTAAATGAACAAGTCTAAATATGACTTGATCTGCTAAGTAGTTTTCAGTCCCATTTGGGATTTTTCCCATTTTTAACTATAAATAGCACTTTTGAAAATAGCTGCTACATATGTGTCTTTATGGTTTCTTAGACTGTTAAAGCTTACCAAATTGCTAATGTTTAGAGAGGAAATGATTTCCCTTCCTTTACTGATTATTCGTTCCTTATATTCATTCTTTCATTGGGAAAGTTCAGTGATTATTCCGGATTTCAGGAAAGGTTTGATCAGTGCAAGTAGAAAATCCAGCTAGGTTTAGGCAGTATTTTATCTTTGTTTTTCCAGCGATTGCCTTCATGTTGTGGACCCCATGCCTGTGCGGGGGCCTGATGTAGAAGCATACTGTCTACGCTGTGAATGCAAATATGAGGAGAGAAGTTCTGTTACGATCAAGGTAAAAAAACAATAATCCATCTTTTCTGCTTCTGGAACAGTTTTTGTTGGTATCTAGACAAGAAAGAAAATTTTGGACATTTGAAATCTATTTAGTTACCTAAACTATTGCTCTTCCATCCTGTTCCCCAGCACCCTCTTACCCCCTCCTTTCTCATCCCCAGCCCGCACCCTAAAAGGAGCAATGGGCCTGCTCTCCGCCTGCCTCGTTGAGATGCCTTGTGCATTAATTAGGATACCTTAGATAGATGTGATATGTGAAATGGCACAAAAAAAGTCCTAAGTATAATTAGCATTTCCCAGAAAGACATTCCAGCTTCTCTGCGGGCCATGTACGCCAAAGATTAGTGAGAAAGCAGGATGATTAGACCTTCTTCTTCCTGCCCTCTCAACCCTTAGAAAAAATTATATATAGAGTGACTGCTCTATCCTAGAAAACATCACTTCTGGATTTTAAGATTTCCTTTCTTTATCTTTTATAGGAAATGGAATGTAGATCACTCATCACAATTTGGACCTCTAATGAGTTCAGTTACTTTATTATGGTGGCTAATAGTTCTTCTCCCCAATTTTTTTATATGGAGGTCCCCATTCCTGTTGCAAAAAAAAAAAAAAGCCTCAGGGGAATCTGGGGTGCTCAGCTATGCCAGTTACAAAGACTCCTGTTGTGATTGACCCTGTGGAGAGCTCCTGCTCCAGCAGGGTACTGTCCCATAGAGAAACCATCATTGTACTTTTCTATTTTTAAACAAAATTTTTATGTATAATTTCCATACCCCAAATGTCACTCATTATAAGTGTACAATTTTATAAATTTTAGCAAATTTAAAACCAATTTTTAAAATCCAGTTTTAGGGACTTCCCTTGTGGTCCAGTGGTTAAGACTCTGCACTTCCAATGCAGGGGGCACGGGTTCAATCCCTGGTTGGGGAACTAAGATCCCACATGCCCCGCAGCCAAAAAATAAAAATAAATAAATACTTTGGGTATTGGCCCTGATAACTTTCTAAAAAAAAATTATAAAATTAAAATCCAGTCTTGGAACATGCCCATCACCCCAAAAAGATCCCTCATAACCATTTATAGTTAATCCCATTCCTACCCCCAGCCCTAGACAATCACTATTCTGCTTTGTGTGTCTACAGATCTGGACATTTCATATAAATGGAATCATAAAATATGTGGTCTTCTGTGACTGGTTTCTTTCACACAGACCTCAAAAACATGTCTCTTCATGTTGTAGCATGTATCAGTACTTAATTCCTTCTTATTACTGAATAGCATTCTATTACATGAACATACCACATTTTGTTTATCCAGTCATCAGTTGATGGACATTTATTTCCAGATTTTTACTCTTATGAATAATGCTGTCATCAATATCTGCATACATGTCTTTGTGTGGATGTATGTTTTCCTTTCTCTCTGGTAGATTCCTAAGAGAGGTAAGTTGTTTTTTTTTTTTGCGGAACGCGGGCCTCTCACTGTTGTGGCCTCTCCCGTTGCGGAGCACAGGCTCCGGACGTGCAGGCTCAGCGGCCGTGGCTCACGGGCCCAGCCACTCCGCGGCATGTGGGATCTTCCCAGACCGGGGCACGAACCCGTGTCCCCTGAATCAGCAGGTGGACTCTCAACCACTGCGCCACCAGGGAAGCCCTATATTTAATTTTTTAAGAGACTGCCAGGTTGTATTCTAAAGTAGTTGTACCATTTTACATTCTCACCAGTAACATATGAGGGTTAAGTTTCTGTACATCCTCGCTAACATTTGGTATTGACTGTCTTTAACTGTAGCCATTCTAGTGGGAGGTGTCACACTGTACTGCTTGACACCACACGAATTAAGATCTCAAGAAAATCATGTGCCTAAAATGTATTTTTGTATATCTAAATTGATCTAAAGCAGTATGCTCTTGAAATTCATCTGAATTACATTTTCTGTTAGGGATCCTAACAGAAAGTGGTCTTGACTGCAGTGCTGTTGAATCTAGGACACTGTATTCAGGTGAAAAAAGAGAACTGCTGTGCTAGCAGTGGTGCAAATGATTAGCAGTAGGTGAAGATGGAATTTGAAGACTCGTGAAAAGATCCCAAAGGCAAAATGCTTTCTTTCCTTTTTTTCTATAAATAATACTTTGGTGAAGAGTTGAGTTTATTTCTTATGTTGGAATCTGGTTTGTATAGAAATCCTATATGCTTAACAGATCAGTCTTCACTATGGCTTCAGCATTATTATACAAAATTCAGATTTCTTGGCTTGAACAGAGATACAACTTATTTTCAATTTCCTTTAGGTTACCATTATAATTTATCTCTCCATTTTGGGCCTTCTGCTTCTGTACATGGTATATCTTACTCTGGTTGAGCCCATACTGAAGAGACGCCTATTTGGACATTCACAATTGATACAGAGCGATGATGATGTTGGGGTAAGTTCTTAGCATGCCCTAGGTGTTCAAGGCCAGTCTCTGTCATCATCTGATATAAAGTGCATGTAAAGAGTAGTTACATAATAGATGTCCCTATCTGGAGCAGATCCTGCACCAGAGAACCTAAAGACAATTCTAATATTAGTGTATGTCTCTTTATGAGGAAATTGCTCTGTAAAGCCATAAATGTGGTGGTTTGACCGATGATCCTTGGTGAGTGTGCTGTACAAGGCTTTGCCTTTCACTACCAAGGGCACAATTTTCATTGCCTTTTCCTGTTTACATTGAGAAAAGCATCGGAGATAGTCTTCTTCCTAGGCTCCTGCCTGAACACCTTTCCTGTCAACATCACCAAATATTTTAAAAGGCAAAGAGGCTTTAGTGAAGGGAAGCATGAAAACCATAATGTTCTTTACTTAATGAAGTACAGCTTGATAACCTGCTGATGTTTTATATTTCCTATTTTCCTCCTTCTTTAAAAAAATCTGTGATCTTTAACTCTAGAGAAAAATAAAACCATCACTCCTGATTCTCTTCCTATCTTTAAAACACATTCATATTTGTATATATAATAATATTACTTCACTCAAAACCTTTGAGAAATTGACATAGTCCGCAAATTTGTTATTCAGTATGGCTTAGAGAATTATATTGTTTGTTTTGTCATTATCCTGTTTGGGTTTGTTTCCAAATTTTCCACTATTTCATTATTACATATATAATATTCTTTAGAAATTACTTTTTATTTTGGATTACTTTATTGAACTATGTTTCTTAAAGTGAATAAAATTTAGTAGAGTGTCAAGAATCAATTCCAAAAGCCAAAGCCAGGATAAAGCCTCGCCAATCACAGTCAAAAGTCCTTTTACTCTGGAATGGCTTGTGGACCCATTGGTAAAAGATGAGAAAGGGGATCCCGAATGAATGGCTTAAGTTATAATTACAGAGCCTGCTTGTCTCATGAATATCGATATTGAATACTCAACTTAATTTGAGCAAGATTTCATTTTTGTTTTGTGAAGAACTTTCATAGAAATACCTCTCTTTGCCTCTTTCCCTTTGCTTCCTTTAGTAATTCAACCAACACATAACAAGTAACTTTTCCATATCAGGAAGAATTAGAGTCTCAAATACTGTTCCCATGTTAATTTTCATTCACATACAACATTTCCCATTGATATTTTGGGTCAGATGATTGTTTGTTGTAGGGAGCTGTCCTGTTCACTGCATGATATCTAATAGCATCCCTGACCTCTGCCCACTGGAAGCCTCATCCCAATCATGACAATCAAAAATGCCCACAGACATTGCCAAATGTTCCTGGGGGTCAAAATCACCCCCAGTGAGAACTACTAACATATGAAGACGTTATGTATCAAAGGCCACCTAAACCGTTTCATTATAGGCACAGAGACAGAAACTGTGACTTAAACTACATCCCTTATAGCATTAAATATCTGGTTCCTGATTTTAGGGATAGACAATATTAATGTAATACACAGAGCATAAAAGAAATGGATGTACAAATGTATAGATAAAAACATGTAGGAAAGGCATTTGATGGGACCATGTGCTTAGTAACCATTTTGTTCACCAGAGATTGATTCTGTGAGCATGTCGATCATGTGAGAACATTGTCTTGAGAGGCCTGGCTGACTTTTGCATATCAGTTAAATTGATTCTGGGCAGAGAGAGGTTTTCTAAACACAGGTACGAATTTATGGTAACAACTCCGTTCAAAAAGAAGTTCAATTTAAATTCCTACAATTGTTGCTAATCCAAGATGATAGTTCTTCACTCTTTATGTGCCTTTATACATGCTTTTGTTAAATTCTCAGTTAAATTCTGTTTTAATTTTTTCCATTTTTGTTGGGTGTAAAGTACTTTGAATCAAGTGAGAGTTAGCACAAATAGTTAAGAAGCTCACTGCAAGTAGTCACAATAGTTACTGTGTTATATATCCACGACACATCATTGCTATTATCAAAGCATTACATTAAAACATGTTTTGTACTTATTGTAATTTTATCAGGTATAAAAAGTGCAAACATATATAAAGAGTAAATCTCTATTTGCATTCTCCTGGCATCCATGACTATGAGCAGCTAGTTCAGTCTTGTTCTGATGGATGGAGAATAGGCCAGAAGGATTAACTGTGTGTTTAGTCCTTTAAATTTGTTCCTTAAGAAGATGTTTCTCTCCCTACCTTGAAGAGTAGATAACAGGACTATGAAATTGAGAAGCACTCTGCTGGTAAAGTACATCCTTCTTCCCAGTCTTGTTTATGTCAAAACAAACCAATGGTAATAATGTTTTATATACAAGTTCACTGAAGCACCATATTCGGATAGTGTCATTTTAATCTACCTGAACAAAATCAGTGTGGTAAGATATGACACCAAGTCACGTTTAGGGAAGCTAAGACTTGTGCTTGTGCTCATTTGTTAGATGACCTTGGATCGGTTTATTTCCTCATGGGAAATAAAGTAATCTAACAACATTAGCTGCCTTCCTCTTTCCTAATGTTCTTTCTTACATCTTTGAAACATTTGAACTTTGTGGAATTGTTTTTATTATTTTCATTTGTAAGGTTAAAAAAAGAATGGGGTTTGTACAAGATATTACCTAAATTAAGTGAAAAGTTGAAGCAATTTTGGTAAAGAAGGCAGGGATAGATTCTTTACAGAAAACTCTTTGATGTCTTTGAAATGTTGACATTATATAAATATCTTGCTCTAAAAAGAAGACCAGGTGTTAAAACACTGTTTAGTTATAGTTTTATATATATAGTTATGCAGTTATGTATAGCTTTCCATAGACACGCTGACTGCTGCCCTGGGTATATAATAGAGCTTTTGCAAACATGCAAAACAATATTGTTTCTTTCTGAGAGGCGAAGTTTAAGAGGTCTGACTTGTGACTTTTATCCTATGTTGGAACATTTAGGAGCTTTGCTAACCCAGGTTCAGGAAAAAGAGATCAAGGAAAAGGCAAACAAAAGCAATAAATTAGTACTGAATGCCTTTTGTCATTTAGGCAGCTGTGTTTATATCTCATGCATAGATAGATAAGCATGGTGGTTTCCTGTGTAATGACTACAAACATCAGTGGCTTTGGTTTACTTTGACCAGGACAGGTTCGTTTTCTACAGATACCTGGGTGACCCTTCAATGGCCTCTTTCCTAATGCGGCAGCTAACATGGAAGCTACTGTGTGCTTAGCAATGAAAGATTCAAGTCTTTACCAAATAGAAATGCTGAAGTAATAATTCCTTACTGTCCTTAGCACTAGAGGGTAATTGTAGCACTTGAGCTATGTCTCTGTTCATTACAGATTGGGGAAGGGGGGAAATGTAGGTGTTGAGGGCATAAGAAGAGATGGAAACCAACCAAGATAGGATCCAGTCAACTCATCTCCCAGGATGAATGTGGCCCCAAGCTGGCAAGTAAAAATTCTAATATAATGGGAGTCAGGAAATTAAAAGATAGGAGTTTCCTCAGCCACAGATTAGCTATATAGTATTGAATAAAACAAGGAAAAGCCCCACTTTCTGTATCTGTAACATATAGATATTAACATGCAAAATAGATTTTCTTTCCACCACTCATCAAGACGGGCTTCTCTTTAACGTAAATGACCACTGTCTTTGTCTTGATCCCAACTTCTTAAGGGAATGTCTTTGGAAATGGTGACTCATGGGAACTTTGCACAAATACCTCCTCATCGCTTATTTTACTTGAACCAACTATTTCTGTAGTTGAGTTCATCCTGCTTCTGGTAGTTGAGTGCCTAAGAGTGCTTGGCCAAATTAGATGGTCTGTTTGAAAAGGCCAGCTGCTCCTATCTCCGTGGCTGGATAACTGTGTGTGTGTGTTTTACATGGACCATACTGTCTGATGTTCTCCATTCCTGGACTTTCAGGATCACCAGCCTTTTGCAAATGCCCACGATGTGCTGGCCCGCTCCCGCAGTCGAGCCAATGTGCTGAATAAAGTAGAGTATGCCCAGCAGCGTTGGAAGCTTCAAGTTCAAGAGCAGCGAAAATCCGTCTTTGACCGTCATGTTGTCCTCAGCTAATTGGGAATCGAATTCAAGGTGACTAGAAAGAAATAAGGCAGACAATGGGAAAAAATTGACTGAGTTTTCCTGGGTTTTGTGTTAATGCCCTGTTGATTTCACTAACTCTTGCTGGAAAATTCGAAACTGGAAACAAAAACATGCTTGGTATTTTCTTTTCTTGTTAATGTATTAGTGGAGGCATTTTTTAAAGCACATGCCTCAAACAACGTTAGCCTTTTCCTATTTGTGACTTTTACTAATAAAAATATGTCTGCCTGTAAATTATCTTGAAGTCCTTTACCTGGAAAAAGCACTCTCTTTTTTACCACACAGTTTTAATTTGGTTTTCAAGATAATTTTCAGGGGTGGTTTTTGTGTGGTGTTTTTTGTTTTTGTTTTTGTTTTTGGCAGAGTAGGGGAGGGATACGTGGGAAGTGCTTAACATAACTTTTCTCAAGTCACTTTACTAAACAATCGTTGTAAATAGACTTTGCCTTTTATTTTCAAGTTTCATTTATATTTTGAAGTCTGCCAGCCTCATCAAAGCCCTGACTTACCTATTTGAATTTTGCACTGACTATATTATCTGGACATCTGGTTGGCCTGTGGCTGCACTTCATGGTAAATTGGATCTGAAATGCCTGGTGGCTCTTCATAAGATGCAGATTTTCTTCATGTACTGTGATGTCTGATGCAATGCATCCTAGAACAAAGTGGCCATTCACTAGTTTACTCTAATGAATAAACATAGTCTTGGTGTGTGGTCTTTCTCATCTTCTTCTAGTATCTTTAAGGATGAATCCTAAGGACTTGGACACTTGCAATAAAGAAATTTTCTTTTAAACCCAAGCCTCCCTGGATTGATGACGTACACATATTTGTCAGCATCTCCAGTCAGGTTGAGAGGCAGCTGTTTGAGCTGTAGTGTGTACAGCTTTGAACTAGCACTGGAGTTCCAGTTGCCTCCCTCTGAAAGGTATAGCAGTTATTGGATAACTGGCTTTTTTCTTCCTATGTCCTCTTTGAAATGTAACAATAAAAATAATTTTTGAAAAACTTTTTTTCATATTCTTTTCTATTATGGTTTATCACAGGATATTGAATATAGTCCCTTGTGCTATACAGTAGGACTTTGTTGTTTATCCATTCTATATTATAATAGTTTGCATCTGCTAATCCCAAACTCCCAATCCATCCCTCCCTCACTCCCCTCCCCCTTGGCAACAACAAATTTGTTCTCTATGTCTGTGTGTCTGTTTGTTTCATAGATAAGTTCCTTTGTGTCATATTTTAGATTCCACATGTAAGTGATATCATATGGTATTCAGACAATGGAATATTATTCAGTGCTAAAAAGAAATGAGCTATCAAGCCACAAAAATATGTGGAGGAACCTTAAATAAATATTACTAAGTGAAAGAAGCCAATCTGAAAAGGCTATTTACTATACGATTCCAACTATATGACATCCTGAAAAAGGCAAAACTATGGAGTAAAAAAAAAATCAGTATATAATATGTCATTATACATTTGTCAAATTCCATAGAATTGCACAACACCAAGAGTGAACCGTAATGTAAACCATGGGCTTTGAGTGATAATGATGTGTCAGTATTGGTTTATCACTTGTAACAAATATATCATTCTGGGGCTGGCTTATTGGTAGTAGAGGAGAATGTGCATATATGTAAGAGTAGGAGGTAAATGGGAACTATGTACTTTCTGCCCAGTTTGCTGTGCATCTGCAACTGCTCTGAAAAATAGTTTATTTAGAAGGAAAAAAATTTTAATAGATATATAATAAAATGGAGGTTCATACTGAGCTTCCTGGTTATGGCCTTAATCTCTGTTTTAAAAATATTGGCGAATATTTGCACATTATGAGATTATTACTTAAAGATATTTTCCATAAATAATTTTGATATAAGATTATATAACTCAGATAAATGGGGGGGCATTCTTTTTATAAAAGAATTTGTTACAAGAGTCCAATTTTGCAAGCAAAGCTTTCTATTTAGTTTTGTTGTATGTTGTCATATCTACATATTAGGTAGAGAAAACAGATAAACCAGACTGAGCAGTTCTGTTTAACTGTAAGCTATTTTGCATGTTGTTACTAAATGATCACCTATAAATCAGTTTAAGTCTGACTCAGCCCAAAGTACAGCCTCTCGGCAACAAAATTCAGGTAAGAGACTCTTCTCCAGAGTGGCCCATGGGGGAGAATAAAAACATGGTTTTTAAGAAAATCCCTAGGCACGGTTGATAAATGATGAATTTTTTCAGCTATCTGATTATTCCATTATCTTAAACTATCAAATATGCTTATATGTTGAAAGAGTCAGTTTTGCTGATGATTCAGTCATCTGGAGGAGCGGAAAGTGTTTTTGGGTTTGGAAGTCAGGAGATTTAGGTTCTGACCTCTGCTCTGCTACTAGCTCTGCAACAATTATGAGAGATTGGATAAGAGGATTTCTAAGGTTTCTCTAGGCCTAACGTTCAGTAATTCAATTATATGTGCAGTTGTAGCTTTTTGTTTTTTCCATGCTAGATATTTGTAATGTCTCAGAAAGTTGAAGCTTTTATGCTCAGCAGAGCATCCAGAATCTCTTAGGATTTTATCATTAAGACCTCATCATTTATTTCCCAGAAGAGTTCTAAGACAGACACCTGAGATTTTCCCTAAAAGGCAGGTGCATTTGTTAGCTATGCGTGTATCTGGCTTTGGAGCCACAGCACTTAACAGCCTGTGTGGCTCTCTTTTAAAACCTTTACTCAGTGTCTACAAACATGTCCAGCTGCCACTAGACTTCCTATCTTGATCCTCTTCGCTACTGCCTTTTTCATTCTATCACTGTTGTTAAATTTTCTTCTTTGAAAAAAGGATCATTTAAATGCTGCTACATTGATTGGTGAACTTTTTGGAAATGCTCAATAGAAAAGGCTTTCTCATCAGTGTGTCTCCAAAGACACCAGGCTCTTTTTCCAAGAATTATGCAACGTCTTGTTAAAACCTAGAAACTATTAATTACCTGTTGTGTATACAAATTACTCAGATTTCATCTGGGTCAAGGCTTAAGATATTGTTAAAATTATCAGTCAGGATGAACTATACCGAAAGAATTCTGTGTGTAATTAGCTTTGATGACATCTGCTTTACTTTTTGGAACCCTGTTGTATCAGTTCTGGCTCGTTAGCTATAGGCAGAAATAAGGTGCTGATGTTCTCAGAAATGTAGTAATAGGGGCTCCATACCCATTGTGCCATCATCTCCCAACTTCTGCTATACACATCCTTTATCTCTTACCCTCTAGAATTCTTGGCTCGAGAATTTCCCAACTCTTTTTCTCAGCAACTTTTTCTTTTTGACAGAATCTTGGCTAGTTTGTAATCCAGAGATTTTCATTTTATGTTAGTTATTTTAGGCCATTGGATCAGTAATTTGGAATCTTTCATTTCCTCTGTTTTGATTTTTAATTGGACCTATGGCACTTATCTCATTCCCTCACCACCACACTTCTATTAGGAAGAGCTTTTCCTGGCATTTATTCCTTTTTCAGCCTTTTTCACCATGACATTATAACCCTCCCCACCACTCACATTTCCCACCCCTCATCCGCTATCCCCCATCCCCTACCGCTCTTTCTGGTTCCAGAGTCATTTGTCTTTTCTGTAACCATACTTGATAGGTTAGGTTTTTTCACAAGAATTGTAATACACTTTATTGCACTTGACTTCTGGTGCTTAGAGACTGCTCCTGTCATTACATAGTGCAGCCTGCAGAGTTTTGTTTTTCTCAGGTAGAGAAACAAGTGCCAGTGTTTACCTAATCTTGCCCTTAAACATTAGGGCTGGGTTTTTTGTGGAAAAAGAAAGCCACCTTTCCTTCTTTTCTGAAAGCCCAAAATTAGATTTCATGTGGCTTTTCCTTTTCCATTTTGGGTATGTTCTTCATCTCAACAGATGTGCTTTGGATAGATCAATGTTTGATTTTCCAGTGTTAGGGAAAATATAGGCCAGGTTTTCTATAAGGTGCAGGTGAGAAAGGGATGCTGCACAAGTATTCATCTGTTAAGAAACGAAACAGGAAAAGAACTAATACCTAGTGCATTATGTATTTTTTTTTTCATTTAATCCTCACAGCCACCCTGCAGAATAGTTGATATCTCAGTTGGACATAGGAATAAGCCAGAGCTCAGAAAGGTTAAGAAATTTGCCTAAGGACACACAGCTAAGAAGAGGCAAAGCCAAGATTGAAACTTGAGAATGTTAATGACTGAAAGAAAAACGCTCTTTTCCTACAGCACTTCCTTGACTTCCAGTTAACTAGTTACACTGTAATGTTCCTGTGAAATCCGTTGTGACATTATTACAGTCAAAGGCAAAAAGTAATGGTAGTGTAATAAATAAGCTGGATGCAGGCCTATTCAGAAGAAGGGAATGTGTTGATATGAGACATCTTAGAGTATTATACTTTAAGTTCCATGGAAAAAAAACCCTAAATACAGATGCACTTAATATATTTAAAGTTCTAAGTAAAAATATGTTAATTGACCATGTTTTAAATGTGTTAGGGGAGTTTCTCATTAAGGGAATCTTACAGTGAATTTTTAAGAGCAAATGATTCCTTTTTTATTTTTATTTTCAGTTTTGCCCCCGGCATATCAGGTATCGTTTAAGAAGGCTATGCCTGTGAGGTTGCATGATCACTAACTAGTTTGTAATTTCTCCAACACGTATTTGAATATCGTGGTGTTTCAGTGTTTCCCAAACATCAGTATTTGCATACACCTTCACAATCTTCATTATATTAGTGTTCCACCTGTACTGCTATTTACTTACTATTTTTCTGTAAATCAATTTACATTTTTTACTCAAGTAGCTTTATTTTTAAAAGAGACTTTGTATCACTACTGTAAATGTGAAATCAGTATAATTCACAATAAATAGAAATTAATAGTAAAATATTATTAGATTCTACTAGATACTATTCCTGTTGAAGGCTTCCATCTGAGGAGGATTAGAAAGCATTCTAGTAGTATGGAAAACACACTCTCATCAGACTAAAGATATATCCTTGTAATCATAAGGACTGAAAGGAAATAACTTTCTCACAAGGCAAGTCAATGTTATTTCATGCTGTTTCTGTGTACCATCAAAAATCCTACCCAAAGAATGTTGTAACCCCATCAAGTTTTCAGAATGAGCTCAGAAACTATTCATCAAAGCAGAAAAGTCTCTAATCTCTGTCGATATCTGCTCTCTTTTGATCTGGCCAAATTAATAAACTTGGTTCTGTTTCCAGGCTAAAGAGGAAACGATGGACAATAGAAGCTACTCCAATCTACCAGACAAACTGCCTGTCTCCTCTGATTCCACCCACTTGCCACTGACCAGGTCCTTCTATCTGGACCCCATGATCATGTTCCACCTGTACCCTGAGGGCCCAGTGCCATCTCCTTACTCTGAAGACCCGCCATTGCTGCCTTTTTCCAGTGACTCTCTGATCATGGAAGATTATGGGGAACCCTGCGCCTTCTCCTTCCCAATGCCTTATCCAAATTACAGAAGGTGTGAAGACTCCTACAGGCCAGCCTTTATCCAGAAAAGGAATGAGCGGGAAAGGCAGCGTGTGAAATGTGTCAATGAAGGCTATGCCCAGCTCCGACATCATCTGCCAGAGGAGTACTTGGAGACACGACTCAGCAAAGTGGAAACCCTCAGAGCCGCAATCAAGTACATTAATTACCTGCAGTCCCTTCTGTACCTTGATGAGGCTGAGGCCAAGAATAACCCCAGGAAAAGATTCCTCCATAATGGCAGCCACCAGCCGCCACACTGACCCCATTTTCAGAATCATTTGATTTCCTGTTTCTAAATAGAAACAAATAATTTCACAAAATGTGGTCCCTTACATCATGTGATAGTTTTCCTAATGGAATCTCTGGGTGGGCAGATAATAGTTCAAATGCTAAGTTGTGTTGGATATTTCTTACCTGGGTTTCAGATGTACTAAACTATCTTATTGAGAAAACGCTTCTTAACCTTTGGTAATTTCTTTCAAGAACTTTAGGGAAGCAGGAGTCCCTAGAATTCTCTATATCTTTCACCTTGCCCTTCTCGCACACTTTGCCAGAGTCTCAGCTGTGAGAAACTCAACAAAAGTATTGTAAGACTAATGACTATTCAATTCCTGTACTGCACTTTGCAGACGCTTCATGCTAAGCAATCACAATGAACCTCCCTGGATTTGTCAAAGTTTGGTGGGTTTTATTATTTGGAGTTGGCAAGAAATCTATACCTCACTCATAATGTGATGCGGAAGTATCTTGGGGCTAAAGCAAAAGTAGTTAACAAAACCTTGTTGTCATTTGAAATTACTTCAGAGTCATCTTTTTCCTGCATGCAGCAGACATCCTCAGGTAGCTTAGTTTGCGCTTAAGAGTGCAGGCTCCACAGTCACACTGCCTCCGTTTGCATTCTGACTCTGCTGCATCCCCACTGTGTTTTCTCAGTTCTTCATCCACAGAATGAGAATTATAGGAAAAGCAGCTACCCCTTATGTTTATCATCAGTATTAACAGTGCTTGTGAAACATAATGAAAACATTATGTGAAAACATAATGTGAAACATTATGAAAACACATAATGTTTTCATAGCCATTATTTTTAAACTTTACTATCCTCTTTTTTTCCTTTTTTGCCCATGACATCAACATTCTTCAGGTTCTCCAGGCCAGAAAATGTGGGAAGGACAGTGATGTCCCCTATCTTGGAGTCTGCCTTCAAAATGTTTCTATTTCTGTTCCTATGATGAGCTTCAGCTCTTCCTTCTTCCTTAACTCCCACGTCCCCTCTGTCACCAAGCCCAGGCAGGACTTCCAACACGCTGTCACATTCATCTCCATTGTCACCTCTCTGTGAAGTCTTTCCACCACAGCTATTACTTGTTCCTTTATTTTGAACACATATTTCCTTGCCGTTCTTATCCTGCTATCTTTACTCCTGCTATCTTTGCACACCTATCTCTGTCTTCAGTAGAATGTAAGCTCCTTGAAGATAGGGGTCAGTCTTATTCATCCTATATTCCTAGCACCCAGCAAAGTTATTCAAGTCAGGTAGGCATCAGGAAATATTTGGTGGTGTTATTTTCCTATTCCCATCCTGTCACATTGTGTCTGGATAACTCCGAGGCCTCCTGGGCTCTGTTCTCAACTGGCTCTATCATCACTCTGATATTCTTTCTTAAAGTGTTTCATGTCATTTCATTGCTCAAGCCCCATGACAACTTCCTTTCGACTATGACATTGTTGACATTTATCTGCTTAGTTTTCAAAGCTCCCATCAATTTGGCCCCTTCCCAAATATCCACACTTGATTTTCCCATGACACCCCATTCCCTCCACCCCAAAAAGAAAATCACAGTCTTGCAAATGCATCCTTCTGTCTTAGCTCTTGCTTCCTACCAAGACGGAATGGAATATTCTCCTTCTTCCTTTCACCATTGAAATCCCACCTATCTTATTCAGGAAGCCGCCTCTCATAGCCAGAGACTAAATCCCTCAGCCTTTAGGGTAACAGTCGTTCTCCTGGCTGCAAAATTAAGCTCTGTGAGGGTAGACATCAGTTAGGATGCTTTTGGTGGCAACCGATACAAAAATCTGATAAAAATTTGTGTAACCAATAAAGGGAATTTATTGGTTTACATACCTTAACTTCTAGCGGTAGGGCCGCCTTCAGGCAGGGCTCAACACTGTTCCAAGAACCTGTTTTCTTTAGGTCTGTCCTCTCTGGGAATAGCTTCAGTGTCCCAGAAAGATTGTCAGAAGCTCCCAGAACCTCAAGCTTTCTTATTTATGTATAGGAGGAAAAAGAAAGTCTATAACCCAGGATTTCCAACAAAAGTTTTGAGATTCATTCTGATTCCAGAGGCACGGGAACATGCCCATGCCCTAGTGGCCAGGGGATGGAATGTGCTGATGGACACTTATGAATCGGGGGGTACAGTTAGCCTCTCCTAACCACACAGAGCCACAACAGAAACAGGAACTGGTGGAAGGCAGGGATGGATGGGGTAGAGACAACCACAAACGTCCCTACATACTTTTTTGGTCTTCTGCACTGAACACAGTGCTGGGCACACAGCCAGTGCACAATGACTGTCAGATGCCTCAAATACCAGCCTCCTCCTCTGGATGTTCAAATGAGAGCTGAATCTAGACTTCTGTTCCTTTGGTCCCCATTGTCCACTCCCACCACCCCAAGATCATTACACCTCTGCTCCTCAGCAGTCCTGTCTGTTACAGACAAACATGCCCACACTTTTGGTTATTTTTTTTTTTTAAACTAAAGACAAATTCTAGCTTAGAGTCCTTAGGCCACCCAGTGGTTCCCTCCACTCCAGCCTCCTGCCCGCACCGGGTGAAGGCAGGTCAATAGCCTTGAGTCTCTGGGGGACCAGCTCCCCCCATCACGAGACTCTCCTGGGATCCGTGAGGGCTGCACACCGTGACGGACTCTTCCGGCAGAGGGGAAGCCCGAGCTTTTGGGGAATTGAGGTCGCACTGGCCTTTCCCGCCAACACCCCTTCCCCAGAAAGGCGGAGAACTACCCCCTACCCTCTCGCCCCGCGCACGCGGCCTAAGGCCCCAGCCCCCCTCTGCACATGCTCAGTACACGCCCTCGGCCAGCTGGCTCGCATCCATGGCAACCTGCTAGGCAACCAGGAGTCAGTTGGTCTGAGGCCGTGAACTCCAACTGTTGGAAGGGGCTGAGGCTGAGGTGGAGTTTGAGGCTGTGATAAGTCCCTTTGGGGTCAGAGCTGTGGACTTGGGCAGGAGCAGAC
The DNA here is from genome assembly GCF_011762595.2 of Tursiops truncatus. Classification (NCBI taxonomy): domain Eukaryota; kingdom Metazoa; phylum Chordata; class Mammalia; order Artiodactyla; family Delphinidae; genus Tursiops; species Tursiops truncatus. The sequence goes on along the minus strand of NC_047041.1, from coordinate 62,238,147 downwards.
TCAACAGGGCCGTGGTGGGCTGGGCCAGCGGAGTGGTATCTCGGGCCCTGGGTGGCCCTGTCGCCTCTGAGCACGTCTACGGAGGCCACAGCCTTGGGCTCTCAGCTCGGTCTAGTCCCGCAGGTGACTGGGTTAGGAGGGAAGTCTGTGGCTTGGGTTAGGGGTCAGTTTGTCACCAGGACTACGATTTGCGAAGGGGCGTGTGGTCTTACCCCCGAAGCCCCTACAACTGGGGTGGAGATGGGGGAAAAAAACTAACGTATGTTGAGCTACTTAAATATGCCAGGTGCTTTCCATATCTCATCTCCTGGGCGGTAACTGAAGCACCGAGGTGAAGTGAGCACGCAGCCAGCAGGCTGTGAAGGATTTACTACAGCTAAATCCTTCTCTGAAATCCCAGCTCTTGCTCTTTCAACCCCTCCCCTATTTCCTGAGCTGAGCCTCCCCGGGCAGGTGATTCTGGGGATACCCTGCGCGTCGGTGGGACCGGGTGCGCCCGCAGAGAGGCCGCAAACCGCAGAGCTGAGCCCAGCCCCGGCCAGGCGCCCTCTCCTGGGCTGTGGGCTGCGACTCAGATAAACAGCAACTCAGATAATAGTGCCGCTTGTTCTCAGGTGTTTTCTCCCAAGGAAATGGACTCCTCCCCCGGGCCTGGGATGCCTTTGCCCAAATACTGCAGCGTGGCCACAACCCTGAAGGCCCCTGCCTGGGCCGGCACTGCTCCTCCCTGGGAACTCTCCTTCGCCTGCCCTCTCACCTCCCAAGCACCCTGGCTCACCCGGCAGAGGCCTCTCACCAGGTATCGATCTCGGCTTCCTTTTTCCTCTCTGTTCTTGGTTCTAGATGGTGGGAGAGATGGCCCAGGAGGGAAAGAGCTTGCTTCCTGGGAAGGCTGAAAGGGTTCTTTACCGTGTGGGCTCTGAGTTGCTTGGGGTTTAATATTCCCCTAGTCTAAACTGCACTCCCAGTGACATCAAGGGTTGACCTGGCTTTCATCCCACCTTTTAGCGGAGTGGCAGATGTCAGAGTTGGCATGTGTGAGGGAAGGCAGTCAGGCATCATCAGTTATAAACTTCTAGCTCATTTTACCATCAGCCCTGAGACTGGCCATGGGACTACATGAGCAATTAGGGTTTCTGCTACCAACCGCTAAGGTGAGGTCTCCAGGTCCCTCCTCAAGTTCCCTCAGTTATCCTGGCTTTTTGTGAATGGTATCTTTAGTTGGCTGTCTACAGTGTGAATACAAGAGGGGAAAGGAACCTCAGCCTGTAAGCACATACAGGTTGTGCAAGTCCCAGGGATTCATGTCCAAGCTATTCAAGTCAGTCTGCCCAGGTTAGAGACATGCCAGCTTGAACACTTTAGCCCCTTTCTTGATTCACTTGTGTGGACCATCTCATTCAAAGCCTGTATCCGGGCTTGCCCACAAAGTAAACAGGTTTTTTCGGAAACCCAACCCTGACTCAACAATTCCCTACAGCTTGGTCCTGTCCACAAAATTTCCCAGAACTAGCTTCTCCTTTTTTCTGTCTCACGGCCTCCTAGTCAGCTCCTCTGTGCTTCCTGTGCTCAAACACCTCCTCCTCTCTTATTACCCCACAGTGCTCAGCCTTCTTGCAATTTTGCTCCTTTGGCATCACCATCCACGCCTCCATGCCTCATCGTGGAATCCCACACACCGCCTCAAAATTTCCCTTCCTGGAAGTCTTTCCTGGCCTGCTGTCTAGTCTCAGACCAGCACTCATAACCAGAATACATAAAAGCTAATCCCACCCTGATTACCTTGAAACAATTCCCAATCCTCAAACGACGGTCCCCTTCACTCTCCTCTCCTTCTGCCCCTTCCAGTAGTTTACCTTATCTTACTGGAAGTCACAGATTGCCACTCTTTACATGGATTTCTGTTCCATATTGCCTTATCTGTCATGCACACACCATGGCGCTGCTCAGATCTAACTCTGAAACGTGTTTCTTGATGGTTTTAGGGCTTGGTTTTCTCTACTCCCTAATTCCGTTTGCTTTTTCCCAGATATGCATCTCATGACCCGTGTCTCCACATTGCTGACCCAGCATGGCAGGGGCCTGGCTGGCTGAGAAGAGGTGGAGATGCTGCGGACGCATGGGTCCTGGCAAGAAGGGAAGCAGATGGCTTTTATTACAGGGCTCAGATAAAGGCTGCTCCCGAGGCAAGTCCCTAAGTCCCAGCATCTCCCCATATGCTCCTCTGGATGGCCCTGTCATACCTGATATGCCTCAGCTGTGTGTGCCCAGCAGTTCAGTTTCTTGGATAAGCACAGATCTTCCATGGTCAGGATGCAGAAGTGAAAATGTAATGTCAGTGAGTGCATTAATTTGCTAGGGCTGGGTAACAAAGTGGCACAAGCTGAGTGGCTTAAACAACAGAAATTGTCTCTCGGTTCTGGGGACTGGAAGTCCAGGTGTTGTTAGGGTTGGTGATTCTGAGGGCTGTGAGGGAGGATCTGTTCCATGCGCCTTTCCTAACTTCTGGTGGTTTGCTGGCAATCTTCGGTGTTCCTTGGCTTGTAGAAGCATCCCCTGATCTTGGCCTTCATATTCACATGCTGTTCTCCCTGGGTGCATGTCCGTGTTCAAATTTCCCCTTTTTGTAAGGACACCAGTCATTGGATTAGGGGCCCACCCTACTCAGTTGTACTCAGTGTGACTTTGTCTTAAGTCGTTACATCTGCGATGACCCTATTCCCAAATAAGGTCACGTTCTGAGGTACTAGGGACTAGGACATCAACATATGAATTTGGTGGGGTAAATATTCAATCCATAACAGTGAAGAAAATATACGGTAAAAGCACTTTGTTCAGGAAAATTCAGTGTGTCAAATGATGGGCGCCAGCCTAAGGGAAAGAGGAGCAAGATGTGTGTTCCTCGTGTAAGCCTGTGTCCCTCCACACAGGAGCACGGTGCCTGCGTGCTGGGGCCAGGCCTGGGCTTTACTTTGGTGGTTACTTGCTTCTTTGGGATTTTTCTCTTCCCAAAAAGAGTCAGACTTTGTGAATGTGGATCCATAGAGGGAAAACAAGTGTGATTTCTAAAAATATATATAAATGATAGAATTTCTAATCAAAAGTCATTTTCAAGTAACTAATATGTAATTTCAAATGAAATATTAACAGGGTTTTGCTCAAATATAGATCCTGTCTAGTGGTTTGATAAAAGTCAATTTGTAAGCTTGTTCTTTTAATTAGCTTAGTATTTCTCCTGCCCTCTCTGCCAGGCTGCTCATTTGCTTCCTTTGCCCAGCCTCCCCTCATGGACGTAATGGCAGTGCAGAGGGCTGCTCCAACAGCCCCAGCCTGTCCTCGCCCGAGAGGGCCTGTGGATGATACCCCACCCCTGGCTGGCCGCGGACACAGGGACAACACTTCCTGGGAGTGCTGGGAGGACGGGGTGTGCTTGGGGAAAGATCCAGAGGACCCAGGTTACTCCTGTGAATTGCAGGCCAAATATAAAGATAGGAGAAAAACAAAACAAAACAAAACAGGAGGGCTTCCCTGGTGGCACAGTGGTTGAGAGTCCACCTGCTGATGCAGGGGACACGGGTTCATGCCCCAGTCCGGGAAGATCCCACATGCTGCGAAGCGGCTGGGCCTGTAAGCCATGGCCGCTGAGCCTGTGCTTCCAGAGCCTGTGCTCCACAACGGGAGAGGCCACAACAGTGGGAGGCCCGCGTACCACCAAAAAAACAAAACAGGAAAAGGAAGAGCACGGGACAGGAAAGACAAGAAGTGATAAACAAGAGTTGCCACGGCAAGAAGCAGAAGGAAGAGCGTCCGCCTCACAGCCGGCCTGTCTCTGCCATAGTGGGCTCCCGAGCAGCGCCTGGCCCTGCCCTTTCCCTAACTGGGCCTTGCCGCATGCGAGGGGGACCCTGGGTCTGGCCCTAGGCGTTGTAGGGAACCATGGTGCTCCCTGTAGTACTTCCTAATGCCAGGTCTTATTCTGAGTGTTTTCTTTCCCACAGCTGGAGAGGCAGGGGTTCCTGCTGGTGGAATTTGAGGCTCCCCTTGTCACATGCCCAGGGCTGCCAGCCCAGCGGCAGAGCGTGGTCTTGGAGGAAGATGTCATTCAGTTCTCGCCATCCGTGGAATACTCACTGCGCCTTGGGGACAAGGTGCTGGCACTCTGGGGACCAGACCAACAGTGCTATGGCCCCGGCACCATTCCTTTGGGCTTGGAGGCAAGAGACCCCCAGAGAGGTAAGGGAGCGCTCTGGCCTCCCAGTCCCCAGGAGCCAGGCTGGTGATCAGGCTGAGGAGAGAGCAAAGGGTGTCTCTCCAGCTTAGGGGTCTTAGAGGCTTAAAAAATCCTTACCCTTTCACTTGCAGCTTCGTCCTGAGGGTGGCCACAGAGAGACAAATCATATTTTTCAGATTATAAAATATTCTTTATCAGGGCAAAATAGCCCAAGGCTACTATGTCTATGTTGGTTACTTAACCTATGGTGTGGTGAGGTTATCCTGGGGTCACACCAGTACTCATGACTGGTCCCCCACCAAGTCGTCCAGGGACTGGGACAGTCCCCTTGTGCGAGGCCAGCCAGTCAGCATCGTTGTGTTCAGAGAAGCGACAGAAGGAGGTTTCTCCTTCCCTTCCCCCACCTGCGGATGCATCTTGGTTTTGACGTGAAAACCAAGACATGGCGGCACAGGAAGGGGTAGTAAACATGGGGCAGGTGAGGAATGTCCCTGGCAGGCTCTCCAGGGAGAGGTGCACACAGGCGGAAGCAGAGCAGAGGGGCTGTGATGAGGCTTTGCTTCTGGGGAGAGGAGAACCCTTATCCCATGATATGAAAGAGGCGGCTGTAACAAAATGGTGACCTTTTCTGTTATGTAGCATCCAAAGAAGAAGAAATTACTGTTCACTTCTGGAATGGCAGGACAGCTCCTGTGCCTCTTGGAGGGGTCAGGTGGGTGCCCCCAGCTGTCTGGAAGAAGGCTGTGGACAGGCTGCACAAGCCTTTCACCACGGAGCACCCCAGGCCCCTCCTCTGGGCCCCTTGCTGCTCTCTGGTGGGGCCGGTCGCTGGATGTGTCACCGGCAGGCTTCCTCTGACCGCTCCATTCCTGTGCCCTCCCTGCCACCCGCATGCTTGCTGCCAGCTGCTGGGCCAGGGCTGCCTCTGCTGCCGCCCCTTGGCTGGACCCACCTGGTGGCCTCTAACCAGAACTTCAGGGGTCACAGCCAGAGAGCATCCAGAGACGGAGCTGAAGCCCACGGCACAGCTTTTGCCCCTTGAGGGTCCTAAGGAGGAAGAAGTAGCAGTGCAGGCTCCCATGGCTGTTTCTTCCTCCTCTACCTCCTCTTCTTCTGAAGAGGAGGATCTGGAGAATGAGCTGAAGATGGGCCTTCCCCAGAGGCTGCTGGTGGACAGCACAGGCAACACGGCCCCCGTCCTTCTTGAGGAGTCTCCAAGGAGGCAGGGTGGCCTCTGCCAGCCGGAATGGAGGTACTGGAGGAGAAACGGGTCCGAGCCGCATCCCAGGAAGCCAGGTAGACCTTTTCCTAAGGCAGGGCTGAGGCCCCTGCTCCCTTCCCTCCCATGTGTCTCTCAGGAATCTGATGCACATGTCCGCTGTGCTGGGATTGGAAGTAACACTTCGTCATGTCAAAGGAGGGGCTGTGATAAGAGGGAAACGTGGGTTTTATTGATTAAATGGAAACCTAACAAGAAAGGATGGGCAGATCTTTGTGCTAAGGTTTGCATCCCTATTTGACAACTGTCTTTTCTTTGTTCACTAGTCTCTACCGGCAGGACTCTGCCACTGTCCATTTCTACCCTCCCCTCCCTCATTTTCCTTGGAGGCATTGATTTTTCTCTAGATGTACAGTCAGAATGCCTCCAGGTGTTGACTGGAGTCTTTCAGCACCCTGAGAAGCACAGAAACGGGTCTTTAAACACTGGCCATCAGACCCTACTCTCCAGATGGGCCCCTTAGGAAGTCAGAGCGGGAGGAACCAGGCACAGCCTTATGCGTCTCACTCTACCACTGAGAGGGGAGGCAGTGTCATTGTCATCGGCAACCTGCAGCCATCCCCAAACTTCTCTACCCAAGCAACATGCCCGTGTAGGTTTAGAGCAGTGTATCATTGATATGCCTCATGCCGTGCGGTCTAAATTCCCAGTGGGGCACAGAAAGAGCAGATGCCTAAGGCAGCTGGCAGAGCTTTGTGAAGGAGGTGACTTGGATAAGCCAGCCCTAGACTAGATTCTTGGGGCCCTGTGCTGACTAATTCAACCTCAGTGAACTAAATGAACATCCACTCTGGGGCAGGGATACTGAGGGCTAAAGAATACCACCGCTAAGGGCATAAGGATCTGTAGGCACTGCCCACACTGGGACTCATTGTGGGTCCCCATGGGAAGCCATTGCCCTATTTTCAGGACAGCTGCTCAACCAGAAGGACCTCTTAGCCCACGAGGATTTTAACCTTACACCAGGAGTAAGGCCTTTATTAGTCTTCAGTTCCAGGAGGCTGAGAAATTGTTGCTACACTGAGAAACCTTCTTGGGGGACTCCTCTGGACCCCTGGGCTTCGGAGTGGGCAGGGATGGATGTGTTGGCTGCTGTTGTATTTTAGATGAGTTTCCTCCCTTGGCTTTCGAGGTGTGTGATCTTTCCCCCACCTCTGAGAGGGAAATAAGTAGAGGGACGAGAAGCTATAGCTATGACTAGCTGGGCTCTTCCTCCCCTCCCTGAGAGGACACTTTGTATTGAAAATATAAAGGTAGGAGCAGGGATAGGTGTTCCTGGGCCTCCTTCCTTGCAGTGAAAGGCCTTGGTAGAAGCTGCTTGGAAGCAGCTGTTTCTACAGGGTATGCCCTCCAACAAGTGATAATATAAAGAAAATGGTGCCAAAGTCTAGAGTTTTCAAGCTAAATTCTCCATAGTTTCCACTGCCCTCCTGCTTCAGCACAGACTGGAGAAAGAAAAGCTGTATCTCGGGCTTCCCTGGTGGTGCAGTGGTTGAGAGTCCGCCTGCCGATGCAGGGGACGCGGGTTCGTGTCCCGGTCTGGGAGGATCCCACATGCCGTGGAGCGGCTGGGCCCGTGAGCCATGGCCGCTGAGCCTGCGCGTCCGGAGCCTGTGCTCCGCAACGGGAGAGGCCACAACAGTGAGAGGCCCGCATACCGCAAAAAAAAAAAAAAAAAAAAGAAAGAAAAGAAAAAAAAAGAAAAGCTGTATCTCTCCAACAGGGAGGAGTCTCTGGGGCAGCAACTGAGGTGGCATGAGACCAGTCTCAGGGAGAGGAATGCCAGTGGGGTAACCAGAAGCCATGGCGGTCAGACCTGCCCCAGACTCCAGGCCTGCATTCCCATGGCTGTGGCCTGCTCCATGGCGTTCTATCCAGACTGGTTCTAAACCTGACTGAGGCCAAACAAATCTTCCCTGGCCCCAAGCATACACCGCTCTTATCGCCACTACCCACGCACCCACACCTACATTCAGCCTCTCTCCCCGCATCACCATATTTAAACAGATCCACTCTAAAGTTCCCCCGCACCCAAATACATTCTAATAATTGGCTATAAGGAGAAATATAGTATCTTCAGGTACTTGGCCTGGCTTTCCTCTAGGTACTGGATCATTTGTTATGCTCTGGGCAAAGGTTAATTCTTGGAGCTGAACCATGAGAATCAGTGAGCCTGCCTTCTGCCAGGTCCTATCTCTGCACCCAAAGCTATGGAGAGTATGCCTGCATGGGGCGTGGAGAAAGGGCCAGCTCCAGCCCCCATCCCAGATGGAGTGCTGCACACCACACTAACTAGCGAGGTGAACTGGGGAGGTGAAGCTTGTAAAACGACGTGTGTGCCTGGGCTAGAAACAATGGCAAATACCAGAGCTTTGCTTCTCTCCCCTCCAGATCTTGTATCCTTTTAAGGAAATGTGCTGCTTTGCTTCTCCTAACTGCGCTTGATTACCATCAAGCACTGATGCTTCACAGTCTGGTCTGAGGCTCTACCTCTTAAGGATCCTCTTGTATGGGTCCTCCGCCCTCCACACTTTTGGATCCTTTTAGTTGCAGGCAGTGAGGTTACTGTCTGAGACTAACCTAACAGTCCTAGAGGGCCAGGATTCATGCCAGCAGTCATGCTGCTCTCCACCCTCGTTTATGACTGAAACAGGGTTCAGACAGTTAAGGGATTCTGTGATCCTTGATACACTTCTACATAAGTCAAGTCTAATCCCATCAAAATGGTGGCATATTCAACTAACTGAATTTTGGGTTTAGGAACAAGACTTTGCAACATCGGGAAAGAAGAGAAGGGCAACAAACAACAGAAAGTGAAAACTGCAGCAGCGGGGAGTCCCAGGGAGCTGGTCCTGGAAGCCACTGGCATGAAGCCACTACAGATCTTGCCAGAGGAAGCTGAACACAAAAAACTGAGTCGGGGTACTGCGGCACATCAGGAGACCAGAATTCCCCCTAAACGAAAAGCCCCAAGGATCTAGGTAAAGCAGATGGCTGGGAAGGGGCTTCTGAAGGACTCTTTCCATGGTTGTTTGACCTTCTGGGGTCATACCACTTTTGAGAATGATAAAACCGATGGCCCCTCTTCCCAGAAAACTGCACACACCCACAGTTTTGCATATGATTTCAGAAGGCTTACAGAACCCACGAATTTCATCACTAGGGGTGCAAGGATCCCCAGTTAACTGACCCCTCTACCCTATGGTGGTGGGCATGGGCCTGCTTTACTAGGCCCTCGGTCCGTGAGAGTCTCTTCTTTGCTAGGAATGCGAATACAGCTCTACTTAAACCTTTGTATTCTTTTTTTTAGATATATATATTTTTTGATGTGTACCATTTTTAAAGTCTTTTATTGAATTTTTTGCAATATTGCTTCTGTTTTATGTTTTTTTGGTGCTTTGGCTGTGAGGCATGTGGGATCTTAGCTCCCCGACCAGGGATAGAACCCGCACCCCCTGCATTGGAAGGTGAAGTCTTAACCACTGGACTGCCAGGGAGGTCCCCAAACCTTTGTTTTCATCATATAAAATACTGGCCTTTTTCCTGAGGAAAGACATGTTCAAAATGAGGTGACTCCCTAGGCAACTAAACTGAGAGATGCAACAGTACTGTTGGTGTGGTAGCTTAAAGATGTTTAGGACACATCAATGACTTTGTAATTTTAAGGATAGAAAGTCACTGATTTTAAAGTCAAAATAAGACTCTCAGGATTTTTTTTTCTCTTGTAGGAAGCTAAAGAGTAGATACCTGAGGAGGAGTTAGTTACAAAGTGGCTGACACAAGGCCTTCTTCTACGGAAATGGTACAGTGCAGGCCACAGGTGATAGTCCAATAAGCAGCAGCATCTTCACCCCAGGAAGACATCCCTGCAGATAAGTGGCAGGAAGGCACCTGTCCTAAGGGGCACAGGAGTGTGGCGGCCCTGGCGAGGGCTCCCTTCCAGGGGCCTGGTGCGATCTGCTTGAGGATGCCTCTTCCACAGAAGCTACAGAACATGGTTGGCCTGCTTTGGGCAAATGTGTCCACAGCCTCTCTGCCATCTTTTCATGAAGCCTCAGTCGTACATGAGCAACATTTTGTTTTGACTTCTTAATGCCAATAAAAAGGAATTCTCTTCATTTCCAAATTTCTCACTTTATTATCATAATTAACCTTTACTTGGAAAGCAAGCAGTAAAAACTATTCAGACAGCATCATTACATTATTACTTCAGGCAGAAGAGGGTGAAGGGACTTTCAAGTTAAAATAGGCACTGAAAGAGACAAACTCCAGTTCCTAGGAAGGCTGACCCTCTACAGTCAGCATTAAAAGCAGGATTAATGTGTAAACTTTAAGAGGATATATGGTAGCTTTATTCTTCTTGATACTTAAAAAACAAACAAGAAAAAGGCGATGTCTGTGATGGTCAACATCATATGGGGAAGACCAAGTCCACACTTTGTCCTGAATCAACTGCTACCATGTAAGTCTTCTTGGTCAAGTCATTTACACCCACAGTGATGGAATAGGTCCCTGGATATACTTCTATGTAGAGGTCCTTAGAGATGTTCTCAGCCTGGAAGGAAAAGTGGATATTAGCAGTTTAGAGATTTTATGTACCAGTGCCGTCAGGTCACCTCCACCCGGCTCCCTCTGTGTGTGATGGAGTGAGGTACTAACGTGGGAGAAGGAGGTCCTGCTTTCAAGGCTTGGCTTGGCAACGTAATAGGACTGCCATTTAGGCCAGTCTCAGCCTCTCCTTATGCTTGTTTCCTTATTTCTAAAATTAGCTCACAAATAAGCATGTATGTGAAAACATTAAATTGTTATAGGAACATGAAGGATCATAAAAGGAACACTCTGGTTGGAGCAGAAAGGTTAAGAATCAGGTAGAGGGAAAGGCTAATGACGATTGCTTTGGGGCTCAAAAGTAGGCAGTGGCACTTGTTATCACAGATCAGCAGTAATGGCAAGGCGCTGTGGGATAATGAGAAGTATTCTTTTTAACTGTGCTTTGCTAAGTTCATTATTAGGAGGATGGAACATTTCTTTTCACCTAAAGCTGAGAACACTATGAGTAGATTCCACTTTGTCATGCAGAAAGTCAGCTGGCTGGCTAAAGCCCTCCCTTGGGAGACCGGTTCTCCTATGCAGATGGTCCCCGACTTATAATGGTCAGACTTACGGTTTTTTGATTTTACGATAGTGTGAAAGTGATACGCATTCAGTAGAAACCGTACTTCCAATTTTGAATTCTGATCTTTTCCCGGGCTGGTGATGTGCAGCACGATACTCTCTCGTGATGCTGGGCAGCGGCAGTGAGCGATCTCCCAGTCAGCCACGAGGATCACGAAGGTAAACAACTGATACACTTATAACCATCCTGCACCCATACAACCAGTCTGTTTTTCACTTTCACTACAGCATTCAATAAATTATCAATACATGAACTATTCAAAACTTTATTATAAAGTAGGTTTTGTGTCAGATGATTTTGCCCAACTGCAGGGTATGTAAGTGTTCTGAGCACGTTTAAGGTAGGCTAGGCTAAGCTATGACGTTCAGTAGGTTAGGTGTATTAAATGCACTTTTGGACTTCCCTGGTGGTGCAATGGTTAAGAATCCGGTTAAGAATCAGGGGACACGGGTTTGAGCCCTGGTCCAGGAAGATCCCACATGCCACAGAGCAACTAAGCCTGTGCACCACAACTACTGAGCCTGTGCTCTAGAGCCCCCGAGCCACAACTACTGAGCCTGCATGCCACAACTACTGAGCCTGTGTGCCTAGAGCCCATGCTCTGCAACAAAAGAAGCCACCGCAATAAGAAGCCCATGCACCGCAACAAAGAGTAGCCCCTGCTCACTGCAACTAGAGAAAGCCCGCGTGCAGCAACGAAGACCCAACGCAGCCAAAAATAAATAAATAAAAATTTAAAAAAAATGCACTTTTAATTTATGATATTTTCAACTTACAATGGGTTTATCAGGACGTAAGTCAAAGAAGATCGATACTACAAAACACTGGAAGCTGGAGTTAGTGGAAAGATTTATGTTTAGAGCTGAGCTGAGCACAAGCCATTCTCCAAGGACAGACTTCATGCCCGGCTGGTAAGTGGTCATGGCAGATATGCAGGCAGAGGAAGGGTCTCAGCTCAAATGGCCAAAGAGCAGAGTCACAAACCAGAAAAGAGCCTGTAATTAAGAGCCAAAGCGCCTATCCCACAACTGGGAGACCACTACCAATGCTTACTCAATGCTCAGAAGGAGCCACAGGCAGAAGCTGTCATTTCTACACCACCCCTGGGGGTGGGGGGCAGGTGGACCAAACTACTGCCAGTAAATTCTGCTAGGAGGAATAAATGATAATATTTATACTTTTATGAAACTTCCTCTCTTTCCATCTTGCAAATAGATTTGAAGCCAAGGTTTTCCGAAGCTGCTTTATGCTATATCCTTTCATGCCCAGTTACTGCAAAATTGGAGGCTTATCATCATTTAACTGACGTGAATGTGTATGACAATGCCACAACTATTTATTAGTCATCAACTATGAAAATAAACAAAAGGTTTCAGAAAATACAGCTGTATCAGAATTGCAGAAAGCCAAGGATGCTTCATTTGTCTGCATAAAAGGTGCAAGATTGGCCTCTGTGATTCCTACACTGTGAACATCAGGAAGATTAGCATTACCAAAATACAGTAAGTATTAGAGGCATGTAAGCCTAACAACTTGTACTAAAAGCAGAATAGTCTTAGTTGCTACTAACTCTAGTATATTCTGAATCCTGGCTAGTAGCACACTGTATGCAAACAAAAATTAAGCAAACTATTGCAGCAACACGCCAGAGTTCCATTCCTCAGAATTCCAGCTCTTCCAAGTTCCAAAAGATTCCGTGGGTTCATGAACTAATGAATATTTTATCCTAAAAACATCACTGTATGTTTTCACAGAGAAACATTTGCGGAAAATAGGAACAAATCCCTTCAAATGTTTTGGAACCTGATCTAACCAAATGTATACGTTTCAGAATTTCAGCAATGGTTTTCACTTTGTAAGCAGGAGGGTCAGGCCCCTCCTGCTGCTTGAACAGATGGTGGAATTCCAACAGGACCCAGTGCCAGCCCAGCTGAGCTGTAGGAATGGAGATATGAATACTTTGCATTCTTTCCAACCGCAACTATGAGTTCAGGCACAAAGAGTATCCCTGAAATTTCAAGTGAAGGAAGGATACCAAGAAAACATAATTTTACACTGAACTAAAATGTTGTACACTGTCCCCAAGGGTAAAAATATCCCAACTTAAAAATACTATAGATCCAGTACAAAGAACCCTATAGTAACCAGATCAGTTCATGGAATTGCAGTGGTGGTGGAGCCCAGTACCCTAGAAGTTCTGTACTCACAGGCTGGGATGCCTCTAGCGCACACTCTGACGTCTGACGGATGCCTCCGACACCAAGGGGGGTGTCTTTTCTCTGAACAGTGAGGTAGAAACATTGATTAGGGCCCAAACTTTGACTTCTGGATGGTAGAAAATTTTTCCTACTTAATTAGGAACTAACAGTTGTTCTGTCAGTGTTTTCCAAGTTGTCACCTAAGTTCTTAAGGCTTTTAGTGAATTCTGCAAAGTATTTTTAGTCAGATGTTTACCATGATTACCTTTTATCCTTACATGGGCTTTGGACTCAGATAGACCTGAGTTTGAATCCTATCTCTGTCATTTACTGAGACGGACAGATTAATTTCTCTATGCCTTGGTTTCCTAGTCTATAGCTTCGGCATACTACGCTGTAAGGAAGATCTAAAGTGCAAAAGTGATTGACATTTAACAGGCTCTCAGAAAATAGAATTCTCTTCCAAGGTTCTCCCAGCAGTGGGAGTACTAGAGGGGAAGAGGCTGAACTGAGAAAGTCAATTTCCCTTAGAGGCACCAATTTACGTCTTATAGGAAGGGATGGGAGGGATACGAATGACTCTTGCCCACATGTAACTCCCTTAGGGTCAAGCACTCTTAAGAGGGCCTAGGCCAGGGCAGAAGAGGAAGCCCAGGATCCAGGCTCTGGTGCTACCCCTTGTACCCCAGGCCAGGGAAACAGGATGGCTCACATCCCTGCAGCCACTCTCCCGTCCCTTCCCTAAACCCACAGGCCAGAGAAGTCAGGAATCCAACCTGTGGATTAGACTCTGAACTTAAGTTTGCTATCTTTGAGTACAACCAGGGGAGTTTAAAAAGAAAAACAAAAGCAAAAAAAGCCTACTCTCCCCAGAAACAACAACAAAGGACTCCTGTTGAATCAGTTCAACAAGTAGAGTCTTTGGCTTCCCAGAGTGACATGTGGTAAAATACAGGTAATTTGCAGTGAGAGGCTTGTAATTGTTATCTTTAGGAAAAGCATTTTGTTAAAAGAAACCCCCACCTTGCATTTCCTTTTTTAAAATTACCAAAGACATGATACTTATCACTACCTTAGAGTGAAATATGTGATTATTAAAAATCTCTTTCATATCCCTAGATGCAGAAGAGGATATTTGAAAGGCCTTTTGTTAAGCCTGTCCAAGAATCCCTTGGCCCAGGACTGCAGGTTCAACTGAAGATACGACAGTGGCATTAATATCTTATTTTGGACAAAAACTCCTATTTCATGTTCATTGCTGTAAGTTCTCTAAGGCTGGGAGGTGATAGATTTCTGTGGAGCGCTGTAATGCTGAGTCACCCAGGCATCCAATAATACAATCCAGCAGGAGCTCCAAGATGTAAGGCCTCCTATCTTGGGAAGCTGAGGGCACAGCACAGCACAGCTGAGGATACATACCTGACCATTCCCAGTGTCCGAGCACAAGTGCAGCTTCGACTTCCCTCTGTGATAACGATAGACATGGGTTGCCCCTCCTTCCTCTGGCACAGATGAATAATATTTCTAGAGAAGTAATGTGAAAGATGCTGGGTAACCAAATAGACTGGTCAAATTTTCAAAAAACTCCTTGTTACTTGGGCAAATGTGGTTAAGGAGGGAGGCAAGAGAGCAAAGGTAAATTACCTGCCCTCTTGAGAGGCCTTTGAAGTCATATAACAAATCTTAGCCCATGTAAAGTGGCTGCAGAGAAGGAAACTGCACTTCGCCTTACTTTGCTGCCATCTGCTGCCTCTGTAGGGCAAGAACTCTGGCAACTCAAGCTGGGTAGGACCATGCTCTCTGCCAGGTTAAATAATTTTCACAACATCCTCACCCCGAGGTCAAATACACAAGCCCTTTCATCTCCTCTCATGACAAGTTCTGACAAACAGGTCTGGGTTTACTAAGTCTCAGACAAGGACAAGAGAAGAGAGAGGTGCATCTCCTTGAGATTTAGAAATGCAACAGGAAATATAACATAAACCCAACAGCTATGCAGCCGTTCTCCCCATGCGGAGGAGGGGAGGGAGAAGACTCCGATTTAAGCAAAAATAATCCAAAGGATCAGAATGCAGTTTTTTTCTTGTCTACTTCCTTCCTCCCCCTCAAAGTTAACCTTAGACTTGCCCCTGATTGTGACTAATGATGAGGACAACATAAGCCTGCTTGCTTTGAACAGAGGGTAGGGACAATGTTTAAGGCAAGAGACCAAAAGAATGAGAAGCTGGGGAAAGCATGTCAGGACATGACTCTAATGATGTAATTTAGGGGATGCTCCAAAATTCTGAAAGCAAACTCAAACACTGTTCTTAATTCTATTTCTAGAAAGCTGAGAGGTTCTGAGCCTCCATTCCTTAATGGAGATTTGAAATAAAGCATGAACTGAAAACCAAAACGAAGAACATCAATTTGCTAAACCTCAAACCAAAGACAAATATTATTCCTTTTACTGAACCATGAACCAAAGTGTTTAACTTGATCACTTTATAGTAGAGCCAAAGTTATGGATTTTTCTAAAACCATTTAACAAAATAATAACATAAAAATACTCTCTGAACTGTATCTCACTGGTTGGAATCCTATTTTTGGAGTCACAAGGATTTTATAAAAGATGTAGAAATATTAGAGATTTTTTGAAACTTAATATTCATTATGAAATTGAAAAGCAGGACAGAAACAAGGTATTCTCTTCCTTCTGCCGTACAGACCAAGCACCCTTACAAACACATAAGAATCATAAAATGTTAAGGCTGGAAGAGACCACAGAGTCTGTTTTAATTCCTAGAAGACAGAGAGTACCTTCCATACAGGTGATTTTCTTGAATGTTGGCTGCCTGCCTTCAACATTCCCTGAAAGTACTTAAAGATGACCTTAGTGTATGGTTTTGAGAAGAGGGCCTTTAAAACCTTTGTTCACCCACTTCAATGAATGGGACCAAAAATCTCACATAAGTACCCTGTGCTACAGTTTATGACAATTTTCTGGTGTTCATCTCTCAGTGGAAACCAAAGAAACAGACTATAAGGGCTGGAAAGGACTTGAAACATCATCATTGTACCATGTGGGAAGGTAAGGCTGAGAGAGACTAACTAGCCTAAGGCATTATAGCCAGAAAGTGGCAGAACACAGGTCTGATTCCTGGGAGGCTGCTCCTGCCATTAAGCCACACTACCTCTGATGAGGGCACTGCATCTGTGCCACATAACCACCTCTGTGGCCAACAAGTGATATGGACCCAAAGGGGCATACTTAAAAACTACATTACCAGGGGGACTTCCCTGGTGGTCAGTGGTTAAGACTCCGTGCTTCCAATGCAGGGGGTGCAAGTTGGTTGGGGAACTAGGATCCCACATGCTGTGTGGCCACACACACACACACACACACACACACACACACACAAAAGCACTCTACCTTACCAGGGACTTGGAACAGAGATTAAGATCTAATGGAGGGATTCTGTTTCAGTTTTTGCTTTGAAAACAGAGAGGCTCGGTTCCAGTTTAGAACGATCGTACTGATTAAAAAAAAATTTTCAGTTCAAAGTTTTAAATACCGCTAATATTCGGACTTGTTTTGGAATTCAGCAAATAAGCCCCGCCCCCCGAAACAATAGTGAGGGCAGATCTTTTCTGGCTTGTGCATTGCTTTATCCTCATAACAGTTAAAGTTAGGCATCCAATATTTGTTGAATGAATTCTAACCTGGATTTATCACCTGGTTTAAACCCTTGGCTGATTACAACCTGCCCACGAAGGCAGGGCAGGGTGAACAGGCAGTCTCCAGATTCTCCCTAAATTCCACAAAAATCCACTTTGTGATCCATCAGCAGGCAGATCAGGGGCATGACTTTGGCTTACACCAACTTACCCCACACTGACTTGAGGTATAGTCCATGAATTCAGCCATTGTTCTGAAGGAAGCACTGAGGGTTGGGTGTCTTTCTTCTCTCTATGTGAATAAACGGCAAGTCACAGGTGAGATCTGTATTCCCTACTGGAGAAGGAAGTCATTTTGGGAATACCTTCCTTTTTACTTTTTGAAAGGCCACGGCTCGTTTAAGTCAGTAAAAGGCTCTTACTGAGAAAGAATTCCAACTCTAAAAGGAATACACAGACATGCAATTTTTCCAGGACAAAGACAGGTTTGTTGGCTTTCCTCTAATATCAAACGGTAGCCTGTAAGAATTGTTGTAAAAAGTAACCAACCAGGGCCGAGCACTAGCGGTCTCCAGCGGTATCCTAAAGCTAGCCGATAGGAATCTGTCAAACGTCAAGAGTTTTCAAAAGGCTTTCCGGTTCACTGTCCTGATACTTAACAGCTTCCGCCAAGGACAGGATCCCTCGGGTGCTGCTGTGTGGCGTGCCCTGGTTCTCAGCAAGCCGCTGCTGAGCGAATGAATGGGCTGGTCCCGCAGCACTGGGGCCCTCACCTCTCCTGGGAGAAGGCGATGGGGGCCGGCTGCCAGCCCTCTTTCTCTGTAGGGCCGCTCCCGGGAAATGACCCCCACGCTGCCTTTGGGAAGCTCCACCGAATGCCAGTCCACCGCCCTCCTTTTAGCCCGCTCCAGCACTTCTTGACCCAGCCTAGCCGAGCGTTGCAGGGAACGTCGGTCTACCCCGTTCAGCGCCGCGGCCGCCAAACAGTTCTCCATGTCTCCCTGCGAGGGCACATAGACACAAACACCGGCGGGTTAGCGGGCCTCCGGCACCCCGCTCCAGCTCGGGGTCGGACCCAGGGCCTTGATCTCCCCGGCGACCGCCGCCCCCGGCTCCGCCCAACGCGCTCGCTAGCGGGCTTGATGTCAGGGGCGAAGGCATGCGCGCGGAGACCCTCCATTTCCGTCTCCCCCTCCCTCGCTAAGAATCCCTCACCCAACCGGCCTCTCAAGGCGCATGCGCTCAGCGCACGGTCGTCGAGGGAGGGCTGGGCCTGGAGCATGCTGCGCCGGCGCAGCAGGCCATTGGCGGTGCGGGGTCGAGGGGCGTGGCGGGGGCGGTGAAGCGTGCGGCCCTCACAGGACAAGCCTACTGTGTCCCGGCCGCTGCTCCTGTGAGCGGGTTGCCCGCCTAACTGCCAGAGCGTAGGGGGCGGGGCGGGGCCTGCCAGCTGGCGGGTCGCGGGAACCGGAGTCGACCCAGTGGCGGAGGCTGTCTGTCCACGCTGTCGCAGGAGACCCTGGGTCAGGATCTGGCCCTTAGAGGTCGTCTCCGCCGCCCAACGCGGAGAACCTGGTGTAAAGTCAGGTGGTCTGTTGGGCTAAGAAATCGTGGGGAGTAAGACGCGTGCCTCCAGGTGCCTATTAATGCCTGGGCTGTGGGATGTCCGCCCACAGGGCCAGGGGTGCCTGCGTTGTTTGTTGGGTCTCTCGTAATCCCCTCGTGGTTGCTTCCTCACTCCTCCGGTGAGAAGTATAGACACACCTTTTTTGGAGGCCGCTTCTCTCGGGGGCGGGGGTTCACCTTTCGAGAATAGTTGCCCCACGTTTAAATAAGGAGCCGTGCGTCTTTACCTTCCATTCCACGCCACCGGTTATCTGGTAGGAGATACAGGGTCTCATTGAGAATTAGTGACTTCGCTACACCATCCTGGCGCGCAGCGAGGCCTTGTTGCTCAGGAGGGACCACTTTAAGGGACACGAGGAAATCCTCAGTGCTGAGCAGGTCTCCTCAGCAGATGGCTTGATTAGCAGTTCTGAGCTATCAGGTGTGTATGAGGATACTACTACAACCTCCATCTGCGCTGTTGCTCATTTCCTGCTTTCCTCTCAGAGCGAAATTGAATGGAAGTCTTCATTATCCTCGGGATAGTTTTCATTGTAGGAGTTTTCTAAAACTTTTCCTTCAATAAGTGTTTCTTAGGTGCCTCCTTTAGACCATAGTGGTTTTATGCACAGGGTTCCAAATATCCAGTCTGGAGAGCTGAGTTTGAATTCAGACTCTGCCACTTTTTTGCTGTGTGATTCTGGGCAAACAAATTAATTTCTTTGAGTCTCACTTTTCCTCATCTCTATTCTAGAGGATACCAATAGTACTTCTTCATAGACTGTGAGCTTCTTGAGGACATGGACCATATCTGCCTTGTTTACTGAGTTTAAGAGTCATCTAGTATTTTATTTGCCACAGAAGGGACTGAAAATAGCGATTGAATGCTTGAATAGGGTTGCTGTAAGGATTTTGTGAGAGAGTTCCTGTAAAATACTCAGCACAATGCCTTGCCAAGAATAAGTGCTCCATAGATATAGCTACCATTAAGTGCCAGGCACTGCCCTAGGAGGGGTGGAGAATACAAAGTGTAAAGGAGAACTTAAAAGAGGGAATGATGCACATAAAATCCGTAATGCTAGGAATGAAATATTAAGATTTTGTTCATATGCTGTTTGCTGTAAGATTGATCCAGGTAAGTGCTACAAAGCTTAGAGGAGAAATATATATTGTTCAGCTGGGGGATCAAGAAAGGTTTTGTAGGAAGGAAACATTGGAGCTGGGCCTTGAAGGATGGCTTAGGAATTAATGGGAGAAGGGGTAGTTAAGATACCTGTTAATTGCTCTTATAATGAATGTAGTTAGGGGTGAGATAGAATTTGTTCTTCTTTTATTATTTATGGATTTCAAGATCCTGGCTCCATAACTGTTATCTGTGTCTGTGTAACCATGAGCAGACTACTTAACTGTTCTATACCTCAGTTTTGCCATCTATAAAATGGGAATAATAACAGTACGTTCCTCATAGGGTAGTTGTGAGGATCAAATAAGTTAATATATGTAAAGTGCTTTAAATAGTACTTGGCACATAGTAAATGCTCAATAAATATTAGCTAGTATTATTATCTTCATCAGACTTCAGCCTTCTCTCCCAATATGCCCTCACTCATCTGAGACTACATCTACACTGCACCCCACTTGACTCTCTTCCCCAGGATTCTGTTACTACTCTCCACTCCCAATTCCATTCCAGCTGAAGCATTATCTTTTTGTCAAGGGAAGTTTTTGAAATCTTGCATGATTCCCAAGTACAACCTGTGTTTTCATGGCTTTTTTTTTTTTAATATTGTGGTACTTATCCCAATCTGATTTAAATTATATGTAGTTCTGATTAGTTCTCTCCTATCAGCTTATAAACTTCTTGAAGGTGGAAACTGTTCCTTATTTGTCCCTAAGTATCCAGGGACTGTTGAGCAGTAGGTGTTCAATAGATATTTGTTGAATTTACTGATTGAATTTTTAGTTTAAATAGATTCCTTTTAGGCCAGATAAGAATTGGCTTCTTAAAAAAATCCACATACATACACTTTAATGAATTCAATGAATATTCAGTTGTAACTAATTTTTCCAGAATTTAACATTTAGAAATATATGGGAAAGAAGTTGCTTGGAATGAAACTGAAGCCTGAAGACTGACATGAAATTAAATCTTTGTGTTTGTCTTTATGTTTATAAATATATATATATATATTTAAAAATAATTTCAACGTTCGTACTGTAAGCCACAGATTGAGCGAATCCTTTTTCTCTTTTTTAAGATTGGATGGAAAAAAGTGATGGAACATGACCTGCCATCAGGACCCTTGTGAATCAAACACAGCCCAAGCCAGGTACTCCTGAAAGCCACTGGTAGAGACTTAGAAATAGACCGAAAAATAGAGGGAGGGCATATAATCAGGAATGTATCTGATCATTGATGGAGAAAGAAACCATTGGTATAAGTCTTCCATGATTTCTTTCTTCATAAGGGTAAATTCATTACAGAGAACACATAGAAGTTATTTGTCTATGTTTGGGGGAATAGATGACTGGAGGAAGTGTTTATTCCTGAGATCTGAGGAAAGAGATTGATGCCGTATTTGGGACTTTTTGAGGACAAAAAACAAATCTAGTGAAGAGCAGTGTAAATTCTGTTTCTCTATGTGGAGGGGGCAAAAAGGGTTAAAAACGTAGGATGCAAAAGTGGGTGTCATGCCAGTTAGACAATGATTTATACTGCACATACTGAAGAATGTATAAATCATTTTATCTGACAGGTGGTATTTTTATTTCTTCAGGAGACTTAGAGAGCTTTAGAATCATTATAGCTTTGTAAAGTAGTATTACAGTCGTTATATCATGACTGAGTGAGTCATTAGATCATTCATTTTGCCTGATTACATCAACTCATTGGGTTATTGGGGAATGAAAGAAACTCATCAAAATTGTCATCTCAATTATATAGATTAAAGAAAATGAATCCAACTTCTGAGAATTAGCTTTCACAAAATGTTAAAAATTGACTGGAAGTTAAAAAATTGATTGCAGAGCAGGAATGATTAGTGAAAAGTTTTGTCATTTTAAAAACATCAGAGATTAAAGGAATAGTAATTTTGGAAGATATAAATAGTTGGAATCCATGTAGAGTTTTTTAAAAACTACTTTGAGGCATAATTTATATATAAAATTCACCTGATCGAAGTATACAATTCAGTTAATTTATTTTAATTTTAGTTAATTTATGCAATCATCACCACAATCAAGTCTTGGAACATTTTCATGACCTAAAAAAGAACCCTAGTGTCCACCATGTGCAGTCAGTCTTAGCTCCCACCCCTAGACCCAGACGAACACTATTTTGCTTGCCATTTCTATAAATTTGCCTTTTCTGTCCAGTTCCTATAAATGCATCATATAATATGTGACCTTTTTGTCTGGCTTCTTTCACTTAGCATGATGTTTTTGAGGTTCATCCATATTGTAGCATGTATCAGTACTTCATTCCTTTTTATGGCTGAATAATATTGCATCACTATATTAATATACTACATTTTGTTTATCCATTTACCAGTTGTTCCAGCTTGGGGCTGTTATGAATAAGGCTGCTATAAAAGATTGGGTATAAGACTTTGTGTGGATACAGGTTTTCATTTCTCTTGGGGAGATACTTAGGAGTTAAATTGCTGGGTGCTACAGTAAATTTATGTTTAACATTTTAAGAGACTGCCAAACTGTTTTCCAGAGTGGCTGTACCATTTTACATTTCCACAAGCAATGTATGAAGGTTCCAATTTTTCTACATCCTCCTCAGTGCTTGTTTTTGTCTTTTTTTTTTTAATTTGGCTGCGTCGGGTCTTAGTTGTGGCATGCGGGATCTCTCGTTGCAGTATGTGGTTCAGTAGTTGCGGCTCACAGGCTCTCTACTTGTGGCATGCAGCCTCAGTAGTTGCAGCACGTGGGCTCTCTAGTTGTGACGCATGGGCTCCAGAGTGCACAGGCTCAGTAGTTGCAGTGCATGGGCTCAGTAGTTGTGGAGCGTTAGCTTAGTTGCCCAACGGCATGTGGGATCTTAGTTCCCCAACCAGGGATTGAACCTGTGTTCCTTGCATTGGAAGGCAGATTCTTAACCACTGGACCACCAGGGAAGTCCCTGTTATTGTCTTTATGATTATAGTCATTCTAATGGGTGTGAAGTAGTATCTCATTGTGATTTTAATTTTCATTTCCTTAATGGCTAATGATGTTGAACATGTTTTCTTGCGGTTATTAGCTATTCCTATTTCTTCTTTCATGAAATGTCTATTCAAATCTTCTCCATTTTTAAATTTTTTTTTTTAATTGAGTTATAAGAGTTCTTATTTTTTTTTATTTTTCAGTACGTGGGCCTCTTACTGTTGTGGCCTCTCCCGTTGCGGAGCACAGGCTCCGGACGTGCAGGCTCAGCGGCCATGGCTCACGGGCCCAGCTGCTCCGCGGCATGTGGGATCTTCCCAGACCCAGGCACGAACCCGTGTCCCCTGCATCGGCAGGCGGACTCTCAACCACTGCGCCACCAGGGAAGCCCAAGAGTTCTTATTTTTAACAAGAATTCTTTATCAGTCATATGATTTATAAGTATTTTCTCCCAGTCTGTGTCATGGCTTTCATTTTCACAATAGTGTCTTTTGAAGCACAAACATCTTAAATTTTGATGGAAGTCCAACTTATTAATTTTTTTTTTATGGATTGTACAATATTTTTGGTGTCATATCTAAATATATCTTTCCCTAACCCAAGGTCTTGAAAATTTTTTCCCTATGTTTTCTTCTAAAAGCTTTATATTTTAGTTTTTACATTTAGGTTTATGCCATTTTGCATTCATTTGTATGTGTTATGAGGTAAGGGTCTTTATTCTTCTCTTCACATGCAGATATCCAATTATCTTAGTACCATTTTTTGAAAAGACTATCCTTTTCTCATTAAATTGCTTTGGCACTTTTGTTAAATATCAATTATTTAACAAATTAAATATAAGGATCAGCTTTTGGATTTTTAATTCTGTTCCATTGATCTGTGTTTGTCCTTATGTCAGTATCACACTGTCTTGATTATTATAGCTTTCTAGTAAGTTTGGAAATTGGCAGCTATGAATCCATCAACTATGTTCTTAATTTTCAAAATTGTTTTGGTATTCTAGGTCATTTGTATTTCCATAAAATTTAAATTCAGCTTATCAGCTTATGCATAATTATTAGGATTTTGATAGAGATTGTACTGAATCTATACATCAATTTAGGAAGAATTGTAATCTTAACATTAGGTTTTTGAATTCATGAAAACGGAACATCTGTGTATTTCAGGTTTTTTTTTTTAGGTTTTTCTCAGCAATGTTGTATAGCTATTACTGTACTCTTGCACTTCTTTTAACAAATGTATTAAATACTTATTTTTTTATGTCATTGGGAATAGAATTGTTTTCCTGATTTTATTTGCAGATTATGTACTAGTATATAGAAATATAGTTGATTTTTACATATTGATATTGTGTCCTGTGACCTTGCTGAATTCATTTGCTGGTACTAGTAGGTTTTTTGTGGATTCTTGTGTTCATTGCACTTGGAGTTCATTACACTTCTTGAATGGGTAGATTGTTTTTCCTCATATTTGGGAAGTTTTGGGCCTTTTTTTCCTGCCCTTCTCTCTCTCTCTCCTCCTTCTGGGGCTCCCCTTACACATATGTTAGTATGTGTTTATTTTTCTTCATCGTTTTTCCCTTCTTTTCTTTAGATTGGATAATCTCTATTGATATATCTTCAAGGTCACTAATTCTTTTTTTCTGCAATCTCAAATCTGCTGTTGAATCCCTTGGTGAATTTTCATTTCATATCTTTTCAACTCTGGCATTTGTTTTGTTTTATAATCTCTATCTTTTGATTGATATTCTCTATTGAGTTGTTGTCATACTTTAATTAAAAAACTTGTCTATTTTTTCAGTTCTTTGAACATATTTATAACAGCTGCCTTGAAATCTTTGTTAAGTCTAACATTTAGGCCCCCTCAGAGCCAGTTTCTATTAAGTGTGTCCTCTTTCTGTATATAGGCCTCCCTTTCCTATTTATTTGTATGTCTCATAATTTTTTGTTGAAAACTGAACATCTTAGATCAGGGACCAACAAATGTTTTCTATAAAGGACCATACAGTAAATATTTTAGGCTTTGCAAGCTATGTGGTCTCTGTTGTAACTAACTAACTCTGCTGTTGTAGTGGGAAAGCAGACATAGGCAATATGTAAATGAATGAGCATAGATGTCTTCCAAAAAAACCTTTATATAAAAAAAACAGGCAATGGGCCATAATTGGGCTGTGGACTATAGTTTTCTGACCTCTGTTTTAGATAATATAGCAACTCTCGATTCTGATCTTCCCCCTCACCAGGGGTTGTTGCTGCTACTGTTGTTTGTTGGCTGTTTGGTAACTTGCCTGGACTAAGTATGTAGAGTCTGTTTCCCCTGCAATGTGTGGCCACTGATGTGTCTCCTCAGTTTTTTTTTTTTCTTTTAATTCTTGTTTTTATTTTTAAGCCTGACTTCCTAGGGATTGTCAGCATAGTTTAGTGGTCAGCTAATGATTGGTAACAGGTTGTACTTAAATATCTTGAGCCTAGTTTGGCTTTACCCTTTGCTGAGTATCTGTGTATGACTTGAGCAACACATGTAAAGTTCAGTCAAGTCTGCTGTGACTTTTATTTTCTGTATATACAAGGCCTCACATTCAGCCAGTGCATAACCTTGGACATGGGCACACCTTCCAGACCACCACGGATATGTGAGAGCTTATCAAGGTCTACTACGACTGTTCCCTGGGTCTCACTTAAATTTCTGGCTGCTCTATTGCTTGCCCCAACCAGTGCTGCAGTCTCAGCCAGCTGTAATATTAATTTTTTTTTTTTTTTTGTAATATTAATTTTTGGTGATCATTTACCACTTATTTTCTAAGATCATTTGTTTCCAACAATACTCTGGACACCAAATTAAGCCATCACTCTCCAAGCAGCAGAGCTGCTGGTTTTCATGGCTTGTCCTGTCCTGATAGAATCATCATGTTGGAGTTGGGGGTAGGGAATAGGGAATGAGAACAGCCTCTGATGCCCCAGATCCCTACTTTTCTTAACAGAGGTTCGGTTGTTGTTGTTCTTTTAAATAATGCTTTTCAATTTGTTGTGTACCTCTGGTTAATTTCCCCCCCAAAATCTTGAAATGATTGTTTTGATAATTTTGTATTATTTTAATGTGACTTTTTGAATAGATGATTTGTCAATCTCCTCAGTCCATCATTCTGGAAGTGTTCCCAATGTGGAGGTTTTTTTTTTTTTTTTAATGTTCTAGTCTTTTATTGGATGAATGTTGATAACAGTAATTTAAAGAATTGTAAGCCCTTTCTAAATACATTGAATAGACATTTACAGTTTGCTGTGAGGAGAAGAAGAAATGAGTAAGAAAGTCATTGTTTTTGAGAAGTTTATAATCTAAGAGTGGAGGTACGTACTATGTAAACATGAGGACTGAGTAACGGTGATGTACAGTGGAACTTGATAAGTAGCATAGAACAATGTCTGGGGAGTTGAGAGTGGCAGAGGTTACTTCCAGTTTGGCGACCTTGAGAGGTACCTGTACCAGGCTGGAAATCTAGGTATGATTCCAGAAAAAAAGTGCATCATGGAAAAAATCCCATGAAAGGGAAAAATTCTTTGCATTTGGGGCAAATGAAAAATACATGCCAATGTGGAGTTTTAATGTCCTAAAAACTGACACAGTATATATTCACAGACCCAACTGCTTTTTAAAAATTAATATATTGATCTTCCTGTTCCCTTCCAATTTTATAACCCTCCTAACCTTTTAAAAGATAACTCTTTTAACTCTCTCTCTTTTTTAAATTGAAGTATAGTTGATTTACAAGGTTGTGTTAGTTTCAGATATACAGAAAAGTGATTCAGTTATACATACCTATATATCTATTTTTTTGAGATTCTTTTCCCTTATAGATTATTAAAAAATATTAAGTGTAGTTCCCTGTGCTATATAGTAGGTCCTTGTTGGTTATCTATTTTTTTTGTTTGTTTGTTTGGTTTTTGCAGTACACGGGCCTCTCACTGTTGTGGCCTGTCCCGTTGCGGAGCACAGGCTCTGGACGCACAGGCTCAGCAGCCATGGCGCACGGGCCCAGCCGCTCCGCGGCATGTGGGATCTTCCCGGACCGGGGCACAAACCCGTGTCCCCTGCATCGGCAGGCGGACTCTCAACCACTGCACCACCAGGGAAGCCCGGTTATCTATTTTTAAAAAATACAGTTATTTATTTATTTGGTTGCACCAGCTCCTAGTTGTGGCAGGTGGGCTCCTTAGTCACGTCATGGGGGCTCCTTAGTTGTGGCATGAGAACTCTGAGTTGCGGCATGCATGTGGGATGTGGTTCCCTGACCAGGGATCAAACCCGGGCCCCCTGCATTGGAAGTGTAGAGTCTTATCCACTGTGCCACCAGGCAAGTCCCAGTTATCTATTTTATATGTAGTAGTGTGTTTATGTTAATCCCAAACTCCTAATAACTCTTAACTCTCTTAAGATTTACTTTTACATATTCTTTAGGATGAAATTTATGTTTATTCTTTCCATCAATATTTCTTTATTTGTTCAGTGGTCATTTATTAAGCCTCTGTTCTGTATTGATGTTTGGATGTATTTCCATTCCCGGAAGCTCTAACAAGTGGAGTAGGAAACCAAATTTCTAGGGTTAGTTTTATACCAGTCCTAGAGAAAACTTTACTTATATTTCCTGGTCTGTACTAAGTTTACCTAATTATAATTATAGGTATACTCTATTTTAAGAAATAATAGAAATAAATTAAGATTTTAAAGAAATAATAGGGTGACTATATCATTTAAAATGTACTATTTACACTCAAATATTTGTATCTTTCAGTTTTGTGACTCTTTCGTCCAGTCACATACCATCCCCTTCACATTTTGTGGAGAGTGCCTAAAATGGTTTACACACAAAGTTTTGTTTTGTCTTGTTTTTTCCCATGAGGCCCAATAGTAACTAAGGTAAAGATGTTCTGTTTGGGAGGGAAGGAGCAGATTGGGTGGATATTGGAAGTCATGGCTGGTGGCTGTGGAATATGGAGAAGGACCTCATAGTTGCAGTGGCTTAAATTGTTATCTGAGGCGCCCTGACTACAGGATAAGGCAGGCAGGTGGAGAGGTATGCCACATTTCATATTACTTTGTTACTTGGGCCAGGGAAATTTTGCTCTAGGTTGTGGACTGGGTAAGATTTGGCATAAGATGAGTGGGGCATAGGATGCTTTCAGTGTGAGAAAAGGGGAAGAGAATATGGGTGATGGGATTGTAGCAGAACTGAACAGGTAGGCTGGTGGAGAGAGGAGGTACAAAAAAGCTGACTAGGCTGTATACAAGGCAGGAGGTTTCTCTAGCTGATAGTAGGTGTTCTGAGTCAACACCTAGATCCTCATCATGCTTTTTGCAGTTTAAGAAAGTGAGGTGAGGTCAAAGGTTTATTTTAGTAGATATGACAGTAGGATTTTTGGATCCATTATCTGGTACATAGTGGGGACAGAAGGAAATGTACTAGAAAATATTTCAGACAAATAGGTTAGGTCTGGTCCTCTAACTTAATCTTTGATTTAATTTTTGTACTGACATCTCACGAGATGTTAGTTAGATGCTAGCTTAGCATCAATGCTAGCACTTGTAAAATAAAATGTTAGAACAAAAATTAAGATAATGGATGCAAAATATTTTGAAAAATTAATTGCTATATAAATGCAAGAAAATCTTATCATTGTATAATGCTAAAGTATTTAGAGCTGCTGCTAAATGAAAATTTCTTGTAAGATAAAGCTTCACCAAAATCATGATGAAAATTAATAGAAAGATAAGATTTAATTTACCAGCAAATTTCAACAACCATGTACTGAGTATATGCTTGTTGAGCAGTGAGGTCCATGTATGTTAAAAGTGAAGGACAGATCACTTGTTAGAGATTCTAAAGATACCATCATTTAAAAATCCTCTGTGCCCTTTTCTGCTTATTGTGTTCATGATGCTAGTTAGACTCAGTACATTTGCTTTGTAAGAAGTCAAAGAAGAAGATTTTTCCAAAAAAAGATGATAGTCTGTTTATCTAGGCCCTCCAAAAGCATTTCCTGCCAGGCAGTTGACATGTAGCCTTGGCACAATTTCAGGAAACTATTTGCTTCTGTTTACCCTTTCCAGATACAGCATCTCCTAGGAATTGAGATGAGGAATCTCCTTTAACTCTTTTAAATTTTAGAAGCATACTTTATATAACACTTTAGAATCTACTCTTTATACTAGCACAATGAGAATTCTTGTGCCTTTAAAAGAAAAATGCGTCTGTTTTAGTAATTCCCTGCTAGGAAAATCAAAGCCTTTAACTGAGTTAACCCAATAAAATGTACTTAGAATATTCCTTTCCCCTAAGATTGTTAAGATAAATCTCTTTCAGAAAACTCAATGCAATTATATCTGAATATGTAAAACTTATTAAATTATGGGACAACTGATAACATTTCCAAAATCTTTCCTCACTAAGAAAAAGAACCCACCATTGAATTTCTTCTGAATAATATGTTCTACTTAATTCATTTATAATATTTTTCTTTTTATGTAACATTTCAGAAATATTTTGTTAAGTGGGCTGTACTATATTTAAAATAAATTACTCAAAATTTTTATTCCTTTTAGGGAGCCAATTTGTTTCTAAATGTTCTTAATACTCATTTTACAGTTAGGAATGCAAGAGCATACTATATATAGCTTTATTATAACCTCAGAAGACATGTTATTTTAATTAAGTATAAATATATCTTTGAGGGAATGTGATGGCAAATGTATTAATTTAAAGAGAGAAATTTGAGATACAGAAAGGTATAATTACGTGATGTACATACTACAGTTAAATGTGAGCAAATTTAGGTCTTCTCTGTACACTGTTGTTAAATAAACTAATTATTACTTACCTCCTTTGTCCTGCCAGAATGAGCTAGAAAGGATTCTAAAATTCTAGGCAGCCCCAAACTATAGGCAACAATGTATGCGGAAGGAGGACAAGAAACTGTGGTGAGACTGAAATAAGTGGCATGAGCATAGGTGGCAAGAGAATAAAGTTTGTGATCAGGCCTGGGCTAGGGATCCAGAGCCAGATAAGTGTTTGAGATTGGGCATATCCATGATCCAAGATCAGAACAAGGCCATGGATCAGAATCAGATAGCCTCTGAATGGCAAGGCTCAGGGCAAGCAACAGATCAAAGACAGAGTATAAGAGATTGACATACAAACACCAGTGGCATGGGTAGATGGGGAATAATGAGCACATGTCCAGGGTCTGGAGTCTCAAACTTAAGGTCTACCATTAGAATCTGACCCCTTATACATCTGGACGACATAGGTCTCTCACTTCCCACCCTCCTTTCTCTCTGTCATTTACAAGATTTCAGACTTAGTTGGAAGTCATGACCCTGCTTTCGCACACTGATACTGAAGGCTTAGGTGCTGAGATGAATGGCTCCCTGCTTTAAGGGAATCAGAAATCTACATAGCTTGCTGAGGTCCACAGAGTTCTGCCTTAGAGGCTGGAGTTGTAAGGGCAAAAGATTAAGCAAACCTAGGGTCATCACTGGTACCACAAACAAAGAGTTATCTTGGCCTTGTGAATTGGTGGCTTTGGTCCCTTCCGTGACTTCTTAATCTGTGTCTTGAAACCATATTGACTTCCGGACTGTGTGGCCCTATAACCATCTGATCACCGAGTGACTGCCTTAACCCGATACTCAGAATTTATACTACCTTGATTTTTAGGACTTCCAGCTACATATTCCAGAGGAAGTAAAGAATAGGAAATCCAGAATCAGGATGAAACAAGCAAAATGACTGAGACATCCATTCTATTAGTCAGGAAACTAGCATCACTGTTCTTTGTGGACTGAACTCATCCCCACCCTCACTGCATTGCTTGTCCTGGATTAAGCCCTTAATAAATATTGGTTGAGTATTGAATTATGGGGTCTGCAAGTGATGGAAGTAACTGAATGGGAGAAGGAGTGAGGGCATAACTCCTGACATAGGCACAGAGCCTGAATACAGCTTTCAGATGTGAGAAAGATGGAACTGTATTGCTATATAGAAATGTCCTAGAAAAGAACTAAGGCACAAAGAAATTATTGACCTATCCAAGGTTATAGAACCATTCAGGGAAATTAACTGGAAATTAACAGTGTCTTTGTTCCTAGATTTTTGCTGTGCACACTAAACAAATGGGTTATAAATATTCAAAACAGTGCTTAGGCCAGCAAAAAAAGTTTTTTTAATTAATGTAAAATTTGAGTAAGTGAAATTTTGAAGATGGTGGAATCTAACTGATAACTTCCTTACTCTTTAACCTGTAAATAATCTCCCTTTTCAAAGTGCTCATTATGTATAGTAGTGATTATGCAGAGAAAAAGCCTGTGATGAAAATGTGGTATAAAATTGTGTTCTTTGTTCAGCAAGTTAAAACAAGCTGGTCTGTAAGCAATTATTATCTTCATCAAAATTCCTAGCTCTAATGTTTTGGCTTCTTTGGCCCAGCACGTATGCCTTCTCAAACAATTGGATGGATTTAAAACACTTAGGAGATGTTTGTGCCTATATCTTAATGTAGCATCAGTTCAACAGGAAAAAGAAAAAAATGTAAGATTTGGCATTGTGGCATGGTTTTAAAAAGAAAAATCAAACCAAAACTAAACTAAACAAAAAGCCCCGAAAGCTTAAATCCCTGCATACCAAATGAACGTTCTTTATTCAGCTCTTAGTAGCAATATACAAATGTTAATGTGAGTAACCTTTCAATAACTTAGTATTTTAACAGAAACTCCCTAAACATTTATCATTCCATTTGTCAAGAAAATAATTATTTTGTTATACTGTTTATTTGAAATCACTAAACGTGTAAACTTGGTCATTTTAGGATTAGACATCTCCTCCTTGACTCTAACCTGTAGTCTAGAATTTCCCATAGAGTTTTTTTCAGTTATAGGTGCCTAGACCCTACCTCTAGCGATTCTGGTTCAGAATATCTAGAGACACCCTGGACCAGAGCATTGCATTTTGAAAGCCTCCTCGGATGATTTTTTTCCCCAGAGGACAAATATTTTATTCTTTACAGAAATATAAAGAAATTAGAAGATGACTATAGTTCTCCTCAGGTGATTTCTGATGTGCACCAGAGGTTGAGGATTGCTTTTGTTCATACTTTACTCAGCACATTGCATCCAGAATTATTTTCCTCAAGTACACATCATGTCACTTTTCTCCTCAAAAATATTGTTTCTCTACGCCCTTCAGAATAAGATTAAAATTTCTTAATATTGTTCTCATGGTCTTCCTGGATCTGACCCTCTATTAGTCAGAGTAGGATTAGTTTACACTGCAGTAACAACCCCTAAAATTTCAGTGATTTAAGATAGCAAAAGCATATTTCTTACTCATACGACAAGTCCAGCGTGGGCCAATAGGGAGGCCCTCATTTATTCAGGGACACAGTCTTCTCCATTGTCTCACAGGGCTTTGCAGGGGAGACAGGCATGGCCTCTCTTCTCTTACCCATTCTTCAGTACTTTGGCCAGGAAGTGACATGTGTTGCTTCTGCTCACAGCCTGTTTGCTAAAACAGCCCCATGGCCCTGCGTAACTGTAGGGTGACTGGATGATATAAACTTCTGGGGATTGGGAAGAATATTAGTAAGCACTAGTAGTTTGTACCACCGACCTTTAATCTACCATTTAAAAAAAAATTGAGGTGGAATTCATACAACATAAAAGTTAATCATTTTAAAATGTGCAATTCAGTGGCATTAATTACATTCACAGTGTTGTGCAACCATCACTTCTAGTTTTCTTTCTGTCTCTATACATTTACCTGTTTTGGATAGTTCAGAGAAATCATACAATATAGTGACCTTTGTGTCTGGCTTCTTTCACTTATATGGTGTTTTAAATGTTCATCCACATTGTAGCATGTATTAATACCTCATTCCTTTCTGTGGCCAAATAATATTCCATTATATGAATATACTACATTTTGTTTGTCCATTCATTTGTTGATGGACAGTTGGGTTATTTCTACCTTTTGGTTATTATGAATAGTGCTGCTGTGAACATTCGTGTACAAGTATTAATTTGAACATCTGTTTTTAATCTTTGGGGTATATACCTAGGAGTGGAATTGCTGGGTCATATGGTAATTCTGTGTTTAACTTTCTGAGGAACTGCCAAACTGTTTTCCACTGAATCTACATTTTTAGTCTGTGTTACCGTAGTCAAATGAGGACCGGTCATTGTTCCTAAAGCTACTATTTCACAGCTCAGGCAATTCCTTTGGTTTTGAATTATCTTCCCTTCTTTTCTATTTATTGAAATGGAAATTCTAACAATCATTTAAGGTTCAGTTCCAGCCCTCTCTCCCTCAGTTCTCAGTAAGAATCTCTACTACTTATGCAAATTTCTATATTTCCTCCTCATTGTCTCTTTTATACCACTTATTTTATTCTGACTAGTTGTTTATATATAGATTATAAACTTGCTTGTACAATTTATTTCTCTTTTATTCCCCATGATCAAAATCAGTTTATTGCAGGTGTTTAATAAACACTTGTTGAGTGAATAAATAGCTATATTTATATAATCATTTTTTCTTATTTATTATAGGTTCTTTTTTTGCAAGTAATATGGACTAGAAGATATTACATTCTTATAATTCTTATTTCGGGGATGCTTGTTGGGCAAAATTCAGTGAACTTAGTGACAAGGGCAAGTCATTCTTTAATGTAGAGATATTTCTTCGATATAAGGCTGACTAAGCCAGCCTTTCTGAGCTTGTTCTTGTCTCTAATCCATCTAATGAGCACCTGGCATCTCATCTTATTCTCTGTCAGGTTCAGCCCACCCAGCATCATCAGTCAAGCTATCCTAATACTTTCTTTAAATAAATACTAAATAGCCTAGTATTTGGAATAAAACCCCAAACAACATTATAGAACAAGAAAAGAAATGAACTTAGGTCTGACCGAACCTTTTTGTAAACTGATTATAGAAAAAAAACCTTGCTCTTAGGTACTATATCTTTCATGTACTTTGGAAGGAGAGAGTGAAAGGCACTATTTAGGCAAGGAAAATAGATTCTACTATGAAAAAGGAGATAAGTGAAGTAGTTCAGTTCCATTATCCCTTAAATACTTTAACAAACTAATAACTTATTTGTAATTTTATGTTAAAATCCCAGTTAAAACACTTAAGAAAGTAATAATCACTGAAATCCAAAGGAGATTTACTATCTTGACAAAATTAATTTGTATCTTAAAGGATAGGTTCTTAAGATCTTTATTAATAACCCCAAACATATGTTAATTATATCTACCAGCAATACTGTTAATTTTCCCCTTTAAATTCTGTGTAGATATAAATAAA
Source organism: Tursiops truncatus (assembly GCF_011762595.2). NCBI lineage: Eukaryota > Metazoa > Chordata > Mammalia > Artiodactyla > Delphinidae > Tursiops > Tursiops truncatus. Next base: position 62,204,497 of record NC_047041.1, on the reverse strand, counting down.
ATCTTTATTTTATCCCAATAGAAAAATTTCAGGTTGTGAGAGAAAAATAGCTACTGTCTTTGTGTATGTATATGCCAGAAATTTCTTACAGATTTTCATTGTCAGTCAGTCAACAGGAGGAACTATTTATTGGAGGGATTGTTTGAGAAAAACATAAAATTAGGAGGTTATTTACAAACAGATGTGGTATTTTTGAACATATCTGTACGTTAACCAACATTGCTTGCTGAAGCTATTTTGTAGTCTGGAATTGTGCATAGTAATATTCACAAGCAAACTGAAAGTTGAATCCTGCTAATCCTACCAATACACTGGGGTAGAACTTGAACCCTTAGCCTTGCTGGTGATTTTTACCTTTTTTGAGATTATGAACCTCTTTGAAAATCTGTTACAGTATATGGACCTCTCCTCTCAAAAATGTATTATGCACACATAAATAATTTTGCATTCCCTTTGAAAATTTCTGAAAAAATATACAAGAAACTCCAGTGATTGCCTGAAGAGAGAGGAACTGGAGGACAAGAGTGGGAAGGAAGACTTTTTTATATTTTCTTTTATACTGTTTTTGAAGTTTTTAAACCAGGTATATATCTTACATATATATATATATATATATATATATATATATATATATATATATATATAATTTTTTTTTTTTTGCGGTATGCGGGCCTCTCACTGTTGTGGCCTCTCCCGTTGTGGAGCACAGGCTCCAGACGTGCAGGCTCAGCAGCCATGGCTCACAGGCCCAGCTGCTCCACGGCATGTGGGATCTTCCCGGACCAGGGCACGAACCTGTGTCCCCTGCATCGGCAGGCGGACTCTCAACCACTGTGCCACCAGGGAAGCCCTATATATATATTTTAATGTGTTTTCTTAAGTCACAATGTTAAAAATTTTTGTACACAATTTTGGGTTCTGTAATTCTTCCCCCTACAATCAATTCCTCAATTTTAAAATCTTAAACTTTTGTAAACAATGTGTAGTAGGAATAATTTTTTAAAGCATTCAGTTTAAGGATTTTTTTTTTTTTTTCAAAGTTAGGCTGTAAAGGTAACTGTGCTCCAGTATGTTGCTTACTGTGAAGGAAAGAACTATATTCTATTTCAATTCATATGATATCTTGCTTGATTCCTTTAGGAAAGCCTCTATGAATGTATGGTGATAGAGGGGCTTTCTTCTAAGGGAAAATTGCCATACATACAACTGACAAAGATCTTAGAATTAGTTTAGTCTAGTGTTTTTTAAATTTGGAGATTCTAATTCTGTAGATCTGGGACTGGAGCCAGAATCTGTATTTCTGACAAGCTTCTTATGTGATTCTGAAGGGTTAGGAGATGTAGGAATTAGTAATCTAGTACACACTATTACGCTTTACTGACTGCAAAAACTAGTTGCTAGGATTCATACTACTGACTTAGTTAACATCTGTGTGAATATAAGTAAGCCCCATTCGCCTTTTGAGGGGCTTGGAAAAGAGGAAAGTAAAAAGCCAAAGGGAGTGACAAGGTCATCCCTTTGCACTCTTGATAGCTATTTCTGAGGTGTGCTGGGCCCTGGAGATTACAGATCAGAGGTTGTTTTATGTCAAAACTGGCCCAAAGTCTTAAAGCTTATGGAAAAACTCCAAGGGTAAATAATGGGGTGCTTTAGAAATGAGGCTCTACTTACATTTAGGGAGAATGGAAAGCAGGATTGGATTAAATAGTACTTGTTGAGGTTATGGATTAGTGATTAGTAATTATTTTCTTTAAAAAATGTTTTAGGATGATTTCAGTCTTTAGCATTTAAGTGTAGCTGTTTCAACAAAACATACTATTTTTATTAAAAACAAAAATTTTTGAAAAAAGGAAGTGATATGTGGAAGAGCATGACCTAGAAAACTTAAAGGTCATCTGGGCCGACCATCTTTTCCAGTTGCCCGCCTTAGAGAAACCTGGTTATTTGGATCATGTGGCATAAGTAAGCCACCATTGCCCTTTTAATGACCACATATAATATTATGGGCAGAGTACCTAGGAGGAAATAACTGCTTCATGAGTACTAGACCTGTACACCTGAAAGACTTCCTTGAAAATCTTAAGCCCTTTGTTCCTCAAAGGAAAAAAAAATGCCAAAGCAAAATCCATGAACCAGAAAACCCAAACTACTCACCATGCTCAAGCACAGAGTTTAAAATAGCAAAAGGAAGTAAAGCCCATCTCTGTGACATCAAGTGCTATTTTGGTATACGGCAAAATAGTTGAATTATAAGTCCTTCAAAGTTAAAATATTAAACAGACCCTTAGCTATAAGATGTGTTGCCAGGCATCTGTATGGAATATAACCATGTAATCAGAGTGTATTGTACTTCTCCACACAAAGAGAACCAAAGCTACTGCTTCTAAAGATTAGGAAACTTTCATTAGACTGACAGAAGACAGTACAGAGGAAATGGCTTGGGGGTGGAGGAGATGTATGAGAGAGGATGAAAGGAACAGCATTCATACTATCCAAATTAGAGCCAGGATGTTTATGCTCAAATCTTGTCTTGGCTCTGTGTTGAGGGGACTGAATAATGGGGACATGGGAAAGTGTATCTCTGAGATCCCTAAATTAGGCACGAAATACACCAAATTCTTCTTATAAACGCTTCTTATTTGCAGCAGTCTCTGCACATTTCTGAATATATATTGTGATTAAAATCCAAACCCAGCTAATGCTAATGATTCCTTCCTCTCTTTCTGTTGCTGGTATCCTTTCTAAAGATGTTATTTCATTCTGTTGTTTACAAGTCACATGCCTCTACTGAATTGTAACCTTATGAGGAGTGTTTATATTTATCTTTCATTTATTCAAATAGCATATATTTATTGTGCACCTCTTTCATGCTGGGCACTGTGTTAGGCACATAGGCTACAGTTTTTAGCAAGATAGGCCTAGTCCGTGTCCTCATAGAGCTTATACCTCCCTTAGCACCTTATACATAGTTGGCTTTTTTTGTCAAGTGATGTGGACATTAGGTTAATGCAAATCACTAAATTAATACCATTTAAAATAGCTTTAAAAACATTTCAGATGTCAGTGTCTCTAATAAATCTTTGGCTAGTATTAAGATGAACTAACACTGACATCAGTGGAGTTTAGACTCAAGACTATATTTAGAAAAGCTAAGGGATGTTACTTTTATTTCTGAAAGAGAATATCTAATTAAGGTTTTTCTTAGGAATTAAAAAAGTTTGACGCATAGTTTGCAAAGCATTGGCAAACAAAAAGAACAACTATTTGTATGTCATTATTGCTCTTTTACTTTTCTTTAGCACATGTAAGAGACAGCAGCAGCAGTAGCTGCCAGAGATGAAAACCGTTACTATCCTGGGTCTGAAGAGAGAACATCTTGATGCTTTCCAGTGAGTTGGCTTTCTTTACAGGTGTCACGCACAAGAAGAACAAGACTTTAATAGAAGTTTTAATAGTTTTGGAAGTGGGAAACTTAAGTACCTCTGTACAGAGCTTGGGAGCTGCAGGTGGAATTTGCCTGGAGCATTGTTAAGTTTTGTGGCTTGTGTTCCCTGAGGATTCTTCTACATGACTTCTCTTGTTGCTTGTGGAGGGTAGAACCACCCTAATTTGAGATTGGAGAAGACTGGAGAAGGCTCAGTCCATCCAGATAGCCCAAGTCTCCTGAAGGGTTCAAGCATGTCAGTGAACTTTTTGAGTTTGGAGTAAAGTTTGTTTTGATTTCCCTAGTTTCAGGTTTTCTCCTGTGTTTACCAGTAGAGAAATGAAAATCTTGGGTTTTCCTTATGTAGAACCAATTCACTTTACCAAAGACTGACATATTTTTCACACATAGACAACTATGTAAGGCCTTCTGCTAGAAAGGCCAAACATATGCTCTGGCACCAATTTTATTGAGATAAAGCATTAATACTAGTAATTCATGTTAATATCCTTTTTTGGCAAAGGAACAATAGACTATCAGTTTGGTTCTTGCCACTTTTTCTGTTGGATCAAGAACAAGTTAAATTATCTTCAAGATGTATCAATATCTTAAACTCCCCATTTTTTTCCCCCCATTATTTTTGACGCTTGCCCTGCAACTGAGTAAGTACTTCTTTAGGGTATGTGACAGTTGAATTGGCTTGGGCTTTGGAAACATGTCTTGGCCTTAGAATCTGTTTATGGTCATTCTTTTTTTAAAAAAAACAAATTTTATTTATTTATTTAGTATATTTATTTATTTATTTATTTTTGGCAGTGTGGGCTTTCTCTAGCTGTGGCAAGTGGGGGTTACTCTTCGTTGTGGTGCGCAGACTTCTCATTGCAGTGGCTTCTCTTGTTGAGGAGCACAGGGTCTAGGGTGGGCAGGCTTCAGTAGTTGTAGCACACAGGTTCCGTAGTTGTGGCTCGCGGGCTCTAGAGCGCAGGCTCAGTAGTTGTGGTGCACGGGCTTAGTTGCTCTGAGGCATGTGGGATCTTCCCGAATCAGGTATGGTCATTCATATACGTTTGCTCCTACAAAATGTAACTAGGTTTGTGAAAGTCAATTTTGTGCATTTCAACATTAAGTTCTATTTATAGTGACTTATGGGATGAGAAATTGGGCTACATGGCTTCCTAACATCCCACCAAGTATGTATGGGTTTCGATTTTAAGTGATTTGCATTATTCTTTTACAAGTGGATAGTCATACTGAGTTAACAATTTCTTTAAGAATTCCGCTAATAAATCACAGATTCTCACTGCTAGTATTACATTGCTTTTTCTTTAATGACACCCTTTTCCAGTTTTTGGTCTTGCAAGCTAATGGAGTATTTAAAACAAATTCTCAGAATGCCCTTAGAACTTTCGGTTCAGACCAGACGCCTTGGAACCCTAGTGCTTTCAGAGTTCTTCCGCTACTCCTGCAATACCAAATGTAGCTTCTTTTAGCGTCTTTTTGGGTTTTGCAGGGCTCCCCTAGCCTAGGGCTGGGAGAGCGGAAAGAGCTCATCGGTTAGTTTGAAGGCAGGCGGGCTGTACAGGCAGCTTTTCCCAGACTCTCCCAGCTCCGGCTTTTCATGCATACCAGCAGAGCCGCTTTTTTCCTCCAGTGATTGAAACCATCTGGACTGCAGGGGGGTCACGTGTGTATGAGAAAATGACATAAAGTTTCAGACCCCCTTGTGCTTTGCTCCAGACCCAGACAATTCTTGGTCGGATGGTCCGAGGTGAGGGCCGGTCCAGTTTGAGGACCAACTCCTCACCCTGCCCCCGCGCCCTGTCTTCCCATCCCCAGCGCCCTCCCTTCCCCCTTTGCGCACTCTCAGCGCGGTTTTCTTGTTCCCTCCAGAGCCTCCGAGCACAACCCCTCCGCCAGGCTCCAGCAGCCCACCCTTTCTGTCTCGGGTGGAGGCACACCTCCTCCACGCCCCGCTCCGCTCAAATCTGTGCTCCCTCCCTTCCCTCTCCCTCCAGCCCGGCCGCAGCCCTGGGCGCGGATGCCCGCCCGACGACCGCCCTCTCTCCCGGAGCGGCTCCTCCTCCGGGCTGCGCGGCTGCAGTCAAGCCCCCATCCGTGCGAGCGCCCAGCCTGGCTGGGAAGCGCAGAGGTAAGTGCGTCCGGGCCGCCGCCCCGGCTTTCCCTGCCCGTCTTCTCGCCGGGAGGTTGCTTGCTTGTCCCAGTGCCCTTGCTCCAGGCCGGGTGGCGGGCAGGAGGGCCGCCGGTTCCGGCTCTGCGTCTGCCGCGCCCTGCCCTGCCGCTGCAGTCCTAGCCCTTTTCCCGCTATTCACCACTCCTCGCCCCGGAGGTGTTCCAGCTCTGGGAGTGTTTGCGTTCGGGGGCCTCTGAAGGCGCAGACGAGTTGGGCTGGTGGGGGCTGCCCTCCGGACGGTCGTGGCTAGCCCTACTTCCCGGCTCCGCTGGGGCGCGCAGTTAGGGGTGGGGAACATGGAGCCGAGGGTCTGGGGAAGTGCAGAGCTGCGGTGTGCGACGAGGAGCCCGAAGTCCGAGCGGTCCTGGGAGTAGGCTCTGTGCGAGCCCCTGGACGCGCCCGGGCTGCTCTACAGCTCTTACCTGGAGCTGTGGTAGTTTCTGTGCAGGCTCCTTCAAGAACACACACACACAACTCAAACAAAGGAAAATGAACTTCGCACTCTATTACTTTGATTACCTTTCCTTTCTCGCCCTTGTTCTGAAGTGCACTAAGTATTAAAAGTGTAGTGTTAAGTGACCCAAGACTAAAGGACCACACTTCAGCCAACATTTTATGCCACCTTATTAAAGAATTCAGTAGTTTGTAGAGTTCAAGAGACTGAACGTTTTCAAGTGTTTCTAAAGAGAGATTATTGCATTTTCCTGTGGTCTTTATGAGACTGTGGTTTATAATTACTTGAACCTGAGTAAAACAACTAAGTGAGAGAATTGGCCTTAATGCTGCCTTAGTCCAGCTCTTATCCCCATGCAGGTGTTTCTGCTGTTTGGACCACAGGGTCTTGGGAATGGTGAAGGGGTCATTATCCCATCTCCAGGGCTGCTTTGAGCTATCCCTTATGTGCACATACGTCAATTGGCCATCTTAGGACGGGCCACAAGGTTAAAACCCAAGTGACTGTATTACTGTTTGTTTGTTTTTTTCTCCAAGTAATATTTTCAGAAAGTGAATCCCTTCACTGATGAGATTTTTCAGAAATAGGGGTTTCTAATGGATCAGAAATAGTCTAGGTTCCAGAAAGCTAATCAAAGGTAGAGACCAGATTGCTCTTAATCTGTCTCCCATGGTGAATTAAGGGCAGCACAAAGCAAGGGCTCAAAAAGAACCTGTTGAATGCATGGAGTGAATTAAAGCTTCTTGGACTCTGCCAGCTTGGCTGAGAGTCCCCCTGTGACTACATAGATGAAGGCTTCATTTTCATTTACCCCATAAGTATTACCCTTGGAAAAACTCTCCAAGATACGGGCGAGATTTGGTCAAGTGTATGTGGGAAGTGGTATTATCCCCTAATTGGGCCAGAAGGGCAACCATTATTGGTAGACAACCCCAAGGCAACTGAATCTTCAAAGTATTTTTCATTGAACACTTACATTGTTATTGGCTTGACAATTGATAAAAACTTTGCTCTTGTGTTGGTGGACTCATCGGGGAAAGAGGAGTGACACATAAGAGAACAATAAAAATTTTAGATCCATTGGCTTAGACTATAAGAACTATAGAAGCTCAGAGGAGAAAATGATTATGAGCCAGGGTAGTTTCATAGAAGAGAAAAGATTTCAATTAGGCGTTGAAACAAAGCATGGTTCTGAAATTAGTGGAAAGTTGATGGGGAGAATTTTCAAGAGAAGAGAGAGTCGACCTTTTGGATTGGAGCTAGGGAAAGAAGTGATGCTTACTGAGCATCTACTCTGTGCCATATGCCATGTTCTCTCTTCCATCTTCTAGTGCTATGAAGTAGGTATTGCTGTTCTTGTTTTAAAGAGAAATGATCAAAAAGATAAGCAACCTGTTCAAGATCACACAAATAGTAAGAGGTAAAGCTGGAATTGCAGCTCCCTGAGGTCTGATTCTAAAGCTTGTGCTTCCCCAGCTGCCTTCCACAATGGCAGTGGCAGGTTCAGTGGAAGCAGACTGGTCAGCTTGAATTCTGGCTCAGGAGCTGGAACTTTATCCTGTAACGTTGTCTAGCTTCTAAAGATTTTTGAGAAAAGAAGTGATGGGCAATGTTTTTAGATTAATGTGACGTCTGTGTACAGGAAGGTGACACACTCATCTTAGGTAAAGTGCAAGATGTAGTTCTTAATTAGCAGGTTAAAGAAAGTGAGTGTAGTCAGGATATCTGGGTGTGTAAATTCCTGCCCCGTTTCCCGTATCCTTCGATGGCTTTGTTCACTAGGTAAGAATGGGTTGCACAGACCACAGGGCTGCCAGGGATCAGAGAAGAGCTGGGTCCGAGCAGGTGAGCGTTGACATGGAACGTGTATGTGAAGCAGCACGACTGCCGGTTTGTCATTTATGTTCCCCATGTGTTTTTCAATGCTTTGGTTAAAAATTGTTTTCTTTCCTGACTACCCTGGGATGTAGATCAATGTTGTAATTGGTTTAAAAGCCTTTCCTAAGTGGCAAAGTTGAGCTCCCAAACTAGGGCCTCTGCCCTAAAGATGTTTAAGTTGAGATGCCCTTTTCCCCCCAACATTCTGTTGCTTCTTATAAATGCTGAATTTTTTTTTTTTTTTTTTTTTTTCGGTACGCGGGCCTCTCACTGTTGTGGCTTCTCCCGTTGCGGAGCACAGGCTCCGGACACGCAGGCTCAGCGGCCATGGCTCACGGGCCCAGCCGCTCCGCGGCATGTGGGATCTTCCCGGACCGGGGCACGAACCCGTGTCCCCTGCATCGGCAGGCGGACTCTCAACCACTGCGCCACCAGGGAAGCCCATAAATGCTGAATTTTAAAACTTGGCACTAGCAAGGGAAAAATGAATTGAGATTACCTTTCTTATTAATAAGACCAATTAAGAGAAAATGTACATTTATTTCACTTTTTGTTATGGAGGAGCAATAGAATGCCTTGGGGTAGTTACTGTGTGGGAATTTAGAAGGGATAGGAAAGCCAGGATTTAGAGATGTGCAAAGCTCTTTCTACCTGGCCACATTTCTTACCAGTTAATTGTGTTATTCATGTGTACAGCTAGGGAGCTTACAGGGCCATAGACTATCCAAGTTTATAGGCAGGCCCTTTGATTCTCTGCAGATAATGGGCTCAGGAAGGGCAGCAGTGGGTGGAGCCATTTTGTTGGAATTGTCTCCCACTTTGAATGAATACAATCTAGATTTCTTGCTCTTCCTTGTGCAACCTCTAGGCCTTTTCCTCCTCTGAATGTGTCAGTGCTCTGAAGACTTGGTTCTTAGGCCAAGGAATATCAGGTAACAGGAGGCTGCACAAAAAAGGGCAGCTGACGGAAAAATCAAGTTTGTCAACTAGAGAAGTTTTAACTAATGTTAGAGTCAACCATTTTTTTTGTAAAATAAAAAAATGCAAAACCAAAATTTGATCTCAGTTCTCCAAATCCATTTTTACCTTTAGGAGCCTCTAACTGGAGAGCTTGCCCTATTGAATGAGGCTTTGGCGTGTAAAATTCTCACCAGCTCCTCTAAATGTGTCAGGACATGACTCAGTTTGGGTTTTGGACCTCTGAGGAATGTGACCTCTTGGTGTAGGGGATTTAGAGTCCAAAGATATGGGTTAAGGTTCCAGCTTTGCTATTTATTTAGAAGTGTCTGGAATTCGATGTTGGAGGGATTTCTTAGCTCAGTTTATCTATTTCTTCTAGATCAGGGTAATCTCCCAGGATGAACTGTAGTTCATGCCCTGATAAATCCCTTGGTTCCTTCTCCCATTTTGTATCTTGTATCACCTGAAAGCCATTTTGTTTTATCTGTAGCCTGTGGTTATAGATGAGAAAGGAAAACCATCTAGGATTCTCTCCAGAGAATGGCAGATCTCATTGTCAGTTTACTGGTGATCTTTTGGTATGGATTTCTGTGAGAATGCCCTTGAGGTTAGTTTTGAGAGTTGGGGTCTCAGAAAGAGACTTTGGCAGTGCTCTTGTTTAAATGTCAGAGATGTTTGGTTGCATTTTTGGCTCATTGCTTACACAGTTGTTAATGTTTTTATATTTCGTAAGCATCTGTCATTTTTATAATTTATTAAAGGAGTGATTTAGATTTTCTAAGATAGCTAAAAGCTTAGAAAAATAAGACTAGAATATCCTTTTGATACTCAGATGTAATCTCCTAGTATAGTAGAACCACTTGACTATTTTAACCCACTCCATCTCCAAATATCCTTAAATCTCCACCTCCAAATATCCTTAAATTTTTCTCAAGAGATTTGCTCTCTCTCAAGAGACTTCGCAGCCTCTCCAGGAAATGTTTTCTGATCTTTCCAGACTGATGATCACAGATTATCTCCTTGTCGTTAGCCTGAGTTTTCTTTTAGTGTTTCTTACTTTTACTGTTTTCCCATCCCTCTTCAATGCATAGTTGTTCACAGAGTGGACAAATGGTCTTTCCTGGACCCTAACGTCAGCTACCAAAAGTGCAGATTGTTCCTTCTGTACCCATCCTTCCCTTCCCTTTCTCTGGCTAAACAAGCTGAGCTTTCTCCGTTTAAGTCTTGCTTTTTAGACCGATGATTATACTTGTTGTTTTGTGTGTTGTTTTATGCAGGAAGTCAATATCAGATATGTTGGCAATTAGAGCTTTCAGATTGAAGGGAGCCTTTTGGAAATAAAATGTGCTTTTTTTCTCCCCTATCAGCATGAGTAATTGTGGAACATATGTAAACTCTGGAGATGATCTTTTTAAAAAAAATTATCAACAAAAGAATTTTGCCCAAGTCCTTTAAGGACTTAAAAAGAATCCAGCCTTTGCAAGATTGCACTAGAAGTACCAGAGTAACCCAATTAAGGCCTTTTTAGAAGTGTGGGAATCATTTGTTCAAACCGGAATTTAGGACCCCCAAGCAAATATGATAGAAATAATCTGCTTAACCCTTTATTAATAGCATAAGAAAGAAAACCCTTTTTAATGGACCTCTTGTGATAAAGGGCCATAGTGATTAGAACATGCTGAGAGTCCTGATTGTCAGTGTTCTGGAAACTGCTTTGAGTGGACAAGTGTCAATGTTGGTGGCTTTTTGTCTTCCTTTGACATGTAGTTGGGATCTTGGTGTTAATTTAGCTAAGGACAAGTTTGAATATAGATATTTGTAGGGTTTTTTTTCCCCTTCTCCCTACTCTTCCCTTTCTCGAAGGCTAGATTGGAGTAGATATAGCCTCTAGTGAAGGAGTCAGTGTCTTGGGACATTTTGTCAGACACTGGTCTTCAAGGAAGCACTCTGTATTGCTACCATTTGTACACTCTGGTGTTCAACTGATGTTATTTGAATATCTGCTATGGACAAAGCACTGGCTAGTGCTTTCAAGCATCTGTTTGTTCTCTTATTGCTTTTCTTCAGTGAACATGCTTAATATTAGGTGTTTGATGAATTGATTCGTGGGTAGAGTTAAGAAGTTAGATGGGAAGTAATTTTTGGATACCCCCGATTGGATTACTGCTATGGGTAAGTGGCTGTTTGTACATCACTCTGGCTTCTGCTCTAGATGCTGAGATGACCCCTGATAAAGAGGCTTAGCATGTGGGCATGTATTTTCTAGTGAGTGAACGGGGTGCTGTCAGTTATTTTTGCTATTAGTCACGTTAGGTTACGTATACTGTTGCTGGGAACTCCACTTAGTGTAATATCTCCTGCATTAGAAAGTGCCCAGTGCGTTAGTAGTAAGGATTGCCTGGAGAAGTTTTTCCTGAAAGTCTGGCCTTGCCTCTTGAGCCAGGGATGGATTCTAGGTGCTTAGACCCGAAGGGCTTCTACACAAACCAGAGTGATCCTAACACTGGGATCCAAAGGGAATGGAAGTTCTCCTGAAATTTTGTACAGCTATGGGAGAGGAATCAAAGCTTTTGCTTCTCAGTGGACATTAGATTCTATACACAGAGACCTAGGGATGAAGAAAACCAGCTTACAAATGAATATTTAGTGCTGTATAGGGTTAGGAAGAGCATGGAAAAATGGGATTTAAGGTCAGCGTGTTCATTTGAGTCCTTAATGTACAATTAATCAGGGATAACAGCAGTGACGTTTTGTTTTGCTGTTTTTTTCCCTCCACATCTGTGTTTTGACAGGTCATTGCCTTGAATTAGAATAGAATTTAGTACCAAAGTGTTTATAAGGAAAGTGATAGCAGAGTCATGGGAGATGGGCAGAGGACACTTTGTATCTTATTTCAGATGGACCATTTTTACAACCCCCATAAGTAGCTCAGTGGTCCAAATTAGTTAGAAATAGCTTTGCTGAAATGTATTGGTAAAATAACATTTAGCAGCCTTTTGTCTGTTCCAGGTTTAGATATGAGTGAGAAAGCCAATTTGGAAGCAGTTTCATGTGCTCAGCTCTGCCCACATTCAAATCGCCGACATAGTTCCCATATCCTTGTCACTGTTACTGGTCCCTGGGGGCCCAGGGGCAGATCTCAGGATCTGAGGCGCAGATGTGGTTGAAGCCACATCAAGAGTTGGTCCTGGTGGGTCAGCATTATTTTCTGTGATTATCACCAGCGCTGGGGGCGTGGGGAGGAAGGTGGGTGGGACAATGAAGAAAAATGGAAGGGCAGGGCTTCCCTGGTGGCGCAGTGGTTGAGAGTCCGCCTGCCGATGCAGGGGACGTGGGTTCGTGCCCCAGTCCGGGAGGATGGGCCCGTGAGCCATGGCCGCTGAGCCTGCGCGTCGGGAGCCTGTGCTCCACAACGGGAGAGGCCACAACAGTGAGAGGCCCGCGTACAGCAAAAAAACAAACAAACAAACAAAAAACCAAAAAAAAACCCGAGAAGGGCATATAGTTCTGTGGAAATTGAGTAAAGAAATAAACTCTTAGAACTTCTTTTCCCCCCTCATTGACTTTTACCGTTGTTCTGTTGGAAACTCGTATCACTTGAGGTCATTTTATAAATACTCAGAGTCACTAGCCAGAGGCATTGTGACACCTGTGCATTGGTGGAAGGAGCCCTCCTAGATGATTCTCTGGATGTGTATTTGGCTTCTGCCCATTTTCTTTCCCTCTTTTCACCTAAGTTTTGATGCTGTTGTTTTCTTAAGGAATAATTTGGCTTCAGTGTCCAGAATTCTTTAGGGCTATAGGGACTGGGGACCAGGGGCCTGAGTGTGACATGTTGCCAGATAGGAGAGACTTTTACACCTAGACAAATCTCCAGGAAAGAGGAGACAGAAAAGTTTATACACAAAGCATAAGGATTGGGAGTCAGAAGGGAAAATGGCGTGGCAGGTGCTTTGGCCATTGTGACTATCTCTAGCAAGATGGGCCTGATGGTTGGATGATGGTGTGATACTAAAGATATCTTATAATCCACATCATTCCTTGAAGAAGATGAAGAAGTTTTTTTGCTTAAGAGAAAAATATAATAATATATTGACTTTAAAATTTTTAACTTATGTGATGTGTCCACAAGTGTCTGACTCTGTGCCAAGCATGGTAGTGGGTATACAAGTATGTGAAAAAAACAAAAAAAAACAACCCTGAACTTAGAACATATAATTGTTGCCTAAAGAACTCTATAAAGTATTAAGTTATCAAGTTTTAAATTGTGAGTTACATACAGGGCCTTTGGGGCCCCAGACAAGGCTTAGGACATTGCAGGTTTATGGAAAAGCCTTGGGTTGAATGGAGGCCTTTGGAGATGTTGGAGTGCCCCAGGGCTCAGGCTCCAGCCCCCTTTTCTTCTCTATCCGCACTTTTCTTAGGTGATCCCATGGCTTTAAAGTACTAGCGTTCATGGAATGTTTACTTTGTGCCAGACTCTGTTCTAGGGGCTTTACATGCATTAGTTTAATCTTCAGACAACTTGGTGATGTAGGTACTATTACCCTCACTTAAAGATGTGGAAACTGAGGTCAGAGAAATGAACTTTTTTGAGATCACACAGTTCATAAACTGGAGAGTCAAGATGTGAACTTAGTTGGAGACTGGATGCCAAGCCCTTAACTGGTTCTGTTTAGCCTTCTAGCTGGTCCTGAACTCCTCTACCCCTGTCCCTTCTTCCCATAGCAACCTAAGTATTATGTTCGTCCCCTTCTTTAGCCCTTATAAGGAATCCTGCCCATCACACTCAGAAATAGAATTCACATTTACTACCAAGTCCTTATGTGCTCTAACTCGTAGCCCTCCCACCGGCTCTTCACCTTCCCCCATCTCTTCTGTCTCAGAGCCTTGGCCCTGCACCTGGGATGCGCTTCTTGAATATTGCTCATCTGCACCCTCACTTCATTCAAGTGTCGGCTCAAATGCACCTCCTCGGGGAGGCTTTCCCTGACCATCCGATGTAAACTACTCTTAGTCAATCTTTAATGCTTGCTTTGTTTTTCTTCCTAAAATTACATTACATATTTGTGTGTTTTTCCTGTCTGCTTTTACAAAAATAAACAAACGCCATGAGGTTAGGGAGTTGGTCCATCTGTTTCCTGGTATCTTTACTTTTTAGAACAGGACATGGAAAGTTTTCCTTAAATATTTGTTAAATGAATAAATGGTGTCATATGCATTTTATGTTCATGTTTAACATTACTTGGATAAAAAATAGTGGAGAGGAAAGGGATATACAGGTGATACATACAGGTCTGGGTCTTACTTGGCTTTATGTTTATTACCAAGGCTTTGCCATAATATCTGGCCAAGAAAATGCTCAGAAAATCTTAGTTGAATGAATACATTGTTTGATTTATTTTGAATTCCAGACATAGGAGTTCAGAGAAGAGAGAGTATTGTGGACTGGAGTGCTTAGAGAAAATTCACAGAGGACTTGCAGACTTTGAAGGAGAGATGGATTTAGTTAGTCATATAGGAATCATAGAGTAGTTTTTAAAAATTAATTAATTAATTAATTAATTTCTGGCTTTGTTGGGTCTTCATTGTTGCATGTGGTCTTCCTCTAGTTGCGGCGAATGGGGGCTACTCTTCGTTGCGGTGTGCGGGCCTCTCATTGCAGTGACTTCTCTTTGTTGTGGAGCACGGGCTCTAGGTGCGTGGGCTTCAGTAGTTGTGGCACGTGGGCTTCAGTAGTTGTAGCTCGTGGGCTCTAGAGCACAGGCTCAGTAGTTGTGGCGCATGGGCTTAGTTGCTCTGGGGCATGTGGGATCTTCCTGGACCAGGGCTTGAACCCATGTCCCCTGCGTTGGCAGGCAGATTCTTAACCACTGTGCCACCAGGGAAGTACCATAGTGTAATTTTTTTAACCTGGGAGGATTATTAAGATGATCTGGCTCAATCTTTCTATTTATAGACAGGGAAACTGAGCCCAGAGACGCAAAGGACTTATCCAAAGGTACACAACTAGTGTATGTCAGAAATGTCTCTGGAATCCAGGTATTAAATTTCCTAGGTCAACTCTCTTTCCTCTATACAGTGATGTTGGCTTGTGTGGGATAGAAATTGGCATGGAAATTAGGCCATCCTAACTGAATCAGAAGGTTTATACAAGAGATACATGGGAGATATCGGAAGCTGAATAAAGTAAAGACGAGATCCTGGAGGATCTTGAATGTTATTGTGAAGACTTTAAATTCAGAATGACAGGGAGGCATGTGAAAATGCTTTAAGTCTTGCCCTGTCTTTTTTCTCCAATGAAGGTGACATAATTGGTAGTATAGAAAATGGATTGGAATTAAGAAAGAAAAGTGGAGCCTTGAGGAGTTAGGAGGCCCTTGTAACGATCCAGGTATTAGTGTAGTTAGGGGCCTACTAGCATTTCAGTTTTTTTTCTTGTTTTTGGAAATTCGTGGTTTTTGAAGATGACATGTAATCCTTTGGTAAGATGTGTGTACCTAGGTTTTTAAGAGAGTTTGGGAGTAAAACCCTGGAGAACTGGTATTTTACTTTAATTCTGTACATGGTTGTAAATGACATTTTAGTATCTAAATGATAATTCCTCTTAAAGAAGCCAAGCCAGGTTAGCAAAGTAGGGATAGAAGATAACACTATACCAGTGTGAAAACAGTGATGGAGGGGATGGGGAAGGGCAGGAGGAACAGACGGACAATGAATGGGAGCAGCTTCTAAGAGAGGGCCTGGACCTCTCTGTCAGAGGAGCTGTGCTGTGTCTGGGGAGTCAGGCCTCCAGGGACCCCAACTTTGCACTGTTTTTTTAGAACTCAGGAGGCCGATGGAAGTAAGACCTGCCTCCTGGGCCCACAAATGCTTTGGGTGGATGGGTTGCAATAAAGCCCAGGCCCATACATGTAGTCCACATAAATTTTCCACCAGAGCTGATGAGAACAGATTGATACAGTCCTTACCAGGCCAGTGAATTGGCACAGGGTATGATATTTTATTTATTTATTTATTTATGGCATCAAAAAATCTGAGAGGTTTTTTTTATTTTAATTTTTTATGTTGTAACAAGATTTTGGACCAGAAAGGAACATTCCTTTTTAGACATTTTCAAAGAAAAGAGTTAATACAAATTCTTCTAAGGGAGGTATTATAAAATTAACTGTAGTTTCAGTGAGCATTTATTATTAGTTGAGGAATGACAGACTCTTCCAGCAAGTCAGGTTTATTCACATATGAATCACAGATGTTTGTATTTCAAAGTGTCAGTGGGTAAATTATTTTCTGAGCATTATAAAAAGCAATTCATTAACATTAGATGAAGATACGAGGTTATTACTGATTGTAACAGTGTTGAGCCAGGCTGAAAAGCTTGCTCAGGTTTTGCATGCCTCTATCCATCCTACCGAGCATCTGAGCACTGATTTCATATTAGGCACCGTGTTAAGTGCTTTGGGGAATTCAGAGATGAAGGAGATTACAATCCCTTTATATTTCAGAGCCAATCTTTCTAGCTGTATCTCCTGCCACTTCTGATAATGTCTACACCTGAACCACAGCACACTCACTGCACACTGTTTTCCAATCATAGCTACAAGTTTTGGCTCAGGTATTCTTTCTTTGAGAATGCCTTTCCTTTCCTTTTTTGCCTAGCAAAAAGCTTTCAGGGTGTGATACTTTAAAAGTTTTTTCCATCCTCAGGAATCTTTTTCCATCTCTAAGGAAAAACTTTAAAAGTCAGCAAGAAGTGAGAACACAGACCTTCAAATAATATCTCATACTGGATCTGAGAGTTTGGGTTGCAGAAAAAATCCTAGGGTATTCAGCATTCAACAGATACTTATTGAGCAGGGCCTATTAAACACCAGATACTGTGCTGAGCATTGGAGCTTTAATCTTTTGATCATATTGCATCAAATGTTATTAATATAGAATATTAACATTTGGTTCTATTTTTCATTAACGTCTTTAAGCCCCCAAGGTTATATGGCTCGGTCCATAAGATCTCAGTTAGTTCAGACTGTTCACTTATGCTTGCATTCACTTGTTGGATGTGTACTGTGTAACAGCCAATATGCTGAATGCTGAGACAGTTTTGAAGAAAAGTAAGAACTGGTGAGGGTCCTCAACTGGTTGACTGGAATTTGCCAGGTAGATCTGGTAGCTTCCAGTTTGCTGGGATTCCTGGCCAAGAGGGGAGTGTTGTCAGCAGTACTGTACCTCCTTCATTTGTTCTACCCACACTGGGCACACCCCTCTCTCCCTTACCTCTGTCCCTGGCCCTGTCTTTAAATTTAAGAGAAATGAAAATTAGCTTCTTTGCATTAAGTTTGGGAAATTCCATTAAGGGCAGCACTTCCTGATGAAACCTGTAAGTTTGCAGTCTTTCCAGAAGAATTTCTTTTGCCCATGTGATCCCTAAGAAGAGCCTTTTCCATGGGAACTTTTTTCCTTCCTCTGAAAGTTGCTTTGCCTGTGTTGTAGACACTGGGCACGCAGAGTTTGGTATTTCTCTGACCCTTCACTTCTGCCTGCTTCATTGGCTCTTTGGGGTTGCTGAGAGGGGCATGGTGTCTTGTTTTCGTAGAATGAATGACACAAATGAGAGGGAGGCAATCATGCTAAATTTTCCCATCGTTTGGAAAAAGCAGCTGCTCAGAACAAAAGAAGACAGTTGCAAAAGAGGAGTGTTTTATTGAATCTTTGGATTGCCATCTGGAGTGAGGTTGTTTTCTCTTCCTTTGCTTGGCATCTGGAGCTAGCTTGTGTACAGTCTGAGGTTTGCTCTGCTTTCTTCGTGTCTGTGGGCTTCTTTAATAGAGAACTACAAAATATAAAATTATCTTTATCTTCAACTTTAAATTGGTTCTTTTAAAAATATAATATGTGGGACTTCCCTGGTGGTCCAGTGGATAAGACTCAGTGCTCCCAACGCAGGGGGCCCAGGTTTGATCTCTGGTAAGGGAACTAGATCCCACGTGCCACAACTAAGAGCCTGCATGCTGCAAGTGAAAGATTACGCATGCCGCAACTAAAGATCCCGCATGCCGCACTGAAGATCCTGCACGCCACAAGTAAAACCCAGAGCAGCCAAATAAATAAATGAATAAATAAATATTAAAAAAAAGTATATATATACACATATATATAAATATGTGTATTGTAGTAAATTATAAAAAAAATTAAAACCTTCACTTTCCCAACACCCAGAGATCACCACTGTTAACATCTTTGTGCACCCTCTTCTAGACCTTTCTCTAAGCATATCTATGTACATATTTGTATTCTTTGTTTTTCACCAAAGCAAGATCACGCTATACATACTGTATTTCATTCTATCTTATTTTTTAATTATCTCCACTTTTCCTGTTCAGTGAATTTATATTTTAACTAATTCCCAGGCCATGTTTCAGATTTCCCCATTGATCCTCAAGCATCCTGTCATTTTTTCTGTACCAACGTTGAACCTATAACCACATGCTATATCTGGTTGTTATGTCCCTTAAACTTCTTTTATTCTAACCCAGTCAGTCCCTTTTGTATGATATTATCTTGTTGAAGAATTATCCTTGGGCTTCCCTGGTGGCGCAGCGGTTGAGAGTCCGCCTGCCGATGCAGGGGACGTGGGTTCGTGCCCTGGTCCGGGAAGATCCCACATGCCGCGGAGCGGCTGGACCCGTGAGCCATGGCTGCTGAGTCTGCATGTTCGCAGCCTGTGCTCCGCAACGGGAGAGGCCACAACAGTGAGAGGCCCGTGTACTGCAGAAAAAAAAAAAAAAAAAAAAAAGAATTATCCTTAATAGACTCCTTTGACTGAGTGCTGACTCTGTGACCTGTGTATCACTAAGAGTTTTACAAATGTCATCTCATATAACCCTTGTGACAACACTAAGAAGCATGTTATTCTGTATTTTTGCATACTCTCTTCCTGTGAGATCTCAGCTATCCCCAGGGATTCAACTCTTTCCTTTATGTGAGAGACTATATCACCTATATCTCAGTGGTCACCTTAAGAGCCTGAACTCTTGAGCCAGATGGCCTAGGTTCAAATCCTTTTTCCACCACTTATATCTGGTCCTGGACAAGTCATTTAACCTCTCTGTGCCTCAGTTTCCTCATCCGTAAAATGGAGTAATAATAGTGGGTACCTCATAAGGTTTTTGTGAGGTTAAATGAATTAATATAATATAAGTAAAGTACTCAGAACTACCTGGCATGTAGTTAGTGTATATAATTATTGCTATTGGACAGCTGGATGATCCACAAGCACCTCAGACTGCCCGATTCAATACTTATCTGTGGAAAGCTGCTCTTTTTTCTCCTGTATTCACCAGCTCCTTTACAGACTCATCTCTGATTTTTCCTTCTCTCTCAGTAATCACACTCATAAAGTCTTGTCACGCCATTTCTCAAAAGTCCTCCTTGCTCTCTTGCTGCCTCTAACCCATTTAAAGTCTTAACCATCTTCTTCCTGGAATGCAGCTTTAATGTCTCAGAATGCCTGCCCCTGGATTTTCTTAAGTCAATCTCCCAGGCTGCTCCCAGAGTGAGCTTTCTAAAATACAAGTCACTTACCATACTTCCTTGCTAAAAACTTTCCTTTTTATGAGAAATAACATACAGTAAAGTGCACAAATATTAAGCATATAGCTTAATGGGCTTTAACATTTGTGTTTGCCCATATAACTACCACTCAGATCAAGGACATTTTCAGTGCCCCAGAAGGTTGCTTTCTGTCTCTTCCCAGCGAGTATATGCATCCTTATCCCTAACCACTCTTCTGTTACCATTTGTTTTGCCTTTTCTTGATCTTCATGTAAGTGAATCACAAAAGCTCTTTATTGAATCTTCTTTGACAGGATAATTCCAAACTCATTTAACATGACATTAAAAAATCTTTGTCATCTGGCTTTTACTTCAAGTCCTTCACACATGGCCTCCCCTTCCTGCCATGCTGAAATGGCCTGTGGTTTGCCAACACAGGCTCTTATTCCCTTTCATTTTTTGTGCTTGATATTCTCTTGGCCTTCTGACTTCATTCCCTGGCAAATTCATCCTTTAAAACTCAGCTCCAGACAGAATCCAGTGCAGAAAGCACTCTGGAGGCATGATTATTATAGGTAGTTACTTATTTACACGTCTTTCTCTCTATTCATCATTTAAGAGCCCATGGATGGGGCATTCCCCCCCTAATTAGTTTTATACAAGTAATTCATATTCTTTCTTGAAAAATTAGAAAACAGAGACAAAAAAATCACCTACAGTTCTACTATACAGAGATGACCATTGCTTACATATATACCAAAATCTGTACCAACACTTTAAAACAAATAAATAAATATGCACTCATAAAATACTACTTATCCACTTTAACCTATTATTTAAATTTAATTTTTTCCCTATTTTTTCTATTATAAAAACACTGTGATGAACATCCTGATGCCTGTATTTTAGTGCAGTTCCCTGATTGTTTTTGGAGGATTCATTCAGAGGTAAAATGGATAGATGAAAGAGATGAACATTTTCAAGGGCTTTTGATGCATTTAGCCAAATCACCCTCCAGAAAGTCTTTAAGGTGTGTACACTTCTGCTAGGGTGAGTGAGTGTCTGTTTATAGCCATCCTTGCCAAGAATGAAAGAATGAAAGTATGAAAAGAATGAAAGTAATATTTGCAAATCTGATATGATAAAAATGGTATTGCATTGTTGTTTAATTTGCATTGCTACTGAGGTTGAATATTTTCTCATATGTTTAATGCCATTTAATTGTATTTCTTTTGTGATTTACATGTTCATGATTTTTATATTTTATTTTTACTGATTTTACCAACCCTTAATATTAGGGATATTGACTCAACACACACACACATATATATATATATATATATATATATGTATTTATATATATATATTTATATATTTATATTTCCCCCAGTTTAACTTTTGACTTTATTGCTTTCCACATATAAACAATTAAAGTAACTTAATGTAGTGAAATATATTAATCTTTTAACAAAAATTTTTTACCTGTAGTGTCATTCTTAGAAAGATCTTCCCTCAGAAAGATTAAGTAAATATCCATTATATATTCTTCTACCTCTTTTATGGTATCATTTTTTTAATTTTAATATTTACTCAATCTGGAATTTATTCTGTTATAATAGTAATAGCTAATATTTTTGAGTGCATATTATACACCAGGTACTAATGCCAGGCACATGCTTTACATGTAATGACTCATTTAATACATTCAACAAACCTGTGATGTCGGCACTGTTATTTTCTCTGTTGGTATCACTGTGAAATTGACCTGTTGACTGTTGCCTGGCTAGTAAATGGCAAAGACAGAATTCAGGTTCAAGTATTTGAACCACAGAGCCCATGCTTTAACTACTCTGCTAACTTTATTTTTGCCAAAGAATTGTCCTAATGTTATTTGTTAAAGAATCCATTCTTTCCCCACTGTTTTGAAAATGCCAATTTTAATCATATGGTAAATTCATATATATAACAAAAGTCTAGAAACACACCTAAGTGTGTTTCTAGACTTTTGTTCCATTGGGCTGTCAGTCTGTTATGGTGATAATGCAAAACTGTTTTAATTTGTGTAGCTTAAAGACTATATTCTCCTCACCTTTGCACCCCCAGTGCCTAGTAGTGACTGTCACCTTGTAGATGTTTAATGAATATTTGCAGAATGTTGTAATCCTTGGAGGTTCATGGATAGAATTCAGAGGGTCTGCAACTTGGGTAGAAAAATTACATCATCATTTTCACTGACCCCTTACTGAGATTTAGTATTTCTTTTAATTATGAGTATAGGCGATAGAGCACAGTAGTAATAGTACTACCTGTGACTTTGTCACTGATAGAAATGATAGATATTTGCCTAGGTGAACCCTAGGTTAAGAACACTTACTTTACTGTGTTTCTTTCTTGAGGCCGTTTTATCACTGTGTCTAATACCAAGGCAGAGCATGATACTTAGTACATGCCCAATAAATATGTTAATTAAAAAAACTTTAAATTTTCCCATATATCCTTATCCAGCATCAAATATTATCAACATTTTGCCAACTTTGTTTTATTTATTTAACTCTCTCATCATTTCTGGAATTTTGAGTTATTTTACCCAATAATATTTCAGAAAGCATATCTAACTGATAAGGACTTTAAAAATATATAACCACCAGAAGTATTGTTTGATATCGCTTATATGTGGAATCTAAAAAAAAAATGATACAAATGAACTTATTTACAAAACGGAAACAGACTCACAGACTTAGAGCTAATGAATTTATGGTTACCACGGGGGAAGGGTTAGGGGGGAGGGATAGTTAGGGAGGTTGGGATTGACATGGACGCACTGCTATATTTAAAATGGATAACCAGCAAGGACCTGCTGTACAGCACAGGGAACTCTGCCCAATATTCTGTAACAACCTAATTGGGAAAAGAATTTGAAAAAGAAAAAAAAAATTTTGTGCAAGTTAAAAAAAAAAAAAAATATATATATATATATATAACCACTGTCATCACATTTAACAAAATTAGCAACAATTCCTTAATATCATCTATTACCCAGGCCACATTCAAATGTCCTCAGTTGTCTCAAAGATGTCTTTTACTTGAATTGGATGTTTGCATGGGGATCTACACAATGCCCACACTTTGCATTTGGTTGGTATGCCTCTTCTGTAAATGTCACTGACATTGTATAAATTACTTGTTAATTTATCTTCATGTTCTGATACTGCTTCTCCTCTTGTCTGTTGCTTCTTACTTTTTGTATATTTTTACTAATGACTTATTCTTGACAATTGTTATTTCCCTATTTAGCATTTTATTTATCTTTTTAATAAGAAATTGTTGATTGTGGCTATTTGATCTTATTTTTTAAACTTAAAACATTTAAGTCTCACTTAAAGTTGTTCTTTGATCTGTATTTTGGACTTGAGGTATGTGATGGGTATATTTCTTAATTTGTTTTCATTTTCTCAAGGCATCTTCTCATCTTGTTAAAAAATTTGAGGTGAAATACTTTCTCAGAGCTTTTCATACATATCTGGGCGTTAATTATATCCTCTGCAAAACTGGAAGAAAGTCAAATTTGGGTCTTCTCCATACATAGAGTTTTTTCTTCTCTTCATACTTAAAAGGTATGAGAATGTCATACATAGTGTTAGTTCCTCATTGTTGATTTTGTTTAGGATTCTGTAATCTTATTTTCGGACCAAACTCTTTAATCACTTCTGGACAGTTTGCTTCTGTTAAAATTCTGATTACAGATTTGAGGTCATTTGTTCAAAGATTTCTGTTATTTGCAGGTGGTTCTCTGAGCTGCATCCCTTCTCATGATTGTGATTTTTTGCATTCTTTGAATCTATTTCTTTCATTAAAATTTTTTTCTGTATATTATATCTTTTTCTGATTAGCTTTTTCTGTAGCATCATTTCTATTTTTATTACATTCATCTATTCATTGATTTAGTATGGACCTCATGTTTTTACTATTTCTTTTGCAGCCTGTACTATTTATATAGTCAGTATGATAGTCTGTTTTATACCTCGAGAATCAATATCAGCCATTCTGTAAATCTGATTGATTGTTTACTGTGAGGAAGGCATCCAGTTAAAGGGATTGGCTTTGTTCTTCTTTTCTACCGTAAGGCTTTTTTTTTTTTCTTTGACTCATATCTTTTTCCTATTTATTCATTTTTGTAAGTTTACTTGTTGATCCTCCTTTCATAGCTTCAGACTATTTTGTTTGTACTGTATTTACTGAGATTTGTGAGAAGTCCTTTTCAATATATCGAGATTTCATTTCAGGCTCATTATAAAGGTTAAGGAATTGGGCCATTTAAAATTTTGTGATGTTGAATTTAATTAATGGTCACTTAATTACAAACCCCTCATTTTGGAAAATGACTTTGTATAAGAGAAATGGAATTCTGAATTCCCATTTCATCTTTGTTAGGATTAACTTGAAGGAAGAGCCCTCCAGTGATAAGAGAAAGCTTTTGATGGACGTGGTTTGTACCTGAGAGACACACCGTTTGGTCCTGTTTCTGGAGCGCTGGCTGCTTGGTTCTACAGCCTCCAGGTCTGTGAATACAGTTGTACTCAAGATGTCCCCTTTCTCAGTCACTCTTCTCTCACTTTACAAAAAGAAGACATAGCATTTCTCATCCTGAATCTTGCTGTTTGTGTGCTGACTGTGTGAAAACTTCCCAGTTGGCTAGCAAAGGAGCAATTAAAAATACTTTTAGAGAAAGTGAGTGACTCTGAGTAACAAATCCTTTTCTAAATCAGATGGTTTTTAGTTTTTGCTTTCAACAAAATTGAAAGAATTGTCAGTTGGTAGATCATTAAAAATTTTTGATGATAGACCACTGTCTAATTTTGGCATTTAGCTCAGGAGTGCAAAGGTTGACTGATATTACTGTAAAAAAAACTTCCTTCATTCCTGTCTAGTTATTTATGTAAACAGTTTCTTGGCACTTGCAACTATAAAAATGGAAAATTAATGTATTTGCAATACAATTTTACTTTTTATATTTAATAATACAAATTTGTAATATGTTTTGATCAATTGTATATTAATAACAAAGGTAATGAAAGCCCAATCCAGAAGAAAAAAATTTTTTTTAACGTTTAGAGCTTACTGTTATAGGAGAATTAAAAAATTTATATATATCAATTTATATATAATACTTATAATGCAGAGAACTATCATAGGCTTACCAGTAAAATATTTTCAAGCGTAAAATATTAGGGTAAAATTCTGAGGAGGAAGTAAAAATGATAAGTGTATATGGAAAAAAAAGAATGGCATAAAATTTCATGTTTTTTTTTAAATGAATGATGGTAGATTTCAAATCACTGTGGTATTTAGATTTCATTGGATTCATTTAAGAGAGTAACGTAGTAATTTTATTTTAAAATGTCAATGTTTATTACGTGCCAGAAGGTATATCTCTTAAATGTTGATTTAAATATATGGAAGGAGTACTTGTTTTGCAAAATTCACTTAGGGCATCTTTGAAAAATGAACATTTACAATAGAGTATGATAGCGAGGAAAGGGAAGAATAATAAGGAAAAATGCAAAGGAAGCCCCAGGGTCAGAGAAAGCAGCTAGAAGCGGTGCTGTGGGGACTGAATCTTGAGGGACTCTTGGAGCTGGCTAGCATAATAGAGGTGGGAAGACATTCCAGGAAGAGGGAACAGTTTATGCAAAAGGCTCAGAGGTATAAAAGAACATGAAAACTTTGTGGGAGATGGCAGGAGTGGCATGAACCAGATGGTGCCTTAAAGCCAGCCCAGAAGTACACTTTGATGGCCCAAAAGGGAGATGCAGTGGGGTTGGAGGTATGGGGAGGGAGCTCTCGGCCAGGCATGAGGTAGTGAGGGCAAGAGCGATCCATTAATGGTGCTTCCTTCCCAGTGACTGTTTTCCTTATTGGTAATCTTCTGTTCCTTGTTTACATTTTGCTAGGGGAGTAAAATGAGGCCCACCCAGGGTTATTCCTCTTACAGGTTTTGTTACCTTAGTAGCAATGGGCAGACTGAGACTAGTGCTAGAGTCCAAGGGCTCTTACCCGCTTTGGCCACCTGCTTGGTTGAGGTCATCTGCTTGTCATTTAAAAGGGTGACTCTAATTTTGGAATTGAAATTTGAGATCTTTGGACCAATAAATACTTTTTTTTCCGATTTTTGAATTTGTTTACATGAAAAACTTTTACAAATTTCTGCAAATTAAATCAAGCTTAACATTTCCATTTACTAAATAACGCTTGTTATAAAGAATTCAACTGTGTAAAATTCTATGGTCCTGGAAAAGGTAGTATGTGAGGTCACTCTTCTGGCCCATCTCGTACTGGGAATTCTTTTGCTTTCCTGATGGAGAGGCTGCCATTAATAGGGATCAAAATAGGAGTACTATAACATGAGGCTGTATGTAGTCTTGAAAAAATTGATTATGGTTTTTTTGTTGCCTGTTTGGAACATTTGTTCAGCAAAGTACAAGAGACCTGATTCAGTATTTGCTCAGAGCAGATTGAAGGAACTCCAGAAGGGTTGATTCGATACTACACAGAAACATGAGGTGGTGAGCTGAGTGGTTTTTCCACATTTTAATAGTTTCCAGGATGACACTGAAAGCCCTGCCCTTAGAGAACCCTGAGCCACCTAATTATTTATTCTTCTAGGCTCTTAAGAAGGAGAAGAGGGAGATTTATACCATAAAATAGGTGCCCCGGCCTTTCCAAAAGAGGCTGGAAAGGAATTGTGGACAGCTATGGAATGTAACTAGCAAGGCAAGGTAAGGAAAGCCGCATGACTTTGAGTTCTTGTGGGAAAAGGTTGTACTTGGCTTCATTATTTCCAGATCTCTGTTTTCAAAGAACTCTCTGAAGAGCCTGGCTCTTGGGGGACAGTAGGAGGGAATGCTGACAAGCAAGAACTGAGTCAGTGCAGGAGACCTACTCTGTGCTAGTCACTGCTTGATACGCTCCTAAATTCCACTGATTGTCTTGAAGAGGAGGAAATCATGACTCAGCGAAATCAAGTAACTTTCCCAAGATCCCACATTTGAACCCAGGTTCATTTGATTCCAAAGCCCTTTCCACTACATTGTGATGATGCTTTGTGCTGAAATCATGGAAAATGAGCGATCTTCTGGATTGAATTAGGGAACTCATGGTATCCAGCTAACTTTTCTGAAAAACTCTGAGTACGCTTTATTTGGAGGCTTTTGGGGAGAGGAGTAATGCTGGTGAGGAGAGAGGTCTTGAGGAGGAAGATACTAGGAATTCTTCAGACTGTCTCTGTTTCATGTGAAGGGATTTTGTGCTGTGGCATCTAGTCCTTGGTGGTTTGAAAGAAATGGCTCCTCAATTCATTTGCCACCAGCTGTCTCTGTGGAGGAAGATGGGAAAAGACTAGCATACTATAGGATATTGAATTTCATAAAACACAGTTGTTTGTTTGTTTATTTTTTGAGGCCAATATAGAATTCCTAGATTTTAAGATATTTTTCCCAGGAAAAGAGGCCAAAAATAAACAAAAACCCCAAACCTGTCATCATCACATCATATAAGAAAGGACATTTGAAAACCAGAATAATAAATTAAAAACAATAACTAAAATAGGATAATAGGGCAGCTCTTTGCAAGAAAGCACCTAATTCTCCTCTTTTACAAAATTAGGTTAGATTTAAACTATTTTGAATCAAGAAAAATTACAACATAAAATTTATTGATGTGTTTGTCAGTTTGGGGAATTTTTATTTGTTAGTACCTCAGGAGAAGCTTGACTCTCCAGCTTGTTTCACACTTTGTTTTATCACAGTTACTGTTGATAGTGCATTTCAACAGGTATGTTGATGAAAACAGCATCAACCGTCAGAGTAATTCACACAACATGGAATATTCTGGTGAATGGAGAGAAGTGGGTAAGTTGTTCGGCTTTTAATTCTGTGGCCAGGCCAAGGAGAAAGCAGAAGTCATAGCTCTGGTGTCTGACTGGTGAGGGCTCCAGGAAGAGTGCTGCCAGAACCTGTCTGGGACTAGTTCATGTACCAGGCCAGGGCTGCACAGGACCCTTACTGCCCACTGTGGATCAGGTAGGAATTTGAGAGGGATGCTGTACATGATAAAAACTTTAATCATGGCCTGGGCCAGTATTTAAGAGAACCACTCCTCTAAAGGAATTATCCTGTTTGGTTCTCCAAGATAATCTAAAGGCAGAGGCACAGACAAAGGCCCATTGTTTTCTCCAGGGCAGCTGTTTATTGCATCGGAGCTAAGGAGGACTGTGGGAAGCCCGCAGGCCTGTGGCCTAGGTGCTCAGATTTGGAGGTTGTCCTGCTGTTCCTCCTGGTTATTTTCTTCTGATTCTCTCTTGTGGGAACTTTGGGCAAACTGCATTTTCCTCCAAGCAGTAAAGTCTTAGCTTTACCTTCTACTTGGTCTCTGTGCCCGGGAGTTTTTGTGAACTCTCTGAGTGCCTGGGAACTCGGAGGAAAAAAATGCCCAAGAGCAGCCTGGGAATTCCCCAACTCCCCCAGGCTGCCTGCCTCATCTAAGGGAACACCTAACTTCTGCATTTCCAGGGCCATGCTGGGGAAGTGTGTGTTTTGGCCTCTCTGGAGAAGGGCACATTAGCTTCCCTTGGCCTGTTTACATTAGTTTGGTCCTTTCTGCCTTTGATTACACATGAAGCTTTGGGGTGGGGGGTTTCCCTGTTTCCATGGAGTTCACTCCTTCCTTTTGTCTGCCTTCTCAATTTTTCCACCTGGGGAAGAGCTGCCCTCTCCATTCCCCCTATCCTTTTAAAATACTTTCCTTGGCTTAGCTCCTTGTCTCATAGACTTTGCCTAGTGAGTGAATCAGTTCACAATCAGGAAGCAATTCCTCTGTCTCCTAAAATTCCCTTTTGCTATGTTCTGTGACTATTAGACCATTTCTCATTTGCTCATCACTGTCTTAGTTGCCAGTACTCTCCTTTTTTTTTTAAAGGTTTTTTTTTTTTTTAATTTATTTATTTATAATTTTGGCTGCCTTAGGTCTTTGTTGCTGCACGCGGGCTTTTCTCTAGTTGGGGTGAGTGGGGGCTACTTTTTGTTGTGGTGCACGGGTTTCTCATTGTGGTGGCTTCTTTTGTGGCAGAGCACGGGCTCTAGGCATGTGGGCTTCAGTAGTTGTGGCTCGCAGGCTCATAGGTGTGGCTCGCGGGCTCTAGAGCACAGGTTCAGTAGTTGTGGCGCACGGGCTTAGTTGCTCCACAGCATGTGGGATCTTCCCGGACCAGGGCTCGAACCCATGTCCCCTGCATTGGCAGGCAGATTCTTAACCACTGCACCACCAGGGAAGCCCGGTACTCTTCTTTAAGAAAGGGAATAGTCTTCCAAGCCCAGAGGCTGGATGGCTTATGGGAGCTTGTTGAGCTAAAGTGTTGATGCAGGATTTCTTAGTTCTTTGGGGGTTTTTTGTTTGTTTTTTTGTGTGTGTGGTAGTGGGCCACTCCGGACGCGCAGGCTCAGCGGCCATGACTCACGGTCCCAGCCGCTCCGCGGCATGTGGGATTTTCCCGAACCGGGGCACGAACCGCATCCCCTGCGTCGGCAGGCAGACTCTCAACCACTGCGCCACCAGGGAAGCCCTCTTAGTTCTTTGGGATGTGTGTCTTGGCTGCTCAAATAGAACGTAAACCTGTTGAGGGTAAGAGCTCCAGGTTCTTTCTTTCTCTTTCCTCCAGCCCGAGGGTGACCACCAGTGGCCACGTTTGCTGGTGAGGTTACCTCATGCTTGCTCCCAATCAGCCTGCCTACGAGAATGCAGGCACAGCAAACAGCCTCTCTGAGGCTGACCTCACTGTGTGCTCTCTAAGA
This sequence comes from Tursiops truncatus, assembly GCF_011762595.2. NCBI lineage: Eukaryota > Metazoa > Chordata > Mammalia > Artiodactyla > Delphinidae > Tursiops > Tursiops truncatus. The sequence continues at coordinate 62,175,194 of NC_047041.1, read as the reverse complement.
TAACTGGTCACAGGAGTGCTAGAGAAAACCCTTTTGCCCCCAGGGGCAGTGGTAGAAGGCCTGCCTCAGATCTCTTTGTTCTGTTGTGGAAGCCTCCCTTTTCTTTTTGTTCATTTAACACAATTGAGGAGTCCTATGCCCTTTGAAGCCTTTTCTTTTTTAAAGGTGCCGGGAAAGCTCAAGTGGCATTTCCTTGGTGGTAAGAACTTTCCCATTCCACAGCTTTCGAACTCTTTGGAGAGTTTCTCTCTTGCATCATCAGGTAGATTTCTTTTTTCTTTCTTTTTTTTTTTTTTAAACCAGGGGACCTAGTTTTGTACAGTGACGACTTCTGTTCCCCCAGCCTTCTTTCAGCTGAATGATCTTGGTGCTTTTTCTCCTTTTGGAAGAACCTTGTCTAGGTCCCTTGAGTTCCCTTCCAGTTCTACTAGTGATGCCCCGCGGTAGTGCTTCTCTGCCTCTAGCCTTGAGTTCCTAGGCACCCCCATCTCACTCCCATAGATTCCTGTCTTTATGACTTGATATTGTGATACATTTTCTTCTGGCTTCTCTTTAGTCAGTTCTTAGATGACAGTCTGTTTACATTCACGTTTAGGTCTGGAATCCTAATTTTAAATCTCAACATTAAAGAAAAAATCTGATTCCTGTGCCCCTAGCTTGTCCTCAGTTTAAGATTGCATTTTCCCTCTTTTGTCGCCCATCTGCTGGCTTTGCAGTGGTTTTCTCTTCAGTTTCCCTGTGTCCTGTGCCTACCTCACTCCCACAGTCTTCCCCTCCGGCGTAGATCACAGAGGAAATATTTAGTTAGTCTCTGCCAAACATTCTGGCTGTGTTGTTTTGCTTAAGAAGACATGCAGATAAACTGTTTTGATTCTTGGTCTTGGTGCTCCAGAGCAGATGTTTCTCCTATAACAGAGGTATTGTGGTCAGTTGGAAAGAGTGCTGGACTAGAGTTCAGAGAATTGGATTCTAATCCCTGCTGTGCTACTAATTTGTAGTGTGATCTTGTGCAAGTCACATTTCTATGTCTCAATTTCATTTTGTCAAAAGGGGCCTTATGATAAAGAAGACAGGAATCTATGGAGTTAGGAACCCAGAGAGTAAGCCTGGGGGATCAAGGAGAGTAGATGGGCTAGAGGCAGAGAACCGTGACCATGACTATCATTAGTGGAGCCAGAAGGAAACTCACATCCAAATATAGATAAAATGAATATGTCTAGTCACTTTGAAAAAGTATAAACTGTGATAACAAAGTGGTGGAAATTCTCTGACAAGGATGACTTCAAGAGATAACTGCCTTGTCCACCACTGGGGCTGCTCTAGGTCCACACCTGTTTGCTGTCACCCTTGAGGTGTGGGAGGCTTGGCCTTTTGTGGGTTCAGTTCCAGAATTCTGCCTCCCACCTTCCACCTCCTTCATAAACCCAGAAATATTTGAAACTCAGCCCAGATCTTCACCTGGCTTTGATTTCCTCATCATGTGGAGAATGGTCCTTGGAAGTAGTAGTTTCCAGAAACCTTAAATGTTTGCTAACATGTCCAACTTCTGCATTTGTTGATCACTCCTTCTGTGCATGGCTGCGTTCCAGTTCTTGTGCCCTGAAGGTGGTATGGTTTGGTTCCAGCAAGGAAGGGGGTGATATTTGGGGGATCCTATCACCAGGAACTAGGAACTAAAAGTAGACAAAAGAACTGAGAGATGCCCCGTTGGTGTTCATGAGAGGCAAGTCTTTGAAGAAGAACAAAGTAGTTTAACGTCTGCCTATGTAAACCATAGCTCTCACACACATACTCAGATAGGCAGAGGTACATTTCTTCCTGATCTCTCCCTGTCCCCTTCTGAAATGATTCTGGGATTTAATCAGGTCTTGCCTAGTTTATACTTTTTCTTTCCAGTTAAAGATTTGTGTTGGTTTCCTCCAGTGCAGATTTGGAAGACATCTCCACAGTCTTTTGCTGCCCTGTGATCCTGTGTCAGGCATAATCAGCAGAAACTTTGGTAAATGAGTTCAGAGGGATATTTGTCCCTGCAGGGTTAGTGATAAGGACCTGCACTCACTCTTGCTACACCCAACCTCAGGAGGCTCTCAGGCTGCTGCACCTTGCTAGGGAAAGTCATGGAACTGAGTAGAGTAGTTCTGGGGAGAAGAGTTACATAATTGACTCTGTATGTGTTCAACTGGGCCTTCTTTGCTATTCTGCAATCCTTTAATTTATCTTAAGTCCCTGTGACATACACCACAGTGCTCCTTTCTCTCTCTTTCTTCCTTTCTTCCTTCCTCCTTCCCTCCCTTCCTTTCTTCCTTCCTCTCTCTCTTTCTTTCTCTCTCTTTTGTTTTTGTTTTTGTTTTTGTTTTTTTAACATCTTTATTGGGGTATAATTGCTTGTTTTTGTTTTTTTAACGTACTCCATATGCTCTGACTCCATCCTGACCCTACATCACCAGTGAGGATGCCTTCTACTTTACTGGGACTGTTAGAGCTAGATGACGTGGAGCTCTGGGATAGTTCCTTTCCTTTAGATAGCTAGGTACTCCAACTCATCCAGCTCTAAGAGAACAGGCATAAACATTTCCTATAGGCTCTATAGATGTGTTTGTTGTGAATGCCAGCATCGTCTGGGCGAAATAATGGTTTGATTTGGGGCTTGATAAGAGTTGTGAGCCCATGTCTGGCTATTTGGTACTTTCCCCCGTCTCACTTGTTCTTAAACCAACTTGTCCTAGGAAGATGGCCCAACTGATAGCTGTCACGTAATGCCCGATGTGTTCTCCCTGCCACTCCAGCCCTGGATACTCACAAACCCTCTGCCTTCTGTGTTTCTCAGGAGTCATAGCTCATAGTTCCCCTTCAGGTGGTGTTTTTCAAATCCTACTCACATCTTCTTTAACCTTCTTCCTCCACTCTCTTTCTCTTCTACCTATTTTGCGTAGTTACCTCAAGAAATACTCTCCTTGTCCCCTTCCCTCTTTGATTGTGGAGTGAAAGCTAGCCCCAGTCATAGCTGATAAGCATGATACCAAGAATACTTTGGAAAGGAAAGTCACACATTTGGGAGTGAAATGAGATGATGTGAAGAATGAGTGCTGTCAGTCTTGTCCTTGTGAATACCTTTTGGAATCCTTAAAAATACCTATCTTTCAATTAATCTGTCCTTCTTCCAGGACCACAATTTTGGGATATGTAAAAATTATTTACTTTTATTTCTCTTATGTTTTGTTTTGTTGCAAGTATTTATTTACACAGGTAATTTTTCTTGTATCTTTATATAAACAGTATTTTAGCCATGTTCAGTAATGAGCCTATTTGGGCATGCAGCTACCATATCTAATATTGTTTCTTTGGGAAAATTTCTTCAACTTGTAAAGATGACTGACTGACAAAGGAGTGTTCAGTGCAAAACCAGTCTTCATCCTCTGGCCCCTAAGGGTGATATTGCTGTGGAAGGGGCCAACTCCATTCCTGTCATATGGAGAGGAAGAAAAGTGCTTCCAAAGGAGGCCTGGTGCTCCATCAGGAAAGCTGGGTCCTTCCTTTGGTCTGAGTCTCTGCGTGGCAGCTGGAGGTACTAGAGTGTGCCATGCCTGACTAAGCTCTTCTCTCTCCCTCTCCCTCTTTATTTTTATTTATTTATTTTTTTGCTATGTGTAACTTCAGGAAATACTTTAGCTTAAAGCCTGAAGACGTCCCCCTACTTTGAATATCATGATCCAATTATGACAGGACCACATTCTTGAAACAAATTGTTTAGTGGAGTTAATTGAATTATCTGCTCCTATTCTTGAGTAGGAAATAATACATTCTTGTTGTGTTGCTGTGTCAGGTCTTAAATGGAAAGCTTCTAGTTTGAAGCTGTGTCTATTTCCAGTGGGATACATCTGCTGCCAATTTATGAAAACTGATGATGTCCCTGTGCTCTGTGTGTAAACTGTAGCATCTCTTTGTGGAATGAAGAATTCAGGAAAATGGAACAATTTTTTGAATAAAATTCCAAGCTCTACTAGGTTCCAAGTGACTGAGAATTTCCTGTTAGAGTGGGAAAGTTTATCCATATGTTTTTGCCTGGGGATAGTATATGTCATGTAGTTCTAAAGAAGTAGGTCCGTAACTGATTACCTCTTCCTTTGTCTTTCTTTCTGTGGTGCCCAGAGATGGTTTGAGCTCATCTTTGGTCTCATCTCTGCAAAAAGCAGCATGCATTTTGATCAAGGGACGGGAGTAAAACCTATGGCCACAGGGCAGGGTGAAACTAATGATTTGTATAAGGAGCAAACCTTTCACCTTTGTCTCACTGGTACCAGGCTGTAAGTAACTGAACTAACTAGCTCCAGACACTTATTTTGCAATCTTGAGGTGAGGATGGGCAAAATCCCAGAGGCTGGGAGGCAGACATGTGGCTACCAGAGAGATGACGTCAGCTGGTTTACTGGTGCTGTGGAGGAAGGGGGGATTCCAGGTGCTCAGCCTCCTTCCTGCACTTGGGGGTGTCTAAAGCCACCCCCAATCCTATTGGGAGACAAGGCCTTTGCTTGGGAAAAGCCTTCGTCTAATTCTTGCCTCCTGCTGTCCCCACAGGGACCTGAAGTTGGAAAGGGTCTTGTAACCTTGGCTGTGGGAACAAGGCTTTGAGGAGTGAACAGACGTGTGTGTCTCTGTGTGTCTGTGTGTATTTTGTTTTAATGCTGACAACTGATGAGGGTTTCCAAACTGGGGTTAGATATGAGAGGAGAAGGAGAAACGTTGTCTGGGTTTTTGGGAATCTGTATTAGGAATTGCCCTTTTCTTGGAAGGGAAAGCAGTTTATGATTTAACTCATTTTTCAATTAAAATTATTTGATTATTTTTGTTTGGTATGTTTAATGTGGCTGCTTAGTATACAACAGGAGGTGTTCCGAATCACCTCCTTTCTACGTTCTGCCCCTTCCCCTATGCTTATCCTAGAACAGAGCCTCACAAAGCCATAATATGTGACAAATTGGAGAAAGCACGTCTGCAAGGAAGATCTTCCTCTTTGCTCAGCCTTGCCTCTGTATGGGTTTCTGGGAACTGTGGTGGGGCTCCTTGGGAAGCCTACAACTCACAGTAGGAATGGAAGAAGCTTTGTGTCCTCTGGAGCATGACAAAGAGAACAGAGCTGGGAGGCACTGGAGCCTATGAAGCCCATCTGCTGAGTAGCTTTGTGTTCCTGTCAGATGTTGGGTACCTGCTCTCGTTCCATCCTCCTCCCCCAAGATGTGGAAAAAAATGAAGCCCCTGCATGGAAAGCAGGTGGTAAAGCCACCAGCAAAAGCTTATACTAGGTGGTTCAGACATCCCCATCCCAGGCCTGCCTTGGGTTCCTTTGGGGCCATCAATAGCTTCGGGTTTCTGTAAGACTCTTGCTCACGTTCAGCATAGCCACTGCTTACTGAAAGCCATCTGGGGCCAGCCCAGGCTTGTTCTGTCCAGGCGTATTCCCACCACGGTACTTTTCTCGTCTTTAGGGCTTTCAGATATGAGGACCTTCAAGGTCTCTGAGCTGCTGAAGTCTTTCTTCTGAGAGCCTAGTTCCTCCCCTTCTGGGCCCAGGAAGCTGTGGTAAGCTCTTCGTTTTCTTCTCTGCTGGGCACTTCTGGGAAGCCGTCTGCATTCCTTTCTGCCTAACTCTCTGCCTCTGGGGCTCTGTGGGGTGCGGTTGCTTCGTGCCTCTGTGATGCAGAATGCGAGGGCAGTTCCATGGAGATCAGCCCCTGGAGATAACCAGGAGTTTGAATGTGGAGTTGCCCTTTCTTGCAGTCCTGGGACCAGGAGCTAGCTTTTCATGGGGTGCCGTGTGGTATTGATTCTCCTTAAAACTTTCTCTGACTTGCTTCCCTGTCTCCTTGCCACTCTGGAAGGAAGGGTCCGAGGAGGAAGATTAGTGCTCGGTTTCCTGTGATCTTTGGCTCTGGAGATGGGTGCAGCAGATGCCTTTTGTGAGGAAGGAGCTTAGAGGCGGCAGGTAAGAGCATGTGTCTTCTGGGTGTCTTTCCAGTCTGGTTACGTTGACGCTCTGGGTGGTGACAGCACATGTTAGCATCCCTTGGCAGGGATGGCCAGTCAGAGTCCCCACCTCCAGTTTGTTGGCTCCCTAAGGATGAGAAGCATTTTTGCAGTCCTCAGTGGCATGGCCTGTAGAGGTGTCTATGTGCTGACAGGTTACAGAGCCTTCCCATGGATGTCCTGCCTCTTTGGCGCTTGAGAACAGATGGGGCTTAATTTGAAGCAGACCTCCCTCAAGGGCCCAAATCTGAAATGTATACTACAAAATCCCTGCTAGTTTTTGGCTCTTCCTCCTTCTGCATTTCTCTCTTGCCTTTACCTTCCCATCACTGTCAGGGGTTGTAAGCAGCTGCTGCTATCATGCGGACTGATCAAGACTGATCAGGATTAAGAATGGAGCTAAATATAACTGCCTAAATATAACTAAATATTACAGAGCATACTGCTCTGATGTGCTGAGACTCATCCTTAGGGAAGAAGTTGATTTGAACCTGTGATAGAGGGTTCAAACAGCATAGGTGAAAGTTGGGAGGAAATGGTGGGAAGGTACTTCAGGAGTTGGGGGAGTATTGATTCCACCCCTTCCCTTCCCCACTCCCCGCACCCCCAACGTTTCCTGCGAAAGGTCAAGGGCAAAAGATCTTGCTTTTCAGCCATCAAACAGTCAATAATACTAGCTGAATTTTTCAGCTTAACCAACATTGTGATTCAAATATTATACAAAGCTTTTTTAATCACCGAGGGAATTTATCGTCTATTGGGAGAGACAAAATTTGTTAAACAAATAGAGAATATAGAGATCTTAACTGTGTTTGGTTACTAACTGGGAATGTGTTTATAGTTCAGAAATACGAAGGTTCTTAAAACTATAGGAAAACTTTCTTGGCGGAGGCAGGATCTTTTCTGATCTTTGAAGTTTGGATCGACTTTATATAATCAAAGGAGAGGTGTTCTGGTTGTGGAGAACAGCAGGGACATAGAAAGGGTGTGGCTTTCCAGGGTCCCTGCAACGACGATCTGCCTTGGTGCTCAGGGGATGAGAAGGGATGCAGCGAAAGTGGAATTTCGTGGGAAGCAGTCTTGTGGAAGAGAGTAGGCTAATTTTGGAGAGGACAGAGATTGGCAGTAAGGAGACCCACCAAAGAGTATGGGTCGTCCGCAACCGGAATAGAGAGGAAGGGGGTGAATCCTAGAGAATATTCAAAAGTAGAATAAGTAGGACCTGGATATGGGATATTAAGGGTAAAATTGAGGGGAAAGACGTAGGATGCCAACATTTCTGCCCTGTGAGAGTTGACCATTACGATATCTTATGTTTATGAAGTGCTTTTCAAAGCACTTTTTCATTCAGTACGTATCTCAGAGTTGTCTGGGCTCTTAGAGTTCATCTAATCTGGCTTCATTGTCCAGATGGGGAGATTAGAGCCAAGAAAGGAGAGGGTACTATTCCCAACTCGCACAACTATTTAGTGGTATAGTGGGACCTCCAATCTTGGCCTTCTATCTCCTAGGGGAAATTTAAGACGAGAAGCATGGAGGAAGGAGTCTGGGGTCAGAGAAAAGTCCTGTCTAGTTAGGTGACATTAGGTGATTACCAGTCTCTCTGAGCAAAATGAAGCTTATTCAAGAAGCTTCAGACTAAATCAGTGGTTCTGCTACTAGGAACTCTTTTTGAGAACCACTATATAAGGAGGACGGACTCCTCGGGTCCTTCTAGTTCTGAGATTCTTAAGAGTGCATGAAAATAATGTATATGAAAAGTATTGAATTGGGTTTCCTCAGAGGCTGTGGCTGGTTTCCAGGGTGGTGCCTTTTGAAGGGAATTTCAAGAGTAATTTGTTTCCACATGATTTTCATGTTATATGCTGACCCCAGAACCTAACTACCGAAGAGGACACACTCTGCTGTTAGTAGGCTGTGGCCGATATTTGAACTCAGTATTTGCAGAGTTATGGCTGTTTGTGTTATCCCTGTCCTCTCCCCACCTCCTCTTAAAATACACACACACACACACACACACACACACACACACACACACACACGCATGCATGCACTTCTCTCCATTCCCCTTTTCCTCTTTCCTTCCTTTCCTTTTTTATTTTTTCTCCTTAACTGTTTTTCTAGTCTGATTCCTCTTCCTCCATCTCTGTTCTCTCCACTCTTGTCTGTCTTGTCTAGATAACTTCCTGTGTTGGAGCAACTTCCTCTCTTGGTTAAACTCAGACATGACTACAGCATAGCACCCTGGAATATTCTGTTTTGTCTCTATTCCCTGCTGTGGTGGCTGGTGCTCAGCGATCAAGCCGGAACCTGGGAGTCATTCTGGACCCTCCTTCACCTCCACAGTCAATTACCCTTCAAGTTCTTGCTTTCTATTCAAAGAGCTCTTGATCTCCCTCCTTGTGTTCATTCTCACCGCCCCATACAGCAGGAGACAGAGCAGAGAGAGATCACGGTTGAAGAAAGAAAAATAGAGTTGGGGTCACCCTCACTGTCCTCAAAATCATTTTGCAAACCTCCACAGCCCAATTTAGTCTCCTCTTCGCCTCTCACAGCTCTCACAGCTGTCTCTGGGTCTCTGACCCTTCGTGATTGGCTGGTGGCTATGTTTCTGCGGGCTGTGTTTGGAGAAATCCTGAGTCTGAAGAGGAACACTAATTTAATAAGCAGTGGTTACTCTCTTGGAAGCACATAGACACAGTCATGCCTCATTTTCTTGGTGGATTTTTCCTGAGTAAACTTCCCCTCCTCAGCTCCTGTGGGCCTTTTCCTTGGAAGAGGAGTGTCCCCGCATCACTGACTGCAGATGTTATCTGTGTCGATGATGAGTGGCTGCAGTCTTTCATCACCTTGAGGTCTCTTAACGTGGTTGACTTCCTTTGCTTGCTTGGGTATGAGGAGAGCCAGTGTCTCCCAGTTATAGCTTCTGGAGTCCCACAGCTTGTGAGAAAGAAGTCTTCTGCTGGCAACTGCTGTGCTGGGGACAGTAGTCCTTGACCTTTTGTGTGTTTTTTTGTTTGTTTGTTTTACTCTGCCCTCTTCCTAATAATGCTGTCATTAGCAGCGTCAGCTAACCCGTTACATGGGCTATAGACAATCATGTTCACCCAGGTAAGGAATATAGGCTTTCTGAATTTTTTTCTTTCCTTCAAAGGCTAAGTGCTACTCAGATATGTTCTTTGACATCCCAGGGAGTAATGCTCAGGAATTCCCCCAGATATGCTATTCTCAGACTTCCAAACAAGCTTCCTCCTGTTTCTGTCCTTCAGGATCTTGAATTGCACTCTTCTCTCCCTCCACGTTCCTCTGTTTTTCCTCTCATCATCTCACCTGTTCTCTGAGTTGATCTCTAAGTAAATGAATGTTTATAAGCACCTCTTTTTATACAAAAGGCAGACTAGCTCTATTTTACATAAAAATGGGATACACCTAGTGTATGTATTGTTAAGGAAGGAGCTAATCATTGCATAAATTAGAAACTTCTAGGTTCCTATCCTTGGGGGAAAAGAGAGAAGGGTTTAAAAAATGGCATCTTCTACCATAGGACATTGAAGTTTATTTAGTAGGACACTCATCTGTAGACCAGGGCCACCATCCATGTCCCTAGGATAAGCACCGAATTTTGAGGGGCCACTGCTCTTCTCTCCTCCTGATTCTTCTTAAGTCCTTAGAAGCACTGTAGTTTCTCATTACGGGAGATACACTGGTATGTATACGTCCCAGCAATGCCTGATGGAGCTGAACTGCTGCATTCCTACTGTCTAATGTTTCAGTTACAACAGTCAAAGCCGAGTCCTTGCTCACAAGAGCTATCAGATGACAGCTTAGTATAGAAGGTTAAAGATCCACAAGAATTCACTCTGATGGTTAAAAACATCACTTTGTAATTCTGATCATGATGAACCATGGTTTGGGGAGATGACGGGTAAGAATTGTTTGCATTCCTGAGCTTCTCAGCATCCTCACTAGAACTTGGATGGTCAGAGCCCCAAATGAGAGGCTCTCATGTAAGTAGTGGAAGGCACAAAGGGCAGATCAGGCAGGGCTCAGCTGTCTCTTCTTTCTGTGAGCTTTCTTTATCGCATCTAGCCACTAGTTCCCAGAGATGACTCCATGGGGAGTAAGTCATGGGGTAGTTTTTTATCTTCCTGTTCTGTAGGGGGTCTTAAGAGCTTCATGAACCAGAGATGTTATCTTATTTCTCAATTTAAGGGACTCCACAGACTTGATTTTCTTTTTCTCTTCAGCATACTTGCCTGGGATATTATTAGGGCTTCTGTTACCCTTGGGTCTGCAAATATAGTGTGTGTCCCCTGGATACACTATTGTTCTAACCAGAATGGAGCAAAGTAAGACATGGACCTCATTTGATCTGGACTCTGTATGTCGGTCAGTAAACTCAAAATCACAGGGACTCATCAGTTGACTCATATTGAACCATTCCTCAAGTATCTTTCACTTATACCATTCTTTTTTTTTTATTCAAACAGAAAGTCACAAAAATTTACTTCTACCATTTTCGTCCTGTTGTCATGCAGTTTTTTTTAATAAACTTAAGTGTAAAATGATATCTTTTGTCCTTTTAAAATTTAATCTTGTTATACTTAACCTATGGTTCTAAGTTTTTGGAGGCCCTTTTTTTGGAATTATCTCTAATATGTTAATTTTCCCTCCCAATTAATTTGTTATGTGCATTTTTGATAAGCGTGCCTTACCCGAGTCATTGATAAAAAAGGGTGACCAGGCTAGGATTAGAACAGATGGGAATGTCCAGACTTCTAGGAGTTCCAGAGTACTCCTTCGTAGTTGATACTGATCCATTTTGCGCTTCCATTTGGACCCAGCTGTCCTGAGTTACCAGATGGTGCTACTGCCAGTGCCTTCCTGTTTTATCCATAAGATCAAGAGAGATTTTTCTGAAGTGCAGATAAATTGTGTCCTGGAATTCTTTGATATATGTGTGTGCATATGTTTATTTATGTGACACATAATATATATCATATGTAAATATATATTATGTAAATATGTGTGCATATTATTTTTAAACCCCCAGACTATTATTTATAGACCACTTACTATCTATTGCTGAGTGTGTTACATATATTATCTCCTTTATTCTCTACTATAATTCCATGTTAACTGTATTAAATAAAAGTAATGAGTTTTTTAGCATGACTTTATTTAATCTCCAGTGATCAGTGCTTCCTTCTTTATGTCCTTGCTACTTTTTGTGTTTCATATACTCTGTTCTGGAGTTTTGCCTATGATATCGCCTATTTAATAAATACTTATTGAGCATTTGCTGTGTGTAAAGAAAACACTGCATTATAGCCTGTTGGAAGTTCAAAGATGAATAAGAAATGGTCCTTTTGCTCAGAAGAGCTTATATGTGATTTAAAGTATGAAGGCATAAACAATGGCTTAGTGGGAGAGGGGGGAAAGGGAAATCAAGGAAACACACTAAAAGAGAGTCCTGAGTGTGAATGGAACGCTGAAACTAGCCCACCTACAAAGTTCTAAATGGAAATCTTTAGGAGACAGGTTCTAACATGTTACAACCTGTTTACAAAAATGGAAGGTATCCATTTGACTGATGGTTTTAAATCCTATCCCACACTTTGTTGGAGTGTCTGCTTGAGTTTGAGGGTGAGGAGAGGCAGACCTGAAAAAATGGTCCACTTTTGCAATCTTTCATTTTAAAAATATTATTAAAATATAGAGTATATGTTTTTTATATGTACAGTTTAAATGTGAGTATTCATGTATCTACCACCCAGCTTAATACAGAAAACATTACCATTAGCTTTGAAATCTCCTATGTACCCTTGCCAATAATTGCATTAATTTTAGAAAATAAATACATGTTAAATTGTAGAAGTAAAACAGTAACCGTGTGGCATATGTAGAACTTAGTAAGAAGGGAAAAATTGCTAATGTGGTTATTGTTTTGGTATAATTTCCTTTTTCGCTTGTATGTGTTTTCTACATTTTAATGTAGTTATAACTTTGTTATGCAAAATTAGCATTGTCTGATACTGTTAAAGTCTTCACAGTCACTTTTTAAATAAATAATACATGTATGTATTGCAAATTCAAAAGGTACAAAAAGATGTACGGTGAAAAGCAAATCTTCCTCCTACGTTCTTTCTCTTTTTTTTCCCTAGAGCCAATCACTGTTACCAGTTTGTGGATTGTAGTCATTTCTTTTAATGGCTGCACAATTGTCCATCTAGTGCAGTGTTTCTCAGACTGCAGGTCATCATTAGTGGGATGGGGAATCAATCTAGTGGGGCTCTACAAGCTTTGTTTGCTTCCTTAATGAAATAGATTAGGGTAGAAAATGGCAGAGAGCATCACACATAGGAAAGATAAGTATTGTTTGCAGAAACTTTTTGGTTCAGTTTTGTATACATACACACGTGCACACACGCTCTCTCATACATGCACATTCTGTATTACTATATAAAATTTATTTTTTAGTATGGGTAGTGGTCAAAAAACACTTGACATTTACCAATTTAGTAATGACTCACATGGAGTTTGTTTCTAATTTTCATTATTATAAATAATGCTGGGAACATGCATTTTTTTCCCTCATACTTGGGCATTTTATTCTTAGGACAGCTTCCCAGAAATGAGGCCACTGAGTCACAGGATATGAGCATTTTAATTGATCTAGCCAAGATGCTTTCCAAAAGCTATATCCCATTTACTATTTAATAAATGCCATCTGTACTTGGTTCAGGATAGGTTATCTTTATTTCAATACAGACATTTTTTCTATGCATTATATATGTGGCATATATATATATATATTTAACAAAATGGGATAATTACTTTTTCTCCAAGTAATATAAACTGAACACTGCCCATTTTACTAAATATTCTTCTACAGCTGTTCTTCTTATTCTGGGGAAGCTTTCCTTGGAGGTAGGGTTTGAAGGGTGGCCACTCTTGCTTCTCAAACTTGAGTCATTCTCACCCATGTTTATGATATGTACCATATATACTTTTATTTATTTATCTTTAAATTAGCTTTTACAAGACTTTTTATTTTTAAATAATTTTAGACTTGCAGAAAGTCTGCAAAGACAGTACAAAGTCCCCTAATCTAACATAACTATGGTATACTTATCAACTAAGAAATTAACGTTGGTATAATGTGAACTATAGCCTTAATTGTATTTCATTAGTCTTTCCCATTAAGGTCCTTTTTCTGTTCCAGGGTGGAATCCAGGATCCCACATTACATTTAGGTGTTGTGTCTTAGTCTCCTCCAGTCTATGGCAATTATTCCGTCTGTCCTTACCTTTTATGACCTTGAGACTTTTGAGGAGTACTGGGAAGGTATTTTATACAATGTCCCTCAAGTTGGTTTGTTTGATGTTTTCTCATAATTAGATTAAGGTTATGGATTTTTGGGAAGAACACCACAGAAGTGCAGTGCCCTTCTCATTGCTTCATGTCAGGGGTACATGATGTCAGTGTATCTTATTACTAATAATGTTAACTTTGATCACTTGGTGAAGGTAATGTCTGCCAAGTTTCTCCACTGACAAGTTTCCTGTTTCTTCCTTTGTAATTAATATATATTCTGAGAGAGATACTTTGAGGTTATGTAAGTATCCCATTTCTCTTTAAATGTTTACCCACTAATTTTAGCAAAACAAAACTAAACGCAAACAAAAAACATATATACCTTCTTTAGCATTGGTCTACTCAATGACTTCAGTGGAAATGGAGTTAATAGCTGGTTATCTTTTTAAAAAAATACACATTAAGATAAATACAAGAGCATTAAAATTTTTTTAAATGTTCTTATACCACTTGTAATCATCTTGTATATAGGTACCACACCTTGAAAACCTTGGACCACCCTGAGGTGCTAAGCACCAAATGGTTTAGGTTCTGTGGTGATATTGTTGATCCCTTATTTGTTAGATCGATTAGTTGGTTGGTTTCTTTAGTTCATATGTTAAAAATTTATTAATTGTACTCGGTACAGAACCCTAAACTAGGCTTCAGAGTTAAGACATAGGCTAGTAGGAGAAATGAGCTGGGTAAGCCTTGGTGCACTAAAATATGAAAATATGAGCTAAATATCACTAAAATATGAACACGGCAGATGCAGGAGTAGTAGACTGTCCCAGGGAGTACAGGGGGTGGAGGTAGAGAATCCAGTCCAACCTGGGAAAATAAGGGGAGACAGTATGGAGGAGGTGATATGGCTGGACCCACATTTCCCACAGCTTTGCCCAGATCTTATTCTAAGGGATACTCCTTTCTGAGGCTCAAGGTGTTTTCATGGAAGCTGTTTGCGTGCACATTCCTCTTATTCCTCCATCTCCTTTTCCTTCACTTTGTACCCTACCTGAAGCTTTAGTCATGACGGGTAAGATCTTGGTTGAGCTTGGAGTTCTGAGCCAAGTAAACATGAGAAGCCCATTCTGGAAGGGTAAATGGGGCCTCTAGAGGGCGTCTGGGATACTGCCTCCTTGGTCCAGTTGTTCCTGGCCCCAAGACTGTGTTTATGTGGCCCAGTGTTAAAATGCTTGGACTTAACAAGGGGCAGTGGTCAGGGGCCTGTGGATTTGAGAGAGTCCAGAAATTAGCCCATATATACACTCTGTGACGGATACTCTGAGGGACTGGATCAAGGCACTGAGTACCTTGTGTCCTGGGGTTCTGAACTTTGAGCCTCATATTGAGGGTTGTGAGCCGAGTGGAGGTGGACTGGGGCCGGAAGGCTGGCGCACAGAAGGAGAGTGTGCTCAACCCAGCATGAAGATGTCCAGTAGCCGCTTCACCACAGGGCAGTGGGATCTAGGATAATTATAGGCTGAGCCCACACTTTCTGAGTTCAGAGCCTCAGGGTCGGAGGGGAGTAGGTGGGAAAAGGGTCGGAGGCAGGCGGGATTAGGTCAGGAATAAGGACCTGGAAGAATTTCCTACCATAAAATGCCAGGACTTGAGCAAAGAATCGGTATTTCTCTGTTTTCCCAGGAAGGCTGTGAAGCAAAGTATGTGTAGCAGTGGCCAGCGCACTGGAGGTCCTGCCAGCTGTGGCTCCCAGGCAGAGGAGGGCTGGAATTGCCATCTGGAGGAACGCGTTTGTTTTGTTGATGCAAAGGCCCTGGTAGAGCCCATGAAGAGACTGCTTGATTGGCAGTAAGCAGATTGTCTTCCAAGAGAACTTCGTTAGATATTGCCAGTGCTTCTGCTTTGTAAAGGCTGCTTTGTCTCAGACTGATGGCTAGGAGTGAGTCCCTGGCAGAGCTGCAGTCTTCTTCCAGGCACTTCCCAGGCCATTTCCTAATTTCCCCACCCTGTGTTTGGTGCCTTTCTTCTCTTAGGCCAGCTGCTTTTAGGCAGGGAGTCTGAATCTCCCATCTTTTCCTCTAGGAAAGGTTGCCTTATGTGGTGATGGTCTTCTTCTATCTGATCCCGAGCAGATGACTCCAGAGCCCCATGGGGTTCTGCTGAAAGGATTAGATGGAGGCTCTGTAGCTCCTGAAACAAGATGCCTTTCTGCTGCTTTGGATTCATTCAGAAAGCAAGGGGACTAGGTGACTAGGTTAGAACCACAGATCTGGGTGACTGCCAAAGAACAATGCAGTAGAACATTGAAGCTAGAAGGGACCATTGGAGAACAGCTAGTTCCAGCAGCCCAATACCCCTCTCATTATATGCAGGAAAAAGCGGAGGCCCTGTGGGGGACAGGGACTTGCTCAGGATCTCACCGCCCTGTAACCAGGACCTGGACTCCAGTCTGATGACTCTTTTCTCTACTCCTGAATTTTTAGTTTTTCCCTTCTTAACCACATTGCCACTCAGAGGTAGAAAAGGAAAATTGTAAAGTCCTAAAGAGCTCTTGTGTAAACCTGCCTACTCACATGGCAACCAGAGCCCAGTGTAGGAAAATGGGCAGGACACATGGGTAGAACTGGGTGTCTTCAGTGGACATGCTGCTGGACCCCAGCCTGGTGGGCACTGGGAGCTAGGCTCTCTAGAGGCATCTGAAGTTATACTGCATCTCTTAGGCATTCCAGGATCCAGCCAGTAATATTGAGATAACAGCTTTCTTTTCTTGAATTCCAATGATCCCAAAGTAAGGAGTGACTTTAAAAGATTTATTCTGCTCCTGTGTTTTCAGATTTGGCATTTCAGTTTTTAAAGAAAAGTTTTTTAAAGAAAAGACTATAATTTCTTCTAGTGATCAAATCTAGAACCTAATGATCATATACACACATATATATTAAAATATATATATATATATATATAATTTTTTTTCTTCTCTTGAATCTGAGTGGATAGACTATGTAAGGCTATCCACTCAAATTCCCTCATCTAATGGAGGGGGCAGCTGTTTCTGTGGGGTTTTTTTTTAAAGAGTCTTTTTAAGTGTTTCATTTATTGAACACATTAATTGGTTGCCCACTCTGAATGAAATATGAAAGTAGATAGACTTCAAGGGGCTCACAACTGTGGGGGAGAGGGAGTGCAAGTAGCAGTGATAAAATGATATAAATACCATGATAAAGGCATCCTAAACTGCTGTGGGCTTGCAGAGTAGACAAACAGATCCTGCCAGGAGATCAAGAAATATTTCACAGAGGAGGTGATGACTGAGTTGGGCCTTGAAGGCCATTTGGTTTTGCTAGTTAGGGAAGGGGAGGCACTCAGAAAAAGGTAACAGTGTGGGCAGCTGGGGAGGGAGAGGAGAAATGCAGTTTTCAGAGCACCAGCTGGTGTGTGATGGTTGTGCCTGTAATGGAGTGGTGGTCGTGGGGGAGTGTGGCAGGAGAGGAAGCCGGAAGGGATTTCAGATTTTGGTGGCCATGTCTGTCACGGGAGGGGTTTGGGCTTAGGCGCACTGCTGTTGCTATTATTTAGGCCTTCATTATTTTTCCCCCAGACAGTAGTTTTCAGTTTCTTTTCAGTAATGGAAAAACATTTTTTCAAACAATATTTACACCCATCTCCTAATTATAAAACATAAGATGACTTTTTAAAGTAAAAGTGTATTTTCTGTAAGCACAGTGACCTGCACAGTGGAGGTGAGAGAAAACATTTTTGTCCTTGAATGGAGCTGACCCGGGAGAGCCTTCCCATCTGTGGGCGTTGAGCCATTCCTGCATCCCACTTGGTTTGGCAGTGATACTTGTGCTGGAGTGCCTGTGAGTAGGCACTCTGGGACTGGGAAAGGCTGTAAAACCCTGGAGCGCGTCCCCGGAAGAGTGACCTTACGAGGAAAGTTCTGGGAAACAAACCACAGGGAGACTTTACAGGAATTTTTGGTTGAGCCCACAGGCAAGGCACATGAGGAAAAGACATGTAATTATAGTTTGTAAGTCTATGAAAAGATACAATGAGTGACGTGAAATGGCTGTTCTAAGTTTCTTCTTCCTGTTGGACAGGAAGAAAGGGGGTTTTATGCATTCATTCAGCAGATTTTTATTGTGTGCCAGCTATGAGCTGGGCCCTATCCTAAATGCAGAGAATATGGTGGTTAGCAAAACTTTCAAGGTTCCTGCTCCTAAGGAACTCAGGGGGGAAGCAAGTAATCACACAAATGAGCAATTGCAGGTTATGGTAAGTGCCATGGAGGGTGAGTCCTCATTTACACTGGAGGATCGTGAAAGACTTCTCTGCAGAGGTGAGAGGCAAGTTGAGGCTAGGCGAGTAAGATTCAGCTGGGTGAAGACTAGGGTGTGGGGGAGTGTCCCAGGCAAGGGGAGCAGCCTGGAGAAGATCTGACACTTTGGGAAACTAAAAGGTGGCCTGTGTAGCTGGCACCCAGAGTGGGAGGGTAGGAAATGTGCTGAGAGGAGAGGAGGTTGGAGAAAGATCATGCTGGGCCTTATAGGTCCTGGTAAGAATTCAGATTTTATCCTAAATGCAGTGGGAAGCCATTGAAGTGTGCTAAGCAGGAAATGACATGATTTGGTGTAAAAGGGTGATTCAGACAGCTCTGTGGAGAACGGAGGTGTGAGGGCAAGAGTGAAAGCTGGGGCGATTAGGAGGTTGGTGCAGTGGTTAAGGGGAAAGACTGGGGTGGCAATGGAGGTGCAGAAAAACGGACAGATAAAAGATAAATCTTGGAAGTAGAATTATTTGGAGTCGGTAAGTGGATTGGCTGCGGGGAGTGTGAGGTAGGGATGTGCAAGGATATCTCCTGGGTTTCTGGCTGAAGTCTGCATGTGGGCCTCCCAGCAGGTACTAGACCACATACGGCTGTAAAAGCCCTATCCTTCCGGAAAGGTCAGGTAGGATTGATCTGAATCCAGCATTGCAGAGGCAGCAGAAGGATTCAGCTGTCCTTTCGCTCTGCCCAGTTCAAGGAGCTTATACACAATAGCAGCACCCAAGCAGCGATTTCAGTTCTCCCACTAATGCGGCCCTTACTATGTCCCTACCTGGTCCCCCCAGGGGAGGGCCCTAAGGAACCGCTGTAACCCCGGTGTGCCACTAGGGGGAGCATGGCCTGCATTCTGTGTCTGGTCTGGAGGGCTTTTTGAAGTTTGCATTACTTTAAAGACTGACTTGTATCAGCTTTAGTACTCAACCTTGTCCCTTCATGCTGCTTAGAAGAATGCCTGACATATGGTAGGTGCTCAATAAACATTAGTTGGTATTAATATTATAACTGTGACTATTGTCTTATTGTAAAAATGAATGGGCATCACCTCTGCTTTCTCATCATGGAGACTGGGCAAGTGGAATGTGCATTTTGGGCATCAGGAGCAGAGCAGAGGGCTGCCTGTTGGGAATGGGATGGGGGAGAAGTTTAGTGATTTGATGGTATTGCCCTTGCCGTTTCATCTTGTCTTCCTTTGCAGATGGGGGTGGGGGACACTAGGGCCTATGAGGAATTCCTGAGTTGGTACTCGGGTCAGGGTATTGGGTTGGGTATTTCTAGTAGGTGGTTGAGGATACCCTCTTTGAAGCTCTGATTGCTTCACTGAAGCAAAAGTGCCCCCCACTTAGGGTTTGTGCCATTCTGTTATTTCCTGTTGTATTTTGTGACACACCTCCTACCTTATCTCCTGACATATATTTACCTTTTAAACTTGACTGAATTAAAATCTTGTTTTAAGAAATTTGTGGTATATTGGACATTAGTGAAAAACACAGAAATTCTGCAAGGGATCTCAGCCTTAAAGATTCCATCAGAATCTCTCTAGCACGGTTTTAGGAAGCAACGTTGAAAAAAGTCTTCCTTGAGCCTCAGGGGCCTCTTCTTGGGGGCAAACCAACTGCCCCAGGTTTTGTTTGTTTGTGGTGAAGAGCAGCTGAGATGAAGTTCTTAGCTCAGTGCCTGGTTGAAGGAGAATGCTTTCACACACATCTTTTCATGCTCATCCCAGCCCTGTCACTTGCCCAGGGGACAGGTTTTATATGGAAACTGGGAGGCTAGGTGATCTGCCCGGAGGCACATGGCTGCTGTGGAGCCGGCGCTACCTGATCTTCTGACCCCTGCTCTGTCTGGTGCTCTTGGAACTACTCTGCTTAATATACGGAAGAGGGTTGAAAGGCTTGGCTACTATTTCTAGATCTGTTATCTTCTGGTTCTGTGACCTGGGCCAAGTTATTTGGCCTCTCTTTTAGATTTTTGAAAAAATCTGTTAAATTAGTATGATAGTACCATCCTAACTGTGGGTCTCTTGGGTTGAACAGATGAGCCAAGATTTGTAAGAGTACTTTGGAGAAGTGTAAGGTAATTTATAGCTATAGGGCAGGACTTTTTTTCTCTCATCTGTGCACCTGTATGTTTCACATCTCATAGAGGCTATCGTAGAGCCTTCAGGCTAATAGATGATAGTAGGGCCTATTTGATCACGACTCAGAAGGAGTCTCTATCTTCCCCAGGGAACCCAGCCTTGTATCTCATAACTGGCTGTCAAAAAAACTGTTAGTTTGTAAGATCAGATGGCAGTGTACCTTAGAGGAAAGTACCAGACTAGGGGGCAGCGGACTGGTCTCTACTGTTAGTTCTTCGACTGCCAAACTGGCTTTGTAACTGTGGACTAGATATTTGATCCCTCTGAGCCTTAGTTTTCCCATCTATAAAATGGTGATAATGATATCTATCCAGTATACTTCAAAAGGTTTTGGGGATCGAACAAAATAGTGCATGTAAAAGAATATTACAAAGCAGAGGACTTCCCTGGTGGTCCAGTGGATAAGACTCCGTGCTCCCAATTTAGGGGGCCCGGGTTTGATCCCTGGTCAGGGAACTAGATCCCACATGCCACAACTAAGACCCGGCACAGCCAAATAAATAAATATTTTAAAAAATATATTACAAAGCAGAAATATGCATCGGGGGATTACGCTTAGAGGGCCTGCTGTGTCCCAGGCACTGTGCTAGCTCTTTAACAGCACTGGTATTACTTCTGGCCATGACGACAGCTCACAGAAAGCCTGGGCTTTAGGCTGTATTTGTATCACATTTGTTGCTTGGGCTGTGACTCTGACTTGCCCAGGACACTTACTGGACCTGACCTGGTGTCTTTCCTCTCCATTGCAGGAAGATGAGAGACTGCTTTGGCACCAGCACTAGTACCATGAGTCCCTGCACTGGTTAAAGCCATCACCACGGCCTGGGCAGGCAGCAAGGTAAGAAGAGAGGCCAGTCCAGGCGAGCTCCAGGGAGGTGAATGCATTTCCGCCTCAGCTGCTGCCGGGGAAAATCCCAAGCGCACAAACAAGTCGAGGCAGTGCATCTGGGTCCTCCTACCCTCCCCTCACTCCAGGACCCAGAGGAAGGGCTTGCTTCCCCTCCAAGTGTTCCAGCTAGCTCCCTCCCCCCCTGACCAGGACTCTTCCAAGTTATAAAAAAAATGAGACACTGGTGGGGAGCAGAACAAGTCCACTCACTGTCTTCTCCCTTCTCCCCTCTGAGCTGTTGAAGCGAGTTCTCAGGAGCAGCCCAGAGCCCTTGTCTGACTGGGAGGGAGGTAGGAGGAGTGGAATGCGTGCAGAGACCGAGCTGATCAAAAGACAGTGCTGTTTCGTGAAAGCCTCCCAGAACTGAGGGAGAGAGAGGGAGACAGCGAGGGAGGGGTCGGGGGAGAGAAAGGGAGGGAGAGAGAGAAAGGGAGGGAGGGAGGGAGAGATCGGGAGCGAGCGCTGGCGAGAACAGGGTCTCCATGACGACTGGCCTGGCCGGCCAGCAGTGCTCCGCTCATTTGGCTGGAAGGAGCGCCACGAAAGGTCAGAGGAAGGAGCCGTGGGAAGCTCGCAGCAGGTATCCGAGCCGGAGCGAGTGGATTTGGGGGCCCTGGGCTCCCTAACAGACTGTGGTGTGAGCCAAACTGCTGAGAATGGAGTGGGCAGGAAAGCACCGGGACTTTCAGGTAAGGTCAGCTCCAGGCTTGGATTGTTTTTCCTCCTTTCCTGGCCAGTCTTGGGCTGTTTTCTGGGAGGCAGGCAAGTGTCTGTACTCTGTGCTCGGGGTTTGGGGCTCAGGAATGATGTCATGCTCCAACAGTTGGATTCTATTAGCTTAAGGAGGAGGGAAACAGCCAATTTTCTTGACTTTGCAGATCTAGCTGATCTCACTCTTACTGAACCTGAGGTGTTTAGACTTCACTATAGGAATCATCATCTTACTTTTATTTAGCACAAAGTCTCAGGATATTTTACAGGAAGGGTCTTTTATGTAGAAAAATGAGTTATCATCACTCCAGCATTGTGTTTGTAGTTCTTACGTGGAAACTCCAGTGTCTTTTGAGTGGCTTGGTTTGTTCTAGTGAACACTGTCTGTTTTGTCTCTTGGTGCTGCTATGTCTGACCTAATGAAAAAAAAAAAAAAAGCTAATTAACTCAGCTGGGAGCCTGTGGTGAGCTCCAAGTCTCTCCGGAGTAGTTATTAGGACAGAGGGACTGTCCTAGGGATATCTGAACCGGGGTTGGTCTCTCTCTCTGGCCCCCAGGTAGCTTGGTAAGAAGCAAGCTGTCCTCCTTCATTAATAAAGTCCATCACAGGCTTTCCTTAGAAAATACATGGGGTGGAGGCAGGTGGTGTCTGGGGGCTGGGGGACCTGCAAAGAGGTTTTTCTTATCCAGATATCTCAGAGTGAGCTGCTGCTAAGAGCTAGGTTACCTGAGGAGACATGAAGTGCTGTGGTTGTGCTGAATGGATTCCTTGGTTAATATTTTAACCAACTCTCAGGGCATGCAGTGTCCATGCCGCACGCCCCTTCTACACTGTCCTATGTTTCGGTAAAACTTGTTCTGACCTAGAGGACTAGTGTGTGGTGAACTCATTGTGGCCTAGGAGAGGAGACTGTTCCAGAAAGGCACTTTCATAGGTGATGAGGTAGCTACGGTTGTCAGTGATCTTATCAGGAGGGTTAACGCAGTGGACACTCCCTGCAGTGGAGACCCATTGGGATGTGCTTCCGCTTCAGCCATGTTATATCTTAAACTTACTGCTGGGCCTCAGGAAACTTGGTGGGTGCCTTTGGTTTCTCTGTGGGATGAGGGAACAGCTGCCATCCTGGCTCTTTGGTTTTTCTTCTTGAACTTTCTGAACAGAATGTCTTTTGTACTCTGGCAAACAATGAGGGGGGCCTTCTGATTAACTTCGGGTCAGCTTGCCAATGAAAGCACTGGCCATGTCCCCAAGCGGGCTCCCTGAATGTGGACATGTGTACATCATTGTTGTGGCCTGAGGCTCCATAAGGGTGAACTCCATGGCCCTGGACCTCAGACGGGCCGCTTCTAAAGTGATGCCTCCTTTCACTGCACTCCAGGGCTCCTCTGCTTGGTTGACACCTCGGTTAACTGGGGGGATGTGGCATGGCGCTGTTGGCTGGGACTCAGTTTGGGGGATGTGAAGAGGAGGCCTCTCTGAGTCAGTGGCCCCTTCGGTGGACAACGCAAATCCAGGATCTCAGTTCTCCTCTACTCGTGTGGATGTGTTTGGGCAGCTCCTCCAATTTTATGGTCCCCACACGTGTGAAGAGGGCTAGCAGATGATCTTTCTTTTGGTGTAGCAGAATGAATAATGGATTTGGGTTTAGGAGACGTGAACCGTGGCCAGGTTCTGCTACTTACCATAAAGGTAGCCATGGGCAAGACCCTCAACCTCTACGACCTTCAGATTTATTGGCTGTGAAATGGGGATAATGATAATAGCTCCTTCATAGGACTGTTGCGGGGAGCAAATGAAATAATTTCCATGAACGTAGTTTTAAACAAGTCAAGTCCTATATGATGTAAGATGTTATAAATTGACACTTGATGGATGGTCCCTCTTTCTTCTGGAAAGTCACTTTGTTCTGGTTTTCCCATTTATAAAGTCCCTTCTTCTCTTTTGCATTTATAAATAAAAATGAGAAAATCCTTTTAAAACTTCTTCAAGATGTGAAAAGAAACAAATAGTGCTTTCTTTGGGTTGGGAAGTTTAGTGATGTTCACTGTAGACTTTGAGCCATAAATGATCCTTCAGAGATGAAGCTTTCCTTGGGTCACCTGACTCACATGTTTTAGTATGGAGGAGAGGGATTCCAAGAGACCCTTTGCTTTTCCCACAGCTGCCTGGCGCTTACGGAGTCATAGATTTTAGAAGCTGGAAGAGAGGCTACTGGTTGCCAGGGCTGGTTCCCTCATCCTGTTAGGTTCTGCTGGGGAAACTGTTGCGAGTGAGCAGGGAGGCCTTTCTCCTCCGTTTTGGGTTTGAAAGGCAGGGTTCTAACTGGCAGGAAGTGTTATTGCTCTGAAAGGTCCTTGGGGGCTAGGCAGCTCTTTTAGGAACCTGTGGCTACAGCTTAGAGGGAAATAAGAAAGAAACAAGGAATTGGGAATTCCAAGGGCAGAGATACTCGATATGCCGTGGGACTGTGCAAGGAACAGAATAGCAGGGGAGTGGAGCCTCTGGGCAAGGGCGTCCCAGCTCTGTCCTCAGAGACTCAGGGAGGCTCCTGGCATACTAGGTGGGAACACGGGAAAGGGCCGGCACCCCACCTGCAGCCGCAGCTTTTGTTGTAGGGCAAGGGCACACCTGCCAGCCAGGCCCTGGAGTAGTGCCTTGGAAGAAGCCCTTGAACAGACAGATTTTTTTTTTTTTTTTTTTTTTTTTTAAATAACGGAGCCTTTTTTCCAGGTGAATCTTGTCACAGCAGCCTCTCCAGCCTGAGGGGAAGCTGTCCACAGCTTAGCTTGGGGCTGCAGCTGTTCCCCACTCCTTGTCAGTCCAGTTTCCCAGAGCTGAGTCACAAATCGGATCCCTCCCTGTTCCTTAAGGATGAAAAAGTAACATTCCTGTTCTTACTCCCTCTCTCCCCCTTCCTTTACGCCTCTTCCTGCACTCTCTGCCCCTGGGCTCCTTCTCTCTGTAAAATTAGAATAATCAGTTACCCAGGGAAGTTGCAATTCTGAAATACTTTGGAGGACAGGCCAAGGCCGTCCTCAGTTCTGCTGGCTCTGCCCCTGTCCCTGGAATGCAGGGCTTGGGTGTACCATTTGGACGGGCACCACAACTCCAGATATCACAGCCACACTGCTGGCCCGGGACTAAGAGAGGCTGCGTCCCGTCCCCGCCTCACCTGATTCTAATGACTACTTCCGGGAGGTAGGAACCTGAGACAGGTAGAGGGTCTGAGTCCTGGGCTGTCCAAAGCACCTTCCTGCAGGCTGGCAGGACTGAGAGGCTGAGAGCATGTCATCCTGTTGCTTCTCTTAGCTGTTACCTGTCACTGCCCTGGAGACTCCTGATTTCTCATGTTGGGCCCAAGAGAGTTTGCTGAGGCAGCCAAGCAAAGGGAACGTGTGTGGAGCCTGGGGGAGGCCGGGCAGCAGCCCTGCACGGCTTTGGCTTGTCTTCCTTCTGTCCCTCCACCTTAGCTTGGGAGAGCAGGCTGTAGGGAGGGGGCCTCGCAGGAACCATGCGAAAGTGGAAAAGGGGCCAGGAGGGCATGAAAGAAAAAAAAAAGACCACCTGGCATGGTCTGCAGAGAGTTCTCTTTCTGTGGGAAAACTTGCACTAGTGAGTGACTTCTTCTGGGGGTGGGGAGGGAGACTGTGCATCTCTTTTATGCTGGGGAGAAGCTGCTCTGTGCACCTGTCCCAATAGGTGGGTGGGGTGAAATGCGGGTGTATCCATCTGAGGGGAACATGCCACGTGATATATCGTCTGATAGAAAAAATCCAGGGTCTCTGTTTCTAGCCATGGGCCCTAGAAAACTGGCCTGCACGTGTGTATGTGTGTATGTGTGTTTTGAGGGGCGAGGAAGATGCTGAATGAGTCTAGACTACCTTATTGAAGGATTTCTCCAAAGATCCCTTCTCATTTTTTTTTGGCTCAGGTATACTGCTGTTGAGGGGCTGTTGAAATGATCACAAGACTCTTCTCTGAAAACTGCCTGAATCTTAGATTGCACTGTCTCTATAAAGGGTGAATTATATGCAATCAGGATATGAAGCCTTCTTAACCAAAGCTGACCTGTTCCTAAGAGTTTGTCATGAAACCACCTGTTTCTCAAAGATCCAGACTCTTTTTCTGTGTGACTTGTCACTGAAGGGATTTGTATGTGAGCTGGAGATTGGCCAATAGGAAGCGTCACAGTGGATGAAGGACTATTTGAACCTGGGAAAAAGGAGATAAACATAGGGTTATGGGAGATAAGATCTGAAGCAGTAGGAAGATTACTAGAAGGAACAGGAGAGAAGCCCTGGGAGGGGGATTGAGGAGAGGGTAGTTGTCAGGGACAGGAAGGGTGATAGAGGGTGTACCTGGGCTGACCTAGGAGGCCTTCGTGATACAGCAGAATGCTGGCCCGCCCCCAGGGGCTCAAAGAAACAGTGTTGTGTAGATCCTAACAAGCACTGGGAGGGCAGGAGTGGGTGGGAGCGGCTGGCACTGCGGTCAACACCCCTGTTCATTTGCTCTTTGGGCCCAGAGACATCTCTGGTGCCCATATGTTCTCTTGGTCTGTTTACCCATTTAGTCAGTGAATACAGAGGGTCTGGGCCAAGAGCTGGGGAGGATCTAAAAAAGTATCAAGTGTGGGATTTATCCCATATATATATTGTATTACTTGTTGTAGTATAGTTATTTCCTCCCCAGTGTGAGCCTCTGTCCGTGTGACTGAGAAGAAACACAGACCTACTGAAGTTTTAGGTTTTGGTGGTAGGGTTAATGGCTATCTCATGCATTAGCCTGGGAAAAAGGAAGAGGGTCCAACTCTTAGACTCTGATTTGAAGCACTGTTTGAGTAATGGGAGAGAGCCCACTAAAGGACTGGAAATAGGAGGAGGGTGTTTGAGGCTTCTCTGACAGTGTCTGACCCTGGTGCGTGTGTGCAGGGGGTGGGGAACGGGAAAAGGGAAATGGGAAAATTGGAAAGAAAACTATAAAGTCAGCTAGTTTCTAGAACTCTTTAGATTTGTTTGAGGAACTGATTTTGGTATGTTCATTCATGTCTTGGAACACAGGCTCCCTTATGGAGTTCTGACAACTGAGTTTTATAGATTGCTTTTAAGTGAGTCAACCTGTAATGTGTTTGTTCAACTCTCAGTGACTATTAGATATTCAGTGAGTGTATGGTGCTGCCTTAGAGCAGCTCTGATGGAATTATTTGCACATAATGAGAGTATCTTACATGCAGTGTAGTGAAGTGATTAAGGGCTGGAACTCAGGGGTCATATAAACACAGGTTTAGAATCTGACATTACTCTTTACTAGCTGTGTGACCTTGGGTAATTTATCTAATCTCTCTGAGTCCCAGTTTTCTGTAAGGCATCTGTAAAATGGATATAATAATAACTCTTAGCTTGTTACAGTTGTGGTGAGGATTGAATGAAATGATACATGTAAAGCTCTCAGCCCAGTGCCTGGCACACAGTAAATGTTCAGTGCTTTCCATTATTATTATCAACTTGGAGCAGCTCTTTGAAGAGAGTAAGGCTGGAATCTCTTAATCAGGTTGGGGTTACTAGGCTAGGAAAGTCAAATCATATTCTTCTTTTAGAAGGAGTGTATACTTTGTACTTTATTCATCTCTCTGTCAAGACCCCAGGAGAGTTTCTGACGTGGTCCTTCTCAACCCAGCTTCATAGGCTCAGCTGTACCCTCTTGTAGGATGCTTACCCTTCATAGTCATGGGAGTCTAGAACTGCTTCTTGCTTGCCCCTTTCCTACAGGCTGGCCCAGGTAGGACCTTGAGGTCCCCCTTAACGCAGCATTGGAGGCCCTTCCCAAGCTGCTCTCAGTGCTCTGGACACTGGCTACCCTAGCACTCCTCAGCTCTGCTTCCATGAATTCTATCCTGTATCCTTCAAGACCCAGCTTAGAACATAGGCTTTGCAGCCAGCTCTGGAGGTTCATAGTCTGGCACTTCGTCTTACTATCTGTGGACCTCTGGAGTTAACCTTTGTAAACCTTAGTGTCTTTATCTGTAAATTGGGAGTAATATTACCCATCTTAAAGATCTGTTGCAGGGGTTAAATGAGATAATTTACATAAAGCACTTATCTTAGTTTCTGGCACACATATGCTCTCAAAAAATGCTAGCTGCTGGGGCTTCCCTGGTGGCGCAGTGGTTGGGAGTCCGCCTGCCGATGCAGGGGACACGGGTTCGTGCCCCGGTCCAGGAAGATCCCACATGCCGTGGAGCGGCTGGGCCCGTGAGCCATGGCCGCTGAGCCTGCGTGTCCGGGGCCTGTGCTCCGCAACGGGAGAGACCACAACAGTGAGAGACCCGTGTACCGCAAAAAAAAAAAAAAAATGGTAGCTGCTTCTGCTGTTAGAGATCTCTCCCTCCTAAGAACTTCTCTGCCCGCACACAGGAGTAGAAAGAGCCCTGGCCAGGTAGTAAGCAGATCTGAGCTTTAGTCCTGGCTCTAGCTACGACTTGCTGGGTGACCTTGGGGAAGTAACTTGGCTTCTCTAGGCTTCAGTTTCCTCTTCCAGGAAGTGGGAGGTTTGGATTGAGTGTTTTCATTGACATTCTGACTTGACTCTTGATATGCATTATCTTATCTTTCCAACTAGATTTCCCTAAAGTCCAATGAAGCTAAGTAAAATATTTGATACATTTTATTTCCTCAGACTGACCAACATACTTAATTTATGCTTAAAAACATATTTGGGTAACTTTTTTTTTTAACCCCATCAGCTGGAGTCTAAGAAGCATTTTGCCTTGGTTCGTATAACTTGGAGACTGGGAACTTGTTCTCAGCTGCATAGGGCTCGGTTGCAACAACTTGCAGAGAGGCTCTAGCCCTTAGTAAGTTAGAAGGTCTCCCAGGTCATTAAGAAAGGAGGTGGTGGTTTCACTTAGTGCCTCTGGAAAAATTTTGGTCAACACATGTTTGGAGTACTCATTTGTTCTGCTGTAAAGACTTAGACCAGCTCTGTGAATAAATGCGGCCAACATTGTTTCCTTCTCTCAGTGGAGAAAACTGGCAGTGTTTTTTGACAGACCCTCTCTCCTTTAGAGTCTGGAGTGAGCCAGTTGTGCTCAGAGACAAACCTGTGTGTTAAGGGAAGAGCCATCCAATGAAAGAGTGATGTTTAGAGCCTGGTCGGGCTGTCGGGGTTCACATTCTGGCTCTGCCACGTCCAGCTCTGTTGCCTTGGGGAAGGTACTTAGCCTCCCATGCCCCAGTCCCTCTTCTATAGAATGGAGGTGGTAATAGTACTATTTCATAGGGTCGTGGTGAGGCCTAAATGTCAAGTGCTGAGAATAGCACCTCGTATCTAGCACTTCATGCAATGTGAGCCACTATAGTTATATTTATTATTCCCTTGTAAGCCAAGCACGCTTTATTTCTGAGTGGCTAGTCTGTCTGTCCAGTGTGTTCTGCTGAGAAATGTGAGGCGCTATCCCCTTCCTCCATGTCTTGGACAGATATCTAGTATCGGCAGGGCAGTAGTAAGTGTCCCCTGTCAGTTCAGAGGTCATAGCTCTTGTACCTTGCTTTTGTAAAGAATTATGTAAACCAGAGGGGGAATCTGGCGGAACAAAGGAGCATCTAGGTTGAAAGGACCCTCTCTGATGAGTAATGCATGTTCTGTGGCAGAGCCCTGGGCAAAAGAAGAAGAAGGGAAGTGGGCTGAGGGAGAGTGTAAATTCAGGGGCAGAGAGAGCTAGGGAACGAAGAGTGGTGACTATCCCCAGGCAAATGGTTGTGGCTAAGACAGTGAGCTGTATAAGAAGCTCCTGGCACTTTATCTTCCAGGAGACACGTTGTCTCCACAGCCCCAGGTGAGACTTGCCCCCGACAGTGAACACTGAGACGAGTCTCGGAGGAGCGGTGGATTGGGACGGGGAGGTTCTAACCTGTTCCTCACAAGAAGGAGTAGTACCAAGTAGCTTGGTGCATCTTATCTACAAGTGTAATTATAAAGAGATTTCCTTGTTCAACTGCAAGAAACAGGAACTTTTGCTGCCGTATTTAGCAGCATGTTTTAAGTCCCTCAAATCTCCTTTGAGTGCTACCAAAGCTCTCAGCTTTGTTGTTATCTCTTGTTGAGCTAGAGTCTGGGAAGGTCATATCAACAGTGCCAATTTATGGGCCTGCTGAACCCAGGCTGGCCTAGGGCAGAATGGGGAGTTCCTGGGAGTAGGTGCTTCACAGATTTTCCCTTTGAATGAGGCTGTTTATAATTTAAGGTTCCTTTTGCTTTAGAAGACCAAACTCTGTGGATTAGGGTCAAACATTTTATTTCTTCCGCAGTTTTGCTTCTGTAGGCTCCCAGAGGCAGGAGCTCAGTCTCTACAGTAGCTCCCTGTACAGTCAGGAGACGCTCAGCCTTGATGGTACTTTCAGCTACCAACACTATGCCTCACACTCCTTACTGGAGGTAAGTTTTCTTGGCACAGAGTTATGTCAGACTCCCCTACCTCATTTAGTTTATTAGCAATTTTTGACCTATTGTGTGTTCTGAAGGAGTGATTAAAAGAAGTGAAGGGCTTCCCTAGTGGCGCAGTGGTTAGGAATCCGCCTGCCAATGCAGGGGACACGAGTTCAAGCCCTGGGCCGGGAAGATCCCACATGCCGCGGAGCAACTGAGCCCGTGCGCCACAACTACTGAGGTCCTCGTGCCTAGAGCCCGTGCTCCACAACGAGAGAAGCCACCGCAATGAGAAGCCCGCGCACCACAATGAAGACCCAATACAGCCAAAAAAAAAAAAAAAAAAAAGAAGTGAAGACCACAGTGTGTAGAAACCACACGTGGGGACTTGTACTCATTTGTAGGGATCTAAGAATAAGAAGGTCAGACCCATGTGTACCTATACTTTGTCACTTGGCAAATGGATGCAAATAGGGAAAGGAAACTAAAGAACCTGACTGACCCTGACACCTATAAAGAAGTGTGGTATTTGAATGCAAAAGGAAAGTACCTGGGGTAGCTGAGTTGAACTTGGCAATGTCAGTCTGCGGTCTGTGACTTCACTAACTCAGAGAACTGAGGCTTTGGAATCTAGAAAGAGAGCACTGAAGTTTATTTTCTTTGCCCCCCTCTAACCCCCAGATTTACTCACCCCTTAGGGTTCCAACATAAGTGGAAATGCCAGATAAATTGCTGTTTTTGAAATGGAGTGGGCAGCACTGTCCTCTGTGGGACCCGGTCTCTCTGGGCTGTGAGTCATCACTGCTGCTCAGGATTGGGTTACCGCTCAACTGTGCTGGGAGAGCCAGCTGTGAGGATACTGGTGGTAAGAAGGGCGGTGGGTTTTCTTAACGCTGAGTAAGTGCCCAAAGGGAAGTGGCAGGGGTCAAATTAAAAAGAAAACAATGAGGAACAACTGGAAAATTTTGTTGTATTTAAATCTCATTAAATGGAAGTAGAAAAGCTTCTTTTTTTTTTTTTTTTTTTTTTTAAATCTCAAAACCCACATCTGTTTGGTAAACCCAGGTGGATTTCAAAAGCAATGCTATCCAGACTCCTTTTCATCTGAAAAATACCCAAGGTCACATGTCTCCATAGCTTTGCTGGAAGAATTTGAGCCCTGGGAAGCTGTAGAAACTAAAGGAGAAAACCATGGAGTTACGTGTATTTTACCACAATAAGAAAAGTTAGTGGGGAGAAAAAGAAAGCTGTGGAGATTGCAACACTTATGACATCGTCCTGGCCCCGATAGCAGTTATTGTCAGTGGGGGAGTTGGGATGATTTATCCATTTGTGTTCCCTAAGGGTTTATTTCTCCCTAGCCCTTTCTCTTAATTTACATTCTTTCCTTGAGATCCCACTGAGGGGGCAGGGAGGGTGTCCAACTCTGCCTCTCTTGTTTAGAAACTTTTTATTTATTCATTCATTCAGTACATCTTTATTGAATAGCCATCCTGTTCTAGGCACAGTTCTCTATGCTGGGGGTGTAGAGGTAACTAACACAGCAAAGTCCTTGTGTCATGGCGGGGCAGTAAGTAAAAAATCACACAAATCAATAAATGAGATAAAGATAGTGATATGAGCCATGAAGGAAATAATGGTGATATAAAGGAGACAGAAACAGGAACTTAAAAAAAAAATTATTTATTTATTTATTTATTTTGTGTGTGTATTTTTGGCTGCGTTGGGTGTTTGTTGCTGCACCCAGGCTTTCTCTAGTTGCAGCGAGTGGGGGCTGCTGTTCGTTGTGGTGTGCTGGCTTCTCCTTGCAGTGGCTTCTCTTGTTGCGGAGCACGTGCTCCAGTAGCTGTGGCATGCGGGTTCAGTAGTTGTGACTCGTAGGCTCTAGAGCGCAGGCTCAATAGTTGTGGTGCACGGGCTTAGTTGCTCTGCGGCATGTGGGATCTTCCTAGACCAGGGTTTGAACCTGTGTCCCCTGTGTTGGTAGGTGGATTCTTAACCACTGTGGCACCAGGGAAGCCCGAGAAACAGAAACTTGATAGCTATTTTCAAAAGAGAAGTTAGAGGAGACCTCTCTGAGAAGATGACATTTGAGCTGCAAGTTCAAGGATGAGAAGAAGCTGTGAATGTGAAGATTTGGGGAAAGTACATTCCTGGAAGAGGGAACAGCAAGGCAAAGCCCCTGAGGTAGGAAAGAGCTTGGCATGTTGAGAGAACAGAAAGTCATCATTGTTAGAATATAGGGGGCAGGTGGATGTAGGGGGGTATAAGATGGTAGAGGCTAGTTCAGGTAGAGCCTTTTGGCCATGGTAAGGAGTTTGGAAAACCAGTATGAGGGGTCTGTATTCTAGGTATGGCACAACTAGGGATAAAGTGTCAAAATATGGGGAAATAGAAGGGAGCTGGAGTGGGGATAGACACATAAATGATTAGCTAAAGGAAGTTGAATAAATATAATTCAATTCTGTATAATTCTTGGGATCAATATGTGTTTTAAAAATTTCTGTAGATTTTAGATTTGTGGTATATCATTAGTAGAATGAATGCTTACTCTATTCTAGACATTGTGTTTTACTAGGCGTTTTCACTTGCATCATTTTAGCAAATTCTCACAACAATCCATGAACGAATTTGTTGATATTCTGCTGTCTACAGCTGAGGAACTCAGACTGGCTAACTTGGTTAAAATCCAAATCTAAGTCTGTATGATTCCAAAGCATGTGCTCTTTCTATATCCCCACTCTGATGCCACCTCCTCTTAGTTATACAAAATAGTTAATGAGCATTTTTTTCCTGAATTGTTAAGTGTTGTTTACTGTCATGTTCTCCTTTCTGTCCATTGGAAGCTAGGATAGATTTTGGATGTTTGTGGGGTTGAGTGAGGTTTTTTTTTTTGTTTTTTTTTTCCATCTTTTTCTGAAAGGAGTACCAGGTTAAATATTGAGACTACCAGTGCATATCAAAACCTGGAGAGGGTGGGGTGTGTGACAAGACTTGGAAACAGCCTGAATCACCTCTCTTTACCTGGGTAGGAAGAGTGATCTTTCTGATCAGTACTCCACAAGTAGCTTATTAGATGTCCTATTATGATCCCCCCTATTTTGTAGTAAGAAGATGGAATTTGGTTTTGGAAAATTTAAGTAATTTGTCAGTAAACTAGCATTTGTAAGTAAACTCTGATTTTCTAGTTCACAGGTCTCTTTTTTTTTTTTTTGCGGTACGCGGGCCTCTCACTGCCGTGGCCTCTCCCGTCGCGGAGCACAGGCCCCAGACGCACAGGCCCAGCGGCCACGGCTCACGGGCCCAGCCGCTCCGTGGCACGCGGGATCCTCCTGGACCGGGGCACGAACCCGCGTCCCCTGCATCGGCCGCATCGGACCCTCAACCACTGCGCCGCCAGGGAAGCCCCACAGGTCTCTTTTAGAGTCTTCCAGTTTGCTGGCAATGTTTGAGGAAAGAAATTTGTTAGGCCATAACTTTCACTTGCTGGGAATTGAACATTGACTAGTTTCTGTTGGTAGACACTTCTATTTCAAGGGACTGATCCTGTTTTGGATTCTATAAATCAAGAGTGAGGATTCTGAAATGAAAATGTATAGGGTGTTTATAAACTTTCAGTCCTTGGTGTTCATGAGATCTGTGTTCAGCCTGGTTCACCGGCTAGATGGAATAGTTTGTGAAGGGCAGAGCAGGGTGAGATTGAATTTCAGATTTAACATGGATTCCTGACACACAGAGGAATTTCTTTTTTAAGTAATGGGATTCTGCTTTCCTGTTTCCCCTATCCCTGTCTGTTTTAGTAACTACTTTGCTTCTGAAGGAAAAGCTCTGTGGTTAGGAAAGACTCCTTGAGAGAATGCTTTTATCTCCAGCACTTCTTCACTGAGCCCGCACCTACCATGAGCAGCGACACACAGATGAGCTAGCGGGAGGCCGAAAAGATTGGTGGAGGTCAGAACTTGAAGTGTTTGAACCCTCCAGGAATTGGGGAATCGTTGTTCTTCTGAAAGCAGGAAAGGAACACAACTGGGTTTAGTTGGTAGAAAAGAAACCTATGAGACCATGTGGAAGATAGAATTGGAGTGGGAAGAAACTTGTCTGTCTTATTGGGTGTAACTAGAGAGGTAATATTCCAGTTCCCCAAAATTCATTTAAAGCAGACTGTAAGGGAAGGCTGGATGGTGGGGAGGGAGGGTCTGTGCTCCAGATGACAGAGCTCTCTAGGGCCTTAGAGCAGTGGTGTTCAGACGTGAGTTGCCCCCAGCTCACCTGGAAATCTTGTTTCTAGTTCAGTAGGTCTGAAGTGGGGCCTGAGAATTTGCATTTTCAACAGGTTTCTAAGTTGCTGCTGCTGCTGCTGGAGGTTAGGAACCACTGCTTAACAGGCTCAGCAGCTGAGATTCAAGTGAGGGTGAGAGTGCCAGATGTTAACTGGTGTGCCTTCTTCATTCACTTAGAATTTCATGTCTACACTTTAGAATCTCTTGGGTCACTAACCCCATAACATCAACAAAGCCTGGTCAAGGTTCGTGCCCTCTGTCCCTAGGACTCTTCTCACAATATTCCTGTCACCTCTGCATGAGGTTTTCAGCTGTGTGCTTGTCTCTAAACAGCTGTTGACTGATTTTTGGAAAATGCCTGTCCTGGGCACGTGATTCTTTTCGGATAGGTGACCTTAATGGCAGGATAAGCTCTCCCCTGCCCTTCACAACTACCTGGTTGGCAGGACTGTTTCGGGGACTGCAGGCAGGCTCAGCGTTGAGTGTGTTCTGTTGATTAGCCAGGTTTACACAGGACATGCCTGGGAGATTATCTCTCTAGCCCGGGAGTTGAATTTCAAGGGCAAAGTCCACAGTTGCCAGCTGATAGGCTGAGAACACCTGGACAGGGGGTTTCACTTGGCTTTCACTTAGCCAGGCCTCAGTGCCTCTTCCCACAGAGGTCAGGTTTTTTGCTTGTCTGCTGCCCAAGCAGGTAACTTCGGGATGCTTCTCCCAGAGCAGCATGGCTCCAGGCACTGCCCCTGGCTATCTCCTCAAGGACCTGTGACTTCAGGTGAGACATTAGACTTATTAGACACAAGCTGCCTTCTCTTCCGTGGAGTTCTCATTTCTTGATTCCCTGTGCTTGCTTCTCCCCTTGAGGGAGGATCTTCATCTCTCCTTTGTGGTCAGTGACGCTTAGATTTGTCCCAGGGCTCTTCTTTTCTTAGTTACCGTCGTTAGTCCAGAATTCTGCTTCAGTGTGGGAAGGGATATTAAAGGTTACCTGATTTACCTCTGCCCAACCTTTTTCATATCCCTGCACCCACAGAAAATGATGATTTTTGTAAGGTGCACTGGGATAAAAGGAGGAGGCTGCTGGTAACCCTGAGCTCTGGTGCTACCCCAGGGGTTGATGGAGTCTGCACAGCTGTAACCCATCCTTGGCATACTGATTGGGAACTCTGATCCGGTCCTAGGTGCATTAGAGCATAGCGGTGAGAAAACTGAGTGCCCAGGGTGGCAGAGCTAAGACTGGACTCAGATCTTTTCACTGCTGCCGATTCAGGACATTGCTGTATACACAACACAAGAACTGTGAGGTGTTACAGTTTCAGACTAGCAAGCACGCATGAAACTGTCTCAGGCTAATTTTTGTTTAAGAGTGTTTTCCTTTTTTTTTGTAACAAAAGCAATACATTTGTCCTAAAAACTTTTACAAAATAGAAAAATAAATAAGTCTGAATAGGAACCTATCCTGTAAACCCATGCCCCAGAAATATAATCATTGTTAACAGCTGTGTAACAATGGATTTTTTTCTTACAATACATTTGTATATACATTGACTTTATTTTTACAAAAAATGATTATACTCTAATAAAAGAAAAGAAAAGGAAAAAAAAGCATTGGCGACAGTGTGGAGGAATTTAGAACCCTTATACATTGCTGGTGGGAATGTAAGTGGTGCAGTTGTTGAGGGACTGAATTCTTTTGGTTTCTCAAAAAGCTAAAACTTGCCATATGACCCAGCAATTCCACTCCCAGGTGTAAACCCAACAGAAGTGAAAACAGGAACTCAGGTACTTTATGCCAGTGTTCATAGCAGCATTATTCACTGTCCCATTATTCACAGTGTTCATAGCAGCATTATTCACTGTCCCATTATTCACTGTTCCACAGGTGGAAACAACCCAAGTGTTCATCCATGAATGAATGAACGAAAATGTGGTGTATACGTACAGTGGAATATTAGCCGTAAAAGGGATGAAATTCTGATACATGCTACAACAGGGATGAACCTTTAAAACATTGTGCTAAGTGAAATAAATCAGATATGATAGGACAAATATTGTATGATTCTGCTTACATGAAATGTCTATAATAGGCAAATTGATAGAGACAGAAAGTAGAGTAGAGGTTATCAGGAGCCTGGGGAGAGGGGAGAATTGGGAGCTCTTGCTTAGTGGTTACAGTGTTTCTGTTTGGGAGAGTGAAAGAGGTTTGGAAATAGTGGTGATGGTCACACAACATTGTGAATGTAATTAATGCCACTGAATTTTAAACTTAAAAATGCTTAAAATGTCAACTTTTATATATATTTTAACACAGTAAAAAAAATGGTTGAAATTTCTTCTCTTGATAATTTACCTAGGCTGTTTTTCCATGTCAGTACATTAGTTTTAACAGCAGCACTCTGTTTCTTCAGGTGGATGTATCATAATTTATTTAACCAAACCTCTATTGATGGACATTTGAGTTATTTCCAGTTTTTCCTATTATAAACAGTGCTGCAATAAACAGCGGTATATAGCTGTCTTTGCCCAAGCGTTTGAGTACTTGTATTACCTTAGGCAAAATTCCTAGAAGGGAAGATCTGCTGATTAAAGCTTATGCTCCTTTAAAATGTTAGTAAATATTGTCAAACTTCTTTCCAAAGAAGTAGCATCAATTTAGTTCTCATCAAAAGTATATTATGGAAGGGCTTCCCTGGTGGCGCAGTGGTTAAGAATCCGCCTGCCAATGCAGGGGACACGGGTTCGAGCCCTGGCCTGGGAAGATCCCACATGTCGTGGGGCAACTAAGCCTGTGCGCCACAACTACTGAGCCTGTGCTCTAGAGCCCGCAAGCCACAACTGCTGAGCCCATGTGCTACAACTACTGAAACCTGCGGGCCTAGAGCTTGTGCTCCACAACAAGAGAAGCCACTGCAAGCCCGCATGCAACAAACACCCAAAAATAAATTAAAAAAAAAAAAAAGTATATTATGATGCCTGTTTCCACCACACCTTTGCCAACATGAGTGTTACAGAGTGTTTCAATCTTTGCCAATCTGATAGGTGAAAAAGGCTTTCTTATTGTTGCTTTATTTAGGATTTCTTTAATTATTAGTGAAATTGAATACCTTTTATGCTCGCTGGCAATTGTGCTTATTCTTATGTGAATTTTCTGTTCAAATACTTTGTTCAGTTTTGTATTTGGTCATTATTTTTTCTTGTAGATTTGTAAGAGCTTTTACATACGTATTACATTAGAACTCTTTGCCATATGTATTGCTGGTATTTTTCCCCTCAGTTTGTTTTATTTTAATTTTTGACTTTGTGCTAATTATTTGCCTTTCACATGTTTTAAATTTTTATGTAGGTCAATGTATGATATTTTCCTTCATGGCTTTTTTTCCCCCCTTCATGGCTTTTGAGTTGAATTTTGTGTCATGCTTTGAAAAATTTTCTTCACTCATTAGAATTATAAAAATCATTCATTAATTTTTTCTAGTGTTTTTATGGTTCCAGTTTTTACATTTAGACTGTAATTAAGTTTGTCGTAGGGTGAAGTAGGAATTAACTTTTATTGATAAAAAACCAAAAATAACCTTTTTTCCTATTTGTAAATTTCTGTTCACTTTAGTGTTTTTAGTGACTGAGGCTACCTATATTCAAATTCTTATATTTCTTATTTATTATGTTCCATAACCATTGAAAACATTTTCTGCAACTTTTATAGAGGAACATTTCTGATTCAGTTTACAAAAAAAAAAAAAAAAAAAAGCCTTTAATGAGAGATTCAGATCAAGAAATTGTACCCAGGTCTTCTGATTCCCAATCCTGTTTTTTTGTTTGTTTGTTTTCTATTATTCTTACGCAACACAGCCAGATTCCTTTTCATAATGTTTTGGAATAATTGCATCACTCTCCTTCTGAAAATTTGACAGTGAATCCTATATGCGATTGAATTTGACACACTAGACCTAGATGGTGACATAAAAGCCTCTCTCTTAAATTATACCTGGTGTGATGAGCTCAGCCTAGCTGAGGTGGGAGCAGGGTGGCAATTGCCTGTTAAATAAGTGCAGTTTGGTGCTGAGGAGATTCAGGGGCCAAGTCTGAAGGGATTTTAAGACCCAGGGAGGGTGTGACTGTGGGAGGGGAGCTGCTGGAAAAAGTATGAAGAAACTTGGCTGCTAGAAGACAGATTAAGGAAGATTTTTGAAGTGAGAGAAGGAAGAGGAATAATGTTTATTGAGGACCCACTTATGTCCCAGGTACTCAACTAATAGGTCCCCCCAATTGTATTTTAAAAGTCAGCTTTTAGCAGCCTAGGCTTGCTGCTTCTAAGGGTCGTGAACCCAGAAAAGAAAGCCTTATTCAAGGTCAGAGTAAGTAAAATCCTGGAACCGGAAGTCAGTGTGTGAGAGACCAAGGAGAGAACAGCATTGACCTGGGGTCATCTCTGCTCTTGTCAGCCAGAAGCTTAGATGGAAGTGTTTTTAGTGGAAGTAGACAAATACGGAAGCAGAAGGAGAGACTACTTCAGATCAGCAAAACACTCATTAGACCCTGGAGGACCAGCTGTATACAGACGTACAATCCCTACCCCTAAGGAACTAAATAACTGTTTACTGGACAAGACATATACAAGGTCAGTACACTACTGTGAGAATTATGCCACTATCCCAGTGGCACGGGGAGGAAAGGATTAATTCAATCACTGGTGGGAAGACAGTGAGAAAGATAAGGGCAAAGTTGCACAGAGGGAATAGTGCTGGTTCAGATTTTGAAGTATGAATGGATTTTTTTTTTTTTTAGTTTGTACCTTTTGGCCACTATGAATCGTTGTTTTTGAAATGGACAAGGCAAGGAGGGGCATTCCAGGTAGAGGGATTAGCATATGCAGAGACAGAGAAGAGTGAAGCAGTGTGTGCAAAGTTATGTGCACATAACTACTAATTGGTCATTTTTTCTGTGCATAGTAGGACAGAGAGAGCAGCATTAAGATGAG
Source organism: Tursiops truncatus (assembly GCF_011762595.2). Lineage (NCBI taxonomy): Eukaryota > Metazoa > Chordata > Mammalia > Artiodactyla > Delphinidae > Tursiops > Tursiops truncatus. Next base: position 62,136,109 of record NC_047041.1, on the reverse strand, counting down.
ACTGTAGAGATGGGTGTCGGAATAGCTCTTGTAAGGCAGGATCTACCATTGTTCTGCGTACCAAGTCACCCCAAAACATTGTGCATGTTTAAGCAATAATTTTATTATCATCTCTCATGGTTTTGGGGGTCTTGCTTGGGCTCTTCTCACGTACTTTTTTTCAGAAGGTGGCTGGGCTGGACTCATCAGAAGAATCAGTCACTCCCATGTGTGGTGCCTGAGCAGGGGAAACTCAAGCAGCTGGGGCCCCTCAGCTCTCTGGCTCCTACTACCCCCCTTCCCATCATTGCTCCCTGTGGCCCCTCCAGCATGGTGGCTCAGGACTGGGAAGCCGGCGCCTCTAGAGACTGGCAGAGGTTGCTGGCCCCATCTAACCTAGCCTGGGAAGGTAAGCACCTTCATATAGGCCACATTCTGTTCCTTGAGGTACTTACAGAGGCCCTTCCAGTTCAAGGAGAGAAATATCAAACAATCTGTAAGCTTGTTTTGAAATCACCACAATCACACAGATTAATTTAAATTTTAAAACTGTAGGGCAGTTTTCCGCAGACTAAATTTTCATTGCCTACCATCTTCACAATATCATCATGGCCTCTCTGAACTATTATTTACATATTTAAGTCAGCTAACTTTCAAACTTAAATTTATTTTAAAAGGAAACATTGTCTCACTTTCTTAAAGTGGAAAATCAATATAACTTGCTATACACAGAAGATAAGTTTTAAAGTAAATACAAGGAAAGCAAAAAATGTTGAAAAAATTTTGCCAGATACTGCTGCCTATGAATGTCTCCTCTCCCTCCCTCCCCTTCTCCCTCTCCCTTCCCCCTCCCCTTTCCCCTCCCTCTCCCTCAGCAAGTGGAGACTTTCTTCTTAATCTAGTGAGAAGGTTTGAAAGACTTACAAAGTGAATGGCTCCATCACCTTGTGATTTCATGCCATTTAATTTTGTGTAATATGATGTTGAGTTCCTGCCATTCAATTCCTTACCACATTTTGAGAAGCACTACTGTGGGCGGTGGAGCCGCTAAAAGAATTTGAGCACTGGAGCACTATGGTTAAATCTGCTGGCAAGATCACTTTGGCTGAATTGCAGAGAGTAGATTTGAAGAAAGTAAAACTGGGAATAAGGAGATGGTTTTTAGGAGATTATTGCGGTAAGTCCAGCAATCAGTAATAAAGTCTGGGTCAGAGTGGCAGGGGAATGGAGGAGGTGCATATATGACATTAAGAAGGTAGCATTTGCAGCTTGGTGACAGATTGGACGAGAGTAGGAAGGAGAATGAAAAGTCAGGGATGACTTGGAGAAACGTGGGTAACATTGTGGAAAAAGCACAGGAGGGAATGTGTTTTATTAGAGGTGGAGTGGGAAATGATGAGTTCAGTTTTAGTCATTCCTTTTTCTTAAGTTTTTTAACATCTTCTTGCCACTTTATGGATTTGTCTGATTGTTTCTTTGGGGTGTTATTTAGGTTCTTCCTCTTTCCCCTGTATTTTCTGTAAACTGCAGATTAGATATAGAGGCTTGATTGATTTAGGTTAAGCATTTTTGGGGAAAAAACTATAAATGGTGCAGCAGATCAGAGGCATGTAATGTCTGGTTTCCTCACTATTATTGATGCTAAATTTGGTCACTACTTGAGGTAGGGGAAGCCAAATTTCTTCATTGTGAAATTATAGCTTTTATTTTATAACTAACAGATAATCTGTGGGTGACCTTTGGCACTACTCCCCATCAATCTTCAACTTAAGTGGTTATTTATTTTTTGAACTTTTTATTATGGAAAATGTCAAACATACACAAAAGTAGAGAAAATAGAAGATGAATCCCCATATATCCATCATCCAGCTTCAGCTGTCATCAACACTTGGACTAGCTTCTTTTTTCTCTGTCCTTGTCCACTACCCCTCCTTTTTCTCCTGTGGATTTTTGCAAGTGAATTCCAGGCATCATACCATTTCATCCATAAACACTTCAGAATGTACCTGTAAAAGGCCTTTCAAACATGTTGAGACATATTGATTTTTTTTTAATTTATTTTTTTATTATTTATTTTTGGCTGTGTTGGGTCTTTGTTGCTGCATGCGGGCTCTCTCTAGCTGCGGCGAACGAGGGCTACTCTTTGTTGCGGTGCATGGGCTTTTCATTGTGGTGCCTTCTCTTGTTGAGGAGCACGGGCTCTAAGTGAGTGGGCTTCAGTAGTTGTGGCACACGGGCTCAGTAGTTGTGGCTCGTGGGCTCTAGAGTGCAGGCTCAGTAGTTGTGGCGCACGGGCTTAGCTGCCCCGCAGCATGTGGGGCCTTCCCAGACCAGGGCTCGAAGCCGTGTCCCCTGCATTGGCAGGCGGATTCTTAACCACTGCGCCACCAGGGAAGTCCCAACATACTGATTCCTAACGAGCAATTTTTAGTGGCCCTCAAGAAAGAACAGAGATTACTGATGATTGAATTGATCCAGAGTTAGGCTTTCATTTGGTCCTTTGTATCCATGGGTTCTGCCTCCACGGATTCAACCAACCACAGATGGAAAATATTAGGGAAAAAACTTCCAGAAAGTTTCAAAAAGCAAAACTTGAATTTGCCACAGACATTTGCTATGTAAACAGACAACTGTTTACATAACATTCACATTGTATTTACAACTATTTACATATCACTTACATAGTATTAGGTATAAGTAATCTAGAGATGATTTAAAGTACATGAGAGGGTATGCATAGGTTATATGCAAGTACTACGCCATGTAAGAGACTTGAGCATCCGTGGATTTTGGTATCTGTGGTGGGTCCCTCTCGTCCCAAGGGACAACTGTACAGTGAAAGGAGACCGGGGCCAGGGATTTGAGGGTGTGATGGATCATGGATTCTTGCCTGGAAGGACAGAAAGGTGGGCTGATATAAGCTAGGAAAAAGAAGGAGGGCTCAAGGGATGAGTGACTTGACGAAGGTCAAAGAGCAGCTGTTGGATAGTAAAAAGACCAAGAGATAGGCAGGAAGGGAAATTGTGGTCAGGGTGTAGGATTTTGGAGGACAAGATTGAGATGTGTTGTCTCAGGCAATGACAAGGTCCAAGATTTGTCCATAGGCATGGGTGACAAAAGTAAACTTGAAGTCAGGGAGTCAGTTGTGAGACAGGGGTTTTGAGTGGGTCCATTCACATAGGTATTGAAGTTGCCAGGGTGAAGAAAGGGCTGTCAGGGAGAGCTGGTGTGTGTTAGGGTAGGAGATGGTGCGTACATCTGTGAAGAGTTGGAAGATGGGGAGTAGTTGCTTTATGGCAGAGCAGCAGCACTATGAAATAGATTGGAAGCACAGTCAGTGGTGGCAGAAGGCAAGGTGGGAAAAAAAGCACAACATTTTTTTTTTCCAATTGTGGTAAATTTTATTAATTTTTATTGGAGTATAGTTGCTTTACAATGTGATGTTAGTTTCTACTGTACAGCAAAGTGAATCAGTTATATGTATACATACATCCACTCTTTCTTAGACTGCCTTCCCATTTAGGTCACCACAGATCACTGAGTAGAGTTCCCTGTGCTATACAGCAGGTTCTCATTAGTTACCTATTTTATACATAGTACTGTATATATGTCAATCCCAATCTCCCAATTCATCCCACCCCCCACTTTCCCCCCTCGGTAACCATAAGTTTGTTCTCTACATCTGTGTCTCTATTTCTGCTTTGCAAATAAGTTCATCTGTACCATTTTCCTAGATTCCACATATAAGCGATATTATATGATATTGCAAAGTATCATTTTAAGAAGGTTTTAAGCCTGTGTACTCTAGTAGAGATTGCTGTCCACTGGTTGAGGTGGGGGAAAACTAATGGGGTAGGGGATTAAAAATGAACAGGGAAAGGGCTTCCCTGGTGGCGCAGTGGTTGAGAGTCCGCCTGCCGATGCAGGGGACACGGGTTTGTGCCCCGGTCCGGGAAGATCCCACATGCCACGGAGCGGCTGGGCCCGTGAGCCATGGCCGCTGAGCCTGCGCGTCCGGAGCCTGTGCTCCGCAACGGGAGAGGCCATAACAGTGAGAGGCCCCTGAACCACCAAAAAAAAAAAGAACAGGGACAGAGTTGTGATATGTGGGTGGGGGTTGAAGCAGGACGCCTCCAGAGAAGACATACTTGATCACCTAAGTAGCGCTGGTATTAGGGAGATGGCCTAGTGAGTCCCTGCTCGCTGTTTTATCCCTAAGGGATCCCTTTGTGAAGTAGCCCCTGGTGCCATTTGATTGAGTGTTATTTTGTTAGCCAGTCTCTGTGAAGATTTGTGTTGCATTCTTTACATTTTGTTTATAGACTTTGGGTGGGGGCAGGTAGAGTGGGTGCCTGTCCCTGGATGAAGCACTGGTCCAGAGAACTCCTGGCATTTTCTTGCTGCTGGTGACCACTAGCCTCTTAAACTTCTAAAAAGCCATTCATGCCTGAGGACTAGAGGTGGAGTGTCCCCTTTTCTGACTTTGGCTATTCTGATCCTTGTCTCTGAAATACCAGGGAAGGCATATATATATCTCCCCTGGGGTGTGGCCATCAAACTTATAGGAAAGAAGCCTATCGTGAGTTTCAGAGTTTTGAAGAACTTTGAGCTAAAGTTGTGGACTTGTGGGTGAGTCAGAAATGAAAACTCGAAACAATGATTCCTCCTCCTAAAGATAGTACCTCTTGAAATAGTGCTTTTAGGAAGGTCATCATGGAAGGAGAGGAGATTAAGGGGAATTGGGAGAAAAGAGGGCCTAGCTGACTTAATACCAGCATCTTCTTGATTCTGAAGCAAGTGGAGTCTGTGCCCAGGGGAGGCTACAACTGGGATGATTTCTCACTATCTTGCCAAACACCTATGTTTAAGGGAGTGTCTGGACCACACGCATTTATGGTTTAATGAGTTTTAATGTTGAGAGAAATGTTTTCCTGTTGGGCTGTACTTGGAGCTCATTTCCTGCCGACTGCTGGTGTGCACGCGTGTGTGCGTGTAAGCAGAGACGTCAGCCCAGCTTTCTGCATCTTCTCCTGGAGGATGATGATAGTTATTTACATTTGAATAATAACTTACAGTATATAAAATATTTTCACATACTCTCTTTCATTGGTTTTATATTCTTTCACAAAAGGAATTGAGGTGGCTGGCTACAGAAGGCATAATAAAAACAGCACCTGACTGTACTTTCCATGGGATAGTGGAAGGAACAGGAACTTTAGTCAGACCTCGTCTGAATTCTGGCTTTTCCTTTTACCAGCTATATGACCTTGGGCTTTAGTTTTCTTAGAATTGATAAAATAGAATTGATAACATTTACCTCCTAGGATTGTTTTGGAGTGTTAAATTAATTAACACAGTTAACACATGGGGACAGTGCTTGGCACACAGCGGGTGATTGATAAAGGGAGATTTCTATAACATGGAAACAGATCATCAACATCAAAGAAGAGCATACAAGTGTCCTAGTCTTGTTAATTAAGATTGTTGCTATGAATGGCCTTTGACTTTGAGTCCTTTGGCAGTCTGCGAAACTGACCTTCTGACACCTTACCATTAAGAAAGAGGAAACATACCATTTTCTCAAGGTGGACAAAGTCTTATATATTAGTGGAGTTTTTTATATGGCTATCTTTGTTGGAGATATTGAATGATACAATAGATAGTAATCCTTACTATTTTTTAAATCGAGAGTTATGTTTTCATTTTTTTCTTGTTATTACAACCACAGGATATTTCTTTACCATTTTTACAACAAATGCTTATGTGATTTCAATTTCCAGTAGTTCTCATATAGTGATTGCTGGTAAAATACAAATGTGTTACATGAAATTGCAACTCAGTGAAAACCACCCTATAAGGAGCTGAGCTAATGGTGTATCTATGTAGCTTTCCAGTGATCTGATAGAAAAATGGAGCTTAAAATACTCAGGATATTCATCATGCCCCATTAGATGGTCTTTAAATATCACTTTTTAAAGTTGGGATTTTCTAAGAGTTGGACAGCAATCAATTCAAGGCCCTGAGTTCTATATTCTTTGCTTATTTCCAAATAAAAGCAGATCCATGGACTTTGGAAAACAGATGGAAGGGTTGACTTCCTACATGACAGAGCCACGCAACTTGTACTCTTGCCTGCATTAAAACATTATTTTGTTTAATCTTTACAATAGCCCTGGGGTAGAAGGGGACTGACCAAACGTTTAATTCCCTCTGAAATACCAGGTATCGGGCTTTTCCTCCAATTACAAATGGGAGGCTGACTCAGTGTTGAGAGATCAGGTGAACAAGCCCATTGCCTTCCTCCCTTCTCTTCTCCATCTCTTGGGTCATAAATGCTTGGCAGGGATTGTCCTTTGCTTTATCTCTGTGACTGTTTCTGATCTGGAAATGACTGTCATCACTTCTAGATAACACCAGTCCTGGGCAATTGCTGAATGAAGCTCACATCACAACAAATCATGGAATTATAGTGACAAGGGAGAGATTCTAGGTGGGAGTGGGTGACTTTTCCAGATGAAAAACAACAACAGGGCAGACAGGTGACTGCCTTCAACATCAGGAAGTACCCCTAGCTCTGTGTCATCCTTGTTGGTCAGAGGTAGAAAGAGGAGAAATTGAGCCACAGAAGAATTTGCCTGTGTGTTCTTTTTTTTTTTTTTAATTTATTTATTTTTGGCTGCATTGATGTTCGTTGCTGCGTGTGGGCTTTCTCTAGTTGTGGTGCACAGGCTTCTCATTGCAATGGCTTCTCTTGCTACAGAGCACAGGCTCTAAGGCTCTAGGGCTCCCGGGCTTCAATAGTTGTGGCATGTGGGCTCAGTAGTTGTGGCGCATGGGCTTACTTGCTCCATGGCATGTGGGTCTTCCTGGACCAGGGTTTGAACCCAAGTCCCCTGCATTGGCAGGCGGGTTCTTAACCACTGCGCCACCAGGGAAGTCCCATGCCTGTGTGTTCTTTTATACTCTTGTACCTTTTCCTCTTTGCAGCAGTGATCCTGGAAAACAGGAAAAACTGCTATGATTACAGTCTATTTTTTAATTTTTAATTTTTATTTATTTATTTATTTATGGTACGTGGGCCTCTCACTATTGTGGCCTCTCCCGTTGCGGAGCACAGGCTCCGGATGCGCAGGCTCAGCGGCCATGGCTCATGGGCCCAGCCGCTCCGCGGCATGTGGAATCTTCCCAGACCGGGGCACGAACCCGTCTCCCCTGCATCGGCAGGCGGACTCTCAACCACTGTGCCACCAGGGAAGCCCCAATTTTTTATTTTATTAATTTTTTTATTGAAGTATAGTTGATTTACAATGTTGTGTTAGTTTCTGGTGTACAGCAGAGTGATTCAGTTATATGTATATTATATAGTCTTTTTCATATTCTTTTCCATTATGATTTATTATAGGATATTGAATACAGTTCTCTGTACTATACAGTAGAACTTTGTTGTTTAGCCATCCTATGTATAATAGTTTGTCTCTGCTAATCCCAAACTCCCAATCCTTCCCTCCCCACCTCCCATCCCCCTTGGCAACCACAAGCCTGTTCTCTGTATCTGTGAGTCTGTTTCTGTTTTGTAGATATATTGATTTGTGTCATATTTTAGATTCTACATAAAAGTGATATCACACAGTATTTGTCTTTCTCTGACTGACTTCACTTAGCATGATAATCTCTAGATCCATCCATGTTGCTGCAAATGGCATCATTTCATTCTTTTTTATGGCTGAATAATATTCCATTGTATATATACCACATCTTCTTTATCCATTCATCTGTCGATGGACATTTAGGTTGCTTCTGTGTCTTGTCTATTGTAAATACTGCTGTTGTGAACATTGGGGTGCATGTATCTTTTTGAATTATAGTTTTCTCTCGCCATATGCCCAGGAGTAGGATTGTGGGATCATATGGCAACTCTATTTTTAGTTTTCTAAGGAACCCCCATACTGTTCTCCACAGTGGCTGCACTAACTTACATTTCCACCAACAGTGTAGGAGGATTTCCTTTTCTCCGCACCCTTTCCAGCATTTGTAATTTGTAGACTTTTAAGTGATGGCCATTCTGACCGGTGTGAGGTGGTAGCTCATTGTAGTTTTACACAGTCAGTTTTTAATGTAAAGAAAAGCTGATGATGGGTTTTCACTGGCATAGCGCAAATTAAGGATTTGGGGCCTGGGAGTAAAGCTTGGCTGCTATGGAAATGCAGGCAGCTGGCTCCTTGTATGAAACCCACAGTTAGTGAAAGCACAGAGTGGCTTCATTTCAGTGGATACTCTTGGAGCCTCAGATGTTGTACCTTCCTGTGCTTTCTTAACAACTACTTGACCCTCTGGGGGCTTATGTGATAGGGGGTACTGTACCCAGAAAGAAGATATACTTGCCAAGAGAACATCTATGTCGGTTCGTAGATGCTGTACAGCCTTGATTGGTTTTAGGTTTTAGATGTTTCACGTTTGCCTAAATGCAAGACTGGCTTGTGATTACCACCTTGCTCACTAGCCCACTTTTCTCATTCCGTTCCTTGAGTCTCCTTTGCCTTTCTCACTAATTCTAGAGAAACAGAATTGCTGGTTGTGCAGACTAGACCAAGGTCACTGTGAGGCCATTGCTTCTGTTGCCTCAGTCACCTTCCTCATCACAGATAATTCAGTCATGACTGGCATTTCCTTAAAGCTTCTGAGGGTGCATGAGGGGTGTGGGTGCGGGGTGAGTTGAATAAAGGAAAGATAGTTTGGGCTGAAAAGTCCACTCTTCTGGAGTCTGTTCTTATGACAGACGTTATACCCAGAAAGCTTAGCCAAGAGTCTTCTTTCCATCACTCAAGCTACACCAAAAGAAGCTGGTCTCCACGGCAGATTCAGAATCTGTGAAATGGAGGATAAATTATTATTAACATTTTGTGTGGAATTTGGGAACTGTGTAGTTCTCTCTGACCCACACTCTCTGCCCTTCAGTTACAAAGAGTTATCCCCAGCTGACCTCCTCCCTCTTGCTTTCTTCCTCTTGTTACTGAAGATTCTTACCCTGGGTGAAAACGTCTGAGCCCTGCTCTCCCAACCCTTTCATTTTTGTAGAGCCTTTGTTACACTTCTGTCTGCAACATCTCCCTCTTTTTCTGCTAACCTCTTGAATTATTCCAGGTAAAACCCCCCCCTCCTGTTGGCAGACCAGCTCCTCCTATTTCCTTTTCCTTTTTCTATTCCTTTGTTGATTTTTTAAAATAATAAAAGAAATGCATGCTCATTGCAGAATATTTGTACATAACAAAAAATATTAAGAAGAAAGTAAAAATCATGTGTCATCACTTTACCAGAGATAGCATAATTACTGTTAATTTTTTGGTATATATCCTTTTGGATCTTTTTTTCTTACATGTTCTAGATATGCTCTTTTTTTTTTCTTTCTTTCTTTTTTGGCTGTGTTGGGTCTTAGTTGCGGCATGCAGGATCTTTTACTGTGGTGCGCGGGCTTCTCTCTAGTTGTGGCATGCAGGTTTTCTCTCTAGTTGTGGTGTGTGGATTTTCTCTCTAGTTGTGGCGCATGGGCTCTGTAGTTTGTGGCTCAGTAGTTGTGTTCAGGCTCAGTAATTGTGGTGTGTGGACTTAGTTGCCCCGCATGGCATGTGGGAGCTTAGTCCCCGACCAGGGATCAAACCCGCATCCCCTGCATTGGAAGGCGGATTCTTTACCACTGGACCACCAGGGAAGTCCCCTAGATATGCTTTTTTTAAATACAAACATAGCATTGTTTTGTAACTTCCTTCTTTGACTAATATTCTTACATGGGTATCTTCCAGGGACATATATAGAGCTACTTTGTAATGTTTAATGCTGCATAGAGAATTCCATTGTATGGATGAATCAATACTTACTTAATTAATCTCCTGACAGTGGACTTTGGGTTATTTCCATTATTTTGCTATTAAAAGCTATGTGGTAGTAAATATCTATCCCTAATTTTATGAGTATAACTTCAGGATAAATTTCTAGAAATGGAATTGCTGTATCAAATGGTATATAATATACACAAATTATTTAATAATATCTTTTAAATTTTAAGCAAAAGAAAAAATAGATATAATAAAAACCTGTGTACCCATCACCCAGATTTAATAAATATTAACATTTACCATATTTGCTTCAGATCTCTTATTTAAAAAAAAAATTAATATGACAGGTATGACTAAGCTTTCCCTGTCCTTTCCTTTCAGAAATTGATATGCATATCATCCCATGCATATCTTATCCTCTCTATATATGTGTCCATAAGTAATGTATTGTTGTGTGTTTTAAAATTTTATACACATGACACCATTCCTGCATGCAGCCTTTTGCAGCTTGGTTTGTTTCACTCAGTGTCATTTTTGAAAAGTCTGCATGTATAAAATCATTCAGTTTAATTGGTATATGATGTACCATTGTATGATAGTGAGAGATGATTAAAGTCTTTCCACTTTTTGTGTGTTACAAGCAATGCTGTGGTGAGCATCCTTATACGAGGAACGCACAAGAGTTTGTGTACACCAGCCGCCTGGAGTGGGTATGGGATTCTTCAGCTTTGTTAGGTCATACCAGATTGCTGTTGAGAGTGATTGTAAGTATTTTGAGCAATGTATACAAGTTTTCATTTCCCTAAATTTTTGCTAACACTTGAAGACTCTACACTTCTCAGTATTTCCCCATCTGATGAATATGAAATAGCATCTCATTGCTTTAATTTGTGTTTTCCTGATTTCAGAGAGATTGAGCATTGTTTCATATTTTATTGATTATTTGAGTTTCCTTTTCTTTGAATTGTCTCTTCATATCTTTTACCTATTTTTCAACTGGGTTGTCTTTTTCCTATTGATTTTCTAAGTTCTTAACATGTTCTTATATTTAATCATTTGTCAGTTGTGTGCTTTGCAGTATTTTCTTCCTGGCTGTGGCTTGTCTTTTAACTTTGTATAGGGTATCATTGTGAGCGTGTATTTTTCAGAGCTTACGTATTCCTAAATTGTCCTCTAGAAAAGTTGTGCTGGTTTCCAGTACCTCCACCAGTGTCTGAGAGTGCTCCATTCACCACACCCTGCCTCACTCTGGGATTAGTTTTATCATTTGATTGCCTAATCTGATAGACAAAAAGTGGTATTGCCTCTTGTTTGCTACCTTCTCCTTGAGCATTCCTACCTGAAACCTGGCTTTTCCCTGAAGATCTCACTTCCCTTGGGACCCTCTCTAATGAAGCAACTTCCTCTCCTCCCCTGACTTTCACTCTCTACTCCCTGACCTTGCTTCCCGCCCTGCCTGGCAACCTGTCCTATTTGAAGTCAGTCTCTCCCTTCACATATATCTCCTTTCCTCATTCTTGATGCTGACTCCCCCTTGCCTTCCATGTTAGTTGCTTACAGCCTTCTTCGTAGGTCTCCTGTCTGGCCCAGTAGGACTTGGGACTTCATGCCGAGAATCCTTCAGCGCTCTGGCCTCAAGGTCCCTCAATCTTTTCAACTCTAAAGACTTTATCCTCATTCCAGTTAAGGTACTCATAGCTTTGGCCTCATCACTTGGAGCTATTCCACTTTCAGGATGCTAAACTCTGAAATTCTGCTCCCTCCCCAAGCCCCTGAATGATTACACCCCCTGACTCTTTCATGGCTCCCTCTGGACGGCTGGTTCTCCAGCCTTGCCCTGCCCTCAGGACTGCCCACTTATTGTCCCATCCGCCTGAACCTCAAAGACAAGAATTCCAGGCATATACTTGATTACTTGAGTTCCCTCCCTCTCTTATCCTAACTATAATCTTCAGTCCTGGTAGACCACAAAAACAGACTTTTCTGCTGTAGCCCCTAGATTTCTGAGTATGGCTTCATCTTGCAGAAGCACAGTTCCTGACCCATTATTCCTTTCTCAGAAAATTTCCTTGATTTCCCAGAGAAAAGACAGATCCTTAATTTGTTTCTCAAAGGCCTCTAAGATCTGACATTTCTCTGTCTTTCCAGCTCTCCTTCTCCCTGGTCTACTTCCAGTTAAACTTCCATCAGACTGAACATCTTACTGTCCTTCATATGTTTTCTACTTTCCTGCCTCTAAGACTCTGCTTATATAGTTCCATCTGCCCAGGATTTCCCCTCTATTCTTTTGCCATTTGATCTTCCAGGACCAGTGCAAGGGCCGTCCTCTCTATGAACCCTTCCTGCTTCTTCAGTTGGAAATAATTCCCCTCTAACCAAATCCACAGCCTTTTATCTCCCTAATGGCACCTAAAATAGTCTTCCTGGCATTTGTTATATTTATGTGTCTTTTGTATCCACCTTACTGGAATGTAAGCTCTTTGAGGATGGACCCATGTCTTTGGTATTTCGGTGTCCCAACCAGCACTAAGCACATTAGTTTACACGTGGTTGGTGTTCAATATATATTAGTTGAATATACATATGATGGTAAGTGTGAATGGAAGGAGGAGAGCCTGTTGCCCTGGCTAACTGGAGACTGTATTTAAATTTCATACCCCTTCTCCTGCTGTGGTGAGTGAAAAATCGGACTTAGCTTGACCTGACCCAGCAGAAGAATAGACCCAACTCCTGACCCGCTTTGCAGCTGTGGGAGCATGCAGGAGCCTAGAGTACCAGGAGTTCCCTCGGGGTGTTCTCAGGGCTAGGGAGCTGGGCCAGCTGCGCTCTGTGTACTCTATGGGAGAGGATTTCACAGTCGTGCAGCAAAAGGAGGCACTGAGCATGCTCTTGGCAGAGGCAGGAGCAGAGGGACTACAGAGCATGGTGACCCTGAGGGGAGGGTTTTATTTTTGTCATCAGGCCACTCTCTTTCCTTCTTACCTCCCAGGGCTGCCATTCTTCCTGCCTTGGGACCTTGAGTCTAACTCTAAATCTTACAACAGCCTTTTGTGTCATTCTGTCCAACTACTGTTTGTCCTTTAAAACTTGTCTCATGTTTCCTCTCCCACAGAAATCCTGTCGTGAGCCCCTCCACTCCCACCCACTGTACTTTAGAGCACTTTTAGTCTGTGTCTCACGTTTGGATTATTTCCTATTGTGTCTTGTTTCCCTGAGTTAGCCTGTGAGCTCCTTGAGCGCAGTGCTAAAAACAAAGCAGTGATCAGTAGTTACTGTTGATTTTATTGAGGAGCCTGATACTAGAACTTGCAAGATTATCAGTAGCAGAAAAACTGAAGATGGGAAAGGACATGAAGGTAAAACTTAGCCTTGGGCTGCTTCTCTATAGAGTCTGGGTCTGGGGAGGCAATGCCTGTTCATCTTTACGGTCTCCTAGTGTACAAGGGAGGAGAGTGGGTTTCCTGAATTCTGGCGTTTGAAGCTCTGCCTTCCAGCAGTAGTCAGCATCTAGGCAGGTGAGAGAACGAGGTGTTCAGAGTGTGGCCTCCAGGGAAGAAGGGGGAGGGCCAGTGGTTGGGGCCCCAAACAGCTGTGTTTGACTTGGGGTGACCTGGCTCCATGCCAGCTCCCCTAGTACATGGGAGCTGTCAGCCCACATGGTCACTTGGAGCCCAAAGGATCCCTTACAGCCTCTTCCCTGAGCTGGAAGCAGGACAGGGAGCAGCAGGCCAGTTGGCCGCTTGCCTTTTCTGCCTTAAAGTACTTTGTTTCTGTTGCTAACAACAGACATGGGTAGTGTAAATAAAACGCAGACACACATATGTGGAGACTGAAAATTTGAGTTGGCAGGGGCAGGGGGAGGGGCTGAGATGGAAGGAGACTGAATGTGTAGCTACGTCTCTGAAGATGCTTAGTGGGCCCTGGGCCCTCCCTCCAGCCTTTGGCGACGGGCCGCCCTCAGGGTAGCTGAGTGGGGGCAGCCTGCACGGTCGAGTACGAGGTGATACTGTCTGGACGCCACGGGTTTCAGAGACTGGGTGCTTGTTACGGTTGGGTGCATAGCTTCGCTCAGGCACACACTCCTCTGAGCTAGGTGCTAGTGATCTGAGGGCTGACGGCAGCTTCTTCCTTCCGTGCTGCCTTTTCTGTAAGGCTTTCCTCACTGATCCCTTGTATTGCTCACATGTGGTGTACATTGATCAGCAGCAGCTGTGGCCTTTCTGGCAGCCCTGACCTATCAGAGCCCCTTGAGGTCTGCACACCTAAACACACGACTGGCGTTTTGGGCGAGCTCCTGAACGCTGTGAGCTTCCATTCCTTAGAATGGTTCCTGAGACCAATTCAGCCTTGCTAGGAAGGGTGATCTTTACTAGCAGGAGGCTGAATCGTTAACTGTAATAAGAAGTAATGGTTGAGTCTCACGTGGCATGAGCTTATTCAGAGACTTGAGGTTCAGATAGGTTGTGATGAGGAAGACTGTGAGCCTCCACTGCTGGAAATATAAATTGGGATGGGTTAGGTGTTCTCTCCTCCTTCCTCCCTGAGTCTAAAAGGTATCTAAGATTACTTCTGGAGGGCCTCTTCTGTTTCTGATTCAGGGGGAAAGAGCAACTGCGTTGATATGATATGACATGTAGAGTTATTACATCTGTTACTACAGGAGTTAAAGGACCGAGGTACATGTGAATAGGTTATCTATTTTTACAATTTAGAAGGTATGCAGGATTATTCCTGTAATAATAGCAATCTGACTCCTATCCCAGTAACCCTTCTTGAATAGGAGAGAGAGAAGTGAAGTTATTATTAGGGTCTGAGAATTGTCTACCACCCTGGAGAGGCCTAAGGGAGTTGCCTCCCATGTGGCCTCCAATAGCTATGCAGTCACGGTGACACAAAGTCTGGGAACTCCTGAGGAAAGGGTTGGTTGTTTTCTTTCTTTTCCCGGGCTTAGGGTGGGGATGTGAAGCTGTGTATCTGGTCCTTAGGAGGGGTATTGGCTAGGGTTATTATTGAATGGAATTGGACCCAGCCGACCTCTGAAGCTGATAAACTCCAAAGCAGGGCAGGAGACAAGGTGGTCAGAGAGAACGATGATTCTTGTAATAGAATACATTCTAAACCACCAAGCCTAGGGGGCTTCGTAGAAAGGCTGAAGGAGAGGCAAGAAGACCTCACCCAACTGGGGCTTCATCTCCCGCCTCCACCTTTGCCCCTACAAGTGTCACAACAAGCTGCCTCTGAGGTCTGGTTGTTGACTCTCTTACTTGCACAGTTCAGGTGAGCAGGGAGGTTCTTTTTTGAAAAAAAATAAATTTATTTATTTATTTATTTTTGGCTGCGTTGGGTCTTTGTTGCTGTGTACGGGCTTTCTCTAGTTGCGGCGAGCGGGGGCTACTCTTCGTTGCAGCGCACAAGCTTCTCATTGCAGTGGCTTCTCTTGTTGCGGAGCATGGGCTCTAGGCGCACGGGCTTCAGTAGTTGTGGCACGAGGGCCCAGTAGTTGTGGCTCGCGGGCTCTAGCACGCAGGTTCAGTAGTTGTGGCACACGGGCTTAGTTGCTCCGCGGCATGTGGGATCTTCCCGGACCAGGGCTCGAACCCGTGTCCCCTGCATTGGCAGGCGGATTCTTAACCGCTGTGTCACCAAGGAGGCCCCCAGGGAGGTTCTTGTTGAAGCCGCTCCCACCAGTTAGGAGCATGGAGGACTGTGTTGTTTTCCTTACTGTGTCCTTAGTGAGTGGCGTAGTGCCTGGCACAGGGGAAGTGCTCGGTCATTGTTTGTGGATCTGATGGTTTCCCAACTTCAGTTTAAGAGGGCCCTTAGACTGGGCCATGGAGCATGGATAGGATTTGGATAGCAGGGAGGAAAGGGAGTACTCCAGGCTGGAAATGGTTTGCACATAAAAAGATGGGCGCAGAAATGGATATGTATGGAGCAGGGAGGCATCCTGCCTGGAGAGAGAAGTTCAGTGCATTTGTGTGTGTGTGTGTGTGTGTGTGTGTGTCTATGCAAGTCTGTGTGGCTTTGTGTGAAGGGGAATGGAGGATGGTAGGGGAATGGTGGTGGTAAGGTGAGGGATGGTGGAACGAGGAGGAAGGAAGAAGAGGGAAGCCAGATTGGTTGGTAGCATTTGACAAGGTTCTGGAGGAACCGGAAGAATCTGGACTTGGCAGTTAAGGAGCCCAGAGGAATGACATGATGATATTGAGATTCGAGGATACTTAGTCTGTCATTTACGAGAAGGAGGACTAGAGATGGAAGAAGAAAGGAGAACTAGTAATGATAATAGTAACACTTCACATTTATTTACTGCCTCCATGGGCTGGCACTCGATAAAGAGCTCTATGTAATCAGAGACCATCGTAGTAAGCTTGATAAGAGGTGATTAGCTGGAGAAAAATTGCACAGAAGATGACATAGTTAGCTTCTTCATATTTGGCTGTATTTGGCTCTTATTTGGTTAAATAAGAAATAGCTCCAAGGACATCTTCTTCCTGAACTCTGCTTCCCAAAACGTGTCCTTGAAGCCGCTGGAGCTGGGGCTGTTATCTGGCTCGGCTGGGCTGCTGAGCTTTTGCATACTCCTTGCCAGGAACTAATGTCCTTGGGCCTCAGCTGGGGTGTGTCCCCAGTACAGCCATCTGGAAGGTCAGAGAAATTAGCCACTAGAATGTACCCATTAGTGCTTCGAGGGGTTACAACCTGTCAGTGGAATCTCAAGCCTGGGAACTGCTTCTCTCACAGGGCTTTTCAAAGTTGGAGCAAGCTAACAGTTCTAGCACTGACTGCTCCCTTATTTGGACACTAAAATTTCAGGGTGAGATTAGCCTTCTCCTTTGTTTTAGGAGACTTTTTAAGGACCTGATATCCTTGTGAGTGATTTTTAAAGAGATAATGTGACATCAGAGCCATACCTTTCTTCACCTGATTCTTTCCTTGGCCTCCAGCCCATCCACTTATGAGACCAGGATGGGGCCTCTGTCCACTCACCGCAGTCTTGCTGGGGGAAAGTGGACAGCACATCATGGAGCCAAGAGTCAGGGTGGCTGAGGCTTGAGAACCTGGCTCCAGGGCTTGGGCGCAACTTCACGCCTGACCTGGGGGCTTATCTCTTGGCTTTGGGGAACTTGCTGTGCCCATTAACTTGGCGGATTTGTAGTTTATCAACCCAGCTTCATGTGGAGCCTAGTGGGGAGCACGGGGCAGGGAGGGTGTGGGAGCTGTTGGGGGTAGTGGTGCTGCTGAGGGGTGCAGAGTCTTTTGTGGCAACTTGGAGAGCATACTTCTTCCCCTGCCCACCCTCTGCCAAGGATGGCTGATTGAACTGGGAGCCCAGCTCTGTCACCATCTGCCTTTCCTTCTGGTTGACCCCTGTGAACCGCAGGAAAGTAGTTCAGCTCCTGGCAGTGACATTGGATCCTACTGGAGGAAGGGAAAGCAGGAAGGAGAACATGTTTCTGTCAACAAAGGGGAGCTTTCACTAGTTGGAACTCGCTGTAAGGTGGCTTTCAGCCCTTTGGGTGATTACTGTGGGCTTAAAGTGTGATGCCATGTGTGGAAGAGGCTGTAAATCATAAAGACCACAGGGCCGTGGAGTGGAGGTAGGGCCTCCTACTGCAGTCGCCGAGAACCCACGGTGAAGGCTGACTGAACTGAGGAACTGCTACTGCCCAGGAAGAAAGCATTTTGGGCAGTGGTAAGGCCTTTGCAGGCCTTATTGAACCTGCACGAGAACGCTGTCATCTCCACCTCATCCTTAAGGAAACTGAGGCCTAGAACGCTCATCCACAGCTTCGTAGCTGGTGGAGGTAGAGTTGGAATTTATACCCGGCGCTTCTCTTCTCCCATTGTTCCTTACAGAGGAAAGCATGACAAACCATTAATTTTAATCAACTTTCTATATTAGAAGAGTTATAGATTTACAGAAAAGTTGCAAAAATAGTACATAGAGTTCCTGTAGACCCTGCAAGCCATTCATTTTTTTCCTCTTCTTCTGGTCCATTTTATGAGGATTCATTGGGGGTGAGGTACAGATTTGGAGTAAGGACATTTTTTCCAAAGACTCCAACTTAGTGATTTTTCAGCTAGAGTTTTTGAAAGTCCGTCAGAGTATATTATTTCTTCCCCAGTTCTACCCTGTCTCAGCCTGCCGGACTGGGCTAGACCTGGCTTTGCCATCTGGTTCCAGAGTCAAATGCCCTACTTTCTTGACTGTCTCCATAGAGTTGGATAGCAGCTGAGTTTCAGAGAGGTAGGGAAGACAGATAGCTGTGGAGAGGATCCTTACCAGCTTGGCTTCTGGGCCTTCTTCTGCCTGGCATGGATGTGATGGGGAGTGGGGGTCTTAATAGTTTTAGCTGGTGTCTCCTGGCCTGGAGCCAGAGCCCTCCCAAGGGGGCATGGGGAACGTCTGTGCAGTAAGGCCCGTTTGCTTGGATGCTCTCCTGGGTCTGTCCTTGTACGGTGCAGAATGGTTTGTGGTGGTCACTGCTGTGGGCCCAGGCCTTGGTCTGCCAGCAGGCAGGCTGGCTGTGGGCAGAATAATATCCGTGGGCAGCTGGTGTGCTTTGCTTGGGCCCCAGGCACATTGTCCATTTAAGGGAAAGGGGTCTGCAATCTCCTTGGCTCTGGGTGTGAATGGGCTGGCCTGAAGTTTGCTCATGGCCTTTGCTGGGTGTGCTTTTTCAATGAGATCATTCCAGAATTACATTCCTATGAAATTATATTTCACTCAGGATGTGAAGCTGGATTTGTGTAAAAGCACTGGCACTAAAAGTCAGGCTCAGAGCGGGGCAGAAATGAGAATTGGGATAAACAGATCTTTAGAAGGAGGGAAGACAGAAGGAAAGAGAAAACAGTTGTTAGAGGATTTTGCATTTAAGACTGGTGCACTGTAAGCATACCAGGGAGTTGAGATTGCCACTCAGACTATGGAAAGGCAGACGTGACGCTTGTTGTCCCGGCTGCCTGCCACCCCCAGGCAGTATGGGTTCACCCACCTACATCTAATTTTTCTCTCTTCGCTTTTTCTGTCTCTCTCTGTCTCTGTTTCTGTCTCTTTTTCTGTTTCCCTCTCTCTGTCTTCCTCTCTCTCTCTCTCTCTCTCTTTCTCACACACACACACACACACACACACACACACACACACACACACACACACAGGAGGGCACACACATACAGCCCCTGCATGGTGGCAGTGTGAGATTATCATATTCTGTATGATTCTGCCTTGTAACCCTGTGTAAATGCTGTTCTCTTAGCTCTGAATGTCCTTCTCTCCCTTTGCCCAGAAAACTCTAGTCACTCTCTAAAACGCATTTCAAGCATTGCTGTTCTGAAATCTATTGTGCTGCCCTCAGAGTTATTTTCTGGCACCTCTGTGCTGTCACTCCCCTTGTGCACCCCACTCTTCCCGCACTTTTCATTTGGTGTGTTTGGAGGGCAAGGTATATTCCCCTCAGTGCTTGGTAGAGAGTCGGGTTCTCGTTATTGATTATTGAAGGGAGGAACCAAGTGAATGAAAAGTTGGGTACTGCAGGCAGGGTGAGCCACAGAATGGTGGCTAACATAGCATACGTGACATCGGAGGCCAGGAGACTAGAGAGTCAGATTTGCAGAAAGGTGGTATATGTGTGTATGCGTATGCACCCAAAAGCATGGAGAAGTTTGTGGAGTGGTAAGATAGAGGGCCCGGTGAGTTCCAGATTCCATAGGCAAATTGCAGGGACTGGGTCTGGACTCACTCAAGGTTAGATGAAACTGCCTCCTGAGTAATCCTTGCAAAGTTGCAGAAGGAGGGAGAGGAAAGAGCTTTAGGTTTTGAACTGGGGGTTCTGGGTGGTGGTGGTAATAGTACTCTTAAAAATAACAACAACAGCAACAGTAATAACGTAGTCCTCACGGTGGACCAGACACCATTCCAAGCACCTTTCGTATTTGAGCCCTTTCATTCTTACAGTAAGCCCTATGAGTTTGCCGCTATTAATTGTTGACATATGAAGAACTGAGGTCGCACAGCTACAAAGTAGTTCTAGACCTGGTTCTGCACTTACTAGCTGAGTGACCTTGGGGCAAGACAGCCTCCCTGAGCCTGTCTTCTTTGTAAAAAGGAGAGAAAATACCTATTGCATTTAACTTCTGGGGTTTGTTTGGCAGACTCAAATGAGGTGGCATGTGAAAGTATTTTTGAAAAGTATAAAGCACGCTGAAGGACTTGGAGCCAGCGCTGTGGAAGAAGGGTAACTTGCATAGGAATTGTGGTTGAGCTATTGGGCTCATACTTAACGTGCATGCCGCTCTGAGCGTGGGCCATAGTCGTACTTCACAGCGCACTGGGCTGGCTAGTGGCAGTATCTTTGGTTATATTTAGAATCGGGATTTGAGCTTCCATTAAAGAATCAAGAAACCAGTTCTTAATGGAGCTAAATATATATCTGAAATATCACTAGAGACAGATCTTGAGGGCTAACCAGGCCTTCCCTTCTAGCCAGGGAAGCAGTGGGGAAGCATGGTGGTAGGCGTTTGCAAGGGGGAGAATTATTCTGTTGGGCTCTTGGGAGCAGTGAGGCCACTGCAACGGGTGGCAGAGAGTTTGGCTCAGAGAGGTGGCCCATGTCAGCTGCCACAGCCCAGCTGCACAGCAGTGGACGGCAGGATTCTGTGGCCTGGTGGGTGTGACCCGTTTTTCCTCAGGTGAGAGATTTGTAGGGAGTTTGAGAAATTGCTTTAAATTGCTATTGCCTTGGTAATGGAGATTGTGTCTGGCAAAGCGGTACATTTTTGTGGCACAATTTTGTGCCATTCCTTGGGCTTGGGGTTGAGCTGTGCTGAGCCAGGCAGTGGATGAGGAAGACTGGTGTAGGGGACAGAGAGGACAGTGTATCTGTGTATAGCCAAGGAAGAGCAATGTGGCCCCCTGAGGCCCGTCACTAACCAGTGTTCTCTGGGCCTCCTTAGAGCTGAGCAGCCTCTTCCGTGAGGTCTGAGCTCAGAGTGCCTTCCTTCAGCCTGATAGTTGCCTGGATTGGCCGTGATGCCTGTGTGAATAATTACAGGTCACTGAACAGAACTGTAGTTAGCTACATCCCTCAAAAATGCCTAATTGTAGGCTACAAATCTGAAAATATACAAGAGCTTTAGATACATGTCATACCTCATTACAGAGAGCAATGGCATGAGCCAGATGTGACTTGGGTGGCTTTTAGTGTGTCGGGAGCTGCTTGGTAGGCATGCTGGCCGGCCCAGAAGAAGGCAGGAGGCATATTCCCTGTGCTTCACAGGGAGACTGGGGACTTAGGGAAGGGGAGAAAATCTGTGCTGTGACCATAGCTTGCTCTTCATATGTGCACTTACACGGCTAAACACCTGTGGTTACCATAGGTAGATTTGATTCCTCTTTGGGAATTGTCTTCAGCACCAGTTTACAAACCACGTTAGAAAATGTCACATTTGAGTCTCAGGATCTTTGGCATTTGTAAGTCTGATATTTTTGGATTTAACTATTTCTAACACTCCTGAAGGCCTGTGATGTGTAGTAGTTTGTAAATTGCTGACATCCAGGTTTGAAAAAATGATGCAAGGACTCATGGAAGCAGGGTGCCTTTTTGCCACTCTCTCAGTGCCCAGTGTTGGCATACCTGCTGAGCTCTGTAGGCCTCCATTCAGAATTACCTGTGCACTTATGGGGCAGGTAAAATTGGTTAGGACAAGGATTCTTTTTTTTTTTTTTTTTTTTTTGTGGTACGCGGGCCTCTCACTGTTGTGGCCTCTCCCATTGCGGAGCACAGGCTCTGGACGCACAGGCTCAGTGGCCATGGCTCACGGGCCCGGCCGCTCCGTGGCATGTGGGATCCTCCCAGACCAGGGCACAAACCCGTGTCCCTTGCATCGGCAGGTGGACTCGCAACCACTTGCGCCACCAGGGAAGCCCAGGACAAGGATTCTTACAGTGAGTCTATGGAGGAACTTTGGGAGCTTGTGAACATCCTAAAAGGGTAGACAGAAGTTCATGTTCTTAGAAGTTTTCTATGGATGTTCTTGGGGTTTATTAGATACTCAGAGAGCCCTGTGAACTCATACAGCTGTACTCTAAAAAGTGGAGATTTGGGACAGTGTCGGTATGCATCCCCTTTGAGATCAGTATACAGTATGCTCCACAGTATACTTGACAGATACTGCTTATTCTGACCCAAGATGCTTTTCTCTCGTTTGCACCCTTTTTGCCACATGGCTCTGAATGAGTTAGCACCCTTGAAGGATGCAGATTTTCCTTCAGAGAAAATTCAGATAATGTTCCAAAGTCTCTGAGGGCAATTTCCAAACAGGAATTTCAGGAATGTTTTGAGAATGTATTGGAATAAACATTCAGGCCTCTAAGGACTACCCTGAAGAGGATAATGTCTGTGTGTATTGTGTCTCTGGTATATTGTATATCGTTATTGTCAAATCATCTGTTTCATTACCTTTAGTTGTACTCTTATGCCCTCAGAAGTTGGAACCAAGCCTGTATCCCTAGCACAGCCTAGAAGATCTTGGAATTATCTCCTTGAAAATTGTTCTGTAGTGACTATGTTGTCATTCAGATGGCCCCTAGAAGGATAATTGCCCTGAGGCTGTTGGGGAAACTTTAAGTTCCTTAGAGAAGTGAGGGTATCTGAAATACCTCATATTACCTAACTGGACTATACGTACTTATTGCTGGGCTGAGGGAGCCCAGGTTCACATGAGAGCCTACTGTGTCTTGTCTAGGGTGCTTGGGAGGCTTTGATAAAACGCCCAGTCTGGTTGGTCTGGTCTGGCCCAGCACAGGGCTGTCTCAACATCAGGCCCCTCCCCAGTCGAGAAGGCAACCTTAGCTTGGTCTAGATTTCCAGGCTTGTGAATAACAGCAGCGGTGGTAGGTAGGGTTTATCTATGGCCTTTGGGGTCCTCTTTGCTCTCAGTTTAAAATATTTTAGTCATCTCTAAAAATCAAGGAGTCTCAATATTGGAAGGGACCTTACATGCCATCTGTGCTAATCTACAAAGCAGGGGGAGAGGGAAGACTAACCTTATCCGCTTCTTTCACCCTTGTATCCCCAGCATCTTAACTGAGTGAGTGGCATGTGGTAGGGATTCAAAACTACTTATTGAATGAGTAAGCACCAACTTCAGCAGACCATTGTCCTTGCTTCGTTTGTTCATTTATTTCACAAATATTAATAAGCTCTTACTATGTGCCACTTATTCTAAATTCTGGGGTATACACTAAAGTGACCAAGACAGTCTTGTCCTCAAGAGCCTCGCCTGTAAGTAAGAAGTTAAGAATTTAAAAAAACTTATAGTCTCTAACTGGAATTTAAGAATAAAAAGTTCTCTCTCATATTGGCCATTCTGGATCTTCTCATTGTCTGAGGTCTCTTTGGGGGACCATAAATAGCATATGTAGTCCCTTCTTCACATGGGAGCCTTTCAGAATTCTCAAGGCAATTATCCGCCTCCCCCATCCGCAGCCTTCTCTTCTCCAGGGTAAACACTCTCAGTTCCTGTAGTCATTTCTCCTGTGACATGCCTCTGAGTGCCCTCTCCATTCTGGTCACTGTCCTCAGGATGCAGTCCAAACAGAGCCTATCCCTTGGACAGTGTAGAGTCCAGAACCCAATGCAGTATCCCAAACATTAATTTCCAGGGAACATTCCAGCCTGGAGCCTTTCCTGCAGTTCAGCTTTTCTCTGCTTACCCTGGGCTCAGATGATGGATAATGGAAAGAGAAAGTCCTGAACTTGGCCAGACTGAGAACATCTTCATATTTGGCTAATCCTGGAATTGAAAACTTTTGTCTCCTTTCTGCCCTAGCCCCCCTAACGCCATCCCTCTCCCCTTGGTGTAGATGAATCTACACACAGCCTTGCTGCCAGTGGCTTGCTTGCCTTTCATTTTCTGAGTCACTGCCCTTCGCTACCAGGGAAATTAGCATGAAAAAGCAAATTCCAATTCTATAACCTTATTCAATTCCAGCCCTTTGTCACATTCTCTAACCCCACTCCCCACTGAAAATGACAAAAGTTGAGTCTTGTGACATCATAACAGTTGGCTATTGTATCAACAGCTGTGATGTCACCAACAGAGGATTATGACTTCAGGGAAGAATGGAGGGAGGGAGTATATAGGGCCAGAAACCCCTGGGGAACAAAGGCGTTATTTTCATGTAAATCTTCACCCAAAAAACCCAGTTGGCCTTTTAGTGGATGGGCTGTCAGTGGAAGCCGTCTCCCAGATTCCCATCCCTCCCTCCCTCAGTGGATTAATGGTTTGGTTTGTGGACTTTGCCCAAGTCTGAGTGTGTGTGGAAGTCCCCTGCTGGCTTCTGGGCTGGCTTGGGTTTTATTCATGAGGTCCATACTGAATAGAGCTTTTCAGGGAGGGAGTTCAGAGGGGAGCCCGGGAGCCTGGGGTACAGCTGAGGCAGATGTGCACAGCCTCTGGGCTGAGAGGGAGCTACTGTGCAGCCTCATCTCTTCAGGCAGAGGGGCAGCTCTTCTGTCAGCTGCAGTGAAAGCCTGGGTGTGCCGTCCATAGGCCTGAGTGCTAGCTGCCCGCCGGCTTCTGGGGCAGGGTTGGGCCTGCCCTGGGAGCTCCTCCTTGACTCCTTGACACAGAGACTTAAAAAAACACCTGCTACCAGAGGTTCCCAAACTTTCTCAGTTCGTGGGCCTTTAGTGTTTTAGTAATTTTTCACAGTGCCCAGAGGCCAAAAGAGATACCTTATTTTTATTAAGTGTTTAGGTGTAAACAATTTAGTAAGTGCTTATATCCTGATAACTGAGTAGCCATTTGAAAAATATATGTATATAAATTGAAAGGAAAAATATTTTTAGAGGAGGGTTGGGGGAATGGGTGAAATAGGTGAAGGGGATTAAGAGGTATAGACCTCTAGTTATATATTAAATAAGTCACGAGGATGTAATATTCAGCATAAGGAATATGGTCAATAATATTGTAATAACTTTGTATGGGGACGGGTGGTTACTAGACTTATCATGGTGATCATTTCATAATATATGCAAATATCAAATCACTATGTAGTACACCTGAAACTAACATAATATTGTGCATCAATTTCAATTACAAACATTTTTTATTTCATTCTTAAAATAACCACAGTTACTAACTTATGGGATGTACTGGGCACTGCACAACATCTCACATCTTGGAATCAGATTGAATACTGCCATCCCATTTCCTGTTCCACATTGCTTTTCACACGGTTATTGCTTTTTAATCACAGCAGCTGCTGAAAACCCAGCTTCACAAAGAAATGACATCATCGAAAAGAATGTAGTGCAATCTAATGTTAAAACTGAACTCGCGGGGTGTCCAAACAAATGTTGGATATTGGTCTTGTTTCCCTCAAAAATTTAAAATATCGTCTAACACAACTTGTAAAACAACTATACCCCAATAAAAAAAGAAATTAATTTAAAAAATATATATCTTGCGGCACCCCTGTGAGTTCACTGCGGTGCTCTAGGGCACCTCAGCACACAGTTTGAGAACCACAGAAGCCAAGTAACACTTGCTTTATTTAAAGAAGGAAAAAGGCAAATTCTGTCCCCATCATAACCCTTAAAGAAGTTGGATAGATGGACAGACAGATGCCCCTTACCTTCAGTCTCAGCTCCAGCTGGACTGCATTGTTAGGGGAAGGCCTTTCTTTGACCAGGGTCCCCTAGGTGGGGAAGAATGATAAGGAGAAAAGACTTGAAGAACAGCAAGAGAGGAGCATCTCTTACGTTTATTTTTAATTGATTCAGGGCCCTCTGAACTAGATGGCTTAAAGAAAAATGGGATTTTAACACCAAGCATTTGGGGGCCGGGCATGAGACTACTGCCAATATCCGTTTCTAACTCTTTACAGACAGAGCTGGGCTGCAGGGGCACGCTTGGGTTGGAGGATGGCTTCCTGTCACAAGATATGACAGAGACCGGAGGACTTATGTGCTCTGGTGTCAATTAGAGGGCTCAGTGCCAACCTCTCTAGACTCTGAGGTCTGCCACTTACTGTGAAACCCTGAGCAAATTACTTAGCCTAAGCCTCAGTTTCCTTCTTTTTTAAAAATTAATTAATTTTTGGCCGCACTGGGTCTTCGTTGTTGCGTGCGGGCTTTTCTCTAGTTGCGGTGAGCGGGGGCTACTCTTTGTTGCGGTGAGCGGGCTTTTCATTGCGGTGGCTTCTCTTGTTGCGGAGCACGGGCTTTAGGTGCGTGGGCTTCAGTAGTTGTGGTGCACGGGCTCAGTAGTTGTGGCTCTGGGATCTTCCCAGACCAGGGCTTGAACCTGTGTCCCCTGCATTGGCAGGTGGATTCTTAACCATTGCGCCACCAGGGAAGTCCGAGCCTCAGTTTCTTCATCCGTAAAATAGAGATAATGACAGCTAGATTAAATGAGATAAATGCATACTTAGAACTAGCAGAGCCTGGCTGTGTATGTGCACTTTCTTCTACTCCCTTCCAAAACTGAGACTTTTATCCAAAGGGAAATTCAGCCCTAATGATCTGGCCAAGATCTGCAGTTTGAGAGTTACTCTACTTCTTGATAAGTTTCCTCTGTGTATCTAATGTTCCTAATCTGCTGAGTTCTGTAACCTGTGTACCCACTCCAAAGGTTCTTTTTTCACTCTCTAAGTGGCATTTTTTAATGAACAGAGTTCTTATTTAGTGTAGTCTGATTTATCAATGTTTTCCACTATGGTTATTGCCTTTTGTGTCCTGTTCTTGCTCTAAGATCTCCTTGGCTTTTGTTCATGGTTTTTCTTCTGCTTGCAGCAGTGTTCTTCTGCCTTCTTTATCTTCCACAAGTCCTGCAAGACTCAGCCCAGTGTTACTTCTTGTCTCCTCCAGAAGCCCTCCCCTACATCCGTCCTGTCCATCTGATTAGGTGTTTTTTCTCCTTGCTCTCAGAATTCTGTGTTCATACATCTATCACAGCTCTTGTTACAATGTGCCAGAATCTTTTCTTTACTTGTCTGTCTCAGGCAGGATGGGGAGCTGCTCAAGGGCAAGGACCAGAGTATAGCACAGTAGCATGGGGGCCTGGCTGGGAAGATGCCCTCAGAGGCTTCAAGTACGTAAACAAATAAAAGTCTTAGGTGCCACACCTGTCTCTCTCTACTTCTCTGACAATATTCCCCCAACCTTTCTTAACCTGTGCCCTCTTTTGATGAGCGTGAGGATCCTCCAGGCAGATGGTAAAATGCTACCCCCAGAGACCGTACTCCAGATTGAGAGTTAACTACATTACAGTGCTTCAGAGAGGGCTGATCAGTAGTGTCCCAAACAGTAGACACGAGGAAAGGAAGGTCCTCTGATTCATTAAGCCCCAGAGAAAGGATCTTTGCATTTTATAATAGGAAAATCATTGCAATCTTTGCAGAGAGCAACTTCAGTTGTTCTGGGGCTGCAGCCACCCCTGCCCTGAATCTTTTGGGTGTTCATAGGATGTGGCCCACTTTTCAATTTTCTGAGTGGGTGTGCTTGCTGAGGGTAGGTCAGACTCTGAACTGGGAAGGCTGGTGGGCTTGGAAGATGGGCCTGGACAGTGAAGCCCCCAGCCTGCTCACTCTGTCCGGGTAGAGCCACTCTGAAATGGTGGCAAATGTTTTTTCATTAAAAATTTTTTCTTTTAAAAAAAAGATTTATTTATTATTTATTTAATTTATTTTTGGCTGCGGCACACGGGGTCCTCGTTGAGGCATGCAGGCTCTTTTGTTGTGGTGTGCAGGCTTCTCTCTAGTTGTGGTGTGTGGGTTTTCTCTCTCTAGTTGTGGCACGCAGGTTCCAGAGTGCGTGGGCTCTGTAGTTTTGCGGCACGCGGTCTCTCTAGTTGAGGAGCACAAGCTCAGTAGTTGTGGCGCATGGGCTTAGCTGCCCCGCGGCATGTGGGATCTTAGTTCCCTGACCAGGGATCGAACCTGCGTCCCCCGCATTGGAAGACGGATTCTTAACCACTGAGCCACCAGGGAAGTCCCTAGTAGTAATTTCTTAACACTAAATTTTAGTGTGATCTAGGGAAGGCCTCACTAAGATGATGATGTCTGACCAAAGACCTGGGAGATGAGGGAGCAGGCTCTCTTGGGGGAGTATGTTCAAGTTACAGGGGACAGCAGGTTTGGAGGCCCGGAGTTGGAATGTGCCTGGTGTATTTGAAGAAATGATAAGGAGATAGTGTGGCTGGTGGGGAAAACGTAAAGGGAAAGAGTAGTTGAAATGAGGTCAGAGATCTCATAGAGACCTAGATGATGAAGACCTTGTAGGTCATGGTGAAGATTTTGGCTCTTACTTTTAGTGATTGGGATCCATGTTAGGGTTTTGAGCAGAAGCAGTGACAAGATCTGCCCTGTTGCTGGTGGTGGGTAAATGTGATGGTGGTAGTTTATTGAGGGTCTGTTCTGACTGTTTCTATTTTCTCAGTGAAATAGGAAACAGAGTAAGAGCTAAGAGAGTGAGGACAAGAAAAGAAGTCCTGAGGCTGAGAGTTGGGGGAAAGCCAGAGACTTCAAGTATGTTCCCTCTTGGTTCTGAGTATCCTCTGTTTTTTATACATGGCTTCTCATTGGTCTTCAAGTTCTCATTATAGAGGTAGAGTATTCTTCCTATACTACAGGTAGGAAAACGGAGGCATTCAGACTTGCCCAGTCCCTTTAGCCCTTACTATTTCCTAGTCCTCTTCTGAGAAAGTTGGCTTGTGGGTGGTGTGTTTTTCTGGAGCAGGGCAGGCATCTTGCCATCAGTCAGGTTGAGTTCAGCTAGGCTGGAGAGCATGGGAAGGGTGAGAATGAGGTCAAGACGTAGGATTGGGAAAGGCTTCAGAAAGAAGTCAACATTTGAACTGGATATTTAAGAAAGAATGGTGGTGGAGGACTTGATGATGGAAGGAATTGGTTGAATAAAAGCTTGGAGGCATGAACACTCCTGGCATGTGTAGGAAATGGCAGTTAGTCTGCTGTGACTGGCAGAGGGAAGGCACTGGTGTGAGATAGGTCTGTGGCCTTGGAATCATCACCATGTGTACAGGACCCACCAGGTTCTTCTTGCCAAGGGTGAAAGAGGGCAGGGCTCTTTGTGGGGCAGGCCTCCGTTCTATGGACAGAGCGGGCTCCATCGTCCTGGCAGAGCTGGGTTAAGCCGCTCGCTGAGAGGCTGAGTTTCCAGACTGGCAGAAACAGCCATGTCTAGGTTTTTAAACTTGGAAGCAACCAGGATTCCTTTGGCCTCGAATTGCCTAACAAGCCCTCACCCCATTTTAGGCTTTCAGGAAACATTTAAACCCAACTTCAAACCTCCACAGAATCTGTACTGAACTGGAGAAGGACCATCTGGCAGGAAAAGGGATTGAAAATGGTTGAGGTTGAAAACCCAAACTTAAAGACCTCTTTGGGGAGGAGAGTTGGGAAAGAGGATGTGGGAGTGATAAGTGGACAGTCAGGAGATGGAAAGAGAGCTTAATTTTTTTCTGGTTGTTATTCAACAACAACAACAAAAATCATCTTTTTTGTGACTGGTTGAGACAGATTTCAGCCTCACAGGGACCTGTAAAAACCCCCAGCAATTCTTCTGATCTCCCAGCAAAACAAATCTTGGTTCCTCTCCACTTGACCAGGCTCATAATCCCCTCAACATTTTTGCTCAAAGGGCTTTCTGGACCTAGAGCCCCAGAGCTTGGGGCTGGAATGGAAAAGATCCAAGGTACCAGGTATGTAGAAGTGCCGACGGAGAAAAGGGGTCTGGAACTTTGGAGGGAATTAGGGGACAGACTTGAGAAAAACCTTCCTGGCTCCCTTTCTACAGCTTTTGATACCCACCCACCCAACCTCTGAGCCCACTTTCTCCCCTTTCCCTTGTGTAACCCCTTGATTTTAGGCACAGCAGAACCAAAGACAAGGTTGTGGGCAGATAACCAGTGAGAAATGAGTCAGGAAAGGAAGCGGGGAAAAGAGGGGTGGGGGAGGAGAAAGCCAGCGTGGAGGTGAAGGCAGGTTTCCCAGGAGCAGCCTTTCTTCATGGGTGTGTTGGATGAGAACTGTTACCGCAGGAGGACCCTGGAAGATAATAGGGGCATTTGTGAGGAAATTGAAACTCCTGAGGTAGACAGGATTGGCTGAGGGCTGGGAGGAAAAGGCCTGCTGGTGACAGTCCAACTGGGTGGCACCTACAGCTGGAAACCTCCCTTTCACTGGATTTATTGCAGCCGTGACTTCAGGGAGCGGAAGAGTGCACCTTAAAGGATATGGCCAGTGCTAGAATTTCTAGGGCCCTGTGTCTTCCTGGCCTTTGACTCCTTGGGGGCCCTCTTTTGCCATCAGTTAACGTTTATTTGCCTGTCTTTTATGTGCAGAAGTCTCTGCCAGGTACTGAGGATTGTTCAAAACATGGAGAAGAACTAGCTAGCACTGCCCTACAGCTTTCTCAGCCGCGTGGGGCAGAGCGGGCCAGGATGTCAGGGGACCTGTGGGATGGCTGAATTTCCTAGGAAGGCTGTGCAGGTGAGCCGCGACAGCAGAGCCTGAGCTGTCAGTCCAGGCAGAGCTATGAAAGGTAAATGAGGCGCCTCCCGCCTTGGCCCAGTCCAAGGACACCTGCAGGAGAGAAAGGGAGAATCAAACGCTCCCGCTTTCGAGAACTCTCGTTTGGGTACTTAAAAGGAACTCTCTCTAATGATGACCCTCCCTGAAACTTGCGGTGCCAGTGCTGGTTGCCGAGACTCTTGGAGGAAGAAATGAGAGACGTAGGCCCTCCTCTGGGGGAGCTGCCAGTCTGATCCTTTTCTGCTCGGCCTGCCGCAGGGCCTAGATGACCAAGGGCAGCAGGAGGGAGTCAGTGAGGGGGTGAGGACAGTCTGGTAGGTGTTCCCTGGGCAGGGTGAGTAGCAGGTTGACTCCAGGGCAGTCAGACCACAGCTGTACGGAGCCGGACTGGGCTGAAGCCAGGTTCTCGGGGCACACAGAGTTCCGTTCCCTTTCTCACCTTCTCCTTCCCTCTGGGCTGCTTCCTAAGCTATTACTTCCGCACCAGAGATTGCTTAAGAGATCAGTGGAATGTCGACGTGGGCAGAAATTCTCTCATGTGCTTTAGAGGTTTCCTTTGCCGGCGGCGGGTGGGGGGGGTGGCTCCTGACTTCTTACCTAGACCAGACAAGTAGGGTGCTGGGCAGTGTTTGTGTTTCCTCTCAGTGGCGACCTTATTAACCCCAGCAGAACGGGAGGCTTCCCTCCAAACACTTGCATCTGTTCTTCAGCGCTCTCAGGGCTCAAATGTCTCCTCCTCAGGGGCGAGGCATACTGTCACGTCCGAAATTAGGCCTGTGGAAAAGTACCATACAGACGTTTAGAAATATCACTTAACGAGGGGAAACAGTTTTTTGCTCTAGGATAGGAAGGTCCATTCTTAGAGGCTGGGCACCCCTCAGAAGGAGCTCCCTTCAGAGACTGACCTCTAAGGGATCCCTTCTCAGACCCGGGCAGAGCATCTGTGGATTGGGTGATGAGACTGGATGGTAGGGAGAGGGAGCACTGAGGGAGCTGGAGAGACAGCTGCAAGGTGCAGGCTGGCCTGAGTGACAGCAGGGAGCCTTCCAGAGGGTCTTTCCTCCAGTGGCAGCGAGGGCAGTAGATGGAGGGTTTCAAGCGGCCGGCATAGGCTCCTCCCTGCACTGCTCAAGCCCAGCCCTCCAGGAGGCTTTGTGTGGCTGCTCCCAGGGCAGTGCCCCCTACCCCTTCCTTGCCGGGACGTGGGACGCAGCACTCACCTGCTGACTGGGAGAGTCAGGCCACAGAGCTGAGCAAAGCTGGCCGCCTGTAGGCGTTGGGTGGGGAGGGACAGTGGTAAATCGGAGAGAGCTTGCTACATCTAACTGGACTGCCAACTGCTGCCATATAGAAATGCAGACGGTGATGGCAGGTTTTCTAATTTTTCAAGAGAAGCCAGAATCTGAATTTTTATTTGCATTTC
Source organism: Tursiops truncatus (assembly GCF_011762595.2). Lineage (NCBI taxonomy): Eukaryota > Metazoa > Chordata > Mammalia > Artiodactyla > Delphinidae > Tursiops > Tursiops truncatus. Next base: position 62,104,317 of record NC_047041.1, on the reverse strand, counting down.
ATTTATACTCACCCAATGTTTAAAACGTTTGATAACCAATTCAACTTTTTTTAAAAAAATGAAGGGAAAACCAAATGGAACATATTTTTGCTCTTGCAAACCACCAGTTAATATCTTCGGGTATAAACTCTTTTTTCCCAGGAGTTTGGAAGTGAGGGGAAAGTGAGGAAAGCGGTTGTTAGCTACCAGGGGTGGGTGGCAGGAAGAGCTGTTCTGAGATACAAGAACTCAGAGTACAACAAAGACTGAGGGAACTGTTTAGAGCAGACATTGATAATGCTTTCACTGGATCCTGTGACATGCCTTCTCCTTTGTTGAGGGTCGGTGGGTCTGTGCAGGTGGAAGAAGCTGGGGGGGTGGGAGGAGGAAGAGGACCGAGTGTCCATCTTGTATTTGCTCACAGCTGGGCAGACTCTTGGGAGGATGGTCAGTAGTGACCCTTCATACCTTTACAAGTCCTCAGCACATTGTGGTACTCAAGTTTTCACACTTACAGGCGTGTAACACTAGCCTGAAGTGCTTCCTGAACATACAAATTCCTAGGCTCCGTTCAAGAGGGGGAGGTGGGACCTGGGATTCTGCATTTTTAACAAGCAGCCCCATCAATGTTAAGAAAAGTAAGTGGACAGTGGAGTCAGAGCTGAGTCCACTGTCCTGCCCTATTCCTTCACTAGGTGAGTGATCTTGGGCCAATCATTTAATCTCTCTCAATCTCAATTTCCTGATTGGAAAATTGGGCCTGTATTATCACTACGTCATGGGATGGTGAGAGCTGAAATGCAAGATGATTGGAGGCCATGCAGAGTGCTGACTCAGAGCCGCAAGGGCGCTGGTGCAGGCCACCTGGGCTCAAATTCCTGCCTTGCCACTTTCTAGCTGTGTGACTTGGGACAAGCGATTTAACTGCTCTGTACCTTGGTTTCCTTGGTAACGTGTAAATAATAATAGTACCCACTTCGTAGGGTTGTCACAAGGATTAAATGATTTAATCCTTTAAAATGCTTATAACTTTAGCTATTATAATTTTATAAAGAATCTAGCAGCACCTTTGATAATAAATGTGCCTTTGCTTTTTTTCTTAAGTCCTCTTTACCATGGGTAACAAACAGGTGAAGGCTTACTTTCAAATGTCACCTCTCTATAAGGCCTTCATAGAGTCCACTTTTTCCTTCACTTTTCTCCCTTTACAGTTAGCTTTTCCAGGGCAGGGACTGTATCTGTCCATTTTCATATCCTAGTACCTTGCACAGTGCCTAGCGTAGAGTAAATGGATTGGATGGCAGTGCCGGGGAGTCTGAAAAATGAATCTAGCTTGGGAATGGAGAGGGTGCCTTCCAAATACGTAGAGAAGCATGATCTGGAAGAAAAATGGTTTATTAAGCTTCAGTGTGCCAGAATAAGAATCACGTGAGGTAGGTCATGTCATTATTATTGCTCTTATAGAGAGAATGTTGAGTCCTCGAAACCCACGTGTACGATGACCCTTGGCCAGCAGTTGCTAGAGGCAGGGTTGGGCTGACTCCAGGCTGGGTGTCCTTCTCACTGCACCTTGAGAACCTGGGACTGTGGTCTCTGTCTCGATGCAGAGTTTGTAGAGAAGTTCTAGTGGTACCTTATTCTGTTCCTTTCTCTGGGTTGTAACTCTTCAGATAGTTGCCTGTAATTTGTCAGAGCTGGGGTTTTGAGCAATTCGTGATCGGTGGTAGATGCTAATTGAACAATTTCATTTTCCAAACATGTAGTTTTTGCCGTTGATGGGCCTGGGAGCTAGCAAAACACCTCTCATCCTCTTGGCTTCTCTGCTCTATTCCGGGTGGGTGTTTCTTTTCCTTGGGAGTGTCTCTCTCTTTGCAGCCAGACTAGCCAAGCAATCAAGCTGAAAGCACAGATGGGAGCCTGGGGCGGCGCTTAGGGCCTTGGGAGAAGCAGTGTTCCCCAGGAAGCCTGCCATGCGGAGTGCTCAAGTCTGCGCTTCAGGTGTAAAGGGTTAGCCTGGTCCTTAGTTCCTCAGGCCGCTGGATTATTCCCTGAACCTGGTAGACCTGGCTAGAGAGAGCAGGTGGGAGGGAGCACAGCAAGTAAGCATCTCTGACTTAGTAGGCTCTCCTGGGGTTCTCAGCAGTGCCTGCCCAAGATGCCTCAACTCCTGGGCCACTGCTGAGAATAGCAGCTGTGTTCTTGCAGAAGTGTGACGAAGGGCTAATGCCGTGGGCCTGGTAGTTTTGACCCACTCCTCTCTTGGTTGCATCTTCACAGGATTTTTCTTCTTGGCCTAAGCAAAAATCACAGCTATCTACATTCTTCCTTCTGACTAAGTTGGCTCTGTGTTCTCATATTCAAGTATATGATTGCATTTCAGAGCATTTTAGATCAGAAATTCAGGGAAGGAAAGAATATATTTTTCATCATGTTCTTTTAATATATTTCAGTTTCTGGTCTTTCCACAAATCTTCTCTCCTTTCCCTGAGGGCCTGCCCCGGAGCTGGTAGAGCATGTCCAGTGTTGTTATGATGGGTTCTGATGATTATTGTGACCGTTGTTACCATGGGCACAGTTGAAAGCTGATGCTTAGCAAGTTGATTCCTTGTAGCACTGTGCTCCCTAAGGACCCTGAGAACTGGTCTGGGAAAGCTTCCAGAGGCTGCCTCTCCTTTCCCTTCTTTCTGTTTAACACACACAGCCATACGCCAAGCACTTAACTTGGCCCTTGGCTGGTGCAGGTAAAGAATATCTCACCAGAGCCGGTGTGCACAGGTGCTCTGGTGGCAGGATTGACTCCCCTTCTTCCTTCTCCTCATACTAACATTATGCTATATACTTAAGTTTATAAAGATTTTTTCCTCAATAGGTAGGGAAGGCTTTTCTTTGTTTTTGTTTTAAATTTATTTATTGTATTTTTGGCTGCATTGGGTCTTTGCGTGCTGCGAGCGGGAGCTACTCCTCGTTGAGGTGCGCGGGCTTCTCACTGCGGTGGCTTCTCGTTGTGGAGCACAGGCTGTAGGTGCGTGGGCTTCCTTAGTTGCAGCACACTGGCTCAGTAGTTGTGGCTCACGGGCTCTAGAGCGCAGACTCAGTAGTTGTGGCGCACGGGCTTAGTTGCTCCGCGGCATGTGGGATCTTCCTGGACCAGGGCTCGAACCCGTGTCCCCTGCATTGGCAGGCGGATTCTCAACACTGCGCCACCAGGGAAGCCCGGGAAGGCTTTTCATGAAGGATAAAAATGAGGCTCAGGGTTTGTTTTCTTTCTCTAAAAGCATCGTGGGGGATGTTTCATTGCTATCACCATTGCTAGCACCTACGGGCTTCTTCCTCCCTTCCAGCTCCCGCTTCACTCACCACTACCATCACCAAAACGACAACCTTGAGAGATTGTATAAAGGTAAGGAAATTAGAGAGAGTGCATTTCATGTTGAAATTAGGAAAGAATTATAAATGATATCAAGAATTAGGGTCTGGCTTATTTTTTATCATCGAAACCAATCACTTATTTGCACCAAGATAATAAGTAAGATGGCCTCCAGGATTAAGGTCATTAGTGGCCATAAATAAATATGTTTAACTTCCACATCCAAACACACTTCATTTTGGTCAGGGTGATGAGAATGCCAATCAGAGTGAGAGAACTATTGTTCCTGAACTGTTCAGCGTCTGTGAAGGTGCTGTTGGCCCAGAACAGAGTCCACATTCACATTAGAGATACTGTGAATTACTGTTGTCTCTCACATCTATTCTCCAAGGGACTTAAAATTTTTTTTAAGTTTTTTTTAACATCTAAATTGAGATATAATTCACATACCATAAAATTCACTTGTGTTATGTGTACAATTCATTTTTAAAATATATTCACAGTTATGCAACCATCACCACTGTTTATCTAATTTCAGAACTTTTTTTCACTCCCCCAAAAGAAAACCCATACTCATTGCAGCCACTCCCCATTCTCCTACCCTCAACTCAACCCTAAGCAGCCATTAATTTATTTTCTGTCTCTGCAGATTTGCCTATTCTGTACATTTCATAAAAATGGCATGAGAGTTCATGCATGTTGTGGAATGTCTCCTTTTTATGTCTGAATAATATTCCATTTTATGGATATACGACACTTTGTTAATGCATTCGTCCACTGATGGACATTTGAGTTGTTTCCACTTTCTGGCTATTATGAACATTGGTATGAGTATTTGTGTGGACATGTTTTCATGTCTCTTGGCTGTATACCCAGGGGTGAATCATGCTGGGTCTTATGGTAACTCTATGTATCCCTTTTTGAGGAACTGCCAAAGTATTTTCCAAAGTGGCTGCACAATTTTACATTTCCACCAGCAGTGAATGAAGGTTTTCGTTTCTCCACAGTCTCACTAGCACTTGTTTTTATCTTTTTGACTGGAGTCATCCTGGTGGTGTGAAGTAATACCTCACTGTGGTTTTGATTTGTATTTCCCTAATGACTAGTGATGTTGAACATTGTTTCATGTGCTTCTTAGCCAACTTTATATCTTTGGAGAAATGTCTGTTTAAATTCTTTGTCTACTTTTTTTTAACATCTTTATTGGAGTATCATTGCTTTACAATGGTGTGTTCTGTTTGTCTACTTTTAAATTAGATTATGTCTTTTTATTATTGAGTTGGAAGAGTTCTTTATGTATTCTAGATACAAGTTGCTTAGCAGATATATATGATTTGCAAATAATTCTCCCATTCTGTGGGAGTCTTTTTACTTTCTTGTGGTATTTTTTACAGCACAAAAGTTTTTTATTTAGTATAATACAGTTTATATCTTTTTTCTTTTGTTGCTTGTGTCATATCTAAGAAACTGTTGCCTAATCCAGTGTTACAAAGCTTTACCTCTATGTTGTATTCCAGGCTTCGCTTTTGTCATTTGAACTCTTAAATTTAGGTCTATAATCCATTTTTACTTTTTTTTGTATAGTATAAGGATAAGGGTCCTGCTTTATTCTTTTGTATATGAATGTCCAGTTGTCTGAAAAGACTATTCTGGGCTTTCCTGGTGGCTCAGTGGTTGAGAGTCCGCCTGCCAATGCAGGGGACACGGGTTCGTGCCCCGGTCTGGGAAGATCCCACATGCCGCGGAGTGGCTGGGCCCGTGAGCCATGGCCGTTGAGCCTGCGTGTCCGAAGCCTGTGCTCCGCAATGGGAGAGGCCACAACAGTGAGAGGCCCACATACCACAAAAAAAAAAAACCAGACTCTTCTTTCCCTCTTGAATTGTCTTAGCATCCTTGTTGAAAATCAATTAACCGTAAATGTATGGGTTTATTTCTCAACTCTCAATTCTATTCTGTTGATTTCTATTTCTGTTCTTACATCTGTGCACACTGTCTTGATTACCATGGCTTTGTAGTATGCTTTGAAATTGGTGAGTGCGAGTCCTCCAACTTTATTCTTCTTTTTCAAGATGGTTTTGACTGCTCTGGGTCCCTTGCACTGCCACAAAATTTTAGGATCAGCTTGTCAATTTCTGCAGTTGATGAGTATTCTGTTCAGTCTGTAGATCAATTCGGGGAATCTTGCCATCTTAACAACTTGGAGTTCTCCGATCATGAACCTGGGATGCCTTTCTATTTATTTATATCTTCTTTAATTTCTTTCCGTGATGTTTTGTAGTTTGTAGTGCATACGTCTTGCACTTCTTTTGTTAAGTTTATTCCTAAGTATTTTATTCTTTTTGCTGCTATTATTAATGGAATTTTTAAAATTTCATTTTCAGATTGTTCATTGCTGGTATGTAGAAAGAAAATTGATTTTTTAAATATTACTTTGTATCCTGCAAACTTGCTTGACTTTATACGTTAGTTTAAGAGTGTTTTAGTGGAATTGTTATGATTTTCTACATGGAGGATAATACCATCTGCAAATAGGAGACAATTTCCAGTCTGGATGTACCCTTAAGTTTTAACATTTTTCTTCCTTTTATTATTTTAGCATAAAATAATGTTACTATATTAGCTAACTGTATATGGTACATGTACAGACATTTTTCACTTTGTAAATACTTAAATACCTTAAAGTATATTAATTTTATCATATTTTAATGTTAAAAATATGATAACTCATAACTGTGGTTTCTGGCTCAGATGTCACTTTATCAGGATGTTCTTCCCTGAACATCCTATTTTAAAAAACAAATCTTCTTCACTTTCCCTCTACCTTGCTTCATGTTTTCTTCCTACCACTTATCACTATACATATTATACACAAATGTACACTTATGTATCACACACATGACTTGTGCCTGCTTATTGTCTGTTTCCCTCCATAAGGATGTAAGCTTCATGAGAGCAGAGACTTTGTTTCATTCTTTGCTGGATGGCAGTGCCTAGGACATGGGTGCTCACTCAGTAAATATTTGTCAATGATTAATTGTTTAGAACAAGATTAACTATTTTAAGAAAAGTAAGTCAGTTTCAAGTTGATTAAAGAAAAACATTGAATAAATGATTGTTCAGGAGGTAAGCAAATATGGTAAAATTCATAAAGGCTGTATGGCATGCCAGAAGTTTGGGAAACTCTAACTTAAGAAATGAGACGAAGCAGGATGGAAATGGAGTTTTTAAAATCATTTTCTGTGAAGTGATAAGTTATCTGTTAGCTCACAGACTCTTCCCCAACCCAGATCAGGGATCCCTTGAGGCTCTTAATCTGTAACACATGAAATTAAATATATGTGGGAAAGTGGTTCCTGCTAACCACCACAGAAACCCTGTTGGCAGTTTTGGAGGTCATCTGGAAATGTTTGAGGTGCTTTTCGCTGCCCATGGAAACTTGGCTTATAGGTCTTGTCTTCTTTGCAGGGCTCTGTGTTTGCAGAGAGCAGAAATGACCATGACTGCCAACAAGAATTCCAGTATCACCCACGGAGCTGGAGGCACTAAGGCCCCTCGAGGGACCCTGAGCAGGTGAGTCGGGGAGCACTGCTAAGGGAATGGGGCTCACTGGAAGGTAACATCAAAGGACACCTAGTGACCTGTGTCCTGGATAGGATTCCTGCCAAATGTCAATGATTATCATGATGATTCTGACAGTCATAGAGGTGCACAATCTGGGCCAAACTTTAACTGCTTACCAAATAGTGAGATCTCAGGGCATTTTCTTATGCCCTCTAACATTTTGGTTACTCATCTGTAAAATAATAATAGTACTTATCTCACAGAGTTTCTGTGAGGATTAAATGAGATAATATATGTCAGTGCTTAGCATAGTGCCTGGCAAAAAGCCACTCAGTAAATGTTAGCTTCCTCCCGGTGGTGGGGTAGAAGCTTCCAGAGCTGGCAGATAGCTGTACAACCCTCACCAGGGCTTCTCAGGTCTTGGCCAAGGCTGGATGCTGATGTCCTAGAAGAACCTCTTTTATTAAAGCCATGTACCCTTCATAGCCCCTCCTGCTGAATCTCAGTTGGGCGGATTTGGCCTTTGGAACCTCAGCCGCTAGAATGGATAGTGATGAGAAGGATGCTCATCTTACCCTGGGATCGGGCTAGTTCCTTCCTGGAGGTCTGGGCTGTGCGTTACCAGGCTGAGTCCAGTGGAGTGTGGCACACAGTCACGTCTGGCCAGAGGTAGTGGTAGATGTTTGGTTCACTCAGAGCTAATATCCAGGTATGGTTGATAGAATGGGGCATAGGATGTGGCCCCTGGGGAGTGACTGGCGTGAATGAGGCAAGAGGAATTCTGTACACCATATGTGCAGTTTGGTCCCAGTGGAAATGGTCTGGATTGACTGTGCCAACCGAACAGAAATTGGTAGATTATGACTTGTTAGAGCTTGGGGCTTAGACAAACAAATTGAATATCTACTCTGTGGCAGCAAGACCAGTGAGAACACCCCCTGCGCACGCACCTCGTCTAACCTGGACTAGAGTTGCTTGCATACTTGCTTCCCTGAACTGGGTGAGGCTGAGGATGGCAGGCACCAACAAACTCTTGGGTAAAGCAGATAGAAAAACTGACCTATCCCAGGGTGTGTCGGTGGCCAAGGCAGAAACAGGTCTAGATCTCAGAGTCTTTGTCTCCCATTATCTACTTTTCAGGAACCATTTTGCTGGGCTCCCCCCTCCCCCCCGAGTCTGGTGGCATTTCTTACTCTGCAGTCTGCCTCTGAGTTGGCAGATAGAGACTGGGAATTAAGGTTCCCAACTTTTTTTATATGAGACTGTATGGGTGAAATAAGCATTGTGTGTGATTTTACCATTTTATTCTTAAATTAAAAGAAATAGTATATTTAGAACCTGAATTAGAAATTACTGTACCCAGCAGCCCTCAGCTCCTTCAAGTATTCTTTTTTCTTCTAATTTCCGCTTTGTGGGGACCGGGATGGGAGATGCAGTGTTTACATAAAGTCACAAAGCAGAATCAGAACTGCTGACAGGCACCCTAGTTTCTATTTGGAGTATATACCTACATGTTTTAAACATTTTTAGAAATTGCTCTTCCTTTAGCTTCCCAGCCTGCTTGCCATCATAACATGACGGATGGTATTTGTAAATATCTGAGCCTCTGATGTGCCTAAAAAAAGGCATTTTTCCCTGCCAAGTCTTCACTTCCCTTCCTTCCTGCCACCTTTCCGCTTCCCTCCCTCCTCTCCTGGGCTTTTGGCATGGAGTCACAGGCCTCTGGCTAGCTACAGTCTTCTCTCAGAGGCTACTGCTGGACTGTAGTTGTTATTATTTCAAAATTGTCATCTGGTGGTTTCTCTGGCTGCTTTCACCCCCAGCCAAATCTGGGACTGTTCTTAGGAAGTTGTCAGTGAACTCTGAGGGCTCTCCTCCGAGGTGCTGGGCTCTTTGGTGGACAGAGAAACTACCAGATGACAATTTTGAAAAACAAAAAGGGGAAAAGGGGGGGGATGATCCATTCTCTTTTTTCAAGGCTTTTACAGTTTGGATTGATGACCTTGGCACTCAGATTTCTTAGTCTGACCTTTCGATAGACATTTGCCTGTGACCTGGGGCCCTTTAATCATTGCCAGCCCAGGAGTTCCAGTGAGAAAAGACTCCCAGGTATGACCGGAACTTTGGTTGGGAAGTGCAGGGGTGCTAGGACCTTGGAAAGCTGGGCCTTTGAACCCTGGCTGCTTTGGGGACCTCCACATCATCCACATGGAGGCAGAGGAAGCTGATGATACTGAGAGGCATTTGTATCTAGCTTTGGGGGCAGGGGTACTTTGGGGCATGGAAAACTGGTGGGGACGGGCAAATGGGACCCTGTGGAACTGCCAAGATATGTATTTGCAAGGCCATATCCTTAATTTGAATAAGACTTCACCTGGTGCCACCACTAAGCTAGTTTGGGGTAAAGATCCTAGATTCCATTCCATTATTAGGTTCTTAGGAGTGTTTTGCTAGTTTATTCTCTTCCTTTTCCTTTATAGCCCATTCTTGATTTGGCAGGATATGCAGGAGGAGGAAACGTGAACCTCTCGTTTTACCACCAAAGTTTTGTTCTTTGCTATATTTTGGTCTCCTGGAGCAGGCTTCCCTTTCTCTCTGTTAGTGAGGACAAAGGGTCACGTTGCTTCACCCTTAGCTGCTTCACCTCCCCACAGGCTGTTCCCACTCCAGCTCGTTAGATTTGGCTGCATCCATTTCTGGGGGTGGGAGGTGAGATTCTCAAAGCTCCTCTGAATTCCAGAGGTCAGGCTTTATGATGTTGGTGTTGATGACCTGGGTGGGACCAGAAGCAGCTTAGTGACTTGCTTGCTAAGAAATGGTCATGCTGGGCTTCCTTGGTGGCACAGTGGTTAAGAATCCACCTGCCAATGCAGGGGACACGGGTTCGATTCCTGATCTGGGAAGATCCCACATGCCGCAAAGCAACTGAGCCCGTGCGCCACAATTCCTGAGCCTGTGCTCTAGAGCCCGCGAGCCACAACTACGGAAGCCCGCATGCCACAACTACTGAAGCCCGTGCACCTAGAGCCCGTGCTCCGCTACAAGAGAAGCCACCGCAATGAGAAGCCCGCACACTTCAACCAAGAGTAGCCCCCGCTCACCGCAACTAGAGAAAGCCTGCATGCAGCAACGAAAAACCCAACGCAGCCAAAAAAAAAAAGAAATGGTCATGCTAATGGTTGCTAAGAAAGTGTTATGTTGAGAGCTAGTTCGGCCATCTAGATGGGGTAAACTTTGCCACTTGTTGCTCTCAGGAGATTTCACTTGTACTGTGAGACTTGGCAGGCAGCAGGGGCTGTTCTCAGAAGACTTGTCATGTCTGCTTATTTCCTCAACAGCTTCTTCACTGTGAAACTCCAGCATCTGGATCATTGTGACTTGCAAATATAGGCTGTCTGTATTGTGTTTTGGAAACCTTACCTCTGGATGTATGTGTGGGAAACTTGGGTGCCTGTAAAAGTGTAGACTTCTTGGGGTCAAGGACTTTGACTGCTTTCTGTTTCCTCTGAGCCTGGAACTGTGCCTGGTACCTAGAAGACTAACTGTTGGTTGACCAGTTGTTTAGATGGCTGGGAGATCAGCCTCTTAGAGCATAGGCTACTTGTACTATTTGACTCTTTATAGTATCTTCCATGATAGGTCTTGTTAACTTTGGATTCCCTTTCCATTCAGTCCATAGACTCTGAGAAAGGCAGAGCTGAAGAGGAACCTTGGAGCTCATTTGGTCTCACCCACTTGTTTGACAGTTTGGCTAACAGACACAGAGAAGAGGAGGTACTCCCCAAGGATACAAAGCTAATGGGGGGAAGAACGCAAGCGTAGCTCTCCTGTTCCTTCTGTTATTTTATTGTACCTCTACATTCACCTCCCTATAAACATGACTGGGATTTCCCTGCTCAAAAACTACTGTCATCTATGATACAGTCAAACTTGGCTTGCTTTGTAAGGCTTCCATAAAAAACCCTGGTTTTTCTTTCTGTCTTAATCTTGCACTGCTCTCTAATGCAAACCTTACATTTCTGCCAGTCTGGATGCAGATGTTACTTCCCTCCCAGTCCTTTTCTTGACCACTCAGCTAGGAAGGATTCCCCTCCCCTCTCTGTATTCACTCTTAGAGCCCTTGGTTTAGAGCCTCCACATGGCACTTGTAGTACCTCAGAAGGTGGATAAGTGGATTTTTCCCTGTGAGATTGCTATGGGACACTGGTTGTTAAGAGTCTTAGAGGCCTTATTATTTACAGAGGATCTTCAGGGCTCACCCTTAAGGTCCTTAGAAGGCCTTTTGTCTGTCTGTGTGTACGAGTCTGTGAGGCAGTACTTTAAATCTTCCTTAGGTCTTGGCAAAGGATCTTTCAGTCCCACTCTAGATTTTTTTAAAAAGATTTATTGAGGGATAATTAAAGTACCATAAATGCAATTTAAAGTTTTCAGTTTGAAACTAACACACCATTGTGAAGCAGTTATACTCCAATAAAGATGTTAAAACAAAACAAAACAAAAAACCAAAAGAATAAAGTTTTCAATTTGATGAGTTCATATACACACATACACACACCCACGGAGTGTAACTGTCACCACAATCTGGAAACCGTTTTTTTTGTTTTGTTTTGTTTTGTTTTGTTTTCGGTACGCAGGCCTCTCACTGTTGCGACTTCTCCCGTTGCGGAGCACACGCTCCGGACACGCAGGCTCAGCAGCCATGGCTCACGGGCCCAGCCGCTCCGCGGCATGTGGGATCTTCCCGGACCGGGGCACAAACCCGTGTCCCCTGCATCGGTAGGCGGACTCTCAACCACTGCGCCACCAGGGAAGCCCTGGAAACCATTTTTTAATTTGAGAATTTTTTCTTGTCTAGAGAGACAGAGACTGAAACAAGTTTTATTTTCTAACTCAGAAAGCCCTTTCTCGTTTATGTTTCCTTTAAATTTTGTTTGAAAACGGTTCCCTGTTTGGCTCATCTCTTTTTCCTTTCACTAGAGACAGCGAGGAGTCAGAGGGCACCTTTGGCACTCTGCCTGGAAATGTCTTTGGCTAGTTCATCTAATATATTAGATATACTTCCTATTTTCCATGTTACCACAGGTGACAGAGTTGCCAAACTTTTCAACATTATGAGGGTCCCCTTTCCTCTAGCTTCTAACGTTTTCCTTATTTTTGCCTTAAGCACCCCCAACAACCATCACCCAGTCCCACGGTCAATGTTTTAGGACTTTGTGTCAATAGCATTCCACTTCTAGGTACCCAAATCTGTGTCAGGTATCTACCATTATAAAACTATCCCAAATTTTATAGTGTGAAACAACCATTTGATTCTGCTCACAGACTCTGTAGTTTAGGATTTCAGACAGAGACCACAGGGATGGCTGCTCCCTGCTCATGATGTCTGGGACCTCAGCTGGAAAGACTTCAAGGCTTAGGGTGACTCAGTGGCTAGGGGCTTGTGTTTCCTGGAGGCGTCTTACCTCACCTGTCTGGGGGTTGATGCTGGCTGTTGCTGGGACCCCAGCTGAGACTGTCCGTCAGAACACCTACCCTCTCCACATGCCCTGGGCTCTCTCACAGCCTGAGAGACAGGAAGTAGAAGCTGTTGGTTTCCTGAGGCCTGGGCCTGAAAAGTAGCACAGATTCATCTCTACCATATTCTATTGGTCAAGCAATCACAGAGCCCAGATTCAAGAGAAGTGGTCATGTTGGCAGCAGGCATGTCAAAGAGTTTGGGGACCATGTTTTGAAACCATCACAAATGTCTTTAGCATGGTTTCCTGCAGCTACCTTTCTCTCCCTCTTGGCTTTGCGTAGCGCCTGGTTCTGCTTTATACAGCAGTTCCATTTTTGCTGGACCTAGGGCATTGGGGACGTTCCCATAAGGCGTCATTTTTTTACCTGTCTCAGAGAAGGCGTCTGTCTTATAAATGCTCTCTTTATGTTCATTGCCATTACTTCCTAGAGGACTTGGGGTTCCTTCCCAGAGAAGAGCTCACCAATTCTCCTTGTGCTTCCCTAGAAATCAGCTAGATGACAGGCAGGTAGATGTGCTTTCTGGAGGTGACAAGGTGACTCAGTTTCTGCTCTGACCCTAGCTACTGTTCTACTTACCCTGACAAGCTGTGATTGACTTTGAGTCTCTGTAGGTAGTGGTCCAGATGTAGCCCCACTTGGAGGATGAGGCTGTCCTGGACCCTACTGAGGGCTTCCAGCCATTTGGGAGCAAGATGGTCAAGTTGTGAGTGTCACCCTCTTTTTGACTTTTTGACTTTTGTCCCAGAGTGGGGTGTCCGTTACTGAACTGAGCCCCTGCTCTGGCCTGGGGAACAAACTTCTGGACTTGCTGATAGGACTCAGGCAGACTTCCTCCCTTTTCTCCTTCTGGATGCCTCAGAATATGGCCTTGGGGGAGTGCAGTGAGCATGCCATCTCCAGACTTGGGGCGGTCACATAGTGATGGGAGGATGCTGCTGCCCACTGAGCCACCAGGACCTGCTTTAGTTGAGCAGCCCTGGGATGGTGGTTGGCCAACTCCCAGGCAGTTTCATTTGGAAGCAGGTTAGACACCGACTCAGTAGGGACTAGGCATGTTGGAAGCTGGGCCCTGTGTAACCTTAATCTGTGGACAGGCTCACTTCATGGAGCCCACAGCCCATCTTGGTGCCTCTGGGGCTGTTTCCTGGACTCCCAGGAGCCTTCTCCAACTGGCCCCAATTTGGTTTGCTTCCTGATACTGACACTTCAGGAGCTCTGTGGCCAGAGCATGCTGAGCTCAGAACTGTCGTGTCATCAAGGACTAAAGACAGCCTTCCCTCCCAAAAGGTCCCTAGGTGACCTTGACAATATATGGGGTGTCCCTTGGCATGCATGCTTCCTGCTGTGTTACTGGAGGATGGCCCAGGTCACTAACCCAAGGGTTAGGTTGTATTCTTGTGAAACAGTACGGGAGGGAAGGGCACGTATTTTGCACTTTAACTCTCACTTTCTGTCTGTACATGCGCACGGGCATGAGCACACACACGTTGCCCTCTCTTTAAGTTTGTTTCTCATTCTACCTTAGTTCATGGCCTTTCTGTCCTACTCACTTGTCTTATACGTTTGTCTGTGTGTGTGCATGTGCATGTGTGTGTGTGTGTGTGCTTATGCTCCTCTGTTAAATTTCCTTTGCATTCTCCCCCGCCCCCTTTCTCTCTTTCTCCTTCTATCTGTTTATCTTACTCCCTCTCTTGTAAATGTTGGATTTGGCCAGTCATGTGCTGCAGCGTTGGCATCCACGCCTTTGCTGAGGAGCAGAGCTGGCTGCCTGCTGACAAGGTGGTGGCACAAGGGCCCAGTTTCACAGTGTCTGCCTCCCCAGGGGCAAGCTCTGAGATTTTAGAATAAAGAGCAGTAAAGAGGTGATAAGAGCAGCATATTAAGTGTCTTAGCTGCTGTGTATTTACTTTTCTTTTATATTTCTCCTGTCTTCACGGAACTTTTAACGGTGTTCAAACATTTTTAAAATTTACATCATTTTAGTCACACAGCTAGTATGTGAGGATACTCAGAGCAAGTGTTTTCCTCCTGTTTTGTAGATAAAGAACCTGAGGGAACTTCCCTGGCGGTCCAGTCGTTAAGACTCCATGTTTCCAAGGCAGGGGGCACGGGTTTGATCCCTGGTCGGGGAACTAAGATCCCACAAGCCACGTGGTGTGGTAAAAAATAAATGCATACATACATACATATGTACATACATACGTACATACATGTATTTAACCATTCTTTAAAAAAAAAAAAAAAAAAAGAACCTGAGGCTCAGAGAATTCAGGTGACTTTGCTTATGAACCCATCCAGGAAGTGATGGAACCAGGACCAGAGCAGAACCCAGGTCTCTAGACTCTTGGTCTAGGGTACGATTTTTGCCTTATGGGAGAGGGCTTTAGGGACTGACAGCCATGCTGGGCTGCACTAAGTGCTTTATGTACCTTTCTGTGTTGTTCTTCAGGTCATATGGCACAAAGAGAGAGGCAGTGAAGTCTGTAAACAGTGCCCTGAGGAGTAATAAGGAGACCTAGGTTTTAATCATTTATTTTTGTATTCATTCATTTAGTCACTCAGCACAAATGCATTAATTCCTACTAAATTCTAGATGCAGTACAAAGAGCAGGTTATATCAAGATTAATAAGACCCTGTCACCACCTTCAAGTACTTCACTCATAGTCTAGTAAGGGAGGCAGGTGAGGAAAAATATAGTCCAGTAAAGTGTTACAAGTACCGTAGTAGACATTTTTCCAGGCACAGTGGAGGCATCAAAAATCAGACATCTCCACCTGGGTGAGGGGGTAGGGTGAAGAGAGATCCCATAGAGGAGTTACAGAGACATGTAAGTGGACACAAGGCAGCACTGCAGGCAAAGGGAATATTGAATGCATGAAGGCCTAAAGTTGTGAAAAGCAAGGAGTTTGATGTGACTAAGAGTGGGATGCAGATTTGTTTGGAGGAAAAGACAGTATGAAATGATAAAGGAAAAATAGGGACCACATCATGGGGGCCTTGTGATCCATTCCAATGAATTTGCATTTCATTCTGTATATAGTGGGGAGTTTGAAGCATGATGAGTTTTGTATTTTTGAAAGATGTCAGGAGACGAGAGGATGGACTTGGAACTGGGTTAAGACGGAAGACAGAGAGAGAAGTTGAGAGCTTGTGTGAATGGTCCCGGTAGATAAGATCTGAATCAAGGCAGCAGCAGTAGCAGTGGGAATGGCACAGGAGGGACAGATCTGAGAGATATGAAGGACGTAGAATTGATAGGACTTAGGCATTGAGTAGATCATTGAGGTTGGGGAGGAAGCTGGATCCAGATGCTTGAAGGACAGGAAGAAAGAACATCTCTGGATCTTTTCTTCCCTCTGTGGAATGAATTGGAAATATATGCAGGAGTCAAAGCCATGGTGAAGGAAGCATAAAGCAACATAGGAATGAGATCGTGTGAGAAAACGCTCAGCCTGGGTACATGGGAATGAGAGCAAATGGGGTTCTTCAGTCTAAGGCGCCCCTTGTAGATGGGCATTGGGTCCCCAGCCCTTCACTGCCTGCTCACTTTGCTCACTGCCTGCACTTATACTCTTGTCCTGCATTAACGGCTTTTTCCCTCTCTACTGGATTATTCCAGTCATCATTTAAGCATGCTCTAATAACTCAGCTCAAACCCACCAACAAAACGCTCTGTACCCCACGTTCCCCTCGAACTGCCACCTCGTTGCCTTGTTCCTCCTTTAGGGAAACCCTTTGAAAGAGCTGTCTGAGCTCTTTATCTCCACTTTCTCTCTTCCATTTCTTGAATTCCTTCCAGTCAGCCTTCCCTCCCTACCTTGCCAGCAGAACCTCTCTTCTCAAGGTCACAGTGACTACCTAAATCTAGGGATCACTCTGCAGTCTTCCCCTTGCTCAGTTGTTAGCAGATCTGGCTCAGCTGATCACTCCCTATTTCTCGAAGGTCTCAGGATATCCCTCCTCGTGGTTTCCTTCCTTCCTCACTACGTGCTCTTCCAGTCAGTTTCCTTTGCTAGTTGTTCCTCCTCTACATAAGCCGGAAATGCTGGAGTGCCCCAGGGTTCAACCCTTGGACTTCTCTAGATAGGCTGACTCCCTTGATGGTTCATCTAGCCATATAGTTTTACATAGTATCTATATACTACTGATGAATCCGAAATGGAAAGCTGTAACCTTGACTCCTTTCTACCAGGTGCTCAGGCCAGAAACTGTGATTCATCCTTGACTTCCCTTTGTCTCTCATACCTCTCATCCGCTTCGTCTGCAACTCTGATTGGCACAAGCCTCAAGATAGATGTTGATAGACCTGCCGTTCTAATCCAAGCAGTTGTAACCTCTTGCCTGGATTGTTACAGTAGCCTTTAAGTAATCTCCTTGTGGCCACCCCTGCATTCATGCACACTTCATTCTCTCATATGGAGTCAGAGCATGTCATTCTTCTGCTCGTATCCCTTCAAGAGCTTCCTTTCTCTCTCAGAGTAAAAGCCCAAGCCTCGTTGTCGGTCCATGGGATTCTCTGGTGCTTCTGACTGATCTCCAGCCCACTCCTCCTCTTCTTACTCCACGCTGGCCACGCTGGCCCCTTTGTTGCCCCCAGAGTACAGTAAGTTTGCAGTTGCCTCGAGCCTCTGCCCTACTGCTGCTCTTGTCTGGAACATTCCCGCTGCCCCCCTCCCCCGCCCTGGATATACACATTGCTTACTTCCTCAAGGTTCTGTTCCCATGTTCCCTGGCAGAGGGGTCTCCCCTGATCTGCTTCACTGTTAAGCTCTACCCCTTTACCCTGCTTTATTCTTCTTCACTGGCCCCACAACCATCTCACAGGGTTGGTTTCTTTATTGTCTGTTCACTCGAGACAACTAAAGCCATACCGTCTCCCTCCACCAGAATGTAACCTGTAGAGGGACTTCCCTGGTGGCGCAGTGGTTAAGAATCCGCCTGCCATTGCAGGGGACATGGGTTCAATCCCTGGCCTGGGAAGATCCCACATGCTGCGAAGCAACTAAGCCTGTGTGCCACAACTACTGAGCCTGTGCTCTAGAGCCCACACGTCACAACTACTGAGCCTGCGTGCTGCAACTACTGAAGCCCACGCATGCGCCTAGAGCCCGTGCTCCACAACAAGAGAAGCCACCGTAATGAGAAGCCCACGCACTGCAACAAAGAGTAGCCCCTGCTTTCCACAACTAGAGAAAGCCTGCGTGCAGCAATGAAGACCCAACGCAGCCAATAAATAAATAAATAATAATAAATTAAAAAAAAAAAAAGAATGTAACCTGTAGAGAGAGACTGTCTATTTTTAGTCTCTGCCAGTCCTTAATGCCTAAAATAGTACCTGGTATATAGTTGGTGCTCAGTAAATACTGGTTGAATGGAGAACCAAGGTGTGTCTTAAGCCTGGTACAGTTAGCATACTGTGGCCTGGGGAGTAGGTGGCTTCCTTTGTTCCCTTGTTCAGGGTTCAGGGAAGGGTGGCAAGGAGCTGTCCAAGAGCCCTGAAGAAGTGAAGCTGGAGACGGTCAGTGGCAGAATGGGAGACCAGACCCAAAAGAAGGCTTTGCTCAGGTGCTTGGCTTCCTAAGGCAGCCCGGGTCCCAGCACTGTCATTGTCTTGGCCGTAGCCTTTCCTTGTCCAACAGGGGGAGAATTGCTTTCACTTCCAACCTCAGTTTGAGGAACCGGGAAACAACTAGAGAGTGAAACTGAAGCCCAAGAGCGAGCACCCTCTCCCATCCATGCCAAGGACGTGCCACCTGTTGTGTAAACTCACTGTCACAAGGACACATGCATCCTGACTGCTAGCCCCCAGTGTGTTCCTCCTTAAGCCTCCCTGTTCTTAGGTAACAGATTCTCCTGAGCCCTCCCTCAACCTGGGAGCAAGGACTGATGGAAGCTGACTCTTGGGATTGCAGGACTAGCTTCATTTCTAGGGAGTGTTCAGGGGAGACTCCCAAAAGAGTGCCAGAGCCTCTAGTAGGGTGAGAGAGAGCCGGGGAGAGGGATGCAGTCCAAACATTCAGACCTTGGCAGCTGGTCTGTAGGGAAGTGGAGGAAGAGAGAGGCACGGGGTTGGAAGGCCCAGGGCCCTGGTCCTGCACTGGGGTGGGGAGGGCCAGTTACACACAGTGCCTCTCCCACAACATCATTTTACTATTGCATTGTAGCAAACCACCCTAAGACTTAGTGGGCTAGAACAATCTATGATTTCTCGTGTTTCTGTGCGTTCACTGAGAAGTTCCTCTACTGGCTTCCCCTGGGCTCGCTCATGTAACTGGTTCAGTTGGGTCCAAGATGACCTCACCATGTGTCAGGCCCATGTGGTGGCTGGCTGTCGGCTGAGGGACTGCAGTGATGCTGCGCATGGCCTCTCTTCCTCTGAAACACTAGACTGGCTTTCTTACGTGACAGTCTCAGGGCAGCGTTCCAAGCGCGTGAAGCGGAAACTGCAAGGCTTCTTGAGGCCTCAAGTTTGGAACTGAGACAACTTATTTTCCACCATATTCTATTCATCAAAGCAAATCACAAGGTCAGCCTAGATTCAAGGGGCAGAAGAATAGACTCAACCTTTTGATAGCATGAGCTGCAAAGAATTTATGGCCATATTTAATTTACTCCTTTCCCCTCGCACCCCAAATGTTTAGAATCCAAGGACAGAGGTAAACTGTTTTAAAAAGTTTGCCAAGTGATTATTCTGATTAGGCAGCTCCTTGTTAATATTAGTAATTATTAAGCTAAGATTGAGTACTAGTGTGAGCCGCTGAGCGCAACACTTGATGCGTATTGTCTCTATTCCTTACAACAATCCTCTGAGATATGTGTCCTTTTAACCTCCATTTTACAGATAAGGAAACTGAGGCTTAGAGAAAGTTATTTGCTCAAAGTCATGTAACTTGTTAGTGGCTGTGCTGGAACTTAAACCCAGCAACTGTGATGTTCTTACCCTCTACTGAGAACAACTGGCCTAGATAACCTGATGAAAAACTTACTACTAATAATTAACAGTAATAATGAGTTACAATGTATGACATCATTTCATATCCATAGTCACATGTGCCCGTTATGACAACCCTGTGATACAGTTGGAACAATTCTGAGGAATTGAAACTGGCAGCTCAAAGGGAGTGTGTGGCTTTGCCCACGGTCACATTCCTGATAACAGGTAGCATCAGAAACATGTAGAGAGATGCCTTGAGTTCTACCCTCAGGTGAGCATCCGGAGCCCCATGAGGGCAGGGCCTTAATCTATGATCGTGGAGTGAGCAAACATTGCCTTCTCTGTGATGAATCAGTGGATGCCTGGGCTCCAGGTCAGCATAGGCAGGCCCGCTTTTCACCCCGAGTTGCTGGAGCACATTGGGCCTGGCCTGTGTGGGGTGGCTGGGCGAGGAGCGCTTGCAGCTCTGGGCCTCAGATCAGCAAAGATCCGAAGACCAGGACCTTTAAAGGAAAGGACCAGTCTCTTCTCTGTTTTATCCTTCACGAGAGGAGAAAAACTAAACCTCGGTTAAAGTGGACTAGGCATTGAGAGAATGTCTTAACTTGCGGGAATTTCTGCATGTTTGAACTACTGAGGGAAGTTACAGAATTATCCTTTCTGAAATCATTGGAAGCATGCTGGAATCAAACAGACCAGAGGTTCTCACTGTTTTTCTGTCCCCCTATGGGAGCCACCCCCCGCCCCTCCACCCCACCATAGGTGGCTTCATGGACCGGTGAATTCTCACCTTGAGGGTTAAAGAGATACATCGCTAGGGGAGCATTTATCACAATGTCTGGAGAAATGAGGCATATGTAGTTTGAAAAGGCTTCCTAAAAGATTCTGCATCTCATTGGGTACTGGCCATCACCGACTAGAATTCAAGCTTCATGAGGACATGAATTTTTGTCTCTTGTTTATTCTTGTATCTAGCATGTAGAACAGGGCCTGGCACATAGTAGGTGCTCACTAAGTATTTATTAAATGAATAAACACATGATAAGGTCATCCTCTATAAAAGGCATCTTCTCCCGCCTCCAACTGAGAATAACTGAAACGTAGAGTCCTTTGTGTAGCCCAGACACTTGTTGGCTTACAGGGCTGGACTGATGACCTTTTGCATCCATGGTTCTGTGAAAAAAGTGAGGGGCCTGGGCTTTTCTCGACTGTGAGTAGGTTGGGCTCTCCCCAGGCTCAAGCTTGGCTCGTTGCCCTACCACTGCCTACCCTAGGGAGTACCGAGGCTTACTCTTTTCACACCTCCTTGCCGAGCAGAGTGT
The DNA here is from genome assembly GCF_011762595.2 of Tursiops truncatus. NCBI lineage: Eukaryota > Metazoa > Chordata > Mammalia > Artiodactyla > Delphinidae > Tursiops > Tursiops truncatus. Next base: position 62,083,633 of record NC_047041.1, on the reverse strand, counting down.
CTTTGGTCATCGGCTTGGCTGGGCACCGAATTTCTCTCATCTGTGCCCATGTACACGTGGGAGGGCTCTTGTTTGACTTGCCCTTTTAAAAACAACTTAAGCATGTTGAGGTTTCCTGTTGATCGGGGGCAGCCAGAGGCTATGACCCAACAGGGAATTGCTGGCCAATCCCTGACTCACCCGAGCTGCAGTTTTCTGTGTGTGATGGAGCAGTGACTGCAGCCTGGCTCAGGGGCAGCTGGCTGCGTTCCGTGGATGGCGTGGCGCTCTGGAGCCTGCGAGGCTGACCGCTTGGCTTTGAGGGCCACAGCATTAGGGTCAGGTAGGCCTTGGTAGCATGCAGTGTTGGCAGAGCCCTGCTGTCTTTGAACTAAAACGGTTTGGGAAAAATTCTGAAAGTTGACAGGGATGACCCTAGTAGACAACTAGAAAAGTGTGCTGAAGAGGACGTATGCCCATGGTTCTCTTCGGTAAGCTCACCTTTACCTTTTCTTGTCTTTATTTGTTCATCATTTACTGAGCACCTTCTAGACACTGAATATGTGTCCCTCTACCTGGAAGAAATCGTGGTCTAGTAGCGAAGACTAAAAGGTTCCCTGATACTTACAAACGCTACATTGGAGACAGGGCTGTGCTCAGTGCTGTAGGGATTTCTGCTGACCTATGTCTGGGGGCCAGGCAGTTCACAAAGATGACAGAGGCCACTGCTTCCTCTTCAGAGCAGCAATATAGTGTAGTCCTGGCTTCACCACGTACCAGCTAGAGACCTTGAATGAGATATTTAATCTTTGTATGCCTCAGTGTTTTTCATTTGCAAAATGAAGATAATAATAAAGTATAATAATATGACAGAGTTTTTGTGAAGATTCAGTGAGTAAATATAGGTAAAAACATTGATTTAGAACTGTTCCCGATAGTTGCTAAGACCAGGGTGTTGATTTGGAGCTGGGGAATGGCTGATGCTTGTTTGATGTGATGCCACTGCTAGAGGCTAGAGCTGCGAAGGAGCTGGTCTCCCCTCCCTGTTAGCCTTCTCATTGAGAGCGTGGAAAGGATTCTTTCTTCAAGGGCCCTCCTGATCCTTTTGAGACCTTCAAGAATCTGAGTTCTGATCAAGACCCGAGCTGAGGTGCGGTATCTCGCGTCTAGTAGCAGAAGCCTCGGGGGAGATGGGGCTTGTCAAGGAGATAGATCAAAGGGCTTGAGTGCATATTTGGGGCCCCTCTGGGAAGTGGCATGCTGGAGATGCTTTGTAACAGTTCATGAGAGTTGATCATTAGTGTTTCTTCCCAAGTCCACATCCAATGAGGTCACATTGCTGGTTTGAAATCAGCCATAGTAGGAATATTTATGCTGTGGAAGTTGGCAGATGCTACATATCTATGCTTTCTCGCCCAAGGAGCCGATTGTTAAACATTTAGCAGCACACCACTGATCTTACTGTTCTCTGATTGGCAGATGTGGACTTTGGGGATACCCTGGCCTGTCGTAGAACTGGCTTCTGTTGCGGACAGTACTCAGGGTCTCTAGGGATGAATTGGGCAGAGAGGACCATTGAGTTTAGCCTGCTGTGGATAAGGAGCTGTTTCTTTCCTTGAGGACAGCCTTGGAAGGTCCGTTACTTGCATACAGTACTTTGAGCTTGCGAGTCCTATAGGAAAGGGATGCTGAGCTCTTTAAGAATGAAACAGTGTTGTCAGGCCACTCACTGCCATTTCTCTTCTTCTTTTTTTTTTTCCTCTTAGGTCTCAGTCAGTCTCTCCACCTCCAGTTCTCTCCCCACCGAGGAGTCCCATCTACCCGCTCAGTGACAGTGAAACGTCAGCCTGCAGGTACCCAAGCCGCTGCAGTTCCCGGCTGCTCCTCAAGGACTGGCATCCCCGTGATCCTTCACCCCAAAATCCTCAAGCCCCCTCCCCAGACACTTCACCACCCATCTGTCCCCTCAAGGCCACCAGCTTCGGTTATTTGGACAGAAGCCCTTCAGTGTGCAAGATAGAGGAGCAGAAGGAGAATGTCCAGGGGGCAGCCCAGGATGTAGAGGGAGTAGCTGCTTGCCTCCCCCTCGCCCAGAGCACTCCGTCCCTGGGGTCAGCAGCAGGCCCACGGAGCATCTTTCTGAACCGCAGCGGCCCCCGTGCCCACAGCCTGGGCATCCGGGAGAAGATTTCAGCATGGGAGGGTCGCCGAGAGGCTTCGCCCAGGATGAGCGTTTGTGGAGAGAAGCGGGAGGGCTCTGGGGGCGAGTGGGTGGCCAGTGAGGGCTGCCCCAGTGTGGGCTGTCCCAGTGTGGTGCCGTCCCCCTGCAGCTCAGAAAAGACCTTCGACTTCAAGGGCCTCCGGAGGATGAGCAGGACCTTCTCCGAGTGTTCCTACCCTGAGACCGAGGAGGAGGGAGAGGCACTCCCCGTCCGGGACTCTTTCTACCGTCTGGAGAAACGGCCAGGCCGGAGTGAGCCCAGTGCCTTCCTCAGGGGGCACGGCAGCAGGAAGGAGAGCTCAGCGGTGCTGAGTCGGATCCAGAAAATTGAACAGGCCCTGAAGGAGCAGCCGGGTGGGGGGCTTCCCCAGCTCCCCAGCAGCTGCTACAGTGTAGACCGAGGGAGAAGGAAGACTGAGATCTTGGGCACCTTGGAGGAACCGACAGGGAGCGCGAGTGTGAGCGCTGGCAGCCGGGCAGGAGGAGTGGCTGGAGTTGGGGGGGAGGTGGGCTCACCCCCGGAGAGGGAAGGTAGTGGCTCCACTAAGCCGGGGACCCCTGGAAATAATAACCCGACCTCCCAGCTGCTGCCATCGAAGAGCTCCCCTGATCCCGCTGTGAACCCTGTCCCCAAACCCAAGCGCACCTTTGAATATGAGGCTGACAAGAACCCCAAGAGTAAGCCAAGCAATGGTCTACCTCCTTCACCCACACCTGCTGCTCCACCCCCCCTGCCCTCCACCCCAGCCCCACCCGTCACCCGGAGACCCAAGAAGGACATGCGTGGTCACCGCAAGTCCCAGAGCAGGTAACGAATGCCCCTCCGGTGACGTAGAGCTGGGCACAGCGGCTTTCTTGTCAGTGGAGGATGCAGAAGCAGACTCTAGTTGTGGGTCACAGTCAGTAGTGCTTTATAAGTTCTGGAGCACCAAATAATGTTAGGTGAAGCATGAGCTAGGTGAGAAAGATTGATTGTTCTTCTGCTCTTGCAGGGTAAGGATACTTAAACGTGAGTGGGAGGGTGAAAGTGCTTCTTCCAAATGCTGTGTACTGAACATGCTGGCTGGGTTTGGCCTTTGGAGTAGAGCCCTGATGGAACTTCCTCTGTGGGAAGGGTAGGGCCACCTTACTTTTAGATAGAATTGGCAGTCCCTTGAGGACTAGTAAGATCTTAGCCTCGTAACTACCTGAAATGCCAGCTAGAGTTTTATTTCTTTGACTGAAGCATCATCTAAATATTGCATGTTACCATTAACACAGAAGTGTTGACACATTTAACATGATTTCCTCTTTCCTGAGGGCTTCCTGGCCATACAGGAACTCTGGGCTTATATGAAGAGGGGATCTTTGGATCCTGAAAGGGGAGACTGATGGAATAAGGAGAGAGAGAACATTTCATCTGCTTCTTGGCCATGTCCAAGAAGGACCTGGTCACATTGGTTTCCTGGTCAGTCTCCTGACACGGGAGTACCCGGGCCACCTCCACAATTATAGTGACTTGGGAGCTGGAGCAGCTGGAGTTGGTGCAAGATGACAGGCATCTTGTTCTCTGAACTGGAGTAGGCTGGGAGCCAGCTTCCTTTGGAAGGCCTGTCCTCCTGCCCCTCACTGCCTTTCTCTTCTAACCCAGAGTCAGGTGGGCATTCAGGTTTGTTTGGCTTCTGGGGATTCTTCAATCTGACCCCATACTTCAGGCTTCCATCCAGCATATCACATCTCATGTAGAAACTTTCCTGCCATGTGCAGAGAGGAAGACATCACAAAGGTTCAGACTCATGAGCCAGAAGAGCCCTTGGCTAAAGGTAATCCCACGTTTTGGCCCACCTCAGCATGCTCACGGACTCTTCATGTCAAGCCTGCCAAGAGTGTTTGCTTTGTCTTTAGTCATCCATTTCTAGAAATACCTGTCTAGAGCGTGCTGTGCACCAAGGCTTTGTGCTGGTCAAGGGGACACAGGGGCACATAAGATGTGGCTCTTCCATTCAAGGAGTTGGTGATCTGGTGCAGGAGATGTATAAATAAATCGTAGATGCTGTGCTGCGTGCCCTGATCCACGTCTGGGTGGGATGCTGCAGAAACCCAGAGGAAGAGGCATCTGAGTGGGGAGTGGGGGAAGCCTCTTCAGAGAGGGAGTTGCTGAGCTAAATTTTTTTTTTTTAATATATTTATTTATTTATTTTTGGCTGCATTGGGTCTTTGTTGCTGCGCACAGGCTTTCTCTAGCTGCGGAGAGCGGGGCTACTCTTTGTTGCGGTGTGTGGGCTTCTCATTGCGGTGGCTTCTCTTGTTGCGGAGCACGGGCTCTAGGCTCACAGGCTTCAGTAGTTGTGGCACTTGGGCTCAGTAGTTGTGGCTCACGGGCTCTAGAGCACAGGCTCAGTAGTTGTGGCGCACAGGCTTAGTTGCTCCGCGGCATGTGGGATCTTCCCAGACCAAGACTCAAACCCGTGTTCCCTGCACTGGCAGGCGGATTCTCAACCACTGCGCCACTAGGGAAGTCCGCTGAGCTAAATTTAGAAGAGCAAGAAGCATTTAGCTAGGTGAAAAAAAGGGGATGGGAGGAGGTTACATCAACCTGAAGGTTCTACACATACACACACATTACATTTATAATATATACACACACATATACCATATATGGAGTCACTTCCAGTAAGAATTAACAGCAAATTTAAATCTGTGCTCTTGGGGAAAAAAAAAAAAACAGATAAAGAAAAACAGTTCAAAAAGCACAGGCTGTTTTATTTGCCTTTCCACACAGTGAGCATATTCCCCTGAGGAGCATGAAATAGTAAGTTTGTATCTGTTGTGCCAGGTATGATTCTTGTATTTAATATACTTTTTTACTTAAGAAAAAAATACAAGTCATATATTTCTGCTATTCAACCAAAGAGAAAGAAATCTGTTTTTAACTGACTATATCAGTTATAATGAAAGACAGTGTGTTGGTCCTCGACATGGAACCTTTCTGAGGGATTTTCAAGGATAATTTGCCTGAACGTGATTTGTATCATTTGCTGATTTGAGAACTGCCTGCATAAGATGTTGACTCCACTGTATACATCAGTGAAAGCTTTTGCTCTCATACCAGCAGTGGTCTGCGGGCCAACATTCAGGAACCACTGTGCTCAGCCATTGGGTATTTAGCTGGTTGAAAAGTCTGGGCCAGTGACAGAGAGATCTGGGAGTCATCGTGGTAGAAATGGTAGATATGGTGATGGTTGTCAATATTGGGGCCCCAGAAAGTGCAGGGTGAGAAAGTCCTGAAGACAGGACTCTGAGACCGTGGCATTGAAAAGGCCAGCGGAAAAGGGGATCCCTCACAGGAGCTTGAGACGCGGTTGAAAACCAGGAGGGACCGTGTCACAGAGAGGAGGGAGGAGAGGGCCAACGTGAGGTGTTTGGCTGTGTCGAGGACTGCACAGTAGCTGGGCAAGCTGAGAACAAGATGTAGCCTTTAGGACACTTTTAGTCCTTGACTTGCACCCCAGGGCCCTTGGGGTGTTGTTCGTTAGAGAGAGAAAGGACTGCATCAGCTGAAAGATCTGATGGTTCCCAAAGATGAGGGAGGTGTTAATGGGTGAGAGGAGGGATTCAGTCAGTGCACTTCCTTCTCTCCCTCCCTGGGAGGGACCTGCCTTGGAGAGGGAGAGGATGCAGCTGGGACCAAGCCTTAGACGTTGAAGGGAAGAACCTCCCTGATGAAGGGGAGGAGTAGCAGGTACTGTGGGCTCAGGGTGTCTGAGAAGCTAACCAGCTGTGGTTTTGAAGTTCTGCAGTAGAAGGGAAGGTTATTTGGGGGATGGAAAGGAGCAGGTGACGAGCTGAAGGGAAGCTGGGTCAGGGAAGTAGCTGCTGGCTGCAACTGCCCCCTCCTAGTTCTACCTCAGAAGTGGTATGATTTGTTTTGAGGGCTCAGCGCCTTCATGTTTCAACAAACCACCCACCACCAGCTGCTTCCCCAACCCCCAAACAGCCGTGAGCATCACCCATCCAATGTTGAGCCCTTGCTGCCTACTCAGTGCCAGAGACCTTGCTCGGATACCGGCAGGATGTGAGACTCTTAAGAGCAGGTGAGGCACTCAATTCCTCTGGTAATGGCAGGTACTTCTCAAAAATGATGTTCTCCGGGGCTTGGAGGCCCAAGTCAAAAGCTCAGACCCTGGAGTCAGACGTCCTGGGCAAGTCTACCTCTATCAGTTCATCTCCCTGAGCCTCCAGCTAATCAGTCTTAAAGTGGCACGATACCTGGTAGCAGCATTGTGAAGATTAATGGGCCAACATGTGTAGAGCATATGACACAGCATCTGACACATAACATCCCTTTCGGCTGTGGTAGTTGTTATTGGTATTATTTGCAGGCACCAGGGCTGGGGCCTTTCAGACCATCTGTCTCTTCATCTGGATGGCAAGTTTGGACCCATCTTGATGCTTTGCTTGGTAGCTGGTTTTGTGAGGAGGACCTCCGGTCTTTGCTCTTGCCCTCAGCCATTCCCCACCAGGGCAGCAGGAGTCGGGTTCCGCCGGAATGACTCAAACTCTTTGTTATCCACAGAAAATCCTTTGAGTTTGAGGATGCATCCAGTCTCCAGTCCCTGTACCCCTCTTCTCCCACTGAGAATGGTACTGAGAGCCAACCCAAGTTTGGATCCAAAAGCACTTTAGAAGAGAATGCCTATGAAGATATTGTGGGTAAGCAGGGGTAGAGTGGGGGGCTGGCTCGTCTGTGGTGCTGCAAAAGAATGGCTACAGGAGGGGCACTTCCAGGTTCCACTTCATTCGCCGTGGGCAGACCTGGCCCAGCTTCTGGAACTTCTTCAGGAAACGGGCATCAGAGAAAGCAGCTTAAAAGACTGAGCAGCTAAGAGATTAAAGCCTGGCCTTGAATGAATTGGAACCCAAAGGGCTTCTGGGACCACAAGAAGGGGGAAACCACATCATCCCTTCCTTTTATTTTCGAAAGGCTTTGGAGTCCAACAGGTGCCCTTTCTTAGCTTGTGTATCCTTAGGCAAATCACTTAACTTTTTTGAAACCTTTTCTCTTATGAAATGGTGATGATGATATTTTGATGGTAACAACAACAATAATAATAGTAATAACACTTCACAGGATTATTGTTAGGATTAAATGAGATAAAATATATATCAAAGTACCTAGCACAATGCCTGGTCCTTAATATGTATCTCTCCTACTCTTCCCTTAAAGTAAGTGGTGTCAAGAACTGTGAAAGTATCTGAGATTTCACTCTGCTTGCAAGCTAACAAGTCTAGCCTGCCCCAGTTCACAGATGCTGGCAGAAGACACAGACGCTTAGATCACAGACAAAGGACTTTGTTACTCATGGCACAGCAGGCCATGTGACCTTGATGTTCACATGGGTTCCCCTTGCTCCCCAGTCCCATGCGGCAGTGGGGAGGAGGTCCAGGTAGAGGCTGCACACGTGGTGGGTCTGCAGCCCAGCTGAGGAACCTCAAGCTTAAGAAACCCCAAGCTTTTCAAGGGGCTGCTAGCAAACCTTTGCCCCATGAGGAGACTTATCCTTTTCATTCTGGTCAGCAAACAAATCTGCCTCTGCCCTGCAAGGAGACATGTCTTCCAAGGCTGTTTGCTCTATAAACATCTTTGAAAAGATAGTCTGGAACCATTAATTCCTCTTGCTCAGAAGGTCAGAAATGTAGGACACTGTGGAGAACGGCCCTCCAACAACTGGGAGGATGTTGCGTTGGCAAATTTGTGTTTGAGCAACAGCAAAAGGCCAGTTGTCTAGGCTGGGTTGGGTTTATTTTTGGCTTTTATTTTAATTCTGGCCTCATTCTCTTCAGTGGGGGCTTCAGTTTTGTTCAAGTAAAGCGTGTGTCTCAGCGTAGGTCTCTGAAGAGAAAGGAAGGTCAAGTGCCCTTGCCCTTGACCGCTCCTGCCGTTGTCTCTGTCTCTGTGTTATCTCTGCCTTAGGCCGGGGTGGGGGGCTGAAGGACATAGTCTTAGTGAGTGAACGTGATACAGAGAGGAGTGGCCCTAGTGGAGAACCCTCCAGATAAGACTGTGGGATCTTCGGAAGAGAGGGTCCTCTATTCCCTCATTTGATGGGAGCCATCGGTTTCCCAGTTTTCTCCGTACAACTTGCTGGGCCAGGATTTCTGGGAAGCCAGCAGCAGTGCTCAGGTCCACACAGGCACTGCTTTCCCAGAATGGGAGTGTATAGCATGTAGCCGTCCGAAATTCGGTCATATCAGAAGGACTGTGGGAACGAGATTCTCCAGAACAGCAAACGGGTTTGGGGAGGGAGGCCTCTTCCTTTACTACTGGGAAAAAGCTTTGTACACACGGTCGCCCAGAGCTGTGGGGATCAGGGGCACAGCCCCATCTGCCTCCCGGCCCTGAGCAGGGTACAAGTCTGTTTCCTCTAGTTTGAGAGGAATTGTCATGTGTCGTTGCTGCCCAGGGCCCTTGGGAGCACCCAGTGTGGCTGCCGCAGGGGACAGGGCAGACTCCAGTTTTCAGCTGCCCCCCTGCTCAGGATCCAGGCGCTGCCAACGCTGGGGCCTCGCTGGCCTCTCTTCTCTGAGGAGGCTTTGCAGCCTTTCTGTGCTGCCCGGGGATCTCATGTAGGGGAATGTTCTTGCATCAGCTGAGCTGGAATAGAGAAAGGGCTGCTTCAACCATTTCTCCCTGTCCAGAGGAACGGGGAGGCAAGTGTGTCTGAGCCTCACTCAGTGGAGGGGGCTTGCGGCCACTGCGAGATGTTGCTCAAGGAGGCAAGAAGATAGAGGAGCAGCTTGCATGCTTCTTAGCTGGACGAGCCAGAAGCTAGGGGCGAGGGCTGGTATGAGGTGAGGTTGGGACTGGGGCATGTTCCTTAGCTGTTCCACTAGCTTCTGGGTCTTTGGAGCGTTGTGTAGAGAGTGGGGGAAGAGGGATGGGGAGGAGGGAGGAGGGAGGGCACCTGGGTGTTTTGCGTCGCCCTTGTGGTGTGAGGGTAGGGTGGGTTTCAGCGTCTCCGGTTGTTCAGTGCCCTGGGCACGTTTTCCTCCTTCAGTATCCCCATAGCAGCCCCGCCTGAACTTCTCGACCTGACCAGGGAGGCCAGAGGGAAATACAAGGGAGAATCTCTCTCTTTCTCTCAGATTCTGGTTGACTTACCCTTTCTCCTTCCCTGGCGACAGGCCTAAGAATTTGGACCCACACCCTTAAAGGCTTTGGTGGGGGGCCCTTGTTGCTGAACTCTGAATGTCACTTTCACTTTTGCCTTCCACTGACCAGTGCCTGACTTCTTGGGAGCCTTCTCTGTCTTCTTGGCCCAGCCTGTGCTCTGCGAGGCTGAGGTGTTCGGGTTTGGACTATCCAGCTCTTTCTTGTGCTGCCTCCCTTGCCCAGGACCAGACGGAGCTTTGTTCTGGGGGTGTGATAATCGGGTTGTGGCGGGAGGTGGGCACGGGCCAGAGCTCCCGTGCTGAGTCTTTGTCTCGGGGACCAGCCCATTGGTCTGGAGTTCCGTGTCTGTAAGAGGCTGAGGGCCAGCTGGCCCAGAGACTAACACGTCTTCTCCGTGAGCCCTGGACCTGAACGAGGGGCCCTGGGGAGTGTGCTAGCCTCTTGCCCATACCAGGCATGACACCTTGGGAACTGGGGTGAAATACTCCAAAACAGGCTGAGGTTATCTTGCTAATTTGCAATAGAGTGGTTCAGAAATAAAGTTACTGCCATGTTGCTTCGTGGGGCTGGTTAATTCTCGCCTGTCCAATTTGACGTCTGCCTCTGGAAGACGCTGCTATCCTACAAAGCCTTATAATCGTTTGCGTTCTGAGCCTGACAGTTAAAAATGCACCCAAGGAAGCAGCTTATTAGAGAGTTATGCGGAGTGGCCTCGGCGCCTGACCAAGGAGCCTGGGCTGCATTCCTGCAGAGATTCCCACTCCCCTCAGCTAGCTGGGGCTGAGGGAGAGTTTCCAGGAACTTGAGCGGGGTGGGAGCTGGGGACAGAGCCAGTCAGCCTTACTGCAAAGCTTTTTGAGCCTCTGCTCTTTCTGCCTTCTTCTCTCATTTGTCCCAAGGCTGGGAAACAGAGACATCTAACAGCATAGAGGCTGCCGCCCAGAGGTGCGGTCCAGGGAATGGTGCCTGGGCAGTTGGTAAATGTTGTCCAGCCTCGGAGGGTGGTAACAACTGGCCCCTTAGAGCTCCCCATCTGATGTGCTATGTATTGTCGCGGGAGTTGGGCCCCTAATCTGGCCCTGTCTCCACTGTGCGAGGGAGGGGAGGAGGCTGAGAACCAGGAGAAACAGCTGGTTGGAAGCAGGAGGGGGCTGGGGAGGGAATCTGCAGACCCACGGCCCTAGCCATGGGTGTGGTCTGGGAAGCTTAAGATTCCGTTTGGGGAAATTCTCAGTGCTTGTGCACAGACACACCCCTTCTCTAACTGGTTCTTCCAGTTGTGCATTTGTTGGGGGGTGGGGTGCTTGGCACCTGTGGTTAGTGACCAAAGGAGACGTGGGGAGGAGTGGGGGCAGGGCTAGGTGGGACTGGGTTCTTCCTTCAAGAGGATCCATGTGATAAGTCTGGGCTCTGACCAGTGCCTTTAAAAGAGTGCAAAGCAGAAATTCTTGGCGATGCCCCTGTCCCTTGTCTCATCAGCAAAGCTGGGAAAGGTTGAGACCTCTGGCTTCCACAGCTGGGCTTGATGAGATGGAGCTGCTCAGGCCAGGCCTCGGGGGGAGGAGGGCCTACCTCTTCTCTCTCTCCAAGGGCAGCGTGGAGCACCTCGAGGAAGCTGCGTGGGCAAGAATGCAGGTGAAAGCCTTGAGGTCTGCCAGGCTTCCGGTCTCCCATCCATGTCCCTGCCAAAGCTTCCCCAGGTTTCTCCCCTCGGCTCCAGCTTCTTCTGCTTCGCTGTGGCTCTGCTCCTCCAGAGAAGGTTCCGAGCCCGGCTCTCCAGCCCTCCTCCTCTCCCAGCTCTGAGCCATTGCTTTGGGGTTGATTTGCTCTCAGCAGATTCCGTTTAGTGGTTCTAGGCCTCGGGGACTGGTTGGTCTCTGCACATCCCCATCCCCTGGGCACCCTTACTCCCTGGACAGATGGCTGGGAGTGTCTCCATGAGGCAGCTCCAGAAGGGTAGTCAGAACAGTCCAGGAAGCTGAGAGTAATAGGTGAACGGGGGCTGTGAAGGGCCCAAGCTAAGGCTGGGAGGCAGGGCTTGGGCCAGGGCCAGCCGTCATTTCCTGGAGAAATGATTAGTGGCCTGGTTATATCAGAGAGGATGTTAACCTTGCTGGAGAAGAAAGAGGCTGACGTTAGGGCTGAACAGTCGGGAGGAGCAGGCGTTTAAGGCTTTCCTGAAATTTAGTTTCCAGAGGCAATACTGGGCTTGAGACCCTGGTGTTCCCAACTGCTTTCAGTTCCCAGGTTATCACTGATGTGCATCTATTACTTCCCTGGGCCTCAGTCTCCTACCTCTATTTCTTGGAGCTTTGGATTTTTTTTTTTTAACTTTAAAAAAAAAATTCTTATTTATTTTTTGGCTGTGTTGGATGTTTGCTGCTGCGCACGGGCTTTCTCTAGTTGCGACAAGCGGGGGCTACTCTTTGTTCCGGTGCTCAGGCTTCTCATCGTGGTGGCTTCTCTGGTTGCGGAGCACAGGTTCTAGGCGTGCGGGCTTCAGCAGTTGTGGCACGCAGGCTCCGTAGTTGTGGCTCGCGGGCTCTAGAGCGCAGGCTCAGTAGTTGTAGCGCACGGGCTTAGTTGCTCCGTGGCGTGTGGGATCTTTCCGGACCAGGGATCGAACCCGGGTCGCCTGCATTGGCAGGTGGACTCCTAACCACTGCTCCACCAGGGAAGTCCGGAGCTTTGGATTTTATATTAATGTTCACAGCTTTGATTGTGGGGAAAGAAAGAAGGGAGAGAAGAGAAGGAGTGAAGGAGGGAGGAAAAGAGGGTTTGCCTTGGGACTCACGTCATGGCACTCAGAAGCTAGGAAGTTTAGAAACATCTATCTAAAGCAGTGGTTCTTAATGGGGTGAGTGGGAATGGGGGCACAGTTTCATCCACCCATCCACTCATCCACCTTTCCTTTCTTCCTCCCTTCCTTTCCTTTCCTCCTTCCTTCCTTCCTTCCTTCCATCGTCCATCTGTCCACCCATCCACCCATCATCCATTTATCCACCCATCTGCTCAGGGGACATTTGACAGTGTCTGGAGACATTTTTTTGTTTTTAACAACTGAGGGGATGCTACTGTCATCTGTCTAGTGGATTGAGGCCAGGGTTGTTACTAAACATCCTACAGATGCACAGGATAGTCCACCACCACAAGAATTATCCAGCACCAAGTGTCAGTAGTTTGGAGCAACTCTTCTAAAGGAGTTGAGACAGAGTCATCCTGTAGGTTGGGGCATGATGATAAGGACTCTGGCTGGTCATCCAGCCCAAAGCAGTTTAGATTTGATGAGCCTGGAATAAATGTTCTTCCTGACCCCTTCAGCTCTGTCCTGCTTCACAGGATCAGGAAGACTGTGTCCTGGCTTTCTCCAGTCCTTGGTCCCCCAACCTCACTGCTGTAGGATATATGTTGGAGAGGGACCAAGACATACAGAGTCTATCCTGATTCCTCCCAAAGTGCCCACAGTGGGGTAGACTGGAGAAAACATGCAGGGGATGCCAGGTTTCATATTTGGCTTCTGGAGGCAGGGTTGCTGGGCCAGCTCTGCTTAGTCAGGGCTCTGGAATGGAGACAAGTCATTTTCATAGCATGACTGTGTTACAGGAAAACGTCTGTTCAATTGCTGGGGACTCTGCTGATGTTGGGAATCACTTAATTCAGTCCCAAATCCTTCCTTGACCCATCTTTGACTCATAAGTTTACAGAGATTTGTATTGCTCCCATGGCAGTCTAATTAGCTGTGACCGAAATCCCCCCTTCACAGCCCCCCCCCATCCCTCCCCCTACACCTCTGTAAAGGCATTTTCTAAGTTCATGGTGGTTTTCCATGATAGTAATAAGTAGATACCACAACGGGGGGAGATCTTGGTTTTGGAAATGGAAAAATCTGAAAGAAGCATGTAGGGATTTGGTTTTTCTCCTGTGTCCTATCCTAGGAAAGCTTACACACCCAGTGGCCTTTGTGTCTAGTCTATGGCTCTTTCTTCTGTCTGCTCCCTGAGAAGTGACGTCTGAACTCCTCTATGGTGGGAGGCACGGGCAGGCATCCCTGGGGCTCAGTGATCACCCAAGCTCAATCCCGCTGCTGATTGGAGAAGCTGGAGTGAGCCCTGCTAGCAGCTTCCTGTGTGCCACCTCCAGCAAAGCCGCATTCTGGCCACTAGTACCTGCATCCCAAACAGTGGCCTTGATACCGAGGGGAGGCTAAGGAAAGACAAGACAAAGGGCAGTAGAGGGCAGTATTTCCTCACAGTCCCCGTGGACCTTGTCACCACTGTGATTCTGCTGCACGACTGTGATTCTAGGACTGACCCTGCTCATGATATTATTATATTTTAGAAAAGTCCAGGTATGTGTTGGCAGGAAAGGAGCAGGAGGACATGGCTTGTGGGAAGGGGTTTCTCTTCAAGGGCAGGGACTATGCTTTGGACTTTGAGTGCCAATACAGTGCCTACTGCCAGGGGTTTTAGAATTGAGTCCTGAGAAGAGAAACAAGAACTCCCCACCAACCCCACCCCTCCAGCCCAAACTCCTTTCAAGCCTTTCACATCTCCCATGTGTCATAGCAGGAGAGTTTATTCCAAAAGGGGATTGCTGACCATTGTCTTCTTGCTGAGGTCTGTGGTGGAGGAAGTGGAGTGACGCTGTAGTCAGAGCGGTTCATTGAACAAATAATACTGAGCGCTCACCACTTCGGTGTACCAGGCAAAAGCCCTGTCCTGAGAGAGCTGTGGCACAGCGTACAGGCAGGAGGGAGGGCTGGTGAAGCCCGGCACCCTAGAGTTCGCAGCGCCCTTCCATGCCCATCTCCAGAAGTGGTCCTCAGGGAGCAGTGGGTGAAGGGACAGCCGTGTGACCTCTGAAAGCCTTTTCTACCTTGAACTGTATATCTCTGGGGCTTTTGCAGCAAAGGGACTGGAGCCAAGGAGAGACGCCTGGTGTTGGCTTTGTCCTCTGGCTGGGCACAGGCATGGGTGGCTGAGCCAGTCTTGTGCAGTCCCTGAATTTACAAAGCAGAGGCCAGGCAAGGCTGAGCTGAACTGGAGGTGGGGGGTTCAGCTTCTGGACTTGGAGCCAGCATCTGTTTGTAGCCTCCCCACTGCAGACGGGCAGCTGCATGACTCATGAGCTGAAGGGCCAGGCAGAAGCCACTCTCTTTGGCTCACAGGAATTCTGCTTGTTTATTTGTGTGTGTGTGTGTGTGTGTGTGTGTGTGTGTGTGTGTGTGTGTGTGTGTGTGTGTGTGTGTGTGTGTGTGTGTGTGTGTGTGTTTCCTTCTTGCCTTCTCCCCCTTCTCTAACTTTTCCTCCTCTGCAGGAGATCTGCCCAAGGAGAATCCGTATGAGGATGTGGACTTAAAGAGCCGAAGAGCAGGACGAAAATCCCAGCAACTGTCTGAGAACTCCTTGGACTCTTTGCACAGGATGTGGAGTCCTCAGGACAGGAAGTACAACAACCCACCCGCTCAGGTAACAGCAGCCCTGACTTGGGCCTGGAGGGTCAGCACGAGGCGTGGGCCAGCTTCCACTCAGGCTTTTTGCCTCAATAGTGCTAGGCGAAGGTGACGTCAGGGAAGAGCTCTGCACTCAGGGACTTCTGCCGTGTCGATATGCTTGTGGCCAATCGAGATGTGCTCTTAGGGGCACCCTGTCCCACCTTCTTCCCCTCACTGCTTGAGCTCTGAGCTGCAAAACTAAGGCAGGAGCCCCTGTCATCTCCTGTCTAATCATTATTTCTCCTCCCCTTCCTGGAAACAGGAAGACAGGGCCCAGGTTGGAGTCTTGGTATTCTGCAGCTCTGGCAGAACTGATCTCAGCACTGGCATTTAGGGGCCAGGCGTAGGCCCAAGAACCTGATTTGGAGAACTAGACAGGTGTCTCCAGGACCTGGAACCACTCCCACTGAATAAATGGTTGAATGGATGAATCTCCGAGGAATGGACTGATAGAGGCAGAATGAGAAGAAAGGTGAAGAGTTGAAGGAAGCTCTTAGACTATAGCTCATTCTGGCCTTGTCCACGGTGGACAGGAGGCAGGAGAATAGAGATCCTATCTTGGACCTACCCAAGCAACTCTAACTCTCCTAGACTTTTTTTTTTTTTTAATAAATTTTATTTATTTATTTATTCATCTATCTATCTATTTATTTATTTTTGGCTGTGTTAGGTCTTCATTGCTACGCGCAGGCTTTCTCTAGTTGCGGCGAGTGGGGGCTACTCTCTGTCGCAGTGCGCAGGCTTCTCATCGCAGTGGCTTTTCTTGTTGCAGAGCACGGGCTCTAGGTGCACGGGCTTCAGTAGTTGTGGCACATGGGCTCAGCAGTTGTGGCGCACGGGCTTAATTGCTCCACGGCATGTGGAATCTTCCCGGACCAGGGCTCGAACTCGTGTCCCCTGCATTGGCAGGCGGATTCTTAACCACTGCGCCACTAAGGGAAGCCCCTCTCCTAGATATTTTATAACACTGGCTAGAGAATATAAAAATTATTTCTTCTGGCTTTGGAATGATGTGACTTTTTATAAAAGACTTACCTCTCTAATGTGCTCTGTTCAAATAAGCTTCCATTGAATTTGTATTTCCAGACTGATTGGGTGGGAAGGGGAAATTGGGGGATGGGAGGGAAGGAGGACTTGCTGAAGAGTGATGAGAGGCAATGCCACATCCAGACGGCAGGTGGAAGGCATGCCAAGTTTGCGGGGGTGCTGGCTTTTTGGTGGTGAGCCGGATCCGCCAAGAGTAAGGTGCCCTGTGCTGAAGGGTGTCAGTCTAGACAGAGGGAGGCAGAAAGTAGATCCAGGCAGGGATGGAAGCAGTCCAGGACCATGTAGGTGAGGGAGCCACTGGCTCCGAGGCCTGCCTTGCCAGGCTTTGGTGGTCAGAGCCCTGTATTCTCCCTGGAAGAAGTGAGCAGGGCTGGGTTGACATGTATTCTGGCCTCTGCTAGAGAAGCCTTTTAGGACTAACTCAGGGGCTGAGTGGGGGAGACTGGCTCCGTCGACCACACCCAGTAATGAGCAGAGTCTAAGCCGTGTCCCAGAGCTCAGGAGGGGC
This sequence comes from Tursiops truncatus, assembly GCF_011762595.2. NCBI lineage: Eukaryota > Metazoa > Chordata > Mammalia > Artiodactyla > Delphinidae > Tursiops > Tursiops truncatus. The sequence continues at coordinate 62,067,231 of NC_047041.1, read as the reverse complement.
CCGCAGATTTCTCACTTGGTCTTCTTTTTCCACTCAGATAGACAGCCCAGTTTTCTTAGTCTCTGCTTTCTTTTTTCTGGAAGAAGTAGTTAAGCTTCCTTTGTGGAAGCAAGTATCGAATCTAGCCCTGAGCTGCTGATCAGCAGCTGAGCTCTTAAAAGAGGAAACCCTGGTAGATGGAAATTCCAGGTGGGATTTGGAGGAGTCTGGGATGCCAGCCTGTGGCTTCTCTGTCCAGGTCCCAGCAGACAGGTGCCAGCCAAGGCATCTGTGCTGAGTCCTTCTCCCATGTCCCCTCTCCCATGCCAGCTCTCCCTGAAACCCGGCAGCCAGTCCCTACGCAGTGGGAACTGGTCAGAAAGGAAGAGCCACCGGCTGCCACGATTACCCAAGAGGCACAGCCATGACGACATGCTGCTGCTGGCTCAGTTGAGCCTGCCATCTTCACCCTCCAGCCTCAATGAGGACAGCCTCAGCACCACGAGTGAACTGCTGTCCAGCCGCCGGGCCCGCCGCATTCCCAAGGTAGCTTCCCCAGCTGGAGCTGGCTGGGGCTGGGCAGGTGGGCAGGCAGGCAGTGGCTCTTTTCTCCTCCCCCCTCCCCCCCTCCCTCCCTCCCTCCCTTCCTCCCTTCCTCCCTTCCTTCCTTCCTTCCCTCCCTCCCTCCCTCCCTAATCTGGGCCTGCTTCCTCAATTCTCCTGAAATCAATTTCAGGTCCAGGCACTGGCCTTTCTTTTTCATCTGGCTAATTTCCTTTTCTTATCAATAAAGATGCCCTAAGTGATTAATGCTGTGCAGATGTTAAGGGAAAACAGGCTAGCCTGGCCCCCAGGGAGTACTCTACGCCACTGGGTGGATGGAAACAGTCCTTAAGAAGCTCCCCATTAGTGAGTGTGGGGTGCACGAAGTCTCTGTGTATGCAGAGACATCTCCAGGCTTTGAAAGACATAGGACCCAAACATGGGTCTTCCTTTCTATAACTCTCAGAATTGAGAGTTTTCAGCAATGATTTGCACACATAGATAGCCAGGCCCAAATCCCCAGCCCAAAGCAGCAGGATTTAGCCAAGTGGTATTTTTAGCCTGCAAACAATGCTTGGGTATATTGGGAATTTAGCTCCTTCCTGCCAGGGCCCCAGGTTGTAGCCCAGAGGAGAAAGGCTCAATCCTTGTTCCTGTTATTGCCTCTGAGCAGCTCTTTGTCTCACTTGGTTCAGGGACTCTTGAGACCCAGGAGCTCCCATCCTGTCTAGCTTGATCACAGTTCCTTCCTCTGGGGAGCTAAGTGTAAAGTCCTTGTCTTGGGGGCAGGAGACCACTAAGGGGACAAGTAGATGGGGAGCCACCAGTCTGCCCTTGGGGCCAGTGCAGGAGGGAGACCAGTACTGGGCCCATTGCGGAGAGGGCAGAAGGCTTGTACCAGTAAGGGAATGGACGGCCTCTGTAAATCAGCCTTCTGAGGAGCCGGGGCAGTTGGTGTTAGGGTTGCCTCACCCTCCCTGCTTTTCTCACCCAGCTTGTCCAAAGAATTAACTCCATCTACAATGCCAAGCGGGGAAAGAAGAGGTTAAAAAAGCTGTCCATGTCCAGCATTGAGACATCATCACTGAGAGGTAGGCCTGGATGCCTGAGCTGGCTCAGGTTTCTGGGGCCCTTGGGCATTAGAAGTGGGGAGAGGCATGGACTAGCCTCAGTTTACCCTTCCATGGGGCAATCGTGGGATCCTCCTGTCTTCTAGGAGGGTAGAGCCTTGTGAAAAAGTGGCCACATAGGAGGGGAGGGCCAAAGAGGGAAGAAAGCCTTGGGAAGGGTTAGTGCAGACTTTGGGCTGTGAGGCCCTGAATAGGAAAGTGGGTGTGGGAATCTGCATCTGGCAAAAGGAAAGGCCAGACTTACTGAGCACTGTGGTCTGTTTCCCATTTCAAATCTTGGCCTCCTGGAGGCAAGACCCTTGTGTTCCAGGCTGATAGGCCTCTCTGCTGGCTCAGCCTCCAACTTCGGCCCTCAGCTTGCCCCGAACCAGGACTGGGTGGATAGGGGTTTGGATATAGATTAGCACCTGCAGTTTGAGCTCTGAGGGACCCTGGCGCCGGGCCACGCAGCACCTGGCCAGGGGCCCACTGGAGCCCAGACGAGGTACATCCCTCATGGGTGGGGGGCACAGAAAACATTTGCTGTGGGGCAATGGCTCAGCAAGCATGCACTCTGCTCTTAACTTTTCTAGATGAGAATAGTGAGAGCGAGAGCGACTCCGACGACAGGTTCAAAGGTGAGGCATGGCTCCCCAAGAGCATGGACCCCTTTCCTGCCCTGGCTGTGGGGAATCAGCCTTCCCTTATCTGCACATGCAGTTCCAATATCCCAGAGTGGCCCCATTTGGAGAGGCGATGGCAGGCAGGATACGAGGCCAACAGAGCAAGGAGCTCTAGGGGAGTCCATTCCTACAGTCATGGAGCTCGACCCTGAGAGATTAAATGCAACCATCTCCTTTTCCCAAATTTAAGGCTGGTGACCCTGCCTTACTTTCCCAAGCTGTTGTCCATGAAAATTGGGTGCTAGGTTTGCCTGGTAAGTTTTGTGAATCTGGAGAGTCAGAGATGGGTTCAATAGGTTACAAGTACCTCTTCTGGTTGTAAGAAGTGTGCCAAAGTCTGAGGAAACTGGTACTCTGGAGGCCCTGAGGCCACTCATCTTCCCTCTCCCTAGAGAGGAGAGCTACCACCTCCCTGGAAAGGTTCTGGGACCTTCATGTTCCAGGGGGCCTTGGGCAAACCTCTGTTCCTTCTCTACTGGGAAGCCCTGCCTAGACCTTCCTGGATGATTAAAGTATGTGGGAACTAGCTCCCTCCTTCCCTCCTCTGCTGGTCCCCCAGGCAAGTGGGCAAGTGGACTTTGTGCCTGGGGACAGGGAAAAAGGGTCCAAGTCCAAGGACTGATAGGGGCCCTAGGGTGAAGGCTTCGTGGATGTTCATATCTTCTAGTCCTGTTGGCACAGGGGCAGGGGTGGCTGGGTGCCATTGATGCATCCCTGGATGTGCCTGGCTCAGGCAGTCTGTTGGCCCCAGCTCAGCCTCCAGAGGCTCCAGGACGCCCTGACTGTGTCAGGGCAGACAGGCTACACACCTTGCTCCTGCCACTTCTCCCCCAGACCTCGTTGTGTCAGGCCGTCAGACTAGGCTCCTGCACTTAGAGGTGACCCCTGGGGATGGAGCCCTGAGCGTGGGGTGGAGGGGGCTAACGTGGGGGTCTCGTCCCTGACGTGTGACCTGCCCCCAGCCCACACGCAGCGCCTGGTCCACATCCAGTCCATGCTGAAGCGCGCACCCAGCTACCGGACCCTGGAGCTGGAGCTGCTCGAGTGGCAGGAACGGGAGCTGTTCGAGTGCTTCGTGGTGGTGTCGCTCAAGAGGAAGCCATCCCGAAACACGTACCTCCCTGAGGTCTCCTACCAGTTTCCCAAGGTGAGGCCGCCTCCCTCCTTCCCTGCCCCTTCCTCTGCCTCCTCCTTTCTGCCTGGCCCATCTGGGGAAGAAGAGAGATCCTGTTCCTGCCTTAGCAACTCACCTCGCTGCACTAGCCCTGAGCGTGTCTGCCTGTAGCCGGGAGGGAGGAGAGGGGGTGGGTTTGGGCCAGTGAGTATTCGGAGGATGAGGGCGGAGAGAACACCCCCCAGCGTGCCTAGAATGAGATCCACGTTGTTTCCAGGACTTCAAGTGTCCTGAGGAAGGGCCCCCAGCTACTTCTCCTACCTTATTACTTTTCTTTTCTCTTTTTTAACCACTTTATTGAGATACAATTCACATACTATATAATTCACCTGTTTAAAGCATACAATTCAATAACTTTTAGTATAGTCACAGTTATGTGATCAATTTTAGAACATTTTCATCACCCTCAAAAGAAACCCTGTACCCATTAGCACTCACTCCCCATTTCCCCCACGTACCTGAGCTCTTACCACTCCTTCCCTGCTTGCCCCCAGCCAGCCCGCCTGGCCTCCTTTCTCTTCCTGTAACACTCGGGCCCTTTCTCTCTGCCATTGCCTCTGCCGGGAATCTTCTTTCCCCAGCTCTTCACTTGGCTGCTGGCTCTTTCTCATTCTTCATTCTCCGATCAAATAGGAGATCTTTCTAGACACTCTAAAGTAGCCCCACCCACCCACTTATCTCTGTCATATCGCCCTGTGTATTTCCTTTGTGGCACCCTCTGAAATTTTGTTGTCGATTGTCTCACTCTGCTGACCAGAATGCACAGGGACAGGGACCTTGTCCGCTTGGTTTCCTATTGGTAGCCCAGCACATGCCAGGTGCCACACAGAAAGTGCTAGTTTGGCATATACTGAATGAATAAATGATGACTCAGCCCACACCCGGACCTCTCTGTGAGAAATGGGAGTGGGGTCAGGGTAGGGTTGCTGAGAAGCATGCCAGTTGGGCAAGTGCCACCTAGGACTCTCGGGGGAGGAGATATTTGTCAGCTACCCCCCACCAGTCCCAAGTTCCACGTCTTCTCTTATCTCTCTCTCCCCATATTCCTCTTCCTTGCAGCTGGACCGACCCACCAAGCAGATGCGGGAGGCAGAAGAGAGGCTCAAGGCCATTCCCCAGTTTTGCTTCCCTGATGCCAAGGACTGGCTTCCTGTGTCAGAGTACAGCAGGTGAGGCCTGGTCTAGCATAGCCTCCTTTACCCCCATAACAGTGGGCAGCTGACTCTGGCCCACCCTAGTCCCAGCCTCCTCTCCTACCGCAGCCTGGTCTTTCACCCCCTTCCTGGGCGGTCCCTCTTCTTGGGGGCTGTTTCCTGGGTCCTCTGATATTTCCCTGATGCCAGACTTCTCCCTGTTCCAGTGAGACGTTCTCTTTCATGCTGACTGGGGAGGATGGCAGCAGACGCTTTGGCTACTGCAGGCGCTTACTAGTAAGTAGGGCCATTCGGTCCTCAGGGACTGGGCCACAGTGTTTGTATGTGTGTACGCTCTTCTTTAACTTGAGCTGGTAGAAACTCAAGTTGTTCTATGTTCTGCTTCCTTGTATGCTGCCTGAGGACGGACACACACACACACACACACACACACAGACGCACACACACTCCACGAAGCACTCCCTGGGATGGCAGGACTTAAAGTTCCCCTCTGATTGGGCCCCAGGATCTAAGATAATCTACAATAAGGGAAGAGATTGGATCACTTTCTACTGGGCTGTCATATGTTTTTAGCTCTTCTATACTTTTTCTTTTTGTTCATTTACTTTGGGCTTACAGGCTCAGATTGCTGATCCTGATTGCAGGATCACATCAACCCAGCAGTATGTGTGTGTGCATCAGATTGGGGTGGAGGACAACCTTCCTCACCCCCATACCTGGACAACCTCATGTGCATCCTGTCCATGGTCTGGTAGGGCTGGAGGCTGAGCAGGGACAGAGCAGTACCTTCTGTGGGATTCTGGGAGAGATGCCTTGAACTCAAGGGAAAGGGAGGGTTTTGAAAATATAAGCCATGTTGTAGAGAGAGAAGCACTACACCATCCCTCTTCTCATTAGTCCTGGGAAATAGATTGAGGTAAAGGTAAAGAGAGTCCTGTCACACACTCCCCTGGGGCTCACCAGGGGTATTGTTGACAGAGTTTCAGGGTTCCCAGGCCTTAGTGGGAGAAGGGGCAGATGAGGGGGATCTTCGGCAAAGGTGATGCATAGCAGGGACTCCAGGTGAAGGGTTCTGGGCTGTTCATTCATTCATTCAGAAACATGTAGCATACACCTGCTGAGGGTTAGGCAGCATGCGCTAAAGGCACATAAAGATGAGCTAGACATGGCACCTATCTTCAAGGAACGTTAGATAGTCCAGTAGAGGAGGTAGGACTTTCAATGTAGAAGGCAGGGCAAAGGGAATGAACTGTGATTTGGGATCTGTTTATGTTCCAGGCTAGATGCTTTAAGTATGTCATTTTCTTTATTACTCATAATAGCCCATGAGGCATTGGGTTGGCCAAAAAGTTGGTTTGGGTTTTTCCATATGATGCTATGGAAAAACCCAAACCAACTTTTTGGCCAACCCAGTATTATTATATATGTTCTTTAGATTAAGAAACCGAGACTCAGAGGTAGAATGACTTGCCTAGGGTCATACAGCCAATCAGGGCCAGAGCCAGGTTGACCCCAAGTCCTTTAACACCAAGTCTGGTATCCTGGATCACCCCAAAGGGTAGTCTGGGGAGAAGGAGTACTTGGAGATAGAATGCCTGGTGAGTGGGGCTAAGGGAAGGTAGAGCAGTACAGATGCCAGGTGGGGAGCCAGGCAGCTTTACCTGGGCCTGGGGGGGGGGGTAGCGTTCCAAAGGCTGCCTTTGCAGGAGCAGAGATGGAGCAGAGCTGCTCCTTTGCAGTGGGCCTGCTGCCCCCAGGGAAGAGCATGTTTGTCCTGGCGTGCTCAGAGAGGGCCTGGGCTGGGTCCCTGCCAAGGGGGCTGGCACTAGCTCGGCATTCCTGCAGATTGGACACAATGATTCTAACCCAAATCCCACATACTTGTTTTAATCACTTGGGGCTTTAGGGGAGGCGGGGGAGAGAGAAGAAGAGAGGAGTGAGTTTCAGGCCTAATATGGACAAAAACAGATTCTGCCTTCTCTTTAGATCTGTGACGTGTGGCCAGCAGGTTTGGAGACTGAAATAGCCCATCTGCATTTGCTTAGCAGCCTGCATGAGGGGCCAGCACCTGCTGCTCTGCTCCCTCCCCGCTCGGCCTTGCTGGGCACTCCAGGCCTCTGAGCCAGAGGCAGCCACAGAGCCCTGCCAGCCCCTGGCTGGAGAAGTCGACTCCTGTGGACTCACTCCAGCCTGCATTTGGGGGCTCCAGGCCTGGGGAGCTCTCAGTGCACATCTCCTTCAGCTGCCTACCTTTTAAATCCCCCTTTTACTTTGTTCTCCTCTACTCTGTACATGCCTCTGCCCAGTCTCTTTGTGTTTCTTTCCCTTCCTTTCTGTCAGAAGGCAGCATACTTTAGAGGTAATACAGCAAATCAGAGGCAGAAACAGACTCCTGGTTCCATGACTTCTATACATGACCTTGGACAATGGCTTAATAATTTTGAGCTCAGTTTCCTCATCAATAAAAGGGGGATAATAATGCCTATCTAACAAGTTTTTGGAAAGTTCCAAGCCCAGGACTCAGATACGGTAAATATTCAATAAATAGTAGTTTGCTTCTCTTATCTGGTGTCAGTTTGCTTTCCTAGAATGGGGATGGATCAAGGAAGGGAGAAAAGAGCAACTGAGAACAGGAATGTTTTGCAGAATGTCCCCTCTGGGAGGCAGAAGACCGCCTGGCTTGCTCCTAAGGATGTACACAAGTCCCTCCCTTACCACTGGGGGCCTGGGGATTTAGGGATATAAATCCACAATCACCCTATAGCCTCTGCCCAACCGCTTTGTCCTTTGCCAGCCCCCATCAGTGTCTTCCTGGGGGGGAAGGGCGGAGCCTGTGTAGAGCTTGGCAGGAGTCTGGTACCTTGGGCTGGAAGGCCCAGCAGAGGCTAAAGCCTGCCCCCAAAGAGTGACAGCCCTTTCCTTGGGGGCCTGGTTGAGTAGAGGTTTAGAAGAGGCCCAGAGTCTTCACTAGAAGACTGGTGCTTCGTCCTCAGTTCCCAAGGAAAAGGAGTCAGATATAGTAACCATGCGTCCTCTGTGTCTGTGTCTCTCTCCTCCTTGTCCTGGCCCAGCCAAGTGGGAAGGGGCCTCGGTTGCCAGAGGTGTACTGTGTCATCAGCCGCCTTGGCTGCTTCGGCTTGTTTTCCAAGGTAAGAGGGCTCTGGCTTACTTCCCTCCCCCTTCCCCCAGCTGACAGCTCCCATAGGAGTATCTGCATGTGGCTTAGATGAGAAAACCACCTGTCTGTGTGTGAGAGGGTGAGAGAAGGCGAGAATGCAAGGGCAAGTGCAAGCGAGCTCTCCGACTCCCTCCCCATATACCAGCTCCTGCACCGGCAGTGTCTGCTAATGTCACAGCTCACCCTGGGCCGTGGGCAGAGCTGAGTCCTTGGGGACAGAGACCCTGCGGGAAGCCAAGTGCCCAGGAACCCGACCTCAAGTGGTATTTCCTTTGCCCAGCTACTCAGATCTTGGAGTCTGAGGCAAGGACTAGTTAGGGAGTAGAGCCGACACCGAGTGGCCAGGGAGACGGGAAGGGTAGGGTATGAAGCTCCTGGCGAGACAGTCCATCATCTCCCAGCTTTCGGCCCGGGCTGGTCAGATGCCGGGCTGCCCTCTTCTCTGCCCAGGAGGTAGGGGAGGGTGGCGCCCTGACACCCTTCCTCTTTGGGCTGCTGGCGGTGGGCACAGGTCCTAGATGAGGTGGAGCGCCGGCGTGGGATCTCCGCCGCTTTGGTCTATCCCTTCATGAGAAGTCTCATGGAATCACCCTTCCCTGCCCCAGGGAAGACCATCAAAGTGAAGACATTCCTGCCGGGGGCTGGCAATGAGGTAGGGATTTCTGCTGCCTCTTCTCTCAGACCATGGACTGGGGCTGGCGTGGGACCTGCTGGGCCAAGGCTCAGTCTCTGGGGCGCCGAGCACGGCCCCTTCCTTGCTCAGCACATTTGCACACCTCACCAACAGGGACTAAAAAGAGTGAATGACAGAACTGTAATCGTTGCTCAACTCTCTGCAGCTTCTAGGGGCCTTCCCTGACCTGTTTGGACTAAACTGCAGGCCACCTTTTATTCATTCATCAAATGTTGACAGAATATGTGCTCTCTCACAGTCAGGGCTCCTGCAGACCTTGAGGCAGAGTCATATAGTTAAAGAGGGGCACAGCTTGGTCCTTGTGGAGTTCATAGTCTAGTGGGAGAGACGGACACTAAATAAATACTTGTACATAGAAACAGATAACCCCTAAAAGTGTTAGGTGCCAAGTGAAAGCACAGAGTGAGAGTGTGTAACGGGATGTGCTTTAGATTAGGGGCCAGGAAAGCCCTCCTCTGAGGAAATGACATTTTACTGGGGACCCAAGGTGAGTAGAGTCAACCAGATGAAGTGGGAGGAGGGAGACTAAAAGAGAAGGGTATGGGCGGGAGAGGATTATTCCAGGTAGAGGGACAGCATGTAAAAGCAAAAGTTGGGAAAGTGTGGACGCTTGCCAAGGAACGGGGTAAAAAGGCCAGGATGGTTGAAAAAGGGAGTGAGCAGGGTGGATAGACAGCAGGGCCAAATCACAAGGTACCTGTAGGCCAAGTTCAGGGTTTGGAATGTCTCTAAAGCAGGGTTATGAGATCCGAGATGTGATTTTAAAAGCTCACTCTGGCTGCTGTGTAGATTATGGACTGGAGTGAAAACAGGGAGACCAGCTAGGATATGTTGCAGTAGTACAGGCAAGAGATGATCGGAGTTTGGATTAAGGTGTGGACGAAAAGGTGAAGAGAATAGATGGACTGGAGATGTGCCTTAGAATTAGGGTCAATAGCACATTGTGTTTGATTGGAAATAGGGAATAGTGTTGGGGAGATTTGAAGGCGAATTCCCAGTTTTCTGGCTTGAGCAACAGGTCAGCGGATGGAGCACCTGAGGGAGGTTTGTGAGGAGGAAGAGCTTGACTCCGTGCACGTTACATTCACGATGCCTGCGAGACACCCCGGAGAAGATGTTTAGTAGCAAACAGTGTAGACAGGGAAGAGAAGATAGTCCCGAGGGCCTCCAGCATTTAGAGGGCCTGCAGCAGAGGAGCAGCAGACCTGAAAACTAAGACAGGAGGAGTCCCAGGAAGCCAAGGAAGGGGCCCTCTCAAGAAAGGAAGGAGGGCTCAGGCGAGGTCAGGATGAGATGTGGCGGGACGCCTTGAGTTTCAGAAACGGGGGCGGTCAGGGGACCGAGAAGCTTGAGTAGAGAGAGTTGAGAAGTGAATGGGGTTGAGAAGGGGGACTAGCCTGTAGAGACAGCTTTTAAGAGGTTTGGCTGTGGGGAGAAATGGGGAAGGGGCAGTGGTTGAAGGGTAACGTGGAGCCAGGGGAGAGTCTGTTGAAGGTGGTTGTCTGGGTGCTGGTGGGAGTGGCCCATTGGAGGAAGAGGTTAAAGCAGCAGCAGAGGGAAGGGACAGTCAGACTGTCAGTGAGAAGGCAGGGCGGTGGGATCCAGGGAGAGACTGGCTTTTCAGGAGAGAAGGGCACTTCCTTGTGTAACAGCAAGGAAGGGCCATGGCTTGTAGATTCTGGATTCTCATCTGATGGCTGCAGTTTTCTCACAATGGAAAAGAAGGTCATCCTCCGAGAGTGAGAGGTGGATGTTGGGTTTGAGGAGAGGGAAGAAGAAATAACTTAGTTGCTGCAGGGAGTGGAGACGGTCTGACTAAAGAAACATTGGGTTTGCTGGGAGTGGCGAATGCCATTTAAGGCCTTTCTTGTAGCATCTTTTCTCCCACGCTCTTTTGGAGGGACTTCCTACTTCATGCATGACCTGGGGGCAGGACCACCGACCCTACCCTGAGAGCCCAGTAGCATGCCTGGGAGTCAGTCCTTCAGGATGGGGCCCAGCCCGCGCACCAGCCTCGTCTCAACGCTCTGACTTGACTCGCTTACTGTCCCTGAACCCTGCTTCCTTTTGCCTAGTAGACACTTCCCTTCTTCTCTCCTTGGACAACCAAGTTAAGCATCTTGTGCTCTGAGCTGCTGCCCTGACCTCTCAGCCCTCTCAGCGCCCTGTGCAGATGTTAATGATGCCTTTCCCCTATCCTGACACGTAGCTGGTGGGCTGTGATGGTTTAGGCTCATTCAGCCTCACTGGACTGTGATCTCCTTGAGGGCAGGTGAATGAAGAGAGGCCCAGGTCCTGTGAGCTTCCTGTGTGAACCCTCACTCCCTGGAGGAGCCCGGACCCTCGGGGTAGTAGGAGTGGGGCGCTGACCGCATGCAGGCTCTCAGGAGGGAGGCTTGGGGGAGCTTCACTGTGACTTCTTCCAGGTGGGGCAAGGGCAGGAGGGGTGCAGAGGCCTCTGGCGTGATTGTGGTAAGGGATCCCTTCAGCGCACGTTCACTGAGCGCTTTGGGTGTACCCCACATCCTGCTAATCACTGGGCCTTCTGGGGCTTCGCCATCCGGTGGGAGAGACAGAGTGTAAACAGAACCCTATAAAAGAGACATCCTTAGGGCAACTTGTGCCCATGTTGCTGCTTCCCTTGGGCCCAGAGGGATGACTACTGAACTAGGAGTTAGAGCTTCACTTGTTTAGACTCTGAGGAACAAATGAGATAAGGCAGGGTGAAGCCTCTTGAGGAGGGCTCTGATACCATAGGGCTAAAAGAGGGCATGCGTCTTCCCTCCTGGCTCTCAGGAGACCTACACATCTGTGCTGCCCACATACGCTGAGGAAGCGAGGGGAAGCCTAGGCAGGCCCGGGTGAGAGCTGCTTTGGCCTGGCCTGAGCGTCAGCACTTCCTGTTGCTCTCATTGCCAGGGTCAGTTGCCACCCTCCACCCTCATGACTGCCCCCAGGGAAGTGGTCCCTGCGCCACAGCACCAACCTTCAGAGTGGCCTTGCAACCTCTCCGGAGGGAAGATTGCTAGGTCTGGCCCTGATAAAGACAGTCCTGCTTCCTGGCAAGGTTGTGGAATGGCCAGCTTGTGTTTCCCTTGTCCCTGGCACAGGGATTAGACAAGCCAATAGAGATAGAGGCCAGGACAGAGCCTCTGGAAGGAAACTCTTCCTAGCAGGAAAGGGAGGGGGCATGGCAACAAGGACACTGGCACTGTCTGTCCAGAGATGGGTGAGCAGAGCCGCGCGGAGGGGCAGCGATCAGCTGTGGAGCTGGGCAGCGCAGAGCCAAGTCCTTTCCTTGGGGAGACGGGCAGGAGGGCAGGGAGGGCAGTGCAGATGAAGCTGTGTGGCTCCCTGCCTCCCTCATCTGTAAGAGCAGCCAGCTCTCCTTCCCCCTTTCCTGAGAGCCTGGCACATGGCTCTCCAGCTCCTTCCTTCCAGAGCCTCCCCCATGTTCAGTTAGCCCTGTTGCCCACAGGCTGGGCGTCTGAGTACTGTGGGGGCAGAGCTGTGGTCTGAGTGGAGGAGGAGACTGGGTCTTACTACACAGTGGGGTGGGTTAGAGGCCTTGGGAAAGCAGGTGGGAAGGGGAGCCAGCTTCCGGTCGCTTTGTGTATGACCCAGGAGTGGCACCCACCTGATCTGGCTTGCCCCACTTGCCCCACTGTTCTCCTGCAGGTGTTAGAGCTGCGGCGGCCCATGGATTCCCGGCTGGAGCATGTGGACTTCGAGTGCCTTTTTACCTGCCTCAGTGTGCGCCAGCTTATCCGAATCTTTGCCTCACTGCTGCTGGAGCGCCGCGTCATTTTTGTAGCAGATAAGCTCAGGTAGGGCCCAGCAGGTGAGGTGAAGAAGGGGGGGAGGCACATCCACTAATTGATCCAATGTGATTTACGAGCCCTAGTATATGCCAGCCAGTCGTATTTGTGCATAGAGTGTGTGTGTATGTGTATGTGTGCGTCTGTGTGTGGTGAGAAAAAGATCAAATGGAGAGGAAAGGTTAGCAGACCCGGGCAGAGAGGATGACTGAGGGAGCAGGGCTTGCGAGCACACAAGATGGCAGGGTTGAGAACCCAATGGAGGACTTGGCTGGAGGGAAAAAGACAGACGCTGCTGCTTTTGCAACGGCCAAGATTGTAGAGGTACAAATCTATTTATGTGGAGGAAGGAAGTAAGAAAGTAAGATTTCTAGCTGATGGCCACATTTCCTCTGGAGGGGGAGGCAAGGCCACCTCTGTGGGATGCTGAATTATAAGAGAGTGATGAACTTTAGGAAGAGCCACAGTGAGGAAGGGGCAAGGGCATGACTAGGGATAGTATGAGGGGTGCTGAGCCATCCAGTGAGGGGGCCAGTGAGGGTGTCACCTGGAGAAGGCAACTGGATGGAGTGACCCAGGGCCAGGCATGTGGGGATTTGCAGAGAAGGACCAGGTGAGGGTCTTGAGAGTGCTGGGGAGGAGAGTGGTTGTAGGGAGGTTGGCCAAACTAGGAAAGGGAGAAAGAAGCCCAGGGACTGGAGAGGTCATTGAGGCAGGGGAGCTGGATTAAGAAGAATAAGAAAAGAGCTGAACAGATCACAAGTCTTAGTCTGAAATGTTGGCATTTATGATTTTAGAGGCAGAGGAGGTCCAGATGGTTGTGGCCATGGGAGGGGGCGGCAGAAACGTCACTGGACATGAGGTGTTCTGGAAGAGGCCGAGCTCTTCTAGGCAGCCAAGGTTTTTTTTTCCTCTTTAAAAGAGCGTCTTAGGGCTACCCTGGTGGCTCAGTGGTTGAGAGTCCACCTGCCGATGCAGGGAACACGGGTTCGTGCCCCCGTCCGGGAAGATCCCACATGCTGCAGAGCGGCTGGGCCCGTGAGCCATGGCCACTGAGCCTGCGCGTCCGGAGCCTGTGGTCCGCAACAGGAGAGGCCACAACAGTGAGAGGCCCGCGTACCGCCAAAAAAAAAAAAAAAAAAAAAAAAAAAAGAGCGTCTTAGTCCATTCAGGCTGCTATAACAAAATACCACAGACTGGGTAGCTTATAAACAACAGAAATTTATTTCTCACAGTTCTGGAGGCTGGAAGTCCAAGATCAGGGTGCCAGCCTGGTCACGTTCTGGTCAGGGCCTTCTTCCTAGTTCATAGCTGTTGGCGTCTCTCTGTGTCCTCACATGCTGGAAGGGGGGTTCTTTTTTTATAAGAACACTGATCCCATTCATGAGGTCTCTCATGACCTAAGCACCTCCCAAAGGCCCTATGTCCTAATATCATCATATTTGGGGGTTAGGATTTCAACAAAGAATTTGGGGGGACACAAACATTCAGACCATAGCAAAGGGTATATGTAGGGGATGGGACAGGCAGGGAAAGGATGAGATCTCGGCAACACATTGTATAATTTTTCGTCAAAGAACCCATCACGGGGGGCAATAGTTTCTTTAGAGTGGTGGAATTAATTTAGCCATTTAGACGTTTATTAAGCTATGTGCCATAACGTACGCTAGGCGCTGATATGAGAGGTAGAAAAGAAGAATCCTCGTCCTGGTTTGTCCCCAATAAGCCCAGGATCCCTGGGGTCTTTCTTTTGTGTGCATGAGAGGGTCATGAGGAAATGGACTCCCAAATGCCCTCACAGGGCATTGGCGCAGGAACTCAGGGCCACCCTCAGCCCAGAAGAAGTAAAGAGGAGGAAAACCCAGAACTTCTGGCTTTTCCAGAGAGAGCCAGGTTTAGAAAAGAAGATTGCTCTCCACTTCCCGTCACAGCCTCGGTGTTTCTGTACACCACAGTTCTGTGTGTGTCATGGGCCCATCAGGCCTTGTGAAGGGACCGAGCCGGCAACCGGAACTAGCCAGCTATGGCAGCTCCCTGGGGCCCCGTCTGTGCCTTTCTGCCATCCGTGTTCACTGTCTGCCAGCAAAGCCCCCGCTACCCAGCTGTGAGGCTCTGGTCTGGTCAGACCTTGATGCCCCTAGCAGAGCCTGGACCCCGAGGTTTCTTTTCTTGAAAGTTCCACTCCCTTACCCAGGACAGAGCCTCCTCTTGGCCACCCCCGTGGCCCTCAGCCTGGCTCCAACAGGGCTGTGAATACAGTGATTGTTTCCTGTGGCTTCAGCTGCCTCTGAACACACTCCTGGACCATCTGGGGAGGAAAATACCCCAGGGCCCTGATGTGGCCTGGCTCAGCATTCAAGTCCTGCCAATCTTGGGTCTTAGAAAAGATGTCTTCCCTGCTTGGGGTCTGCCTCTGACTGAAAAGGGGCAGAATAGGCAGCCCAGTGAGGGCACACAGGCCTGGACTGGGGTCAAGACTCAGTAAGTCCAGCCAGCTCTTGTTCCGTTGCTCACCTTTTGGGTTTTCCACAAGTCCTTGGTCCCTCTGGCCTGGGGGGGGGGGGGGGTGGGGTGTGTGTGTGTGTGTGTGTGTGTGTGTGTGTGTGTGTGTGTGTGTGTGTGTGTGTGTGTGTGTGTGTAGGTGTGTGTGTGTAGGTGTGTGTGTGTAGGTGTGTGTGTGGGTGTGTGTGTGTGTAGGTGTGTGTGTGTGTAGGTGTGTGTGTGTAGGTGTGTGTGTAGGTGTGTGTGTGTGTGTGTGTGTGTAGGTGCGTGCCCTAAGGGTTGTACAAGCCTTCTGCCTCCCAAGTCCCAGGCCCACTGTAAGGCATTGTGGAGCTGTGTTTCCTTTGACCCTGGACAGCCCCTTTCCAGATCTTTTTCAGATGGCTGTCCTTGGGGTGTGGGGAGCTGCTGTCCTTAGGGGAAGGACTCTCAGGGCCAGGATACCTGTGTCTCTGCCTCAAGGCCCAGCAGTATTTTAGTCGTCCATGGGGTGGTAGGACAGCCAAGCAAGGCACTGGCTGCCAAAACGCTTGTGAACGTCCCCCGAGGTCCTTGTGGAAAGGAGGGGTTGTTTCTGTCATGGATTGGAACCATGTTCTCTGACTGGTGGGCATTAGTCATGAAAGGGTGAGAATCCCTGTTGGAGCTGATCAAGTGGAGCCCAGGGCTTTCATAGCTAATAGGTGGGGCCAATAGATGCGGAGAGACAGGGCGGGAAAGGCAGGCTTGAGAAGGAACTTGACTCTGGGCCTCTGTCTCCTCATATGTAATATGGCCCTTAGGGGAGTGCTTTCGACTCCTTTCCTGACGGGTGGATGGTTAAAGCCGGGTGTGTCTCCTGTGTTGACTGGTGACCCATACTGTCCCTCAGCACTCACTTCTGTGCCTTCTAGTTAGCATCGGGGAGATCCTCCTTCCAGTCTCCCACTGGTCATTCTGCCTGGCCACCCAGCCCTGTGGTGCTGGAGGCCTGGAGCCCCCCTCTAGGCCAAGAGAAGGATGGCCCCACTGAGGCCTCTGGCTATGTCCTGGAGCATGAGAGGACAGATGGGAGTGGTTAAGAATGGTGCCAGCCTCACCTCAGTCAGTGGCCCTCAGTCAGACCACTTTTTCCAATTAGGAGAAGGAGGAATGGATAGAGAAGAAGAATGGTAGAAGTAACACTGGGCTGGGAGACAGGAGAACTGGTTGTGTCCCAGGTGTGCCACTTATGACCAGACTGACCCTGGGTATCAATGGCCCCAGCTGTAAAATGTGGACTTGATAAGATGACCTTCCAGCTCTTACTATGAATTTGTGATCAGCCCTTGCTCAGGTTACCTTTGTACTCCCTGGCCTGAGCTGATACTCCCACACTAAGGCAGACCCACCTGTGCATTTGGGTGGCTCTTGGGGGTGTGTATGTGTGTTCAAGTGTTGCTGTGTACCTTTATGACTGTTCCTAGGTAGAGCCACCAAAGAGGGTAGCGCCATTGTCCCTGAGGTCCCGAGCAGTGGCGAGGTGGGAGCTTTACCAGTCCGCAAGGTCAGACCCAGGCCCAAGACTCCTTAGCATTTTTGTGGCACTGGGAGGTTTAACATGAAAGGATGTCCTGAGCCTGGCCCAGCAGGCTGTAACGCCCCTTCCCCGAAGGTGCTGGGCCTGGGCTCAGTGCTTTGTCTGTCTGTCTGTCTGCCAGTACCCTATCCAGCTGCTCCCATGCGGTGGTGGCCTTGCTCTACCCCTTCTCCTGGCAGCACACCTTCATTCCTGTCCTCCCGGCCTCCATGATTGACATCGTCTGCTGTCCCACCCCCTTCCTGGTTGGCCTGCTCTCCAGCTCCCTCCCCAAACTGAAGGAGCTGCCTGTGGAGGAGGTGGGCCACCTGGGGAGCCAGTGGCGGGGGGTGGTGGGGGGGCGGTTGGTGTGGAGGAAGGAAGGGACAGAAGGAACAGAAACCCCCAGGAGGGGTGGGGGTGGGGGCCCGAGGCTGCTGGGATCTTCTCCTTTGTGTACCCAGCTCTTATCCTTTCTCCTTGGGAGGTCTTTCCCTGGCTGGAGTTATTCCTGTTATCTGACCCTGGGAATCCAGGAGGGCTGGAGGCCTGGGAAGGGCACTACAGGGATTCATATCGTGAATCACTGTCCCTCGTGACTCTTTCTCAGGCACTGATGGTGAATCTGGGGTCTGACCGATTCATCCGACAGGTAAGAGTGGGATGCTGCAGAGCATGGCCTGACCCAGGGTGGGTGCTTGTTTGATGCAGAGCACCCAACACTGTCACACACACGACTCCACCTTCACAGCCTGATTGTTGAGCCCTCTGGGTTCCACATTCACAGAACAGACAAGGGTAGAAAGAAGCTGGTCTGAGAAGTCTTGACCTCAGCAGGATCTGCTGTTCTGGTCGGCATCGTCAGCTTCTGGAAGGCAGTGTGAGTGTGTGAAGAACATGGCCTGGATCCAAAGGCTTGACCTCTGCCCTCTGCCCCCTCTGAGACACATGATCTTGAACAGGCCTCTGAACGTCTCTGAACCAGAATTCTCATCTCTAAAACACGCATGGTGATAACACCTGCCTTGAAATGTTGCTGGAGGATTATACATGACACACAGAATGCAGTGGAATGTAAAGGTTTGCAATCATTGTCAACTTCAAAAAGCCTCTGTTGGTGGTGGAAATCCTCCTAGCTCTCTATAAAGGAACACAACCCAATGCCATAGCCTTTGGGAATGTAGTCTGTTACACACCACTGACAGAGCTACGACTCCTGGGTACGAACGTCACGATGCAGACACTGAACCAGAATACAGAGACAGGCACAACAGCCTCGCCTCACGCCTGAGACACAGGCTGGGCCACAATCTCCCCTCCCCCAGCCAACCGTGCTTCCCCCCTGGAGCCGAAGATGGAGGAACTGGGGAGACTTCATCGTGGTGCTGGGGTAGGAAGCCCTGTTGGTCCTGGGCAGTGAATGCCACCTGCTCCACCACTTTTTATCTTTGTGACCCTGGCCAAGTTTCTTAACCTCTCTCTGAGCCTCAGCTTCTCATCTTAAAATGAGGTTGATAATAGTATCAGGGTTCTTGGGAGAATGAAACGAGATTATATATTCAGGCTCTTCAAACAGGGCTGGCACGAAGTTAAGTGCTCAGTCAGTGTCACTGTGTGGTTTCCTTCTCCTGCAGATGGATGACGAGGACACGTTGTTACCTAGGAAGTTGCAGGCGGCTCTGGAGCAGGCTCTAGAGAGGAAGAATGAACTGATCTCCCAGGACTCTGACAGCGACTCCGATGATGGTGAGTGAGGCTTGCCCCAGTTAGAATCAGTTCTGGTCCCAGACTCCCTCTGCTCTGGGCCTGGGCCTGGGCCTCATGGGGCTTGGACCCTGATTCTATGCACCAGACCCTTCTGGCTAGTGAAGCTCAGGTATAGGACCTTGGTCTCGCTTTAGCCTAGAATTCTCTAGCCCCACTAGTGTGGCTCTAGGAGTTGTGGCTTGACTGGGTCTCAGGGGAGAGAAATAGTGTGGTATTTTATCAGAGGGAGTTCAGAAACTTAAACATTGGGGCTGCTTCTAGGGTGGCCCAGGCTACAGAGCTACCTCTTGCCTCTAATTCTCTACCTCAGGAAGTTTGGGGAGAAAAACCCTGAAGACAGTTGGCAACCGCAGAGACTCTTCTCGCTGACCGGACACTAGTTATTCCTCCCTCTCAGGCCCTGCCTCGAGCCACTGCAGGAGATGGAGGGAGCTTCCTCTTCCTGTGAAGCCAGGGAAACCACTGAGGGTGAGGGTGTGTGGGGAGTGGCGCTCTGGTCCCTAATCTCCATCTTCATTCATCCAGCAAGTATTCCCCAGCTTCCGTGTTCAGAGCACAGTTTCCGACCTCCTGGCTCAGGAACGAGTTACAAGCCTGGGAGCACAAGAGCTAAGGTTTCAAAAACAGAGAAGTGGTTCTGGCTGGAGTTCCGTCGAGGAGAGGGAGACACCACCAGCTGGAGGCTGGGGATGCAGGCTCTTGACCTGAACCTCAAAGATTTTCTCTTCTCTTCCAGAATGTAATACCCTCAATGGGCTGGTGTCAGAGGTGTTTATCCGGTTCTTTGTGGAGACTGTTGGGCACTACTCCCTCTTCCTGACCCAGAGTGAGAAGGGGGAGCGGGCCTTTCAGCGAGAGGCCTTCCGCAAGTCTGTGGCCTCCAAAAGCATCCGCCGTTTTCTTGAAGTTTTTATGGAGTCTCAGATGTTTGCTGGCTTCATCCAAGACAGGGAGCTAAGAAAGTGTCGGGCAAAGGGTAAGGCCAGAAGAGCCTGGGGTAGGGTGTTCTGGGGGGATGTCAGGAGTCCTCCAACTTTTCTGCTACCCACAGGGCTGAGTAGCCAGGCACTGGTGAGCTTCCATCAGGAAGCTCTTGAGTTATTAGCCAGGGCAGGCCTCCTAACATCCCTTTTCTTCTGAGAGAGACTGCCAAGGGCACCTTCTCCTCCTGCCCCAGTACGTGCATTCACAAGCCTGGGCACAGGCTGGAGCCACATGGCAAGAGTGGGGCTTATCTCCATCTATCCCCGCAGCATTCACAGGTCCTTCCTTACTCAGAGAAAAAGACCAGACTGTGCAGTTTAGGGAGTCCTGAGAATCCAGGGTTGAGAAAGCCCCTGAAGAGAACTGAGCTAGCTCACTGTCTTAGGTTGGTGACAGTCTGCCCTCAGAGCACAAAGGTTATCTTATCTCTGTTATTTTATCAGCTCTGCCCACCTTAGGGCTTTTTCATCTCATCAAGACCTTTCTAACCTCAGGGTTATTATTTATTCTGCCCACTAATACTGTCCATTTAGTGTAACAAACCTTTTGAAACAACATGGTAGTGTGGTCTAAAAGGAGCTGGAGAAGGTGTCCACTTGGGGGCAGCTCTGTTACGAGGAGTGGCATCCTCACCATAATGCAGCTCAGGAACGTGCACTGGGAGGCAAGGGGCTCTTGCCATCAGCAGTGAACATGGGCCAGTCTGATAAGCCCAGTCTGAATGGATGAGCCAGTCTGAATTTTGGTAGGATGCTCTTATAATTGCAGATCTTCGGTTTCCCCCTTTTTGGGATCTGTGCCCTTTGGTCTCCCTCCAGGAGGCCTCCCCTTCCCTTCCTCCAATGACTGTTCTCTTCTCTGTTCCTGTTTCTCCTCTTCCCCAGGCCTCTTTGAGCAGCGAGTGGAGCAGTATTTAGAGGAACTGCCAGACACTGAGCAGAGTGGAATGAACAAGTTTCTCCGCGGTTTGGGTAAGTAGCTTTGTCACTAATGAGACATATTCAGCAAGAAGGGAGGGTCTGGGGGAATCTGTACCCCAAACTACTCTAAACCCATGCCAGTATTTATATCGGGGCTGTAGACAGAACAGGAAGAGATCTCATAGAGCCTCACCTAGGTCAGGTCTTCCTGGGTGCACTCCTTCCTGAGTGAGCACAAGGGCCATTAGGATCAGTGAGCTTTCCTCGAGGCTATAAGGGGTCTAACTACAAAAGTGGCAGCACCAGAGTGCCCTTCAAAGAGCTGAGCCAACTAAATCACAGCATCATAGCATGTCTCACTTTAAAAGGAAAATTGAGACTGAAGAAGTTAAATGGCTTGCCCAAATCCATACATGATTAATACCAGTGCTCTGATTAGAGCTCTAGAGTGTTTTCACCATCCTGGATCATACCTAGCTGTAATCCAGTCTTTCTAATCCTTCTCTCCCACTGAGAGGGTTAGGGCTGTTGGAAGAGATGATACTGAAACATTCTCACTCTCGCCCTCCTCTGGCCCACAGGCAACAAAATGAAGTTCCTCCACAAGAAGAATTAAGCCCCCTTTCCCAGTAACAGAGTCCAGTGCCTTGCAGAGCCTGGAGCCTGGGGAGGGGGCCCAGCCTTGGACCCTCTGGGCTGCTATGGCTGCTCTGCCCCCACAGACCCCACCCTCCAAGCCAGCCCACCTCTGCCTTCACAATATCCCAGGATACTGTTTGTAAATAATCTGCTGTAAGCTTTCTTATCTGTTTCTGTAACGAGCAGAGAATCCGGTAAATATTTGTGTATTCCCAAGAGGCCGGGTGCTTTCCTGCCCTGCCCGAGCACGGATGAAGTTTTGCTGGGTGCTGGCGACTGGCCAATTATGTGCAGCTGACTGTCTCAGCCGAACCACTGATCTTCCCCTGGAGGCTCCTGGCCTGCCTGCCTAAGGCCCCTGCTGCCAGTCTCGGGCCCTGGAGAGCAGATGCTGTCTTGTTATGTACAGGACTATTTTTTTTTAATCTTAGAGTTTCTATTTTTTTCTAGTAGTCCTCCTCCCCTAATCCTCTGTTTCTGAAAAGCAAAGACCAATCAACCCCCGTTTGCAGCATGGTACCAGGCTCTTGGGCCTGGCCTTCTCCTATTCCTCCCACCTTTGTGATGGTCAGTGAGTCATGGGAAGCCCACCCCCCAGCTCTGCTAGTGTTCTCTGGGCCCGGCTCCCACTCAGTGGTAGCCATGATGCGGTACAGGGCATCCCTCCTTCCCGTCATCTACGGGTGTTCTCAATAAACAGTGTATAGTTGTTTGGGCCCAGAGCCCCATGTGTTTCTTGGCTTTATTATCTAGAGTTCTCTCTCCAGGGGAATGGGCTGAGGCAGGCCCATCAGGGATGAAACACCTTCATGCAGGGAACTGAGTACTTGATTTAAGAGTTTACCTTTAGTGTGGGTCACTGACCTCCCCTGAAATTGAGTTCTCTGGCCCGAGCTGTATGACTGCTCTTAGAAGATACCTAATCATTGCTCTAGCTCAGCTTCCCTCTCCAACAGCTAACTGTTCAGATCCTATGTGTTTCCAGTGATGGAAAGAATGTTCATTGCCCCTTGGCTCCACTATTAGGTGAATCTTGACATTTTCCTATTCAGTATGAAGCCCTTAAGACATCATTGGGTATCTTAACATTGGTGGAGTCAAGCCCAGCTAAAGCCAATCCAGGGCTGGCTTATAGCCCTGGCCCATTGTCTACGGCTCTTCCATGTCACTCTGTGAAGTTTTTTTTCCATTGGAAGTCTAGGTGTGCATATAGAAAATTCTGCTATATTCCTTGGAAAAGCAAGGAGAGAAGCAAGGTGGGGAATATGGGTGGCTTAGGCTTTCCACTCACCCAAGGCCTTCACAGAGCTGAGACCTTGAAAATTCCCAGGATGAGGCATTAAGCTGGAAGTCTCTTCATTGGTATTGGCTTTGAGTCTGGTGGATTTGAATCATAGAGTGAAGTTTTCCTGTCCTTCCACCTTAGCCTGCTTGTTAAACAGGAGATGATCCCTTCCTGAATCCCCTTTCCTTCTTTTCCCCATCTCCACTGAGCCCTGCACAGGTCCCAACCTGTCCATAGTTTGGGGTTGCTGTCTGCCTCATAAAGCAAAGTAGAGGGTTTGTCTTCTGGGAAGACAAATTCGTCTTCTCCTCTGAGAAAGCCTCTTACATAGTTGGCTTTGGCATCTTCCAGGAATAGGAGGGCAGGGATTGAGGCCTCATGAGTCTGGGTTTTCAGCTGAGGTAGAGAGAGAAGACAGTGGTTATAACTGGAAAGTCCAGAGTAGGGTGTTGTTACCTCCAGAACTTGTCACTGTTAACTCATCCTGGGCTTCGTGAGTCATAGAAGTGGATTCCTTAATAAAATAAGTTTACAAAAGGTGCTATTTCTTTCTCCTTTCCTCTCCCTCTCTTTTTTAATGTGGCTCCACAGAATCCTCGACATGTGATCAGATCACAAGGTATATAGGTGTAAATTATTATTTTTAAAAATCTGTAACTTGTATGTAGCTTTAAAGTACAGTGCATTTTAACCCTAGGGGTTCCCGCCTCCTCCCATGGCCACAGCTCTCATCCCAATCTAGAAAACCGATATTGGTACACAGTGGCTTGGAATGGGCTGCAAGGGCCCGTACAGTGACTGCTCTGTGCCTCGCCCAGAAGTCTCATCTGGAAGGTAGAGGAGGGTGTGTCCAGGGGGCCTGGTTTGGGGTTGACAAAAAGTATGTAGGGCTTCTTTCCAAGTTCTGCTTTCACGTGATCTCTGGACACCTAAACTGATGGTTCTCAATCCTAGCAGATGCAACACTCTTTCTCTATAGCAAATACTGTTAACTCTCCCTTTTACTATCCTGAAATGAAATTCATAGATAATGTAACCTACCTAAACACATCTTAACTGTAATATAGTCTTAACCATAATATAAAAGGGGAGAAATAAAAGGAAAAGTATTTTGTCATAAAATAACATGTACTTAAAATATGTGAATGCTTGGGCACAACTGTATTATAAGTCATAAGTCAGATGCTTACGCCCGTACACAGAATTACTGTGAATGCAACAGCTACACATGCAGAAAAAGTGTTGAATTAGCAACTCAGATTCTACTAAGTGGGTGTTAACCACTTAGTAAGAGAGTTTTCTGAAATGAACAATTTTTGGCAATATTTTAAACAAAACACATTTTGAGCTTCCCCTGATTTAAACAATAGTTGGAATCCTGGAAAACCGAGAAGTATATGAAACCTGCAAAAAACAAAAACAAAACAAACACAAAAAACCAATAACACATCTTTTTGATTCTGATTGTGTGTAAAATGAAGGTAGGTTCTAAGCTAGGTTTTCCTTCGCTGTTTAGAGCAGCAGTCCCCAGCCTTTTTGGCACCAGGGACCAGTGTCACGGAAGACAGTTCTTCCAGGTAAGGGGTGGGGCTGGGGGGTGGCTCGGGCAGTAACGTGAGCGATGGGGAGCAGCAGAGGCGGCTTTGCTCACTTGCCCACTGCTCCCCTCCTGCTGTGCAGCCCAGTTCCTAACAGACCGCGGACCCCTGGTTTAGAATCAACCCATACATTGCAGGACATCAAGCATCTCTGGTTGCTTCCCTTCCATAATTGTGACCAAAAATGCTCCCGTACCTTTACAAAATGCGCCCCCCCCCCCCCCCGAGGATGGTGTCCACACTACTGAAAATAACAGTGCTTAGACAGTGCCTTTCTGGGAAATTGCTCAGGGGCAGCGCAATGCTGTCTCCTCTACCAGAAGTCCCAGTGCCTATGAACTGTCAGCCCTCCTCCATTCTGGAGTTAAGAAAGGCCCTGGGGTTTTCTCCAGTAATCGGTCTGCTAACTTTTAGAGCAGGGCAGGTTGCGCTATTAGATCTTTCTGAATGCTCTTTTCAGTAAATTACCATGCTCTGGTAAACACAATGTTGAAATGAGAAGTATGGGCTTTTTAAAGGCAATATTTTGGAATGCTCTTGGAAAGCAACTGTGGTTCACGCTGGATGGTATGTGGAATTAGGACCCCAAGAAAATTATTCTAATTATATCACAGATCAGTTTAAATTGTGTTAAAAATAATACCCTTTGTTTTGCAAATAAGACTTATAACTCACCTTGTACCCCAAAGGACTGATTTATAAGGATACATAAATTGGGGTTTTTTTTTTTTTAAACCAACTTTAAGTAGAAATGAAAGTAAAACAAAAACTGGGCTGCAAAACAGAGCCAGAAATGAAACATACACTTAACCTATATTCTTCCTAGGGGCGACGCACAAAATTAGTTTCTAGAGCCACACAGTATGGCATTCCAAAACATCTTGAATTTACTTGCCTATGGGCTGTGGGGGTGGGTGTAATTTAAAAGGTCATGAAGTTCTAGAATAAGAGAAAATATTACTTTTCAGCACTGACAAGCTACCATAACTTGTAGTTCAAGCTGTCTATTTATATTGCTTTTTAACGTGAAAGTAATATGCATTTGGTTAAGGAAGAAACAAACTACCAAAGCATACATCATCTTCCTCACCTCCCAAAACTCATGAGGAAAAAAATCCCTTCTGCATTGTTCTTCCAGAACCTTCCCATGCACGTACAAGTTTTTCTTTTGTTTTGTTTTTTTTTAATCCCAAAGTACGTCGAACTCTCATTATCTTTTAACGGCAACGTAATCTGAGAGATATGGAAATTCCCATCTTGAAAGTGCATCAAAAGGCCACAGCTTCTCTTCTTCCGCGCAGCCAAAGCGGAAATTGAGTGCGGCGAGGCAGGCGACATAGGCTGTGCGCCCACGACGCCGCACTTGGACACTGGCCGGGTTAAACCTCCCGCCTCGTCCGCGCGCCACGGGCCAGCCCCGCCCCCTGCCGGAAATGGCGGATCGGCGCCTATCATGCTTCCGGCCCTGGGGTGGGATGGGACAGAGATCAAAGTGACGCCGGAACCAGAACCTCACACCCTCAGGAAGTGGCTCAGCGGCAAGGGAGAGGAGAGCGGCTGTGCGGTGCGGACGGTTTGAGTGCGCCAAGGACGTCGGGCGGTAGGGACCAACGAGAGCGGCTGCTAGGGCGCCAGCCTCCACAGGGCTCCAGCCGCTGGCATCCCGGTAACTTCCCACCCCGCAGCGCAGGTACGCGAGCGCTGCCTGCCTCTCGCCGGTGGTGCACGCCTTTGGCTGCTTTTCATCCCGGGCTGGCTGCTACTGGGCTAGCTAGCCATCGCATAGTAATATTTATTTGAATTGAAAAGTTAAAATCCTATTTAGCTGGTTTTGACAATGAGGGCTTTTGCAAATTATGTGGCGGACATTTCCCATAAATTGGAAGTCACAGTGGCAGCTCCGAGGTTTGAATAACAATGTATTTAAAGCACATTCATTAATTATTAGGCTAGAAATATACTTAGCAATTCAAGCTGATAGAGAATTTAGCCGTTAACCTGAGTTAGGGGGCACCTGTTAAGTTATGGGGCATCTGCTCCCCCTACATGGGAGAATCTCATCAACACCGTGCACTTATCATCGGCCACTAAAGAGGCAGTGGCAGTATGGGTCTCTGTGCCTACCGGACAGGCTAATCAAAGCTCGACAATCTAATGCATGAACTTTTCCTATGCATCGGCTATATTATGTATCTCAGCATTGGCACGTTTCACTCTCAGATATAAAACCAAAGCGTAAGGTTTGCCTTTGGTCCTATGAAAGATAAGCACTTGCTCTAGGTCCGTGTCCTCCATTATCTTGAACATGTTTGGCTTTTCACCAGTAACCCAGCTTCCTTTGGCAACAGTATTACCTGGGAGTAATCAGAGCATCTCCCCAGTTATTACCTGTAGATAATGGTGAGTGAGCAAGCCAGAACATGGCAGCTCACACAGATCAGCAGCTATACTCTTGAGGCATCCTCCCTATTCAGAATGGCTGTACTAGTGACTGACTTTCATACTTAGCATCCATGTCCAACAGCAGCACCTCCATATAGGATTGGGATGAGCATTATCCCACCCAGTTTCAGGACAGTTATACTGCAAGGTTCTAGCAATGAAACCTTGGAGGAAGCTAGCCATAAAGGGACTACTGACCACCTATCCTCCCCCTAAACCATATTTTGCTGCCAGCCCCACCCCAATTCAGTCACCAAGTCCTGTCTGTCCCTTATGTCTTCTGAATCCTGTCTTCCATCCTCATGGTCCCGCCTCCAGCCTTCCACTGTAGCCTTGTGCCCTTAAACTACAGCCGGGCCAGAATAACTGTTCGCTCCATGTTCCTCTCCCATATAACACCTCCCAACTTGCCTAACCTTTCCAAACTGGGTTTCCTAAATGCATGTTTGCTCTTTCCTGTGTTTAGACCACTTTCCCATTGACTGAATCACACCAAGGTTAACTGACTTGTCTGCTCGGGTAATAATGGTTCACTTACATGCTGGTTACTAAGAGCGAAACACAAAAATTTAGTAAATGCTTTCCATCTTACTTAATCCACACAATCCTCAAGTAGGTACGTTTACCTAAATTTAAAGATGAGAAAACTGGACTAAGCCTAAGTCACACAGCTATTAGGTTTAGATATAAATTTCAAATCCGGCCTGAATCTTAAGACACTGTATTTACACATTTATGTATCTTCAGTGTCTAGAAGGCATTGAAGCTTCCCTATTGTAAGTCCTCCAAAAGACATTAAGGGAAACCCGATTTTTACCTTTCTCCACCAGTACCAACAGAAGATGTTAATGATCGTTATTAGCTTATCCAGCTGAGTGCCTTCCTGACACCTTTAACTCTCCATTATACAAATCAATTACATTTCCTCCCCTGTCTTTCCTTACATTTGACCATCCCCAATATCTTCTGAAGGCTGTCATGACAAATTAGTCTCACAGAAAGTCATAGTTCCCAGTCTATTTATGATCCCACAAAACAATACAGAAACCACCCTCTACCAAACTAAACATGTAAGTAGAGTTTTAGGGGGCTTAAGTGCCATCTTAACTATTCTTTGGTCAGGGTTCTAGACTGCAAGTTCTATTATGGGCCAAAAAACTTTCAAAATCTTGGAAAACTATACCAAATTATAATTTACCAGGATCTAAGAGGGTCCTATCTGCACACAAGCATTGCTCATCTTCTTGGTTTTGCAGGAGGTAACAAACCCTAGGAAACCTGATTCTGGTTTCTGGCCTTTTAGCATTCCCCAAATTTCTCTATTAGATACATTTCACGCTGGAAGGAAAATCATTAGCATTTCATGATGTTATTTTTTTGAACATGAAGACTCCTATGCACAAGGACCCATAAATCCTGACAACTGCTTTCTAGAATCTAAACCACTCTGATGTGTAAAAGCCCTGGTGTGTTTAAAATTCAGACTGTTGGGCCCCATTCCAACATTTTGATTAACAGAATGGTTTGGTCTGAGATGAGGAAGCCAAGTGTAAGAACCTTAAACTGACGAAGTAAGTCCCAAAGAACCACTTCTATCCTACCACTGACCCATCTTTCCAACATGACTCATCAAAATCTTGTAAAGATCATGAGTTTTCCCCCTTGACATGGAACAATTAAGGGCACATTGTCCCACTCATTTATAAAGTCAGAGCACACAATGCCAACAGGCCTTTCAATGGTATGACGGCACCAACAGGTATCATTCTCGCTTTGTAAGTGAGAAGCCTCAAATTAGGTAACCAGCCAAGGCCTTATTCTCAGTGTTGGTGCCATCTCTTCCATACTTTGAGGGGAGCTGGTGGAAGAGCCCAGGTCCTCAAACCCTTACTCCTAGAACCTGTTAGGTGGGTTTCTGTACAGGTAGGGAGGTAGAAGTGCCAAAGAACCCTCACTCAGACCAGAAGAGAAAAGCACTTGTTATCATTTAATGAATCTCCCACCACGTGGCTTCAAGCTACCAGGACACAAGCCCCACCAACACCCTTAATCTTCTCCTCAGCTCTTCTGCTGAAGAATTTGGCCTTCACGATGACAGGCTGCTTTGGGAGCTTTCCCTTCCCCAGAACTTTGTAGTAACCCTAGAACAGAGAAAAGGGTTTATAATGCACCGTGGCAGTCACCAACTCTGTGATGGGTACGAAGAAAAATGCCTACCAATCCACTCCATCTAGGGGCCAGGGAGGGCATGTTTCTGATCTGGGCACTCCCGGGGGCACTGACTGCCCTCGCCAGTGAATCAAGACCAGCAGATTCTCTCCGAGGACTCTAGCACACCAGGACAAGAGCTGTCAGGATGTGACTCTAGTCTCGGGCAGAGCTCAAACCCTTTCTCCTATTCAATTACGACTTGATAAGCAAAAAAGGAAAATCACATTTCCAGCAATGCTCCAAGTCATGGTCATCAGAATTGCTCAAAGAAAAGGCTGAGAAAGGGAAATTTAAAACTTTACTGAAAGCCCCCTCAGGATTCCCACCACCTCCATACCCACAGTGGGTAAGACTGACACAAGGACCAGAACTCCTAATGATATACAAAAATGCTTTTTTTTGGGGAGGGGGGCGGGGGTTCTCTTCAGATAATGTCGGGCCTTAAATAACAATTGAACATACTAGGATTTTATTCTGTAAGAAACATAAAGAGCCAAGGGCTGTGCCTCATGCAGTCTTGTGTAAAACAGACCAGAGCCAGCTGACCTAAATTACTACCAATAGTTCAGGTGAGAAACCCGTACAAATCAGGGCACTGACACTAGGAATAAGATAACCGATCGGAAAACGTTCAAGTGAAAAATGAAGTAAATGAATGAGGGAGTGGAAGAACTACTCTTCAAATGTTTTGCATGAATCACAATTGAACAAGAGTTCAATTTTGATCAGTAAGTACCCGTGGAAATGCTACGGAAAGTGTAACTGTCTAGTAGGTATCTGGGTATAGACTTTAGGTGCAAGTATATTATCCAGAATTTTGAAAGGCAAAAAATATTCAATTCACTCACCGATCGCACCACATCAATGATAGGAGCAGCTCCAGTCTTGTTCTTGGCAGCATTTACCCGTGTCTGCTCACTGACCAAGGTCCACAATTTATCAAGGTTGACAGTTGGGCAGAAGCTCTGGTTCCTCTTTAAGTGGTAATGCCTCATACCAACTTTCCCAAAGTATCCTGGGTGACTGAGAAAAGAAGGCAACCATTTCCATTACCTCACTCCAACTAAAAAGCTATGTTTACCATCTCCACAGTCCATCTCCCCCCATTACAGTGTAAGGTGTGCACTCATGCAGAAGAGTGACAAAGCAGGTACTCCACTTCTTGAATAAAACAAATCTTTAAAAAGCCACCAAAGACTATCGGGTGGAAAAGACTAGCCTTATTTCACGGAACCAAAGTAAGTCACTGAGAAAGTGAGAGGCAGTGCCAAGACTAGGATTCAGGTCACTTGACAGCTTCCCCACACTCCTGTAACACAGGTCTCCTAAACAAGTAGTTAAAACACAACCCCGCTAATTTGTGGGTGTTAAACGGATCTAACAGTTGTGTAAGTCAATCTGATGCATGTCACTAACCCGGTGACTGACTATGCCACGAGGGCCACAGCCAGTGAATAAGGTCAGCAGTTTCTCTTCGAGGACTCTAGCACACTAAGGCAATAGCCGATACCCAAGCGTGACTCTAGCCTCGGTGACAAGTTCTCAGTTCACATCAAATATTAACTTGACGAAACCCAGCCACAAGCAAGGTTTCTGAGTGGTAAGAGCCTTGCTTCCCGTTGAAGATGTTCTTAACTACCCTCTACCCCTAAGTCCAAAGCTGTCAGTGTCAGGAAAGGCAGAGTCCGAAAAACACTCACTATTTGTCGAAGTTGATCCTGTGGTGATGCATGCCACCAGCATTACCGCGGCCTCCCGGGTGCTTCCGGTGTTTGCCTGCAGAAACACAAAGCTACATGGCTAAAATAGCCTTCTCCAACCCCTCGATATTACTTCTCGCAAAAGCATTTCCCCATACCTCTGTGCCTTTGCTTAATACCCCTCTTCCAGCAATGCTGTTCCTTCAAGACTCTGGGATGATCATCACTTTGCAGTGTTCCACCTCACAACACTAGCACAGTAGTCCATACCTTCAACCAATTCAATACTGGACCCCGCTCAATTTCCAACCCCCCAACTGACGTGAAATTCTCTAAAACTGGAGTACTAGAGAATTCTCAAAGATAAAGCCAACAGCTAATGATCAAATTCAATCCGACTCGACCGCCAAGAGCTCTAACTAACCCACTTCTCTAAGTTACCTACTTCCTGACAAGCTAGCACCATGCAGAGATAGCCCAAGGCCGACCAGGATGTGGAGACAGTACTTACCGATGCGGCCGTGGCCGTGGCTCACGTGCCCCCTAAGTTTCCGGGTCTTCCTTAGTCTGGATGGCTGTGTGGGAAAAGGTGCTTGGTGATAAGGCCTAAGGGAAGAGGGGCAGGGGGCGAAGCTTGCCAGTCTGTGAGAGGCCTATAGGCCTGGGGATCAAGGATCTGCTTTGTTGCGCCTTCAGCAAAGTCGAGGTTACGGCTTGGCCCGGGGCCGTGCGGCCTCATCAGGGAGGCGCCCGGGAACCCCGGACCGCGTGTCTCGAGAAACCGAACCGCAGGATGAACACGCGGCCCCAGGCTCCCCGCCCCGCCCCGGACCCACGCCGGCTACCCCGCCCTGCGGCTGGCCATGCGCGGCCTGGAGGACCGGGCCAAGCTCGGGAGTAGGTGGCTGGGGTGCAAGGTGAGTAAAGATCGCGGCCTAGGCCAGCAACTATGCGGACGCATCAGAAAAATCACCTACCATGTCAGCGACCGAGACGAAAAAGGAAGGGCTCTGCAAAGTCTCGCGAGCTATCGAGCTCGGGGGCGGAGCCAACGCCTCACTTCCGGTCCGGAGGCCGGGCCGAGGGCGGAGCTTTTTTGGCGTCGCGGGTCTTGAGCTGCTGCGGGTTTTGCTGTTTCCACTTCCTGTGGGGTGAACTCTCCGTCATAGAGTTGTTCCGGAGGCTTCGGGGGCCGAGAGCCTTCTCCGTGCTGTCACGCGTGCGCTCGGGCTCAGAGGCGGAGCGCTGGCGCGGAAGGCGGGGCTTGGGACGCAGTAGTGCACGCAGCTGGGGTCCAGGTGGGCCGGGCGCTTTTCCCAGGGACACGGCCCAGGAACCTGCTGGGGCCACTGTATTTCTCTGCTGCTCACCAACCGCCCCATCCTGAGCAGCCCCATGCGTCTCGCTGTTTTTGGTGGTCGGCTCGGCTCGGGCGGTAGCGGTTGCTTGCTTGTCCCCTGGCCGCAGTGAGAAATCGCAAGGTCCTGTTTGACCCTGTGTGCCCACCCGATGTCTCTTCCTGCTCCCTTTATTCCTGCTCCCTTTAAAGTCTTTCTAGATGTCTCTACCACCCTCCGGGACCTTCTCGCCCACACTACTGAGTGGGCTCAAGGTCTTCCTTTCTCCTTTGCCCTTGTGCTATCGTCCCGGTCGTCCTCAGTTGGAACAACCTGAGTTCAGGGACCTCTACGCCTGGTCGCTTTAGGGTTCTTTATTCTCCAGACCCTGTAAATCTTCTACCCGCCACATTTTAATTTTCACTGCAACCTACTTGGCATGCCCGTGACCCCCTCCTCTCCTGGACCAGAGAACCCCTGCTCATTCTGGACCCTATGCAAGGGTCTCCTCTTGTAATACTTCTCTGACCCATTCAGCCATAGTTGCTCACCTCCCCCCACTGTGCCACCTCAAAATCTAGTACAGAGCTCTTATGTAATTGTTGATCCACATTTGTCTTTCCTACTAGACCAAATTTCTTAAAGGCTGGAGGATTACTTTCTTTTATCCATGGACTCCTAGCTCCTGGCATGTAGTACATGTTCAACAAATGATCGTTAAGTGAATGAATGCACCTACCCTCACCACCCTTTCTAAACTAAAGTGCAAGAGACATCCTTTCCGTCTTAAGTCTCAGCCAATGTTCAAGATCACGTTCCCTCAGTCACTCAGTGTGTGTTTGGGTGTATTTTCTGTGCCTTGTTCCCTTCAGCTAAAATACATTTTAGCTAAAATATCCTAAATTCTCCTTGTTTCTATTTATTACCCTTGCTCTTTCCTTTTCAGCCAAGCTCCCCAAAAGAATAGTCAACAAATCCTGTCCATTTGCTAGCTTCCCATTCATTGTTTAATCCACTGCAGTCTAGCTCTCAGCCCCATTATTTCAATGAAATTGCTCTTATGGAGGTCATCAATTAACCAAACACTGACCTGAATGTACTCTTCCTCATACCACTTATTCTTCGTTGTACTTTACCCATTTGACTTCTTTTTCTAACTAATCTCTTGCCTTCCTCCTATCTTTTTGGCTACTTCTCTGTCTTCCTTTCAGGTTCTTCTATATTTGTCCACCATTTAAGTATTGGTGTCTTCAGCCTTCTGTCCTTGCCTCTCTTAACTTTTCATAGTACACAGTGTTCTTGGGTGAACTCATCTTGGGTGGCTTCAATTCACATCTCTGTTGCTGAGCTCCAGACTCATATATTCACTTAATTTCTGGTTAGTATCCCTTGGACATTCTAAGACATCCTAGATAGACATATCCAAATACTTTGATCTTCCCGGTTCTCTGGTGTCTTCTTTATTCTGTAGCTTGGTGAGCAGCCTTGTCCACCCAGATAGTGATGTCAGGGAGACTTGAAAATTGTCCCCAAGCATTCTTTTCCTCTAATACGCTGTCACCGTGTCTTTTTTTCTATACCTGTCTCTCAAATCTGCTTTCTCCTCTTTAGCCCTCGTGCCATGGCCTTCATTAAGTCCCTCATCTTCTGTCTTATCTGGAGTTCGGCACCCTCCTGTGATCACCCTGCCTGTATTCTAACCCTCCTCCAATCGTCCATCCTTCACACCTCTGTCAGTTTGATCTTCCTAAAACGTGACTCTCATCCTTTCACTTACTTGATCAAAAAGTGTGATAGCTCCCTATTACCAGCAGAATACAGCCCACTTGCCTTTCCAAACTAACTTCGGCTTCTTCCCTGCACAAGCTTTCTACTGCAGCCAAACTTGGTACATCCCTTCTACCTTTTTTCCTGTACTAGTGCCATTTCTCATGCCTGGAGTACTCATCTTCTTTCTGACCAGATGTCCTGAAGCTTCCTCAACCTTTAAGCCCTACCTTACATTCTGCTCTTCCCAGAACACTCCAGCCCACAGTGAGAATAACCAAATACACCTTGCAGTTTACAAAATGTGTCTGCCTGAGAGGTCAACTCTACTAGTCCCATTTTATGAATGAGAGAGTTGAGGCACAGAAGGTTGACTGACTTGCCAGAGGCTATAGAGCTGCTAAGATATAGAGCCTGGGCCTAGCCTTTAGTCTTTTTTCTCCAAATCTCCTGCTTTTACCTTAGCATCTCCTCCCTCTCTGACCTCACAGCATTATGGGCTTCATCACTCTTTCAGTCCTTAATCACATACTGTCTGTTACCAGCAGAAAGAGAGGCCTTGAGAGTTGGCGGCAAGGCCTAAGAAGAGATCGTCCTCTATTTGACATCAAAACTGGCCAGTAAGTGCACAAGTGATGAGCTGAGCTACCTAGAAACTACCCTTGGGAAGATGGTCTGTGAATGGAGGTAAGCTGGGCAGAGTTTTGGGAATGAAAGGTTACCTTCAGGTGTCTAGTAAATAGGGACTGAAGTAAGGACCAAGACTGCCCAGGGCATGGAGGTAGAGTCTGGTTGATGGGACACTGCTTCTGGATAGTTTTGTCAGGTTCCTTGGTTACAGAGGGGCTGCATCCTATCCTTCAGGCCATCCTTCTGAATGGAAGGCCTCCCTGAGCAGACTAGTACTCTGTGTTGGGTTCTGTGCTCACCTAACATTCTCCTCATTGGTGGTTTGATCTCCAGGGTAGGGGGAGTGCCCTGGACAGTTGTCTGGTTTTGGTTTTCTAGCCAGCTCCCTCTTCTTCCCAAGGAAATCATGTAGCTTTAACATAAGGCTCCTGTGGGATTTGTCATTGTGGGTCGGCCAGCTCTGAGAGAGCAAACAAAGCTGAATTCTGTATATAGCAGCCAGACATGAGGCACTAGGTGATCTGTCCCTCCTCACCAGGCACACGGGGCGTGATGGTGGACCTGACCCGTAAGAGGCCTCTTTCTCTGTGGCATCTCTTCTGAAGTAAAACATGGCCTTGTGACATCTCAGACATCTGGGCTCCCCCAGAGGGTCAGGGCCTCAGAAAATGCCTGTGAAATGAGCAGAAGGGAGAGGATGCCAGACAGCAGCCTGATGAGGCAGGTATATGCAATGCTGACCTTTTTGCTCCCTCAGCCCTCTCTCCAGGTGGCCTTGTAAACATACTGCCACCCTGAAGAGGGCCCTGTGGTCCCTCTCTTCCTCTCCTCTCTGGGAGCCTGATTTCATCAGCAGTCCTTCAGACAGCAACAACGGCATGGGTGCATCCAGCCTTGTTTTCTTGCTCTCCACCTTTAGACTTGGACATTTGGAAATATTATGTTGCTTTCCTTTTTCAAGTAGAAGATTGTCAATTTAAGATGGGAAGAGTCAGGATGTCGTTTCTAAGTGAGAATTTGAGAAAAACTCAGAAATCCAAATTTACTTCAGAAAGAATTTTAAAACTTATATGTAATAGAAAAAACAGTAAAACATGAAAGAAAATTTTTTTTAAAAAAAAGTGTAAACATCTCAAATTATAATACCTTACAATGCTGTTTTCATGTCTGAATATTACCTTTCAGTTTTTATTTACATCTAGACATAGCTATCTGCAAAGCTGATGATCATAGTATGCAAATCCTTTTGTCTTCTGCTTCTCGTTTAATACTATTACATTTTTTCTGTATCACTACCCAGTATCCATGATTATTATTTTTAACAGCTGAAGAGTAATTTATCTTCAGCACATACTGTAATTTACTAAGCCATTTTCTCATGTATTTTGTTTCCTTGTTCTCATTGTGTTTTTTGCTATTGGAGAAAATGATGCAGTGAACATTTGTGTATATGTGGCTTTTTTCTTCTTCTGTTGAATAACTTGTCTAAGATAAATTCCCAGGAGTGAGATTGCTGTATTATAGGGTATAAACATTTTTATGATTCATTTTATGTTGCTATATGTGTGTATATATATATATATATTTTTTTTTTTTTTTTTTCCCAAATGGATTGTACCTGTACGAATTTATGCACCAGCAGCATGTATAGTTTCCAATTTAAACTACACCAGGTTCAGGGTTTTTGTTTGTTTTGTTTTGTTTTTGCTTTTATCAGTAGTTTTTGATATACGGCAATATGGCATTTAGGGGAAAATTCATAGGACCACACAAGGTTTTCTTCATTACAAAGTAAAAATAAATATAACTCGAGGACTAAGTGTCCTTCCTTTCTGTGCTGGATAGATTTTCAAAAGTCTCATTATACTACGTGGCAAATGCTTTCCTAACAGCTTTGTTGGAAGCTAGGATGGAAAACCCCGCTGCCATTAAACTCAGAATAGCAGAATGTGAAGGGAGGAATGCCAGGATCTTTGAGGGCAGTTCATCCAATAGCACAACAAATTCAACTGCTCCTCGGTTTTAATTTAATTTTAGATGATAAAATTCATGGAAAGAACACAAAAATTTTGGTTCATTTCCTACCTCTGTTTTCACTAGCTGAATGATTTTGAACAAGTAGCATATTCTCTTTGAGTCTTAGTTTTCTTGTCTGTGTAGTGAAAAAATACTGAGATTCATTTGTTTATTTTAGAAATATTTATTGAGTGTGTGCTATGTTCAGGCACTATATATAGGTGCCAGGCAAAGAGGGGAAGGTACCATGGTGAACAAGAAAGACAAAGTCCTGCCCTAGGACTGTGTCTAAAACAAACAGTGAACAAGAAAACAAACAAATAAATAATATATCACATTCAACACAATCTAGCATTAGAGTAGGTGCTCTCTCATTACTTGGTGTTTCTCCCTCCCATTTTTTCCCGGAAAATGTATACTATTTTGATGATAATTTGTTCTATACTACCCATGCAAACAATCTTTGAAATTCTGACTCCCAATGTGGCATGCAATGACCTGCTCTGTTATTCCTTGGCAAGGTTACAGAAACCCAGTTAATATCTCCCTTCTCTCACATCTGGGTGTGGGATATTAAAGGAGGTGGTTTGTAAACAAGGTAATATAGGTGCGGTTTCCTGTGCGTCCTTCCAGTCTTTCACCTGATGTTTCATTTAGTTCAGGTCTCTTCATGACTTAAAGCAGAGCTGATTGCTGGTATATTTTGTTTGACTCACGCTGTTTTCTTATGTTTTTTTTAAATTTAATTGGTTGCCAACGTTTAAAAATTTAAATAAAAATCCGGATTTCTGGTGTTTTGAAAAAACTAAGATTTGGCAACACTGAGCCCACAGTCTTTATATGGCTGGCCCCTGGAGGCATTTGAATTGGCTACTCCTGGCTTAAGTACATTCTGCCGAACTATCCCCTTCGCTTTCCCAGGTCAGGGGAGATAGGAAGGAGAGGGAAGAGGTAAGTTATGGTGAGAAGGAGGAAGGGGATAAAAAAGAGATCATTTGACCTTCCCCCCTTCTCCTTAAGTCAGAGACCCATTGCTGTGCCTTTAATTTAACCTTTACCCTCATAGAGTTAATTCAATTGCTCTTCTAAGACAGAAATGAAATACTTATTTCTTTATATTCTTACCCTGGGTAGTGCCCACTGGTTTGGAAAGCTATGCCACGCCCCCAAAGGCCCAGAATTGTTTTTCAGAGTCTAGTGCAGCAGTTCTCAAAGTGTGGTCTAAAGGCCCATCAGGGGTCCCTGAGACCCTTTCAGGGGTTCCACAAGGTCAAACAATTTTCATAGTAATACTAAGATGTTATTTGCCCTTTTCACTGGGTTGACATTTGCACTGATGGTGCCAAAGCTAAAGCCAAAGACGAGTCAGTGTGTTCTTCACTGCCAGGCATTTGCTTGTAAAGAAAAGAAAAGAAAAAGAAAAGAGCGAGTTTCACTGAAGAATGTCCATTTTTATTAAATTTCAATTCTTGAACACAAGTCTTTTTAATATTCTATATGAAGAAATTAGAAGTATGCAAAAAGCACCTGTGCTACTTAGTGAGGAACTAAGTAGGAACTTAAGTGAGGAACTGCACTTGTGCTACTATTTGAGTTGCACGCTGCACTAGCCTTATTATTATTATTATTATATTATTATATTATATTATTATTATTATTATTGTAGAACAATAGTTTTATTTGAAAGAACAACTGACAGACAAACTGTGATTATTCAGGCTTGAGAATTTGGCAGATATTTTCTCAAAGAATGAAGTGAGCCTGTCACCTCAAGGAAGAAAACTGACAGTATTTGTTGCCCATGATAAAATTTGAGTTTGCAAGCAAAAATTAGAATTCGGGTAAAGTTATAGCTGCCTCCATGAGTTTGACAACTTCATAATAGTTACAGAATTTTCTGATGCAATTAGAGGTGATATTAAAGAGTGTGATTTTTTTTCTATAATGAAACATGTCAATATTTGGAGCATCTGTGTAAATCATTGAACCAATATTTTCCAAATCACCAGTGCTTGGTGTTATAAAAATTATGCCTGAGTAAAAGAGCAGTTCCAAGTGTAAGACAGACCAGTGGATGTTAATATAACAGAGTAAGAAAAGTTCATTGATGTAGTTTCAGATTCCACATTACAACTAACCTTTAAGAAACTACCGCTTGTTAAATTTTGCAGTAGTATCAAAGAATATCCACAATTATCTGATAAGGCTACTAAAATACTCCTATCTTTTCCAACTGTATAGCTGTGTGAGGCTGGATTTTCTTCATATACTGTAAACAAAACAACGTAACTGCAGAAGCAGGTATGGAAAGCCAGCTTCTATTAAGTCTTCTGTTAAGCCAGACATTAATGCAATTTGCAAAAAGGGAAAAACAATGTCACTCTTCTCACTAAATTTATTTGAAAGTAGTTAATTTTTCCTGAAAAGTATGTTATTCATGTTGACTTGTAATAGGTTTATTGTTTTTTAATGAATTAATATTTTTAAATTATCTCAGTTTTACTTTATAATACAGTAAATGGCAGTAGCTATAACCACATATACAAAATCTCTTTGGGGTGCTCAATAATTAAAATATGTAAAGCAGTTCTAAGACTAAAAGGTCTGGTATTCTCAAAGTCTAATGAAATAAACTCTACCACATTTAAACCTTCTAAGAGAGATTGCCCTCACCTCGCCTACTATGGCTGCTGTCTGGGGAATAACTGCCCTTAGAGCCTCAGAATGAACTAGAGGGGAGAGCCCCCCCATTGCTTTATTTAGTGCAAGAAGCCTGGTCTCCCCCAACCCCGTCGTCCTTTGTCCTTAATGGGCTTGGCTCTGAAAGACTGTGGATTGAAGTGAAAGTTCTCTCAAATTTGCATAATTCAGAGCTCCGGATTTGAATTAAATGATCTTTGGTTTTTTTCTTAAATAAGTA
The DNA here is from genome assembly GCF_011762595.2 of Tursiops truncatus. NCBI lineage: Eukaryota > Metazoa > Chordata > Mammalia > Artiodactyla > Delphinidae > Tursiops > Tursiops truncatus. The sequence continues at coordinate 62,028,644 of NC_047041.1, read as the reverse complement.
CAAATATAAAACTAGGTGCACTCTTTCTGCTCTTATACAATTACAAAACCTAATACAGTTTATAAATTATAAAAAACCAAAACAATCAAATTAACAATGTTAGTTTCATTTGCAGATGATGTGTTGCTAAACGAAACTGTCACTACAGCTTAAGTGTGGTGCACCCTGATGTGGCTAAGTTTAGCAAACTTGTGCCACAGTGATGGTGCCCCACTTTCCCTCCCACCTTTGTCTATTCCAGGTACTGTGAAACATTCATCATTGTGTGCCATGATCTCATTTTAGCTTCATGGGGCAGGAGGGCATCATTTACATATTGTCTGCTCCTTTCTCTTCTCATTAGCCTGAGACAAAGTAATACTGCTTGGTAAGAACTAGATCCTAACTCTCAACACTGCCTCTAAAATCTCATCATGATGAATATATAGATGATCCAGAATATTTATACTTTAAAAAACTCATCAGAATGAAACACTAATTTAAAAATGTTGGTGGAGAGAGCTCCTGAGGACATGTGTGTGGACCTCAGCTTGAGAAACATTTCAGTTAAGAGTATGGGGTCTGAAATCAGACTGACCTGGATTTGAATTTGAATTTGAATTCTGCTGTTTACTGTCTGTCTTTGTGCAATTACCCAACCTCTCTGAACCTCAGTTTCCTCATCCTGTCTCTGATGGTTTTATTTAATTTTTTAAAATATCATAGTCCCTATCTCCAAGGGTAATTGTGAGGATGGAGATAAAGTATATGAAGCACCTGGTATAAACTTGGCATTTAATACATTTCCTTCTCTTTTCCAAAATGAACTCTTGGATCAAGCTTGTCCACTAATAAAGAGAGGCACAGGTAGATCTGGGACACTTGAAGGCAAACAAACCCTGTAATAAACACACAACCTGGCAGACCCCTCCAGGCTTTGTTTTCCACAGCAGAGATGCTGGACTGTCTTTTGGGCCCAAGTGAGAGGTTGAATCTGTGCCCTGTTGTAGGGCATGAGCCTCCAGTTCTGGAGAGGGACGTAGCCTGGACTTCTGAGGCCTTGGTCTCTGAGTCCTTTCTGGCCTGTCCAGGAGTATCTGTCTCCCCAAAGAAGCAAATCACTCTGCTTTGTGCTTCACTTACAGGGAGTGGAGCTTGCTCACTCTACACACTGCTTCACGCTTGAGGATACTAATGGAAAAGCCCCGGTTCTGGGCACATGCATGGGCATGGTTATAGGTGTGAGCTTTACGGGGCGACCTCTAGTTGACCAGAAACACAGAAGTGGACAGATAGAGGCGGTACTGATCTGCTCATTATGCCAACAGGACGTGCAAGATATAGGTGCCTGGCTCCTACCCTGTCAGCATTTGCTCTGTAAGGACTGCTTCCAGGGCTTGATCCAGGAGCTAGGGCAGGTTGCTGGGCTTCATGGGACTGTCCCAGATGGTAAGTACAAAAATACCACAGGTTCACCTCCTTCTATATAACAGGTCTCTTCCCATTTCATAGGTACTGAATTTCAGGTGTAGAAAGAATCAGAATGTAAGAGCCCAGGGATACTCATTGCTGAAAGCAACTCTTTGGGGAATCTGTGAGACAAAGCAAATCCTCCTGATGCTTAATATATGTTTTGTAAACTGGGATTTTTCATGTTTGGGATTTCCTTAAATTGGTGGCAGGCTAAGAAACCTGGGAAGATTTTGATTCAAGGTTTGGCTGACTCCCCAGAAGGAGAGGACATGTCCTGACCCACTGAACTTCCAAGGCGGGGGGAGAATGGCTGGGCTCCTAGGGTCAGTCAGGAACAGATTTTGAACAGACTCACACTGACTAATGAACCATTCACCATCTAAGCTGCTCCCTCCTCCAGCAGGGAGGAGCTTCTGTCTTTCTTCTGAAGGTCAGGTTTCCTAGGAAACAATCTCATTGAGAACTGTGAAGTCCTTGGAGACAAGAGCCAAGTCCCTTCGTTTCAGTATTCTAGCACAGGGCATGTAACAGAGATGCAGTGAGTGTCTGCTGAATGAACTCGTGGGATGAAAAAGCCAAATAAGTTGACAGCATTTAGAAGCATCATCATTGTTGTTTGTTTTGTTGTCTGCAGTTTTTTCAAAGTGATTTGTAGCACAAGTCTAGGCTATTTTTGAGGCATTATAGCATTGCAGTTGTCTTTAGATCTGAATTTCAAGGCCTCTAAACCCTTGGGCAAGCTACCTAAGCTCTCTGAGTCTCTGTTGAGAGTTCAGAGTACAGAAAAGGTATTGTATACTTTGATTTTTTAAATTAATACATGATTTTTAAACTTACTACTTAGACTTTGTTCTTCCTTAAGCTTTTAATTTTAACTTACAAATCTTGTTCTATTTATAAATATAGCAAATTTAACAATCACTTTTAAAGGGCCTTTCATTAATATTTAAACATATTTACAGTTAATATTTGCTTTTATAAACTAAATTTTTAAAAATAATTCAATTGTCCAGCAAATAAGCATTCTAAATTACTTAAAGAACTCTTGGAAATACAGTAAGTTAAATGTATAAATAAGGTGAATCTTAAATATGTCTTAAAAGTTCTAGCACTGTTGGGTTATTATCCAGAATATGTAAAGAACTCTTACAACTCAAGAATAAAAACAAACAAACAACCCAAATAAAAACTGGGCAAAGAACTTGGAATAGACATTTCTCCAAACAAGATATCCAAACGCCCAGCAAGCACATGAAAAAATGTTTACTATCACTAATATTCAGGGAAATACAAATCAAAACCATAATGAGGTACCACCTCACATGTGTTAGGATGGCTAGTATTAAAAAAAAGAACAGAAAATAAGTGTTTGCGAGGATGTGGAGAAATTGGAATCCTGTGCACTGTTGGTGGGAATATAAAATGGTGCAGACTCCACGGAGAACAGTAAAGTGATTCCTCAAAAAATTTAAATATACAATTACCAGCAATTCCACTTCTGGATATATACCCAAAGTAATTAAAAGCAGGGACTAGAAGAGATATTTTTATGCCTGTGTTAATAGCAGCCTTATTTGCAATAGCCAAAAGGTAGAAGGAACCTAAGAATCCGTGGAAAGATGAATGGATAAATAATTGTGGTATACACATATAATGAAATATTATTCAGCCTTAATAAGGAAGGAAATTCTGACACATGCTACAACATGAATGACCTTTGAGAACAGTATGTTAAATGAAATAAGCCAGCCATAAAAAGACAAATACTCTATGATTCTACTTACATGAGGTACCTAAAGTAGCCAGATTTATAGAGATAGAAAGTAGAACGGTGGTTGCCAAGGGGTGGGGGAAGGAGGGAACGGGGAGTTGTTTAATGATATAGAGTTTCAGTTTTGCCTTTTTTTTAATTTTAATTTTTCTATTGGAGTATAGTTGATTTACAGTGTTGTTAGTTTCAAGTTTTTCCCATTTTTTAATCAGGTTTTTGTTGTTGCTGTTGTTGTTCTTTATGTATTCTCAATACTAGACCCTTATCAGATAAATGATTTGCAGATATTTTCTCCCATTCCATGGGTTGCCTTTTGTTTTGTTGATAGTGTCCTGTTAACATAGTGAAAGTTTTAAATCTTAAAGAAGTCCAACGTACCTATTTTTTCCAAAAGCCTGTGCTTTTGGTGTCATATCCAGGAAATTATTGCCAAATCCACTGTCATAAAGCTTTTCCCCTATGTTTTCTTCTAAGAGTTTTATAGTTTTGATTCTTACGTTTAGGTCTTTAATCTCATTTTAGATTTTTTTTTTAAATGTTTTAAAATTTTATTTATTTATTTATTTATTTTTGGCTGTGTTGGGTGTTCGTTTCTGTGCGTGGGCTTTCTCTAGTTGCGGTGAGCGGGGGCCACTCTTCATCGCGGTGCGCAGGCCTCTCACTGTCGCGGCCTCTCTTGTTGCGGAGCACAAGCTCCAGACGCGCAGGCTCAGTAGTTGTGGCTCACGGGCCTCGTTGCTCCGCAGCATGTGGGATCTTCCCAGACCAGGGCTCGAACCCCTGTCCCCTACATTGGCAGGCAGATTCTCAACCACTGCGCCACCAGGGAAGCCCCTCACTTAAGATTTTTACCATGAACTAGGGACTTCTCTGGTGGTCCAGTGGGTGAGACTCGGTGCTCCCAATGCAGGGGGCCTGGGTTTGATCCCTGGTCTGGGAACTAGATCCCGCGTGCATGCCGCAACTAAGACCTGGTGTGGCCTAAACAAATAAATAAACAAAATACATTAAAAAAAAAAAACAACAGAATGCCTTAAAAAAATAAAAGATTTTTAACATGAACTAATTATGCATGTTTCAAGGATATGTTTGACTCTAAAGTCAGAAAACTAAATTCATACTAGTGACAATTTTTAGAATCATAGTGTTTGTTGCCAGGTTATTCTAAGTGCAAGGGAGAATGAAACCGTAAGCTTTGGTGTCAGTATATCTGGGCATCAGAGTGTGAGTCCTAATCTACCTGCCACTTAATACAGCAGTTGTATAGCTTGGTAAGTTTTCCTCCCTGTAAAATGGGGATGATGATGGTAGTAATTAACTTATAGGATTGTTATGAAGATTAAATGAGAACATACACATAAAACATTCTGTACGGTGCTTAGGATATAGTAAGAGACCAAGAAATGTGAAAAAATACCATTATTTAGAACTTGTGAAACTGAAGTGGAAAAAAATCTGTTAGATGCAAACATGCTTGACTTGGAACCAGAGAGGCAATTTCTTGAATATGTGGCATCTTACATTATTTAGTATGTCCTGCAGTCTGGCCAGGCTATTGCTACCTTCCATATTTGCATTTGTGGATCAGAGTGGAATAAGCTTCCTCTGCTACTTGGAGGTTTTAGGATTCTATGCTGTGTGGTATTTGTTGGTTTGTATGTCAGTCTCCTTCACAGGTAGTTATTGACTTTTATGTACCAGGCCCTATGGCGTTTAGGGTGCAGAGATGAAAAGACAGGGCCCTTGCCTTCAAGGAACTCATATTTTATTGAAGGGCAGATAACTAAACAGATGACAATAATACAGTGTGGTAAGAATGTGAAGAGAAGACTGTTTAAAGTTTAGGCAAAGGAGCAATACCTCTGGGAGATTTTCCATGCACAAGGACTGGTGGATATCAGTTGCTCACTGAATGTTTTCTGAAGGACTAAAAGAATGGCACTCAAATGCCACGCTGATGAAAAGCAGAGATGTCACCTATCTCTGGGAAGTCCAGTGAGATACCCAGTACCTGAACTTAGATTCCTGTTGTAATTTGAGAAGCCATGCTTTGGGAGTTTGGTTCTTTGGAAAGAGCTTTTAGCACTGCCACTTTATCCAGCAGAGTAGGAGTACAGACTTGCTAAAAGGCTTATCCTATTTCTGCCAATCTGGGGCTTTCAAAAGTTAAATATGGGAATAGGTAGAGGGTTGGCAGGGGAGATGGATAGAGGCTGACGAATTAAATAGGTCCTTAGCATCAACGCTTCCAGCCAGTTGCGGCCACATTGCATGGGGATGAGTCCATTTCCATAAATCTATTCCTGCTGGTTGCTGGGCAGAACTGAGAAGTTGCTGAGTTGAGTGGAAGAGGGGCTGTGCCTGGGCTCAGTGTCTGTCCAGCTGGTTTTCAACTCTGATCCCTCAGTGGAGCCTCACCAGGCCTGCATGTTTGCAGTGGGGCTCAGCACTGGGGGAGGGAGTGAGGTGGGCATCTCATTCAACTGGGCTGTGCCTTTCATCTCTACAATGCCACAGCCCAACATAGAACCTGACACAGGACGAGGGCCTAAGTGAATATTTGTTGAACAAATAATTTAATCAGTGGATCCACAAAGATCTCCCATGGCTCTTGCCTGGAAGGAAAACTTTTTTCACTTAAGACACTGCCCCTTTCTAGTCCTCAAGTTGTGAGGTGCAAATCACATTTATCAAGCACCTTCTGGCTGGCAGATGCTGTACCGAGTGCTTATGCCTGTATTATCTTTTCTAAACTTCACAACAACCCTATAAGGTAGCTGATGATGGGGACCAAAGCAAAGGCAGTAGTATGCTGAACACACAATGTCTTAGCTGTGCTGTGGGATGACTGGAGTGGAAGGCTCCAGAAAGGCTGGATACTGGAAATGGATCTACTCAGCCAATGAGAATATCTTCTTGGGACTGTTTGCTTTTAAGCCTATTTGAAAATGGTCCCAGGTCAAATTCTACGTGGAAAGTTGGCCATTGAGTCCCCAAGTGATACTTTAAATAAGTGTAGCAAGCTCTGAAGGAAGCTGGCATGCCTGAAACTGTTTACTATGTGCTGGATCTGTCTTCAGAATTCTCAGGTCGCCTATGGTTTTATGTGTTGTTTTAGGGGAGGAAGGCCATTACTTGAATATTTCCTTCCCCATGTGAATAAAAGGAACATTATTCTTTCTCTTCAAATCTACTAAAAGACATATCCTAGATGGGAGACCTTGATTCCGAGGTCCAGATTCCAGAATCTCTTTGTTTAGTATCTTAATTTTCCCAATCTCAGTGTGGATGATGCAGTCTACATATGGGCAGAGCCCTGGTCTGGAAGTCAGGGGCCCTGGAGCTCGGTCTGGACTCTAGCACTAACTGACTAGGTGATCCTGGGTATTCTCTGGGACTGGACTTGAAGAGCTCTAAGAACACCAAATAACCACCATAGCCTCCTGCTTCCTGAAGCTAGTGATGGGTAACAGCATATCCCTTGAAAAGTACAAATGCTGAAATGGGGAGCAATCTCTGTTCCTCAGTGGGCAGGCCTTGGGGATTTGGGAAGATCCAAAGAGAGGGACCCGATGCAAGATGCTACAACCTCAGAGTCAGAGAGGGAAATGATATTTATCTTAATGAGCAGCTCCGCTGGATGGGCTCTAATGGCCTGGGGTGAGAGTGGGAGGTAGAGGGGATGAGATCTCAGCACCAGGAGCTTGGCAGGCGAGGTGCCTGCTATTTGCTCACTCCAGGTGAGGAACAGTGTGTGCAACTATTTGGGATCTGTTGTGGGCAGTGCCCCAAGTTTCCCAGGTGGAGGGCAGGTTGCTGAGCTGGGCTGAGCTGGGTGTGCAGCAGGTGCAGAAGCTGGAGCTCCAGAGCCTATCAGCAGGATGGTTTTTCAGTTCATGAACAGTTTCCCCACCTTAATTGGCTCTCTAGGGCCCTGGGAGTAGCACTGGTACCTCAGAGCCGTTCCTGGGAGAGCAATTCCCCTGGTGAAGGGAAGGAGGCAGGCAGTGTTTTGGGGGATGTGCTTGCTGCCGCTGGCACTACTTGGAAAGCTATAGCTAGGGAGGGAGTTCAAGGTAGATGTGATTGATGGACAGGGTCTTGGAGGGGCCTCTTGTCTGCGGGAACTCTCACTCAAGAGGGACCAGTCATTGGTTAACTGCTATGACGGCTGGAGAGCAGGAAAGGCCCTTAAGAGTATATCTCTGACCCCTCATTGAATAAATGGGACATCAGGATTCCAGAAAGTTCTAGAATTCTGCTGAATGTCACGTAATTGGTCACTTACAGAGAGCCAGAAAAAAAATCCGGCTCCCTTGCCTGCCAATCTGGAGCTTGTCTGGGCTTCAGGGACAGTAGGAACCACAGACCTAGAATAGGGTGCTGCCCTTGGTTCCCCCACTGGTCCTCTGTCCAGGCCCAGTTGGAAATGGAGACAGTGGCTTTGCATGGAGTATGTCAATGCATCAGCCCTTGGATTGACTCTTGAGATAGGAAGTGAAAAGAGATAAAGGTGCCACTCTATCAGAAGAGATGAATCCAGGGTCATCCTACCCATACCTTCTGCATTCCACTATGGGTACTTTCTTGACACAGAAAGCTTACTTCACAGTCAGGTGGTTCCTAGGAGCATGGACTCTGAAGGCTGTGGATAACCCATCTCCAGCTTCAATCTGTCACCTGGCTCTTATGCCCAGATTCTGACTCTTGGCTCAGATCTGCTACCTGGCCCTGCCCCACAGTCCCTGGATCCCCCTGCCTGACCTTACTTCACCTGTTGCCTTTGTGGATTATGCTCCCAAATCCTCTAGCTTCAACTCTGATCACTCTCTCCTATCCTGAGCTTGAATTTCTAGCTACCTAAAGGGCTCCTAATTGCTTGCAGTTCAGAACAGAAGCTTAGCATGGCCTTTAGGGCTCTTCCCAGTCTGACCCCGTGCTAACTTTAGAGCCTCATCTGTCATTCCTCTGCATGGGCTAGCTTCATCACTCATTCCCTGAGGGGCCTTGTATTTTGTCATCTGTAATCCTCTGTTTATGGTGTTCCCGCCTTCTGAAATGTCCTTTCCTTGTTTGTTACATCCTACCCCAAACTGAAGTTCTAGCTCAAATGTGACCCAGTTAGCAGAACTAGAGCACACAGGGATGGGAGTTGACTTGGGAATAAGCAGGATCCCCATTACCAGAAGGGAACCTCAAAGGGAGAGACTAAACAAAGTAGCTGTTGCTTTAGTTCGGGGGTCAGCAAACCTTTTCTGTAAAGGACTAGATAGAAAGTATTTTGGGCTCTGCAGGTCATAGAGGCTCTGTTACGACTACTCAACTCTGCCACTGCAGCACAAAAGCAGTCATAGACAATATGGAAATGAATGGGCATGACTGTGTTCTAATAAAAGTTTATTTACAAAAACAGGTGAGCTATAGTTTTCTGACCCCTGTTTTAGGCTCTGCCTGGGGAAATTGGGTGGATTTGAACCTGTGGGTGGCATCAAGTAGGAATAGCTGTGTAGGAGCCAGGCAGGGCCAGAAAAATATGGAAGGGAATCACAGGTAGGGGATAGTGTTAGCATGAGGCACAGGGAGGAGAGGGCAGGAGGAACAGAAGGGCGTGAACTTTGGTTGGAATATAGGATTGCTTGAAGGAGAGAAGTAGGAACTCTGTTTGGAAAGGAAATTTTGAGCCAAATTTCCTTTCCAAACAGAAGGGTCTTGACCAATTTAGGCTACTCAGTAGACCGTGGGGAGCCATTGAAAGTTTTGGGTCAGTGGAATATAATCAAATCTGTATTTTTGAAAAGTCTTTCTGGCTTCCTGAGAAGAATGAATGGAGGAGACAAGACTGGATGCAGTAAGAACTGCTAGGAAGCTACTGTAGTTGTCCAGGCCACTGGTTCCTGATTACTGGTCCTTGAACCAGTGCTGGTCTGGATGCCTAAGAATTATTTGGGAAACTTGCTAAAAACATAGATTCCTGGTCCTGTACCCACACCCAAGAGATTTGGATTTGGTAGATTTGGGATTTCTAACAAACCCTACAGATTTGTGAATCATTGGTCCAGCAAGGCAGAATGAGGCCTGATCCTTTTAAGAAGGAACGGATGCCAGAGAAAGTAGGATACAGGTACGATAAGATTTGGCAACTGCCCTCTTCCTCCTCCTGTTACCTATCTCTGTTCATGGCAGCCCATCCATGTGACCCTTTTTCCTTCACACACCACCACTCCCTTCAGCATCCTACTTTGGTCATGTCCTCTTGGTTCTCTTTGAAACAACTCTTCTGTCCCTTTTTTTTCCACTTCTACCCTCATTCAGGATCCCATTAATCCTTAACTGGACAAGCCTTCTCCCTGCCCTACCCCCACCCCCAATCTCCAGTCCATCAAGATAGTCATAAAGCCAGAACCTTTTTGGGTGGCCTTTGCTTTTAGGATAAATGTCAAGCCAAGCCTCTTGGCTTAGAATCCAGGGCTCTTCAGGCACTTACTCTACTGCCAGTCTTTCCAAGTTCATTCCCTGTCACTTCCCCTCTGTGCTCTTGAAATTTGCCTGTACTCTGGGCTTTAGCAATTATACTGGACTCGTAGTCTTGCCCCATCCTAATATCTTTCCTCTAACCTGACCCTGTTTTTCCTTCCTCTTTCTCTCCCAGCTTGTGTGTGACTGTATCTCCCTGGGGGGAGGGGTAGAGTTAGCTGCCGAGGGACACCTCTCAGGACCGTTGTGCATTATAAATGTGTCTTCTCCATCTGAAGTCCTAATCCTCCGCTGTGACGGACAATTGGTCACTATGGCAACTGACTGTGACATCACAGGATAAGGACTTCAGGTGAAGTGGCAGGAGCAGGTGAGTATGTAGGAGACAGACTTTAATGTCTGTCGAAGCCCCCTCACCCCCACCCTCCTTTAGTGCCGGGGGCATGGAGGGCTCTCTCGGGCTCCTGCTGATTTTTAAAATGCTGTGGTGAGAGTGTGTGCCTGGCATCTGCGTGCTGCAGTAGTGTGGGGCTGACAGAGTGTGTCAAGTTGAGCTCTGGCTGTGCAGGCACCGCTGCTGCGTGAGCCTGTTATTCCATTCTGGATTGCTATTTTGATACCCAGATTGCATCATTCTTCCTACGTATAAACAGGGGGTCCCCAGGGCCCTGCAGCTACTCACTTCTCTACCAACACTGTTGTTGTGATGAGCTCTATTTAAATGAGCTGCCGGATCGGGGCAGGTTCCAGCCACACATGAGCACTGTCATTTTGGGGAACATGGAGGGCTGAAGGATTTTTGGATCGAGTCCTAAAAGGCTGAGAGTGATGGCCTCCTGAGCTATGCAGAGGGCGACAGAGCTAGTTCCTGAAAGTTGAAAATCTCGTTTTCTTCCTCCTGAGCTTCTGTTCCAAGGCACCCAGAGGATTAGGAAGGAGATGCAGCTAGGAAGAGTCGCCTCTTTTGAGGTCTCCCTCTTGCTGTTCAGTTTGGGAAAAATACTGCAGAGCCTTCGAGATAAACAGGAACAGGAGGAGTCAACCAAGCCCTTTCTTGCAGAAGCGTCTCAGGTGAGCTGGAGAAATGCAGCCCTGGCTGAGGATGCATCAGGGACAGGAGGAGAGGACCCAGGCTGCTCCCCCTTCCCCACCCCGCACCCAGCTCCCTGAGGCTTAGGCCCTGCAGCCCAGCTGGCTGCAGAGTGCAGGGTGGGTGTTCCTGGGCACTTGGTAAGCACCATCCTCTGGGACCTGTGGTGATCTCACCTGTCGCTCTTCTGACTTCTCCCCCAGGTGTTGCTCTAGTCACAGGGCAGCAGGCCCCACAGGTAAGCCTGCTGGCAGCCAGGGGCAGGAGCAGAATCACCTTAGGATCGAAATCTGTCTTTCTAGCAGGGTCTGGGCATCTGGGGAGTGGGTGCAACGTGTTTCTCAAAGGTGGTGCTGCTCTGAGCTATGGGCTAGAGGAAGGCTTCGGGGGCTTGTGTGGTGGGGGCCTTAGCTGATGCCCAGTACCCTGGGGCTGCCTTGGGTGGGAGGGCAGGAATGGTTAGTGAGGATGGCCAGCCTGCCAGAGAATATAACTGGAGTGTTTTTTCTCCTTGCATAGTGTCTGATAGAGGCATACCCCTGACAGAGGTAATCAGGGACTGCTCAGTGTTTCAAGGTGCCACCTATGATTTACAAGGATCTGTGGTTTTTAGCTATGTCTCTCCCTCTTTCTGGGCCTCTGTGTCACCATCTTTATGATGAGGGAACTGGGTAGATGAACAGTGGAAAAAGCTAGGTCTGGAAGCTGGGTTTGTCCAGCTTTGGTTCTACAGGTGGGAGCTGGCAGTGGAGCATCAGTCTTCTCCAGATGATGCCACTGCTCTACTGGAGTCAGAGCTTGGGCCCCAGCAGCAAAGTTTCACGGAGCCCTGGACAAGAGCTCTAGAATGAAGGGCTTTTTAACCCTCAGAGTGTTGCTTAGTACTGAGCTCGGGCTTATGTGCATGTGTCCCGACCTGGTGTGCTGAGCTGACCCATGCTAGTTTTCTGAGACCTCCTTGGGATTTCTCTCCCACCCCAGCCCCATGCCCAGGTTGCCTTGGCACTGCCGTTCATGTCTAAGGGTGGACTACCTAGTCTTGGCCCACCTCCCTTGCTGCCTCACTAAGTCCTGGGCTAAGCACACTCTCTAGGCCCCAGCAGCAGTCGTTGTAGTGCCGAACCTCAGGCTGCACCCTAAGCCTGCTCATGGGTCCTTCCGTGAAGCTGGGAGTTAGGGGACGCAAAAGGTGTCCTCCAATTCCCCACCAACCCCCAGGGTACCTAGGTATCAGGACACCCTTCTGTCTGTTGGGCATCTGCCCTTTTCTCTTCTCTGCCAGAGGGGAAATACATGACGGCTGCATTCAGAGTCTTCCTTAACTTGTTGGAGCCTCTTTAAAACTGGGTGAGCTTGCCTTTCTCAGCTGCATGATACAGGGAGCAGGTCTATCCGGCTCAGCCACAGGGGAAAGGGGTACTCTCTCTTTGGCACTGGTCCTCAAACTTGGTTGTACATTTGTAATCACCTGGGGAATTTTTTTAAAAATAAATTTATTTATTTATTTATGGCTGCGTTGGGTCCTCATTGCTGGGTGTGGGCTTTCTCTAGTGGCAGCGAACAGGTACGGGGGCCCCTCATTGCGGTGGCTTCTCTTGTAAAGCCTGGGCTCTACGCGTGTGGGCTCAGCAGCTGCGGCGCATGGGCTCAGCCGCTCCGCAGCAAGTGGGGTACTCCCAGGCCAGGGCCCGAACCCGTGTCCCCTGCACTGGCAGGTGGACTCTCAACCACTGTGCCACCAGGGAGTCCCCTCACCTGGGGAATTTTAAAAAATACTGATGCCTGGCTCCTACCTCCTGAAACTCTGATTTAATTGATATGGGGTGTGGACTGGACATCAGGATGTTTAAAAGTACCTCATATGATTCAAATATGTAACAAAGTTTGAGAACCACTGATCTGTAGAATGAAACTGCCCCCAGATTTATTTTTTCTAGGCAGAAAAACTCTGCTTCATTTGCCTTTTCTCAAAGATCATATTTCTTAAAACTTTAAGCATAGCTGGGGCTGGCTTCCAGCTCCTTCTCGATTCCAAGTTCAAAGCTGGGTCCAGGTTTGATCATTATTATGGAATATTTTACTTAAAATCAAATCATTTAGTTAATTAAAATAAAATTACCTTGTTTATTTACACTTGAATTAGAGAAGAGTATAGCATAGTGGACAGGGCTGAGTTTTAGAGGTGGACAGACTTGGGGCTCCAATTGTAGCTCTGCCTCTGCTTTCTATGATCTTTGGTAGGTGACAACTTCTTGGAGCCTCAGTCTATCCAACTATGAAATGGGGACAATGCCTACCTCTAAGAGACGGTTTGACGATTATATAAGACATGTAAAGTGCCTAATATAGGGAGTGGTGGTAAAAGAATAATTTGTCCCATACCTCCCAGGGACCAGAAGTGCTCACTCTTGTGACAGATGGATTGAACATCTTCAGTTTTCAGAGAACCTCTGGTGCCTGTGTGTTCTTCATTCTGGAAACAGAAGCCCACCCCCTTTGGGGATGGTTGTGGGGCCCCTGGGCCCTGGTCCTGCATTTCTCAGAATTGATGTTCTTCTGTATGAAATAAAAGCTCAATGCTGTTGCTTGAATAATTCAAGTAGAAAGAAAAACGCAATATATCTAAATAATATTTTATGTAATATGTGATTTAAATATGTATTAAAAACTAAATTAATGTTAAATATTGTAAGCTGATGTTAGGTCATTTTATATATATCCACAGCCCTAAGAGTTCATGTATTCCAATTGTCTAAAAAAAACTTTGTTTTGGTATCCTCATTGAAAAATGGGGAATCCTCTTTAAAAAACAAAGAGCTCAAGGTTGACACAGCTCTATGGGGGTTAGGGACCTTCTGAGGGAAGATAAGAATTTCTGGGCAAAAGTTGTGACACAAAGAGAGCCCATGTCCTCTGTGTCCACTCTGGTCCCCACAGTCACCCTGGTACCTGTGTGTATCACTGCCACGGTTCTCCAGCCCTGCTGTCTGCTGCAGCAGCCCCTGTTCAGACTGGAGGAGGTCTTAGATCCAGGCCTCCCTCAGCCACAAGCCTGTCCCTGACTTGCTGACAAGGGTGGCTGGCTGTCCCTTCCCATCTTGCCCAGGGGAATATTTCTGAAGCCTGGTTGCAGTAGGCAGAGGAGGAGGGTTGGATAATCCATACTTCCCTTCTATTCCCATTCCCCTCATCTAAGGGTGTAGAAAGTACAGTTCAGAGAAAAGGGGTCGCTTACCTAAGGTTGCACAGTTAGTGACAGTCCTGGGCCTGGAACCCACATCTCCCAGTTCACAGCCTTTCCCAAGCCCCACACCTCTGCTCTGGATCAGACCTGATTCCTTTATTTTCCTGGGCTGGTTTTTTCCACCACCCCGAAAACTTCCAAATGGCTTTTGACTACTTTCTTTGGCTGTGAGTGCAAGGAACACACCTGGAATACTCAAACCCACAAGAAACATAAAAATCATGCAATATCTTTTAGTATCAAATTGTGGATTATTTTTGTATGTAGACATATGAACAGATAGTTAAAATGCAATGTGATATTTGTTGTACTAGAAGGATGTTCAGGATGCTGTGGGAACCCTGAAGAGGGAATAATTAACTCTTCCTAAGGGAAATCAACACTGCTTCTCAAAGGTAGAACATTTGAACAAGTTTGGAAGGTTGAATAGGAGTTTATCTGAAAAGGAGTGGGGCAGCAAGAAAGAGTGTTTTAGGGAGAGGGAACATTCACTTTCACAAACATAGAGTTATGCAAAGGTTTGGTGCATTAAGGGATAGCAGAGGTATTTGGCATGGCAAGGACATAGGGTGTGTGGCAGGTGAAGCTAGAGATGAGACTAGAGAGAGTTAAGGCCAACTCAGAAATGGCCTTGAGTTACAAGCTGAGGATTTCGGTCTTTAAGGCCAGGGGAGGTACAGGATGTGTGATGAGGCCTTGTCTGATCTATTCAGTTATTTCTCTCTTTCTCATGCTGATAATGAGGCTGTATGACTATGACAAATGTTTAAGCATCTGGTACCAGGGAGTCGGAAACCTTGTGGAAATTATTCCCAACAATTAGAACAGCATTTCTGACCTGGGAGTAGATGAGGAGGATCTTCCCTGGGCAGCCAGGTGGTAGGGAGGGACAGTCACGTGATTCCCCTGGATGACGTCACCTGTAGAGAGCATCCTTCTCCACCACGGGCCACTGTTCTTGACAGGCAGGAGAGTATCTAGGAGATTGCAGATCCAGTTCTGTCATTAAAGTCCATGGCTCTGTGGAGGCTAGGGGAGGGGTTTTTTGCGGGGCGGGGGAGCGGAGTGGTAGGTGGGGGAAAGAAGAGTACTAAAATATTATTTTGCATGATTTTGTAGGTTTTGATTTCTCCAGAATATATCAGTTATCTTTTGCTGCATAAAAAACCACTCCAGGGCTTCCCTGGTGGCGCAGCGGTTGAGAGTCCGCCTGCCGATGCAGGGGACGCGCGTTCGTGCCCCGGTCCGGGAGGATCCCACGTGCCGCGGAGCGGCTGGGCCCGTGAGCAATGGCCGCTGAGCCTGCGCGTCCGGAGCCTGTGCCCCGCAATGGGAGAGGCCACGACGGTGGGAGGCCCGTGTACCGCAAAAAAAAAAAAAAAAAAAAAAAAACCACTCCAAAACTTAGTGGTTAAAACAACAACCAAGCTTTATTTATGATTCTACAGGTTGAGGGTTTGGGCTGGGATGCTCTGGGTAGTTCTTCTGGGCTGGGCTGGGCTTGGCTAATCTCTGCTGTGCTTACCCATGTCTGTGTTCAGCTTGTGGGTCAGTTGGGGCTACCTGGTTTCTGACGGCTGCAGGTGGGATACCTGAGACAACCGAGGCCTCTCTCCACATGGTTTCTCATCTTCCAGCAGTCTAACCTGGGGTTGTTCACGTGGCAGTCTTAGAGTTTTGAGAGCGAGAGCAGAGTCATATAAAGCCACTTGAGGCCTGGGCTTAGAACTTAATGTCATTTTTGCTGCATTCTGTTGGGCAAAGCGGGTCATGAGGGCAGCCTAGCTTCAAAGGATAGAGAAGACTCCACTTTTAATGGATAGGATTGCAAGGCATGGACACAGGGAGGAGGAGAATTTGTGACCACTTTTTCAGTCTCCCTCTCAGACTATCTGACTTTCATCACCTGGGAGAGTTGATAATTGAGGTTATTGCCCTACCATGAATGGGATATGAGAAATCTTTTGAATTCAAAGTCAACATTCATGGAGGATCATGTGAATTCTCAAGTATTGTTTAATTCAGTCCTCATAGCAACTCCTGTTTTTCCTTTCTATTTTACATCTGGGGCACAGAGGAGTTAAGTGAGACTAAGTGACTTGCCCAACCAAGGTCGCTGAGTGGTAGACCTGGTGTTTGGGCTTAAGTCTGTCTGCCTGCAAGTCTAGAGCAACTGCCATTGTATCATTTTGGTGATATGGGGCAGAGAAGACTGTGGTGATATTGCTGCATGCACTGGCATAGCCAGCCGCTTTTCAGGTTGTCCTCATCCCTGGGCGCGGGCACCTGGCCCTCCTCAGGAAGCTCATCTCCTTGTACCCAGTGGACTGAGTGCCAGTGGGGTGGACCTGAAGTACTACAATCTCCAGGGTGGCAGTGTCATGCTGCTTATATAGTTCAGGAGTCCACCATGCTGATGAATGTGTTGGAGACTGCTGCATTTCTCTGGGGAGAGGGGAGTAGGACAAGATGTTCATGTTCACAGGTGAAACACACATATATGTGGTGCACCCAACATGGACTGGGTGGAGAAGGCCCAGCAAAACCTCTTTGAGCCCCAGAGGCAGACCAACTGGTATTGGTTGTAACAAGAGAAGAATACTCCTAGATGAGCAGGCAGGGAGTCCTTGCCTTTCTCTGGCTAGAACCTTCTTGGAAGCTCTAGCTTTGAGATCTTTAAAGTAATTCTACTACACAGGAATGTAAATGGCTGGAGCTGTGCCCTGGGCTAAACTGACCCCTTTGAACTTAGCCAGTAGTGGGAACCAGGCTCTCAGGACTGTGGAATGCAGAGTGGGAGCAGCAGGAAGGCACCTGATTATCCGAAGTGGAGCAGGGTTGGGCCTCTAGTAACATGGCTTGTAGGGAGGAAAGGAATGTAGGATCAGGCAAAGATGAGGATGTGGGAAGTTCTGTAGGGCAGGCCGCTAATTGGATGGTCATGTCCGGAGCACCTAGATGGTAAGTGCAGGCTATGGCATCAAACATATTTCATTTTGGCGCAAGTGGTATTGGTACATACCTTGGTGTTGTGTATTAGAAGGCCTTGTGTCTAGGTCCTATGTTATGTATAATCTGCAGTGTTGCCCTGACTTTGCTATCTTTCCCACCTTCTCCCAGAGCTCATCTCCTGTCCTGGGTGTAAGCGAGTATACCTTACCAGGGATGTAACTGAACATTTTTTTGCTGCAGTGCTTTCCTTCTGAGCAATCCAAGATGGCCAGGGTAAGTCAGGACAAGCAAAGAAACAGCTGATCCTGTTCAGAAATCTATGGGACCCCTGTCCATAAGCCTGTCTGTCCACCCATCACTCCATCTGACTTGTTACCCTTCCACCAGTTTGCCTAATCATCCATCCATCCATCCATACATCCATCCATCCATCCATCTATCCATCCATCCATCCGTCTATCCATCCATCCATCCATCTATCCATCCATCCATACTTCTATTCAGAAGAGAACCAAAATGTTTCAGTTGGGGAAGCAAAATTGGGGTGTTTTCTCTCTCTTATAGCTCTTACTGAAAACTATGGGTACTAAGCTTTTATTCCCCACCCTCCACCCACCCCGGCGCACTGAGTTTAAACTCATGCACCAGCCTGGGTTAAATGGGTTCATCAGTTATGCTTATATTTAACAACTAATGCCTGAGTTTCTGAAATTTCACATCACTTACTGACTGGTATCCCTTCTGTTCCTTTCTCCACTGGGGTGTCCTTGCCCACTACATTTTATTCATTTGCCGTTTTACTTACTTGCACCTGTATTAAATTCTTACTGAATGTCTGATATGCCAGGGCCTGGGTGCTAGGAAGACAGAGACCCATGTCTCTACCCTCAAAGAATTCATAGTTTGGTCAGTAAAACTTGTATTTCTCCTCTTTTTTCTTTTTCTTGCTGTGGGTTTGTCAGATCCCAGTGTGAGGACAAAGCTGTCAGGATCCACATCAGTTTGGTGGCCTGTATTATTCAGGCACAGACAGACTAATTTTTCTTCTTCTCCACCTTTTATATCAGCCCTGCATGATATTTGCTGACCAATGAATGAACATTTGTACTAGAAGAAGGCTAGGGACTCTTGGTCCTGGCAAGCCGCAGCAGTGGAAACACAGCTCTGAGAGTTGGTCCATCTCACTTTTTCCTGGCTGTGTACGATCATCTTTTTGTGTACTCATACAGCTGCAGCTTCTTCCTCTCCGTAGGCACATTACAGCTTTCGCTTTCGCCTGTGCTTTCCATTTTCCTCCCTTGTCTGCCTGGTGAACTTCTACTTGTCATTCAGTATCCAACTCAAATGTCACCTCTCTATGGAACCTTTCCTGGCTGCTCCTGGATGGAACTCCTGGAAACCTCTCTTTGCTTCCTTAGCACTTTGTGCATCCTTTCATCACAGCATTACCCTCTGAATGTCTGCCACCCCGTCCAGGCTGTGTGTACCTTGAGAGCAGACCCTTGCCTTATTCATCTGCGTATCCTCAGCTGCAGCACGGGACTTGTGTGAATAGCTCCTGAGGGCAGTACTCTTAGTCACAAAGGGCGCTATGCCTCACACGCCCCTGCATGTCACTCCCAGGCAGCTCTCCAGAATTGACTGCACTCCAAAACAGTGGAGGAACAGCCCTGCAGGACCCCAGTGCCTAGAGTATTTACCACTCATAAAAGCAGGCCCAAGTGATGAAGATACTGTCAGTAATTCCAGAACTCTCTACCTCTAGAACTGCTCCGAGTGCAAGGAGAAGAGGGCGGCACACATCCTCTGTACCTACTGCAACCGCTGGCTGTGCAGCTCCTGCACGGAGGAGCACCGGCACGGCCCTGCCCCTGGGGGCCCACTCTTTCCCCGGACCCAGAAGGGATCTCCAGGTATCACTCCTCACCCTCTCCACTAGCTCACATGCACTTAAGTAGTAGCAAACCATAGAATCTTTGGAGAATAGCTCTCTGACCTCGTTTCCCTGCTGGGGGTGAGAGTAGGGGTGGTCTCAGAGCCTTTCCTGAAGGAAAGCTGTCCCCTGCAGAGTCACATCACAGTGTAAACTCACTCTAGGCTCTCCCTGCTGTGGGGGGCAGCGGGGGCGTGGGTGAGGGTGGGTGAGGCAGTGCAGGGAGGAATAGTCTCCAATTACCACAGAAGGTAATTGAGTTCCCTATCTTTCACCTCTGTTTCAAGCAAACGGCCCTCACTTCTGTTTAGTTACTTGATTAATTCAGCAGACTGGATCAGGGTTTGTCCATTTATCCATCCAGCACCATCTGTTTTAAGTGGCAGTCTTCTTGAAAGTCTTTTCTCAAGGCCCTCGAACTCTGAGAAGGGTTTTACCTTCGTCAGACAGGAACCAAAGTTCATGACCCATGTGATCTGGTCTGGAGCCTGGCAAGGCTGGGTAGCTTGTTTCAGCCTCACCATAACAGAATCCTGGTTAATGAGGAGATTTAGGTTGAGTTTTAGAGGACTCACTATTCTGCAGGAGATCCATGTGCAGCAGGTAGCAAGCCCCTTCCTCAGGCTCACCAGGTGGTGGGGTGCCTGGGGCTTGATGGCCAGTTATTTCTGGACAGATGGGCAAATCCAGCCAGTCTAAGCCTGCCTTCCTCCTTGTGTTCCTGGAACCTCACTGGTCCAGAGAGAGGCCTCTCTTACTTTGTACCACCTTCCCTCCAAGCTCTGTGTCTTCCCTGTGTCCATAGAGGGCTGAGGGATGCTCAGCGGAACTTAAACTAAGAGGTCTTCCTGAGCAAGAGAATCCCACTTTCTCCATCTTCTCTGGCAGGAGTGAATGGTGGTTCTGGAGACTTCGCCTTGTACTGTCCTCTACACACACAGGAAGTGCTCAAGCTATTCTGCGAGACCTGTGATGTGCTCACATGCCATAGCTGCCTCATGGTGGAACACAAAGAGCACAGGTGGGGCCGGCGGGCTGCCCAAAGGGGAACTGGGAGGGCTCTGGACTCTCTACCTATGAGAGCGCTGGGCTCCCAGTACTTCAGAATCCTCTCCCTGCTCAAGCCAACCTTCAGCCCCTGGGCTGAAGTTTTTCCCTGTTCCTGTTGTGGGCTTTCTCTGGAGAAGGCCTGAAGGGCCAAGAGTCTCTGACTCACTACATGTAACCCCAGCCTCCATGGACCTGGCTGAGACAATGCACTGTGGGGATTCTCTCTTGGCTGGCGTGCTCAGAATAAGACTCAGTCCTCCTCAGCTTTTTCTCTGCCTCCTGCTCTAGGTGTAGACATCTTGAAGAAGTTTTGCAAAACCAGAGGATGCTTCTGGAAAGTGTGACTACACAGGTGGCACATAAGAAATCTAGTCTACAGACATCTGCAAAGCAAATTGAGGACAGGTAACATCGGCTAGCCCCTTGTCAGCACTGGAAATGCTCTGTTCCTCTCATCCTGGGTCACAGTACTAGGATGGAGTACTTATAAGGAAGACATGCAGACATTGGCATATGTCCTGGCCTTAGAGGTGTCAGGGCCAGGGAGGGGGTTTTGGGTCATCACTTGGTGCATGGGGCCAAGCTAGGTCAGGATGATCACAGTGAGCCTGGGCTAAAGTACATGCCTTCTGAAAGTGGCCATGAAGTAGCCAAAGGTAGGTGCTTAAGGACAAGGGCACAGAGTAGATATTGGGGAAGAGTGCTGCTTATCATGTGGGTACAAGTCAGTGGCAATCTACCCTTTATCACCCCTTTCCCAGTGTTTTCCATATAGACCTACACATGACGTGAAATCATCTGTATTTTCTGTGGAAAGAGAAACAAGTATGTACTGAGAGATCATCACGACAGGCACTGGGTTGGGCATCATGCATGCATCATTTTGATCAGTTCTTATAATTCTTTGAGTTGGGGTTATCTCCATTCTACTGATGAGGAGGCTAAGGTTCAGATAGGTTAGGTGACTTGTCTGAGATCACACAGCTAGTCAGAGACTGAGCTGGGTTTGGAAGCTAGATCTATGTGGCTTCAAAGCCCATGTTTGTTTTTTTTTAATGGCTTTTTTAAGTGGCTTTAATGACTTTATATATAATTTATATACCATAAAATTGCCCTTTTAAAATGTACAATTCAGTGAGTTTTTTTGCATATTCATAGAGTTATATAACCGTTATTACTGTCTATGTTTTTTTTTAATATATGAATATATTTATTTATTTTTAGCTGTGTTGGGTCTTCATTGCTGCTCATGGGCTTTCTCTAGTTGCAGCTAGCAGGGGCTACTCTTTGTTGTGGTGTGTGGGCTTCTCATTGTGGTGGCTTCTCTTGTTGCAGAGCACAGACTCTAGGCGCACGGTCTCAGTAGTTGTGGCACACAGGCTTAGTTGCTCCACGGCATGTGGGATCTTCCTGGGCCAGGGCTCAAACCCTTGTCCCCTGCATTGGCAGGTGGATTCTTAACAACTGCACCACTAGGGAAGTCCCCTACTGTCTACTTTTGAAAGACCCTTTTTATCACCCTAAAAAGAGACCCCATACACATTAGTAGTCACTCCCCATTCACCGTGCAACATCCCCAGCCCTTGGCAACCACTAGTCTACTTTCTGTCTCTACCTGTGCTCTTTTTACTGCATGACGGTGTTTAGTGACGCTGTTTACATGAAGTCATAACTGTACTCACTCTCTCTGTCCTGCCTCTAGTGCTGTGTGAACTGGTGAGCTACTGGGTTGACCTGGGCGTGGCCCTGCAGTTTACCTAGAGAAAACTGCGTTGAACTTTGGGCCATTGTCCCACTTAGATCAAGTGGGCTGGGTTGTACAAAGAGTGGGATGGATGGTGGAGGAAGGTTCTTGTTTCTTCACATTTGGTACCTGGTCGGCCCTGATCTCAGTAGGCAGCCTCCACACTGTAGGCTCTTACGTTTGCTGTCTGTAGGCTCTCGTAGGCCTGGGGGGAAGGTCTCACCATGCTCTGTCTCATCCTGTTGTTTACAGGATTTTTGAGGTGAAGCATCAGCACAGGAAGGTGGAAAACCAGATCAAAATGGCCAAGATGGTTCTGATGAACGAGCTGAACAAACAGGCCAGTGGGCTTATAGAGGAGCTGGAGGTATATGTGAGCAGATGGATGGGTTCTGTTCTCTCCCTGGGGCAGAAACCAGGCACATATCAACCTTGTCTCAGGGCTCAGAGATGCCTGGGCTAGAATTCAGATGTGTAGTTTCCATAGCTCTCTGCTGCTCCCTGTATCTTAAAATGTCCAGTCTAATTTTGGGAAGTTGGCTCATTAAGGGCTAGAGAATCAGATCAAACTCCCATTAATGCTGTGGCAGTAAGGCAACTGCCTTCCTGGACTATGCAGGGTTATAGCGTTGAAAGAGATATGAAACAAGCTATGCCCAAGAGATGCAGACATTCATTCATTTTCTCATTCATTTATTAGCCATTCCATGTTTGTACTATAAAATCTACCTACCCTGTCTCCCTCCCTCCCTCCCTCCCTCCATCCATCCCTCAGCAGCCTATGTCCTCCTCTCAGGGGTGCAGTTTCATCTGATTCCATCTGTGTTTACACTGATACACACAGACCACCAGACTTCCCAAGCATGTGGCCTGCAGTCCAAGAACAGGATCAGGGACTCTGTCTTCTCTCTTCGTAACCAGGGCATTACTAATGAAAGGAAGCGGAAGCTGGAGCAGCAGTTGCAGAGCATCATGGTTCTCAACCGTCAATTTGAGCATGTGCAGAATTTCATTAATTGGGCTGTCTGCAGCAAAACCAGCATCCCTTTCCTTTTCAGCAAAGAGCTGGTAAGAAGAACTCCCACTCCTCAATCACTGACTTTGGGTTAGTAAGTGAAAACCATCTTTGACCAAACCCCACAGTGCAAAGGACCCAGGTGCTGGAATAGACCTGCCTTCCTCCAAGCAGCTCAGCTGGGAAGTTCTGTAGTTCTGTCTTAGGTCATGGATCCAGGCATTAATACTAGCAGTGTGCTGAACATTCCATAGCAAGTTATTTGGGTTTAAATGGGACCTAAGAGGAAAGGAGGGGTTGAGGATGACATTGAAGTGTTGGGCTTGGGAGGGTGATGATCCCCAGGAAAAGAAGCAAGAATTTTGAAGGATGTTGATGGGGTTTATATTTGGATATGTTGAAGCAAAGGTGCCTATAGGGCATCTAAAGGGAGCTGTCCCAAATCTGCTTTGATAGATGGGTCCGGAAGTCAGAAGAAAAGTCAGGGTTAGAGAGAGAGAGATGTGGGAGTCACTGGGATATCAGTGATTTGGAAGAGTGTGTGAAGGAAGAAGAGAAGAACAAACCTGGAGCCCAGGGAAATGCCGTCATTTTCACATAGACAGAGGAAGAAGATGAGTGAAAGACATGAGAAGCAAGCATCAGAGGTGAGAGGAGAAATAGGAGAGTGTGGTGCACAGAAATTAACAGAGTTTCACATTTTAAGTAATCAATGTTATCATTGCTACATAGGTGAAGGGGCATGAGTAGTGAAGCGAAGCCTTGAGGTCTGGGAATCAGGAGGTCCCTGGTAATCTTTTGGAAGACATTCCCACAAAGTAGAAGGGTCAAAAGCTAGAATGAGGAAGCTGAGGATGGGAAGTGAGGAAGTAGAGACAGAAGTGAAAAGAAGGGAAATAAGAAGGTAGCTTGAGAAGGAGACAGGGTTGGAATACTTTTTTAAAGTAAGGAAGACATTTGCACATCTTTATTTGGGAGAAGTGGTTGAAGGTAGAAGAGATGTGTGGTAGAGGAAGCATACTGGAAGGGCAGAAAGAAGTGGGATCTAGAGTGAACTGGTTGACCTTAAACAAGAGGCACTCCTTTCCTCTGAGATCAGAGGACAGGAAGGTGTCAATATAATGTAGTTAAGTTTGGAGATAGGAGGGATACAAGTTTGAGGGAAATTGTCTTTTATGGGTTTTTTCACCCTCTGTGAAGTTGGAGGTGATAATGAGAGGGTTAGGCATTGGGTAAATGACATTGAGGAGAGAAGTAAAAATTTTGGGTAGTCATTAAGGACCATGGTAGAGGAAGCTGACAAGACAGGAAGTGACAAGAAGAAGGACTGAAGTGTACCCCTGAGGGTAATGATCAGTGTAGCGACCCCAGATAACATGGCTTTGGGATGGCTGGATTGACCCAAGGTCAGACATTGGGGATGGGAAGGGAACTAGGGCACTAGTGACATTGTTACTGAAAATGATGGAAAGCTGGGACGACCCTATGGACTGAGGGAGCAGGGCTTGGGGAGTCCAATGAGACTGAAGAGCATGCTCAGAAAGAGTGAGAGCTGGTTATGATCAGGGGGTAGGTTGTTGGAGTTTAAGGTCTCATAGGTAGAATGGTTCTAGATGATGAAAATGGTCTAGATATGGTGAGTGAACTGAAAAGAGAGGTGAAGGTGATTTACATTAAAGAGATCAAGGAAGTAAGAGGCCAAGATGCTGATTAGGACATTGGTTAACTAGATGTTGTCAGGGCAGTTGGATACTTGCCAAAGTCCTAGATAAATGGGAGAGTTAGCGATAGGAGATAGATGAAAGGAATGAGGGAGGAAGAGGGCAGTTGAGTAGGATGTAATGGAGTTTTACAAGTGGATGGAAGGACAGCTATGGGGAACTCAGAGAATGTCTGCCCCCATTGGCTTTTCATGTGAGATTATGGTAGAATGAAAGGAACGCTCTTGAGAGGCTTCCAGCCAAGTGATATTCTGAGGGAGAATTAAAATCATTTGAGGCCTGGAAGAGATAAGAATGTAGGCTTTCCATAAGCCTCAGTAAGAAGAAGGGGATCAGTAGGGGTGGGGGAAAGCGGAGGAATGTGAAGATACTAAGATGTAAGGAAATAAGCAAGCATATGGGGGAGGACCACAGGCTAAACAGCCAGGACTTTGGCCTTCAACTTGTCCAAAGAGTGAGGGAGAGGGCATTGTCATTCAGGCGCAAGATGCCCAAAGAAATGACCTTTGGTGCTGTTGTCAGATTGTGTTTCAGATGCAGCGATTGCTGGAGACCAATTGTAACACAGACCCTGGTTCCCCTTGGAGTATCAGATTCACCTGGGAGCCTAACTTCTGGACCAAGCAGCTGGCTTCCCTTGGTGAGCCCAGGGCCTACTCTGTGGGCCTGTGCATGATTGCTAAGAACACATATAGACCAACTGCTTAGCTTACTGGCTAGATCAGCATATGCCCAAGAGAAAGCACTCCCTGAGACTGCCAGAGCAAACCTGAATGACTGGGGGTGATGAGGGTAGGGTTGGGGTGGGGGTGGGGAGAGTTGATAGCGTAAATAGCAATGGCAGTACAGGACTTTTGTAACAGGACCCGCTGAGATCTGAGCTTCCTATTCTGCATGAATGTCCCTCTTCCCTTGTTTTCATTGCTAGAAGAGGAGACAAGACAGTGGCCCTACTCTCCAGAATGCTGTATGGCAGTGCACATGTGTGTGGGCACAAACAGAGATATTTCAGCGACACAGAGAGGAGACAGACAGACAGTGTCACACATGTCCTTTGGAGTTGAGATATGAGCAGATAATTCATGACCTTGTGCGTTTTTCTTCCCTGCTGCAATAACTTGCTGGCATTCAGTCTTTAGGCAGAATGTAGACAACTTGAAGTTGTGCCTGTGTTGACAACCTAATGGTAGGTTTGTTAAACTAATGGCCAACTGCTACCTTCGTCCGGGCTGTTATTCTCAGTGAAAGTGTTTTGAACTTAACAGAGCGATAAATGATATATTTAGGTTTATTTTTGCTTCCCTTACCCTTTTGATTTAATTCAACAGACCTTTGGTGAGCACCTGCTCTGAGTCAGGCCCCACCCTGGCCACCAAGTGACCAAAGGTGAATAAAACACACCTCCTGCCCTCAAGACACTTGGTCTTCCCCAAATAAGCCTCAGATGAGCTGAAGGGGCCGTTAGCCTGAAACAGCAATGGATATCATCTACTCATGTATGAGGGCCCAGGGGCCTCAGTCCGCAGCACTGGCGCCTGGCATTGGCCCTGGTGTTAGAGCTTCCCCACTCTCTTCCATCCTACTTGCCCAACACACAGTTCCCCAGAACCGTATTTGAAGACTTGCTCGTTTGTCCTGGGGATGAATCTCCTTTGCCACTCCTTCTTTCCCCCAGTGTTGATTTTTTTTGGTCTGAGTCTCTCTTGGGCTATTCTGTTAAAAAAGAAGTAGGTGCTCTTTGAGGGAGCCCGTGGTTTCTCTAGTGATATAGAGTCAGGACTGAGCATCTGGTAAAAGCTGAGCTAATTTCTAAGTGTCCCAGGCCCCAAAAGCAGGTCTATATAGGTCCAATTGCTGGAAGCATTCTAGACTGAGTCTTGGGGATCAGGGGTTGAATTTCTTAATCTCTGCATCTGGTACAAGTTTTTTTGAATGCTATCCTTTGGTCCCAGGAGTGGGAGGTAGCAGAGGGGGAACAACTGCAGATTACCTTTGGAAACACTCTCTATTTTGAATTCTTAGGCTGTATAACTACTGAGGGTGGACAACTGTCCCCAGCAGATACTCCTGCGTATGGAAGCTTACAGGGACCGTCATCTTTTTATCAAAGCCACCAGTCCCCAGGGGCTCAGCAGGAGACTCTCAGCCATCCCTCACGCAAGTTCCAGCCTCCAGCACTGTGTTCCTCCTCTGTGTGCTGCTCCCACTGCTCCCCAGTCTCGCCCTCCCTCAAAGGCCAGGTCCCGCCGCCCAGCATACACCCAGCCCACAGCTTTAGGCAGCCCTCCGAGACGGTGCCCCAACAGCTGAGGTCACTGCAGTGCTCCCCGCTGCTGCCCAGGGAAAAAGAACTGCCTTGCCGTCCTCATCCACCAAAGCTACTTCAACCCTGGCTGGAAACCCAGCCCCCTGCGGAGCAAGAGCGCACATCCCAGCGGCTGGGGCAGCAGCTGACTTCCCAGCCCGTGTGCATCGTCCCCCCGCAGGATGTTCAGCAAGGAACCCACGCCCCACCCACCTTTCAGACACCGTCTGTCCAGGTGCAGTTGGGCCACCACCAGAAGCTGAAGCTCAGCCACTTTCAGCAGCAGCCGCCGCCTCCGCCCCAACAGCAGCCACCCCCACCTCTCCCTCCATCCCAGCATCTGGCTTCTAGTCAGCACGAGAGCCCTCCTGGGCCTGCCTGTTCCCAGAATGTGGACATAATGCACCACAAGTTTGAGCTGGAGGAAATGCAGAAGGACCTGGAGCTTCTCCTTCAGGCTCAACAGCCCAGCCTGCAGCTGAGTCAGGCCAAATCGCCTCAGCATCTTCAGCAAACCATCGTGGGGCAGATCAACTACATTGTGAGGCAGCCGGCACCCGTCCAGTCCCAGAGCCAGGAGGACACAGTGCAGGTGAGCCTCAGGGTGGCATGAACACATATTCTCCCTAGGACAGTGCAGGAAACACAGCCTCCCAGTCACAGGGTGGCACAAGAGCACAGTTTCTTCATTTTAGGGTGGCCTTGAACTCAGCCCTCACAATTCAAGACTGCGCCGGGCTCCACCTCGCATCTCAGGAAACCTCCAGAGAACGGAGTACTTAGCCCCAACATAGATCTGGGTTTCATACTGTCCAGAGTGGCCTGGCTTAGCCCTGTCCTCCTGGGTGACACTAGGGACCTTGTCCATGAATGGAACTTCCTGAGCTGTGCTGGATTCTAGCTAGCGCCAGGGCAGAAGGGAGGCTGTCTCTTGCCTTTGTAACCTCACTTGCCTTGCTGTAACTTGTGTATCCCAGACAGGGGGAAGGGCAGTGAAGGTGTGCCCTACATGCTAGTGGACAGCAACTTCATAACACTTCATAACACTAAGACAGAGACTTAGAGTTTATTCCAAGCCTACTAAGCTAGGAATGTTTTATATACACTATGTCATTTGTCCTATCAACAATGTTGTTATGCAGGCATTACCATCTGTTTTTCTAGGTGCAGAAGTGGAGGTCAGAGCAGGCAAGCAGCTTGCCTAGAGATCCTAAAACGTTGAGTGGTAGAGCCAAGACTTGGATCCGGGGCTGCTGACTCTGAAATGCCACAGAGGAGGCCCTGTTCTCTCCCTAGGGGGATTATGAAGGCTGCTCCTCTCTCTTCTCAGCTAAGAGACAATTGAAGAGGCGCACTTTGCGCCTCTGGGATTTTTGCAGCACTCCACATCTTCATCCTTAACTCCTGCTTTTCTTTGTCCCCAGAGCTTCCTGTTCCAGCCCCTTCCTCCTCCCCTCTCACTTTTTTCATAGTGGTGTCTCCTTTAAACATGTAACCACATTTATATCTTCAAAGCAGCTCTACAGACTTTTACTTTATTACAAAATATAAGGCCTCACATTTATGCTTCAGCACTGACAGCTTCAGATCATGCTTCAGATGTCTTCCTCTGAGGCTCAGTTCCTTTGAGGGGATATGGAATAATCCTTATGATGGCAGAGAAGGGTCTAGGGTTTATAGAGGACCATAAACTCTTTAAATGTAAGTCAAAAGTGTTATGATTGCTAAGGTGAATATGACAGAGTTAGCTCATAATTCTTGGTTTGGGTTCTGTCCTAAGATTGTCATATTAGGAAGAATTTAGATAAGACTATCTTTCTTTCTGAAAAAATTTCAAGCAGTTCACAATGTGTAGGTGGTAACAACGGACAGTGCAGGGTGGGCATTGCTGCTGCTGCTACTCTTTGCGGTAAAACCCACCCAAGTTCTTATTTTCTTCTCCAGGCTACAGATGAGTCCCCAGCATCTGAAGGCCCAAAGCCAATTCTCCCTCTTGACAAGAATACTACTGCTAACTTGCCCCAGGCATCTGGGGAAGAAACTCCTCACAGTGTTCCCCCACTGGACAGCGCCATCCAGCACTCCTCTCCGAATGTGGTGAGAAAGGTACTAACAGAGCCTGCTTTCGCTGACCATACGGGACCCACTGCCTGTCAAGACCCCAGGGACCTGGATGAGGATGATTGGGTGGGGGGAGGAGTGTCCCTGTTCCATCCCTGGATGTTACACAACCCTGACTCATGCCTTCTGTCCTAATGAGTCTGCAAGGTCCTCCTCTGCCCCATTTCCACCCACATACAGT
Source organism: Tursiops truncatus (assembly GCF_011762595.2). Lineage (NCBI taxonomy): Eukaryota > Metazoa > Chordata > Mammalia > Artiodactyla > Delphinidae > Tursiops > Tursiops truncatus. The sequence continues at coordinate 61,999,591 of NC_047041.1, read as the reverse complement.
AAAAATGGGAGCAACTGAGCTTCATTTAGAGAGGAAGGGGAAAGGGAAAGAAAGCCAACTTATTGAACCCTCACTCTGTACCTAGAACTGTGCATGGTGCTTCACAGGGTGGTTTCACTTAACCTTCCCAACAGTACTGTGAGGTGGGCACCCCAATTTTATGGCTAAGGAAACTGAGATCCAGGGTCCTACAGCTAGTACATAAGAGGGCTAAGGTTTATTTAAAATGAGAATCCAAAGCCTGAACTTTCTTCTGTCTGCAATGAATGAAAATGGGGAAAATGTTTTATGTGGTCCCACAATCCAAAGTTCGTTGGCCTTAGAATTTGGATTAATGGAATTTATTGGGTGAGTGCTCTACAGGGATATCCTGCAGAGGTAGCTGAGCATCTAGGGGCACTGGGATCTCTTGGAGATAAGCTATTGGAGCCCTTCCTGTCCATCTACCTACCTGCTGGTGGAAGCGTTCATGGCAATAACCCAGAATCCCATGACTCCTCACCTGTCCTACTCTAACCCCTGCCCTTCATCCCTACCCTGGTCATCCTCCTAGCTGGAACCTCAGTGCTGTGCCATGCCTTCCCATCAGCACTCCGTGTGTTCCTTGGCCCTGCTCCACTTATCCAATTGCCTTTTCTGGTCTAGTCCCCTCAACCTTCCTGGTACTTCCACTCAGCCCTGTACCTGAAGCTCTGTCAGCTATTCTGTATCCTTCCAGCCTGCACCCTCGGTCCTGCAGCATCCCTTAGGCTATACAACTCCAGTTCCACTAGTTGTTCTGTGTACCTACCCTTCATCATGTTTCTCCCAGTAGCACCATTGCCATATATGTTTTAGATCAGTCTAACTCAATGATACTTGAGAAGAGAATTTTAAAAAGTAAGAGATGGCAAAAATGAAGTGTTAACTTGGAAATCCCTTGAAGTCTGGGCAGGCCTCTTGTACTAATGGCTTTTTGTCTATGCCCATCCTGCCCTATCCTTTTGAAAATTGTCTGGCCTAGAGGCCATAGAGATGCTGTAAATTGGACCTTTGTGGCTCTTAGTGGTTTACATTCTTACACCTGGGGTAGATACCTATCCATCCAACCATCCATCTATCCACCCATTTGTGTATTCACTCAATGTTCAAAAAATATAGGTTAATCTCCTATTATATGCCAAATAGTTTTCTACGTGTCAGACACACACTGGTGAATAAGAGTCTCACACTGGAGCTTATATTCTAGTGGGAAAGATAGTTAAACAAGCAACAACAATAAAGCATGATAAAGTGCTGTGATAGTCATTGGGTTGTATAGAAGAAGCACCTAACTCTGGGAGAAGGGACTGTTCACAGACTTCCTAGAGGACATGATTTTAAGCTGAGATTTGAAGGAGGAGAAGTTAGGCTGGTAAAGGAAGGAAGGGGGAAAGTATAGAATAAATAGTCAAAGGGAATGGCAAATAGGAAGGTCCAGAAGTGAGAGAAAGCCTGGGGTACTTAGGGGGTTTCAGATGATTTGGCTCAGTAGGAACATGAGATGTACTGGAGAATGGGCGTGATTGAAACCAGAGTGGTTGGAAGGCCTTGTAAATTATGCTCTGGAGTTGGGATTCAGTCTTGGGGGTTGCGAGGCGTGAATGAAGGATTTCTAGCAAGGAGGGACATGGTTTGAATTAAATTTTAGAAAGGTCACTTTAGTTGTAGTAAGAGAGACCAAAATAGTACAGAGGAGAAATAGGAGAAGTTGAATGAAATCAGGTAATGATGGGAATGATGAGGCAGCAAGAACTTCAAGAGATCAGATCACAGGAGCTTTTGGGCTTGGAGTCTGACTGGCAATGGGAAGTGAGGGAAAGACAGTCCGAGGTGTGTCTTAGCTCACTGAGTTGCCATTCACCTGAGCTGGGAGCATGGGAAGAAAAGCATATTTGGGGGGGAGGAAAACGTTAAGTCTTGAATTGTTGGTGCTCTCCTGTGGAAGTTACATTATAAGATGAATTTAAGATGAATGGAAGGCAGCTAGCTTTAGAGGTCAGTAGGAAGCATGGGCACTGCCAGTGCTCATCTGGTAGTGGGAGCCATGCTAAAAATGCTTCTGCTTATTTAATGAGTCTCAGTTCTGCTCCTCCACCCAGTACAGAGGAAAGGAGGTGAGCCACATGCAAGCATGGAGTCCGTGCTGCCTGTGTGGGTGGCCCACAGGGTGCTCTGAGCAGTGAGGGGAGGGGGATGCTGCCCTCCTGTGTGGCTGCAGGGTGGCAGTGGGGTTAAAGAAGATCCTAAGAACTCTAACTTCTCGTTTTGAGCTGCCCCTGGCCGTTAACCTGGGTTCGTGCAGAGGTGTGGAGGGGCAAGTGGCCTGACATTTTTCAGATGCTTTGTAGGCTTCTTTGTGGCTTGGACTCCCAGAAAAAGGAACCTCAAGGTTGCCATCCTGGCCCAGAGGAACCTTTGGGTCTACTTGACTGAGAGGGGTACTGCTTATACACAAAGCTCCTGAAATAAGAAGAAGGGCTTTCTTTTTGAGGGAATTCATTGCCTTGAATCTGGGATCGGGCAGGGTGGGGGTATGAAGGTCAAGGTTACCAAACAACATTTTGAGCATCTTATCATTGATTGATAATACTTTGTATAGCACTTTCTACTTTTTTCATAGGTTTTTACAAGGATTATTCCATTGTATCTCTTTGTTTATCCTAGCAGTACTATGAGGAAGCCACTTTCTTACTCCCCTTTGAAAGATGTGGAAACTGAGACACAGAGAGGTTCAGTGATCACCTAAGAGTTACACAGCCAACGATTGGCAGTGTTAGGACCAGAGCACAGGTTCCTGCCTCAGCCCTGTGTTCAATGATTAGGTTAAATTGCCTCTCTCTGTGCACTGCAGTGGGAGAAGTAGGACTCCATGGGGTCTCTCACCTGCTGGATTTTCCTATCTTTATACTCTCTGAAGTAGCCTGAGGCCTTGCTGGGGAGAGGTCTTAGGACCCAGCCTAGTTTGGTCTTGGCTATCTTTATCTGGTAAAGGCATTTAGCCCCCAGCCGACTCCTCAGCCTGTACTGGCCTGTGAGTGCCGGGGGATGTCAGAAGTCTATCTGAGGCCACAGATGAGAGGAACCTGTGGCTCCAGGCACCACTCTGTGTGTTCCACAGGGACCTAGTCATGCTCAGAGCTGCTTTGTGTCACCACATGGAGGACTTCTGTTACAGCTGAGCAGCTGTGCACAAGTACCTAGGAGCTGGTACTAAATAAGCTGATGGTGAAAACAGATTGCTGCTGAAAATGAGAAGTGAAAGTTCTAGAATGGGTTTTCTAGCGGCTTGAGCTCTGCAGTCTCGGGAACATTTTATCCCACCACCTTCCCTGCCTCCAGCAGGATGTTTTTGTATGAACTTGGACATTTGTTTGGCACTAGCTGTTGCCTATGCTTCTTAATCTTGGTTCAGCCACTCTGAAGAAAGATGATGAAGAAAGACAACTCTGCAACAGAACCCCTTTAAATTCCAAGTGAAACTGGAAGCCGTTTTGATGGCTTCATTTCAAACTTAACTAGTCAACTGCTGAAAAATACACACATTCCTTTCCTCAAAACACTCATGGAGTCAAGGCTGTGCACGTCACAGAGAGCCCTATCTGAACCCCAGTTCACTTGCAAGAGGGACCTCTTTTCTGCTCATAATGTGGCCCCAGATCTTCAACAAAGGACTTTGAGGCCACCAAGATGCTGCTTAAGGCTTGAGAGGAGTCTTTGATGTATTTTCAGCAAATGATACAGAAGTAGTAGGCATTCCTGTGGTCCAGATTATTAAGAGTGATGCAGAAGAGTCAAGGATAATGACTCAGATGAATAGCGTTTATGCCATTATCAAAGCATTTTGATGCCTGAGCTCTTGATTTGATTCTTAAAACTCAGTGAGATTTACATTAACCTCTAGAGGAGGAAATTAAAGCCCAGAGATGGAAAATGATTTGCTTAAATACATACTCTAAACCTTGACATAAGTGAATACTAGGCATCCCGCCTTCACAGTCTCCAAATACACTGCTACGGACCAGGTCATGGGTTCTCAGCCTTAGCAACCTTCTTTTCCTCATAGTCTGCCACTGACAGCAGCGTTTCTCAGAATGTTCCCAGGGCCTGGTGTGGCTTTCTTAGGGCATAGCCTGTGTCCACTTAACATGTGCCGAACTGTACAGAGATGTGCTCTGTCCAACAGAGCTAACACTCCCCAGGTCTGGCTCCCTGAATTTTGTACTCTCTAGGAAGCCTGTCTCCTTCATTCTAACCTGATTTTATTCACAGACCAAACCCAAGATCTTTGTCTGTCTCTTGGTTCATGTGAAAACAGGTTCTTGTTCCTAGGCCGTAAATTTCCTTAACCGCGCCTGGGAAAAATACCTCTGGCCTAAATTTTCCTAGTCTCCAAAATTTGGGTTTTGACAATTCTACTCATTCTGGCTTTTACTTCAGATTTACTGGAATCCACTTATTCTTTTCCTCTTCCTTCCACCTCAGACTCTGGGATCCTCTTTGCTTTTTCCATCTTCTTGTATCATCAGGGCACTGGGCAGTCTTCATTTCTTCTCTCTTCACCAGCCATGATTGTTTTCCCTTTTGACTTTGGTCAGTTAGCAGATATCAACATAGTTACATCTATAGCAATAGCCTTACTTCATACAAGAGTATTTTGTTGAGCTGGAGGGGCACTCACCATCAGCAAGAGCAACTTTCCTATTGAAAATCAACTTGTGAAACCACTTGCAAGAAAAGTTAGTTAGCTCCCCCCTCAGCTGTCTGATTCAGCTGTGTCAAGATCTCCTGCTGTTAAACCAGTCTACTTTATCTGAAGCTGTTGAAATTCTCAAATATCTCAAGGATTTAATTCACAAATCGATTTACCTCCATCCTTGTCTCCTTATCTGTTTCTTCAGCCAGGGTGAAGGCCTTCAGTATGTTTCCAAAACATGACACATTGGTCTCTTCTTCTACTGTACATTTACATGGTGATGAGTTTTTGACGAGTTTAACTTCTAGAACAAAAACCTGAAAGCAGAAGTGAGCAGGCAAAGCTTCAGAGCAGCAACAAGAACAGATGTCACTAACCTCACTCGTTATATTCTATATGCGACTATAAGCCTGATCTAGTCAGCATTCTTTTTTTTTCTTTTTTTTTTGGCGGTTCGCGGGCCTCTCACTGTTGTGGCCTCTCCCGTTGCGGAGCACAGGCTCCAGACGCACAGGCTCAGTGGCCATGGCTCACGGGCCCAGCCGCTCCGCGGCATGTGGGATCTTCCCAGACCAGGGCACGAACCTGCGTCCCCTGCATCGGCAGGCGGACTCTTAACCACTGCGCCACCAGGGAAGCCCCTAGTCATCATTCTTGATCTAGCAAGCTTAGTTATATGGTTTTCTTTGGAAATTTTTAGTTTTCCTATATTATAGCAGTAAGCAGAGTAAAAGCAGGAAGGCAGAACTTCTATAATGGCAGCTAACAACAGGGGAGAAGACAAGAAACTTCACCTGGAAATGTGCCACGATGTGAAGTCATTCACTGAAAGGACAAGCTAAGCCCTACATTCCTAGAAGTTCCCTAAAGCACCAATGAACTGCAGAACACCCCAGCAATAGAGGTTCATCAAAGTTCTTTTACATCACTAAGAATTGGTCTCATTAGGCATCATGTGCTCTGTTTAGTAAGACAGGGTAGGGTGCAAAGCATTTGAAAAATACTCCCCTTCAAAATAATATTTTAAAGCTAACTGCATTTTGTTATCGAAAGAGATATGTTTCAGATATCTGGAAAATTGACTTCTGTGGAACACCACCCTATCTGTGCCACTTTATCCTCAGCAATATTATCTTTCTGTAACAACCTGAAATTTGTATTAAATTCAGGGTATGTGCACCAAGTGTCTGTTTACTGACTTCTTAATCACATCATACTAGGGCACTAGCTTTCTACCTAATGGCACAAAATCAAGACCAGCCAGCGGATTTCTAAGGCTGGGCCCAGTCTTGGATTCCTTTATAAGCTTGGAAAATTTGGGTAATCACTCTGTGTCTCAATTTCCCTTCCTGTTAAAATGAAAGAACAATGTTTTCTCTGAATTTTGACAACATCTTGTGGCAGTCATTAGAATGGCAATATTAGGCACATTGAACTCCGGAAAAAGATCTGGGTGGTGAGAATGGGGAGAGGAAAGGCAGCAGGTAACAGAGCACAGATCAACAGGATTAGATGGGTAAAGGACTACATAGGTGACTAGGAGAAAAGGTTGAAAGTCATACAATTCAGACAGGTCACAGGTCAGGCAGGTGGCAAACAGAGATAAAGAGATAAGAGACAAGGAGAACAAAGGGACAGGGACATACAATTTGGGAGGAGAGAAAATTAGGGGCAAGTAAGGAGATACTAGGTCATGGAGGTAAGAGGGAGCTCCAATCATACGTCAAAGATGACCTGAGCTGATGACCAGTGTATGTTTTTTGCATTTTGGACTTTTCTTCCTCCCTGAACTAGAAAATAATTTATTTTCACTTGCAAACCTCAAAATACTTATTTTCCCTCATGAAATCTGAAGGTTTTATATGTGAAGATGAAGTCAAGGTGCCAGTTAAGCTTGGAGGTGTCAGTGATTGCCCTATACAGACTTTCCAGCTGGCCATACGCTTTCACCTTCTCTCATTTGACCTCTGAACAATCCTGGGTGTTGGAGAGGGCAGGTGGCATCATCTCCATTGACATATGAGCTCCTCCTGTGTGTGAGGCACCAAATGTCAGACAACTTGGTCACATTCCCAAGTCCTTCTCCAACCCTAGTATGGTCTCAAGAAGACTCTTCCTTACAGGCCCTAGAGACTCAGCCTGCTTTCCTGGCCCTGAAAGTTGGCCCTCCCCTTGCCCCTACTCACCTTGTAGCAGGGTAGGATGGAGGGTCTCAACTCGTCTCTTTCTTCCTGTACATGAAATAAGGACCTTTTGTTTTAGTATTTTGTAGCTCTTCACTCCAGAGAGCCAGATGAAGTATCCGAAATAACTAACACACAGCATAATGGGTTCCAGAAATGCCACTGTATTTGCATAGCCTATAGATATGGGACTGGGGCCGGCTTCCTCATAGCAGTCTCTCTGAGTCCCTTCTCAGAATTTCCCTATAGATGTTTCCCAGGTTCTTGTTACTGTTACCAGAGCTTTCTTTACACCACTTACTGATAGCCTTGGCCTCCTTGAGATTGGCTGTAGATATGGACAGGAAAGAGACCAGTCTAGTCTTCAGTATCTTAGGACATGTTACCGACCTCATGCCGTCTGCTAGGTGTTGTGGGAGCAGGTCCAGCAGGCGCAACTCAAAATAAGCTGCAACAGAGTTTCTACAATTCTTCCATGGCTCAATCTGCATGCCCTCTCTTCTCTATCACTGTATTAACTCACATTTCATGATGTGCAATAAGTGATCAGGAAAGGGGAGTCGGTATCATACAAATGTGATCTCTACCCCTAATCTGGAAAGTTTTGTGTTTGGGGATTTAATCTTGTGCATGTCTTGTGACATACAGCATCTGACTATTATTACTCAGAATGGTCCCAGAGGGATTTTGGTGCTCTTACTGCTTGGCACCAAGGACCTCACTGAGAGTCATCTATGTAGATGAGATGACTGCATTAAATATACATGTCAGATAGGGACAAGGTGAAAGAGTCCAGCTCAAAGGATTAGACAGTCCTATATTACAAAAGGGAATACAATGATCGTTGGTTATTCTTATCCAAAGATAAGGAAATACAGTATATTAGAGAGCTATGTTAGTGCATTACCAGGACAACAAGACGACGCCAAGGGATGCAGGCCAGGGCATGTTTGAGATGGCCCTTGGCCTCTGGCCTCAGTCCCTTAAGCTGGGCTCTATGCCTACTTTATTCCATTTGGTTTGAGCATTCCCCCCCATTGCTTTTTCTCCTCACCTTTCTTATCTTGGGACTTAGACTATACAGCAAATTGAAGGCTTTTTATTGAAGACCATTGAAATACCAAGAAGCATATAAAAAGCAAACTTTTCTTTGGAGAAATAAAGGGTATTTAGCTCATCTACTTTTAAAACTAAAAATTAAGAATAGAAAATATAAGCGTTATTAAAGCAGTTAAACAAATAATAAGGGGAAAGCGTTGGGGGAGAAGAAAAAGAGATGAGAAGAAAGAAAAAGAGAGGAGAAGAAGAGAGAAAAGGTCAAGAGAGACAAAGGGCAGGTGAAGGAAGGACAAAGAGATGGAAGAACAGAATGTGGGAGAGATCAGGGAAGGGGGTGAGCACAGAGAGGGGGCAGAGGCAAGCAGACCAGAATGAAGAGTGTGGCTTTGGTGCCAGAGATCTGGATTCTAAATCTATAAAATCCTATGTCAAATATCGTACTTAGTGGCGAATAGTGAAAGGATCCCCCTGAGATTAAGAATGAGAGTAGGATGGCTACTGTCACTACTTCTATTCAACCTCATACTGGAAGTCTTAGCTAGTGGAGTAAGGCAAGAAAACCAAATGTAAGCAAAGGGAGAAATAAAACTCAGTAGTCACAGGCGACATAATTTATATGCACAGAAAATGCCAGAGTGACTTTAGTAAGGTCCCTGGATGCAAGTTCATGAACACAAACAAAGAGAAATGGAGATTTATAAAATTATGTTTTCAATAACATAAAAAACTGCAGATGCCCTTCTGAGCTTCATTTTTTCTCAGGTATAAAATTAGGGCTACGACAATAATAGCAATAACAATAATAGCAGCAACAGCAGCTGGGATTTATTGAGTACCTACTGCCTCTAAATGTTTACATGGATTATTTCTTTTAACCTTCACAACCCTTTAATGTTTGTTGTGAGGATTAAGTGAGGAAATATATGTAAAACACTTAGCAAATTGCCTTGTGTATAATAAATTCTCAATAAATTTTAGCTATATAAAAATAGGCAGGTACTTCCCTGGTGGCGCAGTGGTTGGGAGTCCGCCTGCCAATGCAGGGGACACAGGTTCCAGCCCTGGTCCCGGAGGACCACACATGCCGCGGAGCAGCTGACCCTGTGCGCTACAACTACTGAACCTGTGTTCTAGAGCCTGCGCACCACAACTACTGAAGCCCACGTGCCTAGAGCCCGTGCTCTGCAACAAGAGAAGCCACTGCAATGAGAAGCCCATGCACCACAACAAAGGGTAGCCCCCACTCGCTGCAACTAGAGAAAGCCCGTGTGCAGCAACGAAGACCCAACACAGCCAAAAATAAATAAATAAATTAATTAACTAATTATTTTAAAAATAGGTATTATTTTAGAGAAACTTATAGACTTAGTTGTTAGTAGGACTAAGCTGCTATTCATTTGGCTTACAATTTGTGGAATAAACAGTCATGCATTGTTGTTTTAAAAAAATTGTGAATAGCTCATTTTTTTTTTAACATCTTTATTGGAGTATAATTGCTTTACAATGGTGTGTTAGTTTCTGCTTTATAACAAAGTGAATCAGTTATACATATGTTCCCATATCTCTTCCCTCTTGTGTCTCCTTCCCTCCCACCCTCCCTATTCCACCCCTCTAGGTGGTCACAAAGCACCAAGCTGATCTCCCTGTGCTATGCGGCTGCTTCCCACTAGCTATCTACCTTACGTTTGGTAGTGTCTATATGTCCATGCCACTCTCTCACTTTGTCACAGCTTACCCTTCGCCCTCCCCATATCCTCAAGTCCATGCTGTAGTAGGTCTGTGTCTTTATTCCCGTCTTACCCCTAGGTTCTTCATGACATTTTTTTTTTCTTAGATTCCATATATATGTGTTAGCATACGGTATTTGTCTTTCTCTTTCTGACTTACTTCACTCTGTATGACAGACTCTAGGTCCATCCACCTCACTACAAATAACCCAATTTTGTTTCTTTATATGGCTGAGTAATATTCCATTGTATATATGTGCCACATCTTCTTTATCCATTCATCCGATGATGGACACTTAGGTTACTTCCATCTCCTGGCTATTGTAAATAGAGCTGCAATGAACACTGGGGTACATGACTCTTTTTGAATTATGGTTTTCTCAGGGTATATGCCCAGTAGTAGGATTGCCGGGTCATATGGTAGTTCTATTTTTAGTTTTTTAAGGAACCTCCATACTGTCCTCCATAGTGGCTGTACCAATTTACATTCCCACCAGCAGTGCAAGAGGGTTCCCTTTTCTCCACACCCTCTCCAGCATTTACTGTTTCTAGATTTTTTGATGATGGCCGTTCTGACCGGTGTGAGATGATATCTCATTGTAGTTTTGATTTGCATTTCTCTAATGATTAGTGATGTTGAGTATCCTTTCATGTGTTTGTTGTCAATCTGTATATCTTCTTTGGAGAAATGTCTATTTAGGTCTTCTGCCCATTTTTGGATTGGATTGTTTGTTTTTTTGTTATTGAGCTGCATGAGCTGCTTGTAAAGTTTGGAGATTAATCCTTTGTCAGTTGCTTCATTTGCAAATAGTTTCTCTCATTCTGAGGGTTGTCTTTTGGTCTTGTTTATGGTTTCCTTTGCTGTGCAAAAGCTCCTTTGCTGTGCAAAAGCTCATTAGGTCCCATTTGTTTATTTTTGTTTTTATTTCCATTTCTCTAGGAGGTGGGTCAAAAAGGATCTTGCTGTGATTTATGTCATAGAGTGTTCTGCCTATGTTTTCCTCTAAGAGTTTGATAGTTTCTGGCCTTACATTTAGGTCTTTAATCCATTTTGAGCTTAGTGAATAGCTCATTAATTCATTTATTCAGCCAAGCACTGCTCTTGCGTCTAGAAATACAGTGGATAAGCAAAACAGACAAAGTCCACACTCTAATGGAGTTTACAGTTTAGTAGGAGAAATAGATATTAACCAAATGGTATCACAGATTGGGCTATGAGAATAAGGTCCAGGAGTTATGAGAGCATAAAATGGGGAGCTGGTCTGGGTTAGAGCGAAAATTCACGGGTGAGCTGAATTCAGAAGGTAAGTGGAACAGGGGCAGGGCTAGGAGAATGTTCCATGCAGAAGAAGCGGTCTGTCTGAAGAGAGAGGTTGCATGTTTCAGGAACTGAAAAATTGTCTGAGTGGCTGGAGTTCAGAGAATGAGGAGAGAGCTGTTGTATGGACTGTGGCTGCAAAGCAGGACAGGGAAGAGGTCATCAAGGCCTTAGGAGCCTTGTTGAGCACTTTCTCAGTGGAGTGCAGTACAGTTTTATGCAGAGCACTGATGTGCTCAGATTTGTGTTTTGAAACTATTTCTCCACTGAGGAGACCACTACTGTAGTCTGGAAAAATATGAATGTGCAACCCAGGCTAGGACACCAACAGCAGAGAGGAATAGTGGGAATATTTGAGAGATGTTTAAGGGGTGGAATTGATGAGGTCTGGTATTAGCTTGGGTGAGGGAGGAAGGATGCTCTACTGTTGTCTTCCTCCTAGGATTCAGCTTGAAGAACTGGGTGACTAGGGTGACATTCACTGATGTGAGGACAGTCTTTTCTTCACTGTTAATTAGCTTTACTAACTTAATATGGAAACTTGAGAGGGTATTTGAAGTATTTCTTTTCCTGTGGAAATCTGAATGTCTTATTCATGGGAAAAAGAATGACAGGTTTATGACACTGATTTTGGAAACTTAGAGATATTTACTCCTTGTTTCCCCTTCGATTTTCAAAAGATGTCAAATTATTATATCTTTTGTCTTAAAAAAAGGCAAAGATATCAAACTTTTAAATTCCTGAATGTTGCATTTAGAACAGGTCTTCCCACCGTCTCCCCTCCATCAAATCTCTTTCTCCAACATGAAAAACTGAAATGGATTCAGTGCAGTATCTATGTCTTTAACTTCTTTTTATCAAGCTTTTAAGTCTCTTCTGCCTAGGTCACCAAGCAGTTAGAAACGAGAAAGGAATTATGGGGGTTGGAATATTATTGCCTCATCCAATGATTGTCCAGATCGTCCATATTAAGATTTAGCTGCTCTGATGTTCTTTGCATCTGGTTTAGAATGTCTTTGGCAGGTATAGCAGGGCTAGAAAAGACCTTCACATCTCTTGGTCAAAGTCTTCAATCTGATGCTGGTGGTGCTGGAGTTGATCTGAACAAGGCTGTGAGAAGGCTCTGGAGTTTGACCCAGGTTACCCAGGACTGACTGGGGCTCCCCAAGCCTTGGCACTATCTCAGAGAATGTCTGCAGCAGATCAGGGTTTGAGCCTTCTGAACTTCCTCCCATTTTTATGTAGCAGAAACTATCCTGTAGGACCCCGAGAAGGGAAGAGAGGCCACTAGTGCTGTAGTCAGAGGGGAATGTGAAGTGGGAGGGTAGTCCTACAGTCTGACCCTTTGCTTAGGTACTGGAAAGGGGGTGAAGGATGTGGCTGATAGTGTGTGTGTGTACGTGTGAGTGTGTACCACCCTCAGGTCAGGTGGTAGGCTGTCCCTCTCTCTCTCCCTCTCTTTGTCTGTCAGTCTGTCTCTCTCTCTTTCTCACACACACACACACACACACACACACACACACATGCACACATGCATGCACACTAGTGTCCTCAGCCGTGCCTGCCTCTGTGTCATAGCCCACCAACCTCCTTGGTGTAGGGCAATGGAAATAGGACTTCTTGTGCTGTCTGCGTTCCCTGCAGCTATGAGACTCTGAGGCAGAGTGAGATCTGAGCATGGAACTCTTGTGGGCTGCATCTGTCCTCTCCCTCCCACCATTCCTAGCTAACAGCCTGACTGTCCCCTGTCTTCTTCGCTCCTGCAGCACTCCACTTCTGTGAGCATCATGGGCTTTTCCAACACACTGGAGATGGAACTGTCATCTACCAGGCTGGCGAGGACCTTAGAGCCACAGATCCAGAGTGCGAGCAGCCTGACAGCTGCCCCACCCCAGGTGGTACCAAGCCTGCTGAGTGGCCCCTCACCAACAGTGTCCAGCCTGGTGGGCGGTCAGAACCAGGCTATGCCCAGCCTGACAGCCAGTCACCTGCCGACCATGCCCAACCTTGTGTGTGGCACACCCCACTGCATGCCCAACCTGATGAGTGATCCCTCCCAGGCCATCACAAGCCTGGCAAATGATCACTCTCAGACTGGGCCCAGCCTGATGTCTGGTCCCACCCACACTGTACCAAGCCTGGCAACTTGTCCTTTGCAGAGCGTGCCTCCGGCTTCTAACATGCAGTCGGAAACCGGATCCAGCTGCAGTCCTGGCTCTGGCCGAAATGCAGGGAGCCTGCGCCCTGGGGATGGGGCTGACCCCTCCCTGGGGAATGCCTTGTGTAAGGTAGGTCTTGGGGAGATGCCATTCAACTTCCTCTGCTCATCGCTGGGCAAAAGGGTAGCCCCTGAAGGCTTTATTCTGGCCTTAGCTTAACAGCTCTGTGACCACCAACAGGAAAAACGTCTGATTTCTTTGATTCTTGTTGGCCTTTCACTTTTGAAAGATGGAAAGTGAGGATTCTACCCGCTTCACTGACTCTCTGGGACAAGGCCCCACAGCCCCTGGTCCGGACACTTCCAAGGATTTGGCTATCCCCTCAGAACTGGAGGAGCCAATTAACCTCTCTGTGAAAAAACCTGCACTGGTCCCAGTGGTCAGCAAATCCGTGGCCCTGCAGCAGTACCGGAGCCCAGAAGGTGAGACTCAGCAGCCTGCCTTTCGTGCTGACCACACGCTTGAGCAGATGGGCTCAGCACTGCCGTGAGACAGAGGTCAGCAGAGCTGCTCTGAGCCTGAGGGAGCAGTGTTTCTCTCGGGCTAAATTCACTTCTCCCCCAGAACTGACTTATTGATGTCTGTTCTGTTTCCCTCACTGTAGCCATGACTGATCCAGGCATGGCCAGAAATCAGCCTCCTTGTAAAATTCCCCATGCAGAATTTCGGGGGTCTGGGTTATAGGTAAAGGGAAGCAGGAAAAGCACATTCCAGAAGGGCTAGCCTTGGCAAAATATTTTAGGGGAAAGAGCATGTTGGACTTTGGAGTGTGATAGATCTAAGTTAGCAGACCTGCTCTATCTCTTTATGTTTGAACCTGGGCAAGGTTTGAACCTAACCTTTCTGAGTTAGTTTCTTTCTCTGTAAATGGGGCTAATCATAGCTACTTCATAGGCTATTGGGACAAATAACTACAGTGAAATCATTTGATGACTTACTCTGTAGTAACAAGAATTTGCCTTGCACCTGGCATTAATGTAGATTTGTGCCTCACAGTAAAGGGAATGTGGACTGGTGGAGGTTGGCTCTGATTCTCTTCTGAGCTACCCACACCCCTTCTCAAATGCGGCTAGGCTAAGGCTCCTTCCTTCTGGAGAAAGTGAGGGAGTTGGGAAGTAGCAACTGCCTAGTGAGCATTGGGGGCCTTCTCATTTCAGTGTATGATTCATAAATGTTTAGTCTGTAATGATCAGTCTATTTCCTACATAATTAATAGATGAAAATGAAGCAATCTTTCTGTTTTTTTCCTCATACTGGTTCTTCTTAACTACACAATAATGTAACCCCGAATTTTAAGCACTTAAATTTTTGAACCCTGCTTGCCCGTGGAAAGTGCTCAGGACAGTGCCTGGTGCCGAGTGGGCGCTCAGTAAATGCTAGTGTCCTCCTCTTTCCCCACACTGCTCCCTGCCCATCGCCACAGACTGCACTTCTCAGGGGAGGGTTCCTGGGAGCCTCTTGCCCCTGGAGGGTGAGCTGGATTCTCAGGCTGTGCTGAAAAGGCAGGGGTTGGACAGAATGACTCCTTAGAGCAGGTGACACCAGTGTATGTATGGGGAACAAGTGATTCCTGAGCTCATTTTGAAGGTGAGAAGCTGGCCCCTTGGCACCTGACCGAGCCCTCACCCCCAGGCAGCCTCTGAGTGTTACCTGTGTTTATCTTTTTAAAAGAAAGTGGCCTTCTTGCCCTCTCAGGAGGGGGAGATATGGTAGGATTGTCACCACTATCAGTGATTACAGTGTTGGTAACAATGGTGTGACAGGTGTGTGGCCAAAGCATGAGTAGCAGATATGAGTAGAAGGTGTGGGTGACAGGGTGTGTTATCATACGTGTATTTGTTTGTCTTTTGCCTTAGAGTGTGAGAATTTTGAACAAGGAGCCCTAGACCTGGGTACAAAAGGGAACCAGAGCATCAGGTAACAGACGCTGGGCCCACCCTCCCTCTCTCACCCTCCAACCTCATGTCCTGGGAGGTTGGCACAGGAAGTGAGCATCCTTGATGACTTAACTAGAAGCAGACGTTTGCCTGCAGCTGTCTTCTTCAACCCCCAGACCCTGGGGTCGGGTGTGTGGTTGGGCGTCTGGGATGGTTGTGGGAGGATGTCCTGGCTCCTGCGGCGTGAGGCACACAGTCTGTGTGCAGTCCTCCCTCTTCGGGGACCCCCCTTCTTTGATCAAAGGGCTCCCAGAGGTTGGCAGGACCCGGCCAGGCAGAGCTGGTAGCAGGGTGGAATAGGGGCCTGTAGAGGGTTGGACTGAGGAGATCTTGAGCAGCAATTCAGTTGTAGGATCATGGATGAGCCTGACTTAGAGGTTGGGGCCAGAGGAGGCTCCCACCGAGACCCAGGGATGTCGTTCTTGCCCTAGACCCTTCAATAGTGAGCCCAAGATTCCCTATGTGCGACTGGAGCGGCTCAAGATCTGTGCTGCCTCCTCAGGAGAGATGCCTGTGTTCAAGCTGAAGCCACAGAAGAATGAGCAGGATGGGAGCTTCCTGCTGATCATTGAATGTGGTACTGAGTCCTCCAGCATGTCCATTAAGGTACCACTTTTCTCTGCCTTCTCCTTGAACCTTGCCCCAGCCTAGGAGCCTCTCTTTCCTCTCTGCTACTGGGAGAATTCTGGCTCTGGCATTGTTCTGAGTCTCTGAATGGGGCTGTAGCTTGGCCAGACCTTGTACCCTGCTACAAGTGGTCTGTGAGCTGCGCACTAGGAGTGAGCTGTCCTGGTGTTCCAGGGGCTTGGCTGTCTTGGGGTCCTGGAATAAGTTGGTACCCAGGGCTTGTCATCTTTCCTCTCCCTCCCTCCACAACTTGGTGCCGTGCCCTGACTGCTCAGACTCACTTCTTCCCCAAGGTCAGCCAGGACCACCTGTCTGATGCCATCCAGGCCCCAAACCTGGGGGGTAGAAAGGTCACTGTCACATCTCTGGCTGGGCAGCGGCCACCAGAAGTGGAGAGTGCATCTCCTGAAGAACACAGGCTCATTCCTCGACCCCCTGGAGCCAAGAAGGGACCCCCAGTACCAATAGAGAATGAGGATTTCTGTGCTGTGTGCCTCAACGGGGGAGAGTTGCTGTGCTGTGACCGCTGCCCCAAAGTGTACCACCTTTCCTGCCACTTGCCAGCCTTGCTCAGCTTCCCAGGGTGAGTCATGCCAACTGCAGGCCAGGCCCACAGAGCTCCCTCAGGTGGGCTTCCTCCCTTCTCTGGGCCTGCATGAATTACGGGTCTGTGACTTCGTGGCGCTATAGCTGTGTGTCTTCTGCACACAGACAGGTGGATGCTTCCCTTCCTCCTCTGTTCCCAGCTTCCTCCTGTCCAGATTTGTCCCTCTACCCCTCTCCCAGCCTCTTGTAACTCCTAGTTTTCTGGATTCACTAAATCCTGAGTTACTAAATTTCTTTCAAGCTTGTGGCTAGGAAGCCGTTCTCTACAGGGCAGGGCTAGGGACTCAGTTTCTCATGTCACCACCCCCCAAGCTTGTCTTGGGGTAGTGGGACAAGGGAGGGGGCTCTGGGCGATGTGCTGAGGGCTAACTTGGCCTCACTTGCCTCTTCAGGGGAGATTGGGTGTGTACCTTGTGCCGCAGCCTGAGCCAGCCTGAGATGGAGTACGACTGCGAGAACGCCCGCTATAACCAGCCTGGAGTGCGGGCCCCTCCTGGCCTGAGCGCGTATGACCAGAAGGTAGGGAGGGGTCTCTGGGGCAGCCTGCCTGTGCCCATGGGAGCTGAGTCTTTTCTGGGGAGGCGAGAGGCCTCTCTGGATACCTGTCTTTTGGGCTGTGCCTATGGGGGCTCACTACGATTTTTCTTCTGCCAGCTGTTTTCCTCTGGCCTGGGAGGCTGAACTGTGCCTTAGTATAGCGACTCGTACCCTGTGGGACAGAGCCATCAGGGTCGCTATCGTTAGTCCTTACTGAGGTGGGGCCAGAACAAAGTAACACGGTTGCCAACTCTGCTTTCTGCAGAAGTGTGAGAAGCTGGTACTGTCCTTGTGCTGCAACAGCCTCAGCCTGCCCTTCCACGAGCCTGTCAGCCCGCTGGTAAGGAAAGCCTCGCTGCTTCTGCCGGCTACTGGACTTGCTGCTCAGAGCGCCCTGGGCCTGGAGCAGATCATGGCGGTGCCCAGGGTGGGCTCAGAGCGTGGCCACTGGAAGCAGGAGTAATTTGTGCATGGCGTAGGGGACCCGGGGGCCATGGCCACTACAGCCCCCCAACCAACAGCTGCTGCTGCGTCAGACCTGACTTGACATGTAAACCACTCCTCCTTTTCCCTCTCTCTTTGTCTTTTCCCTCCACACGTTTCTTCTTGCTGCCTTTGTCTTATGTTCTATTATTTCCATTCCAACTCATTCTCTATCTCTCCTTCCTTCTTATCCTTCGCTTTTTCCTCTACTTCTCTCTTCCTATTTGCTTCCCCTTCTCCTCCTGCAAGGCCCGGCATTACTACCAGATTATCAAGAGACCCATGGACCTGTCGATCATCCGGAGGAAGCTGCAAAAGAAGGACCCAGCCCACTACACCACCCCGGAGGAGGTGGTATCAGACGTCCGCCTCATGTTCTGGAACTGTGCTAAGTTCAATTATGTATGTCTTCCCTGTTTTCCCTCTCCCCTATTTCCAGTGACCCCAAGACTGTCATGGCTGGACAGAAGTGTCTGGTTCGGGCCTGGGCTGCCAGGAGGAGCTGGGAGCAGACCTCCTGGGGCCTACTGCAGTGAATGTTTATAAGCTCTTTCCCACATCGGGGCCTCAGCGTGGACTCAGGAGGAATATGGGGGCTGCTAGTGACTGGCCATCTGTGGGTAACTGTCAGGGTCACGTCTGCTTTAAGAGCTGATACTAAACTGGTTATCCTGGGCCCTGAGGAGAAAATGTAAAGTTCCAGACATCCCAGAGACCCAGCCAGGCTTTGCGCTCTCTGTATAGCTCTTGAGGGGCCAGGAAGAGATGGGCTGGTGGAAGGGGGCCAGACCATCACTGCTCTCCTCCCCCTTCAGCCCGACTCAGAGGTTGCAGAGGCAGGCCGCTGCCTGGAAGTGTTCTTTGAGGGCTGGTTGAAGGAGATCTACCCGGAGAAACGGTTTGCTCAGCCAAGGCAGGAGGACTCAGACTCTGAAGAGGTGTCTAGTGAGAGTGGGTATTCCACTCCCCAGGGCTTTCCATGGCCCCACTGCATGCAGGAGGGCATCCAGCCCAAGAGGCGGCGGCGACATATGGTAAGGAGGTGCTACCAGCTGGCAGGCAGGTGGGTGGGTGATTGGGCTGGCAGGGGGCACCCACGCAGCATGTACAGAGTAACCTGAAGTGAAGCTGCTCGTGTGGCACAAGAGAGTGGTGACAATGAGCCCTCATTTCCAACCCCTAAGCCTCAGACAAAGGCAAGGCAGTGCAGGGCTCATCAGCTCCAAGGACCACTGAGGCTCAGAACCCTGAGACATGGGGGTACCTGCCCAGGGTCACCCAGAAAATTAGCAGCAGGACCAGTGCAGCAGGACCAGCTCAGTGCAGTGATTACCCCACACTGTGATGCCCATAAGAAGAGAAGGACCTGGTCTCAGTGCCTGATCTCAACTTGGGTTTGGGAGAAAGGGAGAGTCTTTTCAGCCCCTTGGTGTAGAGAAGGAAGGAGAGGTTTTGCTTGCAGGAAAGACATCTAATCTGACCTTTTGTCTGGTCTCACCTGTGCAGACCTGAAACGTCGATTCAGTGCTATTTAATTCTGCTGAAACGTATTGCCTTCCCACTGTGTGCCAGGATCTGACTAGCCATCCCCGGTGGTTTGCAGCACTTGGCGCACAGTGTTTAGTGGCTTCAGTGAGTTTTGCTGTTGCATTCCTGGGGTGGAATAAAACACTTTGGCTCTGGGGAATCCCCGTCTGGACAGTTGGTCTTTTCACATTGATAAACCCTACACTGGGCCATTCTGATGCCAAATATTTTTTTCTTCTTTCAGGAGAATGAAAGAGCAAAAAGAGTGTCGTTCCGCCTGGCCAACAGCATCTCCCAGGTGTGAGGGCTGGAAGGAGACCAAGTACTCCGGCAGCTGGCGCCCCGTCCTGTTGACCACTCCTCCCCACCTTTCAGCTCATTCTCTTTGGATTGTGGATGTGAGACAAGTCTTGTTGAGCTTGTAGTGCCCTTCTTTGCCGTTTGCATCTTACAGCGTTTATTTGGGAGCCGTAGTGCATCCACTACAGAGAGTAAACAGCAAAGAGGGGGGTGTTCCCTATTACTAGAACGATCAGTCGTGTAGGGTCCACTTGACAAGACCAAGCCCAGTTAGGCTCGGAAGGACCAAACTTCCTTGGTGAATTCTTTCTGCTGAGGAAGGCCGACATTTCTCACCTTTCAGTGTGCAGGGCTCAGGAGCAATGTATATATCTGAACTCCTCCTGGGCCCAGAAGAGGGTAAAAGAAGGGAGAGAGGTTCTGACATATGGCAGGCCTGTGATCCCTGGCCCAGCACAGCCAAAGACTGTCACTGTTTGCCTTTGTTTGGCCTGCTCGGACAGAGGCACCTGCCCTGCACAGGGCAATGAGGCTTCTAGAGGCCATAGGTCTCAACTGGTGCCTATTCGGGTTCTAACGGTTTTCAGGGTATTTGTTTTTCATGCCCCCTTTCCTGATGCTGACTTAGGTGGCCGCTGTGAAGCTCTGGATGGTGTGGCATTCTTGATGGGGCTGGGTGGCTGTGCAGAGACCACTTACATCTTTAGGCTCCGATTTCACTGGCAGGCTTAAGAAGATGTTGACTTCAGAGCCTGCCATCTGTGCCACTGCTTTGGTGTCAGAACCTGCTTCTTAGAAGTGATTGTTGGCGGCCACCCCTTCATTATGTCCATTCAGAGGTCCAGACCCTGAGTTCTGCTTGGGAAAACTAGAGGAAGCTGCTGTCTGCTTCACATACAGAGGTTCCAGGCCAAGGAGAATGACCCACAACCAGCTCTCTCTGCTGGGTCTCTCCTCCTGCGTAGAGATCCTAATTCTCAGCTTCTCCACTTCACAGAGCCAAAGATCAGAAGTGAGTCCTCTGACTCGCCTGCCCTCAGGCTGTCCACTGCCCAAAAAAAAACCAAGACTCTGCTGGCAGCCCTTTTTTTGCTGGAGGTTGGAGAAGGCCAGAGGGACCAGCAGGAGCCAGACCTAAGCATTCGTGGAAGTTCTATCTGGCGTGGAAAAGGGGAAAACTGAGAGGCGAGAAGGCTCTTTGGTGTCCTTTGGTGACCCTGAAGCAACTTCAGGCCTTTATTTCTCCTAGAATGCAGAGAGAAGTGTTCTGGAGGTCACAGGCATGGGAGTGGAGCTCCAGGCTGCATCTCGGATGGATTGGTGTGGTCTGTGCAAGGTGTTTGGGAGGAAAAGGCATAGGCAGGTGCTGGGGGTCAGGCCACTTCACGAGCAAGGGCTTGGTTGAGAGGGAACCTATTGCTGATGTTGGCTTGGCCTGGGGACGGCTCTCCCTGGTCCTGTCATGGCTTAGCTAATTTCAAGGGAGCCATAGGTCATGGCTTTACTTTTGCTAAGAGATGCAGTTTATTTGTAGCGCCCTTGTTAATGGGATAATTTTGATCAGAGAAAACATTTCTTCTCTCCTTGTGAGTGGATGGAACTGCTCGTTTCTTTTCCACCCAGGCTGAGAGAGCATCTTCACTTCAAAGCAGACTGTGCCCACTGACTTGCCATTCTTTCACCAGCACATGCCAAGCTCTCCTAAGCAGATGAACTTCCATAATCCTGTTTTCTAGTTTGAGGTAACTAGGTCTTGAATAATCCAGTAGCCAGGCGATCTTTGCATGTAACCCTCTACTCTTTGGAGCTCACATGACTTTACGGTTTGGGCTCTGACCACTTCCTTTTCAATTTTCAAATCTTTTTCTCTGTTTAGTTGGCTTGGCAAGGTTCTCTCTGTAATTACCTCATTAATTCCTCCTCTTGGTCATCTTTCCTTTGTGTGGCCCACCTTCGCACCTTCTTTGAATGAGCTTCACCAGTGTTTTGTGTTGGGCAGCTGGGTGAGGGCTATGACAGGCTCAAACCCAACTGACATCTTTCCCCAAGACCAGCTAGAAACCACAAATATGAAGGAAAATACGTAGTTAAGTGCTTGGCTTCACTTCTATCAGTGAAGTTCCCAGCTTGAGTGTAGCCTGCTGGGCCAGGGGACCTTAGTAATGTGGTAGAGAGTCACATATTCCCTTCCCACTGCAGAGACCCTGCATGCTGAGAAGCTCCCTTTAGGCACCTGAGCAGTGGGGGAGGGGTGGGAGGTAGGGTGTCCTTTCCTCCAAGGGTGTGAAGCCCCGGCCCACCATCCATCCCTACGTTGGTTACCCCACAACAGTGCTCTCTCCCTGGCTTTTCCTGTGTACTTAGCACCAGTGTTTTAACTGCTGGTTTGGTTTTGTTTTTGCATGCAGAAAACAACATGATGTTTCAGAAGTTGAACAAAAGGCTACTAGCTGAGTGACTGACTTCACTGGCTCTTTGCTAACATTTGAGCTAATCCCGTTTTTGACTTATTCCCATAATGGCCCCATTGTGGAGTCAGTTAAGTCCTTTGGTCATTGACAAAGTCATGAAATGGAAATACAATGAATTCTGGATTCTTATGGTACAGAATGCAGTCCTAGAAGAGGAATTGGGTTTCTTGGGTATACTGAGAAACAGAAGAATGGAGTGGCTTCAGTTGATGCAAAGGAGATTTTAGTGCACTCTTCTAGAAAACGGGTAGGTTGGCCTTGCCTAACTTCCAGCAATTGCCAACTACACACCCTGCCTGTCTTTGCAGGTACCCCCTCCCTAACAGCAGCCACCAGATCCTCTGTAGGCTCTGCTCCACAGAAGACCCTACCATCAACCCTGGCGGACTCTGGCTCTCTGTACCCATTTCTGGCAACAGGTCTTTGCCTTGCCTCTAAGACCTACACGTCTCCTTGTTTGTTCCTGGGCTCTGCTCTGCTTTCTGTCTCACTCCATGGTGTCACCTATAGTCTTCTCTTCTGAACTCCTGAACTGAGACTTTGCTCTTTTTGGATTACCATCCCCTATGCTTCCTCTTCTCCCACTCCTCCACTGCTATTAAATAAATTGCTTGCTCCTTTAGCCCAGTTCCAAGACCTTAGCTTTCTGTTCTCCCAGTCTTTCAGCTTTCTACTGGACTTCTTCCTCTCCTGAGCCTAAACCCATGGCCCAGGACACACTGATGGTTTTGTCAGCATCCTGAACTTCCTCATCTCCTCCAACTCTTGCTGAAACTATCAACCATTCTCCATTTTCTGCATCAACCTATTTTTTGCTCCCTTTTTCTGGGCTCCTAAGCATGAAAAATTCAGAGTTGACAGTCTCAGTTGGGCTCTCAGTATTGATTGGTGTGTCTCTGACTTGTTACTACTCTGCTTTCTATCCATGCCCTTCATCTTTGCTGTCAGCAAATGACTGGCCTCATTGCCCGCTTCACAGAAGAGAGGCCCTAAAGCAAAAACTTGGCTGTCCGTATGCTCCTCTCCCCCTCCCATCCCTCTGTGTCTGTATCCCTCCTCAGCGCCTTTCCAGTTGCTCCTGTTTGGTGCTCTATTCTTGAATCCTGCTCTATGTCTTCCGAGACTTTGCTCCATTGCATATCCCACAGCTCCCATTTTCCAGGGTCTTCAAACTCCCTCTCCATTGGTTACCTCCACGTAGCTTACAAACAAACAAAGTTCTCCCCAAGATTAAAACAGAATTTCTTAGAGTCTGTTGCACTTACAGTTTTTTCCTCAATAGCCAAGTTTCTTTAAAAAAAAAAATCTGTTCATTGATTTCTTCTTCATCACTTTCCAATCCTCTATAGATTTTCATAAAAGTCACCAGTGACCACCCAGTTGCCAAATCAAATGAATACCTTTCTGTCCTCAACTGTCTTGAACTCTCTACAGCATTTCACATCGTCTGCCACTTGCTGTTTGAAAAACCCTCTTCACCTGGCTTTCATGACTCCACAATTCTCTGGATTCCTCTTACCTTTCAGCCACACAGGCTGAGCCTTCCTTGAAATACTGACAGGGGGACACATCTGCAGCTTTCTGTGGTCTCTCCTCTTCAGGAGTAGGATAGGCAGGAGGGAGCACAGCTGCCCCTGCTCCCTGCCCTCTGTGTCTGCCTGTTCTCTTTGAGTTCATTTCTTCTCCTGGACTCAGTTCTCCTCATGCCAAGCATGTGTATGAGCTCTGCTGGGAGGACACCATCTGTGATTCTTTCTGTCCGTCTCTCCCAGTGCAGCACAGAGACAGATTTTAGCCATGTTTGCTAAGAGGCCCTATATAAATCAGCCCAAGAATGTGGATTGGATCTTACCAAGAAGGAATTTGGTAAGCTGGATTACCCAGCTGGTGGGCAGCTCATCACCAGGATCCTCATGCCAGTTAGAGCCTGCCTTGGTCGCTAAGGTCTTGGAATCTCGGTAAGCATGTTTCCATGCATGGTTCAGTTCTGCTAGCCAGGAGGAGAATCCTGGCAGGAGTGGGTGTCTGCCACTGATAACATTCTGACGGAGGGAAACTGGGCAGTGCTGTGATTCATCACTTGCTTGGGGTTCAGCTGGGGTCAGCCTGGCCCCTTTAGCCGGGTCTTTCCCGTCTGTTCTGGTCACCACCACCTGCTTGCTCCAGTTGTTCCTGGAGCTAGAAGCAGATGCCGGTTGTTTTCTTGGAGGCAGGAGGGTATGGTAGAAAGATATCTGATTTGAGATGCTGAACATCAAAATTTTGGCTCTGACAGTTGTGGACCGTGTGACCTTGGGTACAGTTTCCCCATCTATAAAGTTGTGGGGAGGAAGGATGGTGAAAACAGTGCTCTCTCAGAGGCTCTACAGCTCTAAAGATGGTAATGGTGATTCTAATTCTAAAGCTCAGGCCACACAGGGAACAAGGGAACACTGGAGCAGTTCACAGCTAGGGAGTCTTGACCAAGGCAGGGCAAAGGGACTCACAGGCCAAAATGAGCTGCTTTGAGGAAAGTCTTTAGTAGCTGGTGCTGCTTCTGGAGCCATATACCCATTCCTCAAACTGCACCCCTTCGTTGGCTATGTAGGGTGAGTTCCTCCTAGGCCTTTTCTAGAAGTGGCCATTGGATCGAAAGTGGTTGGGGGCATGAGGGAGGAACATGATAAGGGGAAGTGTCACTGATCTTAATAGGACCTACACATTCTAGAACAAATTAAAAGATAGCACTTTTCTTTACCAGTAATTGTGTCCTGGAGTGTTTTTTGAGTGGAGATGGTTGAACATGCTTCATGGTCTTCTCACCCCCAGACTCCAACATCGTTAAGACACAGGGTGGGGAAGAGTAGATTGGGGAGCTTTCTCTCTAGGGAAGAACTCAGCTCTCTGCTTCTTATTGCATGAACACATCCTGTTCTTTAAAATACAGGCAGCAAGTCTGAAGGAGAGGTAGGGGGAAAAGCATCTTAAGAATGCTGTGGCTGATAGCTTAATCCTTGTCCAACTGGGTGGTGAGCAATGCTCTTTGTTCTTCTTTGTTTGCAAGGGGAAGTATCTCTTTCAGAAGTTTTCAAGCTAATAATGGAAGGATTGGTAAACTGGAATATCACCATTTTCCAACCCCCAGTGAATGAATGGATCTAGGCAGTGACCATCCAAGGTTACCCATATCACAGAGACATCCAGACATTACATGTCTCCTGATACACAACATCATCTATGAAGTGTTTCCAAACAAATAGAATCTGAATCTAATCAAGTCTCTAGATTTAACTACCAATTTACAGATGTAGTTCCCAATTGAGAGGAAAAGCAAAGAACAGGGGAACATTTAAAATGACATCACAAGGATACAATCAGTAAAATCCAGTCTGTGAGCAATGACAGAACAAATGACCTGGTTTCTTCAACAAATGTATTCCAAGGAAAAAAAAAAAAGAGATGGGGGGGAAACCTACAGACTAAAGAGACTTAAAAAAGCATATAAAACAATTGCAAAGTATGGAACTTATTTGCATCCTGGTTTAAAGAATATTATGAGATGATTGGGAAAAGATGAAAACTCAGGATATTTGATGATATTAGGATTTATTATTTTTAGTATTATTATTACTTTTTATCTTTAATTTTTATGTTACTTTTTAGGTGTGATCAAGATTTGTAATGGTAGAATATTAGAAACAATGAAAAGCCTATAGAAGATGGTTAAATAATTAATATGATATAATTAAAAATGATATTTAAAGAGTCTATAGGCATACTTGAGCCGAGACAAAGACTCTCAAAGCCTTTGTTTGAATTAGGAATCCAACAGAGTCAGAAGATACATAAAGGGAGAAAGAAGTTCTAAACTTCTTCTGGCTTGAGAAACCTCTCAAGTATTTCAGAAAGCAGAGATATCAGTTAAAATAATTATCGAGCTCATTTGAAAAGACATTACTGGGACAAGTGGGGAGATTTTAATATGGGCTGATAATTTGTATTAATATTAAGCTTCCTGAGAGCGATACTTTGAGCTGTGGTTACAGAGGAAAAAGGCCTTGTTTTTAGGTGGTACGTGCTAAAGTGTTTAGGGGCAAAGGATCATGATGTCTGCAACTAACTCTCAGGGGTAGAAAAACTACATATTACATTATTAGAGAGAAGTGAAACAGATGTGGCAAAAAGTTAACAATTGGTAAATCTAGATGAAGGGGACATGGATGTTTATTGAACTGTTCTTGGGAGGGAAAAAGAGCAAATAATTTTAACAAATGGAATATGAGGCATGCAATGTTTGCATCTAGAATAACAACATGGAAAATAATTAGGAGATGATGCTAAATTGAAAAAAGCAAAACAGAATTATATGTAAAATAAAAGAAAAAAGATACAAATATATAAAATGTTATTATCCTAAAATATATTAGGGTGGTAGCATTATGCATAATTTTTCTTTTTCCCAAACTTTGGTGTTAAAATGCTGTACTGCTTTTATACTTATACAAATACTTTTATATGTATTTTTAAACTTTTATCATGGTATATTTCAAATATCATCTTTTATGTCTTAGCCAAAACCCCTCTTCCGAGAGTTTTTCCTAACTACCCAATCTAAAGTGGACCCCAGGCACTCGCTCTCACAATCTTGTTTTATTGTCAGCATAGCACTTACTACTATGTGTATTTATCCATTTCCTTAATTTGTTTTCTTACATTGTCTAGGTCACCCCTCATATGGCGTAAGCTCCCTGAAAGCAGAAATCTTGCCCAGATCCTAGAACAGTGCCTGTAGTTGCTCAACAAATATTTGTTGAATGAATGAATGAAATCAGGTCTTTGTCATCCAACTTCCCATTTTACTGGGAACACTGAAGTCTTGAGAAGGGGAAGGACTTGTCCCAGTTTCCTCATGAGTTGGTGGCGATGTCAGAGCTAGAACTCAAGCCTTGTGACTCAAGTCTCAAAAAGCTCTTCTTTCAAAATGTCTAAGGCCAAAAAAGCTCCTGGGCACCAGACAAGTGGCAGGAGTGAGGGAGGATCCACAGCCCATTCCCTTTGTTGCAGTGTGCCAGAAGCCCCATAGGTGGCGCCAGCGATGCTCATTTAGCTCTCTGGCAAAGTCAGGAAAGTGTGCTAGGGAGACATTTTGATGAGGAGCGGGATATTTGCACAGCCTTAAATTGCCTTTCTACCGATGGCTCATTAGTTGTGAGGGAGAAAAAAATGCACAGTAATTAAACAGAGGAGAAATAAGACAACTCCTTGACTGTGTGATCAAAATAACGTCACCAGTGAGGCACAGGTGGACACGTGCATCCGGAAGTGATACCCTGAGAAGGACACAACATCACCCATCCAATATCGCAGCCTAGAATGCATACTCTGAACCTAATTATGGAGAAACATCAGACAAACCCCAAATGAGGAACGTTATGTTAAAGTCAGGGGATAGGGGGCTGGATTTTAAAAAAATGTCTATGTCACTAAGACAAAGAAAAGCTATGAAAATGTTCCACATTAAAAAAGGCTAAAGACACATGACAACTAAATGCAATATCCAGGACTAAACTGGGTCCTGTAGTGGAAGGGGGGAAGTGCTTAAAGGACATCATTGGGTCCACTGACAAAATTGGAATATGGACAGTAGATTACAGTATTTTATCAATGCTAAATATACTACAGTTGATAACTGTGCTGTGGTTATATAATAAATTACCCTTTTTTTAGGGAGTATGCACTGGAGTATTTAGGAGTAAAAGGCCATAGTGTATGTAACTTACATTCAAATGGTGCAAAAAATATTTTTTTTATAATTTAAATATGTAAATATATATTTTAATATAATTTATCTACATTGTATTTTTTCAACATATTTATATATTTAATTAGAAAAATATCTAATTAGAAAAAATAGAAAAAATATATACAGGATACAAATAAAGCAAATGGGGTAAAATATTAATAGGTGAATCTGGGTTTAGAGGGTATATGGGTATTCTTTCTATTTTTATTTTCACAACTTTTCTGTAAGTTTGAAATTTTTACCAAATGAAAATTTAAGAAGAGAAAACAATGAATTAAAGGATGGTGATTCCAGGCACCTCCTCTGCCCACCCATTCCTCTTTCCATTATGCAACAGTTCAGAGCTGGTACCCTGCCTTATTTGGGCGTGTCTTCTGTTGTCCTCTTTGCTTCCGTCTTTTCTCTACTGAAAGGATTGTGTTTGGCTTCCGGACTCTGAGGCCGAGGCCTAAGCTGGAGGAGGTGAAATTACTTCATGGCTGGAAAATGCTACTGCTAGCCTCTGTAAGGGGATGTGGAGTGGCAGTGAAGGGCGTTGAGTTTAGTCTCCATCCTCACTCTGGCCTCCAGGAACTGAGTGTGTCTGTGGGGTCAGCTTGTTGGAAGCAATCTGGCTTCGGCTAGGTTTCCCCAGTCATCTTAAAGAGGCATCTGGTATCCAAGGGGCTCAGCTGGGGTGGGTGTGGCAAGAGCCTTGGCAGAATGGGGACAGGGAGGGCTTAGCTATCCTTTCTTTCTGCCTATAGTTTCTTGGAAGTGATACAATCCATTTTCTCTCCTGAGCCTGGAATGCTATACACCCTTGAATCCTCAGGAGTCCTTCCAATCTTCCAACGATTGACTTTGCATTAAATCAGCAAGGTTGGATGTCAGGTAATAGGGAGGTGGAATATTTGCCTCAGGTTTGATCCTGCACTTCTTCCTGAGATGGCTTCTGGTGGTGTTTCCTCTGGCTCCACATCCTTCGCACATGAGTTAGAGACTTCATCCCTCCATCCCCGTGCTGGGACCTGGTCTGCCCTGTCCCTTACCCAGTCAGGCTCATAGGAGAAGGAGGTCAGTCTCTGCAGTCAGCTGGGAAAAATGAGGAGGGTCTGGACTAAAGCTCCAGCTCCCTTTACTCACCTTGTAAGTCAAGCAGGAAGCGGTTACTCCCTCTTATCTGAGCTCTGTAAATGAAGTTCCAGGCTGTGAACTCCCTTAGACATAGCCAAAAGATGTTTGAATGAACCAGTCAAACTTCCAAATGAATGGTGTTTTTAATCACTGAAGCACTGCAAGACTCAGTATTAGCTTTCGTTACTCTTTTGGCCAACTTTGGTAGGAATCCTTGAAGACCATTGACAGTAATGGCTGTCTTGCACTCACAGGTAAGTGAGGCAGTGAAGCCTAATGGTTAGGAGCACAGACTCTGGACCAGAACAGCCTGGATGGGACTCACACGAACCAGCTGTGTGATCTTGGACAAATCACTCCAGCACACTGTACTTTTGCTTCTTTGTCTGTAAAATAAGGATAATAACAGTACTTATCTCATGGAGCTGTTGTGAGGGTTGAATAAGTTAAAATACAGAAAGCATTTGGAACAGTGCCTGGAACAGAGTTGATGACATTAGGTGAGTGAATATCACCTGTATTTTGTGAAAACTAAGACACCAAGATGCTGGCACTCTCTTGGTCCTTCAGGAAGACTTTTACACGTCAGGACTGCTACCTGGCTGACAGCAATAGTAATATGTAATCAATTATGCAACCCAATTTCAAAGAAGTTTAAAAAGTGAAAACAGTGTGGGTTTTAGAATCCATGAAATATAAAGTATTATTTAGTTTTTTTTACTTTACTCTTTAAGTTGAGACATAATTCATATACCTAATATTCACTTTTTAAAAGTGTAAAATTCAATGGTTTTTAGTATATTCACAGGGTTGTTCAACCATCACCACTGTCTAATTTTAGAATATTTTTATCACCTCCAAAAGAAATTCTCTACCTGTTAACAGTCTTTCCCCATTCCCTCTTCCCAGTCCCTGGCAACCACTAATTTACTTTTTCTCTATACAGACTTGCCTATTTGGGACATTTCATATAAATGGAATCATACAAGATATGGCTTTTTGCATCTGGCTTCTTTCACTTAGCATAATGTTTTCAAGGTTTATCCATGTTGTAGCATGTACCTGTTTGTAGCCAAATACAATTCCATTGTATGGATATACCATTTTTTGTTTATCTATTCATCATTTAATGGCCATTTTGGGTTTCCATTTTTGGCTATTATGAATAATGCTTCTATGAACATTTGTATATAAGTTTTTTGTGTGGACATGTAATTCCAATTCTCTTGGGTAGTGGTCATATGGTAATCTATGCTTAATTTTTTTTTAAATTTTATTATTATTTATTTTTGGCTGCGTTGGGTCTTTGTTGCTGTGCGTGGGCTTCCTCTAGTTGCGGTGAGCGGGGGCTACTCTTCGTTGTGGTGCGCGGGCTTCTCTTTGCGGTGGCTTCTCTTGTTGCAGAGTACGGGCTTCAGGCGCCGGGCTTCAGGAGTTGTGGCACATGGGCTCTGGAGCACAGGCTCAGTAGTTGTGGCACACGGGCTTAGTTGCTCTGCAGCATGTGGGGTCTTCCCGGACCAGGGCTCGAACCCGTGTCCCCTGCATTGGCAGGCGGATTCTTAACCACTGCGCCACAAGGGAAGCCCTGTGCTTAATTGTTTAATAAACTGCCAGACTATTTTCCAAAGCAGCTCTACCATTTTATATTCCCACCAGCAATGTATGAAGGTTCCAATTGTTCCACATCATCACCAGCTTATATTATTGCCTGTCTTTTTGATTCTAGCCATCCTAGTGGGTATTAATTGGTACCCCATTATGGTTTTGATTTGCATTTCCCCAATGAAAAATGATATTGAGCATCTTTTTATGTGCTTATTGGCTTTATGTATATCTTCTTTGGAAAAATGTCTTCAAATTCTCTGCCCACTTTTACATTGAGTTATTTGTTTTTTTACTGTTGAGTTGTAGGAATTCTTAATATATTTTAGATACTAGACTGTTGTCACTTATAAGACTTGCACATATTTTTGTCCCATTTTGTGGGTGTCTTTTATTTTCTTGATAGTCTTTTGAAGCACAAGTTTTAATTTGATGAAGTCCAATTTATCTATTTTTTCTTTGGTTGCTTTTGCTTTAGATGCCATATCTAAGAAACCATTGCCTAATCCAAGGTCTTGAAGACTTATAACTGTGTTTTTTCTAAGAGTTTTATTGTTTTAGCTCCTATGTTTAGGTCTTTGATCCATTTTGAGTTAACTTTTGTATATGGTGTGAGGTACAGGTTCAAATATACTCTCTTGCAGTTTCCCTAGCATCATTTGTTGAAGATTATCCTGTCACCCATTGAATTGCCATGGCACCCTTATCAGTTGTTCAATGATGCATGGATTTATTTCTGGACTCTCAATTCTATTCTGTTGTTTTATATGTCTATCCTTATGCCAATATGACAGTCTTGATTACTAAAGCTTTGTAGTAAGTTTTGAAATCAGGAAGTGTGAGTCCTCCAACTTTGTTCTTCTTTTTAACACTGTTTTGCCTCCTCTGAGTTTCTTGCATCTCCATATGAATTTTAGGATCAGATGGTGAATTTCTACAAAAAAGGCAGCTGAAATTTAGATAAGGATTGCATTGAATTTGTAGATCAATGTGGGGAGTATTTCCATCTAAACAATATCAAGTCTTCCACTCTATGAACCATTAATTTAGTTTTGGCATGTACTAACCTGAACTCTATTAGTTTTACCTGAAAAGGGGGCTGGGTCAGACATCCACAGTTGATCAGAAAAACTGAGTTAATTGCTAAATATTTATTTCTTTTTGAGCTGTGGGGATAAGGTACAGTTTTACTTTTGTCAAGGTAGGAGAAGAGAAAAGTGGAAAGACTTTGTATAAATTGGTAGAGCCTACCAATAATCAAAGAGCTATCATTAGGATAAAGTTACATTTTGCATTATACACTTTTCAAAGACATGTCCCCCAATTTAAGAAATCTTAATATAACACATAATGATTTAAAAATATCATAACTTATCTTATAGAACAGAAAAAATATGGAGTGATGTTTTTGTGATATAGAGTCTTTTAAAAGTCTTTTGAATAACAGATAAATTGTAATTAATGTGTAAATCAACTGCTTCTTGACTTATGAAAACTGAAGTCCATCTCTTCCCTCCAAGACTTTGGTATTTTTACTAACAGGGTCAACAAACCCTGGAACAAACTATCTAATTGCTTCTATGTTTTGTTATATTGACAGACTTCGATTCTGATCTCTCTTCAATGTCAAGCAATTTGATATTGCATTGTAACAACGACGTTACCATAGAGTGTTTAAGTAAACAGCATATAACACTTGTTGCCAGTGGTGACGTTGATAATTACTGGACTAGAATGAGAGCCGATTGCTGTGCAGTAATGAGCCCTGGAATAGACTGAGCTCCCTTGGCAGTGTCAAGAGTTTGTTATTCTTAGGAGTCATGGTATTGCAATCCATCACCTCACTGAGAACTGATGACTTCAGACATGGTAACCAGCCGGGATATTTAAGGTAGCTGCCTTGAGCCACTGGAAAACTTCAAGAAACTTTCTGTCTAAGGCATTTACATAAAGGGTTCCCCAAGAAAACCCAGTAGCTCTATGAACATATTGTAGGGAGTTATGTTTTACTTCCTTGTGTAATTTCTCTGATTCTTCCCTATAAATATTGGTGACATTTGCACATCAGAAATGAATATTTGTCTATCTGTCAACCTATCTACCTATTTATCTATCCGTCTATATATCAACATGTTCTACAAAATCTCTTCTTTCCTTCTTTCTGTGCTTCCTTTATTCATTCTTTCATTTACTAATGCCATGTTTTTTTTACTAAATAGCTACTAACTGTCAGCCACTGTTCCAGGTACTGGGAGCAAAGCAATAAACAAAGAGGCTGGGTCCCTACTGTCTTGAAGCTTAACTTCCAGTGAGGGAAGAAAGAAAATAAATCAGCTTGTCTTAGATGGTGTTCAGTGCTCTAGGACAACAAAGTAAAGTAATGTGATAGACTGTGGGAGGGACTACTTTAGATAGGGGGATCAGGGAAGGCTTCTCTGAGGAGGTGGCATGTGAGCTGAGATATAGATGATGAAAAGGAACCAGCCTTGTGGAGGTATGGGGGCAGAGCCTTATAGGCAGAGGAAACAACAAGTCAAAATATCTGAAGCAGCTTAAAATAATACAGTCAATACAATGAAGAAAAAAGGTAGAAATGAGGGAAGAGAGAGAGAACAGAAGAAAGTTGTAACACTGATATGCAAGCAGTAGAGTTTGACAAAATTATTAATGTTGAGCTGCAAATTTGGTTCCTGTCTTCCTAGAAGCGAAGGTGAAAAGGGAAAAGTGATCAATTTCATGGTTTTCTTTCTTTATAAGGAAATCAGTTTTTCAAGGAGCAAAAGATTTTTTTCCCTGACACTCAGGATTGAAATACATTAAGGCATAGAGTGATTGTATGTTAGTGTGGATTCACCCCCACATTTCCCCCAGATGTCCATGTCCTAATTCCTGGAACCTGTGAACGTTACTTTCTGTGCAAAAAGCACTTTGCAGAGGTGATTAAGCTAAGGACCTTGGGATGGGGAGATTATTCTGGAATTTCTGGGTGGACCCAATCTAATCATTTGGGTCCTTAAAAGCTAAGAACTTTGGGCTTCCCTGGTGGCGCAGTGGTTGAGAGTCCGCCTGCCGATGCAGGGGACACGGGTTCGTGCCCCGGTCCGGGAAGATCCCACATGCTGCAGAGTGGCTGGGCCCGTGAGCCATGGCCGCTGAGCCTGCGCGTCCGGAGCCTGTGCTCCACAACGGGAGAGGCCACGACAGTGAGAGGCCCGTGTACTGCAAAAAAAAAAAAAAAAAAAAAAAAAAAAAAGCTAAGAACCTTTCTAGCTAGAATCAGAGGGAGATGTAACCTCAGAAGCACGGTCAGAAAGATGCAATATTGCTGCCTTTGAAGATGGAGGAAAAGGGCCATGAACCCAAGGGATGTAGGTAACCTCTAGAAACTGGAAAAGGCAAGGAAACAGATTCTCCTCTACTGACACTGATTTTAGTCCAGTGAGTCCTGTGTCAGACTTCTGACTTATAGAACTGCCAGATAATACACTTACATTGTTTAATCACCAAGTTTGTGGTAATTTGTTACAAAAGCCATATAAAACCAATATAATTAGGTTCATCTTGGTTGCAATAACAGAAACAACCATTTGAACCAGCATAAGCAAAAGAGTGCATCTTATTGTAAAGATTTGGAATATTACATGGAATTCAAAGGTAGGAATGCAGCTCATTTCAAGAAATAAAATGATCAGGGATGGAAAGCTGTCACAACACTTTTGGTCTCTTCTCTCCTCTTTGTGAATCTCTTTCATCCTTCCTGTTCTTTTCACATTTTTCCTGCAACTTGGTTTTCTGCATTTCTCCAGGCCACATGATGGGAAGGCATGTCTGTGGATAGCTTCTGACTTTCAATATTACAGCATTCTATGTTTCTATGTTAGCTACCTAGATTTAGAAAAACTAAAATCTCTCAGTCCTAATTCCAAATTCCTGGGAGAAAGATGTGATTGCGTTGGCTCTGGTACTGCTATTGGAGCAATAGACTGTGGACAGGTGGCCTAGTTTGTCTGAGGATTAGGGCTAGTTTCCAGAAAAAGATACCTGGCTATACTGCTGATTTTATATTTTTATTTTAATTTTTTAGATTTTTTTTTGATGTGGACCATTTTTAAAATCTTTATTGACTTTGTTACAATATTGCTTCTGTTTTATGTTTTGGTCTTTTTGGCCGCGAGGCATGTGGGATCTTACCTCCCCGACCAGGGAGCAAACCCGCACCCCCTGCACTGGAAGGTGAAGTCTTAACCACTGGATCTCCAGGGAAGTCCCTATACTGCTGATTTTTAAAATGCAACTTGCAACTCATCAATAAATCATTTAACGGGTGGAAGCCAGCATTAAAAAGTGATAAAATGCATGTGGAATGGGTAATATTTTATAAGACTTGTTTTAGTTATTAAATGTGTAGGTACCTGTGTACTGGGTGATAATGTAAAACATATTTCTTTTGGTGGATTATCGTCCAAAAAACTTGAAAAACCCTGGGCTGGGCAATATGGTAGGATTCTGCTACTGGGATGTAAAAAACATCATTCTTAAAATAATCCCTCCAGTAAATTCAGAGGTGTCATGCGTATCTTTTTTTAATAGCATCTCAATATAAGCAGATGGCATAAGGGTAAAGCATGACTTGGTAGAGACAATTTTGTAAGGGTGAAAAAAAGTGGTACAAACAGCTTTTTGATGGTCTGGCTTAATTCAGGATAAAACATAGCCCAGTGGTTCCCAATCTAGCTTTGTATCAAGCTCATATGAAGATCTTTTAAAAATGGTTTCATGAGATTTACTTAATCAGAATTTCTGGAAGCGTGTCCTGTGAATCTGTATTTAAACACAAAGCAAAACAAACAGAACTCCTCGGATGTCTCTGATTTATAGCAGGTTTGGAACTCACTTGACCCAGAGACTATGTAGAGGAGGGGGTCATCTGCATGCCTTTCAAACAATTCTCCGGAACTGTAGTTTCTCTCCACCAGGCTTTTCACAGGCATGAGAAAGTGGACAGTTCAAAGTTATTTCTTGGTAAGGCTGTGGAGTGTAAGACTACCTAGCTGCTGACTAAAGGCAGATCCACACACTTCACAGCTCAGTGAAGCAGATGGTAGAGTTTATCTTCTTTTGTCGGACATTGTGGCACTAACACTCATGTTTGGATAGAGGCAGGGTTGGGGGAGAGAGACAGAGAGAAAATTCTTGCAGGCTATTCCAGACCCTTGTTAGACCACAGTTCTGTACTTCTTCAAAACAAAGTCTGGCCAATACCCCAAAGTTCTAGAGTACAGGACATGGTGGGGATTATTTTTGTGTTCGAAAAATTTGCAAAACTGAAGTTACCGGTTGCTTACCACGGCCATTATGAGTTTTCAGATGAAGCTGACAGGAGGAACCCGTTGCCAAAGGTGGACTTCTACCTCTAAGCAATAGAATGAATCGACCTGCTGTACCAAGTTCTTGGCTATTAATCAAATAAATTTTAGAGGACATCTGCCTTAATAATTAGGCTAGGATCTGGAGAGTTGAGCCCACCCCTCGTCCCCCCACCCCCGCGGCAGCTGCTAGAGAGCAAGACCCGTGTCCACAGAAGCCATTCCTAGTTCAGGTCAGAAATACATTAGCATACAGCTGGAGCCCGCATTTCTAGCCTCTATTGCAGGGGGGCACGCATTCAGATGGTTCCACGGAGATTTGTGGCTAAAACATATTCCTGGTAATTGTCATTTGATCTCTCAAGAGCCTTCTCAGCGCCTCCGTGGGCACAAACACCCTGCACTCCGGGGGCCTTTCCCCCAGCACTGATACTCATTTCCCTTACTTTTAGGCCAGCTCGGAACCCAATGCAGTGCGAGGCTTACAGCCCCAGCTTCAACCAGCTGGACCACGAGGCCTCGGGCCTGAGCGAGAATACTAGCCTGGACATCACCTCAGTAGTGTGATATGACTGTTATAAAGTGTAACAGGTCTGCTTCTCTGTCCCCGAGACAGGCTTCTCAGGTCCATCGCTAAGAGGAGCTGCTCGCGGGAACGCCTCCGAACGCACCTGGGAGAACCCTCCTCGCCAGCCCCGCCGCAGGGAGAAGGGCTTCGCGCCAAGCCGACGCGCTTTGTCCCAACGCGGCCCCCGTCCACCTCCCTAAGGCTGCCCCGCCGGCCGAAAAGTTTCTCCAGGTGCGGAATTCCGGACTTGGCGACCACCAGCGCGGAGTGTGCGCGCCAGTTGGGAGCCAGCCCGCCCGACGGCCTGGGTGAGTGGCCCCTGGCGTTGCGGCGCAGGGCGGACCCCGCGGAAGTGGGCGGGAGGCTCCGGGGTAAAGCCGACCTGGCCGTTGCTATGGCAACGCGCAGGCGAACGGGCAGCTGGGCCTCCGTTGACCAGTCGGCCGGTGGCCCCCGCCGTCCCTTCCTAGTGTTTCCCGGGGCCCAGACGTTGGGACCTCATTTCCCCCTGAGTCGGTGTTTGGGGTGGTCCCTGGCTGCCCGGTTCATCTCCACCTTCTCACCTCGACCCCACCTTGGGACATGAACCTTTTTGAAATTTAAAGCGAATTTACTCTAGGGTAAGTGTAACACATCCTTAAAAGTTCTGAAGTTGCGTTGTTTTTTTGTTTTTTTTGTTTTTTCTTTCTCTCTCTTTAATTTCCTAGAGCCTGGCACCTAGTAGGACCTCATTATTTGGTAGTTCTTACAGCACTTAGTGTAGTTGCTTGCACACAGTGGATGGCACGTTTGAGGAGATAGTATGGCGTAAGAGCAGCCTCTGTGTAGACAGGTAATTTAAGCGCTCCACCTCAGTTTCCTCATCTGTAAATGCAGACCACATTTTCTCACCAAGTGTTGTGGGCTCCAAGGAGCCTGTATGTGATACTGCGTTGTGAACAGTAAATATCAAGCACCTGGGGTTTAGTTGTAACGGGTGTTTACATGCTGCACGTGGTTTGATTCCTCCTGTCCCATATCACCAGGCAAGGGGGACCTTCTCTTTTGTCTAACCACCAAACAGCTCCAGTATTCAACCAGAAAATGGGGTCCTGCATCGGAAGAGGGCTCTGCCAATGGAAATAAACATCAGCAGGTTTTGAACCTAAACTTTTCTTGTTTTAGACACTCTTACAGGCTCCCCCGCTTCAAATTACAGCTGCTATGCAGATGCCTCACATATTTAAATTTCTAGCTCATGTAAATCTCTAGTGAATCACAACACCATCCATTTAGTTTGCAAGCCAGAAGTCTTGGACACTCTTTCAGTATGGAAATCATCAAGGTCTGTTTATTTTACGTTCAAACCAAACTCAATTCCATCCACTTCTTTCTGTCTCTACTACTGTCACCCTGGACCAAGCTGCCATTGTCTCTTGCCTGGTCTCCTGTTGTAGCCTCCAAACTGGTCTAAAGGTATTCACCCTATCCTTTCAGTATTCTTGTCTGTTCTTTGCCCTGTAGCAAGACTAATCTTTTGAAAATTAAAATTTCATTACGATACCCTTCTTCTGCCCCCCTGCCGCTTAAAATCCATCAGGATTTCTTATCGCTTTTAGGATAAAAGCACGACTCTTTAATGTGGCCGATAAATTGGATGGCCATATATTTTATCATATAGACCAGGATACCTTTGAGAGTAAAAGAGAGTGCTATTATTTACACTGGGACTGTTCCTAAGGCAAACTGGGACAAATGGTTACTCCACCTATAAGGTCCTGTAGCATCTACCTCCTCTCTAGCCTTATCTTACACTAGGCTCTCCTGGTTCTCTGTGTTCCAGTTACACTGACTCTGAATCCTTTGTCTCCATTTTCCCTCCTACTACAGGGCCTTTGAGCATGCTCTTCTCCTTCCAGGTATGCTCTTCCCTCTTCTCGTTAACTCTTGCTCATTCTTCACTTCTCAGATCAGATGGTTCCTCAGGAAAACTGCCACTGACCAGTCTGTCTAGGACAAGCCCCCTTAGGGTATAGGCTCTTCTGACACCAGTTATCTGTCCTTAGTAGCACTGTCCCAATTTTAATTTTGTCTGTGTGTCTGACACATAGTATGTAGTTAATAAATACTTAAATATTTTAATTATAAGAATTTCCCCATGCCATTAAACAGGCTCTCAAAATAACCATGGTGGTTAAGAGCACAGACTCCAGAGCCAAGCAGATGCATAGATTTGAATTTCAGCTCTGCCACAATTCCTTATATGAAACTCGCGGGGCTGTCTGTGCTTTAAAATTCAGAATTTTTCAGATTATAGAAAGGCAACATGGTGTATAAACTGCATCCCTTCTAGTGGGGTCTGGGGCAGCACTCTGTAATCAAATGCATTAAGTTTTCTTTAGCAAGATAACTTCACTCAAAGTGGGGTAAGTAAAGACTATACATACTTTTGCTTCAGTTCAGGTCAGGTTTTGCCAACCAATGAATTTGCCACAAATTTATGAGAACACGTGGTGTTCAGAGCTTTTTGGATTTTAGAATTTCAGAAAAGGGCATGTGAGTCTGTGCCGGTGTAACCTTGAACCAATTACGTAAGTTCTCTGTGCCTCCGATTTCTCAGCTGTGAAATGGAGATGATACTAACACCTACATAGCTCACAGTTTCCATTTATGGTGTTGGAGGAGTGAATGACTGAATACATGTTAACTGCTTAGGACAGTCAGTGGTCCTTTATCAGTGCTATAGAATAGTCAGCGCTTACTATATCATTTTTATTGGCTCCATAATAATCCACACTGTGGACAAAGCATAATTTATTTGCAGTTTACTTACTGTTGGATAGTTACATTTCACGTACAAAAATGTAGAGATGAATATCTTTATACTTAAATCTTTTGACTAGATTTTTGATTACTGAAGATCAATTCCTAAAAATGACATTGCAGGGTCAAAGGGCAGAGGAATGCTCTTCACACATGCTGCCACCATTAGAAAGAGATACCAGTTTACCATCCTGCTATCAGCACCTGTGTTAGCATTATTATTTTTTAAAAAAATCTTCGCAAATTTCACAGATTAAAAATAGTACCTCATTTTAACTCACATCTTCCATTATTAATGTGTTACAGCATTAAAAATCTTATTAGCTGTTAGATTGCCTGTGCAAGCTCTTTGATGGTTTTTATATTGGAGTCTCAGTTTTTTTCTTAATTGTTTAATTGTTTGATTTCTGCCTCCCTAGCGCAGGCAGAAGCCAATATGTTGGGCTTTGGCTGGAATTAGTTGGATAAGGTATCCCTGGAGCCTGGGGTGAGTTGTTACTTGCCTGCAGGTTACAGAGCAATGTAGAAAGCAGTGTTTCAGAGGCTGGATCTTGGGGAAAATCTGAAATCAAGATCAGGCTGTTTATCTGAATCTCCTGGCTAACAGGGCTGAGAAGAAAAAGGGCATCCGGGTAGGAGGCAAAGGACTAAGGCAGAAGAAAGGCACAGTGATCATGAAAGCTGGGAGAAAGAAGCTGTAACCTCTTTTTTTTTGTAGGGACCTAGCAATTTCTTGTACGGATGAGGAGGGGAATGCGGGACAGGGTAGGGGGCACTTGTCTTGGCCAGACGCTGATTTGTGTGAACTTTTTATAGAGTAAGAATATTATCCCTTGCTTGTCATATTGGGGCATTTCTCCTACAGTTGCCTTTTCTTTTAATTTATGATGGCTTTTCATTTATAGAAATTAAAACAATTTTATGTTGTTTACTTGTTAACCTTTTCTTTTTTGATTCATTGCTTTTTATGCTTAGAAAGTCTTTTTCATGCAGAGACCAGTTAACAAACTACATTTTCTTTAAAAATGTTATTTTGTGATGTCAGCAAATCAAGGAAGAGTTAATGAAAGTGAGAGAGAATTGAGTAGTGTGATTTCCAATAAAAAACCTAAAAGATGATGATGTAAAGGGTGATACTCATGTCATCTTTATGTCTCCTTGAAGATAGAAGAAAAGAGCTTATACTGCTGTAAAAGAAACTGACGAAGACTTTTTCTGACAGTCTGTCATAGATCGTGAACTTGTAGAATGGTATCCTTAGAGACTTTCAGAAGTGTCCTGAAAGAGGAAAAGATGTGATCTCTGAAGAGATTTTCTACTTCTTTTACCCATCTGATGATTCTATATAGTATTTCAAGCACCCACAGTTGTTACATTCTGAGAAATTATTTCCCTGTTTTTAAAAGAGGCTTAAAAAAGGGAAAATGTAATGTAGAATTAATTGCTGACCTTCTAGGCATTGGTAAGTTAGTGTGCTTTAATATGTGCTTCAGAAAGAACTTCCCTTCCTACTGAGCTCCAATAGGGATCAGTGAGGTGAATTGTGTTTTGCTTGATCTGTCTTAGGGTTCCAGAATGTGAAGAGTAAACAACTTATTATTAAACTGTATCAATATATCTTTTTCTTAGTTTATTAACTAAAATAAATCTTAGGGTGCATGAAAGATTAACCACGTCACAAATTTCTGCAGTTTTATTAACCCGAAGTTGTTTTATTTCAGGAAGGTTTGTAAGATGAGAGGCAGTAACTTTTAGAATTAATCAGAATATCCTTTCTACTTATGATAGACTAATTATCTTTCTTAATAACCATTGACTTTTCAGTTTGACTCTCAATAAGGGTGTGGTATAACATCAGGAATAAAGCAAGAAAAAAACAACTTTATTAATGAAGATAAGTTGATTTAGAAATACTGCTACTGTTTGCCTTAGTATTTGATCTAAGTTATGTAGTAGATATTATTAACTATATAAACGTTATTCAACAAGTATTTATTGGGTGCCTACGATGTTCCAGGCATAGTTCTAGAATATTGTCTTATGTTTTTACTTTTACTTTGTATGTGTACAAAGTTTGCTTGTGATTCAATATTCTTGACATGAACTGTGTTCACCTGGAAAAACTGGTCATTTGGACTCACACATTCATTCAGAGAATCTGAGAAAAGCCTTATGGAAGATGTTCATCCAGTCTCTAAGGTTGAGATGCTGGTAATTGAAAGTTCTACTCTGTTACTTTGTCGTTATCATGGTGGAATGCTTGTCTGCAGTGACAGAGCTTGCTGGGAGAGAATCCATTTACCATTTACCAAAGGCAGGGCGTCTGAGGCTCAGTTTCTTATACTTGAATTCTTTCAAGTCTGTTTGCTGTCAGCAAATCTAACATAGAGGCTCTTATATCTGCTCCAGGGAGCTCAGCTTACAACCAGCTGAGATATTGGGAAGAAAGCAAATATTTATCCTTGG
The DNA here is from genome assembly GCF_011762595.2 of Tursiops truncatus. Taxonomy (NCBI): domain Eukaryota; kingdom Metazoa; phylum Chordata; class Mammalia; order Artiodactyla; family Delphinidae; genus Tursiops; species Tursiops truncatus. The sequence continues at coordinate 61,958,178 of NC_047041.1, read as the reverse complement.
ACGTTTTTCATGGAATCAAATTAATTTTTCCTCTCAATCTTCTTTATGTTGCTGTGCAGTTTATGGCAATAAAATGCAGTACTTCTCATATTTGTTATTATGAAAGTAAACACCAATGTCCAGCAGTGATTTTCAAGTTAACTTAATTGCTTTTCTGTTTTATCTCTTTGATGGTACGTGTTATAATGTGTACACTTAGCTCATTTTTATACTTGCAGCTCACCTTTTTTTATTGAGATATAATTAACATACCATATAATTCATCCTTTTAAAGTGTAAAATTAAGTTTTCAGTATATCACAAGGTTTTGCAATCATCACCACTATCTAATTCTAGAATGTTTCATTGCCCCCAAAAAAGAAACCCCACATCCGTTAGCAGTCGTTCTTCATCTCCCCTCCCCCAGCCCCTGGCAAACACTAATCTACTTTCTTTGCCTATGGATTTGCCTATTATTATGGACATTTTATATAAATGGAATCATACAGTACGGGCCCTTTTGCATTTGGCTTCTTTCACTTAGCATGATGTTTTCAAGCATCATTTCTGTTGTAGTATGTGTTAGTCCTTCATTCTTTTCTGTAAACAAATAAAATTCTATCATATGGATATACCACATTGTTTTTATCCATTCCTCAGTAGATGGCAATTTTGGTTGTTTCTTCTTTTTCTTTTTTGCTGTTATGAATGATGCCGCTATGAATATTTGTGTGTAAGTTTTTGTGTGAACATATCTTTTCATTTCTCTTGAGTATATATCTAGGAGTAGAATTGCTGGTCATACAGTAACTCTATGTGTGACTTTTTGAAGACTGCCAAACTGTTCTCCAAAGTGGTTGCACCATTCCCATCAGTAATGTATGAGGAGTCTTCCCATACCATCCCCAACCCTTTGTTATTGTCTATCATTTTGATTATAGCCATCTGAGTAGGTGTGAAGTGGTACCTCATTATACTTTTGATTTGCATTTTCCTGATGACTAATGATGTTGAACATCTTTGGCCATTTGTATATCTTCTTCGGAGAAGTATTATTTAACTCCTTTATTTTTTTAATTTGGATTCTCTTTTTATTCTTGAGTTGGAAGAGTTCTTTATATGTTCTGGATATTAGACCCTTATCAGACATATGATTTGCAGACATTTCCTCCCATTCTGTAGGTTGTCTTTTTGCTTGCTTGGTAGGGTCTTTTTTTTGGGCCTCCTCGCCCTGTGGCATGTGGGATCTTAGTTTCCCGACCAGGGATTGAACCCATGCTCCTTGTAATGGAAGCACGGAGTCTTAACCACTAGACTGCTAGGAAAGTCCCTGGTAGTGTCCTTTGAGGAACAAAAGTTTTAATTTTATGAAGTTCAATATATCTGTTTTTACTTTGGTCGTTTGGCTTTAGATGACATACCTAAAAAACTATTGCCTAATTCAAGGTCAGATTTACTCATATGTTTTTTTCCTAAGAGTTTTGTGGTTTGAGCTCTAGTATTTAGGCCTTGATCCATTTTGAGTTAATTTTTATATATGTGTGATGTAGGTGTCCAAATTAATTCTTTTGCTTGAGGATAACCAGTTGTCCCAGGACCATTTGTTGTATACCTCACGTTATTTGTTTAAGTCAACTTGTGAGTCATGTTTTGGGGAAACAAAATTTGGCTGATTCCTTGTCACCTCAGTTAGATGCCACCATCCTACAGAAGACATTCTAGGCAAAGAAATACCTGTATTGCTAGTTAGGACTTTGGTTACCATTTGTATGTAGGCTTATAACTTGGTGAATAGGCTTGCAGGGGATGTGTAAGCTTCAGGGCTGCTTCCCCCTCTAATCTAAGGCCCCTCAAGTGGACCCACATAGCTCTCTCCTTGCCGTCATTCCTCTGAATTATAACTTGATTGCCACTTGACCTGTTGGGGAACGGGAAGAGTAAAAGAGGCGTTGGAGAGGCCCTTTGTAAGCTGGAGAGGTCCTACAATTTTCCTTCCAGACTCATGGGAGGAACATGGGAAGAGTTGTGAACCTTTCGACAAGGAAAAGAGGGGTATTCTCAAGGGAAGGTAGAGCTTTTTCACCTCTTCATACTTCCCATTGAAAGCTCTACCCTCTGGAATCATGACCTGATTGAGCCTCGGCTTGTTTCAGAACTCCTTTTCCTTGGAATGGAGTGATAGGGAAGGGAGAATTGTGTTTCTCCCAGGGATTCATGTGTGCAGTGTGGGAAAAGATTAGGATTGGGGTCAGGTTCACCTGAGTTCAAATTTTGTCTCTGCATCTCTATCTTTGGTTTCTTTATCTGTAAAATGGGGATTATAATCCCAATTTCCCAGGATTATTATGAAAAGCAAATCAAATATCATATATAAAGTGCCTAACAAATTTGTAGCTCCTCAATAAATGCTAGTTTCCCTTTTCTCTTTTCCAAATCTTCTGGGAAATTTGTATAAGTACAGTTTTTTAAAACTCCTTAGAATCTTAGCACTGGAAGGGACCTTCATACTCATGACTATATCACTTTGCTGAATCTGTCAAAGCTCTTTTCATGTTTATTCACTTGATTTATTCAGTTGGTTTTCATTGGTCACTTCGTGTGTTTCAGGCACTGTTCTCTGTATGTCTGTCATTAGTCAGTAGAGAAGAGATAAAAGACATACATGAGACAAAGCCTGGCACATGATTGTCACCTTACTTATCCTACTTCCCTATGTTTGATTCATTCACTTACTAAATTAAGAGCCAGACTATGCTAGATTCTTGGAATATGAAGATACAGTCTTTGAGAGCTTACAGTCTGTTTTGGAGGGAAGCAAACCAAGAAATGATCATATCCCATGGGAGGTGCTGGAAGAGACACATGGATTGGTGCTATCGGAGCTGGAGGAGAGTACTCCCTGGTCTGCTTGGGGCAGTCAAGGGAGGATGAGCAGAAGGGGAAAGGAATCTGAGGCCGGATGAACAGCAGGCCCAAAAGCCTGGAGGTGGGGAAGAGTGTAGGTCTTTAAGGAAGCTGATATCCAGGGGAATAGTAGAAGACAATGACTGACAGGCCAGCAGTGCCCAGCTTTACAAAGAGCCTGTTATGCTGGGCTGAGATTTGAGGTCAGTTTGGATGGAGAAGACAGAAGCATAATTTGTAGTTAAGAATTAACAACTGTCTTGGCTTTATTCTTCTTATGTTAAGCCTAGCTTAAAAAATTCCTTTTCTTTGTCTTTTGTCTTTAGCATTTCCCCCAAGCATCTAATATTTTGGGCTTTTGCCATCTTGCTTCTCTTGTTATAGCATCCTGCCACTTTAATATCATCCTAGGTTACTTGCCTGTCTACTTTGGGATTATGACCTTATCCTCACGGAGAGCTCCCGCTGTGGCTATATACTCTCTGGAGGAGTCTCTGTCCTGTTTGCCCCAGGGCTTAGTCAGAAACAGGAAAGACCCATTAGGTTGGCTGAGACCTAGTGGAGAGAGCGCTATTGGAGAAAGGCCAGGTATAGGGGAAGGCCCCTGAACTGGAGGTGCTGTCCCCTGGTGTTTCTGATGTTGGCATAGTCATAGCCTCTCTTCTGATCTTCTTCCATAGTCACTTACTGAGTGGCTCTGCGCCAGGGCTGTGGCTCTCAGGTCCCTCCTGCTTGACTTATGCAGAGTAACTGAGGGGTTGAAGAGTGGGGCTCAAGAGGCTTCATCTTGTTGGGGGCAGCCTCCTCCCGATAGCCACTCATTTATCCCCTCAAGACACAGTCTGAGCTGGCCCGTCAGACATGAAAGAACATGTCTGAATTTCCAGAGGTCACTTATATAGGACTTTGTTCTGAGATCCTCCCTATATTATAAGTCATTGAAGGAACTGGCCTTGGAAAGAAGATTGGTTAGGGCGGGAAAGGAGGGTATGACAGCTTCTTTCAAGTATTTGAAGGGTTGTTCAAGTATAGAAGACAAGGTACCAGATTTTGGTCTTTAATTTTGGTCCTCCTTCTTACTAGCATTTTTTTTCCATCTAAATTCCTTTCAGCCTAAAATAATTCTGTGATTCAATAAATGAAGCAGGCAGTGACTATACTGATTAGATCAATAGATTCTGGAGGCAGATTGAGTGGCAGTGTTTTAGCTTTCTGAGCTCAGCCACTAGTGAATTGAAATGGTAATAGCTGTATTTATTATACTCAGAATTGAATAAGTAATTAATAAGCCATTCCTTAGCCCCATATTATCTCTGTTTTACAGACTAATTTTTTTCAATAGGATTTTCTTAATTGTATCAAATGTTTCATTCCTAGAATGCTTAACATGTCTGATTCGTATAATCTCCAGGGAAACTAAACAGTCTTAATTACATCCAGTATTTTGATTTCATTTGATTCTTTAGATGAGATTAAAAGTAATTTATTTTAAAGGCTATGACTATATATAACCGTGCTTATTGCAAATTTAGAAAGTTTTGGTCATATTACTTTAGCATTACCAGTTCTCAGGTAATTTAGGTTGTGGACTTAGTGTGGTTTAATTTCTTTCAGAATGAATAGCTTGATGACACTCTATTTTAAACTCCAACCCCCCCCCCACTTTTCTCATCACTGTTTTTGGATCGCATTGATTTATATTTTCTGTTTATCTAGCCATTTCCATTGTATACGTTAAGACTTGCTCCCTAGGAAGCAGAGGGTTCTTTGGTTTGACTCTTTCCCAAATATCTATTTCCTAGTGAATAAATGTTGGTAATAATTTGTGGAGTATGATTTTTAGTTCTAGATGCCGTTTTTTAATAGAGATACTGGCAAATTGAATTTCACCAAGAGGAGACTGAAGTGCCTGGGATGGTTAAGGGTCTTTAAATGATACGAAGGACAGCTTAGGGTATTGGGGATGTAGAAAAGATGCCTAGCCTCTAGGAAATATGACCAGGGGGAACATGTTCATTTCCTTCATATCTAGAACACAGAGACCTGTTAAAGATGGGCTAGGAATATCTGTAAGAACAGACTAGGTACTACCTGACAGGAGGATTTATAGGGAGATAATTTTGGCTTGATATGAGGAGAAACATCCTGTCACTGGAGTCTGATGAAATGAGCTTCTTGGGGAAAGTAAAGAATGGGCTCCCTGTCGTTGGAAAACTTACAACAGTGTCCATGTCAGCATCCATTAGATCTATGAAAGAAATTCCGTGCTGTATCAGATGTCCTTTGATGTTCTTTCCAATTCCAGGATTCTGTGATTGCCTGATACTATGACATGGCTACTTCTCCATTCTAGGTTTTGCTTCAGTGATTTATATGACTGATTTTAGATTCATGATCATACCATAGCCAAGAAGACATGGTGGATAAAAGCTGCCTGACATTAAATTGCTTTTGTAGATAATTCACAAAGTGGATATATATCTCCTGCGCATGTATACTTATACACATATTCATACATCTGTTTTGTATAATTGAGTGTTACTATACTTTCATAGTTTTGTCCTCTGTTCCTACTGTTGTAAAGCATATCAAGCTATATGCTGTAGAGACTTCTGAGTCTCATAAGAACATTTTGTTTTTTGAACACTTATTTATCAAACTGATTTAAAAAATACAGTTGTTAAGTCTTCAAAATAAAGCCAAAAAAAAGAGCTTTTGTGGAAGTGGGAATTAAAAACTGGTGATTTTATTGTGAGAATATTTGAGAAAGATCTATAAATAAAATAGTATGGATGTTCAATTAGCGTCTTAGATATTTAAGAATAGGAAGTAGGAGCACTATAGTCATTTTGGAAAATTGTGTTTTCAGACTCCCTTACTGATTGGATTTTTGAGTGCAGTATTAGTGGTTTCAAATGGAATCACAATGCATTGCAATTCTGACCTGGGGTAATAGATATGGAGGTAAAATGAAATCCATCTTCCTGAAGAAATACTGGTTTTAGGATATGATGAAACTGATTTTAAAATAAAGTATTAAGTGCAAACCACTAAGATTTCAAAAAATACTTACAGGCCCCGTGAAAGAAGATTTAATGCATTTAGCTTTCAAACAGTTTGCTCATTGTGGATGAACTGCCTTTAAATTGATGTGAGTTATCATGCCAATAAATTAATAAAAAAGGGGAAGTTACATATCTTCTGTCTGGAATGAGCTCAGCCTTCAGGGACAGATGGTTCTCTTTCGGAATAGACCTTCTTCTGAAGTGATAAGGCTCCATCTAAGTGTTGGGTTTCTTTTCCAAAGTCTTTAGAGAAGTCTGTTTTCTGGGCTGAACCTAAGCACAACGTGGATGCTGTTAAAGCTTTGATTTGGTATTATGAAAAAGAAAGTCACTGTGCTGGGAGAGTTTCCCTGGTGGGAAAGATACAAGTTTTATAGGACTTTTAGAATTCTTTTGTACTTTTCATTGCATATGTGATGATAGCAGATTACATCTCTCTTCCACGAACTCTTACACAGCCCAGGCTATTGGTATTAGAGTATATGGGGAATGTCTTTAAGTTTATTGGGGAGCGAGGTAAATTCTTGGCATCTTGGGGAATGAACAGATTGTCTGACTCTGTTAAAAGCAAATCTTCCACATGATAGTCTTTTCTTCTAACTCCAGCCTGCATACTGTGTAATGTAAATAGTGATATTTAATGTTGAAATAATGATTTTTCAAATATTTGAGTATCTGTTACAAACACTGAACAAATGAATTTTTCACTTCATGTTTGAACATTTTAGAGTCATGTCACTAAGTGAAAATATGACAATGAATTTCTGTTGAGAATATCTAACATTTTTCTCTCCCCCAATAGTAAAACATCCTCATGCATCTTTCTCAAAATATTAATAATATTGGTCATGGACAACCATTTTTGAAGTGTTTGAATCACTTTGACTTCTTAGACACTGAGTGGGGCATGGAACAATTTTTTTATTTTTCTCTTCCCACTTCTCCTCTTCCCCCCTCCTCTTCCTCCTTTTTTTTGGGGGGGGGGGCGGGCTCTGTGCTTCTACATAGGCTACATAAAGAAGTCTACATGGAGCTCCTTACTCTGTAAGCTTTCTTGTAGACTGCCATTGGATGAGAATGAGTAGTCCTTATTTCTGTTATTAATTAATATTAAAGTTCACTGAATTATCTGCATGTTAACTTTTAGAAATTTAACTTCTTTCAGGCTTCTTTTCCTTACATCTGTGGGAGTTCTCTACCACTTCAACGACTACCTTTCGACATACTTGAATAAATAGATTGCTCTTTCTCTCCCTTTCTCTTCCTTCCTTTTTCTCCTTTCCACAAACACCAAAAACCTACTATGTGCAGTGATAGCCTTAAAGATACAATGATGACAGATACACCTCTGTCTTCCTGAGAGTCTGGTGGAGGAGAGGTACTTAAGTAATACGATAGAGTGTGATAAAAGTAATACCAGAGCTGTGTATAAATTGCTCCCAGGTACAGAGGATGGAGAATCTTACTTTGTGTATGGAGGTGGGAAAAATAAGAGAATTGAAAATTGACTGTTAAGGTAGAGGTGAGATTGAATATTTATTAATTTTTTACTTGTCAGTGTGCTTAATCTGCATGGATTTTAGGCGTTGATTTTTCAGTTCATTGTGGTAGAACTTACAGTTGGCCAGGAAACTGCAGCATGTATTTTATATTTTTAAAAGATTTCCTATGATAGATTTTTTTTTTTTTTTTTTTGGTTTCCAGAGGCTTAGCAGGAGATGTATTGTTGCTCATGATTTCTTGCCTCTGTATTACTGGAAACTATTTCTGCCTATATTCTTCAGAGAGGTCTCTTTTGCTGTTTCCCAAAGATTCTGACCTGGTCACTGGACAGTCATAATGATTAGATTCTATGTCATATTGAGTGTCTCTGTAAGACTTTCAACTTCTGTATTTATTAGTATTTTATTTACTTGATTTACTTTAGTTTAAAAAAATCCTTCCACTTAATGTTGCTTGCAAAATATTCATGAACCTGCTGGAGCCCCATTTGTGATATTAATTTATTCAACAGATACTTAATGAAGCACCTGCCACGTGGCAGGCATTGTGGTGAGCATTAGGATAAAAGAAAGATGTGGTCTTTACCTTTGTACAGCTTATAGTTTGATGGGGGAATATAGATAAGCAAATAGGCAGTTGAGAAAAATGCTCTGATAGGGGAAATATATGGTACTGCTTGAATCATAGGAAGGGCACCTAATCCAGATTTGGGGGCCAGGAGATGTGTTTTTTGGATGAAGCGGCATCTAAATTAAGACTGAAGGGTAGGTAGCAATTATCCAGGTAAGAGGTAGAGTGATGGGGCATGGTGTTTCAAGCAGAGGACATAATATATCTAAAATCCTGGACCTGAGAGGTGTGGGACCTGAAAGAATTTTAGGAATGGAAAGAGTGATGACAGGAGCCTAGATGGCGGGGTGGGAAGGTAGATAAGAATGACACTTGAGACCATATCACACATATCACATTGGGCTCTTTAAGCCATGTTAAAAAAATCTAGACTTTAATTCAAAGTAATAGGGAATGATTGAAGGGCTTTAAGTAGGAGAACGGCATACATAGATACACATTTTAGAAAAATCATTTTGACTGCAGTTTGGAGAATATATTGGAGAGGGCTAGAAATAAAGAGATCAATTAATTGGAGGCCGATATAGTAATCTAGGTAAGAGGTATTGCAGTTGTACAGTAGGGAAGTAGCCATAGGCACAACGTGACTAAAACTTTAAGTGGGATGGAGACTCAGATTGATTGGACATTGGACTGTTTTGATTTTCTGTCTTGATGAAAAACTTTTGGATTTTATACCACTGTGGAACAAATATCTTATGACATTAAAAAAAAAAAACATGCTTCTGTTGGAAATAGTAGTGTATACTATAAAGTGTACCAGACATTATTCTAAGCACTTTATATTAATTCTTTTGCACTTTATAGTGATCCTATGAGATAGCTACTAGTATTTTCTCAGCTGGACAGATGAGAAAAATGAGACATAAGTTCAGTAATATGCCCAAGGGCAGAGAGCTGGTAAGTGCCTAAGCTGGGATTTGAACCATGCTATTTTGGTGCCTGGGTCAGACCTCTCAGTCACTGCTCTCCAATCCTGGAAGTCTGGGGGACTAGGCATGGGCCCTCTTTTCCAGTTCTCTCTCTTCTCCTACTCTACATCCATTCTGAAGAGAAGCGGATTCATTCTATAGATAGTTAGAGGTAGAAGCAGGATTGGTGGATTTAGGGAGAGGGAGGAGAGTAGCATCACTCTTAGATGTATGGTTTCCCATGTGGGTGACAGTGGGACAATTCACTGAACTAGGGGTCCCAGGAGGTGGAGGTGGAAGAGCAAGTCAGGCAAGGGTTGAGGGTGGAGGAACGAGGCAAGGTAGTTACTGCCGTGAATATGTTACTGCTGTGAACATGTTGAATTTGAGGTGCTTGTAGGTCATCCTTGTAGATACAATCAGTGTGGGCCTAAGTTGTTTGCTATGGCAGTAGATAGAATTCAGAGACCTGGGGCTACCAGATCCAGGGAAGCTTCTGTGAACAAAGTCTTGGTTGGCATAGGTAAGAGCCTTCTAGATAAGGGAAGAACAGTATGCTTGATGACGTCCTGGTAAGAGACACACTTCCTGTCAAGACTGTAGGTGAAATGAGTGCTGAAATGAGAAGATCTGAAATCTAGGCATTTTTATTTTTTCTTGTAAAGCATGTGGCCTTTGGCACGTCACTCCTCTTCTTTGGCTTTCATTTAATTAATTTATTATTTAAAAATCATTTAAATTCATATTTAATAGGTTACTCTTTAACTAAAAGTGTTTATCTACAAAAGAGGAACAAAAATGCCTGCTCTGCTTGTTTCATAGTTGTTGAAAAATTAGAATGTCCTTTAATGGACCTTCTGTTTCCAAGATGCAATTCCAGGAATTGAGCTAAAGTGTTTGAAAATACTTTACAAACAGTAAAGTGGGAATACAGATATAAATTGATGGCATTTGGTATTTAGTAGAGTAGAGATTATATGGATATGTCTGTATATAGTGGCAAATGTGCAGGGGCTTCTAACTGACTTTCTTATGAAATTCAAAGTCTTTAGCTAATACTTCCGTGTCTGGGCCAATCTCTAGTGGTTATACAATGGACATAAATGGTTGGATGCTGTATCTTTTTGAAAGAGGAACTAACAAAATTTGCTCACCGAGAATAAGAGAAAAAATGATTGATGATCTTTGTGACTTTCAAGTCTGCAGTACCATTTAAATAGAACATTGAATAATAATAGTTTCCAGGAACTGTGCTAAGTGATTTATATACTTGATTTGCTCTGATTCTCACAGTAACTGTCATTACCCCCATTTTACAGATGAGGAAACTGGGGCTTGGAGAACTTGCCTAAGGTCACACACTAGTTAATGGTAGAGCTGGGACTTAAACTCAGGTCTTTTTATCTACAGAGCCTCTGCGTGTAACTGCCACACTATATATTCTTTTAAAGTTTAATTATTTTTTGAATAGATAATAATTGTGTTTGGTACATAATTTAAAAATAGAAGGGTATATAGTGAAAAAGTCTTCCTTTTGTCCCTGTCCTCTTGACACTTATTTCCCTACAATGACTATCCTTTCAGAGATGTATGAGTCTGTATAAATTAAATATATAAAATATACATATATAATAACATTTAGTATATTATATATAAATATATTTAGTGTATAACATTTAGTATATTATATATAAATATAATTTCACCCCTCTTTTATACCTTGATTTTTTTTTGCCTAACAATATCTAGGAGATTGTTCCAGTTAAAAAAAAGTCTTTTCATTTTTCAGTTGTTGCATAGTATTCCATTGTATGGATGTACCACCAGTGCTTTATCAAAGGGCATTTGAATGTTTCCAATATTTTGCTAGCAATGCTATAATAAATAACTTGAATTTAGGTTATTTTGTACATGTGTGAGTCCACTGTGCCTGATAAACAAGAACCGAAGGGATTGCTCTGAATATGGTGAAATTCACTACAGGAAGAGCTCTATTTATTACTAATATGGAAGTTTTTAAAATTCCAAGTACAGGTGTATGATAAATCAACAAATATGTGAGTGCTTTTCCATCAGCAGGGCTCTACGTCAAGCACTGCAATCATATATATGTAAAAGCTTGCAGATTTCAAAAAAAAAATGAGAAAAGAGAAGGTTATGGCATAGTTGACAGACTTAGAGTGAGAAACGTCTGCATGTGAGCAGTCATTTACTCAACAGAGTGAGACTTTGATTCCTAAAGAAAAGTGGCTCATTACTGCATAGAAAGACTTCCCTGGAGAAGCAGTGATGCATTTGACCTTTATGATTATGGTAGGATTATGGTATGATTCTTGTTCAAGAAATTTGCCATATAAAAATGGCTGTAATGGGTCTGTTGCCATTGAGTATATCCAGAAAATGGGCAAAAGGGAATTTTAAAGATTCGTATGTGAAATGAACAGAACTAAAGTAAGCTTGTGTGGAAAGACCTGCAGAGCTGTCAGATGGAGAGGCGTGCGAGTGGAATACATACTCACATCTTCATAGCTTCTGTACTGGTAGAATAGAAAGTGACTAGGGGACTTCGCTGGTGGTGCAGTGGTTAAGAATCCGCCTGCCAATGCAGGGGACACCGGTTCAAGCCCTGGTCCAGGAAGATCCCACATGCTGCGGAGCAACTAAGCCAGTGCACTACAACTACTGAGCCTGTACTCTAGAGCCTGCAAGCCGCAACTACAGAGCCCGAGTGCCACAACAACTGAAGCCTGTGCACCTAGAGCCCGTGCTCTGCAACAAGAGCAGATGAGAAGCTCACACACTGCAACAAAGAGTTGCACACTGTAACTGCAATGAGAAGCTCGCGCACTGCAACAAAGAGTAGCCCCCGCTTGCCACAACTAGAGAAAGCCCGCGCGCAGCAACAAAGACCCAAAGCAGCCCCCCCCCCCGCAAAAAAGTGACTATGAAGATAAACAATAATGTTACACAGTACTTTTATTTTTCTGTTACTGAGTAGGCAATCACTATTTTTCAGGAGTGGTACTAGATATTTTAAAATAATCATGAAGAATATAGAAATATATTAATATGCCCAGATAAACAAGTTTAAGGAGGGTGACATGGTAGAATCAGGAAACATATCTAAGATTATTCTGCTTGTAGCGCATGATAAATAGTAAATAATAAATGAAGTTTGTGAAAAGTCATATAGGCTTTTGAAATTAGAGGCAAGACTGAGTTTGATTTGCTCTGTAATATTCTAATTTATTAATTATGCATTGGAATATCTTTGTTGATTTCTCTTTCTGGCTGTTTTCTGTTTCTTAGCTATTAGCTCTAGAATCTATAGTTAATGAACTTTAGAATGCAGACTAAAGTCACTTTAATTGTTGAAAAAATTAAAATCTCTTATCCAGAAATATAACTTAGTTTATTTGTATTGTGTTTCATAGATAATTATTGCATGTAACAGAGTGATGCTATCATATTTTTGTAGTTGTATCATGTAAGCTATTATAGTACTCTCTGTTAACTCTGTACTAGATTTTTTGGGCTCCTGTCCTCCTGCATTTTCTAAATGAATCTTCCTGTCCTACAGCCTCTGTTCTGACACATCTGAGTTCTTGGCATAGCCAACTGTCCTCCCTGAAAGTGTGATTAGACCAGAGATGGCTAATTGATTGGATACTTAGGTTTTCCAGCAGTGTATGACCTGTGTTCCTTGGTATGTAAAGGTGAAATGATCAGATATTCTCATTTTTATAACACTTGACTGTCAATATCTAAGGACCTCTCTTATTTCCCACACTTTTTCAAAGTCTATCAGTATTGGCTCTGAGGTTACACCTGCAGCTTTTCTTTAGCGTATAGCTCAGGGGGGCCTAGAGTGGCCTATACCCTTCTTTTTATCTGTCTGCATCTTCACCTCTCACTTTGTATGTTCTGCACATTCTCTTTGCTAGAGAAGGAAGAAACAAAATAGGAATTAACAAATTTTATGATGTGATACAATATATCTTATTACTATTTCATTCTTTTATGGGTTGTGACACTTCTGTGGAATGCTTATATTTATATTTAGTCTGATATAACAAATGAATACATTTATAAAATAACCATTAAATCAGCTATTGTTATAAAGTTACTATGTCTCTGAGTCAGGCATTGGTTTTTAAATGTTCTAGTGATAATATTCAACTTCTCATGATGTTCATCCACATATTTGGAGATAAAACGGAAAGCAGTAAGAGTTTGGGGTTCACTTTGGCACTTTTGGAAGTTTTGCTTGAGCAAGAACTGCTGGAATCTCTTGGGTTGTGGTAGCTTAGATGCAGCATCTTACATTAAGCTTCAGCGTCCCTGTTTATGAATTGGCAGCTATGATGATTCTCACTTTACAGCTCAGAAGATTGAGGTGCAGAGGTTAAATAGCTTGCTCAGGAATACTGAATGTTCAGTAGCACAGTAGGAGTTGGATCTGAGTATTATTCCACCAATTGGATCATACTTCTCTGAGTCTCTCTGATTAAGTAGTCTCAGGTGATGCTACAGCAGTCTGTTCTTTTGTTCCTGGTCATTTATTGTTAATCAAGGAGTGGTAATGGATGATAGTGATTTGTATTATATAAAAATAGTTGATTAGTTATTTAAAGTTATCCTGCATGGTACATTCTGCTCATAAATTTGCCAAAATGGTGTGGTAGGATTCTTTTTTTTTTTTTTTAAAGGAGATTCTAGGCTTATTTAATTTCTGTTTTTTTCCCAATAATTTTTTAAAAGGCGGAATTCGAGTCTTCTCACAACTAGGGCACCTACCAGGCACCAGTGGGGGACCACAGACACCTAAGGGGACGGGAAGAACCCCCAGCGACCAGGTAGGACATGGGGTGTGGGGGGAGTGAAGGGGGAGTAGAAGTGGAGGCGGACGGGACTGGCGCCCCTGAGGGGAGGCTGGGGGAGGGGAAGGGATCCCATGCCCAAAGAGGGAAATTAGGAACCCTTGGGAGGGCAGAGGATCAAAAGGGAGCGTGGCCAGGTTTCCCCTGCCCACTTGGACCCCCAGGAACCTATTGAGATCCCAGGCCTGATCCTCTGCCCACCTAGGCCCCCTCCACCCAGGCGGGTCCTGAGGGAGTCAGAGGGAGGGAAGGGGAAGCAAGAGTAAAGTGCGGACCTCTGGGACGGCACCCCTGAGGGCCGACTTGGAGAGGGGAGGAGTTCCTACACCCAGCGGGACACACCCATGGTTAGGGGTCCAGCGGCAACGGGTGAGACCCTGGGGGAGACGGGGCGGGGGGGGGGCAGGGGCATGAAGGAATGGAAGGGAACGGGCCAGTGCTTTCCCCGTCCACTTAGGCACCAGGGAGCCTGTTGGGCTCCCAGGCCTAATCCTCTGCCCTCGGAGACTCCCTCCTGGCGTGCAGAGCCCAAGCCCCGCCCCCACCCCCCCACCCCCGCACCCCCCCCACCCAGGGCCCTACCTCTAAACTCTGGAACAAGTACTGCCTCTCCCCTTCTGGGCAGGTTGGAAGCAGACGTCCTGCCCCACTCTTGAATGTCGCCCTGGCTAGGCCCCACCCCACCCTCAAACGTCAGCCCCCACCTGCCTAGGTCCCACCCCACCCTAAACCCCACCGCTGCCTAAGTTCCACCCCTGCCTAAACCCCGCCCCCATAGCCAAGGCTTTATTTTATTTTTCTTTTTTCCTCTTTTAGATTGGGGTTCTGTTTTACATTATTGATTCATTGTTGTTGACCCTTTTATATTTTTATTTTTCCTAATAAATCTTTTATTTTTCTAATTTTATTTTATTTTATTTTTTAACATTTTTATTGGAGTATAATTGCTTTACAATGGTGTGTTAGTTTCTGCTTTATAACAAAGTGAATCAGCTATACATATACATACATCCCCATATCTCCTCCCTCTTGTGTTTCCCTCCCACCCTCCCTATCCCACCCCTCTAGGTGGTCACAAAGCACCCATCTAATTTTATTTTATTCTTTATACTTTGTTAGTGATCTCTCCTTTTGACTTGTTGCCCCTCCCCCCCTTTTTTTATTTTTTCTGCTATCGTTTTATTTTACCTTGTTGCAGTTGTTTCAATTATAGTTTTATTTTTCCTAATATATTTTTTAATCTTTCTAATTTTATTTTGTTTTTTATTCTTTAATATTGTACTGCTCCTTTTTTCTTTCTTTCTTTTTTTTTTTTTTTTTTTAAACACTCCACGAAACATGTGGGATCTTGGTTCCCAGGCCAGAGGCTGGACCTGTGATCCTGTGGTGGGAGCTCTGAGTCCAAACCACTGGACTAACAAACAACCTCAGACCCCGGGGAATATCAATTAGAGTGAGCCTCCTGGAGGTCCTCATCTCAGCACCAAGACCCAGCTCTATCCAACTGCATGCAAACTCCAGGGCTGGACCATCCATCAAAAAAAAAAAAAAATGAAATGACAAAAAAAAATGTTACAGTTGAAGGAGCAAGGTAAAAACCTACAAGACCAAATAAATGAAGATGAAATAGGCAACCTACCTGAAAAAGAATTCAGAGTAATGATAGTAAAGATGATCCAAAATCTTGGAAACAGAATGGAGAAAATACAAGAAATATTTAACAAGGAGCTGGAAGAATCAAAGAGCAAACAAACAGTGATGAACAACACAATTACTGAAATTAAAAATACTCTAGAAGGAATCAATAACAGAATAACTGAGGCAGAAGAATGGATAAGTGAGCTGGAAGATAAAATGGTGGAAATAACTGCCAGGGAGCAGAATAAAGAAAAAAGAATGAAAAGAATAGAGGACAGTCTCGGAGACCTCTGGGACAATGTTAAACACACCAACATTCGAACTGTAGGGGTCCCAGAAGAAGAATAGAAAAAGAAAGGTTCTGAGAAAATATTTGAAGAGATTATAGTCAAAAACTTCCCTAACATGGGAAAGGAAATAGTCAATCAAGTCCAGGAAGCACAGAGTACCATAAAGGATAAACCCAAAGAGAAACATGCTGAGACACATATTAATCAAACTATCAAAAATTAAATACAAAGAAAAAATATTAAAAGCAGCAAGGGAAAAGCAACAAATAACATACAAGGGAATCCCAATAAGGTTAAGAGCTGATTTTTCAGCAGAAACTCTGCAAGCCAGAAGGGAGTGGCAGGACATATTTAAAGTGATGAAAGGGAAAAACCTACAACCAAGATTACTCTACGCAGCAAGGATCTCATTCAGATTCGATGGAGAAATTAAAACCTTCACAGACAAGCAAAAGCTAAGAGAATTCAGCACCACCAACCAGCTTTACAACAAATGGTAAAGGAACTTCTCTAGGCAGAAAACACAAGAGAAGAAAAAGACCTACAAAAACAAACCCAAAACAATTCAGAAGATAGTAATAGGAATATACATATTGGTAATTACCTTAAATGTAAATGGATTAAATGCTCCAACCAAAAGACACAGACTGGCTGAATGGATGCAAAAACAAGACCCATACATATGCTGTCTACAAGAGACTCACTTCAGACCTAGGGACACATACAGACTGAAAGTGAGGAGATGGAAAAACATATTCCATGCAAATGGAAATAAAAAGAAAGCTGGAGTAGCAATTCTCATATCATATAAAATAGACTTTAAAATAAAGACTATTACAAGAGACAAGGGCACTACATAATGATCAAGGGGTCAATCCAAGAAGAAGATGTAACAATTGTAAATATTTATGCACCCAACATAGGAGCACCTCAATACATAAGACAAATGCTAACAGCCATAAAAGGGGAAGTTGACAGTAACACAATAATAGTAGGGGACTTTAACACCCCCTTTCACCAATGGACAGATCATCCAAAATGAAGATAAAGAAGGAAACACAAGCTTTAAATGACACATTAAACAAGATGGACTTAATTGATATTTATAGGACATTCCATCCAAAAACAACAGAATACACTTTCTTCTCAAGTGCTCATGGAACATTCTCCAGGATAGATCATATCTTGGGTCACAAATCAAGCCTTGGTAAATTTAAGAAAATTGAAATTGTATCAAATATCTTTTCCGACCATAATGCTGAGACTAGATATCAATTACAGGAAAAAAATCTGTAAAACAAACACGTGGAGGCTAAACAGTGTGCTGCTAAATAACCAAGAGATCACTGAAGAAATCAAAGAGGAAATCAAAAAATACCTAAAAACAAATGACAATGAAAACACGACGACCCAAAATCTGTGGGATGCAGCAAAAGCCGTTCTAAGAGGGAAGTTTATAGCAAAACAATCATACCTCAAGAAACAAGAAAAATCTCAAATAAACAACCCAAATTTACACCTAAAGCAATTAGAGAAAGTAGAACAAAAAATTCCCAAAGTTAGCAGAAGGAAAGAAATCATAAAGATCATATCAGAAATAAATGAAAAAGAAATGAAGGAAACAATAGCAAGGATCAATAAAACTAAAAGCTGGTTCTTTGAGAAGATAAACAAAATTGATAAACCATTAGCCAGACTCACCAAGAAAAAAAGGGAGAAGAATCAAATCAACAGAATTATAAATGAAAAAGGAAAAGTAATAACTGACACTGCAGAAATACAAAGGATCATGAGAGATTACTACAAGCAACTATATTTCAATAAAATGGACAACCTGGAAGAGATGGACAAATTCTTAGAAAAGCACAACCTTCCAAGACTGAACCAGGAAGAAATAGAAAATATAAACAGACCAATCACAAGCACTGAAATTGAAACTGTGATTAAAAATTTTCCAAAAGGGCTTCCCTGGTGGCGCAGTGGTTGAGAGTCCGCCTGCCAATGCAGGGGACACGGGTTCGTGTCCCGGTCCAGGAGGATCCCACATACCACGGAGCAGCTGGGCCCGTGAGCCATGGCCGCTGAGCCTGCGCGTCCGGAGCCTGTGCTCTGCAATGGGAGAGGCCACAGCAGTGAGAGGCCCACGTACCGCAAAGAAAAAAAAAACCAAAAATAAACAAAAAAAATTTTCCAACAAACAAAAGCCCAGGACCAGATGGCTTCACAGGCGAATTCTATCAAACATTTAGAGAAGGACTAACACCTATCTTTCTCAAACTCTTCCAAAATGTAGCAGAGGGAGGAATATTCCCCATCTCATTCTACAAGGCCACCATCACCCTGATACCAAAACCAGACAAAGATGTCACAAAATTGAAAACTATAGGCCAATATCTCTGATGAACATAGATGTGAAAATCCTCAACAAAATACTAGCAGACAGAATCCAACAGCACATTAGAAGGATCGTACAGCATGATCAAGTGGGGTTTATCCCAGGGATGCAAGGATTCTTCAATATACGCAAATCAATCAATGTGATACACCATATTAACAAATTGAAGGAGAAAAACCATATGGTCATCCCATTAGATGCATAAAAAGCTTTTGACAAAATTCAATACCCATTTATGATAAAAACTCTCCAGAAAGTAGGCGTAGAGGGGACCTACCTCAACATAATAAAGGCCATATATGACAAACCCACAGCCAACATCATTCTCAGTGGTGAAAAACTGAAACCATTTCCTCTAAGATCAGGAATAAGACAAGGTTGCCCACTCTCACCACTAGTACTCAACATAGTTTTGGAAGTTTTAGCCACAGCAATCAGAGAAGAAAAAGAAATAAAAGGAATCCAAATTGGAAAAAAAGTAAAACTGTCACAGTTTGCAGATGACATGATACTATACATAGGAAATCCTAAATATGCTACCAGAAAACTACTAGAGCTAATCAGTGAATTTGGTAGAGTAGCAGGATACAAAATTAATGCACAGAAATCTCTTGCATTCCTATGCACTAATGAAGAAAAATCTGAAAGGGAAATTAAGGAAACACTCCCATTTACCATTGCAAGGAAAAGAATAAAATACCTAGGAATAAACTTACCTAAGGAGACAAAAGACCTGAATGCAGAAAACTATAAGACACTGGTGAAAGAAATTTAAAGATGATACAAACAGATGGAGAGATATACTATGATCTTGGATTGGAAGAGTAAACATTGTGAAAATGACTAAACTACCCAAAACTATCTACAGATTCAGTGCAATCCCTATCAAACTACCAATGGCATTTTTCACAGAAGTAGAACAAAAAATTGCACAATTTGTATGGAAACACAAAAGACCCTGAATAGCTGAAACAATCTTGGGAAGGAAAAATGGAGCTGGAGGAATCAGGCTCCTGGACTTCCGACTATACTACAAAGCTACAGTAATCAAGACAGTATGGTACTGACACCGAAACAGAAATATAGATCAATGGAACAAGATAGAAAGCCCAGGGATAAACCCAGGCACATATGGTCACCTTATCTTTGATAAAGGAGGCAAGAGTATACAATGGAGAAAAGACATCCTCTTCAATAAGTGTTGCTGGGAAAACTGGACAGCTTACATGTAAAAGAATGAATTTAGAACACTTCCTAACACTATACACAAAAATAAACTCAAAATGGATTAAAGACCTAAATGTAAGGCCAGACAGTATAAAACTCTTAGAGGAAAATATAGGCAGAACACTCTATGACATAAATCACAGCAAGATCCTTTTTGACCCACCTCCTAGAGAAATGGAAATAAAAACAAAAATAAACAAATGGGACCTAATGAAACTTCAAAGCTTTTGCACAGCAAAGGAAACCATAAAAAAGACGAAGAGACAACCCGCAGACTGGGAGCAAATATTTGCAAACGAATCAACTGACAAAGGACTAATCTCCAAAATATAGAAGCAGCTCATGCAGCTCAATATCAAAAAAGAAACTACCCAATCCAAAAATTGGCAGAAGACCTAAATAGACATTTCTCCAAAGAAGATATACAGATTGCCAACAAACACATTAAAAGATGCTCAACATCACTAATCATTAGAGAAATGCAAATCAAATCTACAATGAGATATCACCTCACACCGGTCAGAATGGCCATCATCAAAAAATCTAGAAACAGTAAATGCTGGAGAGGGTGTGGAGAAAAGGGAACCCTCTTGCACTGTTTGTGGGAATGTAAATTGATACAGCCACTATGGAGAACAGTATGGAGGTTCCTCAGAGAACTGAAAATAGAACTACCATATGACCCAGCAATCCCACTACTGGACATATATGCTGAGAAAACCATAATTCAAAAAGAGTCATGTACCACAGTGTTCATTGCAGCACTATTTACAATAGCCAGGACGTGGAAGCAACCTAAGTGTTCATTGACAGATGAATGGATAAAGAAGATGTGGCACATATATACAATGGCATATTACTCAGCCATAAAAAGAAACAAAATTGAGTTATTTGTAGTGAGGTGGATGGACCTAGAGTCTGTCATACAGAGTGAAGTAAATCAGAAAGAGAAAAGCAAATATCGTATGCTAACACATATACATGGAATCTAAAAAAAAAAAAGGTTCTGAAGAACCTAGGGGCAGGACAGGAATAAAGACACAGATGTAGAGAATGGACTTGAGGACACGGAGAGTGGGAAGGGTAACTGGGACGAAGTGAGAGAGTGGCACTGACATATATACACTACCAAATGTAAAATAGCTAGCTAGTGGGAAGCAGCTGCATGGCACAGGGAGATCAGCTCAGTGCTTTGCAACCACTAGAGGTGTGGGATAAGGAAGGTGGGAGGCAGACTCAAGAGGGAGGGGATATGGGGATATACTTATGCTTATAGCTGATTCACTTTGTTATACAGCAGAAACTAACAACACTGTAAAGCAATTATACTCCGATAAAGATGTTAAAAAAAAAGAATGTAGAATAATAGCTTTTACTTTTGAAATTTGGAAAACATTTTCACTTTAAAATTAAATTATCCTCTTTAATTTCTAGTTTCAAGAATGTATTCCCCCCAAAAAATGTTTTATTAGCATTATTTAATTTCAAAATACAGGAAACTTGAAATTCTTGTTGCCACTATTTACTTAGTGCATTTGACTTGCTTACTTTTAACTGTATAAGTTTATTTTCTGAGTCCTGGTTTGAAAATGATGAAGGTTAATGTACATTTACAGTTAGGTCACAATTTGAGATTACAGATGTCTCATATAAAAAATGCATATTTTCTAAACTTTTGGTCTATAAGCCTCAAAGTCTAATTTACTCTTTTTGATGGACACATATATGTGGAATCTAGAAAAATGGTACAGATGAACCTGTTTGCAGGGCAGGAATAGAAAGGCAGATGTAGAGAATGGATGTGAGGATTAGTTCTTAAGTTAGATCAATGGATTAGTGCATGAAATTTGTTGAAAGCTGTTTCTTTGCAGTATTCTGTTGCTTCCTAAATATGTTTCTGACATTCACCTTATATTTTTTTTAAAAACTTTTTATTTTAAAAAAAAAAAAACACCAAAAAAAAACTTTTTATTTTGAGATAACAGTAGAGTCATATGCAGCTGTAATAAATAATACAGAGATTCTTTTGGAGTCTTCACCCAGTTTCTCACAATGAGTACATTTTTTTAAAAATTTGTTTTTGGCTGCGTCGGGTCTTCGTTGCTGTGTGCGGGCCTTCTCTAGTTGTGGCAAGCAGGGGCTACTCTTTGTTGCGGTGCACTGGCTTCTCATTGCCATGGCTTCTTTTGTTGCAGAGCATGGGCTCTAGGCGCGCGGGCTTCAGTAGTTGTGGCACACGGGCTCAGTAGGTGTGGCTCGCGGGCTCTAGAGCACAGGCTCAGTAGTTGTGGCGCAGGCGCCTAGTTGCTCTGCGGCATGTGGGATCTTCCCGGACCAGGGCTCAAACCTGTGTCTCCTGCATTGGCAGGCGGATTGTTAACCTCTGTGCCACCAGGGAAGCCCAATGATAACATCTTGTATAATCATTGTACAATGTTACAACTGGGAAATTGACATAAATACAATCTGTGTACCTTGTTCAGATTTCACCAGTTTTACGTATGTGTGTGTGTGCGTGAGATAGGATCCCTCATGCCACAACCTCCTCCCTCTCTCCTCGCCCAACCCCTGGCAACCACTAATCTAGTCTCTATAATATTGTCACTTCAAGAATGTTATATACAAGTCCCTTATTATTTTTCTCCCTACATATGCATGATGTCTGAAAATAAGAACAGCTACAAGAAAAAGGGCAAAGGATTCTTAATGTTTGCTTCTACGTTGTTAGATGTTCTAAGGTTCTCTTTGATAGGAAAATAATCACTTTAATGTTTTCTAGGTAGATTACTTTCCCTGGGCATAAATTATAGTTTTCATATACTAAAATGCTGAGTTACTAAATCTGTGTAGTTGACACATTAAAAAATGCTTTTAATTCAGCTTTCCACTTAACTATCACCTTTTCAGAGAGACTATTTTGATTATTCAAACTAAAGTGGCCCCCAAGTTACTCTTGATCTCATTGTCCTCTTATTTTCATTTTATTGTTTACTTATTTGTCTTTCTCTTCCTTTTTACCCTCTTAAAATATAAGCTCCATGAGAGTAGGGACCTTATTTGTGTTTTCCCCTTCATGTTTCCAGTGCCCAGAGTGGTACCTGTACATAAAATGCTGTTATGGTATGAAATGCATTTCATGAGTCTGAAAACATATATTCTAAGCCCATGTTTTGTTTTGTTTTTTTACTTTGATGATAAATTTTAATTTGTTCTGGTGCCCTGACTCTGCCTGAGTTTAGGTGTACATTGCTGAAATGTTTGAATCATTTTATGATAATTTAGTCACCAATGATTTGTTTGGAACATTAAATCTAAGGGAGGTAGAGCAGTTCTTTCAAATCCTATTCAGGGTTGTTTAAAGTCATCCAATAGTCTTTTGTGAATTGATAGAATTCTAGAACATCTAGCACTGGCTTCATTTTATCGAATTACTCTTAAGAGTTTGGTCTGGCGGCAGATTTCCTGGATTGAAGCCTGTCTCTATCATTTATTAGCTCTGTGGCTTTGTGCAGATTACCTAACCTCTCTATATCTTGGTTTCATAATCTGTAAAATGGGAATAACATTAGAGCTTATTTTATAGAATTGTTATAAGAATTAAGTGAGACTGTGTTCCAAAAGTATTTAGACCAGTTCCTGTCACATAAAAGATGTTTAATAAATGTTAGCTATTATTATTCAGTATGAGAAAGTTAATGTCTGTTTTATTCACATACCAAGCAGTTGAAATAACACTAATCTGTGGCATACATTTAGTCATATAGTAATGTATCATAAGAGTTTTATCTATAATTGGAAAATGCATTCCAGGTTTATTTCCTCTTGTAACATCAGTTGGTTTCATGGACATCAAATAATTTGGAAAGTACTAAAAAAAAAAAGAAAACTTAAAAGCCTAGGAACATACTTTCTTGATTGTTGCTTGTAATTCTTGCTTTGAATGAGAGAGATCACTTCAGAATATAGACTGTTCTTTTGTTGTCCATGCAAATTATGATCACTAGTGTGAATTTGCCAGGCATTGGTTAAATGCCGACAGAGAATGAGAAGGATTAGGAAGCTACTGCTGTTTGTTTTAAGCTCCCCTTCAGCCCTCCTCTCAGAGCTCTCTCTTCATCCTCTCTATCTCACATGCCTGGTTGCTGCTTGCTGCCCTCTGGTACACCATCCTACAGACATTTTCTCCGCCATCTGCAAATGTTGGTTTGTTACTGATTGGCTCACTCTTTAGATTGAGTTAGTCTCTGTAATATCTCCCTCCCATATAATAGATTTATAGGTAGTGGCAAAGAAATGTCCAGGGAGTTCCTATGCACTTTTTACCGATCCTCCTCCAATATTAACATCTTATAACTGTAGTGTAGTATCAACACCAGGAAATTTCTGTACATTTATTGGGGGTGTGTGTGTGTATGGTTCTGTAGACATTTTTGTCACATGGGTAGTTTTGTGTAACCATCACTACAGTCGAGATACTGAACTATACCACCACCGTAAGGCTCCCTTGTGCTGCTCCTTTATAGCCATACCCACCTCTCCCACTCTGTAACCCCTGACAACCACTAATTTGTTCTATAATTTTGTTATTTCAAGAATGTTATAAACATAGAATCATAAAGTATGTTACATTTTGAGATTGGCTTTTTTCACTCAGCGTAATTCCCTTGAGGTTTGTTTCCCTTTTATTGGTGAGTTGTATTCCCTGGTATGGATGTTTAATGGTTCACCATTAAAGGGCATTGGTGGTTTCCAGTTTTTGACTGGTACTAATAAAGCTGCTATGAACATTCATGTACAAGTTTCTATGTGAACATAATTTATCATTTCTTTGGGATAAATGCCCAGGAGTTCAATTGCCGTGTTGTATGGTAAGTCCATTTTTAGTTTTTAAAAAAACTGCCAAGCTATATTCCAGAGTGGCTATATTAGTAGCCAGCACTGTATGAGTGGTCTAATTTTTCCACATTCTCGCCAGCATTTGGTATTGTCACTGTTTTTTATTTTAGTCATTCTGATTGGTGATATCTCATGATTTTAATTTGTATTTCCCTAACGGCTGATAATGTTGATCATCTTTTCATCTTATTTGCCATTTGTGTACCTTCTTTGGTGAAATGTCTACTCGTGTTTTTCCTATTTTCTAGTTGGATTTTTTTTAATGTTGAGTTTTGAGAGCTCTTATGTATTCTAAACACAAGTGCTTGTCAGATATGTGATTTGCAAAAATAGTTTCTCCTAGTCTGTAATTTGTCTTTTTAATCCTTAACAGGGTCTTTCACAGAGCAAAATTTTAAAAATTTTGGTGAAGTTAATATATCAGTTTTTTCTTTTTATCTGTTTTATTTTGAAAAAGCTGGCATTCAGTTTGGAGTTTGTTGAATTTCTTGGTTCTGTGGTGTATAGTTTTCATCATGTTTGGAAAAATTTTAGCAATTATTTATTTTTCTGCCCTCCTTTTTCTCCTTTTGATACTCCATTTATATGTATACTAGATGCTTAATATTGTCCCACAGATCACTAAAGCTTTGTTTCTTTGTGGCCTTTTTTTTTTCCCTCTCTGTGCTTCATTTTGGATAGTTCCTTTTTCTGTGTCTTCAAATTAACTGATTTTTCCTTTGTAAGTATCTAATCTGCTGTTAATCCTATCCACCCTATTTTTCATTTCTTGTATTTTTGTATCTGTAGAGATTCCATCTGGATCATTTAAACAGTATCTTCCATTTCTCTCTTAGTCATGTTCATGTATTTCTCTATCCTTTTAAACATGTGCAGCATATTTGTAACAGTTGTTTTAACATTCTTGTCTGCTAGTTCTATGATCTCTGCATTTTGGGGCCACATTTTCCTGAATCTTTGCATGCCTGCCCGTTTTTAATTGGATGGCAGACATTGTGACTTTCATGCTGTTGGTTGATGGATTTAGTTGACTTCCTTGCACAGTGTTGGATTTTGTTCTGGTATGCAGTTAAGTTGCTTGGAGTCAGCTGAAGCCTTTTGAGACTTGCGTTTAAGCTTTATTAGGGAAGTCCAGAGCAGCCTTTAGTGTAGGGCTGATTGGTCTCTATTACTAAGATGAGCCCCTTCTGAGAATGCTCTTTGCTGCTCTGTGTATTTTGAGGTCTCTCCATTCTGGCTGGGGTGGACGGGAACTGCTCCCAGTCCCGTATGAGCTCTGGGAGTTGTTCTGCTTTTTCTTCTCAAGGCTGCCTCTCCCCTCCATCCCCCAACCCCAGCCACTGCCTCAGCCTTGGGTAGGGTTTTTTAAAAATTATTATTATTTTTCTTTTGCGGAACGCGGGCCTCTCACTTCCGTGGCCTCTCCTGTTGCGGAGCACAGGCTCCGGACGCACAGGCTCAGCGGCCACGGCTCACGGGCCCAGCCGCTCTGCGGCATGTGGGATCCTCCCGGACCGGGGCACGAACCCGTGTCCCCTGCATCGGCAGGCGGACTCTCAACCACTGCGCCACCAGGGAAGTCCTAAAAAATTAATTTTTTATTGTGGTAAAATACATATGACATAAAAGTTGTCATTTTAAGCATACAATTAAATGGCATTAATTATATTTATAATATTGTGCAACTGTCACTGCCATGTGGTTCCAAAACTTTATCACCCCAAAGAAACTCTGTAACTACGAAGCAATAACTTCCCATTTTCTCCTCCCCCAGTCTCTGCTAACCTCTAATCTACTTTCTGTCTCTATGAATTTGCCTGTTCTAGGTATTTCATGTAAGTAGAATCATACAATGTTTGTCCTTTTGTATCTGGTTTATTTCACATAGCATAAAGTCTTCCATCTTTATCTATATTGGGTAGTTTGGGTCTCACACATGTGCATGTCAGCTCTTAGCCAGAGACTCACATGCACCTTTCTGTAAATCTCTGGAGCTCTCTTTTTGTGAGTTTCTTCCTACAACTAAGTTGGACTGCTGGGGTTTTTTTTTTTTTGGTTGGGGGGTAGTGGAGGTTCCTCCTCCTTGTACTGCATTCTGGAAACTGCTTCTAGGCAGTAAGCTGGTACAATTGTAGAACTCACTGTGTTTGTTTTCTTTCTCCCAGCTAACACAACCCTGTGTTGTCTGTTGTGTGATATCTGAAAACTGTTGTATCACATATTTTGTCCAGTTTTCTAGCAGTTTAAGGCAAAAGGGTAAATATGTCACCTCTTATTCCATCTTGACTGGAAGTAGAAATCTCCAGTGTGTGCATATGTGTGTGTGTATTTTTAACAGCTTTATTGATATATAAGTGACATACAATAAATTGTATGTGCTTAAAGTGTACAATTTGATTAATTTTGATATATGTGCACACCTGTGAAACCATCACCACAATCAAGATAATAAACATATCCATCGCTCTCAAAAGTTCCCTCGTGCCCCTTTTAACACCTTCTTCCTGCCTCTCTATGCCAAATCCCCATTTCTAGGCAACCCCTGATCATTTTTTGTCACTAAAGATTAATTTGCATCTTCTAGAACTTTTTGTGATTGGAATCATATAGTATGCTTTTTTTGGGTCTGCCTTCTTTTGCTCAGTGTATTTACTTTGATATTCATCCATGTTGTTGTCTGTATCAATCATTTATTCCTTCTTATTGCTGGGCAGTATTCCATTGTATGGATGTACCACAATCTATTTACCCATTCACCTGTTGGTGGACATTTGGGTGTGTGCAGTCTTTGGCCATCACAAAACTGCTGAAGACATATTTGTATAAGGCTTTTTGTGGACATATGTTTTTATTTTTCTTTGGTGTATACCTGGGATGTACCAAATTAAATTTCTTGTTCATAGGATAGATGTATGTTTAACTTTATAAGAAAGTGTCAAACTGTTTCCTAAAGTGATTGTACCATTTTATATTCTCAGCAGCAGCATGAGAAGGTTATTGTTGTTCCACATCCTCCCCAGTATTTGGTTTTGTTAGTCTTTTTAATTTTAACTTTTCTGAAGGGTGTGTAGGAATATCTCATCGTGGTTTTCACTTTCATCCATCTAATGACTAATGATTTTGTGAATTTTTTCATATGCTTATTGACCATTCATATATCCTTTGTAAGGTATTGGTTTTTTGACCATTTTTGTGATGGGTTATTTATGTTTTTTATAATTGAGTTGTAGGAGCTCTTTATAATTCTGGATATAAGTCCTTTGTTAAATATATGTATTATAAATATTTTCTCCCAGTCCGTGGCTTGCGTGTTCATTTTCTTATTGGTGTTTTTTGAGGAGCAGAAGTTTTTAATTTTGATGAAGTCTAACTTATCAATTTTTCTTTTATTATTAATGTTTTCTATATTCTTTCTAAGAAATCTTTAACTTATCTGAAAGTCATGAAAACATTCTTTATTTTCTTCTAAAAGCTTTTTAGTTTCAACTTTCGCATTTATGCATATCATCCATTTCAAGTTAATGTTTGTATGTTGTGGAAGGTAGGAATTGAAGTTAAAAATTTTTTTCCATATGGATATGCAGTTGTTTCAGCACCATTTGTTGAAAAGATTTTTCTAATTCATTGAGTTACTTTGCCACCCTCGTTGAAAATTAGTTGACCTCTGTTCTGTTCCATCAGTTTGTCTATCCTTACCCCAATACCACAGTGTCTTGACTACTGTCGCTTTATATCAAGTCTTGAAACCAGCTT
Organism: Tursiops truncatus; assembly: GCF_011762595.2. NCBI lineage: Eukaryota > Metazoa > Chordata > Mammalia > Artiodactyla > Delphinidae > Tursiops > Tursiops truncatus. Next base: position 61,930,107 of record NC_047041.1, on the reverse strand, counting down.
TTTTCTTTTTCAAGATTGTTTTGACTTTTCTGGGACCTTTGTCTTTACAAACACATTCTGGAATCCGTTTGTCAATTTCTATAGAATGTGCAGCAAGGCTGAGACTCACAGAACAAACCTTGGTAAATCTATGCCTTGTAATGTTTCTTAGAAGTCATCCTGTGGACCTTCTCTAGAAAATATTCTTTAGGAGAACTGGGCTTTGTTCTATTTGAACTTTAAAATCTTTTAATTTCTAAAAAGGAAACTTATACTAATAAATACTTTTCTTTAGGTCTTTGGGTACATAGTCGCCTTGTGTGTTTTGGCATCTTTGGTAGAACTGTATTGTCACTGTTTCAGTCTTAAGAAATAAAAGTGTTTTTCTTAGTACAAGAAAAATAAGACAACACAGCAGGCACATCATTGATTAAGTATGTCTACAAAGGATATGTAAGAGAATGAGTTTTTTCCTCTGTAGTATCAGAATTGATCTTCCTTCTGCTACATTATATATTCTAGACAGGTATCAGGGACATATTCAGGGACACAATTTTTATGGCACTGTGCTTAGTGAAATATCAAATACTGTAATGGAGTAGCTTTATTGCTTTTATATTTCCAAATAGACTTGAATTTTCCAAAAACTTCAAACAGCCTATTTTTTGCAATTATCTTCAAATACTATATGCTTTAATAGTGTTACATTTCTTAGTGACTTTAAATTACAGAGAGAATTATATTACAGTAGGTGTGAAGTTTTCTAGAATTTACCTAACCATACTGTAGTATTCATTTTTGTAATTATTTCTGAGTTGCAGTTTTACATATATAAGACATTATCTGCAGTTTATTACTCCAATTACATACATTGGTCCTTTTTACTCGCTTGCAGTCAATACATGGAAATGTTATGAATAAGATCTTAGAGGAACTTTTATGTCATTTTAATGGGTTCGTGTTTGTATTGAATAACTGAATTGCAACTTTTAATTTCAATTTGGAGTGTTCACAGAATAAAAAATTTGAATTAAATGAATTAGGGCACCTCAGGACAGTGATGGAAATAACTAAGAACTATATTGATTTTATTAGAGTGATCATATTGTTTTATGAGAAAAACAAGCCATTTTGCTCTGGATGACAATTATTTGTGGTAAAGAAGTACCTGGAAATTATAGATCATTTTTCAATTTTATGGGCATTATTTTCAGCTGAAAATAATTACTGATTTGGGCTTTCCTTGGAAAAAGAGGTGGAAATTATATTATTAACTTTGTTTTAGTCGTTAATTAGATATGTTGTTCTAGATGCAGCGGAATATTATTTTTAAAAGTTAGAATTCTGTAATATATGCCCAATCAGTGAATAAATTGATTGTAGAAAAGTGCTACATGTGTGATTCAGAGAATCTGAGACTAATGATTAGTGTGCAGCAAGGTACTAATTGTATATGCTGTAGACATTAGGTACAAAAGGAGTCCAAAGCCTGAAAGATCCAGGTGGGCTGAATCTGCAAGTGTTTTTGGTTTAAAAGAGTATGTGGTATTCTTCATCGTGTTTGCATTGGGACAACAAAAAAACTTCCCCGTATTTCCCACAAAATGTTATCCACATACAGTTCACTTGCTTCTGAGTTCCCCCTGTGTTCTGTTATATACAGGCATAGCTCATGGATTTCTGCAAATGGGAGGACAAACTGAGCTGATGCTCTACTAGTATGTTACAGCCTAATCCCTAAAGAAGTGTGTTCCTACCAGGACTCTTTCACTTTTCTTCATATCCTCTGAAATTATGATTTGCCTCCAGCAAATAGCTCCCTCCTATAATAGCTACAGATAATAATGACCAATAATTTTATATCACTTAACTTTGTAGCACAATGTTCTATATACTTTTCATATGTTGACTCCTTTACTCCTCATGTCAGCCCTACGAGGTAGGTAATATTATTTTTCCCATTTTACAGGTGAGGAAACTGAGACAAACATTACACAGCTAGAAAGTAACAGAGATGAGCTATGAACCAGTCTCTGCTTTTAGTCTATTCTATTCTGCATAGCTTGAATTGATTAATAAATCCCAAGTAAATTTTATTCAGTGTTTTAAACATCATTTAAATAATGTCATAAGTTAGACAGCTGTAACTCTGTATTAGAGCTCTGTCAAAGAAGCATCTTCAGTAATTTCTTTACTTTCCACTAGAGGGCAGTCTGTCACCTAGTTTTTTATGTATATTATCTATCAGTACTTTCTGTTCTTGGAAGTACAAAATTTCAAGTATACTAAGTTAAAGAATTATGCTGTGAAAGAGACTTGGGCAATAGAGTAATTTTTGAATTATAAATATAATCAAAGAGTCATCTTTGCAGTAGTAAAAGCATACATGACTATTACAAGACCCTGTATTGACTCAATAGATTGTATTTGCAGAATTTAATCAAGATGTCCTGTGAGATGATATCCAGCATAGAAAAGGCTAATGACCTTGACCTTTCTTTATTGCCTCTAAACTAACCACACATTAAACATTAAACCAAACTTGGGTTACTAGTACTCCAAATTCCTTTTCTTGATTCATTTAATTCAATCAAGGACTTAGACTATAACCTGAGAGTAATGAGATAGTGAAATTATTTAATGTTCCCTAATAGACACTCTCTGGTAATTTTAAAGCAATATAGGTCTAAGATTTTTTTTTTTTTAAAGTAGCCTAGAGACTTTTGTTTCTCATCTTTCTAGTTTTCAAAATAGTTAAGATATTGAGTTAAGATGCAGAAACCAAGAGTCTTCATTTAGAAGCAACATTTTGTGGCAACTTCTGTGATTGTAAAAGGGGAGAGTCACATTTTGGAGGGATCAAATATAGTTATTTTGGGAGTTTAGTGTGGTCCTGCCTACAGAGTGATTTATCAGTTGATCAATGATGTTAGTTATATGTAAGTTAATGGTTCTGGCTACTGTAGGTTAAATAAAGCGTTTCAGGCAGCCTTCAAAGTAATGGAAACAATCTGACTTGACTTCAGATTTGTCACAGTGGAAATGAAAGGCAACATGCAGAAGAGGAGGCTGGGGAGGGAATACACAGCAGGGGTGAGTCAGCAGAGTTTATAGGTCTGGATAGGTAATAAGTTAAGTCCAGGGATTGTTGGTAGAGTGAGGGACAACAGAGTCCTGTAGGTAGAGATAAATAGGCAGAAGCAGACAGGATATTGGGGTTCCAGGTAGACAAGTTGCATCTGAGACCAAAGACTTCTTCAAAGGCAGCAGAGAAGAACGAAAGAACATGGAGGTAAGGATTTATGATTTCTAATTCTAACAGTACCTTTCCCTTATTGTGTACTATTGTGTGTCAGATACTGTGCTAAGACACTTTATGTCTCATGTTCTCTTTATAATAATCTTATTATACAAACAAGATGGCTGAGGCTCAAAGAGTTTCAGTAACCTGCCCAGAGACATATAGCTTGTAAATAGTAGAACTGGGATTTGAACCCAGGGCTTTGTGACTCCAGCTATGAAACTCTGCTTCCTGATGCAGAAGGTATTTTTTTTTTCTGCCCCAGTTTTATGCTGCCTGCAGTGTAGGGATGCTCATAGGCTTACTTCCAGTGGGAAATTAACCCCACAGGTAAACCCCAATTACAACAAAAGTAGAGGGTTATAACTTCCAGGGAGATGGGGGTGGGGATATTTTTGTTAAAAATGTGAAGTTTTTTAACCTTTGCCTGGAAATCACAGTAAAACCTATATTCTTTATGTGGCAGTGATTAGATGGTGGAGAATCTATCCTTTGTACTTCTCACTACTTTGTTGTTTTTTTTTTCCCTCTCCTAAAATCCACTAATTATCTTACTAGGTGTTCTTTCTGTTGCCTTGGTTTTTCACAAATGACACTCCTGGAGGTGCCCTCTCAAGGACTTTCTAGAGTCTTAATAAGAAGAGCAGTGGGCCAACCTAAAAGGAAGTTTAGGGATCACTAATTTGGTCTGTCAGTATACTTTTGTCACTTTATTTTTACAGCTGCAGGCAGCAGTGCTTCTGAGACCTTTTAGTCCTTTAAAGATAGCTTTGATCCTAGATCTCTTTCTGCTTGGGATATGTTTTTGAAGGGATGAGGACAGAATGTCAGCTTTCTTCTCCCAAAGGCACCCGTTGCTGAATTTCCCCTGTAATCTAGGGCTTTCATCATTTCCTCCATGTTGATGGTGGCGCTAGACCTGGGGAATAGCATTTATCTTTTGTTTTTTGACCTAAGTGACTGGTAAATGGTGAAAGGACCATCAGCTAAGAATGCTTTTAATAAAGCCCTCTTTTCTTGTGGTCTAGCCAGGGTCTATCTATGGTCAACTGTAAAAGTATTTCCTAAGTTCTCTCACTTTTTTCATCTGAAGTTGCTTGAAGGTGATGCTTAGGAAGAGTACCTCCACTTGCTGTACAAGGGCAAGCAAATGGAAAGTTCTTTTCTTTATATAGCTTTTAATCTCTTGGGTAAAACTTTGATTTATTTTGACAAAATAATACAGAATCCTTAACCTAGCAGTATAATGTAACACTAAATCCATAAGTGCCAGAATTCCCTTCTAAGCCTTTAGCAGAATTCTGTAAGGCCAGCGTGTCTGCTTTCTTCCAAGAGACTTTTGGGGTTGAATTTACTCATCCCTTGAATCCTATGAATGCCCAAAGTCAACTCTCTCTTCAGCTTGCTATATCATAGAGAAGGAAGACATTTGATGGGAATTCCCTACAACTAAATCTGTAAACCTACTTGCACCTGCACCCGCCCATTCTTCCTCAGATAACTTCCCAACTGGCTTTCCTACTCGTTTCCACTCTTGTTCTCTTACATCCTACAACTAAAGTCATGTTTTACAAATACAAATCTGGTCATGCCACTCTTAAAGCTTAATTATTACCTCGCATTGCTCTTAGGATAAAGCCTCAAATACTTAAGGTAGATTACAAAGCCCTACAGGAGACAGCCCGTTGCCGACCTCACCATCTTTGGCTGTCAACAGCGTAGCCCTTCTTCACAGTCCAGCCATACTGACCCTCTTTAATTTCCTCAGATCTTCCAAGTTTCTTCCTGATCCTTCTTTCGGAATGTATTCTTTACAACGAGATAACTGCTTGTTGTTCTTCAGATCTCTGCTCAAGTGTCACTCTTTCAGAGAAATCCCAATGTAGTCAAATCTCTTTTAATTATTAAGTTAATTGCATTATTTTCTACATGCTTTTATTGCCAGAAAGGTCAGTATCTCCCTTTTGAGGACTCTCCCTTCACTTTGTGTGTTGTCTAAGAACCTAAAGGTTCATGTAACAGTTGGGGAGTGAACTGGAAATCTGGTAAGTGCAATATAGCTGTTGCTAAAAAAGACTGTTGATGTTGAAGATGGTCCTGCACAATTATCTACTGCACGGTGGTGACCTGCTCAGGTTGTAGAATGTATCATTAGTTTACATTCGTTTACCCATTGTTCCTCTGGGCATAATCTTGTATCATGGTGATCATAGGCTGGGCTAGAGTCACCTTTCCTCCATAAACCCTTGGGCTGGCTTGAGCTTGGGTCACCAACTCAGGCAGCTCCTGCCTAGCAAGTACTCTTTTGGTGACATTTGCATCCCTTCTTGACAGAAGACTTTGGTAAGTGCCATGTCAGGTTTATCCCAACAGTTTTCCCTAACTTTGAATACCAAGGAATACTCCCACAAGGCCAATGGGTTTTGCACACCAAGAAAAAAGGTAGTTATTTTTAAGTTGGACCCCCCAAGAAAGGTCCTATTATACCCAGTTATAGGGTACGTCCTCATCTTGCAATCTGTCACTAAGGGAGGCAACTTACGTGACATCACAAAATAAATAAAATTAGCCGCAAGGAGGCTTTTGACTCTCCCCATACTGAGAAGCAACGCAGGAAGTTTCTTTCTTTCTTTCGTTTTTTAATATTTATTTATTTATTTATTTATTTATTTTTGGCCGCATTGGGTCTTAGTTGCGACACACGGGATCTTTCGTTGCAGCGTGCGGGCTTCTCTCTAGTCGTGGTGAGCGGGCTCCAGGGTGTGTGGGCTCTGTAGTTGCAGCACGTGGGCTTAGTTGCCCCACGGCATGTGGGATCTTAGTTCCCCTACCAGGGATCGAACCTGCGTCCCCTGCATTGGAAGGTGGATTCTTTCTTTTTTTTTTATTTTATGATTCTTTTTTTTTAACATCTTTATTGGAATATAATTGCTTTACAATGGTGTGTAAGTTTCTGCTGTATAACAAAGTGAATCAGCTATACATATACATATATCCCCATATCTCCTCCCTCTTGCGTCTCCCTCCCACCCTCCTTATCCCACCCCTCTAGGGGGTCACAGAGCACAAAGCTGATCTCCCTGTGCTACGCGGCTGCTTCCCACTAGCTATCTGTTTTACATTTGGTAGTGTATATATGTCCATGTCACTCTCTCACTTCATCCCAGCTTACCCTTCCCACTCCCCGTGTCCTCAAGTCCATTCTCTACGTCTGCATCTTTATTCCTGACCTGCCTCTAGGTTCTTCAGAACCTTTTTTTTTTGTTTTTTTTTAGATTCCATATATATGTGTTAGCATACAGTATTTGTTTTTCTCTTTCTGACTGACTTCACTATGTATGACAGACTCTAGGTCCATCCACCTCACTACAGATAACTCAATTTTGTTTCTTTTTATGGCTGAGTAATATGCCATTGTATATATGTGCCACATCTTCTTTATCCATTCATCTGCCGGTGGGCACTTAGGTTGCTTCCATGTCCTGGCTATTGTAAATAGAGCTGCAGTGAACATGGTGGTACATGACTCTTTTTGAATTATGGTTTTCTCAGGGTATATGCCCAGTAGTGGGATTGCTGGGTCATATGGTAATTCTATTTTCAGTTTTTTGAGGAACCTCCATACTGTTCTCCATAGTGACAGTATCAATTTACATTCCCACCAACTGTGCAAGAGGGTTCCCTTTTCTCCACACCCTCTCTAGCACTTATTGTTTGTAGATTTTTTGATGATGGCCATTCTGACTGGTGTGAGGTGATACCTCATGGTAGTTTTGATTTGCATTTCTCTAATGATTAGTGATGTTGAGCATCCTTTCATGTGTTTGTTGGCAATCTGTATATGGAAGGTGGATTCTTAACCACTGGACCACCAGGGACGTCCTGGAGAATTTCTAGCTAAATAACTTAATCCATAACTCTTGGGCCCTCTATTTAATTTCTGCTTTAACAACCACCTTTTTACTCACTTATTGATCTATTACCCTTGTGATTGTTTGTTTAGGTGTTTGTCTTCCTCGCTGTAACTATTTACAAGGAATAGTTACAGGGAAGAACTGTTTCTGCTTTCTTCATTGATGTGTCTTTAGCGCCTCTCAGAGTGTCTTGCACATAGTTAACATTCCATGCATGTTTGATGAGTGAATGGATTGTAAATTTTCCAAAGTAGAATTTTAATAGTAACTATTACTTCTAAAAGTTCAGAAAGTCAGTGGAGGGCCCTGAGTGCCCCATCCTTTGAGGTTTACACTTTGGGGCAGGCCATGTGAAAAACTGAAAATCCTCAAGGGAGCCAGTTCCATATCTTAGAATAGAGGGAGAAATAAGGCTAAGGGAATGGTGCCCTTTTATACTTGACTTCTAAGGTATAATGAAGTGAGGGGGAAGAAATGACAGTGAGCTTTGTAGAAGTTGACCAGAATCAAATGAACAGAAATGAATAAGCAATAAATTAGCAAACCAAAGTTGGCTAAACTGTTTTTCTCTAAGCATACATTTCAGATTCAGAATTATTTTGGGAAACAGAAATTCTGGAAAAATACATCTATAGTCACTTAAATAATTTGAAGGGAACATAAGATTTTTAACAATTGGGATTAAGGAAAGCAGGGCAGTCACTCACTAGTGAGGATCATGGGATGTGAGACTTTGGAGCTGTTGGCCATGTTTCCTGCCTCGTGAAGGAAGCGAGTCTGTCTGTGGTGGTAAAAGCCAAGTTAACACGTATAAGAAGAAATAAAAGCTGAGACACTCCTGGTAGATAAATAGGCCTGGTGGTGGTGGTGTTCAAGTCTGTGGTTCTAGTTATCCCTGAGGGCCAGCCGCTCTTTGGAGTTATATGAGGTACTCTAGTGTCATTTCAGTATATTCCTTTTATTTAGGCTAGTTCAAGTTAATCTTCTCCCATAGGCTTGCAACTAAAATTTCTAATATAATACAGATAATAAAGGTAGAGAGGATCCAACATATGCATTATTGGTGTGCCTAATAAAGAAAGCAGAACAAATGGACAGAAAATATTTAGGTGTATAATGGAGGAAAAAAACTTTCAGAGATGAAGGAAATTTGTAATTTGTAGATCAAAAGGGCACACAGTTCCAAGAAAAACTGAGACAGGATGATCAATACCAAGTAAGTATATAATAGTAAAGTTAGTGTACTACAAGGTTAAGAAAAGGATATTATAGGCTTACAGGCAGAAAAAGCAAGTTACCCAAAAGGGGGAAAATCAGATTGGCCTCAGATATCATGGTAGCAGTTAAAGCCAGGAGGCAGTGGAGCAATGTCTCTAGAGCTTGGTGGGATACATGTGGGCAGACTTGATACCTAGTCAAGCAGTGGTTTATGTATAAATAAAGGTAACAAATGATATTTTCAACCATTCAAGGATCTAGTTCCCAACAAATTGCCTCATGAATAAAATTAGTCTGTTAAGTGATAAATAAGGAAAAAGAACTTGGGAGTGGAGGAGCAGATCTATTAAAGGATTGGCAGGGTATGTGGAATCCATTTAAATATGGAACTTTAAATATGGAACTAAGTCAAATCTAAATAACTGCATATTATGAAAACAGAAGTAAATGTAAAGGCTGTACAATTATTAATGAAAAAAGGAATTAAATAATAAATATAAGGTGGGGAAGAAAGAAGAGGTAAAGGTATGTGAACTCATTTTTCTTAGTGGAGAGACAGAGAAAATCAGTAGATATAGCTTAAAGTTGACGAATTTACTGGTCTGAGTTGAAATCTTGACACTGCCACATACCAGCTGTGTAACCTCAGATAAGTTTAAACCTCATCTGTAGTCACAGACTCTTCATCTGTATCATGATGATAATGACACTACCCACCTACTAAGCTTGTTGTGAGGATTAAATGCTATAATGTATACAAAGTGCTTAGAACAGTGCCTGGGCCTGAGTAAGCATTCAATAAAAATCACTTATTAATTATTTTAAGGAGAAAATATGGGCAAAATAGTTTTATAATCTTAGGACAGAGGTCTTCTTAAGTATAACTCTAAACCCAGAGACGATTAAGGAAAAGATTAATAATTTGACTTCATAAAAAGTAAGGGCCTTTGCATGGCAAAATCACCATGATAACAATCAATGAACAAATATACAAGTGGGGAAGAATAATTGCAAAATATTTGACAGAAAAAGGATTGATGTTGTTAATGTTCAGGGATCACTGCTAAGTCAACAAGAAAATATGAGCAACCCCATATAAATGTGGGTAATTGATATGAACAAACATTTTACAGAAAAATAAAAATATTAAAAATTTGAGAAGGTACTTAGTCTCACTTATAATTAAAGAGGTAGAAATGAAAATGCGATGCCATTTTTCATTTATTGATTTGACAAAGGTGAAAAACTGAAAATATCTAATGGTGAAAAGGATGTCATAAAATAGGCATTCTCATATCCTTTCTTGAAGACAATTTGGCATTTATCAAAATTATAAATGTTCATATATTTTATCTCTGCAGTTCTTCTAAGAATATATTCTACAAATATATTTATCCTAGAGTACAAAGGTATATGTAATAAGATGTTGTTTTATAGCATTGCTTATAATAGAAACAATGTGGGAACTATTTACTTGACTATTGATATGAGTTTGTTAAATAATTTTAGGTGCTTGTATACCTTGGAATATTATATAGCCACTAAAACGAAAGTTGTATATTACTGATAATGGAAAAATGGCTGGGCTATAATACTTAGGGGAAAAGTAAGTTATATGAGAATATAGTATGATCTTATTTGCTAAAAATAATACGTAATTTATTCTTACATATATGCATAGAAAATTTCTAGAATATTACATGAGAGCCATTAAAATGAGTTCTTTCTCAGGTGAGGAATGGAGATGCTGTGGACTTTTGGTACACTCTTGACTCTTCCAATTTTTTTTTTACAGCAATTATCTTCTAATTTTATAGTAATTAAAAACAAACAAAAATAATCTTTGACTAGTGGTGACTGGTGACTATGTTGCTTTTGAAACTGGAATTTAATATTTGGGGACTAAAATTATTTTGGGTAAATAGCAAAACAAATCAAGTAAGTTCAACTAACATTTATTTAATGAAAATTAAGTAAGCCCCTGATTTTTGTGAAGCACTGACCTGAGTGCTCTTGATGCTCACAAGCCTGTGGAATAGATAATGCTTTATAAATGCTGTAAGTAGAGGCTCAGACATTCCTCCTGGAGGTTGGGTTTTCCTGATTAAAACAAAGTGAAATGGTATCTGTTCACAGATACTATTTTCACTACATGACAATTGTTATGATACCAAGCTAGAAACTGGCACCAGGGACAAGAACAGTGCTGTTGCTAAGGTTTGTGAACTATGCCAATGTGTTGGCTTTTGTGCCTTGGTTATCATAGTAGTGACTGCTGAAGGCCGAGAGAAAAACGTGAGAAGGTGTGCTAATGATAATAGTGATGATGACAGGAAAAGAAGATCCTAATTTCTGAGTAAAAACTAGATTTGATCAAATGCTATATTTACCAGTGATGTTTAGATTTTATGTCACTATATACTTATTGCTTTAAAGGCAATGATTTTATGAAGAAGATTGTACTTTCATGGAGCCAAGCAGACTCCAACGTTTTCTAGAGTTTGGCCATATGATTTATACAGATCTATTTAGGGATTGTGACTTTTTTCTATTAGAGACTCTGTGATTCTTCAAAATGTTGTGAGCTCAAGACATTTGAGCAATGGGGAAATGATTGCAGTATCAAGTTGGCATTGGTTGTTTGATTCTAAATACCCATAAAGTCAGTTCTGCTATTAATGCTTGTTTTGAAAACTTGAATTTGTTGCAACACGATTGATATATTAGGAAGCAATTTGAGCATAAGTGAATTTCATGTTTGCTTATGTATGATTTTTGTCAGCAAGAAGCACCAGGTGAACACAGAATATTGCACCCAGTTGAACCGAGCCATATAGGAATACACAAAATGGACACAGGTACACACACCTGGAATATCTACCAGCTCCCTCAGTTCACTGTGTGCTATGGGCCACACCCACCCACAGCTGGCATTACACCTTTCCCTGTGATTTCAGATAACCTTCTTTCCACCACTTAACAATTAATTCACAAGCTACAACCTTTCAAATCTTCACATCCACAAGCAAACTTCAGGTCTTTTTCAAGATAAGTTGCCATATTTATGTATTTTCCTAACCCTTTAACATGAGTGAAACTATGCTACCATTTGTATTGGGTTCCTATCTTGTGTGTGTATGTCTCTGACAAAATTTTTGAGTGTTGTGTCCCTAACTGCATTTTCTCCGTAAGGCCTATGTTTTCTATTCTGTGATTTTTACATAGTGTAGTGATTTTGGGGAATGCAGGTGTCTCTTTATAGCAAAACTACCTCCTTGAACAAATCTCTGCTGATCTTTTTTTCATTTTAAGTTTGGATAGTGCATCTGGTTTGCAAAATTTAGTTGCACAAAGAGCCCCAAAAGAATGATGGAAATCATGCTTTCCCTTTGTTCTAGGTACTCCATTGTACCAAGTTAGCTCAGCATTTCCAGAGTTCAGCCAACTTCTTTAGTTCCTTACTGATAGTTGGTTAGGCCTTCCTAGTTCATGTATACTAATGAATTGGATGATTTTTCTAAAGTTTTATAAGGGCTGCATCTTGTCATTAGGTCCCAAATGCCACATGTTGAACTCCTTTGGACTTCTCTAGACCTCTGTGACTCAAGGTTCATTACATTACTAATCTTCTATGAGTTTATTATTATATGAAGAAAACATTATACCATGTTTATGGCCTGGAGATCAAAGGTACAAGTAGCATGTGATTCAAAGCCATGTATTTATTAATGTGGAAATGAATTATTTGTGAAGAAGCTTAGCCATCTTTTTTTGAGGGTTTTATCTATTCCAGTGATTATTTAGGTTAACATAAAATCTTTCCTATTGAATGCTGAAGTTCTCTTTGAGGTTCTGACGTGATATGCATGGATCAAGGAGTCACCTCAAGTATATGATCACCTTTTTTACATGACTTATAATGCTTACTTTGTACTCAGATTCTGTTCCTTATTCCAGTTCATTTAGTAGTTGCTTTATTAATTATTTCTGTAAGGATATAAGAAGTAGAAATGTATATTCTGGCTTGAATAATTGGTTTAAGGTTTTCCTCATAAAAGTATAGACTTTTATTCTGATTTTAGAAGACAGAAATTTTATTCTGGTTTTAGAAGATAGGAATTTCGCATTCTTCTAAATTGAAATTTAAGATTTCTTTAAATTTTCCCTTTGAAAGAAAGTATCTTGGCCAATAGCACATTTAGCAAAGAAGGGCATTACAGTAGTGACCTTAAAATCTGTTCTGTTTTATTCATTCATTCTTCATAGACCTAATATCTGTTAGATGCCTACCTTGTGTTATATTGTTTAAGGCTCTGGAGAATATGATGATGAGCAAAAATAGTACTGTCTTTCCTTTCACAATCTAGTGGGAGAGAGAGATTTTAATCAATTACTGACCAAAATATATAAATAGTGATAAATGCTGTGTGGAAAAAGTATAAATTCCTTAGAAAGAGAAAAAACAGGGAGACCTAATTTGGATAAGTGATTAAAAAAGGCCTTTCTGAGGAAGTGACATTTAAACTAGACCTACAGGATAAGGAGTTTACCGGAAGGGAAAGGGGGTGGAAGGCTTTCCAGGCAGAGGCAAGAGGTTTTGTGATATCATTTTATAGTACTTATGACCTTTTTAGATGCTTACATAATTAGGTACTAGTCTATGAGCAAGACAGTTTATAGGGCTGTGTTACTGAAAAGATGCATATAAATTACATTTTTATAAATGAATTCCTGAATTCCTGCAGGCTTACATTATATTCACTGTGTTATATCGTCTGCATTTGATTGATGTTCACCTACATCAATTACAGCTAGATTGATTTTTCTAAAGCACAACTTTGATGATGCTTTTTCCTCCTCAGAAGTCTTTACCAGCTTCCCAGTTACCCAACAAAGTTCAGACTTCTCAGCCCTCCCAAACTGGTCCTAGTCTCAATGTCCTACTGCATCTTTAACTACTCCTCTTTCTGCAGTACTCTCTGTTAGCCAGTAGAATTTCTGGATGAGCATGGATGCTTTCTCATAGGTCCACCTTCACTTGTATTGTTTCTGTTCCCTTACAATGTTTACCTCCTTCTGAGATGGTCCAAATCACATGTATAGTTCCAGGCCTATCACAGATGTTAGCACCTAATCTTAATGTCTTCTCTGATCACCCCAGCTGGAAGTCACTTCTTTTTCTTCTGACTTCTTAAGACACTTTATTTTTACTGCTCTTTAAGCACTTCACCCTTTTTATTTTGTTTTGAAGTTCTTTCTAGTCATGTCTTATCTTCCCCACTAGACCTGTAAGCTTCTTGAGGCCAGTCTGTGATGGACAAGTCTTTGCTTCTCTTACTGTGCCTAACAGAGTCCCGTGCATATGGTAGGGTCTAAATAAAAAATTTTGGAAGGGATTTATGAGTTAGTTGTTGATTGCTAGATTGCTCTTAGACAGTTGTTAGTGGCCTCTAAACAAATGCTTCAAGGGATTGATATATACAAAAATCCTTTGTAACGTTGGTCATCCCAAATTCTGATTTTCTTACAGAGATACTACTCACTCGGGATGTTTATATGTCTTTTTGCCCATTTCACTGACACTGATTCACAGAGATTATTTTAGATTCATAAATGGTGCTGTCATTTCCATTTTTGCCACTCTTTTGAAGGTTTGCATGCTCATTTAGCTGTAAAAAAGAACGAAAAGAACAAATGAACACCCTCTCCAGTTGTTGGTACCCAGCGGGGAGAAATAGATTTGAAAGCATGGCTAGATAATGTACTTATTTTGATTGTTTTGGGTTTTCCAAGTGCATGTGACTTTAAATGAGTTTGGAATAATCCCACATAGAATTTCCTTTTTCATTGGTTCATTTGGACCTATACCTCTGGTGGACAACTTTCTGTTTATAAGCTTTTATTAAAAGCCATTTCCCTTTGAGAAGCTGTGCCCTTTATTTCTGTCTGAATAAACATTTGAACAGCTTTTAGACTGCTCTTCAATCTGTGACTATAGGACCATGTCATGGCTTTAGTTGATGTAATTCTTGGGCTTTTTTTTTTGATATAACATTATCTCAGGCAATATTTAAATATACAGGATTTCTCATAGAAACATTTGTCTCCAAGGACAAGTAAAACAAAGTATAGTTGCAGAATAATGTGTAAATATTTATGATTGATTTAGTATTTGTAATTCATTTAACATTATTGTTTTGGCTAGAAGCATTTCTTTATAAGTCTCTTTCAGTTTTATTCACTTCTCCCCCTTATATAAGTGGCACATTCATTAAAAAGAAATCATTTAGAAATTTCGTATCTTTATGATTAACTCTATTCTTAAAATTTAACCCTTGAATAATATGATTCTATATAAATTGAGGCGTGTATGTGAATTATCAAAGGCTCTTTTTCTTTGACTATATCATTTACTTTTCTTACAAAATTATTATGTGTGTAGTAAAACAAAAATTTTTTAAGTTATAAGGAAAAAAATATCTGTACTTCTTCTTTTCAGATACAATCATGATTCTAGGTATTTGTTAATAAAAAGAAATCTCTAAATAAATACCAGTTAAGGATACATATAAATCTGGATTAAAAAAACTTAAAAATCTGATTTCCTCTCTGGATGCAGTTTTCATATTAGATTAAATTCGGGACCCTAGAGTTTAAAATTTTTCTTTAAGATTGTTTTGACCTGGGAATTGTGAATTACTATTTAGGAAGATCATATGGGCCTTTTAACCTTTCCTAGTTACACTGTTCACATGATGAGTTTTTGCTGAAGACTGTTTTGATTGTTTAGTCTTGAAATATAAATTTGAAATACCTTGGTTTATCAACAAATGTGACCAAATAAAATAATAGTGTTTTAATTCCCGTAGTTAAAAACTATGTATTTTTGAGCTCTTAATCACTGAAAGCATTTGAAAATGTTTTCATCTGCTAATTTGAATGACAATTAAATGGTCAGTATAGTGTCCCTGTTTTGGATTCCCTTGGAACCATATCACACGGCAAGATCCTTGATAGACATGTGGTTTCATTTCATCATATTTGACATCACAGGGGAATCTGATGAATGAGTAGGTAAAGATCTTGAGAATAGAAATAGAGTCTGTATTAGGCAGAATCAGATTGATAGAGATAATAAGAAGCTATAAAAAGTAGAAATGAAGAAATTTTGCTTATTAAGATTCATTCATGCATTCAGCAAATATTTGTTCATTGTTCAAGCACATCTGATAGTGTCCTTGGTATTGTTTTAGGTCAAGGTTTCTCAGCCTTGGCACTAATGCCATTTTGGGCTGGATAATTCTTTGTTGTGGGCCTGTCCCATGCATTGCAGGTGTTTAGCAGCATCCTTGGCTTCTAACCTCTAGATGCCAGTAGCACTCCCCTAGTTGTGACAACTAAAAATATCCCCAGGTATTGCCAAGTGTCCCCAGGAAGGCAAAATCACCTCTGGTTGAGAACCACTATTCTAAATGAACATTTTAAAAGCAAATTTTTTGAAATGTATTTTGCATTGTTTCCCTATTTCAAATGTTGTACATGTTTCATGTGATTTGGTCTTTCAATACTTCCCAGGTAGTGCCCTATCTGGAAAAATGACTTAGGTTTTATAATGGAATATGAAACTAGCCGTATTACCTATAGAAATAACTGAAATAAAAACCATATATTTTAAAATTAACACTTGATTTAATCATGATTCTATAGGATTTATGACACCTGGGATCAAATAATCTACTATTTCTTGATCTTTTAAAAAGTACTTTGTACCTACAAACAAATTCTTACAAAGAAACCTTCTAATGCTTGTCATTTTCCTCCTTTAAAAATGATCCTATTCATCTTTTGTTTTAAAGGCTCTGTAGCTTATTGGTCCTGCATAAAAATTCTGTTATTGTAGAAACTGTTCCCTTTGCTTCTCTGCAGCATCCTTTTCTAAAGTTATGAAAGATGTGAAACATATTCCGAAACTTCATTCAAAGCTTTAAAACTTATTATATCCAGGAGAGACAGATTTAAGATTGCTGAGGTTTCTGGTTGAAGTACTTCAAGCAGAAATCCATACTCCATTAGACTCTCTAACATTGTGACCTTAATTTTCCAGATATTTAGCCCTTTAAATTGAAAGCAGTATTTTAATACTATTTAAGTCTTCTGGAGGGGATTGTAATATCACAAACTTAAGTTGTGAAACATTTGAAACAAATGGAAAGTAAAAGAGCAACTGACTTAGGGCTGTATCATTTTATATATTTTTTTATTTCAAAATATACAATGATAGAAAGATATGCATGGAACATACCTAATGCACTGAAGTTTGTGAAAAAAGCTATTTAGTAAGGAGTTGTTCATACTGTAGTTGAGTAGAATTTCTTTCATGGGGTTGCATGGGGTTCCTGGCATTGCCTAAAGAGTTTCTCATTGGGAATAGTTGTTAAGTTCTCTGAAGTTAGGAAATTCACTTTGTATAAAACTATGGACTGGGTGAAATGAAAATCTATCTGGACAATAGCTAGTGAGTTATCTTGCTTCAGCAGATAAAGCAGGAAATGTAAAATTGTATTACACTACTGAGTCAAGAAACTGAAAACTAGTTAAGAAAAAACCCTCTATGGAAAAGGAGAGATGAAAAGCCTCTTGTTCTTTCATTAGTAAATTAGGTTAGTTTTAAAATAATATGCTCATTGAAAAATGTACACATTTCTCAAGTAATTGATATAATTGAATCCCATTCCTATCTTAAAGGTATAAAGCTGAATTGAATTCTTTTGGGGCCCTGATTTGCTTTGTCTATTTTCCATTGTAAACGTTGTTTAGAACCTACATTGATCATATAATGTTTAGTTTATGGCTCACTGAAGGATGATATATCAAATATTCTTTATTAATCTATAGAAGCTTAAAATTTATATTAGCCTTTGTTTGTGTATTACTTTAGTTATGAGTTAGCTATAAAAGAGATATGGTAACCTCCCCGAGTTGTTTTATACATATTCCTGTTAGTTAAGTGCCAAATAAATCACATGACTGTATTAATGTCAAGTAATTATTGCATGAGTTGCTAGGGGACAAAGAAACAGTTGCAGGTAGATTCTTCAGATCTTTTGCTGTCCTGTTGTAATCCAAACCTAGGGTAGTTTGCCCTTACTGGTACTGATGTTTTACGGGTGCTCCATTGCTTAGGCTAAAAGTGAAAATATCCTCGCCTGTTTGTGGAATGTAACCCGTTTTTGCTGAGAGTTTGGTTTGGTGAGTCTCCAAGTCACTTTTTAATCTCCACCATATTGGCGAGCTGTCTTAGTCTACCTTATTCACTGATACCCTGTTTCCCAAATGATTATTAATGTCCTCATTAGACTGGGACAGAGAGGTCCATCACCTCCACTGAAAGAAAAATTTTTGAGATGCAGCATAGTGTCCAGAGATTATCATTAAGCCCCCGGAGGACTGAGCTTGATATCAATATAAGAATGCCTTTTCTGTGAACTTGCCATATCATTCAGTAGTGAAATCCTTCTGGCTAGATCTGACATTTCTTGGATATGGCTGAACATCAAAGGGAGAACAGATTTTGGACAACTCTTTTTTTTTAAATTTATTTATTTTATTTATTATTTATTTTTGGCTGCGTTGGGTCTTCATCGCCGCGTGTGGGCTTCCTCTAGTTGCGGAGAGCGGAGGCTACTCTTTGTTGCGGTGCGCGGGCTTCAGTAGTTGTGCCTTTCAGGCTCCAGAGCGCAGGCTCAGTAGTTGTGGCACACGGGCTTAGTTGCTCCGCAGCACATGGGATCTTCCCGGACCAGAGTTCGAACCCGTGTCCCCTGCATTGGCTGGCAGATTCTTAACCACTGCACCACCAGGGAAGTCCCTGGACAACTCTTAAACTCAATCATACCAGTTTATATCATCAGTATATTTGGAAACATTTCTCTTAGCTTTTATATACCTTCCTGTTGTCAGAATGGCTAATTGGCCAGTAGTGGTTCATTGTCCTACCATTATCACCCGAAACAGTTCCTGACCCCTAACTTTTAGAGGCTCCCTGTTAGGAGTTATAGCTTTAGTTCCTCCCCTCTTTAGCATCTTTTTATTTTTTTTAACATCTTTATTGAAGTATAATTACTTTACAGTTTTGTGTTAGTTTCTGCTTTATAACAAAGTGAATCAGCTATATATATACATATATCTCCATATCCCCTCCCTCTTGCGTCTCCCTCCCAATCCTCCCTATCCCACCCCTCTAGGTTGTCACAAAGCACCGAGCTGATCTCCCTGTGCAATGCAGCTGCTACCCACTAGCTATTTTACATTTGGTAGTGTGTATATGTCAATGCCACTCTCTCACCTTGTCCCAGCTTACCCTTCCCCCTCCCCGTGTCCTCAAGTCCATTCTCTATGTCTGTGTCTTTATTCCTGTCCTGCCCCTAGGTTCATCAGAACCTTTTTAATTTTTTTTAGATTCCGTATATATGTGTTAGCATACAGTATTTGTTTTTCTCTTTCTGACTGACTTCACTCTGTATGACAGACTCTAGGTCCATCCACCTCACTACAGATAACTCAATTTTGTTTCTTTTTATGGCTGAGTAATATGCCATTGTATATATGTGCCGCATCTTCTTTACCCATTCATCTGTCGATGGACACTCAGGTGGCTTCCATGTCCTGGCTATTGTAAATAGAGCTGCAGTGAACATGGTGGTACATGACTCTTTTTGAATTATGGTTTTCTCAGGGTATATGCCCAGTAGTGGGATTGCTGGGTCATATGGTAGTTCTATTTTTAGTTTTTTAAGGAACCTCCATACTGTTCTCCATAGTGGCTGTATCAATTTATATTCCCACCAACAGTGCAAGAGGGTTCCCTTTTCTCCACACTCTCTCCAGCATTTATTGTTTGTAGATTTTTTGATGATGGCCACTCTGACTGGTGTGAGGTGATACCTCATTGTAGTTTTGATTTGCATTTCTCTAAATATTAGTGATGTTGAGCATCTTTTCATGTGTTTGTTGGCAATCTGCATATCTTATTTGGAGAAATGTCTATTAAGGTCTTCTGCCCATTTTTGGATTGGATTGTTTGTTTTTTTGATATTGAGCTGCATGAGCTGCTTGTATATTTTGGAAATTAATCCTTTGTCAGTTGCTTCATTTGCTAATAGTTTCTCCCATTCTGAGGGTTGTCTTTTCGTCTTGTTTATGGTTTCCTTTGCTGTGCAAAAGCTTTGAAGTTTCATTAGGTCCCGTTTGTTTATTTTTGTTTTTATTTCCATTTCTCTAGGAGGTGGGTCAAAAAGGATCTTGCTGTGATATATGTCACAGAGTGTTCTTCCTATGTTTTCCTCTAAGAGTTTTATAGTGTCTGGCCTTACATTTAGGTCTTTAATCCATTTTGAGTTTATTTTTGTGTATGGTGTTAGAGAGTGTTCTAACTTCATTGTTTTACATGTAGCTATCCAGTTTTCCCAGCACCACTTATTGAAGAGGCTGTCTTTTCTCCATTGTATATTCTTGCCTCCTTTATCAAAGATAAGGTGACCATACGTAGCACCTTTTAAAAGGGCTGGACATTCTGCTCCTCTTTCAACATCTGTAGAGATGTGCATACATGCGTGTTCATTCATTCATTCATTCATCATTTGTTGAACACCAGACATTAGTGCAGGACACATCTTGTCGGTTTGGGTCACTCTGCAAAATTCGTGGGAAATTGCCTGTGTTCTTGAGCTCTTTGTTTTTCCAAAAATTCTTGCTATTGGCTTTTTTCTTTAGTTAGTGGCAACAAAATACTCTATAAAAATATACTTATGACTGCTAAAATGACGAGATTCACCCTTACTGTTTCCCTTGATAGAACATCGCAGCATAGAAATGGAAGATATAAGAATAACCAAATGATATTTTAGTACTCAAAAATACAACAGTTGAAATAAAAAAAACCTCACTAGTATTTAGATTTATGCTTGATTAAGTTCTAGTTCAATTATTAAACAATAATACTTCATAAGTGGTGCTGTATATTTTCTATTGTCTCACATCTTAAGCTTTGCATCACATCATCAGACATGTAGTGTCTGGTTTTCCCACTTTAGTGAGACTAATACTAATCGATAGGTTCAAGTGGTATCAGCCTGACCCCTTCCCCCCCGCATTGTGAAGGTACCTCACCAATCTTCCTTCTCTTTATTCTTGGTTTTCTGAAATTTTATGATTATTATTATTTTTAAAAATTTATTTTTTATTTTTGGCTGTGTTGGGTCTTTGTTGCTGCATGTGGGCTTTCTCTAGTTGTGGCGAGCGGGGGCTACTCTTCATTGCGGTGCGCGAGGTTCTCATTGCGGTGGCTTCTCTTGTTGTGGAGCATGGGCTCTAGGTGCACGGGCTTCAGTATTTGCAGCACGCGGGCTCAGTAGTTGTGGCTTGCGGGCTCTAGAACCCAGGCTCAGTAATTGTGGCACGTGGGCTTAGTTGCTCCACGGCATATGGGATCTTCCTGGACCAGGGCTGGAACTCGTGTCCCCTGCATTGGCAGGCGGATTCTTAACCACTGTGCCACCAGGGAAGCCTCCAAGAAATTTTACGATTATTGATGTGGATCATTTTTCATTAATTTTTCTGTGAAATCTGTGGGCTCTTTCAATTTGGAAATTTATGTTCTTTACTCCTGGGAAGGTTTATATGTATTATTTCTTTGATAATTTCTTCTCTTTCATGTTCTATATTCTTTTTTGCTTGAACTCTTATTATTCAAATGTTGGACCTCCTGGACTGATCCTTACTTTTCTCACCTATTCACTCCCCTTTCCATCTTTTTGTCATTTTGGTATGTTTTCTAAGACATTTTCCAAATTTATCTTCTAACTCGTTTATTTAATTTTTAAAATAAACTTTTTAGATTTGAAGGACTTCTGCTGGTTTCTGAATGTTCTTTTATTGTAGCTTCTTATTTCATGGATATGATATCTTTTAACTCTCAGAGGATTTTTTTTTTTATATATGGTATAATTTTGCTCCTGGCCTTCTCTCTGTTTTTTTTTGAGTTCCTTTTCCTCCATTTGTTTTGTTCTCTTTCACATTTGAGACTTTCATAAAATGTCTAGCTATCCTTGTGTATGTTTTCCTATTTGAGAATGAGGTATTAAAATTGCATCACAAGCTCTGTGTCAACTAGTAAAGGTGACCTGGTAATGATCTAAGCTCTTTTCCTGGGGGCTGCTGGGATTAGGGGAAGAATCCCAGTATGTCAGTACCTGTGCACCTTTTCACGTGTATCAGGCAGTTTCTCCAGTGATTCCTCACTGGCTCTAGTCTCCTGCCCAGGAGATATAAGCCTGGCTCCAAGCATTCTGGGAGGTAAGCAGGGGAAGAGGGATGGAGTATCTCAGTATGGTACTTCACTTTTGATTTCAGGTATGCTTGAACCACAAGCCAGAACCTATCTGAGAGGGGTAACTTTTAGTCTTTTGTAGATTGAGGAAGGTAGTGGTCTGGCTGTGCAGAATCTAGTGATACCTTTGAAATTTTTGCATTGATTGGGACAACTCAAATCTACAAATTGCTTTAGTAGTATTTTAGACAATAAGCCAAGTAATTCAGTACCTGGACCATTTATGTTTCTTGTATTGAGGCTTAGAAGAGAATAGTGGACAGTACCAGTTACTGGTAATTGGGACTAAAGTGACATCCCCAAACCCAAGCTGTCATGGCAAATTTACCATACTCTTTTGTATAAAAGAATAATAATTTTTCTAGATCTCATTGCTGTACCAGGTTTAGGGATGAATTTCCATACTCTTCCCTTCCCTGATATATTTCTGAGATGCTTAGAGGATTCTGTCATCCCAGGGAAAATATTTGCACTTTTCTCATTCCTAAACACTTAATTCAGTTTTTCACATTTTCTCAGAAACACCCAGTGTGCAGGGTCCTTTCAAAGGCAACTTCTTTGTAGTCCTTGGTCTCCTTAAGATCAATAGGACCGTGTAAGATATACTTTCATTTCTGAGTATTGCAGATTGCAGTTCTCTAATAATAGTAATTTTGTTTTGGTGGATCATGTGTCACTCAAAACAGTAGAATACCCACTGGAACCACAGATCACCTAATTGTGTGAACCACAGATCACCTAAGTTCAATGGATGATGATTTAGTATGTTACAGAGTTGTGTATATACATTTCTCATGCCTTAGAGCAGTGGCTTTCAAACATTTTGACCCAGACCTCAGTGTGAAAAAATTTACCTTGCTACACACACACACACACCCCCCCCCCCACACACACCCCCACACACACCTGAAGCAAGTTTGAAGAAATAATACCTTTATGACAAGTGTTATACTCTCATATATTCTTTTATATTTAATTTTAGAATGTTGTGTCCCACAAATGATCTAGTTTGTGAATCACTGCAGTTGTGATTCTTAATATTTTTGGGAAGGGGGTATGGTAGATTGTGGACCTTTTGGCACTCTGGTAAAAGTACTGGACTCTTTTCTCAGAAAAATGCACATACACATGTTTTGTATACATTATCAGGAGATTCACAGTCTTCAGGCATATACATGGACTTCCCAGTTCTAAAAACTTCTATGCCATATAAAATTTGGAGTTATTAGTTTTGCTGATACATTTCACCCAGCATACCAAGTATCATCAGCTACACAGTAGATCTTCTGCCCTTCCTCGCTTTATCTTGCTAGGTATTGTTAATACAGTGTTGTAGACCAGAGACCCCACATAATAAATAAAACTTCCTCTTGCATATCAAGGTTAAAAGTCTCAGAGGATCCTTATTCTTCCTGGGTATATAGTTGTCTTTATAGTATTTAGAGTCAGTGCACAGGAACTGGAAAGAGAAACACTTGCTTCTGATATGTCAGGAGCCATTGTGTCCTTCGCTAGGATCTTAGCACATCAGACCCTTAGCAACTGGAGGCTGATTACCTGGCCGTCTTCATTTTTAGTGGAGAAACTTATTTATTACCAGTTACCTTCCCCAACTGTTCTTTATAACCACCATCTGGTAATTCGAATGGAGCCGCAGCTTTGTTGTGTGAACTTCTGCCCTCTCTCCCTTTCACCTTTCATGCGTTCTGTCCTTCCTGCCACAAATGTTTATTGAGTTTTTTTCTGTGGGCCAAGCTTTGTTAATGCAAGGAATAATACAGTGGTAAGAAAAACTCACGTCTGGGTATGCCTGGTTACCCTTGCCTGGTTCCTCTAGGACTTCTGCTCTGTGGTTAGTTCTCCTGTGCCACCATCCTTGGACTTCATGGCAGCCCTGCTTACTTCCTGCTTTATTGGGATTTAGTATTTAACTGTTTCTTGCCCACATTGGAAATTTTCATCTGCAGTTTTTTTTCCTGCCTAGAACAACAAGCATACACATATATTTTCTTGTACAGTTTTTTTTTTGCCTAGAACAAAAAAAATACATATTTTCCTTTAAAATAATAATGTAAATATGCAAATCTTAAAATATCATTTCCCTTATTGGTATGTTCTGGGTCACTATTTTAGAAATAACATCATGGGAAAATGGTGTTAATGTGCGAAAATCACCCCCAAAGTTGAGAGGATCTTTGAAAGGTATCTTAATAACGGGAACATTTTTCAACTGATAAAATATAGGCTCATAGCATTTGAAACAGTATTAGTATTCTTCCAAGAGCAGACATCAATCTCAGAAATCTTGTGTACAAAAATGACAAAATTGGTCTGTATTACAGTCTAATAAAATCACAAAATGATTTTATTTCTCCACTTTTTTATGAATGTGAAATATTTAATACTATTACAATAACTTCCACAGCAGTTGGAACAAAATCTGATACATTGTTAATGGTGTAGTTAAAAATGTGTGCATTCTTTCCAAATTTTGTTGCTGTTATCCAACAGTTTTTTTAGAAGATTCTTAAAACTTGTATACTTTATAATCAGGCTCAGCAAGTAGATGCCCGTGGAAGACATCGCTAATCAATCACAACATTCTTCCTCACCGAGCTTGGACAGTTTCACAACCTTTCAACGTGGTGATCCAGGTCGTGAACTGCATGCATGTGACATGAAAGCTATTTGTTGTATTTGTTTTGCACCTTAACCTTTAGTATCAACAGAAGATACCAAAAGTCTGCTGAAGTTTGGAAAAGGGAAAATATAATGAGGTAGAATAATACAGTGGTTTAGGCAAGGGTTAGCAAACTTTTTTGGCAAAGGGCCAGATGGTAGGTATTTTAGGCTTTGTGGGTCAGTCTCTATTGCACCTACTCAACTCTCACTGTAGTGCAAAAGTAGACATAAACGATTTGTAAATGAATGAGCATGGCTGTATTCCAATAAAACTTTATTTATAAAAACAGGCAGTGGGCCACATTTGGTCAACAAGCCATAGTTTGCTAACTGGTTTAAATCACTCCTACTCAAAATTTATCTGTGGAAAAATGGTATCAACATCAGCTGTTGGAAATGCAGATCCTTGTTCCATACTCTAGACTTAAGTGAATCAGAATCTCTGGCGATGGTGCCCAGGCATCTGCATGTTTACCAGTTGATAAGGTGATTCTGGTGCTCACTAAACTTTGAGATCCTCTAGTTTAAATAACATGGCACTTCTCTCTTTAAAAGTTACATATAACTCAAGTGTGAAACTACCTGATGCATTTAATTAATGGCTGATCTTTAATCCCTTTTCCTGTCTTTTCTATGGCATTTGATCTGTTCAAGCTTTCTACTTCTTCTTGGGTCATGACTGGGAATTCATGTTTTGCTCCAGACTTATTGATTTTCTCTAGCATTCAGATTTGTTGCTGTGATGGTTTTAAAACATTTCTGCAATGTTTTTTGACATTCCTATCAAGACATGGATTTATGTTCACTCCCTTTGGATTTAGGCAGGCTTATGATTACTTCAGCCAATAGAGTATGGTGGAAGTGATACTAGGTAACTTCCAAGGCTGGTTCAGAAAAGGCCATGCAGCTTTTATCCAGTTCTCAGGGATGCTCACTCTGGGAGAAGTCTGCTGCCATGTAAAACGTCTGATTGCTCTGAGCCTACCATACTGGAGAGGCCATGTGTAAGCTCCCAGCTATCAGCCAGCGTCTATTGCCAGCCAGCTGAGTAAGCCATTCTGGACACAGTCTAATTGAACCTTCAGAGGACTGCAAACCAGCTGGCATCTCAGTACAGTCACATGAGAGACTCTAGCCTAGATGAGCCCTCCTTGACTTCCTGACTGATAAAATCTGTGAGCATAATAAAATAACTGTTGTTTTAAGCCACTAATTTTGGGGTAGTTTGTTATGCAGTCATTGTAACTAGGAAAATTACCATAGAATTGCAAGTACTATTGTTTTATAATTATCTTAATCGCGTTCTCATCTGTGCTTATGATTTCTTTTATACTCTGAATCTTTTATATGTATATTTTTTCTTTTTCTGATTCTTTTCCATTATAGTTTATTATTAGATATTGAATATAGTTCCCTGAGCTATACAGTAGGTCCTTGTTGTTTACTCTGTTTTGTATATGGTAGCATGCATTGTTAATCCCATACTCCCAATTTATCCCTCCCCACCTTCCCCTTTGGTAACCATAAGTTTGTTTTCTATGCCTGTGAGTCTGTTTCTGTTCTGTAAGTAAGTTCATTTGTACTATTTTTTAGATTCCACATATAAGTGATATCATATACAGTAATGTTTGTCTTTCTCTGTCTGACTTACTTCACTTTGTATGATAATCTCTAGGTCCATCCATGTTGCTACAAATGGTGTTATTTCATGCTTTTTTATGGCTGAGCAATATTCCATTGTATGTATATGTGTGTGTGTATATATATATATATATATGTATGCCACATCTTCTTTATCAGTTCATCTGTTGATGGACACCTAGGTTGCTTCTATGTCTTGACTATTATAATTAGTTATGCTTTGAACATTGGGATGTATGTATCTTTTTGAATTAGAGCTTTCATCTTTTCCAGATATATGCCCAGGAATGGGATTGCTGGATCATATGGCAACTCTGTTTTTAGTTTTTTTAAGGAGCCTCTATACTGTTTTCCATAGTGGCTGCACCAATTTACCTTCCCACTAACAGTGTAGGAGGGTTCCCTTTACTCCACACTCTCTCCAGCATTTGTTATTTGTAGACTTTCTGATGATGGCCATTCGGACTGGAGTGAGGTGGTACCTCGTTGTAGTTTTGATTTGCATTTCTCTAATAATTAGTGATGTTGAGCATCTTTTCATGTGCCTGTTGGCCATCTGTCTCTCTTCTTCGGAGAAATGTCTATTTAGGTCTTCTGTCCATTTTTTTATTGGGTTGTTTGTTTTTTTGTTGTTGTGTTGTATGAGCTGTTTGTATATTTTAGAAATTAAGCCCTTGTTGGTCATATCATTTGCAAATATTTTCTCCCAGTCCATAGGTTATCTTTTCATTTTGTTAATGGTTTCCAAGTTTATAAGTTTGATTAGATCCCATTTGTTTATTTTTGCTTTTATTTCTATTGCCTTGGGAGACTGACCTAACAAAACGTTGCTACTATTTATGTCAGCGAATGTTTTGCTTATGTTCTCTTCTAGGAGTTTTATGGTGTCATGTCTTACATTTAAGTCCTTAAGCCGTTTTGAGTTTATTTTTGTGTATGGTGTGAGGGAGTGTTCTAACTTCATTGATTTACATGCAGCTGTCCAGTTTTCTGAACACCACTGTGTTATCTCCATTGTATATTCTTGCATCCTTTGTTGAAGATTAATTGATGTAGGTGTGTGGGTTTATTTCTGGGCTGTCTATTCTGTTCCATTAATCTATATGTCTGTTTTTGTGCTGATACCATGCTGTTTTGATTACTGTAGCTTTGTAATATTATCTGAAATTCAGAAGCATTATGCCTCCAGCTTTGTTCTTTTTCATCAGGATTGCTCTGGAAATTCTGGGTCTTTTATCATTCCATATAAATTTTAGGATTATTTGTTCTAGTTCTGTGAAAATTTTCATTTGATAGGGATCACATTAAATCTGTAGATTGCTTTGGGTAGTATGGCCATTTTAACTATATTAATTATTCTAATCCAAGAACATGGGATATCTTTCCATTTCCTTGAATCATCTTTGATTTCCTTTATCAATGTTTAGTTCTCTGCATATAAGTCTTTTACCTCCTTGGTTAGGTTTATTCCTAGGTATTTTTTTTAATGTGATTTTTTTTTTTACTTTCTCTTTCTGATATTTCATTGTTAGTATAAAGAAATGCAACAGATTTCTGTTTATTAATCTTGTATCTTGGTACCTTGCTGAATTCATTTATCAGTTCTAATATGTTTTGTGTGGAGTCTTTAGGGTCTTCTGTATAGAGTATCATGTCATCTGCATATAAGGACAATTTTACCTCTTCTATTCCGATTTGGATACCTTTTATTTCTTTTTCTTGTCTGATTGCTGTGGCTGGGACTCCCAATACCATGTTGAATAGAAGTTGTAAGAGTGGGCATCCTTGTCTTGTTCCAGAATTTAGTGGGAAGGCTTTCAGCTTTTCACCGTTGAGTGTTATGTTGGCTGTGGGTTTGTCATAAATGGCTTTTATCATGTTGAGATATGTTCCCTCTATACACACTTTGGCAAGAGTTTTTATCATGAATGGATGGTTAATTTTATCAGATGCTTTTTATGCATCTATTGAGATGAGCAAACAAAACCTAAAGTCAGCAGAAGGAAGAAAATAATAAAGATCAGAGAGGAAATAAATAAAATAAAGATTAAAAAAATAGAAAAACTCAATAAAACCAAGAACTATTTTTTTTAAAGGATAAGCAAAATTGACAAACCTCTGGCCAAGCTCATCAAGAAGAAGAGAGGACCCAAATAAAATAAGAAATGAAAGAGGAGAAATAACAACCAATATCACAGAAATACAAAATACCATAAGAAAATATTATGAACAGTTATATACCAACAAAATGGACAATGTAGAAGAAATGGACAAGTTTCTGGAAACATACAGCCTGCCAAAACTGAACCAAGAAGAAACATAATCTGAACAGACCAATCACTAGAAGTGAAATAGAATCTGTAATAATAATTTAAAAAACCTCCCTGCAAACAAGAGTCCAGGACAGATGGCTTCACGGGGGAATTCTGCCAAACATACAAAGAAGAACTTATACCTATCTTTCTCAAACTCTTCCAAAAGATTGAAGAGGAAGGAACACATCCAAAGTCATTCTGTGAAGCCACCATCACCCTGATACCAAAATCAGACAAAGATACTACCAAAAAAGAAAATTACAGGCCAGTATTTTTGATGAATATAGATGCAAAAGTCCTCAGCAAAATATTAGCAGACTGAATCCAGTAACACATAAAAGGGATCATACACCATGATCAAGTTGAATCTTATATATTTATTTTTGCTCTCAATTTTCTTTTATTTATTAATCATGTCAAAGAATCAGTCTTTAGATTTATTCATTCTACTATGTGAGATATTTGTTTCATTAATTGAAGCTTTACCCTTTTTCATCTTTTCTTCCTACTTTCTGTTTATTTAATTGTTCTTTTCCTAGTTGCTAAACGTGAGCACTAGGTTAATTTTCTTTTTCATTTTTCGTCTTGTATAAGAAATACATTTGAAGCCATCAGATTTCTTCTGAGTATAACCTTCACTGTTCCTCGTAAGTTTGGTAGGAAACATTTTCCTCTTCACAGTTTTCCTGAGAGTTTGTATTTCAGTTTTGATTTTTGTTTTATCAAAGCATTTTGGAAAATATTTCTAAATTTCCAAATAGTTAAGTTTTTTTCTTGGTGGGGAGGGAGGGTCTTTCATTTTTCCAACATATATAATAAGTACATATTTCTCTACTACTATAAGAAAATAAAATTCTAACTATTTTCCACACCAAGACCCTCTCTTCTTCCTTTACCAGTAAGTTTGCTTTTTACTTTAGGGTGCTTTTACTTACTGATTCCCCACATAAGTGCTTTAAATGCTTTTCCTTCTGCTGTCTCCTCAGGCCTGACCTTCTCAAACCTAAGTTGCTTTAAAAAAAAAAATAGTTTAGTAATACTTGTTTCAGACTATGATTAGCTTTTTATTCTTTGTTTAGTGCTGATTATTATACATTCTCATTCCATTTCAAGGTACCATGATGCTACCCACAGTCTTGTCTCCTTGGATGCAAAGGCTTTCTTCCATCCTAGGGAGCAGGAGGGATGTAGCACACCTTTTCAGCCCCCACTTTCACCAGCCTCAGGACCTAATGGAAAATGCTTAATAAATAATATGCTTATTTTAACTCTACCCCTATTGTATTTTTATGGCTTAACTGTTTTGCTTGGAGTGTTGATTTCATTGAAAATTTTGGAATGAAATATTCCTACACATATAAAGAATGGAAATCAACTACAGTTTACATGGAAGTTTTTCATTAAAAATGTCTCTTCTTATAGATTTCCCCCAAAAGATAAGATTTAATAACTAAACCCTTATCCTTTAAATAGGAATTATACTTAGTGTAGATCAGTTCATGCCATTTAATATTTGAATATGTTGTAGTAAATAGTAAACTTGGTTGGGGTCTTGATGCTCATTCATTTTAAGCTCCTATTTAGGGAGGAATCTTTTCTCCACATTTCCTGACCTCCTGTGTAGAAACTTCTGCCCTCTTCTGGAGTGAAATGGATATTCTTTCCTATTGCCTTGGGCTGAAATGCTTTCCCACATCATAAGTCATATTTTTGCTGAATTGCCCGGTTCAGACATTTTGTTTTCTTATTTCAAGGGTATATAAACTATTTGTTACTAGTTAAACGTGATCTAAACTTTGGTAAACCATAATTTGGAATTGATAAATTAGTTTTTGATTACCCAAGTTGAAAAAGCTTGCTCTTTCCATCTTGTATTTTATACTTTTGTTTTGTGCCTTGCACTGAAACTATTTGTACATATGCCGTATTATTGATATTTCCTTTTAGATTGAAAGGATCCAGGACTTCACTATTTTGTTTCCTATATAGGGCCCATAATTCCTTGCACATAGTAGAACTTGACCAACATTATTAAATAAATGATTGAATAAATAGATATAACTGCCATTGTGATAATAGTAAAGTGATTTTAGTAGTGGTCCTACAAATTTACCATGGTAACTTTTTAAAAAAATTATATAGACTATCCTGTTAGAGCAAAATTATTTTCTGGATATAATCAAAATATACTACACAGTACATATAGTACATACAAAGCTGAATTCTGGGAAGCCTATTCATCTGTGAAACTCAAAATCTTTAGATACTTGATAGTTCTTTCAGCATCTGGATATGGCAAGATCAATGGATTAAGCAGTAATTTACCCATTCATTGCAGATGGAAATTGCATATGTGGTAAATTAGTACCTCTCCTTTTGCCTCTCCAAAGCATATAGAACAGATTTTGGCTAAGTTTTGATACTGCTTACCAATGCCATATAGTGGTGGGGAAGTGGGGAAACTGTGTGGCAGACTTGAGGCAAAACTGGGGACTGGAGAACACCCGGGCACCTTGGAAATCTGGATAGGGGCAAAGGCAGGTGCTTTGGACAGTGAGTGGACTAGTGACTGGGCATTGGGGACTCCATGGGGTTGGGTGTTCATCCCAGAGGATGAGAGTAAAGGGACAAGAGAAACAACATTATCTAATTGACAAATCAGATAACAGCTCTCAAGTTTATGTCTAAGCTTTGCCATTAGTTAGTGTATCGAATATTTTAGCAGCTTGTTTTCCACCCAGATTGGGAAAATAGTAGTATAAGGGAGATTAACTATGACCAATCCTTAATTCCTGTTATTTGAGTTTCCATTTGTGTCCATAGTTGTATGCAGTGGATCCTGGGTGGCCCAGTCAAAATTACTAACTTCTTCTGTGTTCCCACAATAGCAACCTTAACTGGGCACTTAATTCATTCTTCTTTGTGTTAAAGTTAGTTGGTCACATGTCCATATTCATATTTTTCAATAACAATTTGGTCAAACTTTGGACCAAATTTTACTGGGTAGTAAAATCAATTTAGTGGAGTGATAGTAGGGTGCTGTGACAAGATTTTTTAAAAATTGGGAATAGAATAGACAAGAATAACAAGTAGAGTGTATTATAAATACTAAGGGTATTTTTATTAAACATTAATTTCACTGTATATATACATGCGTGTGTGTGTATGTGTGTGTACTGGGTCATAATGTAAAAATATATTTGCTATTGTGGATCAGGTCAAATGAGTTTGACATGGATATGTACTATCTTTCCTCCTTCACTGTTACCTTTACCTTTACCATAGAACTTATCAAAGAATCTTTGGGGCATAACGTGAGTGGTTTGGTCATGATTTAGACTCATTCCCTGTTCCATTACCCCACAACGTGTGTTGAGTGCTTACAATTTATCAGGCACTAGTGTAAGCATTTTACATGGGTTAATTCATTTAATCCTCATAATAACCTATGGAAGATGCTTTATTATCCCAATTTACTAATGAGGAAACTAAAGCACAAAAGTAGATTAAGTAGATTTAAATCACAGATTTAGTAAGTGGCCAGGACTTGAACCTGGGCAGTCCATGGTGTAATGGAAAGAACACTGCACTGTTCAAGGGCAGAGAGCTAAGCTGGAGGGCTAGTTGGCCTAGGGAATTTTGCTCAGTAAGGCTCTTTCTTTGGGCAGGGCTGCTAGACAGAAGACCTCACATAGGTATGACTGGGCCCTGAAATTAGGTAAAGCTGTAAGATAGACTGAATTCCTGCTTTTCTTTTTTTTTTTTCTTTTAAAGATTTATTTATTTATTTAAATTATTTTTGGCTGTGTTGGGTCTTAGTTGCGGCATGCAGGATCTTCATTGAGGCACGCAGGATCTTCTTTGTGGTGCGCAGATTCTTCCTTGCGGCATGTGGGCTTCTCTCAGTTGTGGCATGAGAGTTTTCTCTTCTTTAGTTGTGGCATGCAGGCTCCAGGGTGCATGGGCTCTGTAGTTTGCAGCATGCAGCCTCTCTAGTTGAAGCAGGTGAGCTCAGCAGCTGTGGTGCATGGGCTTAGTTGCCCCGTGGCACGTGGGATCTTAGTTCCCTGACCAGGGATCAAACCCATGCCCCCTGCATTGTAAGGCAGATTCTTTACCACTACCCCTGGACCACCAGGGAATTCCCCTACTTTTCAATTAATATTTGATGCTGTGTGGACAAAGCTTGAGATAAGTGGCCAAATGCCTTGCCTTTCAAGAAAAATTCATATTTAGTCTGCCCCCATCAATTTACTTAAGTTAATCTTGGCAAATTTTCAGGGACAATTTAATTTTTTAAAAATTTACCACTTTAAAGTGTACTACTCCATGGTTGTACAACCATCACTACCTTCTAATCTGAGAACATTTTCTTCTCCCCAAAAAAGAAACCTCAGACCCATTGACAGTCACTGCGCATCGTCACCCTTTCCCCTCCCGCTAGGCTTTGACATACACTAATCTAGTTTCTGTCTCTACGGATTTGCCTATTCTGGACATTTCATGTCAATAGAGTCATTCAATATGTGGCCTTTTGAATCTGGCTTCTTTTACTTAGCATAATATTTTCAAGGTTAACCCACATTGTACATATATTAGTGGCTGAATTTTATATATATAAATATATATAAATTATATGTATATCACATACCACATTTTGTTTATCCGTTCATCAGTTGATAGACATTTGGATTGTTTCTAACTTTTTTGGTGCTGTGAATAATGCTGCTCTATTCAGTTGTGTATACGTTTTTGTGTAACATGTTTTCATATTCTCTTGGGTCTATACCTAGGAATTGCTGGGTCATATGGTAACCCTTTGTTTAACTTCGGAGGAACTACCAAATTGTTTTTCATGGCTACACCATTGTACATTCCCACCAGTGATGCCATTTTGCATTCCAGTTACTCCACATTCTCTCCAACACTTATTTTCTGGTTTTGTTTATTTAACTGTAGCCATCCTGGTGAGTGTGAGTTAGTATCTTACTGTGGTTTTCTTTTTCCTTTTTTTTTAATTTGGCTGTGCCACACAGCATGCAGGATCTTAGTTCCCCAACCAGGGATTGAACCCGCAGCCACTGCACTGGAAGCACGGAGCTTTAACCACTGGACTGCCAGGGACGTCCCTCATTGTGGTTTTCACTTGCATTACAATAATGACTAAAGAAATTGAGCATCTGTTCATGTGCTTATCGGCATTTGTATATCTTCTTTGATAAATTAGTTTTTGATTACCCAAGTTGGAAGAGCTTGTTCTTTCCATCTTGTGCTTTATACGTTTGTTTTCTGCCTTGCATTGAAATTATATTTAAATATTCCATGTTATTTCCTTTTATATTGAAGGGATCTTTTTTCCAATATTATTATGTCTATTCTGGGTCCCTTGCATTTCTATATGAATTTTAGGATTGTCAATTTCTGCAGAAAAAAAAGACACTTGGAAATGGATAGTGATTGCATTGAATTGGTAGATCAATTTGAGAAGTATTGCCATCTTAACAATACTAGGTTTTCCAACACATGAAGTCAAAGTGTCTTTTCATTTTTTTCTTTAAGTTCTTATAACAGAGTTTTATGTTCTCAGTGTACAGGTCTTGTACTTATTTTGTTATTTACTCTTGTTTTTTTAAAATTATTTAATTAATTAATTTATGGCTGTGTTGGGTCTTCGTTTCTGTGCGAGGGTTTTCTCTAGTTGTGGCAAGTGGGGGCCACTCTTCATCGCGGTGCGCGGGCTTCTCACTATCACGGCCTTTCTTGCTGTGGAGCACAGGCTCCAGACGCGCAGGCTCCATAATTGTGGCTTATGGGCCCAGTTGCTCCGCAGCATGTGGGATCTTCCCAGACCAGTGCTCGAACCCATGTCCCCTGCATTAGCAGGCAGATTCTCAACCACTGCGCCACCAGGGAAGCCCCTACTCTTGTTTTTTGATATTATTGGATTAAATCATTTTCTTAATTTTATTTTCTAATTTTTCATTTCTAGTGTATAAAAATACAACTGATTTATGTATATTGATCTTGTATCCTGCAGCCTTGCTAACCTTGTTTATTAGCTTGTGTGTGCACGTGTGTGTTTATGTATTCCTTAGAATGTTCTATATACAGGATCATGTCATTTGCAAATAGAGGTAATCTTTTCCAGTTTCCCTTCCAATCTAGATGCTTTTTATTTTATTTTCATGTTTAGTGCTCTCCAGGCTAGAACCTCCGGTACAGTGTTAAATAGAAGTGGTGAGAGTAGGCATCCTTGACTTGTTTCTCATCTTGGGGGAAAAGCTTTCAGTCTTTCACCAGTAACTATGATGTTAGCTATGGGTTTTTTGTAGATGCCCTTTGTCAGTTTGAAAAAGTTCCCTTCTGTTCCTAGTTTGTTGAATGTTTTTATCTTGAGAGAGTGTTGGATTTTGTTAAATGTTTTTGCTGCAGGTATTGAGATGATCATGTGTTTATTTTCCCTGGATTTTATAAATATGGTGTATTACATTGACTTTATATGTTGAACCAACCTTGTATTCCTGAGATCAACCTCCTCTCATAGTATTGTGTAATCCTTTTCATATGCTGCTTGATTCAGTACTTTGGTGGTATATGCTGCTGGTATTCTGTTGAGGGTTTTTGCATTTATCATCAATCATAAGGAATATTGATCTCTAGTTGTGTGTGTGTGTGTGCACTTATGTGATGTCTCTGACTGTTTTGTTATCAATATAATTCTGGCCTTAGGCTACTCACTTCATTTTTGAAGGGTAGTTTTTGCTGGATTTAGAATTTTTGATTGACAGGTTTTTTTTTTTTCTTCAGAACTTTGAATATGTCATTCCATTTCCTTCATTCTGTTTCTAATGAGAATACAGCTGTTAATCTTACTGAACATTTCTTGAATGTGATAAGTCACTTCTCTCTTGCTGCTTTCAAAATTCTCTTTGTCTTTTGACAGTTTGGCTAATATATGTCAAGGTGTGGATCTCTTTGAGTTTATCCTCCTTGGAGTTTTTTGAGCTTCTAGATGTGGCGATTAATGTTTTTCATCAAATTGGAAGTTTTTGGCCATTATTTCCTCAAGTATTCTTTCTTCCCATTTCTGTTTCTCCCCTTCTTCTGAGAATCCCGTTATGCTTATATTAGTACAGTTGATGGTATCTCCACAGGTTTTTGAGACTGTGTTTATTTTTCTTTATTGTTTTTACCTTTGTTTCTCAAACTAGATAATCTTCATTGACATGTATCTTCAAGTTTATTGTTTCTTCTGTCTGCTCAAATCTGCTATTGAGCATCTCTCATGAAATATTCATTTCAATTATTGTACTTTTCAATTCTAGAATTTGTTTGATTTTTTAAAAAATAATTTATATATCTCTATCGATAATCTCTATTTGGGGAGATAACCACATACTTTCTTTTAGTTCATTAGACATGGTTTCTTGCAGCTCTTTGAACATATTTATTTATTTATTTAATTTATTTATTTTTGGCTGCATTGGGTCTTCGTTGCCACACATGCGCTTTCTCTAGTTGCAGCGCGCTGGGGCCTCTCTTGTTGAGGATCATGGGCTCTAGGCACGTGGACTTCAGTAGTTGTGACACGTGGGCTTCGGTAGTTGTGGCTTGTGGGCTCTAGAGCACAACCTCAGTAGTTGTGGCGCATGGGCTTAGTTGCTCTGCGGCATGTGGGATCTTCCCAGACCAGGGCTTGAACCCGTATCCCCTGCATTGGCAGGCAGATTCTTAACCATTGCACCACCAGGGAAGCCCTGAACATATTTGAATTAACTCATTTAAAGTCTTTGTGTAGTAGCATCTGGGCCTCCTCAGGGCCAGTTTCTATTAAGTGCTTTTGTTCTTCTATATGGCCATACTTTCTTGGGTTTTTTGTGTGTTTGTTTGTTTTTGCATGGCTCATAATTTTTTGTTGAAAACTGGACATTTTAAATAATGTGGCAACTTTGGAAATCAGATACTCTCCCATCCCCAGGGTTTTTTTTTTTTTTCTATTGGTTGTTGTTGTAGTAGTTGTTTGTTTAGTGACTTTTCTGAACTAATTATGTGAAGTCTGTATTGTTTGCTTTGTGTGGCCACTGATGTCTCTACTTGTTTAGCTTAGTGGTGAGCTAGTGATTGGAAGAGTGACCAACAAATCACCAGTCTTTGCTGAGGAGCTCTATGTGCGTGTTGGGGTGCACCGTCAACACTTAGCAAGGTGTATGACAGCTCTGTCTTAACCTTCACTTCCTGCTTGTGCAGAGCCTCAAGGTCAGACAGAGATGAGAGCTTAGGGGCTTCTCAAGTTTTCCTTTTCCATGTGTACAGACCTATGTGTGTGTGTGGTCTCCTAGATTCCCAAGACTATGTTGGAGCTTTTCTTTTCTCTTTTTTAAATTAATTTTTATTGGAGTATAGTTGCTTTACAATGTTGTGTTAGTTTCTACTGTACAGCAAAATGAATTCATCCCAATTCATCCCACTCCCCTTCCCCCTTGGTATCCATACCTTTGAATGTCTGTGTCTCTGCTTCTGCTTTGCAGATAGGATCATCTATACCATTTTTCTAGATTCCACATATATCTGTTAATATATGGTATTTGTTTTTCTCTTTATGACTTACTTCACTCCGTATGACAGTCTCTGGGTTCATCCATGTCTCTACAAATGACCTTTTTGTTCCTTTTATGGCTGAGTAATATTCCATTGTATATACGTACCACATCTTCTTTATCCATTCCTCTGTTAATGGACATTTAGGTTGCTTCCATGTTCTGGCTATCGTAAATAGTGCTACAGTGAACATTGGGGTGCGTGTATCTTTTTTTTTTTTTTTTTTTTGCGGTACGCGGGCCTCTCACTGTTGTGGCCTCTGCCGTTGCGGAGCACAAGCTCCGGACGCGCAGGCTCAGAGGCCATGGTTCACAGGCCTAGCCGCTCCGCGGCATGTGGGATCTTCCCAGACTGGGGCACGAACCTGTGTCCCCTGCATCAGCAGGCGGACTCTCAACCACTGTGCCACCAGGGAAGCCCGCGTGTATCTTTTTGAATTATGGTTTTCTCTGGGTATATGCTCAGTAGTGGGATTGCTGGGTCATAGGGTAGTTCTATTTTTAGTTTCTTAAGGAACCTCCATACTGTTCTCCATAGTGGCTATATCAATTTACATTCCCACCAATGGTGCAAGAGGGTTCCCTTTTCTCCACACCCTCTTCTGTGTTGAAGCTTTTCAAAGCCCCTATGGGTGAATATTTCTCAGCTGTTTCTTTTAAGCTTTTTGGTTAGTCTATTGTTGCTCCAAGTAGTAACTACTTCCTCAAGCAGCTGTGAAGTTAGAACACTTGCTTGTAACTGTTTTCAGCAAATGCGCCTTGGGAGAAGGCTTTTTTATACTAGGTGAGTTCTGAGTCAGGTCAATTACAGACTGACTTATAAGTGGGGTCTTCCAGGGAACCATCAGAAAGATCAAATAATGACAGTTCTTTGGGAATGAGGATTTGAAAGGGCTCCAGCTCCATTCTGCTCTACCCAGTGACTACTAGGCTGTACCAGGAATGTGGGCTATTATTTTTCAAGACTATTGCAGAGATGAGAATGGGGGATGGGAGCAAGGGAAGTTAAAATGTCACAAAGCTTCTTGTTCTTCCTGAGATACAACTATTTATTGACTTAAAAATAAATGCTTCCTGTGTTGCTGCAAGGCTTTGGTTAATTTCCAGAGCTCTGGAATAGTTTATTCTAATAATTTTGTCAGCTTTTTCATTGCTTTTATGGATGAACAAAATTTTGGAGGTCCCTAATCTGCCATTTTTGCCAACAATACCCCATAACTTAATTTTAAAATAAAACTTTCCAGCCCTCATCTTCCTTGAAAGTTTTGAGCCACCTGGCTTTTGCCAGTCTTTCCTTCATTAAATACCCTCTTTTCTGCCTCTGTGGATACTCTTTTCCATTGTTCAGTGGACTCTCTTCCTCTGATTATCCTTTAGAATTTGATGTTTCTGAAAGTTCTGTCCTTGACTCTCTTACGTTTCCATTCCACACATCCTTCCTGGGTGATCTCACCTATACCTGTGATTTCAGTTGCCTCTTCTATGACATAACTCTTAACTCCAAGTTTTAAATCCAGATTTCTTTTTATCTTTGGACTTATGTAACCACTGCCTCTTAGACATCTCCACTTCAGTGTCCTCTTTGACTTTGTCTCTTAGCATGGTCATAGGTGATCAGTTACCAAGTTCGATCACTCTACCTCCTGAATATCTGTAGAATCTATTTTCCCCATCCCTGATGCTGCTTTCCTAATTAGGACCACATTTCTGTCTTG
Source organism: Tursiops truncatus (assembly GCF_011762595.2). Lineage (NCBI taxonomy): Eukaryota > Metazoa > Chordata > Mammalia > Artiodactyla > Delphinidae > Tursiops > Tursiops truncatus. Next base: position 61,891,358 of record NC_047041.1, on the reverse strand, counting down.
CTTAAACTATTGTAATACTTTCTTGTCTCTATGTCTCCAGTCTTGTTCTGCCTTTCATACATTTTCTATACTGCAGGTAGAACATGCTTTCTAAAAAGCGCATTTCTTTTTGTCCTTCATTGGGGAGACAATAGCTAGCAATATAGACACCATCCCTGCTTTCAGGGAACTTTGGGTATAGGGAGGGACACAGACACATACAGTTCCAAGTATGCTAGAGCAAGTACATGCACAAAGGAGAGGCATACACTCAACTGAGACTCAAGACATCAAGAAAATTTCAAAGGAGATGATATCTAAGCTGAGATCTGCAGGTAGAGCAGAAATTTTAACAATGAAGGGAAGAATGGGAAAGAGTATTCCAGGCTGAGAGTGCATGTAGGAAGGCCTAGAGAAAGCATAGAATTGCAGGAAATGAAAGAAGTTCTGTATGTTGGAAAACTTTACATTGAGGAAGTAGAATCAGTTAAGCCTGAAGAGGTAAACTGGGGCCATATCACACTGAAGCGATTTTTGTTGGGAAGAAACATGATGAGTTTTGCATATTAGAAAAAGCATCTTGGCTAGAGTATGGAGAACGCTTTGCATGAGAGGGTTGACTTGGAATCAGAGTGACCAGTTAGGAAGCTCTTGCAGTATTCCAGGCAAGAGATAATATTGATGTAGACATTTGGAATGGAGAAAGTCAGATCGATTTGAGAAGTGTTTTGGAAATAGAATTGTTGAATGTGGAGACCAAGGGAGAGAGAGGAACTAAGGAAAATTGTATTATTCACTTAATAAAGCTATCTATTCCAATAGCTATTTAGAACATAGAGCTTTTTTAAAAAATTGAAATGTAGTTGACGTACAATATTGTATTAGTTTCACGTGTACAGCAAAGTGATTCTGATATGAATATATATATATTCAGATTCTTTTCCATAATAGGTTAATACAAGATACTGAGTATAGTTCCCTGTGTTATACAGTAAATCCTTGTTTTTTTAATCAATTCTTTATATGGAAGTGTGTGTCTGTTAATCCCATATTCCTAATTTATTCCTCCCCACCCTCTTTCCCCTTAGTAAACATAAGTTTGTTTTCTATGTCTTTGAGTCTGATTCTGTTTTGTAAATAAATTCATTTGTATTATTTTTTAGATTCCACATTTAAGTGGTATAATATTTGTCTTACTCTGTCTGACTTCACTCAGTATGATATTTTCTCTAGGTCCATCCATGTTGCTGCAAATGGCAATATTTCATTCTTTTTATGGCTGAGTAATATTCCATTATATATATACCACATCTTCTTTACTCATTCACCTGTCGATGGACATTAGGTTACTTCCATGTCTTGGCTATTGTAACTAGTGCTGCTATGAATATTGGAGTATATATATCTTTTTGAATTAGAGTTTTCATCTTTTCTGGATATATGCCCAGGAGTGGGATAGCTGGATCATATAGTAGCTCTATTTTTAATTTTTTAAGGAACCTCCATACTGTTTTTCATAGTGGCTGCACCAATTTACATTCCCACCAGCAGTGTACAAGGGTTCCCTTTTCTCCACACCCTCTCCAGCATTTGTTACTTGTAGAGTTTTTGATGATGGCCATTTGGACCAGAGTGAGGTGATACCTTATTGTAGTTTTGATGTGCATTTCTTAATAATTAGCAATACTGAGCATCTTTTAATGTACCTTAGAACATAAAGCTTTTATATATGTATGCACTTCAGTGACAAGAAAGTATGTGGTGTTTTGTAGATTTTCTTCTTAAAATTATCTACATCTGGTATAAGTCTAAGACCTAAGCTCCCCTGAATAGACTTTACTGTTCACTTGGTAAAAGCTGGTAAATGTAGACCTAATGCCTGGTCAATTTATTTCTGTGAGCCTAGCACTGTATATTCTATCAGGATTCATGATTAAAATTATCTCAACATTTCAGGTCAACTTTTTTTTTTTATCATAAGGATAAAATTACATAGTTGATACCATCAGCTTTCCCATGCTACAGAAGAATGTTTCTACTTTGGAATTTTCAGTATAAAGCAATCAAAAACTTTTGCAGTTTTCTGTTTGTAGTATAGTAGAACATCTGACTAGAGTAAAAGTCTTACTGATTTTAGGTTCAGTTTTATTTGGTCACTTTTTACCAAATGAATTTATGTCTACATGACTAACTTTTGCTATCTGATTAAAAAGCATACTTTGAAATGTAGCATTCTTTGAATTTGAAGGCCTGTTTTAAAGTTTGTCATTTCATCACTAAGACCTGAAAAAAGAGTCATTGATCATTTTTGCAGAAGAGGTTTGGAAATTCATATATTTGGACGTTCATATTCTTCTGCATGGACTTTGAAGAAATAATAATCCTCCTATAACCACTATTCCCTGAACTATTCTAATATTTGTGAAATGGATGTGTGGTTGGATATGGTATTGTTAAACAAAAGTAGCTTTCAGTTTAATTTTAATCAGGATCATCAATCTATTTTTATTTTTGGAAATAAATGAAATATTAATATTATTTTTTAAATGTTATAGAGGACATTTAAAATCTTCATGATAAAAAAAGAGAGAAATGATGATTTTCTTTTAATTGAAGACAAAAAATCCCTTGGCTCCAAAAAAGAAATACTCTGTATTCTCAGTTGCTTTTAAAAATCTTGAACCTGTCAGTGAAATTGTGTAATCTAGTAATAACATGCCTAAGGCTTATTGCCTTTTCTTGGGCAACAGTATCAGCAAATGATGTGCTCTATCGATTTTAATCACATTGTTTTACAGTTCCATTGCAGTGTTTGGGAAACTCACCAAGTAAATAAATCTGTGGATACAGACACCTCTTTTTTTTCTCTGAAAACCTAACCAATTGTATATTATTCCTTCTTGATCAGTTGCTAAGGTATAACACAGAGTAGTAATATTTTGAGAGGCTGTGGTCTTGGCTAGGCTAAAATGTTCTTGATATTCAGCACTACATATTTTAAAAATAAAATTCTTATAAATGTGATATTTGAGTGCCTGTAGCATTCAGAATTTAACATTTAACAAGCTGCCTGTAGGCTAATCTAGCAAGCCATTCCCTCTACAACTCAACTGCATATATCTAGAGCAGGCTCCCATGAGGTTACATTCTAAGCTACGAGCTGATTTGATGGCAATTTGTATCTTGGAAACCATGTAGAACAATATTTGGAGCATTAGATTGAGAGATTATGGCTGATAAAATAATTTTCTGATGCTACCATCTATTGCTATTGGGTTTTGGCAGAGTTTCATAATAATCATAAAAACCTCCACTTATTAAAAGCTTACAATGTATCAGGATTTTACATACATTATATCCTATCCTTATAACGATTCTGCCATGTAGGTATACAGACACCGTCTATATACTTTGCATATAAGGAAGGTGAGACCACATAGGTTAAGTCACTGATGAGGAATCTGAACCTTGGTCTAATGGTAAAGCTCAGGTTCTTTCTGACTACCAAGGGCAAACAAATTTCATTTAAAATATTCTGTACGTGTAAAATGGAACCATTGTCTGAGAAGACTTCTGAGATTTAAATGCTCATAAATTGTTTAGAAATTTGGGGTCTTTATACCCAAATGGTAGAACACTGCTGTTCTGTTTTTTGGGACTGATGTAGCTTTGTTTGCAGTAGTGCTGAATTTGGAGTAGGGATGTATGCGTGTGTGTATAAAATAAATAACTTAATATTTTTCTTTTTCTGTGGAAGTTATAGTGGGAAGGCTCCCTTGGTATTTTTTGTTATTCTGGAACTAATTAGAAATAAGCCATATATTTCCATCACATTGAAACACTGACTGTAGTTAATTTGTCACTAAATTCTAATTTGTTCATACGGCAGTAGATTTGGATTGATTGTACTGTCTAGGACTTATTCTGCATACTTTAGAACTTTACAGTTTATATTTTCAGCATACGTTGAAGCCCTCTGTCCCTTCCATGCCTAAGCTGCAAATGCTTGCTGGAGGACTTAGTGTTGGCAGTTTGGTGGCTACTCTCTCTTCACTCCAAATCTGTGGCTAATTAGTGCCTGGCTTTCTCTCTCCCATTGTTCTTGCCTTTAAATGGAAATCACCTTCTTCCACTCTTCTTGAACCATAGGTTCTGAGCCCTTGCATGTGCTGGTGTCCCTGTCTAAAGAGCCTTTCCTTGACTTGTTCACCAAGTGAACTCCAATTCATTCTTTAAGACTTAGTTTAATAGATGAAGAAAAAGGACAAAATTCAACATTCATTTATGATAAAAATTCTCCAGAAAGTGGGTGTAGAGGGAACATACTTCAACATAATAAAGGCCATGTAGGATAAGTCCACAGCTAACATCATACTCAACGGTGAAAACCTGAAAGCATTTCCTGTAAGGTTGGGAACAAGGCAAGGATGTCTACTCTTGCTACTTGTATTCAACATAGTATTGGAAGTCCTAGTCATAGCAATCAGACAAGAAAAAGAAATAAAAGGAATCCAAATTGGAAAGGAAGAAGTAAAGCTGCCACTGTTTGCAGATGTCAAGATACTATACACAGAAAACCCTAAAAATGCCACCAAAAGAATTACTAGAGCTCATCAATGAATTTGGTAAAGTTGTAGGATCCAAAATTAATATATAGACATCTGTTGCATTTCTATACACTAAGAATGAACTATCAGAAAGAGAAATTAGGGAAACAGTTCCATTTACCATCACATCAAAAGTAATAAAATACCTAGGAATCAACCTATCTAAAGAGGTAAAAGAGCTGTTCTTGGAAAATTATGAGACACTGATGAAAAATTGAAAACAACACAAATAGATGGAAAGAAATATTATGCTCATGGATTGGAAGAATTAATTTTGTTAAAATGACCATACTACCCAAGACAATTAGAGATCCAGTGCAATCCCTATCAAAATACCAATGACATTTTTCACAGAACTAAAACAAATAATTTAAAAATTTATATGGAAACAAAAAAGACCCCAAGTAGCCAAAATAATCTTGAGAAAGAAGAATAGAGGTGGAAGTATCATGCTCCCTGACTTCAGACTATACTACAAAGCTATAGTAATCAAAACAGTATGGTACTGGCACAAAAACAAACACATAGATCAATGGAACAGAATAAACAGCCCAGAAATAAACCCACACGCTACGGTCAATTAATCTGTGACAAAGGAGGCAAGAATATACAATAGAGAAAAGACAGTCTCTTCAATAAGTGGTGCTTGGATAACAGGACAGCTACATGGAAAATAATGAAGTGAGAACATTTTCTCACACCATATACAAAAATAAATTCAAAATGGATTAAAAATCTAAATGTTAAGACTGGAAACCATAAAACTCCTAGAAGAAAATATAGGCAGAACACTCTGACATAAATTGTAGCAACATTTTTTTTAAATCTGTCTGCTAAGACAAAGAAAACAAAAGCAAAAATAAACAAATGGGACCTAATTAAATTTAAAAGCTTTTGCACAGCAAAGGAAACCATTGACAAAACAAAAAGACAATGTACTGAATGGGAGAAAATATTTGTAAATGATATGACTAATAATGGGTTAATATCCAAAATATACAAGCAGCTCATACAACTCAATATCTAAAAAACAGGGCTTCACTGGTGGCGCAGTGGTTAGGAATCCTGCCAATGCAGGGGACATGGGTTCGAGTCCTGGCCCGGGAAGATCCCACATGCCATGGAGCAACTGGACCTGTGTGCCACAACTACTGAGCCTGTACTCTAGAGCCCACGAGCCACAGCTACTGAACCTGTGTGCCACAACTACTGAAGCCTGCGTGCCTAGAGCCTGTGCTCCATAACAAGAGAAGCCACCGCAATGAGAAGCCTGAGCACTGCAACAAAGAGTAGTAGCCCCTGCTCGTCGCAACTAGAGAAAGCCCACACGCGGCAATGAAGACCCAATGCAGCCAAAAATAAATAAATAAAATAAATAAATTTTTTTAAAAAAGAATCTGATTAAAAGATGGGCAGAAGGCCTGAGTAGACAGTTATCTAAAGACATACAGATGACCAACAGATACATGAAAAGATGCTCAGCATCACTAATCATCAGAGAAATGCAAATCAGAACTACAATCAGGTATCACCTTACACCTGTCAGAATGGCTGTCATCAAAAAAGCCACAAATAGTAAATGCTGATGAGGTTTTACAGAAAAGCAAATCCTTGTACATTGTTGGTGGTAATGTAAATTGGTGCAGCCACTATGAAAAACAGTATGGAAGTTCCTCAGAAAACTAAAACTAGAGCTACCATATGATCCAGTGATTCCACTCTTGGGTATATATCCAAAGAAAATGAAAATACTAATTTGAAAAGATATACGTACCCCAATGTTTGTAGCAGCATTATTTATAATAGCCAAAGTATGGAGGCAAACTAAGTGTCCATCAGCAGATGAATGGCTAAAGAAGATGTGACACATATATACAATGGAATACTACTCAGCCATAAAAAAATGAAAATTTTGCCATTTGCAACAACATGGATGGACCTGGAGGGTATTATGCTTAGTGAAAAAAGTCAGACAGAGAAAGACAAATACAGTATTTTATCACTTATATGTGGAATCTAAAAAATAAAACAAATGAATGAATATAACAAAACAAAGAGACTCACAGATATAGAAGGAAGAGGGGAGGGACAAGATATAGTTAGGGTATTAAGAGGTTCAAACTACTATGTATAAAATAAGCTACAAGGATATATTGTAGTGCACAGGAAATATAGGCAATATTTTATCTTAAGTGTAAGTGGAGTGTAATCTATAAAATTTTTGAATCATTATGTACCTGAAACTAATATAATTATAAAAACTAATTGTAGTAATTGTAAATCAACTATACCTCAATAAAAAAAGAACAAAAAAAGAGACTTAGTTTGAATATCACTTATCCCATGAAACTTGTGACCGTTCCCTCAGCAAGTGAGGGATAATGATTTTTTAAAGCAATAATATGTACCAGGCAAAGTTCTAGGCACTTTACAAATGTTTTGTAGTTAGTCCTCACAATTATCATTTAAGATAGTTACTATTAACTCCTCTTTACATATCCCGATTTGTACAGAGCTAGTTAGTAGAGGTGGGATTTGAATCCTGATCTCTATCATTCTAAAATTTTGTTTCCCACCTGATTATATTACTTCCCTGGTTACTTCTTCTTTTATATCACTTTTGTACTCTGTATATGCCGATCATTATCTTTATCATAATCATTATTAGTAAGGCCCATGTCTTGATAATCTCTTTATTCCCAGCACCCAATACAATCTTTGGTATATAACAGGTATTCAGAAAATGTTTGCTGGATACATACATACACGGTTAGATGGCTGGATTCTTAGTTGGTCTGTTCTACTTCGACCTCTTGTGCTCTTTGCTTAACTCATTACTGCCCTCTGGACACTCTTCTTGGCCAGTCGTACAGAACTCTTGCCAGTAAGTGCCTTTTAGGTCTTATTTCCCCTGTCTTTCCTGTCTTGCTGTAACTAACAGGCATGCCACATTGACGCCTGAGATACGACACTCTAAATGCTTTTGTTCTGGCTATAAGTCTGGGGTTTGTGTGCTGCAGATAAATGGCTCACCATTAGGAGTGAAGAAAACAGGCTCTTTCCAAAAATAAGTATCCTTACTTGAGGTGGTTTGACTAGGGAGCCTGAGAAAGTTAACATATATATCACGTGAATTTTTTTGGTCTTGTCTATGACATGCATGTTTTACATGAAAGAAACATGAACCAGTTATTGCTGGTTACATCATCTGCCAAAAATAGTGACCTTTTGTTGAATATGAGGATCTGAGTAATAATAAGGTTTATGACCAAGGCCTGTAGTTGTTGGAGACTGAGCAGAAACCCTTAGAGTTTGATAATATGGTTTATCACTGAAATAAATATTTGTGTCTATGCATCCTTTGAGATTCCTGAAAGCCAAAAGTCTGGAATAGAACATAAGTTTGGGAGTGTAGTTATAACATCTTGTCTGATAGGGAAACTTTCAGAAGTAGGTGGAAATTTAGAGTACAGGATTGGGGTCAGGCTTGGTATGGGGGTTTTGGTGTTTTGCTCTAGAATGAGAGCTTCAAGATAGAGTGAGGGTTGGGTTGTAGTGCAGTTTTTTGGCCAGGAGACTTCCTCAAGGATATTATTTGTTTACATGATAAACCACTGGCTCTCTTACTCTAGGCAATTATATTGCATATTATGTTTGTAGGTTTGAAAATACTGTTTCTATCAATCAGTGAATGATTTTCAATCAATAATCCTTATTTAATAATAGAGGCCTTTACTGGATACAAGACGACAAGGTGAATAGAACATACTTCCTGCCCTGGAGGGGCTCACAGTTAAGAGAAGTATCTTTTCTTGTTGTTTTCTGTTTCCTTAAATTAATATTACTTATACAGAAACTTCAAAACGGGGATCATGGAATCTGTTGTTGGTGTTTTGTTGCCGACTCTTTGGAGTTGTCAAGTTTTCAGACACCTGGCCACAAGACGAAGGTTGCCTGGATACCTCTAAATTGTGTTCCCAGTATTTGCAATGACCTTGGGGGTCAGAATGCCTTTTCTCATATGGTATGAAACATCTAGGTTGGAGCATTATATCACACTTTGCTTAGCTAACTAACTAGTTTCATGGAAGTTGCTGGCTTTGGACAGTTCCTCTCTTTCAATACTCCTGCGAATATTTGACATACAAGAAAGATCTCTGGCCACATGGTTTTACATTAATAGATCTTATTAATCCAGAATTATTAATTGGTGCTTGATAAATGAAGCTAGCATAACTTTCAGATTTGCCATCAAATTCTTAAACTTATTGATCTGTTGCTAATTGGATTAAGATTCCTTTTGTGTGTGAGAACATTTAAATTCTAGTCTCTTAGAAAATTTCAATTATGTAATAAACACAGTGTTAACAGTAGTCACCATGTTATATATTAGATCCTTGGACCTTTTTCATCTTATAACTGAAAGTTTGTATCTAATACGTGAGATGGTGAATGTGTTAATTAATTTGATGAGGGGGAATCCTTTCGCATATACGTTTATCAAATTATCACGTTGTGTATTTTAAGTACCTTAAAATTTTATTTATCAATTTTTCCTCAGTAAAGTGGGAAAAGAGGAGTATTTTCTTTTAAGCATCCTGGATGGAGCACTGCTGAGTGTTCATGCCACAGTTCTCTGAGTGGTTCTTCTTCTCTCCTAGAGTTTCTTGGCAATGTTGTGTTTTCTGGCTGCCTTAGCTACATGTGGGCCCATTTACTCACTCTTCACCTATTATCCTCTGATTTAATGAGTGGGAAGACAGACTTACTTCTGTTTTCTTACAGTGTCTTTTCTTTCTCACTTAATTTAGCTTCTTCCTTTCTAGCTGAGCACTACTCCTCCAGCCTGGCGCCTCATCCCCTTCCTCCTCCTCACTATCACCCTGCGCCTGTGGTAGAGCTTGGCTGCGCTGCTCTGTTAAAGGTGAAATTCAGATTGGCCGAGGTGAGTTTTGGGGCTGTAACCAGTTTGGCCTGCTCTGCGGTAGGAAAGCGGGATCCCCATTATAAAATTGAAACCTCCACAGTAGAGGTGAGGTCACCTATCACTTCGGTTCCTTTAAATGTCTGCTCCATCCACCTCAGTTGATCATTAGGAGTGATTCATCTTTGTAGACTTTTAGAACTAGGAACCTCAAGACATCCTAGTCTATGCTTACATATCATCTATGGTTTCTTGCTAGCTGACCTTCCAACCTCTACCTGGACACTTGTAGTGGTGGAGATAGTCTTTCCTTTTATCTTTGACAGTTCTAAATGTTAGGAAGTCCTTTGTATCAGCCTTAAATTCGCATGCAGGCTCTTTGAATCGTGCAGAACTCTAATTCCTGTGCCTAACCCTCTTCACATCTATGAAGGGAACCCTGACATTCCCTTTGAGTTTTTCCTCCTCCACATGACCCCCTCCTTTCTTTGATAACTCTTCTGTACACCTGCCTATTTTTCTGCCTAAGTGATTTGTGATTCTGGCTCTTCCCCACAAAATGAACACTCAGAAATTTTCGTTGAGTGTCTATTATGTACAAGGATAATTCTGAGCTGGCATAAATGTCCCTGACTTCAGGTTGCTTATAATGTATCAATACATGGGGAAAAGATACTGGATAATAACAGGAAAGAATCAGGGAGAGGGTCTCTCCAGCCTTTTTTTTTTTTTTTTGCGGTATGTGGGCCTCTCACTGTTGTGGCCTCTCCCATTGTGGAGCACAGGCTTCAGACGCGCAGGCTCAGCGGCCATGGCTCACGGGCCCAGCCGCTCCGCGCCATGTGGGATCCTCCCGGACCGGGACATGAACCCGTGTCCCCTGCATCGGCAGGCGCCACCAGGGAAGCCCTCTCCAGCCTCTTTAAGCCAAACTTTCTTGGTAAAATCTCTGTTCTTACCTTAAACTGTCAGGATGGGGACCACATTTAAGATTGTCCCTTCAGATTAGAGCTTAATCAGTGAGGAATATTATGCAAATTAAAATTTAAAAACTGATAGCACGCATTAGCTGTTAAACATTTTTTAAATGTCTGAAATAATGTAAAATTTAAACATACTGTAGATCCTTTCATAAGACAACACAGACCGGTTTCCCTAATCATGACCTTAATGGAAATAGTAAACAAGTGCTCGTCTCATTTAAAATTAACAACACTATGATCTAGAAAGCTCATTTGGCCCCTATTTCGGTTCTGTAAGCATGTTATGAAAACAAGTAGTTGAAAAGTGAATATACAGTCATTCTGCTTGGTCTGCATCGTCAGACAATTCATAAGGTTTTTTTCTTCACTTGAATAGAACACATTTTTTACTGAATTGACTGACGGTTAGGTTCCTTGTAGACACAGTCTTAGCAAAGAAAACTAAAAAATTGCTTTTGGGGAAGAAAATTGTAGCTAGTTATATCTCATAAAACCATTCTTGTGTTCATTTTCTTGAGGAAATTACTGTAAGTGTATCTTAGAGGGCCAGTGCGTAAGAGACCTTTTTATGCTTAAATGAAAGCTCAGAGAGTTTCCATATCAGAGTTGTTCCATTGACTTGTCTTACTCCTGAAAATAAAATGAAAACCTTAGCCAAAGGAGAGCTCACATGTTAGTTAAGCATTGACATGATTTGACCTTATTTTATTTATTTGCATATGTTTAATACCTATGCATGTCCAGTCTTTGGAGACACAAAGAAACACTATTATGTTAGAAGTTTCTTTGGTTTTCTGATATATTTTTTATATCAAAAGTCCTGTTTAAATGTAATTCCATGATTCTATAGAAGAAGAGCTATTCATCTTTGTGTTTACATAAAGATATGCTAAGTTTGCAATACCTGATTCATTTTATGCCCCTAAAATATGAATGACATCATTTGGCCTGCTCGACAGTAGATTTATTTTAGTAACAAATCTTTCAGATAAATTCATAAATGAAAAAGAAAGAAATGTGAGTAAACGTTTGTTCTATTTTGGTTTTTAAGCTAAAATAATTGGAATTCAGCCAGCCAAAAAGAAATTAAATTCGAAATCCAATCCTTGTCAAGAAATTTTGCATACAGCTATTCAACCTATTGTTTTAGACCTGCTGGGGTAAGAGAGTAGAACATTACGCTGGCAAATGTAATAGTAAGTTGGAGAGTAGAAATGTAGCTTGTCAGTGAGTACCAGGAACTCCTATGCTTTCTGAATATAGCTACCAAATACTTCTAGGGCAATGGATATGTCAGAAACTGAAGCAAGAAAGTACTCGTCAGAGGGCGGAGTCAAGATGGCATATTAGGAGGATGCGGAATTCGCGTCTCCTCACAACTAGGGCACCTACCAGGCACTGGTGAGGTACCACGGACACCTAAGGGGACAGGAGGAAACCCCAGTGACCGGGTAGGATGTGGGGTGTGGGGGGAGTGAAGGGGGAGGAGAAGTGGGGGCGGGACGGGACTGGCGCCCCTGAGGGGCGGCTGGGGGAGGGGAAGGGATCCCACGCCCGAAGGGGGAAATTGGGTAACCACTGGGAGGGCAGAGGATCAAAAGGGAACGTGGCCAGGTTTCCCCTGACCACCTAGCCCCCTTCAGCCACGCGCGTCCTGAGGGAGTGGGAGGGAGTGAAGGGGGAGCAAAAGTAAAGGGTGGACCTCTGGGACAGCACCCCTGAGGGGTGCTGGGGAGGGGAGGGGTTCCTATGGCCAGCGGGACCCACCCACGGTTAGGGGCCTAGTGAAGTAGGGGGAGACCCAGGGGGAGACGGTGCAGGAGGGGCGCAGAGGAACGGAAGGGAATGGGCCAGTGCTTTCCCTGTCCACTTAGGCACCGGGGAGCCTGTTGGGCTCCCGGACCTAATCCTCTGCCCTCAGAGCCTCCCTCCTGCCGTGCAGAGCCCAAGCCCTGCCCCTACGCCCTCACCCAGGGCCCTACCTCCAAACTCCGGAACTCCACACTCCAGAGGCCCTCCTTTCCACGTGCTGCTTCTCCCCTTCCTCACAGGTCCAAGGCAGAGGCCCGGCTCCATGCTTCAATGTTGCCCCGCCTAGGCCCCGCCCCCAAGGCCTTTTCGGCTGCGTGGGTCCTGAGCCTAGGCCCCGCCCCAAGCTCAAATATCAACCCCCCGACCGGCCTAGGTCCCACCCCACCCTAAACCCTGCCCCTGCCTAAGTTCCACCCCCCCCCAGCCTAAACTCCACCCCTGTAGCGAAGACTTTTTTTTTCTTTCTATTTTCCTCTTAGATTGGGGTTCTGTTTTATCTTGATTCATTTATATTTTTATTTTTCCTAATAAATTTTTATTTTTATAATTTTGTTTTATTCATTATGCTTTGTTATTGTTCTCTCCTTTTGGCTTGTTCCCCCACTCCCCCCCCCCCTTTTTCTTTTCTTTTTTCTGTTGTGGTTTTATTTTACCTTGTTGCAGTTGTTTCAATTATACTTTTACTTTTCCTAATATATTCTTTATCTTTCAACTTTTATTTGTTTTTTACTCTTTGATATTGTACTGCTCCTTTTTTCTTTTCTTTTCTTTTTTTTTCCGTGCCACGCAGCTTCCGGGGTCTTGGTTCCCAGGCCGGAGGTTGGACCTGAGCTCCTATGGTGGGGGCTCTGAGTCCAAACTGCTGGACTAACAGAGAACCTCAGACCCCAGGGAATATTAATTGGAGTGAGGCCTCCCAGAGGTCCTAATCTCAGCACCAAGACCCAGCTCTATCCAACTGCCTGCAAACTCCAGTGCTGGGCGGCTCAGGCCAAACAACCAGTAAGGCAGGGATACAGGCCCACCCATCAAAAAAATAAATAAATAAATGACAAAAAAATATGTTACAGATGAAGGAGCAAGGTAATGCCTACAAGACCAAATAAATGAAGATGAAAGAGGCAACATACCTGAAAAACAATTCAGAATGATAGTAAAGGTGATCCAAAATCTCGGAAGCAGAATGGAGAAAATAAAAGAAACATTTAACAAGGATCTAGAAGAACTAAAGAGCAAACAAACAGTGATGAACAACACAATAACTGAAATTAAAAATATTCTAGAAGGGGGCTTCCCTAGTGGCACAGTGGTTGAGAGTCCGCCTGCCGATGCAGGGGACACGGGTTCATGCCCTGGTCCGGGAGGATCCCACATGCTGTGGAGTGGCTGGGCCCGTGAGCCATGGCCGCTGGGCCTGCACGTCCGGAGCCTGTGCTCCGCAACGGGAGAGGCCACAACAGTGAGAGGCCCACATACCAAAAAAAAAAAAAATTCTGGAAGGAATCAATAACAGAAAAACTGAGGCAAAAGGATGGATAAGCGAGCTGGAAGATAAAATGGTGGAAATAACTGCCAGGGAGCAGAATAAAGGAAAAAAAATGAAAAAAATTGAGGACAGTCTCAGAGACCTCTGAGATGACATTAAACACACCATAATTCAAGTTATAGGGGTCCCAGGAGAAGAAGAGAAAAAGAAAGAGTCTGAGAAAATATTTGAAGAGATTATAGTCGAAAACTGCCTTAACATGGGAAAGGAAATACTCAGTGAAGTCTAGGAAGTGCAGAAAGTCCCATACAGGGTAAACCCAAAGAGAAACATGCCGAGATTCATATAATAGAACTATCAAAAATTAAATACCAGAAAAAATATTAAAAGCAGCAAAGGAAATGCAATAAATAACATACAACGGAAACCCCATAAGATTAACAGCTGATTTTTCAGCAAAAACTCTGCAAGCCAGAAGGGAGTGGCAGGACATATTTAAAGTGAGGAAAGGGAAGAACCTACAACCAAGATTACTCTACCCAGCAAGGATCTCATTCAGATTTGATGGAGAAATTAAAACCTTTACAAACAAGCAAAAGTTAAGAGAATTCAGCACCACCAAACCAGCTTTACAACAAATGCTAAAGGAACTTCTCTAGGCAGGAAACACAAGAGAAGTAAAAGACCTACAAAAACAAACCCAAAACAATTCAGAAAATGGTAATAGCAACATACATATCGATAATTACTTAAATGTAAATGGATTAAACGCTCCAACCAAAAGACATAGACTGGCTGAATGGATACAAAAACAAGACCCATATATATGCTGTCTACAAGTGACCCACTTCAGACCTAGGGACACATACAGACTGAAAGTGAGGGGATGGAAAAAGATATTCCATGCAAATGGAAATCAAAAGAAAGCTTGAGGGCTTTCCTGGTGGCGCAGTGGTTGACAGTCTGCCTGCCGATGCATGGGACACAGGTTCGTGCCCCGGTCCAGGAAGATCCTGCATGCCGTGGAGCGGCTAGGCCCGTGACCCATGGCTGCTGAGCCTGCACGTCCGGAGCCTGTGCTTCACAACAGGAGAGGCCATGACAGTGAGAGGCCTGTGTACCCCAAAAAAAAAAAAAAAAAAAAAAAAAGAAAGCTTGAGTAGCAATACTCATATCTGATAAAATAGACTTTAAAGTAAAGAATGTTACAAGAGGGCTTCCCTGGTGGCACAGTGGTTGAGGGTCCACCTGCCGATGCGGGGGACGTGGGTTCATGCCCTGGTCCGGGAGGATCCCCCATGCTGTGGAGTGGCTGGGCCCATGAGCCATGGCCGCTGGGCCTGTGCGTCCGGAGCCTGTGTTTCGCAACGTGAGAGGCCCGTGTACCGCAAAAAAAAAAAAAAAAAAATGTTACAAGAGACAAAGAAGGACACTACATAATGATCAAGGGATCAATCCAAGAAGAGGATACAACAATTGTAAATATTTATCCACCCAACATAGGAACACCTCAATATATAAGGCAAATGTTAGCAGCCATAAAAGGGGAAATTGACAGTAACACAATCATAGTAGGGGAGTTTAACACCCCACTTTCACCAATAGACAGATCATCCAAAATGAAAATAAATAAGGAAACACAAGCTTTAAATGACACGTTAAAAAAGATGGACTTAATTCATATTTATAGGACATTCCATCCAAAAACAACAGAATACACTTTCTTCTCAAGTGCTCATGGAACATTCTCCAGGGAAGATAATATCTTGCGTCACAAATCAAGCCTTGGTAAATTTAAGAAAATTGAAATCGTATCAAGTATCTTTTCCATCCACAATGCTAGGAGACTAAATATCAATTACAGGAAAAAATCTGTAAACCATACAAACACATGGAAGCTAAACAATACACTACTAAATAACCAAGAGATCACTGAAGAAATAAAAAAATACCTAGAAACAAATGACAATGAAAACAGGATGACCCAAAACCTGTGGGATGCAGCAAAAGCTGTTCTAAGAGGGAAGTTTATAGCAATACAATCCTATCTCAAGAAACAAGAAAAATCTCAAATAAACAACCTAACTTTACACCTAAAGCAATTAGAGAAAGAAGAACAAAATCCCCCAAAATTAGCAGAAGGAAAGAAATCTTAAACATCATATCAGAAATAAATGAACAAGAAATGAAGGAAACAATAGCAAAGATCAATAAAACTAAAAGCTGGTTCTTTGAGAATATAAACAAAATTGATAAACCATTAGCCAGACTCACCAAGAAAAAAAGGGAGAAGAATCAAATCAACAGCATTAGAAATGAAAAAGGAGAAGTAACAACTGACACTGCAGAAATACAAAGGATCATGAGAGATTACTACAAGCAACTATATGCCAATAAAATGGACAACCTGGAAGAAATGGACAAATTCTTAGAAAAGCACAACCTTCCGAGACTGAACCAGGAAGAAATAGAAAGTATAAACAATCACAAGCACTGAAATTGAGACTGTGATTAAAAATCTTCCAACAAACAAAAGCTCAGGACCAGATGGCTTCACAGGCGAATTCTATCAAACATTTAGAGAAGAACTAACACCTATCCTTCTCAAACGCTTCCAAAATATAGTAGGGGGAAGAACACTCCTAAACTCATTCTATGAGACCACCATCACCCTGATACCAAAACCAGACAAAGATGTCACAAGAAAAGAAAACCTCAGGCCAATATCACTGATGAACATAGATGCGAAAATCCTGAACAAAATAGTAGCAAACAGAATCCAACAGCACATTAAAAGGATCATACACATGACCAGGTGGAGTTTATCCCAGGAATGCAAGGATTCTTCAGTGTATACAAATCAATCAATGTGATATACCGTATTAACAAATTGAAGGATAAAAACCATATGATCATCTCAATAGATGCAGAAAAAGCTTTTGACAAAATTCAACACCCATTTATGATAAAAACTTTCCAGAAAGTAGGCACAGAGGGAACCTACCTGAACATAATAAAGGCCATATATGACACACCCACAGCCAACATCGTTCTCAATGGTGAAAAACTGAAACCATTTCTTCTTAGACCAGCAACAAGACAAGGTTGCCCACTCTCACCACTATTATTCAACATAGTTTTGGAAGTTTTAGCCACAGCAATCAGAGAAGAAAAAGAAATAAAAGGAATACAAATAGGAAAAGAAGAAGTAAAACTGTCACTGTCTGCAGATGACATGATACTATACATAGAGAATCCTAAAGATGCTACCAGAAAACTACTAGAGCTAATCAATGAATTCGGTGAAGTTGCAGGATACAAAATTAATGCACAGAAATCTCTTGCATTCCTATACACTAATGATGAAAAATTTGAAAGAGAAATTAAGGAAACACTCCCATTTACCATTGCAACAAAAAGAATAAAATACCTAGGAATTAACTTACCTAGGGAGACAAAAGACCTGTATGCAGGAAACTATAAGACACTGATGAAAGAAATTGAAGATGATACAAACAGATGGAGAGATATACCATGTTCTTGGATTGGAAGAATCAATATTGTGAAAATGACTATACTACCCAAAGCAATCTACAGGTTCAATGTAATCGCTATCAAATTACCAATGGCATTTTTTACAGAACTAGGACAAAAAATCTTAAAATTTGTATGGAGACACAAAAGACCCCACATAGCCAAACCAGGGAAAAAAACAGCTGGAGGAATCAGACTCCCTGACTTCAGACTATACTATAAAGCTACAGTAATCAAGACAAGGCGCTGGCGCAAAAACAGAAATATAGATTGATGGAACAGGATAGAAAGCCCAGAGATAAACCCATGCACCTGTGGTCAACTAATCTATGACAAAGGAGTCAAGGTTATACAATGGAGAAAAGACAGTCTCTTCAAGTGGTGCTGGGAAAACTGGACAGCTAGATGTAAAGGAATGAAATTAGAACACTCCCTAACACCATACACAAAAATAAACTCAAAATGGATTGAAGACCTAAATGTAAGGCCAGACACTATAAAACTCTTAGAGGAAAACATGGGAAGAATACTTTTTGACATAAATCACAGCAAGATCTTTTTTGATCCACCTCCTAGACTAATGGAAGTAAAAACAAAAATAAACAAATGGGACCTAATGGAACTTAAAAGCTTTTGCAAAGCAAAGGAAACTACAAACAAGACGAAAAGACAACCCTCAGAATGGGAGAAAATATTTGCAAAGAAATCAACAGACAAAGGATTAATCTCCAAAATATATAAACAGCTCATGCAGCTCAATATTAATAAAACAAACAACCCAATCCAAAAATGAGCAGAAGCCCTAAATAGACGTTTCTCTAAAGAAGATATACAGATTGCCAGCAAACACATGAAAGGATGCTCAACATCACTAATCATTAGAGAAATGCAAATGAAAACTACAATGAAGTATCACCTCACACCAGTCAGAATGGCCATTATCCCAAAATTTACAAACAATAAATGATGGAGAGGGTGTGGAGAAAAGGGAGCCCTCTTGCAGTGTTGGTGGGAATGTAAATTGATACAGCTGCTATGGAGAACAATATGGAGGTTCCTTAAAAAACTAAAAATAGAACTACCATATGACCTAGCAATCCCACTACTGGGCATATACCCTGGGCATATACCCTGGGCATAATTGAAAAAGAGTCATTTACCACAGTGTTCATTGCAGCACTATTTACAATAACCAGGACGTGGAAGCAACTTAAGTGTCCATCAACAGATGAATGGATGAAGAAGATGGGGCACATATATACAATGGAATATTATTCAGCCATAAAAATAAACAAAATTGAGTTATTTGTAGTGAGGTGGATGGACGTAGAGTCTGTCATACAGAGTGAAGTAAGTCAGAAAGAGAAAAACAAATACCATATGCTAACACATATTTATGGAATCAGAAAAAAAGTTCTGATGAACCCAGGGGCACAGGCCAGGGATAAAGATGCTGATGTAGAGAATGGACTTGAGGACACGGGGAAGGGGAAGTTTAAGTTGGGACGAAGTGAGAAAGTAGCATTGACATATATACACTACCAAATGTAAAATAGATATCTAGTGGGAAGCAGCTGCATTGCACAGGGGTATCAGCTTGGTGCTTTGTGGCCACCTGGAGGGGTGGGATAGGGAGGGTGGGAGGGAGACGCAAGGGGGGGGGAATATGGGGATATATGCATACATATGGCTGATTCACTTTGTTGTGCAGCGGAAAGTAGAACAACATTGTGAAGCAATTATACTCCAATAAAGATGTTAAAAAATAATAAAATGGACAGTATAAAAAAAAAAGTACTCGGCAGTCTGTGTCAATGTCAGTGATACAGTGATAATATCACTTAGTGAGAAATTGAGAGAAAAACTAAAGGAAATGCTTTCTGAACAGAGCTAAGAAAAAGACAACTATTTTTTGATGTTTTTAATAAAGTTTTTTTTCTGTTTTTGATAAAGTTTTCTTTTAAGTACAACTTTGCTTTCATTCTGTAAGGTTCATGGTCAAAAGTCACATGGCCATCTGCAAGCTGCAAGGGATGCTAGGAAATGGAGGATTTTAATTAGCATACTGCTGTCCCAGACAAAAATCAGGATTCTGTTAATAAGGAAGAATGGGGGAATAAACATTGGATAAACTACTAGCAGTATCTTTCATAAAATCCTAAGGGCCTGGGAGATTTTCCTGTAGATTGCCATGCTATACAGATTGTTACAAAGCATTGCGAGATGGAAAGATACCCAATTTATTTTATAAAGCTGCCAGGATCTTGTATCAAAACCTGACAAAGATGAGTGAAAAGGAAAATTATAGACCAGTTTAACTTATGAATATAACTGTGAAAAGTCAAGATACAAACATTTCAACTTTTCAGCACATTGAAAGAATCATCCATCATGATCATGTAGGGTTCATACTATAAATGTAAGAATGCTTTAATATTAGGAAAGCTTTTAATTCAATACAGCATATCAAAAGATCTAATAAGAAAAAATATGGTAATCGCAATAGATAAAGATTTGATCAACGTTAGCCCTTGTTTCTGATTAGAAAATCAGTCTTAGACAATTAAAACTGGAAATATATTTCTTTAATGAAATAAAGATATCTAACTCCTATTCTGGTCAAGTTTATTCCAGTACAAAGAACAAAGGTATAGTCCATATACCCCAGCCTTATCAATCTATGACTTCAAAATACACTTTTAAGTAATACCTGAAGTAGGATGGCACAAAACCATAACGATGTACTCCCAGTTCCTTCTGGAAGTGTCTCAAAGTATTCTCTTTCATGTGCTGCAGAACACATCCCCCTCCTTCCTCAGCTCACATCTCTCTGACTTGCCACCATACAGCTGCAGTAACTCTAGTTAGGTAGAATGATGGGCGTACCTGTTCTTCACTTGGGAAAATAGTACCCACTCGTTCCTATTTTTCTGTTTGAGAATAAAAATGAGGATACTTCTAATATTGCCTTTGAACTTCTAGAATTAGATAGTTTTATAAAATCAAATTATCTACTCCTTTGTAAAGTGTGTGATATGGCTTTGCTCTGATAATAAGTGGACTAAGGCTTATTAACTTCTGAAGCCACAGTAGTGTACGTTTTATATCAGTATTTTTAAGTCTTTTTTCTTTTTACCACAACCCACACTAAGAAATACATTTTAAACTGTGACCAAGTGTACACACACTCACACACACACATTCTGTACATTCATATCTATAATTTTTTTAAGTTTCACAAAACTTACCAAGGATCTATGCAAAATACTCTCATATATATCTATTCTATTCTACTTCATTAAAAAAAATTGATATCAATCCACCAAATTTCCTTAGACCATGCTTTTTTAAGTTTTATGATTCTGTACAGAGGGTGATTCTTTCGACTCTTAAGTAAATAAAATGTCTGGAGTTCAAGAATTCAATTTTGGAAGATGAGAATGTATTGGTTTTTAGAAATATGTTCTAATTTTGTTGTAAATATTAACTTTCATGTATAGGCAGGATGCTTTTGGTGCTAGTTGCTAGTTTTTCTTTGATTTCTAGGAGGGTGATTGGATAAGAAAGAATTTTCTAAATGGTGATTTCTTTTCTACCTGCAGCTCTCATGTGTGACTGTAAGTCTAGTGCATCGTTAACCTAAGGACCTCACCACTTGGAAGTTACAGTTTTCGTCATCAGCTTACCTTATCCTTTTGGTCTGGTTGTTTTCCTCAAACACTGGAAACATCTTTCTTTCAAGTTGCTTTTGTTGAAGAGTTAGGCAAATGGCTGATAGCAGCTGTGGTAAAAAATTCACAAAATGCCCCAACTGTTCATCTGCTTCTCAGAGAAATGTGCTTTGTGTATGTTCTTGTAAAACAAAGCTTTCTCCAATGTCAGTGGTGGAAATGTCACAGACATCGAGCACTGGTAGTTCAGAATTTACAGTTTCACCAGAGAGAAAAAAAGAAAGACAAGCCAGCAAAGATAGTACCTCTGGAAAAGATTTGGTAAATATTGAAGATTCAACACAAGTGGATGTCCCATTCCCTGATCCCATCCCTAGATTCATCCATATCCCATGGACCCTTGTCAGCCAATTCATTGCCTTCTTAACTATTAAAGTAACATTTCTTTCTTACATAAGAGGTGAGAAAAGTTGGTTGGTAATTTCTTTTATGCTCTTTCCAACGACTGCCCAAATTAATGATTTCTCAGGATTATGAATAATTCAGAATGTTATTCCAGCTTCTTTTTTTAAAAATGGTTTATATGGAAATGAATTGGTTTTCAAATTGAATTCAATCTGAATTTGGGGGCATTTTCTTCAACTGATGCAGAATGAGATTTATGGTTGTGGTTAAATATAGGGTGGTTATTACTTAAGACAGTTCCTGGTTATCTAGATGGAATATCAAGTATACCTTACAAAATTGACTTGCATTAGTTACAATCTATGACTACCCAGTTGGACAGGTTTTGGTATATTCGCCTTTATAGAGGAGAGGCACTATGGAAGATTGTCATTGATATAGCACAACTTTGGAGACAGAGAGCAGTAAGTTTAAGAAAAGTTAGGTTCTCAGCCCTCAAGTTTGTACCCTTTTCACATTTTCACCCTAAACTGTTATTTCTGATTTGTATTATGGTATAGTTTTTTCCATATAGGTGTCTCTGAGTGAATTATTGCTATGTTATCTTCATTCAAAGCATATTTTGTGAATGTCTGGCCAGTAATTTTTTGTGTATAACCTATTTGAGATGACTGTTATGTCTTGAAACAAGGGTGATTGAGAAAGCTGTGAAGTTGCTTTCTTTTGTGGTGTTAAAGATTTTAAGTCCTGATTTATCTTCTATGCAAGTCATCATGTAGACTTGCCTGGATAGAGGAGATTAGATTGAATAACTTCTTAAGGCCTCTTTTAGCCTAATGAGTGAATGAATTATATAGGGCTTAGAATTTGAAAAAAACAGTAAACTGTCTTGTACACAATAAATATCTTGACACACATTAAAGATTTGTCAGATTATTATATCTTAAAGTTAATATTAAAATTTCTTTTTGGTCCAAGCCCTCAGAAACCTCAAGTGTAGAGAGAAAATCATCTCAACAACAGTGGGGTCGAGGCAACTTTACAGAAGGAAAAGTTCCTCACATAAGGATGGACAATGGGGCTGCTATTCAGGTATATAGAGAGCAAACTGAAGCTACTAGAAATTTTCCAGTTTCTTCTAAGTCAGTGTTAATGGCAAAAATGATTTAAAAGTAAGTCTCTAAGGAAAGGAAAGAGGAAACTTACCATTTTTAAGTATGTCAAAGCCTTTACTAAAGAAAATGCAGATTAATTATTTTTTCTGTTCATAGAGGTGCAAATGGACTTTAATAATTAAAGTGGAGAGCATTTTTATTAGACAAAATGAGAACATTTTGGTCTCCAGGTCTTGCCTGTTGCTGAGGGCAGTTGTGGAGTCTTTGTATAGACCTATTCAGGATGCAGACAGAGACCAGGTGACTTAGATGGTTTGGCTGTTCACTTCTTTGATGACCAGTAGTGAGGCTAGAATTTCCCTCATGGACCCCTCCATATTTTTCCAGCCTGTGACTGAGTGAATACCAATATTATTCTTCCCAGGATTCTAATTCTTATATACAAATATGACTTAAATATTAGTACCATTTTGGAAATTAAAATGTGTTCCTTTAACACCAGATTAAAGGAACTGCAACAAGAACAACAAGAAGAAAATTGTGTTAATGTTAAATAACTTTAAAAAATTACTTTAAGAAATATTTGGCAATTTACTTGAAGAGATCAGAAAAACTTTCTGAGAACTTCTGACCTGAAAAGTTTAAATCTTCCCCTGTAAACAAAAGACCTGAATTTTAAAAAAATCCACAAATTTACTGAGTTTTAAATTTAACCATAAGAGCTTTTATAAAAGCAAAATGTATGTGTTTTGAAAAATTAGGAAAATATAGATAGAAAAGTGAAGAAGATAAAAATCATGAGCCAGACATAAACAATTTTAACATTTATTGTCTTCACTTCATTTTTCTAGGCATGTATAAGTCTTACCCTATTTTTTGTTTTTGTTTTTTTCCTGGTTTAAATTGTAAAATATTTCAAATATACACATATTTTTAAGAAATAACATTAAATGGTATAGTGGAAGTTTCTCTTCCCCTATTAAATAGACAGGCTCATTTTAAAGATATCAAACATTTCAGAAGAGTATAAAAAAGGAAGCTACAGTCATCCAAAGTTCTACTACCTAATGATAACTATTCTTAATATTTAGATGAACAACTTTCCAGACATCAATGTAAGCACCTCCACATATACAGATTTTTCGTAATGGGATCATATCATGCATGCTTTCACACTCTATACTATATCATGGACTTCTTATATGTCAATAAAAAGAGATCTACGTTATCATTGTAATAGCATCCTCTTAAAATTATTACAAACAAGAAGTCATTTTCTCCTTATTGTCATCACTATGTAATGATGCCAAAGGAGTTAGTTGAAGAAGAAGATTAATTTATAAACAACTAGTTGGGCAGTTGGACTATTTTTCTACCCATTCTTCATTTTAAAAATCCTATAAACAGTATTAAAATACTGTGTCCAAATTGTGGTTCTATATGTCTAGAGATGAAATGAGAGGTTAATTTTTAAAGGACAAGAAAAGTTGAGGAAGTGGTTAGGGATTATTGAGATTATTTTGTTCTGTGGGAATAAAAGGTTTAAGTGGAGATTTAACTCATTTTACATAGCGTATAGTTGGGAGTTGCAGGTACATATAATAAAATGTTTTGTCTTATTTTAATCATCTTAGTTTTTTGACTTTAATTCTCACTATCAAGTGGTAATGGGAAGAGGGAAAAGCCAAAGTAATTATAAGTCATCAGAAGGCAGTGTCCTGAGGACAATCGCCTGGACAGGATGTGCCCTGCCTGAGTGGGGGTCACCATTCACAACATTCAAGACCTCAGATCTGGAGCTCCTTCTCCAGGGTTCAACTCCATGTACCCAGTCTCTCACTTCTCTCAAATATGCATATGTATAGAAGGTTCCTGACTGGCTGGCTTGCTGACTAGATTGATTTATTGATTCAGTTCATTTATCAGCTCACTCATTCATTCCACATTTGCACTGCTGTTCCTTTGAAATACCTTCCTTGCTGTGATTGGATTAGAGAAAAATATTCTCAGTTATTTTTTTTTGCCTTTGTTCCCTCACATGCCTATCTCAGAAGCCATGTCTTTCATAACGTTTTCCCTTATTCTCCCAGTATTTTAGCTCTGGTCTCTGGCCCCAGTGTCATTTTGTATTTTTTTTTAACTTAAGATTTTATGACTTAAGTAATAATCTTGTCTTTTGAGTAGACTACAAATTATGAGAAAACAGTAATTATGTTTTATTCATCTTTGTAGCCCCCAAAGTATGTATCACAAGGAAATATCCAAGGAAAATCTAACATGTTGAAGCTGAACATTTTTCTTTTCTTTTCCTTTTCTTCTCTTCTCTTCTCTTCTTTCTTTTCCTTTCTGTCTCTCCCCTTCCCTCCCTCTGTCTCTTTTTTCTTTCCGTTTCCTTCTTTCCTTTCTTCCTCCCTTCCCCTTCTCTCCCCTCCCTTCCCTTCTTCCTTCTCCCTTTTCCTCCCATGCACTAAGCATGAATATTTTGCCTACAAGGTTTCAGGCAGGCTTTTTAAAGGATACAAAAGAAACAGCTTCTTCATAAGGTGTTTCTAGACCATCTTGGAAGGAAAAAAATGAGCCAAAGTGTTTGTAAGCAAGAGAGTAATAATAGTGTTTGAGGACCAATGCATACATGTTGAAGGAAGTCAAACAAACAATTACCATGGTGCAGAGTTAGGCAGAGAAGCCCTTCCTAAGGAGGTAAGTAATTAGTTGGATACGGATCTTCTTTTACAAAAGTAAGAAAGGAATGTAAGCAGTAGAAAACATAAAGTCTAGCAGTAACTTACCTGTTGCATGGTGAAGATGAAAATAGTCACGCAGAGGGAACATGGCATCTCTAAGGCAGGCTTTGGCTGGCTAACCCAACAGAGGCTTCCCCGAGCAGCATTAGCTCAGGTGTTCTCTCCTGTTCTAGTCCCTGTGCATCATGGGTCGAGAAACTCTTGCTACTGCCCTGGAGTTGATTCAGATCAAGGAGACTGACTCCCTCCAACCAAATTCACAAGAAATGAAAGTGTAAATGAGTTACCTGCTTGTTATTTTACGACATGAAGAGGAATGCTGGTTGCAAGACCACACATTCTGTCTTTGTAAGCAGGAGTAAAACGATAAGCAGAAGGATCCTTGGTCTGGATAGTGTTACTGTGGAAGGTTTTCATTTTTTTTTACAGTGCTGATGTATATTAATATTTTGGTCATATATTCCTTTTCCTAAAACAAAAGGAAATAAAACAACAAAAGTGATTTTTTTAATAGAAACAGT
The DNA here is from genome assembly GCF_011762595.2 of Tursiops truncatus. Classification (NCBI taxonomy): domain Eukaryota; kingdom Metazoa; phylum Chordata; class Mammalia; order Artiodactyla; family Delphinidae; genus Tursiops; species Tursiops truncatus. The sequence goes on along the minus strand of NC_047041.1, from coordinate 61,865,577 downwards.
GAAGATAAAGAAAAAAGGTTACTTGGTAAACAGGAGAGCAGTTGTTCAGTGGTTAATATGTGCTGATTTTATAGTGTAGCTCTCAGAGTTTGGTGATAATTTTTTGGTTGAATGTATCTTATACACACACACATATATTTGCATGTATGAATGTTCCATTCCTCCTTTTTCTTATGAAGACATTTCATTAATATTGTAGTTTATAAGAGGTTCATTTTTTATGCTTTTGAAGTTTTTTACATTTCTTTGTAAGGATTTTTATGGTTTTCCTCTAAAGGATATTTAATAAAATTCATCAAAACTTATTTTTGTTTAATTAAGATGTGTTTATTAATATTGAAGCAAATATGGGGTGTCTTCTGTTTGATTTTACCCTGGAGCAGAATCACTCTTCCCTTGGGTGGATATCTGTCAGTATTATATGTTTATTTGTAATCCTGATGAATGGCAGAGAGAGACAAAGGAACTCATGTTTTTTATCCAGGAAATCTATACCTTTGGAAGAATACTGGGAAAAGGGAGCTTTGGAATGGTCATTGAAGCTATTGACAAGGAGACAGAAACTAAGTGGGCAATTAAAAGAGTGAGCAAAGAAAAGGTAAGGCATATCGGCAGCGTCCTACTGAGAGCACAGTGCCAGTGCAGGGTGGGGTAGGCAGTACAGTTTTTCACACTAACACAGCTGACCCTGAGGGCCAGGGCCTAGGCTGTTCCCCTGGAGAAATGTGGATATTTCTCTAACCTTCTGGGACGGGACCAGTTCTTAAACTCAAGTAGACAGGTACTAAAAAGTAAATGAAAGGATTACCTAACATAACCAGCATAACCAAATATAGGTAAAGTTTACCAGAGTGAGCTGAAGGTGAGGGCTGATCATCAGTATGTGTAGATGGAGGGCTGTGGGCTAGTGATGTCTTAGTGAGAAATGGGTCCCGGTAGTCTTTCCCGATGTGGTTCTGATATACTTTGTCCCTATCTTTGCCTTTCCTTTGATTCCCTATTTCCTCATTGGTAGCTAACTCTGTTTATTCATCCTACCTACTCTTTCAGTTTGAACCACTTTTCCCCCAACTCTCTTCTGTACTGTTTACTTGTAATCACTGTATGTCTTACTAGATTTCATTGGAGTGAAGAACAACTGGGCTTCTTTTTAAGGGAGAATCTAAGTCCTCAAGCTTTATATCTGATCGTTTCATCAACTTTAAAACACTTTCTATGCCCGAGGAAAAACAAAAGACAACATTAGGTGTTTTCCCCTTGGATTTGCGATGATAAATATTACACTTACAAAAGGAAATAGTAGGTTTTATGTATTCTTTAAAACAAGCCATAGGAAATTATATACCATTTCCCCCTAAAGTTTAATACAGTAACATTAAATCTTAATAAAGGGAGATCCAAAAAAATAAAAAAATAAAGGGATATCCAGAGCCCTTCTAGAAATCTTTAGAATTAACTAAATGAACTGTCGGGGCTTCCCTGGTAGCACAGTGGTTGAGAATCCGCCTGCCAATGCAGGGGACACGGGTTCTATCCCTGGTCCGGGAAGATCCCACATGCCACAGAGCAACTAAGCCCGTGCGCCACAACTACGGAGCCTGTGCTCTAGAGCCCGTGAGCCACGACCACTGAGCCCACGTGCCGCAACTACTGAAGCCCACATGCCTAGAGCCCGTGCTCCACAACAAGAGAAGCCACCGCAATGAGAAGCCCACGTACCACAACAAAGAGTAGCCCCCGCTCGCCACTACTAGAGGAAGCCTGCGCACAGCAATGAAGACCCAACCCAGCCAAAAATAAATAAATTCAATAAATACATTTATTAAAAAAATAAATAAATAAATAAATGGGATGTTATATCCTTTGCTTTGCTCCTATCCCAGACTGGGTTAGGGGTTAGGTTTTAGGGTTATATAGTCAGGATGCCTGCTTGCAACTTTAGGAATTCATAATCTTGCACATACCTATTGATGCTGAGAGTTTTCAGGACACTAAGTAAAATAAAGTTATATAGTCAGTATATGAATTGGACAGTATCTTACTGCATTATATACAGGTCAAATCATTTGTGGAGGGAGGTAGGAAGAGGATTGAGATGGATATTGTTATAACTCTCCATATCTAGTCTGTATAGGAATTCACTCCTCACAATCACTATTTCTCTTGACCCTCTAGGATAACCTTAAACTGTGACTTTCATCCTCCATGGGTGAGGCACAGAGGGTGGGCAGTTTCCTATCCCTCCTGAGATGGTAATGGTTGAAGGGTAAAGGTAATTGGAAGCAGGGATGACACTAGGAACAATTTTAACTAGGTAAAATTTGCCTTATGATCAATCCCTTTCCAGTCCTTCAGGAACTATTATGTCTCTCCCAAACTTGGTGGGGGCAGGGGTTAGGGGTAAGGAGGGAGGAATAAGAACTTTATTATCCCTTTCAGGGATATTTTCATGTGAGTGAGGACAATGTTTATCCTTGAATAATGATGGTAATTTAGATATCAAGAGGGGTGATGACTGGGTTGGTGGTAGTGGTGGTTAGGGTGGAGAAAGCCCTTCTGAAATTTCTTAGATGACATTGTAGACAGTTACTTACACCCTGAATGAAGGCCTGGTCAGGTGTGGTTAAGGGTTACATGTAAGGAGATAAATTGGCGTTAGGTTGGTCTGAAGGCAAAATCTCCATCTCCATCTTGATCGCGTTGCTCTCTCTGCTCTTTCTCTCTCTCTCAAATTTTTGAGGCTGGGGGACTAGGAAGTAATATAATGCAGGGCTAAGTGTAGAATCTCACTGCCTGTTGTTTCTTTTGATATGTATATAAATATAATCAAAACAAAACAACAATAAAACAAAAACATTTTATTTTAACAATTCTAACATTTAATGAGACAGATGCTTTATATCCGTTTTCTAATTGATGGCCCGGGAAAGTAGATTTTGTTTTTATTATGCTAACATCAAAGGATCAATACGATTTTGAAGGAAATTCCAAAAAGGCTATTAAAAATTGCAATAATTTTGTGACATGACAGAGACCATGTTGTAGCTAATTTATAGAAACAGTCCAAGAAACGTGGTTTGAGGCCAAATTATATATCTCTTAAAATTGGACAAAGGATAAGATGGGGCATACTTTAATCTTAACACATAGGTAAGTTGCATGTTATCTTTTGAAAAAGGAACTTCTAAAGAAAATGTAGGAAAAATATTAAATAACTTTAACTTTTATATTGAGGTATGCAGTAATGAAATTCATATGTGAAATCTATGTTTCCTCATCATTGAAGGCTGGAAGCTCTGCTGTGAAGTTGCTTGAACGGGAAGTGACCATCCTAAAAAGTGTGAAACACAAACACATTATACATCTAGAACAAGTATTTGAGACGCCTAAGGTAAAGCTTTGTCAGGTGCTGCATTTTGAAAATTGTTGTTATTACAAAATGAACATCATTCCCTTGGGAAGTAATCCTTTTGGGACACAGTGGCTCATGTCCTTGGGATGAGTCTGTCACTGGAGATTGATGAGAGCATTCTGGAGGACTTTTTATTGTTGATTTTATAGTTAGGTGTCTGATCATTAGATTGACGTTTTTAGTGAAATTTCTGGTGGCATGTTGAAAACAAATGTTTAAAATTGAAACAACCTCAGATATAACCCATTTGTGACCAGAGCTTCCTCAGAAGTGTCTTTCTTTTTGCTTTGCCTTGGTTCTCCATTAGAGTCTCTTGGAATATTGTCATAATTTTGCAAGTCTAGCTTCATAGTAGAGTTGGTATGGGCATATTTGGCACTATGTAGAAGATATTTTGTCATCTGTGTCTTAAACTAATATGTTTAATCTTCCTTCTTCCCTAGATGTTTTCATTCTTGTCTTTCAATGCTTGTAATTTCCATTTAGAGTTGTTCTGAAGCCTGGGTTATTTGCCATTCTGCCTTCAAGTTGTTTATGCACGTGGGCTTGGGTATTTCTCTGCTCGGAGGCAGTATGATACAGTGGTTACGCACGTGGACTCTGGGATCAGATTGCCTGTGCAATATAATCCTGGCTCCAACACTTATTAGCTCTGAGACCATGGACAAGTTACTCAACCTCTCTATACTTAAGTTTCCTCATCTGTAAGATTGGTTTAATGATAGTATCAAACTCATTTGGTTGTTGAAGGATTAAACGGGAAAGCGAATATAAAGCATACATCTCATCGACTGTTAGCTACTGTTCTTTGTTTCCTTTGACAGTCTCTAAGGCAGCAATAGTCAACTTGCGTTATGCGTTATGCTTGATTCATTAGAAGTGCTTGATAAATGTTAGCGACCACAGTTACCTTTTATGGGAGCAGTATATGGCAGTGGTGCCAGAAGGCTTCTCTACCTTTTCAGTTTTAGAGCTGTGACTTATTTTATCCTCAAATCTGCTTAGAATAGTTTTGCTCTTTATCATCAGTTTTAACCAATTTCATTATGTTGTGCCTTGGTATAGTTGTCTTCATGTATCCTGGCTTGGGGTTCATGGAACTTCTTGAATCTGTGAGCTTATGGTTTTCATCAAATTAAGGAACATCTTGGCCATTATTTCTTCAAATATTTTTTCTGCCTTCTCCTACTTTTAGGACCTCAAGTACACATGAGATTGCCTGACATTGTACAAAGCTCACTGATGCTCTATTCATTTTTTTCCAATCTTTTTTCTCTCCCTGTTTAGTTTCGCAGAGTTTCTATTGTGATCTCTTCAGATTCAGTCATCTCTTTTTCTGTAACATCATATGCGCTGTTTATCCCTTCCAATGGAAATTTGCTTTGGATCATTTTTCTATCTTCCATGTTTCTACTTAACGTGCTCACTATTTCCTCCTCCTTAAATATAGTTACAATAACCTTTAATGTCCTTTTCTCTTAATTCTATCATATGTGCCATTTCTAGGTCAGTTTTAATTGATTGATTTTTTTCCCCTTCGTTATATGCCTGCTTCTTTAGATGCCTGTTAATTGTTGATTGGGTGCTGGCTATTTTTTATACTCTTACAACTATTTTTGAGCTTTATTCTGGGACATAGTTAAGTTATCGGAAATAGTTTGATACTTTTCAAGCTTGCTTTAAGCTTTGTTAGGTGGCACCAGAGCAGCCTTTGGTCTAGGGCTAATTTTTCCAGACTAATGAGGGAAGACCCTTTTGAGTATTCTACCCCATGAATAATGAGATTTTCCACTCTGGCTAATGGGAATACAGACCCTTCCTGGCCATGTGTAAGCGCCAGTGATTGTTTCTTCTGATCTTTTCACATGGTTCTTCTCCCAACTTTGGGTAGTTTGCTCATACATATGTGCTAGTTGGTACTTCGCTGAAGAGTCGAGGGGGGGCTGTCTGCAAATCTATGGAGCCTTCTCTCCATAGATTTCTCCTCTTTGGTAATCTTCTCTGTGAACTTCAGTTGTCTTGGCCTTCAGGGACTCCCAGCACCATCTCCTCAGTTCATGTAGACTGCTGGGCTCTGTTTGGATTCCTTTTCCCTTCTCTGTGGCTTGGAAACTCTCCAGACAGTAAGCTAGGATAATCACGGGGCTGGCCTCGTAGGTTTCCCCTCTCTCAGGGATCACTGCCCGATGCTGTCTGATGTCTGATGTCTGAAAATTGTTATTTTATGTATTTTGTCCATTTCTTAAGTTGTTTCAGGAGGGAGGGTAAGTCTGATCTGTTACTTCATCAAGTGGGAGTCCAAATCTAGGATAATTTGAAGGCCAAAGAAACCATCATCTGTGATTGTCTTTTTTATGTATTGTTTGCCCTTGATTCACACAGGTCACATCTGACTCCCCATCTTCCCAACTCACACAAATGCCTAGACCTTCCGTTGAAGCCATCTTAAGGATGAATGGAAATTGCTACCTGAAGGGTTAGGCTAAGATAGTAATGCTGATCATGCAGTTTGACTATGTATGGTTTCCTGTGAGTCTAAATGTTCTACACAATTACTTTTAATAATTGTATAAAGAGTTGTAAAAAAACTTCTGTTGATATAACTTTTATCAACGTACACATTTTTAAATGACATCAATTTATATTGTAAGCACTGCTAATATAACTTTGCCTTCCAAATAGTTCACTTACCATTTCATTTCATGATCCTACAGTGTTGTCAGTGGAAAAACTACGGCCTAGTTCAAAAGCTTATTTACGTGTTAGACTTTGCAGCATTCTTGTAGTTACTTGTGAAATTCTAAACATCTTGAGATTGAGTGAGTCAGAATTTTGACTATAGGAAGAATGGTTGTTAGCCTTGTCCTCCTGTATTCGTGCTTGCTGACTGAACACAGAAATTGCACTAGTAGTGGTAATAGAATAGGATCAGATGCCAGAATCTTAAAAACAGCAGTGAAAATGTGGTATAGGATAGAATGGAGACATGGAGGGTAGTCTGTGTCTGAATAGCATAGGTATGAAAAAGACACGCATTTTAGTTGACTGTGAATCTTTTTGACTTAATAGATGACTTGGCTATCGGAATACCTAAGGTGATCTTAATATGTATGCACAGAAACAGAAAATATGGAAGAGGCATTTCATTTGTGGCTTTTTACGATTTATACCCAATTAGTCACTAAGTCCCACTATTTCTCCCTCCAGGTATTTTCACATCTTTTTCTTCTTCCTTCTTTTCTCCATTCTGTGCCTCACATCTACCCTCTTATAATCAGAGGTCAGCTTACGCAGCATGTGAGCCAGTGGCATGTGGCCTGTTCTTTTATGGCCCATAAGCCAGGTTTTATACATTTTTAAATGGTTGGAGAAAACGTAAAAGAGTAAAATTTCATGACATGTTAAAATCATATGAAGCTGAATTTCAAAGTCCATAAATAAAGTTTCGTTTATGGATGCTTTTATGCTGTAACAGCAGAGTTGAGTGGTTGCAAGAGATTGTGTATGTTCCTCAAAGCCAAAAATGTTTACTACCTGGATCTGGCCTTTACAGAAAAAAGTTTGTTGAACTCTGCTCCTCATTACTGTTAGAGTGTTCATTTAGAAATGCAGAATTGATAGTAGCACATACCTTTCCCCCCACTCCAGACATCAGCTTAAAATCTACAGTGGCGGGCTTCCCTGGTGGCACAGTGGTTGAGAGTCCGCCTGCCGATGCAGGGGACGAGGGTTCATGCCCCGGTCCGGGAAGATCCCACATGCCACGGAGCAGCTAGGCCCGTGAGCCATGGCCGCTGAGCCTGCGCGTCCGGAGCCTGTGCTCCACAACGGGAGAGGCCATAGCAGTGAGAGGCCCGCGTACCGCAAAAAAAAAAAAAAAAAAAAATCTTCAGTGGCTCCTTATTGCATATGGGAAAAAAGAAAAAATCCCAGCTCCTTTGTGTGACATCCAAGACTCCTTACAGCCTGACACCAACGTGTTCTTTCTGGCCTCACCCCTCACCATCTCAGTCTTCTCTGACTTACCAAACTCCCAGTGCTATTAACACTGAGATACTTGTTATTCTTTAACTGCCAGCACTGGTTTCTTTCTTTCTTTCTTTCTTTCTTTCTTTCTTTCTTTCTTTCTTTCTTTCTTTTCTTTCTTTTCTTTCTTTTCTTTCTTTTCTTTCTTTTCTTTCTTTTCTTTCTTTCTTTTCTTTCTTTTCTTTCTTTCTTGTCTTGCAGCGCTGGCATGCGGGATCTTAGTTCCCGACCAGGGATAGAACCCGCGCCCCCTGCAGTGGAAGGGCGGAGTCTTAACCACTGGACCGCCAGGGAAGTCCCACCAGTGCTGTTTTGAGCTTTGGAGTCTGCAAATGCCATGTGCTATGCCTGTTCTTGCCCATATTCTCTACCCATAAATCCCTATTCAGTCATCCAGACGTGCCTGTATGTTGCCTCTTCAGTGAGCATTCTTTAGGCAAAGGCTCCCCTCCTCTGTAACCTCATCACATTTCGGACATTCCTCTTCTGTTAGCCATTACCCCATGGTATTGTGATTATAGCGAAACTCTGAACTCCTTGAAGGTAAAGACTATGTGTCTTATGCTTCCTTTTTCCTCTAGTATCCTGCATAGTATCTTGTACATGATAGATAACAAATAGTTTTGAATGAAAAGATCGATTGTAACCATATTTCTGCTAGACGTATACCATATATAACATTTTAAAGATCCTCATCTAAATAATTTGTGCTCTCTGTCTCTCTTTTTAAATTTATAATGTCAGAAAATGTACCTTGTGATGGAGCTTTGTGAGGATGGAGAACTCAGAGGAATTCTGAATAGGAAAGGTCATTTCTCAGAGAATGAGACCAGGTGGATCATTCGAAGTCTCGCCTCAGCTATAGCCTATCTTCACAATAAGGGTAAGAAGAGGATCCAGCTCACTGACTCCATGAGCGCAGACACCACTTTTGTTTAAGGGCAGTTGTATTCAGGGTTCATAGTCACAGAAATAATGCCTACTAATATGGAAGATATTCTTTTAAAAATTAAAAAAATTTTTCCTTTTTAACTTTATAGATATATTTTAATTAGAAGCAAGGCAGGTATGCAATTACATTGTACACAGACAAGATGAAATTATGAATGTTTCTACAGAACAGTTTGAAAAGAAGCTAATATTATCAAATCAAACATAGAAAATCAATAATAAAAGTGAAATTTCTAAAAACACATATATTAATAATGTTAAAAGTCTATATATTCTAGGCATTTAAAATTTTTTAGATTAATTATTAGAGCAGTTTTAGGTTCACAGCAAAATGGAGAAGTTACAGAGAGTCCCAGATACCTCTGCCCGTGCATGCACATCCTGCCCCGTTATTAGCATCCCCCATCAGAGTGGTACATTTACTACAATTGATGAACCTACATTGACACATCATTATCACCCAAAATCCATAGTTTGGATCCATAGAATCCAAAATTCTATGGATTTTGACAAATGTATAAAGATACATATCCCCCAGTATAGTACCATATGGGAATCGTTTCACTACTTTAAAATCCACATTTAAATATTATTCTAATTCTTCTAATTGCTTTACTGTTCTTTGGTGTTATTGCTACTGTTTTTCCTCGTGCTTCTGCTTTTTTTTCTTCAGTGTTAGTTTGGCTTACATGTGACTTTAGAAACTTCTCATTTTATAGATGAGAAAAAGCTTTGTTCCAGAGAGGTGAAGTGACATGGTTAGGTGTGGCAGAGCCGGTACTGGAACCCAGGGGTTCATTCAGCAGATATTTCTTGAGCACCTACAGCATTGTGGTTAGTTCTAGAGTTACAGAAGTTAAAAGACAAGGCACCTGCCCCTCAAGGAAATTGAGAGGCAGATGGGTGATGGAGTACAGAAAACAAACTGTAATGCAACATGATAATTTCTGAAAGCCATATAAAGTGCAAGGAGCATAGGTATATTAAGCGCCTCATTTGACTTGGAAAGTCAGGGAAGAATTCACAGAGGAAGCAAAACCTGAGCTGAGGAATACAAACTCAGACGAAAAAGGGAGGGCTTTCCAGGCAGAGGGCAACAATTTTTGCAAGGGCAGGAAACCAAAGGCTTAATATTATGCTAATGTCGATTCTCCCACATTAAGCTGTAAATTCAGTATAATTTCAAACTAAATCTTAACAGGGTTTTTCATGGAACTTGATAAAATTATTTTGAAATGGGTGAGACTAGTAAAGCAAACAATGAAAAAGAACAGCGGAGGCAGCAGAGAGACTTGCCCTGCCAACTACTAAAACATAAAGATAAATTAATATTAAAATTTTGTGGTATTTATGTAAGAAGAGATAAGGAGAACAATAGAAACAATTAAAATTCCAACACAGGCTGGAACTGTGTAAGGGAACTGTAAATAATTAGGTATAATTGCCAGTCCAGGGCTCATTCAGCTTCATTTTTCCAGAAATTATGCCTATAACTTTTTAAGTTCAGGGAAATGATTGCTATGGATATGAACTGAATCATTTATTTGCAAAGGAAATATTTGGTACATGAGAGTATTTGCATGTACATAAAAGTCCTACCTGAGCTCTGACATGTTCAACTGGAGATTTTGTGTCTCAGGGGTTTTTGTTTTTAATTTTGATGTATGGAGTAGGAAGGTGGTACTGATGTTGTAGAAAAATATACTGAAGTAAGTGTAGTTTGTATACGTGTTGCCAGGTTGCAGTATGTTAAATGTTTATACTGGCAATAACATATGCATAGAAGTAAAGAAGTCATCCTCTATTTGAAGAGCGAAGGACATGGGAAACCTTCCCAGGCTTGTAAGTACACGTGTCTCCCTCCTCCAGGGAATACCTAACCTTGGACAGGATCCTCTTCCATACTTACCAGGCCACTTGTCATGAAGAGCGGCCAGTTGGAGCAGCAGGGGATTGGGGAGAGGTGAGGGAGCCAAAGAAAATGGCTCCTTAAGGTTAGAAACATGGAGAAAAGGGATCTGAATATCAGGGAATAGAAGAGGGCAGGGTTACACCTGGCCCTCCTCAAATTTTTCAACAGTGGATGTTAACTGGTCAAGTATATTTATTTGTTCTATTTGTGTCCTCTCTATTTTTTCATTATCCATTTCATTTGATTTGTTGTTTATTTTCTTGGTAGATATAGTACATAGAGATCTAAAACTGGAAAACATAATGGTTAAAAGCAGCTTTATTGATGCTAATGATGAAATGAACTTAAACATAAAGGTAAGATATTAGAAATGGTCGTAATTATTTGCCTATAAACAGTTTGATAGCGAAGTGGCAAAGTACATCCTCTTTTTAGATACATTTTGAAAGCTTTTAAACAGCCAAAACTAAGTGCTTGTGCTAAAAATATTAAAATTTCACAAAAGAGGTTGTGACTGACAAGAATAATTTTACAAGTTAAGTGGTGCTATTGAATTTTTCTAAAGTACATATTCATTTTGATAGTTCTAAATCATTAGTTAATAGCAAACAAACAGATGCTCTGAATTCTAATTAATTTCAAAATTATGCCTGGTAATTTGATGTAAATGTGTTACAGATCTAGAGAAAAAGTGCACCTTGGCTGTGCCTTTGATACTAAATTAATGCTAAAGTCTGTATTTCTCATTTAAAAATAACGTCTGTATTTCTCATTTAAAAATACCCAAACTTAATAAGTTGGGTATTAATATTTATGTCCTAAGAAAAATTAATGTGCCAAGTATTTATTCTTGAAGACTTTATTCAAATTAAGTGTTCCTTAATGTCAAATAAATGATAGGATACATTATTTATTACTTAGCACTTTAAAAGTGGCTGCTTTCAAAATATATGAATGTGTTAATTTAGGAATAAAATGTTGTCTGTGAATAACTTGCTCTGTTGCATTTAAATAGGTTTAACAGCATTGTTGTTTTACCCAAGTAAAGTAAATGTTCTTAAATATTTCCGCTGTAAACTCTACGAGAACAGGAATTCTGTGTGTCTCATTCACTGTTGGTACCTGGAGTAGTGCCTGAAGCATAGTATGTGCTCAATTAATATTTGGTGCATAAAGGAATAAATGCTCTCCAAAGAACTGAATTGGATCATGAAAGCTTTTATATATTTGATATCTGTATAAATTTTCTGTGGAGAAAGATATGTATCATAATGCTCCAAGTAGGATCGTTGTGAACTCTCCTGGAGAAATCTATTAATCTCTTTAGAAAAATAGTGAGATTACATTGTTGACAGGAATATTTTCTTACTCCATGCGGTACTGGAAACTTTCCATTCAGTGTCTGTGGACCAAAAGCCTATCTTTGATTGTGTGATCAATAAATGTGCCTGTTTTTCTGCTTTCAGCCCAAGGCTGTTCCAACTTGGGAGACAAGACCAAGGGCACGTACTGAATATTTAATAACCAAATGTTTAATGACCAAGATTTAGAACTGAGCAGAAAGCCTGCAGTTGCAGCAGTAGGCCTCCTGTGTATTCGTAGCTATATTGTGTTTTTTTTCCTGTTAATTTGCTTCTCGTAGTTTTTAATAGTGTAATAATTTTTTAAATTAATATACTCTAGAAAACAAAGGAAATATTAATAAAGAAAAGATAGCATTTACTAGAGATAATGTTTTGTAAATAATTATTAAAGGGGGGAGTTTCCTTGAGTGCTGACAAGGATAATGATTTGCATTTATAACGGCACTTTAGACTGGAACATAGCTTGAGCATCAGAAAAATAGATGATAAACTTACTAAGGCCAGAATGTATTTTACAGTGAAAGAACTTTATAAAGATAACTTTTTTATTTGAAAAAAAGTTAAATGCCTTCTTGCAAGAACAACTTCCTATGTTGAACTGGTGAATTTAATTAGAAGGAATGAACAATCAACGTCATGGGTGTTTTCTCAAGATTGGACAAACCAAGCTTCTCTTTACCAAGTTTCTTCTTCAAAAGGAGGGGTGGGTGGAGAGGGGAAGCAAGGTCCTTATTAGTAATACAAGCAAAGCCCCTCCATCCTCAAGAATCCCTGAATTAAATGCAATACAATGCGGTGAAAGTCCTATTTGCAGAATGAGTGAATTCTGGGACTGGAACACAGGTAACTCCGTATGAGTTTCTTCTTTTAGGTGACTGATTTTGGTTTAGCGGTGAAGAAGCAAGGAAGGAGTGAAGCCATGTTGCAGACCACATGTGGGACACCTATCTATATGGGTAAGTTAGTAGACTTAAAATGATTCTTTTTCTATATGAAAAAGTAGAACAACTAGTATGGATTAAAACTTGAGCAGTTCAATTTCACATCATGACTTAATGGCCCTGATCAAGCTACCTTTTCTTAGGTCAAATAATTTTAATTGTTTTAGCAGATTTCTCATAGTTCTTATCTTCAAAGATTATAGTTTTCATTATTTCTCTGGGCTCTTCTTATAGCTGTTTATGTCTCTTAGGTAATCATACACCCAAACTTAATTATTGTTTTATTAATTCATGCTAAAATCATGAGTATGTTTTGCTTCTTTCCATTTTTTATCCAATTTCATTGCCATCCAGTGGTTTTTCAGAGAGTACTGATTAAATATATTTTATAAACCAAGTTGCCCATTTTCCTAAATGTGATTTTTAACAGCTTTCCTGAAGTATAATTTAAATACCATAAAAATGTACCATTCAGTGATTTTTTTCATACATTCACAGAGCTGTGCAGCATCACCACAATCCAGTTTTAGAACAGTTCTACCCCCAAAAGTTGCCTCATGCCCGTTTGCACTCAATCTCATTCCCATCCCAACCCCAGGTAACCACTAATCCTTATCTCTCTAGATTGGCTGTTTCTGGACATTTCATATAAATGGGATCATGCAATATGTAGGCTTATACGCCTGGCTTCTTTCACATAGCATGATGTTTTTGAGGTACATCCCTGTTGCAGTCTGTTTCTTTATATTGCTGAACAGTTGTCCGTTGTATGTTGTTTATATATTTATTAGCTGATGGGCATGTGGATTGTCCAGTTTGGAGCTATTATGAATAATCCTGCTATGGACATTCGTGTACAAGTTTTTTTTTTTTTTAAGCTTTTTGTAAAATTTATTTACTTTATTTTATTTATTTTTGGCTCTGTTGGGTCTTCGTTGCCGTGCACAGGCTTTCTCTAGTTGCGGCGAGGGGGGGCTTCTCTTCGTTGCGGTGCGCAGGCTTCTCATTGTATTGTCTTCTCTTGTTGCAGAGCACGGGCTCTAGGCGTGTGGGCTTCAGTAGTTGTGGCTCACGAACTCAGTAGTTGTGGCTCGCAGGCTCTAGAGAACAGGCTTAGTAGTTGTGGCACATGGGCTTAGTTGCTTCATGGCATGTGGGATTTTCCCGGACCAGGGCTCGAACCTATGACCCCTGCATTGGCAGGCGGATTCTTAACCACTGCGCCACCAGGGAAGTCCCTCGTGTACAAGTTTTTTTTGTGGACGTGTGGTTTCATTTTCTTTGGGTAACTACCAAGGAGTGAAATTGCTGGGTCATATATTATTTATGTTTATACTTTGTAGGAAACTGCCAAACAATTTTCCAAAGTGGCTCTAATATTTTCCTTTGCACTAGCAATGTATGAGAGTTCCAGTTTCTTCACATCCTTGCTAACTCTTTATATTACCTATCTTTTTAATTATAGCCATTCTAGTGGTTATGAAGTAGTATCTCATTGTGATTTTTAATTTGCATTACCTTAATGACCAATGATGTTGAGTATCTTTTCATGTACTTATTAGTCATTCCTATATCTTCTCTGATGAAATTTCTATTCAAATCTGTACCTATTGAGATGATCATATATTTTTTCTCTTTAAGTTTATTAATGAAATAATTACATTAATAGATTTTTAAAATGTTGAACCATCCTTGTACTTTTGGATTAAACCCCACTTGGTTTAAGGTACTGCCATATTCAATTTGTCACTACTTTATTTAGGAACTTTGAGTGTAGCTTTCTTTCTTTCAGCTGCCCTTGTCATTTTGATGTTAGGGTTATAATATCCTCATTTTAAAAATAAAATATTTTCACTTTTTGTATGCTCATGAACCACTTAAGCAATAGAAATTACCTGTTCATTAATTATTTGATGAAATTTCCCCTTAAAATTTTTTGGTCCTGATACCCTTTGGGGGATAAAGTTTCTATTATTAATTTATATTAGGTTATTCAAGTTTTTCACATCTTCTTGAGTCATTTTGATAATTTATGTTTTTCAGAAAATTTCAAAATATCCAGTGTAACATTTGCAAAAATGAATCCTGTGTTCAGTCACAGAGAAAACTCCTAAAAGTTGGAAACCTTTAATAAGTCACAATTACCTAGTATAATGAAGAAAGCTAGACAGAAAAACCAAAAGGCTAGATAAATTAACACACATTCACATGAGCATCAAACACATCCCAACCACCTAGAAAATTTAACCCCCCCACCCCCCTGGCAACCACCCATTTGTTCTCTATATCTATGAACCTGTTTCCATTTTGTATTATATTGTTCGTTTGTTTTGTTTTTTAGATTCCGCATATAAGTAAGATCATACAGTATTTGTCTTTCTCTTTCTAGCTTACTTCACTTGGCATAATAACCTCAAGAACCATCCATGTTGTTGCAAATGGCAAGATTGAATTTTTTATGGCTGAGTAGTATTCTATTGTATATGTAAACCACATCTTCTTTTTCCATTCGTCTATCAGTGGGCACTTAGGTTGCTTCCATATCTTGGTTATTGTACATAATGCTGCATTGAACATAGGGGTGCAGACATCTTTTCAAATTCTTGGTTTTTTGTTTTTTGGGGGTGTTTTTCCAGAAAAATACCCAGAAGTGGAATTGCTGGATCGTATGGCAGTTTTATTTTTAACTGTTTGCAGAATCTTCATACTATCTTCCAGAGCGGCTGCACCAATTTCCATTCCTACCAACCAGTGCATGAGGGTTCGCTTTTCTCCACATCCTCACCAACATCTGCTACTTGTTATCTTTTTGGTGGTAGCCATTCTGACAGGTGGGAGGTGGTATCTCATTGTAGCTTTAATTTGCATTTCCCTGATGGTTAGAGATGTTGAGCACCTTTTCACGTGCCTGTTGGCCCTCTGTATGTCTTCTTTGGAAAATGTCTATTCAGGTCCTCTGCCCATTTTTAAATCGGGTTGTTTGGTTTTTTGATGTTGAGTTGTATGATTCTTGGTATATTTTGGTTATTAACCATTATCAGATATGTCATTTGCAAATATCTTTTCCCATTTAGCAGGTGGCCTTTTCACTTTGTTGATAGTTTCCTTCTCTGTGCAAAAGCTTTTTAATTTGTTGTAGTCTGATTTGCTTATTTTTGCTTTTGTTTCCCTTGCCTGAGGAGACACATCCAAAAAATATTGCTAAGACCTGTGTCAAAGAGCGTACTGCCTATGTTTTCTTCTAGGGGGTTTATGGTTTCAGGTCTTACATTTAAGTCTTTTATCAATTTTGAGATTATTTAAATTGTATATGGTATGAGAAACTAGTCCATTTTGAGTCTTTTCCATGCAGCTGTCCAGTTTTCCCAACATCATTTATTGAAGAGGCTGTCATTTCTCCATTGTATATTCTCGCCTCCTTTGTCATAGATTAATTGACCATATAAGTGTGGGTTCATTTCTGGCTCTCTATTGTGCTCCATTGACCTATGTGTCTATTTTTGTGCCAGTACCATACTGTTTTGATTACTGTCACTTTGTATGATAGTTTGAAATTGAGCAGCATGATATCTCCAGCTCTGTTCTTTCTCAATATTATTTTGGCTATTCAGGAGGGTCTTTTGTGTTTCCATACAAATTTTAGAATTATTTGTTCTAGTCTGTGAAAAATACCATTGTTATTTTGATAGGGATTGCACTGAATCTCTAGATTGCCTTGAGCAGTATGGTCATTTAAATAATATTAATTCTTCCAGTCCATGAGCATGGTATATCTTTCCATTTGTGTCATCTTCAATTTCTTTCATCATTGTCTTGTAGTTTTCTGAGCACAGGTCTTTTACCTCTTTAGTTAGATTTATTCCTAGGTATTTTATTCTTTTTGATGCAATTGTAAATGAGATTGTTGTCTTTTTTAATTGACATATAGTTGATTTACAGTGTTGTGTTAATTTCTGCTGTACAGCAAAGTGATTCAGTTATACATATGTATACATTCTTTTTTATATTGTTTCCTTTATAGTTTACCATGGGATATTGAATATAGTTCCCTGTGCTATGCAGTAGGACCTTGTTGTTTATTCATTCTATATATAATAGTTTGCATCTGCTAACCCCAAGCTCCCAATCCACCCCTCCCCTACTCCCCTTTCCTCTTGGAAACCACAAGTCTCTTCTCTATGTCTGTGAGTCTGTTTCTGTTTTGTAGATAGGTTCATTTGTGTCATACTTTAGATTCCACATATAGGTGATGTCCTATGGTATTTGTCTTTCTCTTTCTGACTTACTTCACTTAGTATGATAGTCTGTAAGTCCATCCATATTGCTGCAAATGGCATTATTTCATTCTTTTTTTTACTGCTGCAAAGTATTCCATTGTATATATGTATGACATCTTCTTTATGTATTCATCTGTCAATGGACATTAGGTTGTTTCCATGTCTTTGCTATTGTGAATAGTGCTAGTATGAACATAGGGGTGCATGTAGCCTTTTGAATTAGAGTTTTGTCCAGATATATGCCTGGCAGTAGGATTGCTGGATCATATGGCAGCTCTATTTTTAGTTTTTTGAGAAACCTACATACTGTTTTCCATAGTGGCTGCACCAATTTACATTCCCATTAACAGTGTAGGAGGGTTCCTTTTTCTCCACACCCTCTCCAGCATTTATTTGTATTTGTAGACTTTTTAATGATGGTCATTCTGACCTGTGTGAGGTGGTACCTCATTGTAGTTTTGATTTGCAGTTCTCTAGTAATCAGCAATGTTGAGCATCTTTTCATGTGCCTGTTGGCCGTCTGTCTCTCTTCTTTGGAGAAATGTCTATTTAGGTCTTCTGTCCATTTTTTTATTGGGTTGTTTGTTTTTTTGTTGTTGTGTTGTATGAGCTGTTTGTATATTTTGGAAATTAAGCCCTTGGTCGCATCATTTGCAAATATTTTCTCCCAGTCTGTAGGTTATCTTTTCATTTTGTTTATGGTTTCCTTTGCTGTACAGAAGCTTGTAAGTTTGATTAGGTCCCATTTGTTTATTTTTGCTTTTATTTCTATTGCCTTGGCAGACTGACTTAAGAACAGTTTGGTATGATTTATGTTAGAGAATGTCTTGCCTATGTTCTCTTCAAGGAGTTTTATGGTATCAAGTCTTATATTTGAGTCTTTAAGCCATTTTGAGTTTATTTTTTGTGAATGTTGAGAGGGTGTGTTCTAACTTCGTTGGTTTACATGTGGCTGTCCAACTTTCCCAACACCACTTGTTGAAGAGACTGCCTTCTTTCCATTGTACATTCTTACCTCCTTTGTCAAAGATTAATTGACTTTAGGTGTGTAGGTTTATTTCTGGGCTCACTATTCTGTTCCATTGATCCACATGTGGGATTGTTTTCTTAATTTCTCTTTCTGATAATTTGTTGTTAGTGTGTAGCAATGCAATAAATATCTAAATATTAATTCTGTATCCTGCAACTTTACTGAATTCATTTATTCTAATAGTTCTTTGTTGTCATTTTTAGGATTTTCTGTATACAGTATCATGTCATCTACAAACAGTGATGGCTTTAATTCTTCCTTTCCAGTTTGGATTCCTTTTATTTCTTTTTCTTCTCTGACTGCTGTGGCTAGGACTTCCAATACTATATTGGATAAAAGTGGTGAGAGTGGACATCCTTGTCTTGTTCCTGCTCTTAGAGGATATGCTTTCAGCTTTTTACCATTGAGTATGATGTTCACTGTGGGTTTGCCATTATGGCCTTTATTATATTGAGGTATGTTCCCTCATACCCACTTTCTGGAGAGTTTTTGTCATAAATGGTTGTTGAATTTTGTCAAAAGCTTTTTCTGCATCTATTAGGATGATCATATGATTTTTACCCTTCAATTTGTTAATGTGGTGTATCACATTGATTGATTTGAAGATATTGAACCATCCTGAGTTCCTGGACTAAATATCACTTACTCATGGTATATGATTCTTTTAATGTATTATTGAATTTGGTTTGCTAAGATTTTTTTGAGGATTTTTTATATCTGGTTCATCAGTGATACTGGCCTATAATTTTCTTTTTTGTGGTATCTTTACCTGGTTTTGATAGCAGGCTGACACTGGCCTTGTAGAATAAGTTTGGAAATCCTCCTTCCTCTTCAGCTTTTTGGAATAGCTTGATAAGGATAGGTGTTAATTCTTCTTAAGTGTTTTATAGAATTTACCTGTGAAGCTATCTGGTCTTGGACTTTTGTTTGTTGGGAGTTTTTAAATTACTGATCCAATTTTATTACTGGTAATTGGTCTCTTCATATTTTCTATTTCTTCCTGATTCAGTCTTGGGAGAGTGTACATTTCAAGGAATTTATCTGTTCCTTCTAAATTGTCCATTTGATTGTTATATAATTGTTCATAGTAATCTCTTACGATACTTTGTATTTCTGTGGTGTTGGTTGTAACTTCTCTTTCATTCTGATTTTATTTGTGTCTTCTGTCTTGTTTCTTGATGAGTCTTGCTAAAGGTTTATCAATTTTATCTTTTTGAAGAACTAGCTCTTAGTTTCATTGTTCTTTTATATCTTTTTAGTCTCTATTTCTTTTATTTCCGATCTGATCTTTATTTTTTCTTCCTTCTACTAATTTTGGGTTTTGTTTGTTCTTCTTTTTCTAGTTCCTTTAGGGGTAAGGCTAGATTGTTTATTTGAGGTTTTTCTTGTTTCCCGAGGTAAGGCTTGTGTCTCCATAAACTTCCCTCTTAGAACTACTTTTGCTGTGTCCCACAGATTTTAGATCATTGTATTCCCATTTTTATTTCTGTTTAGGTATTTTTGATTTCCTCTTTGACTTATTCAATGGCCCACTGGTTGTTTAGTAGTATATTATTTAAACTTCATGTGTTTGTGCTTTTTGCAGTTTTTTTTTTTTTTCATTTTGCCCAATTCTCTGTGTCTATTTCTATGTATTAGGTATGTTGGTTGCGTTTTCTGATCTTGGAGAAGTGGCCTTATATAGGAGATGTCCTGTGGGGCCCAACAGCATGCTCCTCTCTGGTCACTGGAGCTATATGTTCTTGGGGCAACTCCTATGTGGGCTGCATGCACCCTTCTGCTGTGGTAGAGCTGACTACTGTGAGCACACTGGTAGGTGGGACTGGCCCCCAGCCTGGTTGGCTTTGAGGCTGTGTCATGTCCAGTGGCTCTGGGCCTGGTAGAAGGTGGGGTAGGCTTACTGCAGGGTTAACTGCATGGGGCTGCTGCTGGCCTGCTGGTGGGCAAGGCTGGGTTCCCACATGGCGTCTGAATGGCATGGGGGGCTTAGTGCTGGTGTAAGTCTGCTGGTGGGCGGGCCAGGTCTTGGCAGCTGCCTACCGGGGGTGTGGGGCTGGTGTGTGCCTGCTGGTGGGTGGGGCAGGTCCTGGCGCTAATAAGCTAGGGGGAGGCATCCAAAATGGTGCTTACCAGCACCAGTGTCCACGTGTTACAATGAACTCCCCAAAATGGCTGCTGCCAGTCAGCAGGGGGAGTCCTAGTTGCTCCCTCCCTCTCTGGAAGGTTTTCCAAGATCAGCAAGTGGGTCTGACTCATTTTCAAAGTACTGCCTCTGAGCTGGGATTCAGAGTGGATGAGATTTTGCGTGCACCCTTGAAGAGTGGAGTCTCTTGTTTGCTGTAGCGCTCCAGCTCTCCCAGACATAAGCCCTGCTGGTTTTCAGAGGGAGACGTTCTGGGGGCTTTGTATTCCTGGTGTCGGACCCCCTGGGCTGGGGAGCCTGCTGTGGGACCAAGAGCCCTCACTCCCTGGGGAGGACCTCAAGACCGTGACATTCCTCCTGTCTGTGGCTCGCCGATCTGAGAGCGTAGGTCCTAACTCTACTGTGTCTGTGCCCCTCCTATCCATCTTCTTGTAGTTCCTACTTATGTCTTTAGTTGTGGAAATTGTTTTCTGCTGGTTTTCAGGTCATTCTTATGGACAGTCGCTCTGTAAGTTGTGGTAATTTTGGTGTGTCTGTGGAAGTTCACGGTCTTCCTGCTCTGCCATCTCGGCCACCTAGTCAATACTGTTAATTTAATCGTGCTTGCTTCCTCTGTTGATTTCTAAGAGAGTTATTAAAGTCACTCACCAGCGCAGGGCTTTGATAGATTCTTTTTGTACTTTGAGTAGATTTCTTTGAAATATACTTTATTGAAACATAATTTACATATAATAAAATGCACAGATTTTAAGTGTAAAGTTTAGTGAGTTTTGACAAATACATATACTTGTACAATTACCACCCCAGTGACTATATAGAACATTTCCATCACCCCAGGAATTTCCTTTGTGTCCCTCCCAGTCGATTCCTCACCCAGACCCCAGCAACCACTGATGATTTCCATTACCTTAGTTTAGTTTTGCTTGTCTAGAATTTATATAAATTGAATCATAAGTATATATTCTTTTGTGTCTGTCTTCTTCTGTTCCATGTAATGATTTTGAGACTTACCCGTGTTGTTATATCAGTAGTTTATTCATTTTTATGGCTGAGCAGTATACCTAGTTCATTGTTTCTTTGTCTACTTGATGCATAAAGCTTCTAAATTGTTTTATCTTATTTGGGAAGAGGCTACTTTAGATTCTGTTCATATCCTCCTGTTGGCAAAAGACATCTGGTCTGTAGTTACATGGGGAAAATATATCCAAGCACCCTGAGCTTTATGCCTGCTTATTAGTTGTCTGCACTGTGAGACAAGAGAGAGAACAAGAGAGAAGGCAGATGGTTTGTGGAGCTTTGCTGACTTCCTAAATGGCTTCTTGGCCCAGCCAGTCTGGCCTTTGCCTCCCTGTGAGAGCTGCGATGACAGTGCAAGTAGAAATGCCCCTGATAATTAAGGTGGCTCCAAAAGAGGGAGTGAGGGCTCCAAATTCCGGGCCCCTGCTGTGTGATGCACCTACATGGAGATCTGTCAGGGAATCGGATCACGGAATCTGCCCTTGTCGTAGGCATGCAGCCATAGAGCAACTTGAGCTTTAATGATTCCATATTTTAAAAGTTTAAGTATTAAAGAATACAAGTAATTGCTTAAAGGAAAATATTAATTTTAATTTTCAGTGATTTAGAGAAGAATTATTCAATTTGTTAATTATCTACAGTTGAGCCTGTTCTCTTTCTTCTGTTTACCTTTTAACTCCTTTGTTGTTGCTTTTTAGTTCCTTTCACAATAGGCAGAGGAAATGAAATTTCATTTGCTTTTAGTAGTTATAAAAGCTGTGTGTATGTTGGGGGGGTGATTGAAACAGTTTTCTAAAGTAAAAACACCTTTTACATGGGAGGCGCTGTATAACAGTGTTGCTTTAGGTGAGTCGCTTCATATCTGTACCTGAACCTTAATTTCCTCGCTGGCAAAGTAAGTCATGGCTACATACCCGTGTCACATGATTCTTAACATAATTTACACAAATAACATCATCTATACAAAAGTGCTTTGTCAATTTTAAAGTTCTATTCAAATACACGCAGTTGACCCTTGAACGACGCAGGGGTGAATCCACGTATAACTTACAGTCGGCCCTGTGTGGTGCTACCTAGCTGTAGAAGTATAATAGACATAGTCCTGGGATATCATATGTGACTTTTTAGAAAGCCAGCCATTATAAAAAACCTAATCATTAAAAAATGTGCTACCTCAAAGTAAAAAAAAAAGTTCTACTTTGAGAAGATTGTTTAAAGGAACCCTATTGTGGACACATTGTAAGTAAGTAGCCCAGAGTTGGGGAGTCAGGAGTGCCTGCACCCTAGTCATCATCCTGGGCCTAATTGGCTTTTTGATCAAGTTATGTTATAGGAGCTCTCTGTCTTAGTTTTCTCATTTAGAAAATGTGGAAGATAATTCATACTGCCATAGGAGTGCTATGATGTTATTATTACTACTGTTATTTTACTGAAGTGATTTATAACCGTTTATCTTAGTTTCTCTGTAAATCCAGATTTCTACCTATTGGGCTTGTTTTAAATTGTATCTACTTAAGGTATGTTTTCAGTTCTATTTTTGGCAAAGAACTGAGATATTGTTGTCTTCTACTATAACTACACAATCTTTGCAAAATCATTTCTTAACAATTTGAAAGAGATGAAGAGTTGTGCATTTAGCTATACAGTGTGTGCCATTGTTCCATCAGAAGCTAAATAGCAGGGGTGAGGATACAGCGACGTCAGTTGTTAAGCCTATACATTATTCACTTAACATCTGCTGTTGGTTCTCTTTTTCCCTGTGGGGGAATAAATTACAGCACATCAGCACATTTTTCATGCTTTGTGTTTAAGCATTTAAAAGTCATTTATTGTATTATTAATATTATTTTATTTCTGCTTATTTGGCAGCCCCTGAAGTTATCAATGCCCACGACTATAGCCAGCAGTGTGACATTTGGAGCATAGGTGTCATAATGTACATTTTGTAAGTACCCTGCTAAACGTACAACTTAAAATGAATGGATGATCCCTAACAGTAGAATTACATAGAGTTTAAATTAAAACTAAACAATATAGTTTTAAGAAAGCGACTAAAGAAACAGTTGGGAAGTCATTCTAAAAGGTGTCTTATTAGTTGTCAGGTACATCCATTAGGTATTTTTTTAATACAATCAATTTATGACTTTCAGCTTTTCTTTTCATTGATCTATAAATGCTACAATGCACTGTATGATCTGAGCCACATGAAAAACTTGCCTCAGCACCTCC
The DNA here is from genome assembly GCF_011762595.2 of Tursiops truncatus. Classification (NCBI taxonomy): domain Eukaryota; kingdom Metazoa; phylum Chordata; class Mammalia; order Artiodactyla; family Delphinidae; genus Tursiops; species Tursiops truncatus. The sequence continues at coordinate 61,842,275 of NC_047041.1, read as the reverse complement.
CTGATCCTTTGCTACAAAACGAAAGCTTCTTTGTATTTTCTCAAGAGATTCACTTATAGAGCATCAGGTAGAGGGAGGTCCTGGGACCTGGCACTAGAGCCACCTGATGGACCTGATGGTGTGAGGAGCGGGCAGTAACCAGATAAAGGTTCAGCCCAGGGTCCAAAGAGTATTCCGTTGTTTCTGCTTCTCTTCATGCTACTGAAAATGTTGGCCTTTCTTGCTCTCTCTTCTGTCTCACTCTCAAGATTCAGTCAAACCCCATGGCCTGTATTTTTCCTTTGAAGTGTCCTCACCTATTATTTCATTTCTCTTCACTTGTATCATTTCTCCTTACGATCCCTTTCTAGAAGATTACAGTGTCTTTCTGTCGGTTCTCCTGCCTCGGGTTCATCCTTCACACAGTTGTCAGAGTTGTCTTTCTAAATCACAAATCTGATTGTACTACTTTCCTGATTAACAACCTCTGGTAATTCTCCCTTGCTGTAGAAAAATCTCAGAGCATCCCCGCATGGCGTAACACAAAGCTTCCACTGCCTGGCTCCAGAGTGCCTTTCTAATCTTGGTCTGCATATGTGTTCCCATTCACTTGCCCTGTGCTGGTGGACACTCTAGGCCACTCCTTATGACTCAGGCACCCTGTATTGCATGCTTCTGGGTCTTTGCTCATGCAGTTCATTCTGCCTAGATGTTCTCTTTTTTCTTCTCTACTAACCTCTTTCCTGGGTGTGTCCAGCTCACACAGTAAAGACTTCTATTTCCCTAAGTCCTACTCTACCCCAGCAGTTACTACATTCATTATGTGTATACTTTTTGGAATTTAAGGCAGTAGACGAAGATGCATGTAAAACAGTAATGTAGAAAGAAAAACAAAATAATAAGCATATTTAATCAGGAAAGTTTGCACATGTGTAAATATGATAGAATAAATTGTTCACTTTTCTGTGTTCTCATTGCACTTTTAAAAGCTAGATTATAATGGAATATAATTATTGTATTATGTGTATTGTACCTGTTTTTCTTACTCTAAATTCCATGAAGGACAGAGATATGATTCATCTTTGCATCCCTGGTATCTGGTACAATAGTAGACATGTAGTCAGTGCTCAATATTTGTTTGTTAAATTGAATTAAAGTGAATTGTCTAAGAGATGTTCTGCAAAGTTAGTGGTCACTGTTCTGCCTGTTGGTGAATATGAACATTTTTATGTTGATGCAACATGAGTTTTATGGTCATATTGAAGATTTCACTGTGCACTACCTCTTCCAGATCGTTTCTAAATATTGACATCACAGTAGTTATATTTTCACAGTCCTGTGAAATGGAATACACGGGCAGTAGAAATTGGATGTTGTGATCGTAGTTGTAACTCAGATAGCTGACATCTCACTGCTTAGATTGCATAAAGTATAAATGTATTCACAAAGTTTTTGATCATTGTTTTGTGCTGATTAGAATCATATTAAAATTCTGAGCCTTAGTTTTAAATTAAAAATACAACTATTTAAAATTAGTGTTTTATACTCTTACGACTTTCTGGACAACACAAGTCAAACATAATACATGTGAACTATTATTGCACCATTCATGTGGTATTTGCTGCCTTCTTAGTTTGAATTTGGTGTTAAGGGAAGTGATAGTGTATTACATACCTTAAATTTTTTTCTCCTACTTAAAGATGTAATTTTAATTTTTCTGCTTCTGAGTGTGACTGCGTATCATAATAATGACATATTTTTTTCTTTACAGTAGACTCTTGCTCAGCTAATCAGTGCCTATTCATTAATCTGCCTGAGCCCAGTGGTCTTACAGATAATTTCCTTCAACAAGGGCGCAAACATGTTACCTTCTCCAGGGGGGTTATTTTCTTGTTTATCGGTTACCCCTGTTTCATTGCTACTTAATTGGACAATGATAACATACTTTCTCAAGGTGAAATTGACATAAATACTCTTTATGGGCACTATCTTTTGCTGTTTTGATTCCTATGAAGCAAAATAATCGGAAGGCTTTAAGAGGCATTTTTCATGTCTTGGATTCCCTTTTCTGGATGTGCAGAAAATTGCTGTCATAAAATTTCATACGCTGCTGATTGACCAACCATTAGATACATTTTGTGTGAATAAAATTGTAAAGGACAGAAAAAAGTGGAATTTTTAAAATGTAGCCCTTGAGCTATATAGTTGCATGCTAGTCAGGCAGTGTGGGAGCAGCTAAGAAATTGGTGAATGTGCATATCACTGGTTGTTAACAGACTCAATGAGCCAGGCTTTTGCTGGCCTGTACTTGCTATAATAGATTGTAATTGTCCATAAGACCATTTTTTTTGGCTTTTTTTTTATTGCATTTTAAAACTAAACAGTAGTAAGGCAAGTAAGATCAGAGAGAGGAGGGTCAGAATGAGCTGGAGAAATAAAAAGTATTAAAATGAGAGTTTGCAGAACAATTTAATAAATATTTATCATTTAACAAGAACCTGTTGGTAAATGAAAAGCTGTGTTATCCAGCCTAGTTTGATAAATTACTAGGATGAGAACAGCTCTCCCCCTCCCCCTCCAGAAAATCATTGTCATGTAAGATATTTACCAAATTTAGACTTATTCAAAAAATATTCATGGGAAAGGTTTTTAAAGAACTTTAAGAAAAATATGACTAAAAACAAAAATCAGTAAAAATCTGTTAAGAGACCTGGAGATCATTATACATTATACTTATGTACATAATAGACCAGCATTTGGGAAGTGTAATGGAATTCTGCCGTTTTACTGTTTCCATAATAAAGTGGAAAAGTATAATCCTGAGAGTTGAAGAATAGACATACAGAGTTAGAGTTGCCTCTGTGATGAGTCCAGGTCCAACTTCTCTCTGGTTGTCATTGGGAAAATCTGGTTGTTGTCTACAGGGTTGCCCTCAGATGTTGGGGTTGATGATAAAGATGATGGCTAACGTTTGCAACTTTTAAGCATGTTCTTGTAGTTTTGGACTAGATCACCTATTGAAGCATAGGCTTGCCATGCTCTTTGTAAAGTATAGCACGGTGCTTCCTTTAAAAGGTTCTAAAGACTCATAGTCCCCGTACTACAGAATCTACAAATAAGCCCATGTTTACTGTATACACATGGCTTTACTGATATTGGTTGTTACATATACTCAGCTTTCACCCTTCCAGACTGATTTTCCTCATTCAGATTTTCTTCATTTTATGTATCATTTTTGAAGAGTTGTGGCCATTTTAATGGATTTTTGGTTTTGACTCAGAGCCTGTAGACCCCAGGGTTATTCTTACTATCACTAACATTCGTGTAGCATTTTACCACAGATAAAACTCTTACATGGTCATTAGACTCTGATAACTCTCGTTAGACTCTGATAACTCTGTATATCTTTCTGTAAGTCCAATGTGAATTATGTACCTTAAGGTGTTACCTTACCTTTGCTCACGTTGAAGTGTTTCTCCTCTATCATCCACCACTATTACTGTGCACTTAAACTCACACACCTTTCTGTATTTTAACCCTTTAGTGTTTCCCCACCTGGAAGAGCTTTGGGTCATTTGCAAATGTGGAAGTTCCAATGTATACAAGAGCCTAGCACAGATCTTGCAAAAGCCCTTCGCTTCCATTTCTACATCCAGAGAAGTTCCCACCTCTTTCTCTCCTTTACTTAAATATGAAGCACCACTACTTCCAAGTCCTGTGGAAACTTAATTTTTAATAGCCTCATTCTGATTATTTTTTTAAAAATCTTAACAAAACGACTGTCTTTGTTGTAGATTATGTGGAGAAGCACCCTTTATGGCAAGCTCAGAAGAGAAGCTTTTTGAGTTAATAAGAAAGGGAGAACTACATTTTAAAGGTTCAGTCTGGGATTCCATAAGTGATTCTGGTAAGTATAGATTTGTTATTATTTACTAAAGCAAGTATACATAATATAAGAAAGGCAGCCAGTAACTCAGATACTTTAGATCTCTGGTTAGTCATTAAATTTACTTGTAGAAATACACTATTTACTTGTGGTAATAGTGATATCTTCACTGTGCTTGTTATAGTTGAAACTTGCAGCAAAAACAGAAAATGCATAATAAAAATTGAAGAGGAAATTTGCTGATTATCTAGCTAATTTTTTACTATAGACCATAAACCAGGTAATCCAGGCAATAAAACCTCACTTTAGGCCTTAAACTTTATTTAATACTAGCCATTGGTACTGATGATACTTATTTTATAACTGAGAAGTTTCCTTCGTATCATACAGACCTAATCCTAAATAAACTGGAAAATGTGTGGTACTAATTATAGTTGAGATAAATAAGACTTTCAGGATTTTTCCCTTATTTGCAGCTAAAAGTGTTTTGAAACAACTTATGAAAGTAGATCCTGCTCATAGAATCACAGCTAAGGAACTACTAGATAACCAGTGGTTAACGGTAAGTTACAGTGTTACTTCTTTTTTTTCTTTTTGGCATGCTGTCATTGCTTATTTCTTCTCATCTGGCCTTGTAGTTTATATATAGTCTTCTTAAAACAGTCATTTAGTTTCATCTTCTGACAAGTTAAAAAAATTATTGAGTGTTGCCACATTTCTGAAATGGGTATTTTCAAACTGTTAAAATTACTACCACAGTTGTTTATATATGTTTATAGAGGTTTAAATGAACTTTTGTTTTGTATCAAATCCAGTAAAATAGAGCTGAGAAATGTCCATTATTAAAGCTGTGGAATATTGAAGCAGTCTGTATAGTTTAGTGACGTAAAGCACTGGAACCATCTACTTCTCTTTCAACTCTTTGGATGCAAGGAATCTTCAGGGATTCAGAAAAGCCAAGGTCTTCTAACAGTGTCTGTTGCCTGGCTTGAAATCTTGAGTAATTATTCATTTACATATTGCTTTCCCCCATTGGACTAATGTCTTGAGCAGTGACCCTATGTCTTTTTTTTGTGTGTGTGGTACGCGAGCCTCTCACTGTTGTGGCCTCTCCCGTTGCGGAGCACAGGCTCCGGACGCGCAGGCTCAGCGGCCATGGCTCACGGGCCCAGCCGCTCCGCGGCCTGTGGGATCTTCCCGGACCGGGGCACGAACCGGAGTCCCCTGCATCGGCAGGCGGACTCTCAACCACTGCGCCACCAGGGAAGCCCTTGTGACCCTATGTCTTACTGGTCTTTGTATCCCTGTACCCAGAACATTACCTGGTCACAACAGGAACTTTGGAAGAGGATACTACTACCTCTCAGTATTTATTTTCTCTTTCTTCTGTGGAAATGAGGATCCTGGCTTTTAGCTGGTAACATTGCTATCTTGTCTTCTTTGCTAGTTCTTCCCCTTCGTTGCTAGTTATGGTGCTGGTCAATGAGATCTAAGTGGAGGTAGGAGCAATTTCTGGGAAGTGTCCTTAAATGGAGGGGGTATGGCCTTCCTCACATCCATCTTCTTCCCTAGTGACTGAAATGCAGCTGTGATGGGTGGAGTTTAAGTAGCCATATTAGATCATAGAGTGGAATTTATAAACGGGATAGCAGAGCAACAAGATGCAAGGAACCAGGGCTCTTAGCATATAGAGCTGCTATGCCAGCCCTTGACTGCCTACCTCCAGACGTTTTTATATGAGCAGGAGACAAATGTCTGTCATCTTTGAGATACTGTGAAATATGCAGTTAAACCTAATACCAATTAATACAATAATAAATAATTGCTGGATGAGTAGATGATTCAGTAAATGAATATCTGTAGGTATGTCAGAAAATGTCTGAGAATGGAAATTAGAGATTGTCTTAGAGACATAGGAATATTGCTAAGTAATATTTATCTATGCAGAAAGTTATTTTACATCTATGACTTGCTAGACACTGTGTTAGGCACTGCAGATACATGATATGCTTATAATGCAGTAGTAATGTTGAGAGATGATGGTGGCTTGGACAGGGTGGTAGCAATAGAGTTGAAGAGAAATAAATGTAATATATTTTTTAGGTATATTTGATAGGGCTTGGTGATGGATCAGATAAGAGATAAGGATAAGGGAGGTATCAGGATGATTTTTAGATTTTGCTTTAACAGCTGGTTGGATGGTAGTGCCATTTGCTGAGATGTGGAAGACTGTAGGAGAAATAGATTTTTTTTTTTCTGGGGAAGAGTGGTGAGTCAAGAGTTCCATATGAAACATGCTAAATTTGAGATGCCTATGTAGCATTCAAGTGGAGATTTCAAATAGATCATTGAATGTATGAGCCTGGAACTCGAGAAGAATGAGCTGGAGATATAAATCTGTGAATCCTGAGTATATAGATGCCATGTAAAGCCATTGGGCTGAAGAGATAAGTTAGGAAGAAAATACAGATAGAAAGGACAAGAGGCCTTAGCACCCTGCCTTAAACACTACAACATTTAGAAGAGGAGAAGCTAGCAGTGGAGGGTGAAAAGGAATAGCTGATGAGGAAGAAGGAAAGTCAGGAGGGTGGTACCAAGGAAGTTAAGTGAGAAGAGTGTTTGAGAAAGCAGGAGCAGTCAGCTCCCAGGTAAATGCTGCCGAGGGGTCAAGATGAGAATGAGTTTTCATTAGAATGGCCAACAGAGGGGTTGATGGTGACCCTGAAGGCCTAGATAGGTTTAGATACCATAAATTTATAGTGATAGCATTCTGACTTTCTTTTGGCAATTTCTAATCATTTTTTTTGAATAACATTTTCTTTAAGGACTAAAGAAATTGTCTTCACTCAAAAATGGTTTATATCTGCCCTCTTCTGTGAATGTGTTGAACTCTCAAATGATTCTGTGCAATAAGTATTTCTGGCCTAAAGTAATTGTGCAAATGAGTTAGCAGCTAGATCATTGCAAAACTACTGAGTAGATTTGCAGTACAGCAAAATAAAAACTGTAAAACAGATGGTATGCTTTAGAAATCTATCTCTTTTCAGCATCACACAACATTCGGGTTTGGCCATTTAATTATTTGTTTTCTAATTAGTACAACTTTATTTCTGGCTTTGGTCATTTTTCCAGAAGTCTCCATTTTTGAGCCTCTGTAACATTTGTCTCTATGTAGTCTTTGCCAAATGGATAGAGAAGTGACAGATAGTGTGTACTATATCAGACTATCCTAAGGAGTTCAGTGTATGAAGTTTAGAATACTGGCATTTTGTAAACTTCTGAAAGGCAAAACTCTTTTCTTCTTAACCACTTGAAGTCTTGCTTCCTGTAATTCATATTCTGTTTGAAATAATCTAAAGAGAACACATTAGTTTTCTCAGTGCCTTACTGCTTTGTAAGCAGAACTGATCTTCCAATACCGAACAAATAGTAACATTCTTTTCAAAGAGCTTTATTGGATAAAGTTTCTATGGTTTACCTATATATTGTGCATTTTGAAATACAGTACATATCTGAAAAGTATTCTGAGAAAAATAATCATTGCTTCGCTATGTACATTTAAGTGAATGGGTCTTAAACAGATATTGTCATCCTGATTTAAAAAGTCAAAGATCGGGACTTCCCTGGTGGTGCAGTGGTTGAGAATCTGCCTACCAATGCAGGGGACACGGGTTCGAGCCCTGGTCCGGGAAGATCCCACGTGCTGTGCAGCAACTAAGCCCATGTGCCACAACTACTGAGCCCGTGTGCCACAACTACTGAAGCCCGCACACCTAGAGCCCATGCTCTGCAACAAGAGGAGCCACCGCAGTGAGAAGCCCGCGCACCACAACAAAGAGTAGCCCCCGCTCACTGCAACTAGAGAAAGACTGTGCACAGCAACGAAGACCCAACACAACCTAAAATAAATAAATAAATAAATTTATAAAAAACAAAACAAAAACCCAGGTATTTTAAAAAAAAAAGTCAAAGATCAGATGCAAGGAAAAACAGCCAATAATGACTTTACTACAGAGGAAGAGTTTGATGATGACTCCCACTGCCAAGAGTGTGCCTGTTATCCTCTTTATCCTTTTCTTCTTTTTTGCCCTTTTCATTCTCAGCAGTGGTTCAGGACTTCATTCCTTATTAGATAGTTATGGTTGCCCCTTGGTATTAAGTCCCCTGGTAACAACTAACACCAAGAATTTGCATACTTAACAAGTTTCCCCAGTATTTTTAATGCCTGCTTATATTTAAGAACTCTGTCATAAATTAACAAAAGCATTTTTCTTTTACGGCTTGTCAAAAAGTAGTTTCCGCAGTTGAGCTCTACTGGTATTATTCAGTAATTCCTTCAACAGATTCTTTGTGTGTGTGCCTACCATGTGCCAGGCCCTGTGCTAGGTAATAAAATATAGTTAAAGACATATAGGACCTAGTCTCTGACATGAGGAACTTACAATATAATAAGGAAAACAAACTATGTATAAGATACAAAGCAAGGAAGAAAATGATAAATGACATAAGAAATTGCCAGATGAACAGAGAGATACAGAGGCAAGCAAGTGTGAAATCAGGAGTTCAATTTGACTGACAAATAAGATGCCTGAAGGAAAGAAGTGGGAAATAAGACTTTAGAAAAGGAAAGAAAATTGTGAGGGCACTTGAATCCCAGGCTAAAGAGTTTTAACTTCCTGCCATAGATAGTGGGGAACAATTGCAAGCTCTTTGACGGAAGGAAATTATTATTATAGTGTGTCAGTCTTGCAGGGTGGCTTATTTTAAATGGGACAACAGTCATTTAAACGTCTATGTTGATTTTAACAAGTGTCTTTTGATTTTAATTCATTGGGCACTATGTGGGTACAAAGATGAATAAAACACAGTCTCTCCCATTGAGTGATTTACCACAAATTACAGTGTACTTTGCTTTTTAGTCACACTTTACAAATGCTCTTGTAATGAACTGTAGGGTCTAACTTCAGAACACTCTTTCCTATGTGTGAACAGGGTCCTTGTTCACTAATTCACAAACTGTTATTTAGGCTTTGGTCATTAGCTTTTAACCTTTAGCCTGTACACTCTATGTAAAAGAATTGGAATTTTCTGATACCTAACTAATTATTGGTACTTATTCTAATACCTAACTATTTTTTTTCCTACTGCATATTTTCTTCCTAAATATATTAAGTCTCTTACCTTTATTTTACTATTGATATATTTACTTATTCTTAAATTCTGAATTATCTTACGTATATGAATACGCTTTGAAAGCCCTCTTTAATGAAGGTTTTTTAATAAATAAGAATTATGTTTGGAAGCTCATGAACCAGGAACCTTGGGCATTTACTCAAAATTCAGTGATTGATATATACTTAATAATTCAAACAAATATTTATTGAATAACTACTATGTGCTGTGGAGGACACAAGGATGAGTCTGGCGTAGTCCCTTCCTACAGGTTGCCCAAAGCATAGTGGAAAGTTTAAAACAAAAACACAGGCAGAGAATGAGTATATGATGTGTGTGTGTGTATACATATTATATATATATATATATATATATATATATATAAAATATACTGTATAAAATATATATTCTATAAAATATGTATTATATATTTATAACATATTTGTACTTATTAATGTATATTAAATATATATTATATTTAATATATAAAACATGTATTTATATAGTATAGTAGTAGTACTATTAGGTTTTTAAGAAGAGAGCTATTATTCCCTTTAGGGGGTTACAAAAACCACTTAAAGTGAAGGTAATATGTGATCTGACTCTAAATGAATGGGTAAAAGTAGCAATTAAAGTTGGAGTCATAGTAAGAAGGCAGGGGATTCTAGATAGAAAGAACTTTACAAAGATATAGAGAAAGAAAAAATGAAGTATATTAGTAGTTCTGGTTTTTTAGAATCATAGAAGACATGTAGGGAAGTAGTGGGAAATTAAGCTGTAAAGGCAGATTAGGGCTATTTTGCTCTAGACCTTGGCCTACATAGAGAAGACTTTGTATTTGACTTATTTGACAATGGATTGCTACTGAAAGGCACTGAAGTACCAGATCGTAGCTGAACTTATGTGAGTTTTGTTTTCTGCTTTGTCCCTTCAACCCTTGTGGAGTGATTTGAGTGGACTTGGATGGGGTCTGTGGGATATTCTGAGGGGGGAGCTCCTCTTCTAATGCAGTATCCTGGCTGAAATAGTGTGAAGCCAGAAGGGCCCTAGGAATAAATTTGAGGGATCCTTATGCACGGATCATGGCTGAAGAGCAGAAACAGGATCTTAATGGGGAGATAGAACAGGATAGGCATTGGAGCAGGTTGGGAACAAGTAGCAAGTGTCTAAGATTCTTCACAGGTCAACTCTGTCAGTTAGTGGGTTGGTGGATGTATTGCTGGCCAGGGCAGACAGAACTTCAGGAAGAATAATCTGGCAACGGTATGTGTGATATGGTTTGCAGAGTGGCAAGTAAAGTTGGAGAACTGAAATAGCACTCAGGTGAGATAATAAAGATTGGAACGAGGGCAGTGAGAACGGAACAGAGGAGAGGAGAGAAATAGACATTAGAAAGACAATCAACACAATTTTTCAACTAAGAAGAAATGTTAGATAAAAGAGTAAAAGGAATAAAAACTTTTTCAGGTGATGAGGAAAATGGGGTAAGACAAAAGTATAGAAGACTTACTGGTTTTGTAGATTGGAAGAAGAATGAGGTGCTTTTTGAAACAGTATATTCAAACGTCTGTGCTTGAATAATTTCAGAAAGACAGAAAAGTAACGAATCTCTTCAGATATTTTTAGGTTGAGCTTAAAAGTTTTTCATCATAAATGTAAATAATTACAAGGGATATAATTTCCTATATATTGTAAATGTTGGTAACTAAAAATAACTTTTTTTACATATATAACACCTCCATCTCATCCAATTTAAAAAATTTATGAACAAATTATCCTTTAACAGAAACTTTAGAGTTCTGTCTCCTCAAGCACCACCAGGTCCTCAGCTTTGGGACTCGAAGGGCCAGCATCCTTGCAACAGGAGTTCAGTCTCCATAGGACTTGCTGGGATTTGGGCTTCAGGACAACCTGGGGCTACATCCATGTGGACAGGACCTGGGTTTGCTCAGGATCCTCCCAGGGAGGCACAGCCAGGAACTGAAGTGTTTAGAAATGCAGTTGAGAGATAGGTTCAAGATGGCAGAATAGAAGGATGTGCACTCACTCCCTCTTGCGAGAGCATCAAAATCACAACTAACTGCTGAACAATCTTCAACAGGAAGGCACTGGAACTCACCAAAAAAGATACCCCACATACAAAGACAAAAGAAAAACCACAATAAGACGGTAAGAGGGGCACAATCACAATAAAATCAAATCACAAACTGGAGAACACTTATACCACAGAAGGCCACCCACTGGAGTGAAGGTTCTGAGCCCCACGTCAGGCTTCCCAACCTGGAGGTCTGGCAACGGGAGGAGGAATTCATAGAGAATCAGACTCTGAAGGCTAGTGGGATTCGATTGCAGGACTTTTCCCTGGGGGAAACAGAGACTCCACTCTTGGAGGGCACACACAAAGTAAAAACCACAGGCTCGCTAAATGGATACAAAAACAAGACCCATATATATGCTATCTACAAGAGACCCACTTCAGACCTAGGGACACATGCAGACTGAACGTGAGGGGATGGAAAAAGATATTCCAGGAAAATGGAAATCAAAAGAAAGCTGGAGTAGCAATACTCATATCAGGTAAAATAGACTTTAAAATAAAGAATGTTACAAGAGAAAAGGAAGGACACTACATAATGATCAAGGGATCAATCCAAGAAGAAGATATAACAATTATAAATATATATGCACCCAACATAGGAGCACCTCTATACATAAGGCAACTGCTAACAGGTATAAAAGAGGAAATCGACAGTAACACAGTAATAGCGGGGGACTTTTGACACCTCACATACACCAATGGACAGATCATCGAAACAGAAAATTAATAAGTAAATACTACCTTTAAATGACACAATAGACCAGATAGATTTAATTGATATTTATAGGACATTGCATCCAGAAATGGAAGATTACAGTTTCTTCTCAAGTGCACATGGAACATTCTCCAGGTTAGATCACATCTTGGGTTACAAATCAAGCCTCAGTAAATTTAAGAAAATTGAAATCATATCAAGCATCTTTTCTGACCACAACGCTATGAGATTAGAAATCAGTTACAGGGAAAAAAATGTAAAAAATACAAACACATGGAGGCTAAACAATGCGTTACTAAATAACCAAGAGATCACTGAAGAAATCAAAGAGGAAATCAAAAAATACCTAGAGACAAATGACAACAAAAACACGATCCAAAACCTATGGTGTGCAGCAAAAGCAGTTCTAAGAGGGAAGTTTATAGCAATACAAGCCTACCTCAAGAAACAACAAAAATCTCAAATAAACAATCTAACCTTACACCTCAAGGAACTAGAGAAAGAAGAACAAACAAAACCCAAAGTTAGCAGAAGGAAAGAAATCATAAAGATCAGAGCAGAAATAAATGAAATAGAAACAAAGAACACAATAGCAAAGATCAATAGAACTAAAAGCTGGTTCTTTGAGAAGATAAACAAAATTGATAAACCATTAGCCAGACTCATCAAGAAAAGGAGGGAGAGGACTCAAATCAATAAAATTAGAAGTGAAAAAGGAGAGGTTACAACAGACACCACAGAAATGCAAAGCATCCCAAGAGACTACTACAAGCAACTCTATGCCAATAAAATGGACAACCTGGAAGAAATGGACAAATTCTTAGAAAGGTATAACCTTCCAAGACTGAACCGGGAAGAAATAGAAAATATGGACAGACCAATCACAAGTAATGAAATTGAAACTGTGATTTAAAATCTTCCAGCAAACAAAGTCCGGGATCAGATGGCTTCACAGGTGAATTCTATCAAACATTTAGAGAAGAGCTAACACCCATCCTTCTCAAACTCTCCCAAAAAATTGCAGAGGAAGGAACACTCCCAAACTCATTCTATGAGGTCACCATTACCCTGATACCAAAACCAGACAAAGATACTGTGAAAAAAGGAAATTACAGACCAATATCAGTGATGAATATAGATGCAAAAATCCTCAACAAAATACTAGCAAACAGTATCCAACAACACATTAAAAGGATCATACACCATGATCAAGTGAGATTTATCCCAGGGATGCAAGGATTCTTCAATATACGCATATCAATCAATGTGATACACCATATTAACAAATTGAAGGATAAAAACCATACTTGATCATCTCAACAGATGCAGAAAAAGCTTTTGACAAAATTCAACACCGATTTATGATAAAAAATCTCCAGAAAGTGGGCGTAGAGGGAACCTACCTCAACGTAATAAAGGCCATATACGACAAATGCACAGCAAACATCATTCTCAATGGTGAAAAACTGAAAGCATTTCCTCTAAGATCAGGAACAAGGCTAGGATGTCCACTCTCGCCACTATTATTCAACATAGTTTTCAAAGTCCTAACCACAGCAATCAGAGAAGAACAAGAAATAAAAGGAATACAAATTGGAAAAGAAGAAGTAAAACTGTCACTGTTTGCAGATGACATGATAATATACATAGAGAATCCTAAAGATGTCACCAGAAAACTACTAGAGCTAATCAATGAATTTGGTAACGTTGCAGGATACAGAATTAATGCACAGCAATATCTTGCATTCCTATATACTAATGATGAAAAATCTGAAAGAGAAATTAAGGAAACACTCCCATTTACCATTGCAACAAAAAGAATAAAATACCTAGGAATTAACCTACCTAGGGAGACAAAGGACCTGTATGCAGAAAACTATAAGACACTGTTGAAAGAAATTAAAGACGATACAAACAGATGGAGAGATATACCATGTTCTTGGATTGGAAGAATCAATATTGTGAAAATGACTATACTACCCAAAGCAATCTACAGATTCAGTGCAATCCCTATCAAATTACCAATGGCATTTTTTACAGAACTAGGACACAAAAATCTTAAAATTTGTATGGAGACACAAAAGACCCCAAAGAGCCAAAGCAGTCTTGAGAAAGAAAAATGGAGCTGGAGGAATCAGGATCCCGGACTTCAGACTATACTACAAAGCTACAGTAATCAAGACAGTATCATACTGGCACAAAAACAGAAATATACATCAATGGAACAGGATAGAAAGCCCAGAGATAAACCCACACACATATGATCACCTTATCTTTGATAAAGGAGGCAGGAATATACAATGGAGAAAAGACAGCCTCTTTAATAAGTGGTACTGGGAAAACTGGACAGCTACATGTAAAGGAATGAAATTAGAACACTCCCTAACACCATACACAAAAATAAGCTCAAAATGGATTGAAGACCTAAATGTAAGGCCAGACACTATAAAACTCTTAGAGGAAAACATAGGCAGAACACTCCATGACATAAATCACAGCAAGATCCTTTTTGACCTACCTCCTAGAGAAATGGAAATAAAAACAAAAATAAACAAATGGGTCCTAATGAAGCTTAAAAGCTTTTGCACAGTAAAGGAAACCATAAACAAGACGAAAAGACAACCCTCAGAATGGGAGAAAATATTTGCAAATGAAGCAACTGACAAAGGATTAATCTCCAAAATTTATAAGCAGCTCATGCAGCTCAATATCAAAAAAACAAACAATCCAATCAAAAAATGGGCAGTAGACCTAAATAGACATTTCTCCAAAGAAGACATACAGATGGCCAGGAAGCACATGAAAAGATGCTCAACATCACTAATTATTAGAGAAATGCAAATCAAAACTACGATGAGGTATCACCAATTAGAATGGCCATCATTAGAAAATCTACAAACAGCAAATGCTGGAGAGGGTGTGGAGAAAAGGGAACCCTCTTGCACCGTTGGTGGGAATGTAAATTGATACAGCCTCTATGGAGAACAGTATGGAGGTTCCTTAAAAAACTAAAAATAGAATTACCATATGACCCAGCAATCCCACTACTGGGCATATACCCAGAGAAAACCATAGTTCAAAAAGACACATGCACCCCAGTGTTCATTGCAGCACTATTTACAATAGCCAGGTCATGGAAGCAACCTAAATGCCCATTGACAGATGAATGGATAAAGAAGATGTGGCACATATATGCAATGGAATATTACTCAGCCATAAAAAGGAGCGAAACTGGGTCATTTGTAGAGGTGTGGATGGGTCTTGAGACTGTCATACAGAGTGAAGTAAGTCAGAAAGAGAAAAACAAATATCGTATATTAACGCATATATGTGGAACCTAGAAAAATGGTACAGATGAACCAGTTTGCAGTGCAGAAATAGAGACACAGACATAGAGAACAAACATATGGACACCAAGGGGGGAAAGTGGCAGGGAGGGGGGTGGTGTGATGAATTGGGAGATTGGGATTGACATATATACACTCATAAGTATAAAATGGATAACTAATAAGAACCTGCTGTATAAAAAAATAAATAAAATTTTAAAAATTTTTTTAAAAAAGAAACTTTAGATTATTCGTTCATTTCTTTGAATTTGTTTTTGTATTGCATTTCTTCCACCGCATTTATCCCAATGTAATATATATTTTTTCATGAAAGACTTTTTCCTAATCACCCTATCATTTGTTTCATTTTGCAAAAAACAGCTCAAATATATATTTTTGTTTTTATTTCTCGTGACCCTAGGGCTCTAAATTTTTAAAAATTATTTAAGAGTGACTTTAATTATTTGTTTATAATTGATCAAGGGAATGTAATTATAATTGTTAATAATTATCAAACATAAGTCAAATTGTATTGGAAAAATATCTGTTTAGTGGATGGATAGGGCTACATTTCCCCCCAAATAGCCATCCATCCATGATTGAATGTTACTTAATGTTAGAGAGAGACAGTGTTCAGCATCAATTGTATTATTGTTTTCAGTTTTCATAGATGTAAGCACTGAGAACCTTATAAACAAGTAGAAGGAATTTTGATGTAGCAGTGTCACTCATTTCTTTAAATCTGTTTGGGTTATATGTCAAAAACCACCTAGTGAAAGACCAGCTGGAGGAGGCTCTGGTTCCTGACAAGGTACTGAATTAGCACAGACTTCTGCATGTTCTCTGAAGATTAAACCTAGAGTAACTTTAGAGAGAAACCTCATGATACCAGGATTCAGAGAATAGTGTGCAAAACCCCTGGGAAGATAAGGGGATATTCTGAGCTGGCATGTATGATGAGTGAGGTTACAGCCAGGGAAGGAAGTAAAATAGGAAGACAAAAACAACCCAAGTTCCCCTTTGCCTCGGGACGCTGATGCCTGTCCTCTCACAGGAGTAGAAAGTAAAATCAGAGCAGCACTGAGGCCCTGCATGAGAGAGAAGCTAAGGAAAATGGGTGCGAATTGGATTTAGGCATTGACTTACCTGTTGGCCTCCACACCCTAGAACAGGTGGGTTATACTTTTAGAAGTGCCTCCTCCTTGGGTTGTTCCTCCTTGGAGGAGAAGTTTGATAAGGTTGAAACCCTGAACTGAGGAGTTGCTTTGTGGGGGCAGATCTTTGGTGCCTAGGGATTTTGAGCTCCTGGGGCTGAAGGCCTGGTTCTGGTCTGTCCTCCTGAGGAGCCAGTACTCCCTGTGGAGTATGAGCTAACAGGCCACATTTCACACACCATTAGGAGAGTTTAGAATAGTCAGTTCAAGAATTTAGAAGTCAACAAAATGAACATGCTACAGGAGATAAGGGAAGATGTTAATAATATGAAGCAAGAAATGATAAAGCAAAACCAGGTAGAACCATTTAGGTATAATAGTTAAAATAGAGATACAGTTATATAGGATAAGTAGTGAAATGGGTGCAGCTGAAGAATGAATTAAAAAAACTAGATGATCAGATTATGGGACTTTAATAGAACTTTACAGAAGGGAACAGGTGAAGATAAACAAATTGAAAAAATAAAGAAAAGCTATAAGGAATTGAAAGTAAAAGTTACAAAATCCATATAATAGGAGTCTCAGGAAAAAAAGTAAAAAGAGGGAGAAGGAAATCTTTTAAAAAATAATAGAGATAATTCGTCAGAATTAAAGAAAGAAGAAAGACTTCAGCTCTAAATAGATGATAGACTACCAAATAGGAGAGAGAAGGAAAAACTGACAAAATAGACATAATGAGATTTAAGAACATCAAAAACAAAGAGGAAATTCTAAATGTTCCCAGAGAGAAAGAGCAATATCATATAAAAAAGAACAAGAGTCACATTGACATCTTACTTTTCAGCAGCAACATTGGATGCAAGTGTAAATGGAGTAATAATTCTAAATGTGTTATAGGGAAAACAACTGTAAACTTAGAATTTTATATCCATCCAAATTGTCATTCAAGTGAAAGGGAATGATAAAAATATTTTCAAATACACAAGGCCTCAGGTTTGCCACACAAATCCTAGATTTAAAACACTTGATAGAAGTAATTAAATAGGAGGTCAAAGAAATCCAGTAGATACTGCAAGAGCTATGTGTACCGAGAGTCTTCACATACCTTAGTAAAGTGTGTTGGTGTCCAAAAAAAGAGAAAAAGACCAAAGAAGAAGAGGAGAAAGTATATTCATAATAACCCAGACTTAAAATGTGAGATAATATACACATGACAAGTGTTGAGAACGGAGAGAGAACATGGGTACACAAGAGGGGGCTAAAATGGAAGATGTAGACAATGGATTTTCAAAGTAATAAAGGATTAACAAAGATACAAAGAGTGAGACAGTTGTAGTAACAAACTTAAATGATAGAAACAGTTTCAAATAAGTTAATGGGTTAGAAATACCTGTTAAGGGACTTCCCTGGTGGTGCAGTGGTAAAGAATCCACCTTCAAATGCAGGGGATGTGGGTTTGATCACTGGTTGGGGGACTAAAATCCCACATGCTGCAGGGCATCTAAACCCACGTCCCGCAACTACTGAGCCCACGTGCCACAACTAGAGAGAGAAAACCTGCGCACCACAACTAGAGAGAAGCCCACGTACCACAACAAAAGATCCCGCATGCCGCCACTAAGATCCAACACAGCCAAAAATAATAAATAAATAAATAAAAATAAATAAACATGAAAAAATAATATTTTTAAAAAAGAAATACCTGTTAAAAGACATAAGGTCAGGTTGACTTTTTAAAAATCTAGCTAAGTGCTATTTACAAGAAGCACATTTGAAGCATAAGGACACAAATATTGAAAGAAAAAGAATGGAAAAGAACATACCAGGCAAACACTAACCAAAAAAAGCCTGAGTAACTGAATTAATATCAATTAAATATACCTTGCCACAAACAAATCATCGTTAGAGATAATGAAGGTCACTTTATAATAATAAAAGTTCAATCCAAACAAAATATATAAGTTTAAACATGTATGCAACTAATAAGATAACCTCAAAAATATACATCAAAAATGACAAAATTACATGGAGAAATTGGAAAATTCACCATCATAGTGGGAGATTTTAATGCACTTCTCTCAATTATTGATATGTAAAGCAAATGAAAACAGAAACAAGGGTATTTTAACAACACAGGTAACAAGCTTATTTTAGTGGACATGTATACAAAAAAAAAAAGCATCCATCAATTAGAGAATATACATTTTTCTTAACCACATGTGGAAGGAACATTTACCAAAATTGAACTGGCCAGGAAGAAAGCAAGTCTCAATAAATTTCACACAGATTATGTTATCTAACAATACACAATTAAGTTAAAAGTCAATGCCAATAAGATTAAATATCTGTATATATTTGGAAATTAAATCACATGCTTCTAGATAAGTCATGGGTTAAAGAATAAATACTAATGAGAACAAATTTTTAATTTGTAGAACTGAATGGTAATAAAAATACAACATATCAAAACCTGTGAGATGCAGTAAAAGTGTGTTTCAGCAGAAACTTATCACCTGGAGTATTCACATTAAAAAAGAAGAAAAGGGCTTCCCTGGTGGCGCAGTGGTTGAGAGTCCGCCTGCTGATGCAGGGGACACGGGTTTGTGCCCGGGTCCGGGAAGATCCCACATGCTGCATAGCGGCTGGGCCCGTGAGCCATGGCCGCTGAGCCTGCACGTCCGGAGCCTGTGCTCCGCAACAGGAGAGGCCACGACAGTGAGAGGCCCACATACCGCAAAAAAAAAAAAAAAAAAGAAAGAAAGAAAAGAAGAAAGGCTAAAAAAGGAACTACATATCCAACGTAAAATCTCAGGAAAAAATCCCAACAGAATATACCCAAATAAAGTAGTAGGAAAAATAAAACAAAGTAAGAGTGAAAATAAATTAAATGGAAAGGAAAGGTAGAAAAGAGAAGATCAATGAGACCAACATTTGATTCTTTGAAAAGACCAACAAATAGATAAATCTTTGGCAAAAATAAGAAAGAAATAGAGAAGACAAAAATAGTATTAATAGGAAAAAGGGAATACAGGCACAGATAAAGCAGAAATTAAAAGGATAAATATTAAAAAGGCAAGGGAATACCACCACCAACTGTATACTAATAAATCTGAAAACTTAGGGAAAATGGACAAAATTTCTTTTCATAAAAAATATTTTCCTCAAAAAATACAGCTTCATAATATTGTCTCAAGAATAAATAGAAGGGACTTCCCTGGCAGGCCAGTGGTTAAGACTTTGCCTTGCAATGCAGGGGGTGCAGGTTCAATCCTGGTTGGGGAGCTAAGATCCCACATGCCTCACGGCCAAAAAACCAAAACATGAAAGAGAAGCAATATTGTAACAAATTCAATAAAGACTTTAAAAAATGGTCCACCTCAAAAAAAAAAAAACTAAAAAAAAAAGAATAAATAGAAAATTTGAATTGTCCTATATAATTACTAAGGAAATTGAAGCAGTAGTTTAAAATCTTCCACCAGGAAAACACCAAGCCTAGATGATTTTACAGATTAGTTCTACCAAACTTTTATGTCAAATTTATAACTCTCCTCCTGTGCCCCCAAAGAGAGAATTTTCCTGATTTATTTTGAGTCTAGTATTAATTCTGTATACTCTAGTATAACAAAATTAGACCATTGTAAGCCAAACCTATGAAAAAGGAAAATGATCCATATTACTTATTAATATAGATGTAAAACCTTAAACAACATGTTAGCAAGTTGAATCCAACTGTGTTTATAAAAAAGGTCGTGATCTAGTTGGATTTTCCCTAAAAATACAATGATGGTTTAATTTTGGAAAAAAATCTGTAAATATAAATTCACACATTAATATATTAAAGGAGAAAAAGCATATGATAATTTAATGGAAACACTTGTAATAAGACTCAGTATACATTCATAATTTAATTAGGAATAGAAGAAAACTTCCTTAACCTGATAAATGTTTACAGCAAATATCGTTTTAAATGGGAAACGTGAGAAGCATTTCTTTA
Organism: Tursiops truncatus; assembly: GCF_011762595.2. Taxonomy (NCBI): domain Eukaryota; kingdom Metazoa; phylum Chordata; class Mammalia; order Artiodactyla; family Delphinidae; genus Tursiops; species Tursiops truncatus. The sequence goes on along the minus strand of NC_047041.1, from coordinate 61,821,951 downwards.
AAATAAGAAGCTAGTCAAGGAAATCAGCTTTCAATAGTTTTTCCCAACATTGTTGATCTTAGTCAACTTAAGACAAGGAAAATAAAGTCATGAGAATTGGAAAACAGAAAGAAAACTTTTATTATTTGCAGTAATATACAAATTATTAGACAAATTATTAAACTATTTGAAATAATAGAAGAGCTGAGTAAGGTAGCTGGATTTAAGGTTGATACTCATCGATATATAAGTGTATCAAATCAACACATTGTCCACTTTAAACTTACACAATGTTATATATCAATTATATCTCAGTAAACCTGGAAAAAAGAGATTGACATTGTATTTCTTTTCACTAGCAAGCAACAATATAAAATGTAAAATAATGAAGATGTAAAATAATATTCAAGAATATATCATTTCTAGAAATAAATTCAAGATAAGATTTGGGGAAAATTATGAAACTTTATTGGAAAACATTGAAGAAAAGTGTAAAGGTATACCATAATCATAGGTCAGGAGACAATATCATAAAAACTGATTTCCTCATGTTGATGTACATACATGATGCAAATCCAATCAAAATTCCACAAACTTTCCTGACCCTAAAATTTGTATCGAAGCTTAAAGGGTGGAAAATAGCCAAAACATTTCTGAATGTTTTGCTCTACCAGATATTAAGACTTATGAAGCTGTATTAGTTAGCATAGTGTGATCATTTGCAGTAATAAGCAAATTGACCAGTAGAATAAAATAGAAGGTGCAGAAACATATCCATGCATATCTGGAACTTTTATGACAGTGGTAGTATGGCAGATCAGTGGAAAAAGGAGAGACTATTCAATAACTGGAGGGAATAAATGGTTGTCCATATGAAAAAAAGAGAGAGATGGGGTTCCTATCTCACACTGCAGACAAAAGTCAACTGCAAATCAATCAAGGACTTAAATAATAAAATTTATATTTAAGTTTTAGTAGAAAATATAGGTGAAAATCTTTTGGACCTTGGACTGTGTAGAAAAGGATTTTATAAGCAAGATACCAAAGGCACTAACATAAAAGAAATGGTGAATAAACTTGACTTAATATGAATCTTCAGAACTTCTGTTCATAAAACAACACTTTAGGGATAGGTTATAAACTAGGAGAAGGCTTTTGTAACCCAAAAAACCAAAAAAGGGTTAATATCATGAAATCTCAATAATTCTTACAAATCAATGAAAAGTGGACAAACAACCTAGTAGAAAATGTACAAAGAGACAGGGCCAGGCATTTTTTAAAATTAATTTTTATTGGAGTATAGTTGCTTTAGAGCCAGGCATTTTTACAGAAGAGGACCCACATTTGGCTGATGAACACGTGACAAGATGTTCAGTCGCATTAGCGATTGGGGAAATACAAACCAAGACCTCAGTGAGATAAACCAAAAATTAAGAAGTCTGGGGCTTCCCTGGTGGCTCAGTGGTTGAGAGTCCGCCTGCCGGTGCAGGGGACACGGGTTCGTGCCACAGTCCGGGAAGATCCCACATGCCGTGGAGCGGCTAGGCCCATGAGCCAGGGCCGCTGAACCTGCGCGTCTGGAGCCTGTGCTCCGCAACGGGAGAGGCCACAACAGTGAGAAGCCCGCGTACTGCAAAGAAGGAGTCTGGCAGTAGCTGGTGTTGGAATAGATGTGGGTAAATAGTATCTTTTTTTAAAATTAATTTTTATTGGAGTATAGTTGATTTACAGTGTTGCGTTAGTTTTGCTGTACAGCAAAGTGAATGAGTTTTACATATACATATATCCACTCTTTTTTAGATTCTATTCCAATATAGGTCATTACAGAGTGTTGAGCAGAGTTCCCTGTGCTATATAGTCGGTCCTTATTAGTTATCTATTTTATATATAGTAGTGTGTACTGTCAATCGCAGTCTCCCAATTTATCCCTCCCCCCCACTTCCCCCTTGGTAACCATGAGTTTGTTTTCTATATCTGTGACTCTGTTTCTGTCTTGTAAATAAGTTCATTTGTACCATTTTTTAAGATTCCACATATAAGCGTTATCGTATGATATTTGTCTTTCTCTGTCTGACTGACTTCACTCAGTATGACAATCTCTAGGTCCATCCATGTTGCTACAAATGGCACTATTTCATTCTATTTTATGGCTGAGTAATATTCCATTCTATATACGTACCACATCTTCTTTATCCATTCCTCCGTTGATGGACATTTAGGTTGCTTCCAGGTCTTGGCTATTGTAAATTATGCTGCAATGAACATTGAGGTGCATGTACTTTTTGAATTATGGTTTTCTCCAGATATGTGCCCAGGAGTTGGATTGCTGGATCATATGGTAGTTCTATTTTTAGTTTTTTAAGGAACCGCCATACCATTCTCCACAGTGACCGTACCAGTTTATATTCCCACCAACAGTGTAGGAGGGTTCCGTTTTCTCCACACCCTCTCAAGCATTATTGTTTGTAGATTTTTTGATGATGGCCATTCTGACCAGTGTGAGGTGATATCTCATTATAGTTTTGATTTGTATTTCTCTAATAATTAGTGATGTTGAGCATCTTTTCATGTGACTCTTGGCAGTCTGTATGACTCACCAGCAATGTGTAAGAGTTCTAGTTTTGCTCCCCATCCTCTCCAGTGCTTGTTATTATCAATATTTTTAATTTAGATACTCTGGTAATATATAATGGTATCTCATGTGGTTTTATTTTTTTAACATCTTTATTGGGGTATAATTGCTTTACAATGGTGTGTTAGTTTCTGCTTTATAACAAAGTGAATCAGTTATACATATACATATGTTCCCATATCTCTTCCCTCTTGATCTCCCTCTCCCACCCTCCCTATCCCACCCCTCCAGGTGGTCACAAAGCACCGAGCTGATCTCCCTGTGCTATGCGGCTGCTTCCCACTAGCTATCTACCTTACGTTTGGTAGTGTATATATGTCCATTCCTCTCTCTCGCTTTGTCACAGCTCACCCTTCCCCCTCCCCATATCCTCAAGTTCGGTTTTAATCTGCGTTTCCTGAATGACAAATGAAATTGGTCACTTTTACTTTACTTATCCTTATTGGCCTTCTGGATATCTTCTTTTGTGAAATGTCTGTTCAAGTCTTTCCTCCATTCTTCTATTAGTTTTTTTTTTTATTTATTGATTTGTAGAAGTTTGTTGTATATTCTAGATGTGAGCCTTTTGTCTCTCACACACACACACAAATAATATATGTACAATAACAAGCATTGTAAGAAGCTGACTTAAGAAAAGAACATGGAAAGAATTACTGCAGATCCTTGCTCAAGCAGGTGACTTTTGAAAAAGAGTAGGTCATTGGAAATTAAGGGTCTTGAAATTGACTCCCTGCAAACCATCCCTGCCCATACAGCCCTTAGGAAGTCTTCGTTCTTGGTGTACAGCGAGGTGTACACATAACCATTTGAAGAATGTTGGTTTGGAATATATTTTGTTTTTATTTTTCCAGCTTTATTGAGACATAATTTGACATATAACATTGTATAAATTTAAGATGTGTAACATAGTGATTTAATATATGTGTATATTGTGAAATGATTACCACAATAAATTTAGTTACTATATCCATCACCTCACATAGTTTAAATTTTTTTTCTTGTGGTGGGAAAAACTCTTTGAGCAGTTTTCAAATATACATTACAGTATTGAAGGCTCAGCAGCACCTCTACCTAGAAATTCTTAGCAGACAATGGAAATGCACTTCTGGAATAAGGGTAAATTACTAAATTTCTCAGTTTGTTTCCTCTTAAAGAATAAGAATATCAACACGAATTTTCTCTATTCTCATTATTTGCTATACTTGTGAAAACTAAATCACTGAGATGCCTTTGTTAGGAAAAATTTTAAAGTGGTGCAGAGTTGCTTACTTCAGCAGCCCTTACTACCTTTCTATGCTGCTGCCTTGGCCTCACTGAGACCCATGAGAGCATGTTTGGTGATCTTACTGGGTGCTATCAGTCCTTTGTGAGTATCTGCATCTTACATTATTTCTTTTCCTACATAGTTTATATTAATTTTTAGTCATATAATAGTTGCCATTACCCTTAGTAAATGATTTAAATGGTAAACAAGGCAGGAAAAATAACTTTCTCCCTCTATTCCCTCATTCCCAATTACTAAAGATAACCATTGTTAAGTCTCTTATGTATTCTTTCAAATACATTCTGAACATTTTTATTATTCACTTTTCACAAATGGGTTTATATTATGCAAACTATTCTTTTTCATCTAATGTATTTTGGGAAGATACATTTATTTTTTTGAAAAACAGTATTGTATCCAAAACTATGGATACACTATTATTTTGCCCCTATGAATATGGAATATTTAAATTGTTTCAGGTCTTTTCTGTTACAAACAATGGTGCAACAAATGTTCTTGTAAGTATATGTTTGCATACTGTGTCAGCATATCTATAAAATATATTCTTAAAAGTTGAATCACTGGTTTGTGAGAATGTGCATTACATATTTTGATAGTTTATTGCCGATTTATCCTCCCATAAAAAGCAAGTAAATGAGAGAGCCTGTTTCCCCATACCCTCACCAACACAGTTTTATCAAACTTAAATTTATGTCCATCTATTAGGTGAAAATTGCCAACTCATTGTTTTTGATTTGGATTTTATTAATTTTGTGAAGTTGAGCATCGTTTTATATCTTTTTTATAAAGATATAAAAAAATTTTCTAATTAAAAAATTTTATTCCTCGGAACATTACAAAATAAAGAGTTCTAGCTACTTACGAAAAGTAGAAAATGATGACCGTAAGTTAAAGACACAGAATGTTTCCTTTTCGCTTTGCTGATTTTATGTTTTATACTATCTTACCCCAACTCATACATATCATTCATTCGTTCATTAAAAAATACTTGTAAAAGACTTATTGTTTACAGAATACTGATAGGCACTGTCCTTGAAAAGGCAAATTTTGTTAGATGAGGATGTATGTTTGGGTTCCTATTTGCAGGACCTGTCTACTAAGATTAAATCCAAATCTTAGTATTTGACCAATGCTTCTCCTCTGTGAGTGTTCATTTTTCCAGTTTTTCAAAATGAAGTCATCTCAAACTGTTAGTTAAACAAGTGGAAATTTATTAACAAAAAGGTTTGTTTTCTACTTATGATAGCCTCAGATTATCAGCCTATTACTGCTGCCTTCTTGCCATTTGCTGCTTCATGGTTGAGGAGTTCAGGGTGTGACCCCTCTTAACACAGCCAGTAAAGGGAGTTCAGAGGTTACTGTTCTGGTGGTGAGGTGTCTCCACAATCTCCAGTGTCTGCCCTAACAATTCCACCCATTTTTCTTTGGTTGGTTCATGTGTAATTTCTCTTGAGCCTAGAAGGCTCATGACACACAGCTCTGGGCCACTTATTCATTGGTCAGTCCAAGTATCTGATGCAATTCTTCCTCCAACTGTTAGCAGGCAAGAAGGGGCTAGTCTGGTAAGTTATTGGCTGGACTTCAGACAAGAGGGAAAGTCTGGAATCTATACCAACATTTGTGCCCTGTTTGATATCACAAGGGAATATAGGAAGCAAATAGTTAAAAATTTATAAATGGTAGAGTGTTTTTGATGGGATAATGACCCTATTCTAGATCTTTTGCTCTTCTCCCCAGTCTCTTTGCAATAAGAAATAGAGTCATTTGTAGCGTGTCAGTCACCATGCTTTTGTGTGTATATATTGATATATGTGAACCAAGCACTTGAAAGCTGTCTAGAAATGCAGATTCAAGATAGTACAGGTAATCCTTGCTTTGCACAGGAGTGCAGAACCATAATAATAGTGCAGACTGAAGCTGTGCAAAATGATTTTAATAATCAATGGGAAAAATTGTGATTTTTCCATGCCCTTTAAAATTTTTTGTTAAACATTAAAAACTCCCTGTTGGTTCTAAATACAGAGAGAGAATGAAATAAAAGTAAAGCTAAATTTTTGGCGCTGTAATTTAATATTGAGAGAAATATTGAGAGTTAAAGTATCTTATTTTGGGGTTAAAAACTTATCAAGATTAGTTTAAACAGTGCTTGCCTTCTTCTTATCATACAGAGGGGAGCATCTTTTTTATGCCTTGGTGAATTGTCATACTGTTTTACAAGTTTGGATCAACTTCTAACGTTGTATCCTTTTTCTTTTCAATGTCTTGAATATCTCTGAAAATTCTTTAAATGTCAAGTTTTTTTGTGGGTGGCATTTTCCCTGAAGCATCTTCATCCTTCCTCATTTATGTTGATAAGTTTGCCTTCACTAAGTTCCTTTGGTTGCGCATCTAGATTCTCACAGTGGCAGTGGCAGCATTCCCATGGTCAGCTATTTCTTCTGTTATTCCATTTACATTTGATTCAAATTTTACTCCCAGTATTATCACTTTTAATTTCTTTGTTGCAGTTTCATTTTTGTTGGCAAATTCCCTGCGAGACAAGGAGGCAGCACAACTGCACACATTGCTGTCTGTGTGTGAACTGAATAGCAGATGCACAGTGTCCAATCACCAACAGACTGTGAAAGAAGTGATGTGATTGGTCACTGATTGTGATGCAGATCTGTAATTTACCTGGTGATCGTGGATTGAAGAGCTAGCAGTGAAGTTTGAACTTTATGCAATTATAGTTAATGTACCATGGTGACTGAAATTTGAACTGTGTTGCTGAGGGACTGATATTATTTAAGTCATGATGAGTAAAATTCATGCATATCAGGACTGTGCAAAGCAAAGACTGCCTACATAAATTGGCTATCACATGGTACTGATTGCATATGATTTGTGTAGTAATTACAACTTTGTTGGGTATGCTGATTATATAGCGGGCTCACTCTTTATAAAGCTTTTTGGAGGTGACTTACAGAGTGTAAATATTTAATCTTCTGTCTATATCAGGACAGGCTAGATTATGCTGTGGTAACAGGTGACCCCCAGATCTCAGTGCTGTTTATGCCTTCCATTGCACATTGGCTGGGACGAGGGGAGCAAGCTCTGTTTTACTTTGTCTTCACTCAGGGACCCAGGCTGATGGAGGCTCCATCTCTGTGCTTCTATAGTTACTAAGGCAGAAATTGAGAACATGTAAATTACATGCTCTTTCTTCAAGTTTCTACCCAGAAGTGATACACACTATTTCAAATCACATTTTACTGGTCAAAACAAGTCATATCATCATGTTCCAAAAGAGGTGGAGAAGCAAAATTCTACCATGTGCCTAGAAGAAATGACTCTAGATCCAAAGAGTTAACTTGTAGAGAGTTTATCAGGGAAGAGCAATTGAGGACCGGGATTACAGACATAGATGTCAGATTGTCTCTGTTTTCTAATGAAAGAATTAAGTTGAGGCAAAGTTGTGTGTACTAGTATTCCAGGAGCCTGGACACTGTGGGTTAGTGTTCAAGGTCATGATGAAGCCAGGAAGTTATAATAGAGGCTAGATGAATCACTGGGGTCAAGCAGAGCTGTTGACAGAGGCCTGAAGATCAGAACTCATTCAGATGAGAGCTCTGAGACTATCTGCCGTTCTAAACAATTTCAACTCCTTTTTGCTCTCTGAGACTTCATCTGTGCTTCATTTAAGTTGACAACATCTTTGGAAGTTCTGGGATACTTGACGGAGATGACTGTCAACTTGAGCCTTGACGGAAATGTAGGCTACGGGTTGGCAGAAGGCATAGTAAAGGCATTCTGGGAGTAAATGGGTAGAGGCTGCAGAAGTGCAACCAAAAGTAGGATGCTATAAAAGTAGTAAGAATACAGACCTTCTTAAAACAGGATGACGTAGAAGAATGACAGGGAACGAATAGCATAATGATCCTCATTTAATTATTACTATTCCATGCTTAATATTTGTCTGTGTCTTTAACCACGAATATATTGAACTCTACAAATCCTCAACAGTGTACTCAGATGGCTGCCCTTAAGATGCCTGGCCTCGTACTATTCTGTATCACTGTTGCTTAATGCTTCAATCCACCCACATATCAAATTAACTTAGATCACTCCATAGTTGTTCCCACACCTAAACGTCCTGTTTTAATCTAAATGTGATCCAAACTTCTTGTCCAAACTTTCTCTACTAGTCTGAGTTAGGAGCAAAACTATTTAAGGCATACCTAGTCTAGCAGGAGGCATTTAAGAATGCATTCATGCATTTCTTGGCATTAAATGGAATATTATATTTGAGAAAAATATAGTTAATATAAAATGGTCAATTTTAGTATGGTATAGCCACATCTGGGGTTAAAACAGTGCACGGAATCCATTATAATCAAATGACCACATTATATCGAAATCTTCCAGTCAACCAAGAGCTTTCAAGTCAAACATCTATATTCTTGGACACGGCACCGGACTAATCAACTGAATTTAGATTTTTTACCTAAACATTTTGATGTTATATAGGCTTACCCAGTAGACTTTGGGCAACTTCTTTCATTCTTTCAGCTTCCCTATTAATTTTCTAGGAACGGCACTATAAGGGGGTCTTTGGATTCCAGGAACTTGCCCTATGTAGTGGTTCTTTCACACAAGCATGCTGCACTATTCTTTTAAACCAGAATATTCTCCCATCCCTAAATTTTGGCATATTGTAAAAGTATTAGTGAAGAGGTCTGAGACGTGCCAGTACAAGGAGTATGCTCAAAAGGGCATCCAAAGTTTTGCTATTTATTCAGCGTTATAATTTTTCCATGTGACTTACTGAATTTGTGAGACTATATTACTAAAATATGTAAGAGTCTTCCGTTTTCTAAACTGTTTATAACACCAAAAATTCATTGTTAACATTAGGGCAATATACTTTCTTCGGCGAGACCAACCAATGTGCTAGAAATGATGAAAGAATGGAAAAATAACCCAGGAAGTGATGAGGAAAGTACAACAGATCAAAAGAACAACTGGTCCGGTCAAGAAAAGCTGAAAGGTTACCAACCCAGCAGAAGTATCCATGTCAGGAACTCTTCAGATGAAGAGGAAGGAAAACAGGTAGGAAGAACCAACAAAACAAGTAGGAAGAACCAATTGTTCCATTTCTCCAAACTGTAAAATACCTTCACAACACTTGGAACATTCTTTTGCAACTCTTTTTTATTGTTGGTTTTTAATGGTTTGTAACAAAGGAGACCTGCATGATAAAGACAGTAAAGTTCTTTCCTCCCTTGAAACTATCATGATTTAGCAATGTGGCCTACATGCTTATTTTAGGATCCATGATTATATAGGGCAGGAGTCTGCAAATTCTTCCTGTAAAGGAACAGATAGTACATATTTTAGGCTTTGTGGGCCGTAATAGTCTTTGTCACAGCTTCTCAACTCTGATGTTATAGCATGAAAATAGGCATAGGCAACAAATGAATGAGCATGGCCATGTTCCAGTGAAACTTTATTTACAAAGACAGGTGGTGTGCCAGTTTTGCCTAATGAGTCACGATGAATAATTTTTGTATTTTACCAGGCTACACAATTTGGAATGGGTTTATGTATTACCTAGAAAAAGACTTACTAAATTATCCAGTTAGTCGTTTCCAATTTTATGGTAGCTAAAACTGTTTGTATAGTTTTATTATTTTACCTTATTAGATCTGAATATAGTTTTATCATTTTTGGTGAATAAAATTTAGTAACATTTTGATTAATTCTAGATTGTGTTCTGCTAAATTGATATCCTGACAATTTACCCAAACCCTTTTTTTTCTTTCATTTCTGTGTTTGAGGAAAAATTGTCTGCATGTTTGTTCTCTTTCTTGTCTTGAGATCTAATCAGCATATTTTCGCTCTTCTTTAATGATTGAACATGCTGCCAGTGGGGGCTGTATTTACCTCCGGAGAGCCCAGACTTCTTGTAAGGAGTTGCTGCCTTTCTCCAAGGCCTAGAGACGGGCAAGTGGAGAAAGGAACTGAGAGGGTAAATCCTGACCCCCAGCCAGGAAGGTGCAGCATGGCTGGCCCACTCCGTGCCATGCTAAGAATCCTGTCAGAAATTTGCAGAAAGAGACCCAGAAGAGCGATCTGGTTGATTTTTATTTACTCATTGGGAACTTCTTTGTCTACTTGATAGCAAATGTCTAGATAATAAGCTTGACATTTAATTATTCAGATACTTTGAAATAACCATATTTTTACCATAATATAAACATAGGTTTATTGACTCCCTTTCATCCTCTCTAGTCTGTTAACAACTCCTGCAGTGCTTAGCAGATGTGTGTATTTTATATTCTTGTTAAAAATATCCTAAAAACCCGATGTTTGCATTTCCTCATATATAGTTTGAAAATTTTCCTGTTAGCTGACTTGGCATTTTATACACACATATACATGTGCACACGCACACATACGTACGCATACTCACACACATATACATACACACATGTATATATACTCACATGTATACACATACATTACACGTATTACATACATGCATCTACTGTATACTCACATATATACAAACACAAATCCATACATACACATGCATATGCACATTGTCTTTTGTAGTCTTGGATTCTGTTTGGCACTGAATCTGACATAAAATATCCTTGTGAACCAAATGTTTGGTTGTCTTCCATCTCCTTTTTCATTGCTCTGTCACTTGTCTCCACCATCCTCCTCCTCTTTCCCCTGCAAGTCACAGAGTGATGGGACTTGCCATGCTGTTCTCAGCTACTTCCAATTAGGGAACAGAAGAATTGGAATTTGAGGTTCTTGTGGATGCTAGAACTATACTCAGTGGATTGAAAATTTAAGAATATAGATTTCTACTCATCAACAAGAAGAACTTTTCCACAATCAGAGCTCACCTGCAATAGCACAGGTTGGGCCATGGATAATAAACCCTACCTTTCAATCATTGGAACCATTCATGCAGACTCTGGAAAGCTACTTGTTATAAATGCTGTAGCAGGAATTTCTCCAAGACGGGTAGGAGTTTGCCCTGGATGTCTTCTAAGGGACTTTCCTGTGCTTAGGTTTTGGCTGTGATATCTTGAGAGGAATATCTTACCTTATTTGGGAATTTTTCTGAAAATTGTTACCCCTTAAAAGAAAGACTTCTCATCCATATTAAATTTTTCACTGATTTTTATGAATAAATATGTTACTTTGTTAATTATATTGAAGTTGAGTTTATGTTAAGAAATTACTTCTTTTATTTTTTTCAAATCTTCATTAACAGTAAATAGTAGAGTATAAGGCCTAACGTGATAACTGAAAATAGCATAGGCCATTTAGTCTTGAGTCCACACAGGATTCATATAGTAACTAATATTCTTAAGGGTGAAATTTTAATTTTATTAAAAATCATTCTACGAAGGGCTTCCCTGGTGGTTAAGAATCTGCCTGCCAATGCAGGGGACATGGGTTCAAGCCCTGGTCCAGGAAGATCCCACATGCCGCGGAGCAGCTAAGCCCGTGTGCCACAACTACTGGGCCTGCACTCTAGAGCCTGCAAGCCACAACTACTGAGCCCATGCTCCTAGAGCCCGTGCTGTGCAACAAGAGAAGCCACCGCAGTGAGAAGCCGACTCACCGCAATGAAGAGTAGCCTCCGCTCGCCGCAACTAGAGAAAGCCCAAGCACAGCAACAAAGACCCAACACATATAAAAATTAATTAATTAATTAATTAATTTTTTAAAAAGAGAAAAAAATCACTCAATGAATATTGAAATATTTCTCATGGGAAAAATTTATTTGTTAAAATTAGATTATATGGATAATTTGATATGATAAATAATTTATACTTACGAAATTAAAGAGGTGTATATGACTCTTTTTCCATTAAAATATTTGAAATTTGGCTTTACTTTAAGTGGAAATCTGCCAGCAGTTCCTGCTTTCCATTGTATCATTGTTCTGTCTTCTGAAGAATCTCATAAATCCATTTAGAGCTCCTGATTTTGTATTTCTCACAAGCCAGTGTCATCATATTTTTTAGATAAGTGGCAAAACACTTGAAAAACCAGCAGAGAAAGTGAGGAATTATTAAAAACCAAAACAGTTGAACTAAGCACCTTCCTCTTTCTCTGAGTAACTGTTCCTTAGTTCCAAATGCCCTGGGCATTATGGAAAAATACAGTGTGTATCTCCTCATTTTTCATGTTTGGACTAAGGTATCACACTTCACTTTTTCAAACTTATTTTTGACTAGTTGACATTTGTTAATGTCCTTTTTTTTTCTTTTCATTTTTTTCTTTTCATTTTCAATTTAGGTAATTGCGTTTTTTGAAGATAGAAGTGTTCTCTCTTATATATCTTGTTTTTTACAGGCTGAGTACATCTAGATAACGTTTTGTGTTATTGGTAACCCTCTGAATTCCCTACAATGGGTTCTTAATCTATTCTGTCAGACAGACCCTAGACTTAATTCCTACAGCAGCATTTACTCATCTTCAAATGAGACACTTAGCAGACCATTGCTTATTGCAGGAACATGCCTTTCGACGTTCGATTCTTAGTGATTTCCGATAAGTAGTACGGTACTTTCATTGTTCATTAAGCTCAGAAAACAATTGAAGAGAAATGAATGTCTGTAATTAAAATGCACCCCCCCCATAACCATAGAGGGAGGGACTAGCAACTCTGGATGTGATAGAAGTATATTTGCATTACAGAATTCTTGCTTCATAAAGGAAAAACTTCTTAGTTGTTAAATTGTTTATTGAACACAGTCTTGAATATACTTGTTTAGTGAAAATGGAAGATTTTTGTGATCATTTTTCTTGACTGAAAAAACATGGCCTTTACAGAATCATAGGAGATGGTATGTGTAGCAGATACTTTATCTAGTCTGGAAAGTAGAAAGGCGAGCTGGCTTAGAAGCTTTGAAAATTATTTTGATCAATGAAATGTATTCATTAGCAGTTCTTCAAAGTCAAGGAATATTTGAATTTAAATAAGATTGAAATTAAACGGTTGAACTATGTGGTATATTGACCTGTTGCTGTGAGGAAAAAGTCAAGTTTTCTTAGTATTTTAGTTGAGTAAGATAAAAATTTTCTTTTCTTAACATATTAAATCTTAGTTCCCCGAGCCCATGTGAATCATGTGAAAATTTGGTGGTGCTTCCATGTTTCTGGCACACTTTTACACTCCAATATTGAAGCATTGTAATCTAGCATATATGCCCAAGCATTCCATTTAAAATATCCTACTGGTTAAAAGCACAAGCTCCAGATCTAGGCTGCCTGGATTCAAATCCTGGCTTCACCACTTATAAGCTTTAGGACCTTGGGCAAGTCTCTAGGCCTCTGTTTCCTCATATCTAAAATGGGAAAAATAATGACATCAACCAAGGACTAAATAAAATCATGCATGTAACACTCTTGACATATAGTAAGCACTCATTAATGTTAGCTATTATTAATTTTATTATTATGTTGCTAAAGAACTTGCATAGGATATTGCTAAAATTCCATGTTCTTTCTTGTCTGCTTTAAGGCTCCTTTGGGCATAGGTGTGGGAATAAACTAATGAACAAACTAAGAAATATCATTTTCAAAAGTGGTAAGATGATGCTTCCAACCTCGTTTGCCCTCTGAGTTTGGTGAGATCCCTAGGGCACTGTGGTAGATTGGATTATTTTTCCCAATTATTTAAAACCTCTGTAAGGGATCTGTACATTCATACCCTTTGCCATGTGGTTTTTCTCCCTATTAGAGTAGATGTATATTTTCTCACCTCACTAATGTTGATCTTAGCTATATGACTGACTTTAGCAAATGAAATGTTAAGAGGTGTGATGTAAGCAGAGACCTTAAAATTGTTTGCATGATTTAGCTTGCTCTCTTGTATTTCTGCCACCTGACATGAGAAGAACATGACTGCAGAAGCCACAGTTCCTGGAATTATGAAGATCTGTGAACAGACTTGAACCCAGTACAAAGCCTGAAGTCTAGCCTAGCACCACCAAGCAAAAATTAATGTTTATTGTTATAACATACTGAGACTCTTACAGTTCTTTGTTAGGTAGTTGTACAGAAAAGAGTTAACATAGCAGGCCTAAACTGCTATCCTTGAAAAGGCCTGCTTGCCAGGTTGGCCCTTGGCTGGCTTTTGGGAACTTAGATTTTGGAACAGTGGCTACCATTAACTGATAAGAATGATCAATTGTGCCTAAACTGTGCAAACAATATGGTTTATGCTGAACACCTGCTTTCCTTCTGGGAGTCTGGGATTTTGCTAGGTGCTAGGCAGAGGTTGCCTACATGACCAGCTCCCAATAAAAGCCGTGGGTGCTGAGTCTCCTAGAGCTTCCCTGGTTGACAACATTTCACATGTGTTGTCATAACTTGTTGCTGGGGTAATTAAGTGCATCCTATGTGACTCCTGGGAGAGGACTCTTAGAAGCTTAAACATGGTTTCCACTGGACTTCTCCTCAAGTGTCTTTTCACTTTGCTAATTGTGCTCTGCATCCTTTCACTATAATAAATCATAGCAATGAGTACAACTATATGCTGAGTTCTGTGAGTCCTCCTAGTGAATAATGGAACCTGGGGACCTCCCAAACACAGTAGCATAGCTGCAGCAATAGCTGACTTATACAGGTACTAGTTATTCATTGTGCTAACATGAATTTTGACCTGTTGTTGTTTGATCTAATGCTATTGGCAATTCCCGTTGCTAGTTTGGATTCATAGGCTTCCGTAAACAATAAGGCTTTTGTCTGTACTTCTAGTCCCAGTAGAATCTCCTATGTAAGGCTTAGGTTTCACCACGGGTTTAGCCAGACGTCTATGGTTGAAGGGATATATTAGTGAATCCTTTCAAATCATTTCCCTGCTCTCCCAAGCCTGGCTTCTGCTCAGCTCCCCTTAGAGATTATAGCTTCTAGTATATGCTATGTATATTTTCCCCTGTGGAGAACCAACCCATTGGGTTGGGTTATAAAAAATATTGCTTCAATTTCAAATGTATTAATTTGGTTCCACTCATCTCTTATCCTGCCTTTATGCTATAATTGTCACATGTATTACATCTATGTAATTATAAACCCTACAAAACAATGTTTTAATTTTTGCCCTAAATAGTTGTATTTCCAAGACATTAAAAGGAAAATTGTCTTTTATATTTACCCAGATATTTACCATTTCTGATGCTCTTCTTTCCTTTCTGAAAATCTAAGCTTCCATTTAGTATCATCTCCCTTCAGCCTGATGAACTTCCTTTGCATTTCTTGTATTGCATGTCTGCTAGTGATGAATTCGCTCAGTTTTCTTTTATCTAAAAATGTCTTTATTTTGTCTTAATTTTTAAAGGACGTTTTCTCTGTTTACAGAGCTCTGGTTTGACAGGTAATTTTGGTCCACACTTTAAAGATGTTATTCTTCTGCCTTCTGGAATCCAGATTCTCTGATAAGAGGTCACTGGTCATTTGAAATGTTCTTTTTCTATATGTAATGTGTCACTTTTCTCTGAATGTTTTCGGGATTCTCTCTTTATCTTTGGTTTTCAGCAGTTTGACAATCGTATTGCTAGGAATGTGCTTCACATTTATCTTGCTTGGGATTTGCTGAACTTCTTGAATCTGTATTTCTGTCTTTTGCTAAGTTTAGGAAATCCTGTGATTACTTTTTCCTTATTTTTTTCTGAGAGTCTTAATTACTGGTATGTTAGACCATTTGATATTGTTGAATAAGTCCCTGAGGCTGTATTGATTTTTTTCAATCTGTTCTTTAAATTGGATACATTCTATTGATCTGTCTTCAGTTTTACTGTTTGCTCTTTTGTCTCCATGTTCCTGTTAAACCTATCTGGTGAATATTTAATTTCAGATATTATATTTTATTCTAAAATTTTCATTTGGTTCTTTTTTATTATTTCTATTTCTTTATGGAGAGCTGCTTTATTCACCAAATAAATTTTCACTTTACATCATTGATAATAGTGATGATAACTGCTTTAAAATCCTTGTTTGCTAATTCCAATATCTGGGTCATCTCAGGGTCTGTCTCTATTGATTGTTATTTCTGTTGAGGAATTTGAGGAATTTTGGATTGTATCCTAGACATTGGAAATGTTGTGTTGTACCGGCTCTTGATTTGACTATGTTCCTCCAAAAAGTGTTGACCTTTCTGTTTTAGCAGGCAATTAGTTGATTGGATAAAAACTGAAAATTGCCTCTTAGCCAGCAGTTCAAATCTTAGGTTGGTTCATTTATCTTTAGCTGAGCAGAATTTAGGATTCCCCCTTTCTGGCTATCTCCTTTAAGGAATTCCCTCACTATTCTTTGGTGTCTGTGGTTGCTTTGAATTCCATCCTTTAGTTCTTTAGATCAGAGAGAGAGAATTGTGAAAGCATCTGGGGTAGAGGGTGGGGGCACGTTGTCATCAAAGGAGCAACTTTTGACAGCCCAACAGAAATAATGGAAGCCAGAAGACAAAGGAATTATATTGTTAAACTGCTAAATGGAAAACAATACAAAACAAAAAACCTGCCAACTTGGAATTCTGTATCTGGTGATAATTTCCTTCAAAGATAAAAATAAAAAGGTTTTCAAATATGTAAAAGACGAGAGAATTTTTACCAGCCTATCTTACTATAAGAAATACTAAAAGAAAAGTTTCAAGGTGAAAGAAAATGATCCCAGATGAAAGTAACTGTAGGAAAATATGAAGGGCATTGGCAAAAGTAAATATGTGAGTAAATATAAAATAATGTTGACTGTTTAAAACAGTAGCAAAAATAATAAGAACTAAGCTTTCATCTCAATAAGCTAGAAACAGAACATCAAATTAAGCACCCTCCTAACAAAAATAGTAGGAAGGAAATAATTTTTAAAAGAACATATTATGAATCATTTAATGCTAATACATTGGAAAACTTATATGAAATGGTCAAATTCCTTTAAAATACACCAAAACAGATACACAAAAATAGAAAATTTAAATAGTTCTATTCTTATTTTTTAAAAACTGAATTTGTAATTGAGAACTTGCAGGTGTAGAAAACTCCAGTCCCAAATGATTTCACTGTTAGTTCTTCCAAATATTTAAGAAGGAAAGAGGAGAAAGCTTATGACACAAACTGTTGAGACTATTTCCCAACTCATTTATAAGGAAGGCATAACATTATGATCAAGTGTATAGTATATTCCAGGAATGTAAGTTTGGATTAACATCCAAAAATCCATCAATGTAATTTACCATATTAATAAGTAAAGGAGAAAAGCCATATAGTTATCTCAATAATTTTGAAAAAACCATTTGATAAAATTCAACATTCAAGCATGAGAAAAACCCTCAGCAGATTAGGGACAGATGGGAACTTCCTTTTACATACTAAGGGATTTTTACCAAAAGAAAAGAAAACCCCTCTAAAGCTAATATAATTCTTAATGGTGAAATATTGAACACTTTTCCACTGAAGATAGGAGATAGACAAGGATGTCCTTTCTACTTTTTTTTTTAACATTGTACTACAGGTCTTAGCCAATGCAACAAGGCAAGTAAAAGAAATAAAATTATATAGATTGGAAAGGAAGAATAAAACTGTGGCTACCTGCAAATGCCATGGTTGTGTACATAGAAAATCCCCAGGAATCTTCAGAAATTGAACTTAAAGTGCAAGATGCAAGATTTGTATACAAAACAATGAATTGTATTTTTATATACTAGCAATGAACAATTGGAAAACAAAAGCTTTTTAAACCATTTAACATATTATTGTAAAACATAAAATATTAGTGATAGATCTAACAAAATACATGTGAAATATATATACCAACCCCCACACCATATTGCTGAGTGAAATTGAAGAAGGCTGACATATATGGAGAGATATACCATGTTCATGGATTGGAAGATTTGATACTATTAAGATGTCTCCCCAAACTGATTTATAACTTTAAAGCAACCCCAAGTGAAATCTAGGGCTTTTGCTTTTCTGATAGAAATTGACAAGTTGATTCTAAAATTTATTGGGGAATATGTAAGACCTAGAACAGCCGAAATAACTTGAAAAGAACAAAGTTGGAGAACTTATATGATCTGATTTCAACATTTACTGTGTAGCTTCAGTAATCAATACAGTGTGATATTGGTTTAAGAGCAGATAAATAGGTCAATGAAACAAAATCGAGAGTCTAGAAAGAGACCTACACTTATGAGGTCAGTTGATTTTTTACAGATATTTCAAAGCCATTCAATGGAGAAAGGATAGTTTTTTCAATAAATGGTGCTAGAATAATAGTACATCTATATGGGAAAATAATAACTTTGACCCCCCCCCAGCTTACACTGTATACAGAAATTAGTTTAAAAGCCAAACTATAAAGCTCTTATGAGAAAACATAGGATAATATCTTCCAACCAGAGAGTAGTCAAAGATTTCTTAAAACACAGAAAGCCCTTTAAAAATGGACAAAATAGACTTCAGCAAAAGTAAACATATTAGCTCATCTAAAGCATATTAAGAAAAGAAATAGGCAAGCCACAGACAGGGAAAAAATATTTGCAATAAACATATCTGACAAAGGACTTGTATCCAGAATATAAAGACAATTCCTACAACTCAATAATAAAAAGACAACTAATTTTTTAAATGGCCATAAGACTTGAACAGACACTTCAGATAGAAAGATATATCAGTAGTCAATAAGCATATAAAAAAAGTGCAACATCATTAGTTATCAGGAAAATGCAAATGATATCAGGAAAAGTTACAATGACATATCACTACAATCTTTCTAGAATGCCCCAAATTTAAAAGGACTGACAACTCGAAATTTTAGCAAATATTGGAGCAACTGGAATTTTCCTACATTGCTGGTGGGAATACAAAATGGTGCAGTCCTTTTGGAATACAGTTGGGCAGTTACTTATAAAGTTAAGCATTTACTTAGCATTTACCCAGCAATCCCAAATGTAAGTTCAAAAAAGGATTAGTAGAATATGTTTATAGCAGCTTTATATAAAAAAAGCCCCAAACTGGGAACAGCCCAAATATTCATTAATAGAAGAATGGATAAACAAATTGTGACATATTCATACAATGGAATACTGCTTGACAGTAAAAAGGAATGAACTACTAATACACAGATGAATCTCATAAATGGTATAATACTATGAGAATCTATAACTATCTCAATAAAAATTTCAGTTAAAAAAAGCATGTTGGGGCTTCCCTGGTGGTGCAGTGGTTGAGAGTCCGCCTACCGATGCAGGGGACACAGGTTCGTGCCCCGGTCCGGGAAGATCCCACATGCCGCGGAGCAGCTGGGCCTGTGAGCCATGGCCGCTGAGCCTGCGCGTCCGGAGCCTGTGCTCCGCAACGGGAGAGGCCACAACAGTGAGAGGCCCACGTACCGCAAAAAACAAAACAAAACAAAATTTAAAAAGCATGCTAAGCAAAAGAAACAAGGCACAAAAGAGTACATACTGTATGTTATTTTGTTTATATGAAGTTTTAGAAAAAACAAAAGTAATTTATGTTGAAAAATGTCAGAACACTTATAGCCCCAGGATGGGAGGGAGTTGACTGGAATGTGGCATGAGGGAACTTCTTGGGTAATTGTTCTATTTCTTGATTGGGGTGTTGGTTATATAGCTCTATGCATTATCAAAACTCATCAAACTATACTTTTGAGATTTGCACATTCTACTGTATGTAAATTATACTTTAATTAAAAAGAAAAGAGAGATATTTATATCTTTCTCTAATTTACAAGTTAGATTTTGTTTTCATTAACGCCATAGAAGGCCCTGCTCTTTATGTGGGTAGGCTTATATAAGAAATCTATGTTTGGAAGTCAATTTCTCTTCTTCCCTTTGCTTTTTTTTTCCCCTTCCTCTTCCTTCCGAAAACCACAGGAATGTGAAAGAAAGTGGGTGACCATTGCAAGTAAAACTATAGCTGGAAACTTATATCCGAATATTCTGTCACTTGGACCTTGTGCAGGCCTATAATTTGAATGTGTGACTCTAGAAATGGTTGCTATGGTGATAAACCACTTGACTTAAATAGCATGTATTTTACTCAAAATTTAGAGAAATGGTAACAGTTTCTAGTAATTGTGCACTGGTATTAACTTGCAGGGATATGCCTAGAGCTTACAGGTTTTGCATCCATTATCACCAGATGAGTTCATCAAGTTGAAGTTATGCCAGTGAATAATGAAATATGTGTGTTTAGCCCATTTCTTCTGGTTATATATCTCCCCTTGCACACATGGAACCCCCATTTCAAGATTAATAATATCATCTGGAGAAATCAGGCCCAGGGTGCTGAACCACAAAAAGATGGAACCAGAGGGAACCTTGTAAGGTCATCTTTTCTATCATTGTGCCTCTAGTAGGAATGACTATTCTTCAGCAGTCCCACATGGTAAGAGTCTGTCAAAGATGAGGAACAACTGAAATGCTGCTTGGGGGAACCCCTGGTGTAACCATCCTGACTGCAGCACTCAGAGATGCTGCCTAGCTTCCCAGTGCTGAAATCTTACCCCTTCTGCATTTTAAAATTGTGATTATGTGTGTGTGTGTGTGTGTGTGTGTGTGTGTGTGTGTGTGAGAACCTCCACTAGCACATCAGTAGCCTGTCTGTAAACCTTCTCTGGTCCCTTTATATCTATTCAGACTGGTTGCAGTATTTCAGATATGAATTCTTCATGATAAATAAGGATAGAAGAATTTTTTTCTTTGATTTCTAAGATGCTTTCTGATGATAGCCAGGTTCTCTTGGTCACTGTGAAATGGTATATTACAACAGTATCTTTAGAGAACAGTTTACAATTATTTTTAAATCCTCTCTTGGAAAACAGTCTACAGTGTTCTTTAGATCCTCTTTTGGACTGATAATTATGACCAACAGTCTGATAATGATCATTTAGATAGACTCTTTCCCCCTAGAACTGAATATTGAAATTCCTCTCTCATCTTTCTCCCGCTTTGTACAATCTTATGGGAGCTCATCACCTTCTATACGCCTTTCATGACCTGGAAGATCTTAGTAACTTCTATAGCCTTGGCAATTTCACTTTCCATTTCTCTGGAAATTTCACTTTCCATTTCTTACAAAACTGTAAAATTGCATCAGTTACAGCATAGATCCCTGAAGAATCCCATCAACTATGAGAGAAGAAAAATACAAACTTAAAATTTAGGTAGCCTATCACTTACAGAAGAAATCCTTTTAAAAATCCTAGAGAAAAGCCTGGAAGTTGGAATTCGCCTTGGCTGTTTATATTCCAAGGAGATGAGAGGCTTGGCTCTTGGTGAAGAAAGCTGTAACTTGGCCTGAAGGGCATCATGTGGGCCAGCCTTCATCCGTGTTTTATTAGCATCAGAGAACGGTTTTAGTGAGGGGATATTTAAGTAGGGAGACTCAATCTTTAGGAAAGCTCTTAGGATTCTGATTCCTAAATAATGGCACCCTAAACTTAATGAAACTGCAAATTAGCAAAGAGAAATGGTAAAGTACATACATAATGTTTTACAAGGTACACACATATACACAGAAGCTTTTAAGCATTTGCAATAAGTATTTGCATTTAGGTAAATAGGCTTGCATTGATGTTACCAGGGAGTTAAGGAACGAACATTGTGATTTGTTTCCATGCAGCCAGTTTTAGGCTGATTTTGAAGCTCAATTAAGATATGGTTGACTAAAAATATTTGCAAGCAATGCTACCAACAAGGGATTAATTTCCAAAATATACAAACAGCTCATATAGCTTAATACAAAAAACCCCCCAAAGAACCCAATCAAAAAATGGGCAGAAGACCTAAATAGACATTTCTCCAAAGAAGACATATAGATGGCCAAAGACACATGAAAAGATACTCAGTATCACTAATAATTATTAGAGAAATGCAAATCAAAACTACAATGAGATATCACCTCATACCAGTCAGAATGGCCATCATTAAAAAGTGTACAAATAATAAATGCTGGAGAGGGTGTGGATAAAAAGGAACCCTCCCAAACTGTGGGAATGTAAATTGGTGCAGCCATTATGGAGAACAGTATGGAGGTTCCTTAAAAAACTAAAAATAGAGCTATCATATGATCCAGCAATCCCACTGCTGGGCATATATCCAGAGAAAACCATAATTCGAAGAGATGCATGCACCCCTATGTTCATAGCAGCACTATTTAAAATAGCCAAGACGTGGAAGCAACCTAAATGTCCATCAACAGATGAATGGATAAAGAAGATGTGGTTCACACACACACACACACACACACACACACACACACACACACACTGGAATATTACTCAGCCATAAAAAAGGAATGAAATAATGCCATTTGCAGCAACATGGATGGACCTAGAGATTATCATATTAAGTGAAGTAAGTCAGACAGAGAAAGGTAAATATGTAATATCACTTATATGTGGAATCTAAAAAAATGGTACAAATGAACTTATTTACAAAGCAGAAATAGACTCACAGACATAGAAAACAAACTTAGGGTTACCAAAGGGGATACTTGGAGCAGGGGGAGAGACAAATTAGGAGTTTCGGATTAACACATACATGCTACTATGTATAAAATAGGGAAACAACAAGGACCTACTGTATAGCACAAGGAACCATACTCATATCTTGTAATAACCTATAATGGAAAAGAATCTGAAAAAGAATATATGTATAACCGAATCACTTTGCTATACACGTGAAAGTAACACATTGTAAATTAACTATACTTCAGTTAAAAAAATAGATTCATAATAACAAAAAAGTGGTTGACTATATTAGTTTTAATATGTATTAAATACCAAACTGAAAAAGAAATAAGAAAATAGGTACTCATAATGTTGCTGGTAAGAGTATAAGTTGGTACAACTGCAGTAGAAGGCAATACGGTGATGTCTTGCAAAATCACAAATCCATACAACTTTTAACTCAGAAGTTCTACTTCTAAAATGTATATCCTGTAGATATATTATTTACACATGTACACAATGACACAAGTACAAGGTTATTCACAGCAGCATTATGTTTACTAGTTAAGATTGGAAACAACCTGAATGTCCATTCTCAAGGAACTGGCTACATAAATTATGGTACATTCAAACAAGAGAACACTGCATAGCTGAAAGAAGAATGAGAGCTCTTTTATGTATTGACATGGAATGATGTTCAAGATAATTGTTAGTTTAAAAAGATCAAGGGGGCTTCCCTGGTGGCGCAGTGGTTGAGAGTCTGCCTGCCGATGCAGGGAACACGGGTTCGTGCCCCGGTCCGGGAATATCCCACATGCCGCGGAGCGGCTGGGCCCATGAGCCGTGTCCACTGAGCCTGCGCGTCAGGAGCCTGTGCTCCGCAACGCGAGAGGCCACAACAGTGAGAGGCCCGCGTACCGCAAAAAAAAAAAAAAAGCAAGGTGTAAAAAAGTGTTTACAGTGGGCTACCATTTGTGTAAAAAAGTGAGAGTAAAGTGCGTCAATATATGGATTAGATTGAACCATGTGAAATTGCCATTATTAGGCTGTTTTGACCTGCAAAAATGATGACGACTTCCATTTGGTTCCACCTAATATTTGCTTGAAGTTACATAAAATCTCTTCAGAAATGTGCACTGTAAACTGATAGTATTCGTTGTCTTGGATGGGAGGCAGAGCTGAGTTAACTAGGGGGCAAGGAGGAGATTTTGAACACCGTGAATATTAAATCATGGGGATGTACTACCTATTTAAAAACTGATTCACTTAAAAATTATATATAAGTAAATAAAATAGATAAATGTGGCTGAGTAGTATCATTTTCTCATCTTGCTCTAGAATGAAACTGAGAAATATGTTCCGACACTGAAGCAACCAAATAGTTTAGTTTAGTTTCCTTTTTCCTTCCACTGTGCCAGAAGATTCTGCAAATTATCTTAAGATATCTTATCCAGGAAGAAATCAGAGCCTTCAGTGTTTTTGAAAAAAAGAAGACAATATCTATATCACTAATCCTGCCCATAGAGACTTTCTGAGTATTTCTTCCCAGTGACTTCAACTTCTGAGTCTACTTTAATGACTCAAGTACATTAATTAGCAAATGGAACAGTGAAGAAGAATGGAAATGTTAAACCAGATATGAATATGAACACATTAAAAAGAAAATGACTGAGTCTCTATTCCTATTCTATAGATTATTTGTTGTAGTGGACATGATGAAAACCATTTCCTCAACTACTCAGGTGATAACTCAAGAGGTGGAAATGTCAAAAGAGAGGTTAAACTTAGATTCACCTTTTAAAATGATTTGTATGTCAAGTGACTTAAATTTTTATGAATTGAAATGTCCAAGCTAGGGACCAGTTCTGTACTAAACAGAGCAGCTTGTCTTTAACTGGACACTGGAACATCAGGGGTGTTTTACTCTCACCCTGTTGCTAAACGTAAGGAGTTTTCAAGGAGAAGACACAACCTGTATTACTGAAGGCTAACACATTTTGTTTTCTGTTTCTTGAAAGAATACACAGAGAAGCAACCCAGAAATTTTCCTGAGAAAATGCATCTATACAGAAAAGGACCTTTTTACTTTTCCAAATTTATACAAATTAATTTTTCAATGTGCAAAATTACCAGCTCAAGAATTAACATATACTGTTATAAGGTCATACAAGAATGATAGTTTGAAGAAGCACCTATTTAAGGACTGTCTGCAGTAAGCAAACATCTGGTAAATTTTCTCTTTTCTCGAAATAGAGGTACCAAAAATCCATAAATGACCTGAGGTTTTGCTGCAGCCCTGGGAGTTCATTTACTCATTGGACAAATACGTACTGCTGCTGTGTATAAAACATGGTCACTTGTATCACAAGAGTGATCAAAAAACAACACACGCACACACCAGGTTTATTTGTTTTGTGTTATATGTAATCTTTTCACCTTCTTTGAAAATTGTTAACCTGATTATTAACTCATGTGTATGCTTTCAGTTAACCAGAGTATTAAACTTATGAGCCCTTTCCGAGCTCATTCTGTGTAAATGAGAACTCGCTGCATCTATAGCTCCTGTCTCATCCCCCATCCTGCTTGTGCCGGTCTCCTGAGACGTTCTCTGCTATTTTAGAACTCTATGCCCAGCTTCATTTAATGGGAAGTGAGCATTTCTAAAATGGGTCTAAGGTCAAAATGGACTCTGCTTCCCTCACAACAGCAGGATTAGAGACCGTTTCCTCCACTGTGGGGTGCAGTGACCTGAGAAAACACAGTTGCCTGTTAAAATTCCTTCTACTTGTTTCGTGCTTTAAAGCTCACAGAGTACTTTCGTGGCCACCACCTTAGTTCATTCTCATAATAAGCCCATGTAGTAAATGTGCAAATACCATTTTCCTCATTTAACAGTGAGGCATCAAGACTACAAAAGGTCTTCAGACCTGCCCAAGCGGTGTGACTGGGGTTAGAAGCCAGTCCCTGGAATCAATGCAGAGAATGGTGAGCATGTGAGGAGTGGGCCACATGCAGCAACTTTATACCCAGGTTAGAAAGAATAATCATGATGTGCTTGTCAGGGAATCCACACACATGTCAAAGCTCATCTAGAAATCCGGAAAGATGAATGATTACAACTGTGTCCAGATGGACTTGCCTATGTGAATGGTACCAGGTATTTACTTTCATTTTGCAGGGCAGTGGATTTGAAGTTGTGCCTGTAGTTTGCTCTATCCCAGACACTAAACAATTCCGTTTTCTTGAAGATGCTAAAGGAGCTTTCTTTGGCATTCAATAAGTTTCACAGTGTGATTAGTTTATATCTCACGTCCGAAGAGAGCTCCAGCTTGCACATCCTAGACAACTTCGTAGCCCCTCGCTTCTTTGAATTGATGTAGATTGCTTTGTGTCTGCAAAATTAATCCAGGCCTTTTTTTTTTTTTTTTTTTCTAGCCCACTGCTTATGAAAAGACTTCTGTGCCCAGTAAGAAGGAAAACATGGATGACTCGGACATGAGTTACTCAAGTTACATATCTAGCAGACTCCCTTCAGTTGAACTCAAGGGAGAAATAGAGAAACCCCCCACGACTTCAGGGCAAGGAACAGCACCCAGAGGCACTGCTAAATCCATTGCCCTGCCTAGAACCAAAAAGAAACTCAAACAACGCTGAACAGTACAGAAACAGAGCTGCTCTTTCTAGTGCAATGAGGGTTTAGGAGGGGAAAAGGACAATAGTATGCCGAGCTTTCAGCGTTTCAGCCGCTCTGAGCCCTGCCAAGTGTTTGCACCAGTTTTAAAATTGAAGCAGTCAACTCCAAAGTGGGGTTAAAGGACAGCCAGCAACAGGCCTGATGGCTTGTGCAGCTGAAATCAACTCAAGGTGTTTTCGAGAGTTGTTCAGAGGAGTGGATGCCCTCAAAGCAAGGCTGTGGGCACACTTGTCCGGTTGTACTTCAGATTCTTACATTTAGGCACAATTATTTGTAGGGGAAACTGAGAGCCAGAACCTCAGTGGAGGTTCCAAATGATTATGTGCACTTTGCACTAGAAGATTTGTTAGGAAATTACTAATAAACTTGTCTATAAGCGTAACAGCAGAAGTGCTTCCGCCATTCACGTGTGTTCTTGTAATTTTAGGTTGCTGTAGATGGTTTAAGACAGCTTATTTTAAATGTAGAAAAATAGATTTTGTAACTGTTTGCCATTAACATGCTGCTAAATTCCCAACGTATCGATCGAATCAATAAAAAACCAGATGTCACCCACGCACGTTAATTTTTACGTGAACAAGAGGTGACTATAATCAGGTCCTCTAAGCCCTAAAAAGCAAATTTTGAGCTTGGCCTGCTGCTGCAAAGGTAGGCACACATCTTTGGGGATGGTCATGAGGCTGGACACAGGGGAAGGTACATCATTCCTCTTAGTATTATAGGTCTCTCCTTTGCAGCTGGACAAATAGTTTTGTCATTCTAGGTCACACTGGGTGAAGAGATGCTTCCCTTGGCCTCACAGACAAGCTCTGAGGAAGCAATTTGCATCTGCTTTTGCCTTTATAAAGTAAGTAACCTAGGTTCATTCCAGCTCCTCGTGGGATTGTCACTTAAGCCTCCAAAATGCCCCACACCTGGCCAGCTGAGCAGGTCCTAGTTGCACATAAATCCCCTCAATGGCTGCAGGTAGTAGACGTGCTTCTAGTGATCAATTTGGAAGACACCGTCCAGCCTCCAAATGGGTCAGAGATAACACTGACGTATGTTGCCCCTGGCTGAGTAGTTTGGCCAGTATTTTCTCAGTGCCTTCAATGTGCTTCCCCGGGGGAATCTGCCAGCTTTACTTTAAAACTGGAGTTGAAGCTTCTTCAAGGTCTTTCTCCTTCCTGACTATTACTTCCAATCCTGCCAGGAGCCCGTAAACCATCTCTCCGGGATTAGTGAGCCATCTTTGAGGAGCGTATTCTGTTCACCTACAGAGAAGCCAGTCTCAGCTGAGTGGAGATTTACGTTTCCCAGAGGTGCTCCCAGAGGCAGAGGTGAGGTGACTGGTCTCCCGGCAGAAAAGCCAACCGAGACAGTGGCTTGGATTCTGTCCTTCCCCTGGGCCCGAAAATGGGATAGTTCCTGTGTTCAAAACTGCTCTTACTTTCATGGTGATACCTTCTTCTCTATCATGTATTGGAGAACTCTTGTTAAATTGAATAGTATCCAAATTTCTATCCACATTTCTCTTCAGTCTTTTTGTTTTTTTTAATTGGGGTATAGTTGTTTTACAATGTTGTGTTAGTTTCTACCGTACAGCGAAGTAGAGTTCCCTGTGCTATACAGCAGGTTCTCATTAGTTACCTCTTTTACACTTATTAGTGTGTATATGTCAATCCCAATCTCCCAGTTCATCACACCCCCCACTTTCCCCCCTTGGCGTCCATACGTTTGTTCTCTACATCTGTGTCTATTTCCGCCTTGCAAACCGGTTCATCTGTACCATTCTCTTCAGTCTTAAATTAGTGATTCTGCTCAGTAAACTTGAGCAAAGGTCCAGAACTAAGCACTAAGTGAAAGGTGAAGTCATTTTGTAACGTTTTAGTACATCTGTACCTTTTCCCACCCCAGCACCAGGCCAGGCCAGCTGTCCATCTACCAGAAAATGCGTTCTATTAGCTGTCCTCTGTGCAGACCTTCACTTGATTTACGTAGAATCATTTTGACCGGGACTTAGCTCACTCTTTCTAAAGAGAATTTTCGTATTTTTTCTATTTGTTATTTATTTGTGTGGAACACACTTGGGCCAGGCCATATGTGAGCTTTGTTTTCCAACTGTGTACCTCTTTACTATCTGGGGATCTGTGGCCTTGCTTTCTCCATTTACTTTCATGGCTGTGAAAATAGTTACTCTTCTGTTTCAGATGTGTTTTCAGTGACTGCTAGGCCCACTCCAAGGCACTGATAATCACTCTGACACCTCCTGTGCACCACGGCGTGGAGGGCTGGGCTTCGTTATGACCCACAGGGACACAGTCTGCCCAGGACAGTGCAGAGCAGGTGTTATTTCCAAGGAATGCAAATGCCAATCAACACTCTGACTTGAGTAAAAGACAGGTCAAGGCAGTAGGAATATGATAAAAGATAAATGCCTGCCGGGGGCTGGGGAGAAGTTCAGCCGAGGAGAACAAGAGGATGGCAGAGACGGACTTAAACCACAGAGGACAGGAAAATGGGTTGGGGTCAGGGGAGCAAAAAGAGAACAAAGTGTAATTAATAAGGAAGACTGGTTGGATAACAGCACATGGTTCTGCCAAACCCGGAAGCAGGAGTCAGAGGACGAAAGTGCTCCTGGGGTAATTAGAGAGGTCCCTGTCCTAGGCCAGTCTGCATTAGGACTGGCCTCTCGTGGCCTGGACAGCAGCACACCTGGGTGAGGACACAGGCTGAAGAACAAAGACCCGGGGAAATGGAAGCTGAGAGAGGCCGGTTGTAAGAGGTGGCCACAGAATAGTCCTGACATTTTGAGTAGGAATGTTATGCTGTGTAGGGAGGGGAAAGGAGAAAAAATTCAAAACACTTTGTGCTTATCACTGAAATGCTTTGTTTAAATAATTCTGTTTGACTCCAAAATGTAAGTTCCAGGTTAGAAAGATTGAAAGCAGCCAGTCTTGAAAATGAAGCTTTTTAAATTCCAGCCCTGCTGTTGGAATAGAGAATAAAGGCTTTGTTCAAACACGCATTCCCAGCAGTAAGCAGAGCTTTGAAATTGGCCAGGGAAGTTGTGTTCCATAATGGCTGCACTTGGCTGGAGACCAAGAAGCTGTGGCCTCTGGGAAATGACCCTGGGCTGGATATTTTCCATCTGCCCCTCCAGAACCACTCTGCCCTGCTCTGCCCTCTCCACTCAGAGAAGTGATCTTTCAGGAGTGAATTAACAGGCTCCCTTGGCCTCTGGCTTCGCTGGGCTTCTGTCAGTGGGGGACACCAACAGGCACTTAGGGAGGGGAGAGGTCTAGGCCTTGATTCCCCCAGTGCTGGGCCACTGGGAAGTCACTGCATTCTCTTTCTATAGATCTGAGCTCCTGCCGGCAGCGCTCCCTCACAGCTGTGTTCCCTGCCCCTTCAGGCTAAGACCAGGGCTATTGCCCTGGGGACTGTGTCTTCCTTCATGGGTTTCCCTAAACTCTCTGGTACCTTTACAAGTAGCCTCTTTGTTAGATTCTCAACTACCCCGTTTGAGTGAGTACCATCTGTCTCCTCCTGACACCCAAGGTGATCCAGACCCTTGTCAGTTCTGCATTGTTTTGACCTGGGGCAGCTTTGTCTATGGTTGCCAATCTCCTACCAAATGACAGTAAAGTGAAGAGCAGAGAGCATAAATGGGTTCTTCCTGAAACAAACTGATGCCCTTGGGTGGTCACTGGGGCTTGAGCGAGGGGGTGACAGGGGAGATATTCCTGAGGTTGGAACCTAGACCCAGTGAGATAAATCTAGCATTGCCCAGGTGGATCTGAGATTGTGTGGACCCAGAAGGCTGAAATTTAGGCCTTAAATTCCAACCATGGCCTCTGGGAGCCTAAAAGAAAGCCACACTTGACTTGTAACAGCCAAGAGGACCTACAGGCTGGGACGGGAGCTACCCTCGCCGTCTCCTGGCTGTGGACTCAGGGCTCAGCAGAGGCTTCCAGGGCAAGCACAGGCAGCCTGAAGACAAGACATCTCCCTGGGCTGTGCATTTGTTTCTTCTCTACAAGTGCTAACGTCCGTTTACAAAGCATTTTAAAGTAAAACCTTTCGCTATTCAGAGGCCTCGCATAGTTCAGTTTTATTCTTCAGGATCCTGTGCTTTCCTGGGTGAGCAGGCTCAGGCTTGGGATTTCTGCTCAGCACATGGTTACCGCTTCATTCTCTCATGGGTGAGCCAATTTGCTTTGCTTTTGTTCTTCAAAGGAAGACCATAAGCAATGTCTGTCTTGCTTTTTTGTGGCTGCCTTCCTCAGTTGCTGGTATAATCTGCTCTCTCTGTTCCCTAAATTATCCGGAGCAGCCCTCAGCCGGAGCCATGCGGATTCCCACCACTGCCCCAGTGGCCTCACTTCAAGCAGCAACACACAGGAGACAGTGGAACACTGGGAAGATTAATAGGGCTGTGGCAGTGTCACCACTGGCTCTCTTAGAGCCTTCCCCTCTTGGTTGCCTGGTGCCACCCCAGACATCTTTGAGGGACCCAGCGAACTCAAGGTGAAGACCTCAGAGGACCTTCTCCGCAAAACATGCAGTGGTTCCTGGCCTGGCACAGAGGACAGACCCACAGATGCAGTGCAGACCCCTCCCCCCAGCATGAACTTCTCCTAAGTGGACTCTGCAGCATCTCCAGACCAGACATATCCTTGGCATTGATACAGAGGTTACATAAATCTCCCTGCCCTTGGAGGACTGAGACAGCTTTGACCCTCTCACCCACAGCGGGGTCTGCAGACAAGATCCTGACATCACCCTGTTGTTTAGGAGAGACTCTTCTCATCAGCACAGCAAGCTGTCTCCATCCCCGGGGCAACTGTACCGTCCCAGGAGTCGGCATTTCCAGTCTGACCAGGGGCAAGGCAGCAGCCAGTATTTCCTGGTCCAGGCACTGGTTCACACTGAGTTTACTAGAGATCAGAGTCCCCGTGTTAGCTGGACTTTGAGCTGTATTAGTGGAAGCAATCACTGTCTCTTAACTAAAGCCCCTCTTCAGGGTCATAATGTAATAATAGCAGCAACATCTACAGAGCACTTGCCACATGCCAGACACCATCCTGAGCCCTTTACACGTATTCTTCTAATTCTTTTATCTCTAAAGAGGAATAAATTAAGGCACAGAGAGGTTGAGAAATTTGTCCAAGGTCACACAGCTAAGAAGTAGCAGAACCAAGATTTGAACGTAGGCAGCAGGCTCAAGTGTGTCTCCAGGCATTTGTAGTTCAGGCCTGAGACTGCTGTAAAGTTCAATCTCAGAGTTCCAAAAGGCCAAGTGGTTCCTGAACATTCTGTCTTCCAGCAAAAGTCGAGGTAATTTTGTGAAGTTTGGGCCTTGAGGTTTCGGAACAGAGTAGGATTATTTTGCATGCTAATAAATTTGAGTAAGACCCACCCGCAGCCAGGGAGAGCTGCATTCTGCAGGACTTTGCATAATAAAAATAAGTTCTAAATGCTCTAACAGGTCATTGTCAGGAACAGTCTTTAGAAGCCTTTGAATATGTTTTTGACAGAAGAAAGAAAAGGGGCTCCATTGCCTCCTCGGGAATTCACGCCCTGTCTGTGCAAACATGATAGATTGATGCTTACCAGGCGCCAAGTGCTGTAATTCCCATCGCAGGGCGGTGGGGGTTAAGAATCACTATAAATGTTTTGATTTCCCATATTTCTTCATCAGGTAGTGTGTGTAGCTGTGAAAATATGGAGTTCACAAGTCAGCTGCTGGACCATTTCTCCACCTCGCCCTTCTCCAGTATCTCTAGCATTTGCCATCACTTACCACTTTAAGATAATGCCAGGTGGAGTGATGATTTTCCTCGTCATACAGACAGCTCCCTACTTCAGGGAGCACAGACTGTTTCTGAAGGCTCGGACCCCTTCTGTGGTACAGGATGAGGCAAACATCTGCTCTGGAACGAAGCCCAGCAGCTAAGGGTGATGCCACCTGCCAGCCGCCACCCATCTCTGAGTCTGCTGCCGGTGGCTGGTCCCCGGAGGAGAGAGGGAGTTCTTACACAGGATCCTCATTGCTGTTTTGGAACTTTGATAGAAAGGGCTTCTAATGGAAAAGATCCCAAAGCCCATTGAAATGGGTAATTTTTTACAAGAGTTGTTTTCCCTCCAGAAGCAGTTACCTGGTTGTGGCTTGACATCCTTCCTCCCATCAGTAGAGAACTTAGTCGTCCAGCCATTTGAATTTTATAGCAACTTTCAGCTGACTCTTTTTTTAACACAGTCCCTGACCGTGAACCGTTGTTGGGTGCCCCACCCCCGTATTCAATCTCAGCAGGGATGTCTTGCCTGCAGTACACTCTGCTTGCCTGGAGGGGAAGAGCAGTCTGACCACTGCCCACGTCTCCTTTTTCCTCCATGTTGACCAGCACCACACTCTGCAGCACCAGCACGAAGGACCAGGAGTTGCACAAAGAACTCAGTAGAATTGGATTGAGAGACTCAGTCCTTCATCCAAGAAGTGTTTATTGACCATCTACTATGGGCCGGGCACTGTGACAGGCACTGGACAGAAAATGATGTAAAAGACTGTCAAGGTCATTGCCCTTAACGAGCTTGCAGTCTTGGAAGAGGGAGGGAAAGATGATTGAGACCTATACAAATAGTAGAATAGCTGTGTATTGTGATTAGAGCAATAAAGGAAAGAGTAATGTAATAGAGAATAACAGAAGAGAAACCTTATCTGAGAGCAATTCTGAAGATGCTTGAAGGCTAAAGGGAAGAATGCTTTAGGCAGAAGGAAAGGGGAAAGAGCTTGTTGGGTTCTAGGACTTGGTCCAAAGGCCAGAACAACACGGGTGAGGGAGAGGCAGAGGCCAGGTGCTGCACGACTTCAGGGGCCACGGGAAGGAACCTGTTTATTCTCAACACAGCAGAAAACCATCAACAAGTTTTCAGCTGGGGAATGGCATCTGATTAAAGGATCTCTGTGCCTTCTCTGTAACAAATGACTCAAGTGGAGCAAGAGGTGGGAGATTGGTTAGAGGACATGGAGTAAGATGGTGGCAGAGAAGATGGAGAGAAATAGGTGGATATGAAATATGTTTTGGAGATAGAATTGATGGGATCAAATGATGAGTAGATGTGAAGTGTGAAGAAAAGGGGGCAGGGGGTCAAGAATGACTTCTGGCTTCAGTAACCAGACTGATGGTGGTTTCACTCACTGAGGAGGACCGAGTCAGGGGTGGCAGTGGACCAAAGAGGGCTAAGCTGAGAGGCCATCAGACCTTGAAGTGGAGATGGCTGCTTGAGATGGACTTAAAGTCTGGAGTGGATCAAGGTGGATGGAGAGAGGGGAAAGTGGCCTAGAGGAGAGAAAGCATGTGAAGAGAGACCCAGAGTTAATCGTGAGTTTTTGCATAAGGGCTTCTGGACACTGGGCAGGGGTCACAGAACCCAGAGCCCAAGGGAGACCCAGGCATCCAGGCACCATCTTGGTTACCCAGCAGCCTGTGTCCCTCGCTCAGGAACTGGGCAGTGACTGTGCTTTGGCAAGAACAAGGATGAGAATGGAATGGGATGACATGAATGCCATTTGGAGAAGTATCCCTAGGGGATGTGGCCAAACCTCCTTATAGGTTGATTAAGCGAATCTGGATAGTGATAGGTAACACCCTCAATAGCTAAATCATCATGCGATAGCCTCCCATCAGCAGTGAATGAGAAGATGATGGACCAGATACTTTCCTGAAGCCCAAATTTGCAGAATCATGGACTGTCTGCTCTATTTCTTCTGCCCAACTCTCCCCCAGGGGAGGGATCCCGACCTGCAGCCTCAGGGGACACGCCCCCTGGGATGGACGGGCTCCCTATGTCTCAAGGCAGATGAATTCCACCGTGGAAACACACAAGTGCTAGAAGAGTCTTCATATTAACTGACACCTGCTCCTTAGTTGCCCCCTGGGAACTATTTAAAGTCTGTTCCTTCTGCCACGTAACGGCCCCTTAGGAATTGAAGGTATCCCCATAGCCCTGTGAGCCTTCTCTAGTCTAAATGTCTCCACTTCTCTTGGACTCCTCCTCAGATGACATGTGTCTTGGCCCTTCATTCTGGCTCATCCAAAATGAACCCAGGCCTCCAAGTGTGGCTGCCACCCCCAGTCCTCTGGACACGGGGCCCCCATCCCTGGGGCCCGTCATGTTCCTATTAGCAAGGATTTGTGGGCAGTCTGGTTTGAGTTTACTAGGACAGGCTTTAATGACGATGTGTCCCCGAAGCATTTTATTTTCCTATCGATGTCCTTGTGGCAGACTCTCGGTGACCACGAAAGAGCCCCTTCCCAGCGGGCTGCCAGCAGGGAGCGACAGAGAGTGCACCCGGGTTGAGTCTGCGGCACGGAGCCCTGAGATTAGCCGGGAAGACAGACTCACTTTCCTCAAGTGGCTGTCTATTTACCCACTGAGTTATACGGAGAGGGGGGAAGGCGCAAACTGAATGGTAAGGCTGCTTGCCCGAGGATGCGTTAGTGGCTTCCCACTACTGGGTGGCACTGTGGGGCAGGAGAGGCTCGCAGCCTCAGACGGGACCTGTCCCGGGCCCTCCCAACAGGACGAGCACAGGGACACAGGAACATCTGTGCCTAAATTAAATGGCTCTGAGCCGTCCCCCCGGTACCAGCAGGAACCTGAGTCTTTGTCCGAGGATTGCCTCCCCAGACCTCCGTGAAAATTCCTGGGGCTGCTCACGTGTGTTCTTGTTCACGTGCTGCTCTTTGCCTGAAGCAGAGGCTCAGACGTGACCCTCGAAACCAGGGCATAACTTCTGAGGCCCTTGCCCCTCACTTTTCTCTCCAGGGCTTTTGCTTCCCCAGCTTCTGTGCAGCTCCTGGGGAGCCAGGGGCTGTGGCAGCCGCTGCCCGGCAAGATGCTATGTATCCAAAGTGATGAGAGCCAGGCCCAAATCGCAGGTGTCCCACCGAGACGTGGTGGGACGGAGCAGCCCGGGCACCTCCTCGTGTAGCCCCTGCTGCGGACTCAGCCTTGTGTGGTGGTGGATGTGGGTGGTGATGAGTGCCGAGGTGCCTGGGATGTGGGATGGGAGCTGCTGGACGGGGAGCGGGTGGAGTTTGTGGGAGGAGGGTCACTGTGCACAGAGGGACTCGGTGGGAGGGCCCTCGGAGACCTCTCAGGCCTTCCCCTCTCCCAGGCCTCAGGGCGCCCCAGGTAATCCTGACACACAACAGCTCCGCTTCCTATCTGGGCCCCAAAGCGGGTAATGGGATTTGCAGGCTATTTTCAAATGTCAAGGAACGTCGTGGAGAGAGCATCTCTGTCTGTGATGAACGGCTCTGGCCACACTCATACCTGAAGTTTTTGGGTGACAAAATCTTTCAAAACACAGAGTCCATAAAAGAAAAGGCACCTTTGGGGTGAAAAGGGTAGGATGTGGTCCAGCCCCTCTCTGTACAGCAAGGCTCAGTGAAAGGGCTGCTCGGCCGCCACTGGATTAGAAGCCAGGCAGGTGTCCCAGTTGGAAGTGGGAGCTGGGAGCTGGGTGGTCTCTCAGGACTCTATATTCAGGATGTCTCCCATGGGACGAACCTTCCAGATCCAGGACAGGCAGAGCAGGCAGAGGCTCCAGCATCTCCTCAGCCAGCAGCTTCCCTCCTCCTTCCCTACGAGGCTGCAGCAGGAGCCTAACCCTCAGGGGGCGGGGCCAGCAGGAGACCCTCAGCTGACCTGGGTATCAATCATGCACGGGTCCCCATCACTGCCTTTGGGGGTTAAGAGATTTAAAATGAGATTGAATGTTTTTTAGAGAGGATTTGTGAAGATTAAGGGGTCTGCAGTGCTCCCACCTTGGCAGCAGGACAACTGCATCAATCCAGGGCTGTGGGGTATTTACTGGTCATTCTGGGTTAACGAGGACACCATTTCTACCTTCCAGGTTTTGCTTTGGATTTGACATGTTTAAAGGAAAATGGAGGGTTTTACAGGGTGTGAAAGGGCACAGTCAGGTCACTGATTTTGATGAATGGACCACCTTCCGCGGGATATGGGACACCAAGGAGGAGAGAACAGACACTAGCAGAACAGCTTCAGATTCTGCCACGGAGGGGCCTTTCCTACCCGGGCAGAGTGTTGGGAACTTCAAGGACTGTAGGAGCCAGTGTGTGGCAGCCAGAAGACGTGATATGGCTTATTTAAAAGAGATGAAAAGCAAGGGCTGCCAGACAAGGCGTTAGGGCAGACCTCGTCCACTTGCAGAGATCCCAGCTGATGACGTAAGCACCCAGGTGGGAGGAAGGAGCTCTCAACTGTGCCTCAACTTCCTGCCTTCTCCTGGCTCGGGCTAAAGGTTTTACATAACACCCCACAAACACACACACTCGTGTGTGATCTCTGACCCTCACTGCCTCGGGGAACGGGTTTGAGCTGCTCACATGACAGGCTCAGACACAGATGACTTACATTCACTGTCTGCCCCACCTGCCCAGGATCCAGGTGCCTGAGACTCAGCCGAGACTCCTGTTCCCAAGAGCCCTGCCCCAGCTGGGTATCACTCAGTGATGCCTGGGTTGGAACCACAACACTGACCCTGCTCATTCCCCCACGGCCTCTCTGGACACTTTTATGGGTGGCTGGCTCAGGAAGGAAGCAAGGGGGTGCACGTGTCCTGATGGAAGTCTGGAAATTTCAGTGGCCCGAGGGCCCAGGCAGTGGACTGTGTTCTCCAAGCTGAATTTCCCCCCAAGGCTCACCCACCTGCTTCCATTTTCTAGGCAAAGAGAATTCTCAAGTAAGTTGCAGACAGCTGGCTGCTGGCAGCATGTATGAACTGCATATTTACTATTAATGAATATAAGCTTAAACAGATTATAAAACAATTCTCTGTGAACTTGAAAATCATGCAGTAGTTCTATTATTCTTACCTTGATGGTGCACTGCTAGTTATTCAACTAATACAGATTCTAGGGGTTCATTACCAGTAATGAGTTTCTTTCTGTGCTGCAATGTGGGGAGGGATGGTGAGTAACGTGTACCTCCAAGGTAGGAACAGGACGGAAATGTTCCATGTTTGCACCAACGTGAATGCCCACCTCCAGCCCTCAGCAGTGGGAAGTTTTATGCCGGGAACCCTGTTTTTGCAACTATGTATCCCTACACATTGCAGGGTTAACCAACAAGCAACTGAGTGGATAATGATGAAGCTAAATTAATAGTAGCCTGTAGCTAATTAAAACCACAACCACTCAGGAAGGCTCGGACCCTGCAAGTGCACTCAGGTGC
Organism: Tursiops truncatus; assembly: GCF_011762595.2. Lineage (NCBI taxonomy): Eukaryota > Metazoa > Chordata > Mammalia > Artiodactyla > Delphinidae > Tursiops > Tursiops truncatus. Next base: position 61,784,634 of record NC_047041.1, on the reverse strand, counting down.
CGCAGACTCTCAGGGGGGCTGGGCGTCAGGATCTTCCACAGACTGTGGAAACGCACTAAGAAATTTCATTTAGGCTACGTGATGGGGAAGATGTTATTCGTTGAAAGTCCTCCACTTGTTTGCAAAACACTGCTTGGCGGGTCCTTGACTAGAAGAAGAGAGCGACAGGCCTGAATCAGAGGGAAGTGTTGAGGGAGCTATGGGGTCGGGGAGGCGCGCCCATCGCTCTGAGAGAGGAAGTTAGAGGAGCACGAGATGGTCGAAACCCTCCATTTGTAACGTGACCTCTGCATCAACATCCCTGTTATGGACTGAATTGTATCCCCCCTCCCAATTCATATATTGAAGCCCCAATCCCTAATGTGACTGTATTTGGTGGTGGGGTCTGGAGGGAGGTAATTAGGTTAAATGAGGTCATATGGGTGTGGCCCTGATCCAATGGGATGGAGGTCCTTATAAGAGGAGACATAGGAGAACTCCCTGTCTTTCCCTGCTGTATGAGGCCACAGTGAGAAGGCACAGTCTGCAAGCCAGGAAGAGGGCCCTCGCTGGGAACCAACCCTGCTGGGCCTTGATCTTGGACTTCCCAGCCTCCAGAACGGTGAGAAAATAAATTTCTGTTGTTTGGGTTACATGGTCTGTGTTATTTCATTATGGTAGCCCAAACAGACTAATTCAATCCCCTGCCTTTATTGATCTACCCCTCCTCCCGACTTGCAAGGTGCCTGAGTGCAAGGGGTGGGGATGGAGCCAAACGGGCTGGGCTCTGTGCTCTGAGTGCCCCTGAGGTGGGCTCAGGTAGACCCAAGAGCAGAGTGAGAGGCGGTGGGAGCCCAGAGGCAGAGAGAGGCACGGGAACTTGGAGAGGGCTCTGGAATCCCTCCCACAGGCCATGTAACTGAAATGTGAGGCAGCTGGGAGCTCAGGTGAGAGCCAGGAGGCACACATAAGTATTAGCCTTAGCAACGTCTAAGGCTTACATCGCTTCGCATTGGTAAAGAAGCCCGGGGTGAAGGAAGACAGGGAGGAGGGGAATGCATGTGATTCGTGGCTAAGAGCCAGAAAAGGGCCTGCGCGCTTGGACTGGTGGCAAGAGGAGGACCCTGAGCTCCCGAGGCTACAGTCACAGCCCCGCTTGACAACCACTGCTGGAAGGTAGGAGTCCCAGGATGTACGTAGGAGGGAAGCAGCTTGGGCTCTTCCAGCTCAGGACAGTTGTGCTTTTCCAGGGGCTCCAGGCCCCACTTCCTGCTGACTGAGCCTCTGCCGCTGGGATGAGCCACCTGCGAAGAGGGTCTGTCCCAGTGGCAGTGGAGCCAGTGAGACCTGGTGATGCTTTGAGCCATCGGACCTGAGGCCATCCTAGGCTCCTTGTGGCAAGCCCACCCCCCGCCCATTCCCTACCTTTCTTCCCTCATATTCTTCCCAGCCATGCCTGGCCTCAGCCCGGCCCTCACACTGTCACTGCCATCCTCTGCCAGGCACTGCCCCCCCTCCATCCCTGTGCCTTTATCCCCGGGGTTCCCAGGAGGGTGGCAGTAGGGATGTCTTACCAACATCGCCTGGGAAGCTTTCTCAGCATCCATGTGTGGCTGGGCTCTCCACGTGTAGCCGCGCCCTCACAGCGTGGCTTTACTGTCTATCTCCCGGCCCCTGAGCCCGGGCTGGCCTGTGACGTGCCTCAGCCAGTCGAATGTGGCTCGAAGTGACTCATGTCATTTCTGAGCTGAAGCTTCCAGAGGCCTCGTGTGCTTCCATTCACACTCTTGCTCCCCTGCCTTCCCATCAGAACGAGCCCAGATCAGCCTCCTGGAGGATGAGAGACCACGCGGCATGGAGCCCAGTCATCTAAGCTGAGGGCCCAGTCAAGGTCAGTGGAGGCCCTCAGACTTGGGCCTGTCTACGGGGCTCTTGGCAGAGGGGAGTGGCACACAGACTCTGCCGCTGTCAGAGCACTTGGGCAAACCCCCTGCTCTGGGGCCATCTTTCCCGCTGACCTTCAGGTTCCTGGTGAGCCCTCCTGGCTGCCTCCATGCCGGCCCTCATCTTCCCAAGGGCCGTGCAGGGCTTCCCAGAGTGACTGGCCAGTGAGAGGGTCCCAGAGCATGTGGAGGGGCCGGCACCCAGGCTGGCCTGGCACGGTCTCCGCCTCTCTGGCCGCTTGGCCTGCATGCTCTCTGCAGTTACCAGAGCAAGCTCAGTTAGATGTGATCTTGGTGCGCCTTTTCCAGAGGAAGGTATTAAAAGTGAAGAGGTGCTCTTGGCTGTGAGAGGCCATCGTAAGAGCCTGCAGTGGGTGACCCTGAGCGCAGCTTGGGGCAGTGGGGGAGATGGCGCCTGTCTGAGTCATGCAGACCATGGGCGCAAGACCGGCTGACCTTCGCCCAGGCCTGTGGGGTTGCAGCGACGGGGCTGCGTGAGGAGCAGGCCTCAAACCCCAATGCCCGGCACCAAAGAAAGGCACACTGTCTCCAGACCCCTCTTCCGAGTGCCTGCATTTCTACTAGTTTCTAACTGGGAGGCAAGGTGGCAAGGGTCTTCCTGACAGACTATGGTGTCTACTGCTCGCGTTGGAGCCCAGGCGTAGTGAGAATGCAAAGTATGGGGCAAGCTTCCCCTGCCCCACTCCCACCCACTCCTTCCCAGGCCAAGCATCAGCCCAGGTCAGAAATACCAGGTCTTGGTCTAATTAACCTATGTGGGTCACCAGAAACCCCCACCCTTTCCAGAGTGGGCTCCTCCACCCCTACAATGGCCTGATGGTGTTCACAGAACTTGGCCTGAGCCCTTACGGCAACAGAGAGCTCATTACCTTACAGGACAATCTGCTTTTCTGTTAGAAAAGACTTTTTAAAATTTAATTTAATTTATTTTTCTATACAGCAGGTTCTTATTACTTACCTATTTTATACATATTAGTGTATACATGTCAATCCTAATCTCCCAATTCATCCCACCACCACCACCTCCCCTGCCACTTTCCCCTTGGTGTCCATACGTTTGTTCTCTACATCTGTGTCTCTATTTCTAGAGACTGTCATACAGAGTGAAGTAAGTCAGAAAGAGAAAAACAAATATCATATACTAATGCATATATGTGGAACCTAGAAAACTGGTACAGATGAACCAGTTTGCAGGGCAGAAAAGCCTTCTTATTACTCTAAAATCTTCCTCCCATCCATTCTCCCTGTATCAGTTTCCTAGGGCGGCCGAAGCAAATGACCACAAAGTCGGTAGCTTAAAAGGACAGAATTCTCACGGTTCAGGAGGCCAGGAGTCCAAATCAAGGTGCTGGTAAGGCCATGCTGTCTCTAGAGGAGGATGCTTCCTTGCGCCCCCTGGCTTCTGGTGGCTCCTGGTGCTTCTTGGCTTGTGGGAGCATCACTCCAATCTCTGCCTCCCTCTTCACTTGGCCTCCTCCCTGAGACTCTGTGTGTCCTCTCCTCTTCTTATAGGATTTAGGGCTATGGTTTAATCTAGAGAGCCTTCACTAATTACATTGCAAAGACCCTCCCTATTTCCAAATATGGTCACATTCTGAGGTTCCAGGTGGACATGAATTTCAGGGGTGGGGGGGATGCAATTCAACCCACTACACTCCCCCGTGGTCCATCCTCTGCCCCTGTCAGCCCAACAGAGATCTGACAACATCAGCCATGCCCCTGGCTTTGTTTCACAACAAGCTGCCCCATTGCTTCTCTCACTGTCTCCTCTCCTCATCCCAGTTCATGGTCTCCAGACCCATCACTCTCCTGTTCATCCCACTCTGGACCACCCAGGGTGTCAAAGCCTCTGAAAATATGGTCCTTGAAACTGAGCCCATCACTGAAGCCATGGCTGAACAGTGGGACCGAAGCAAACCTCCCGGCCACTCCTCATGGCTGGGCGCACTCTGGCACTGGATGCCTGTGGTCACGGCACACTTGCCCGGGGCTTCTAGGGTCTTTCTCCAGCCCCGTTTTTCACGTGAGCTGCCTGGTCTCCTCCGTCTTCAACTCCAGCAGTTCATTTTTTTTATTGAAGTATAGTTGCTCTACAATATTATGAATTACAGGTATACAATATAATGATTCACAATTTTTAAAGGTTATACTCCATTTATAGTTATTATGAAATATCAGCTACATTCCTCATGTTGTGCAATATATCCTTGTAGCTTATTTTATACCTAATAGTTTGTACCTCTTAATCCCCTCCCCCTACTTTATCCCTCCCTCCTTCCCTCTCCCCACTGGTAACCACGAGTTTGTCCTCTAGATCCGTGAGTCTGCTTCCTTTTTGTTATTCGTTAGTTTGTTGTATATTTTAGATTCCACATATGTGATATCATACAGTATTTGTCTTTCTCTGTCTGACTTCTTTCACTTAGCATAATGCCCTCCAAGTCCATCCATGTTGCTGCCAATGGCAAAATGTCATTCTTTTTTGTGGCTGCATAGTATTCCATTGTGTGTGTATATATATCTTCTTTATTCATTCATCTGTTCATGGATGCTTAGGTTTCTTCTATATCTTGGGAATTATAAATAATGCTGCTCTGAACATTGGGGTGCACGTATCTTTTGGAATTAGTGTTTTGGGTTTTTTTTTTTAATACCCAGGAGTGGAATTGCTGGATCATATGCTAGTTCTATTTTTAGTTTTTTGAGGAACTTCCATACTGTTTTCCACAGTGACTGCACCAGTTTACATTTCTACCAACAGTGTACTAGGTTTCCCTTTTCTCCACATCCTCGCCAACATTTTTTGTGTTCTTTTTGATGGTAGCCATTCTGAGCGGTGTGAGGTGATATATCTCATTGTGGTTTTGATCTGCATTTCCCTGATGATTAGCGATGTTGAGCATCTTTTCATGTGCCTCCAGCAGTTAATTTTTTGACCAGAAATTCAGGATGTTGCATTTGCCCCTGTGAGGTCCCACCTTTAAGGTCTGGATGTGGTACTTCGGCCTCAAGAATGGAGAATTTTGGCCGGGTGTTGCCCCGTACTTCTCCCTTAAGGCCTCGCTTGGGGAAAGCACTGAGGAGAGTTGTCTAAACGCTCAACTTTTCATGCCTTGGGCCTGAATAGGCTGTTTTTTCTCCCCTCCCGACCCTTAAGTCTGCTCCAGGCATCCCCAAGCCAGCTCCAAACTCAGACCTGGCCTATGGGAGGGGCAGGTGGCCTGGGCTGGCCTCCTCCTGCCTTCACTGGCCACAGCTGCAGCTGGAGCCCGTGGGCTATTCTGTTCCTAAAGCTGAAGGACCCCAGTCAGAAATTCAGAGATGACAGACACCTGCCTCTGCTTGGCGTCCCCCACCCAGGGCTCTGAGTCCTCATTGAAGAAAACAGACACACGGGATTGAGTGCTTGGTCTGCAAGTCTGCCCGTGGCATTCCTCAGGCTTGGCCCTGAGGTTAAATAAACCTCCAGCCTCTCCGGCCTAAATGACCCTTGAGGCCTCCAGAGCGAGGTGGACCAGGCTTGACCCAAACCCTCAGCTGTTCAGGGGGCCGTCTGCTTCTCCCCAAGTCCTGGGGCCTTGCTAGGCCAGCCTCTAAGGAGTCTCCACGCTCTGAGAGTTCAGAATTTTCCAATTAAGAAACTGAGGTCAACAGAATGGGAACCAAGGCCTGCGAGCTCCAGCCCCGGGGCTTTCCCTCCCCGCACAAGCCAGCAGTACTCTCTCCCCTGCTGGAGTGGGGGGAGAGGAGGGACAGGAAAAGAGAGGCTGGGCCTGTTTGCCAGCTCCAGACCTCTCCTCCAGGCCCCTCCCGTCCCCCACCCCACCCTCTGTCCCAAATAGTCTTGCTTTCCACGCAAATGAAGAAGTTTCTTCTGGCAGGACTTGCTCAGCTCCCCTGCCCTCTGGAGGCTCCTCCCGGGCCCTCTTCAGTTAGAAGATCCCACCAGCCGCCCCTGGGGCCCCGAGTGCCTGCCTGTCTGCATGCAGCCTTTCAGTCAGCGCCCTCCATCAAATCAGTGCACCTCTGCGGGACTTTATGATTTGAATATATATATGTATATATAGAAATATAAAAATAGACATATTCAAATATATATTTCACCACAAAGAAATGGAAAAAAAGGAAATTAAAAAAAAAAACAACCTGATTTCACCACTGAGAGATAATATCTGCTAACATTTTGGGAACTTCAAAACATCCGTCTCTTGAGCCTTCTTCCTTTCTCTCACTCTCTCTCAAAGAATAAGATTTTCTGTAAATGTCATATTATCAATGCACTTTAGTAACCTACAGCTTTGCCAAAACAGTGTATAAAGGACAGTTTCCATGGCAGTAACTGCGGATTTATGTCACTGTTATTGTGTCACTGTCTACAGGACTGTTTGCCTGTAAGAAGCCATCCCGTACCCATGGACGTAGTTGTGACTTTGGGTTGTGACAATCAGCTCTGTGCTGGAGCTCCTTCTACATGTTGCTCATTTGTGTGATCAGCTCCTTTCCATAAATTCCCGAATGTGGAGTGGAAGGTGAAAGGTCATGTATATTTCATGTCTTGATCTGACTGCCCGACATCTTGGGGTGGCTCGGGCCCCCACTGGGGGCCTGAGATGAATGGGAAGCTGCTGTTAAACAGGGAGTCAAGACCAGCTAGCCTGGGGTCCTTAAGGGCAGGGGCCAGGCTCCCATCCAAGGGGGGGCAGGGCTTTGGAACTGGAGGGGTTAATTAAAGAGGGCTTGAGAAATCTAAAAACACCCAGAAATGACTGACAGGTGCTAATTTCTTCTTTAGTATTCACAATGGCTTCCTGTTAATTAAGAAAAGAGAGAGCCCAGGGGAGGGATGGCAAGCCGACTTTCTGGCACAGGCAGGCAGGGCAAGCTGTCCGGGGCCTTCTGGGTGTGAGGGTGCGGCCGGGACACTGCTTGACCTTGAGGGCACAGGCTAGGGACAGCCTGGCCCTCAGGGAGCCTCCTTGGGCCAGAGAAAGCATCGTGCATGGGGCAGGCAGCAGCTTTAGTTTTTATCTTTTTGAACCTAGGTGGCTGCTGGCCCTTGAGGGGACTGGGGACATGTGAGGCTTGGGTGGGATGGGGGTTCCCATTTCCCAGAGAGTCCTTTCCACAGGCTTGGGCAGGGACAGGGTGGGCAGCGTTCTTCCCCCATGGCTGCTAGAGAAAGTGAGGCCATGCTGAGGTCTGCAAAGCAGGCGTGTTTGTTCGGGTGTGCTGCGTGGGGAGGACCCTGCCCTCCATTCTTGGGCTGCATGGGTAGGATTACAAGGCAGAGAAAACCCCCAGGCACTTCCCTCTGGTCCTCCTTCATCTCATGCTCACCGCCTTCCTCCCCCCAGATGCCCACCCTGGCAAAGCCAGGGCTGAGCTAGAGCTCTGCTCTGGTCTGGGTCACTCTGGACAGTTGGGGACACTGGACACGGCCTGGATGTGGACGTGTGCAATGTGTGTAGGTGCATAAGTGTGTGCCCAGCATGTGTGTGTGATCATGAGTGTGTGTCCATTGTCTCGTCTACATGAGCATTGTGTATATGTGCCAATGTGGGTGTGAGTGTGTGTCTGTTCGAATCCTGATTGTCCCACTTTTAAGCTATGTGTCTTTGGGCAAGCTACTAAACATCTCTTTGCCTCATTTTCCACATCTGTAAAATGGAAATAATGATAGTGCTCACTCCATAGGGTTGCTGTGAAGATTATATGAATGTGTGTGTAACACACTTAGAACATTTAGCCTGGAACCCCCTTCCCTCCTTTACTACTTGGTGAACTCCTATTCATCCTTCAAAACACAGACGAAGCTCAGGCAGCATCAGGTCCATGTCAGAGTGCAAGAAGATCTACCCTTGAGAACCCTGGGCTCAAGAGCAGAACCCCAGTCCCCAAAGAAGCAGAGAGGAGCCTCTGCCCCCTACCCCACGCCCATGCAGCAGAGGGGGGATCTGCTGGCCAGGGCCCCTCACAGTCAGCACACGAATGTACAAGCACACATTCACAGGCACGTGTACAGTGAGGCAGGCAGACACAGAATGCACCCTTACACACAATCCGAGTGGATACAGAGGTGCAAATCCTTTGTGTTCTTGGTGTTCACCAACATAGGACTCACACACAGAAGCTTCACACACACACAATGCACACAGATAAACCTCACGTTATGTACAAACGTAATATAGAGGCATCATTTATATGCACATACTTTGTACACATAACAACATACCGTACTTTGCACATATATAACGATTTACACTTTGTACACATAAACATTTTGTATACAGACAATGCACACATACAGAGTGCACACGTGTACACACATAAACCAGTAAAAGATGAACATTGCCTTTATACACAGGCAACGCAAGGGTAATGAACACACATGCTTATACACACATGCCACACAGACCAGCCTGTAACTCATCCTGGGGAAGAGCCACCCTGAGCCAGTGCCCCTCCCTTTAACCTTCAGCACTGAAGGCTGCAGGGGACCCACAGATGGGGAATTAATTGGTGTCATTAAGATGTGGTGATGATAATGGCTTCCCATTGATCCCAGTGGCAGACGTATGGCCACCCCGAGGTGGAGTTGGGAACTCAGGATTGGGAGGCAGGCCGGCCGTGCAGAGCCCTGACCTTTGGTGGCCACACCAGGCAGCCCTGGCCTCACCCAGGCCATGGTGAGGCCCTACCTTGCAAGGTTCCCTTGGAGCGCAGTGGGGAGACAGAACTGAAATCCAGGGGAGAGAAGCGACTTGCCCAAGGTCACAGGGCTGTGGGAGCCTGGGACCACCTGGGCTCTTCCCCTCTGACTTTCCTCCCCCCTCCCTCCCCCTCCCACCCCATTTTCTCTTCTCTTTCTCCCATGCCCTCCGTAGGAAAAGTCACTCTGTCTCTCCTTGCCCCCTCCAGGCTCTAGCTGTCTCCCATGGGGCTGGCTCCATCCCCAGTCTCTGGCCTCTGCCCCTGGAGCCTTCAGTGGGTCCGAGACCCTGCGGTGGAGGGGCTCAGCTGTAAGGAGGGGAGGCCTGGGCTGTAGCGAGAAGGGTGAAGGCACAGAGGTGGTGGTCTGAAGAGCAAGCAGCAAACTCCTGCTCCTGGTTCAGATGCTGCCTCCTCCAGGAAGCCTCCCCTGACAGGTCCAACCCCTGGGGTCCTGGAGTCCCCTCTTCTGATGCATCTGCAGTTTTTACTCCGGCCTTTATCCAGCCTTTACCTCACAGGATTGTAATGTCTGTTTACTCCTCTCCTTCCCGCTGTGTCATGAGTCCTTTATTAGGGACTTGACGTAACCTAGCTTTGTAGCTGCTTCAGACTTAGCCCAGAACAGGCAAATCATAGGTGCCTAGTGAATGTTGAATGAATGGAGATAGACTGAGACAGACCGACAGACAGAGCTGCGACCGGAGCTGGAGGGACGAGTGGAGAAGGGTTTAGAGAGCATGCGCCCCAGGACTCAGTGAGTGGACGGGGGGCACTTGAGTCTCCCAGGCTTGGCCTGGTGCCCAGTGTTGGGCAGAGAGTCTGGGCTCTCTGGGGTCCCTCGCGGCTTTGGGGTCCCCCTTCCTATCTTGGAGCCAGACTGCCTTCTCCTATGTGGTCCTCACAGGAGAGGAGCGCAGGGGAGGGTAGCTAAGGGTCCTGAAGCTGGGGGCAGGGCTGGAAAGTGTCAGTGGGCAGGTGGTTGGGGGAGGGGATATTTTAATGGTATCCAAGGACTAGGATTCAGACTGAGGATTCAGACATGGGCACAGTGGCTGAGCTCATTCCCAGTAGCCCCCCACTCTGAAGCCCAGCCTGGGTCACTCCCCTGGGGACACCCCCGGACTGCCTGGTTGCACCAAATTTGTTACTGTCACTGCATTCAGGGCTTCTAATGAGCTGCTAATGAGCTGTCAGCTAATTATGAAAATTAAATGGGGCAGCCAGGCCGGCTGAGCTCTTACTGAGAGTTCTGGGGTATCAGGAGAAGGTAAGGTTCCCGTTTTGGGCCTCCCGGCCCCATACACCTGATTTGACCTCAGCCCCATGCGGATGGGATGAAGGTATTTTCCCATTGAGATAGAGAGAGTCCCACTAGCCCCAGAATAAGGCAAACTCTAGCTCCACAGCTGGGAGGGCTGACCCTCAAGGGCAGCCCTCGGTAGGGCAGGCAGGCCTCCTGGAGGGCAGGTTGAAAGGGGCCCCATAGATCTGACTCTGTGTGACCTCAAGCAGGTCCTCTGGATCTAGAGTCTATCTTCCTGTCTGTAAAATGGGTCTGGAAGAGGGGAAGGACCTCCCATCTCAGTGCAATTATGACCCTCTTTCTTTACAGATGTTGCTCAGATGCCCCAGCTCTGTGGGGATGGGGAATTGCCTGGGGACACATGAAATAATTGGGTAGAAAACTCTTTAACCAACCAAAATGAGTTCATATGTTGACAGAGACAGGTGCAAGGATATTCATAGCAGCTTTATTCATAATAGAGGCAAACTGGAAACAACCCAAGTGTACAGCAAGAGGAACAAATAAATTGGGACATAGTCACACAATGGAGTAGTACACAGCAGTGAAAAAGAACCAACTATTTATACAAGCAGGCTTCACTTGACACGGTTCCAATATGCACAAATTTCAGTTACCACAGTTTAGTCAGATGATACCAGTTTCCCAATAACACAGTTCAAATTTTAGTTACCATGGTATATTAACTGTAACTGCATAGAATACAAACTTCCCTACCTGGTCTTCAGTCTGCAAATCACGATCTGTGACCAGCCACGTCACTTCTTTGGGCGTCTGTGGGTGACTAGCCACTGGGCATCTGCTGTTTATTTCACGAACAGACAGCAAAGTGTGCCATTGTGTTGCCTCCTCATCTCCAAGTTATAAATACATGCAACACTTTACAAAACTCGTTAAGTGAAAGAAGGAATTAGTCACAAAGATGAAAGTGCAACAAAGAAATGAAAATCGATAATGATGGAATTGAAATTTGAATCAGATGTTAAGTGGAGCTACAGAAGAAATAGCTGATCATGAGAATGCTGACATAGCCACTGTTTGAACCTGATTGTGACTGAAAGGATGAAGATGGCCCAGAGAAAGTGAAGCTCACACAAAACTTCGAATTAAAGGAACTTTCAGAGATATTTCACCACACTGAAAGCACAAAGGCACAACGTTGGAAGCTGATCCAGACTTAGAAAACAGCAGGACAGTCTGCCAAGGCACAGAAAAGACGCTCGCTCTGTATTGTAAGTTACATAACGTGAGCAGAAGGAGGCGAGGACTGTTCAAACGGCTCTTGATAAGTTTTTTTACAAAGAAATACAACACTTTAATTTTTAATGCTTTAAACGACAGGTTACTAAATATTAGTGTTCCTATTTTTTCATTTCCCTCTACATTTATAACCAACAGGAAGAGAGTTTTTAATGTTTTGATGAAAAATTTTAAAAGTCACAGAACAATCATAATATTCCCCATTGATCATCAAGATTGCTTTGCATGGTTTCAGCCTGCATATTCATTTCACAGTCCTGCTGTGCAAAGCAAGGACTGCTGGTACATACAGCATGGATGAATCTCACAGATACAACGTTGAAGGAAAGAAGCCAGTGGCAGAAAAGTACATACTTTATGATTCCATTTATAAGAAGTGCAAAGGCAGGCAAAACTAACGTATGAGGATAGAAGCCAGAATAGTGTTTACCTAGGGGGATGCAGGGTTATTAATTTTGAGGAATCGTGAGGAAGGCCGCTGGGGTGCTGGAAATACGGTCGTCCTTCGGTATCTGGGGGGGATTTGTTCTAGGGCCCTCCCTTGGATACCAAAAGCCAAGGGTGCTCAAGTCCCCTATATAAAATGGTGCAGTATTTGTATAAAACCTATGTACATTCTCCCGTATACTTTAAATTGTCTCTAGATTACTTATAATACCTAATACAATGTAAATGCTATGTAAGTAGTTGCAAATACAATGTAAATGCTATATAAATAGTTGTCAGCATGTGGCAAATTCAAATTTTGCTCTTTGAAACTTTCTGGAATTATTTTTTCCAAATATTGTCAATGCACAAATATTCTGAATCTGCGGATGCAGAAGCCATGGATACGGAGGGCCAACTGTATTCCATATGTCCATCTGGGTGGTGGTTACAGGCATATATAAATTTCTAAAACGCTCATCGAGCTGCACACTTCATATTTATGGACTTTGCTGTAAGACAGTCGTAATTTAAAATTTTTTTGATTGGAGAAATTCTGTGAATGCCTTGGAGTTTTATGTGTCTCCATCTTCTAGAATTTGACAATATTTGACATGCCTGGTCTTTTTCTCCTGCTTCAAACTCTTCCCTTGCCTGACTTGTGTGATCCAGCTCTCCTGGTGTTCCTCCTTCCTCTGGGCACTCCTTGTCCACCACTACCTGGCTGTGGGTGTTGTTCTTCGTCTGCTGTGCTGCCCTGCTGGGGGGCACCACCCTCCACCTCGGAGCCCAAGCACACCCAGAACACTCCCTGCCCTCACTCTGTCCAGATGGCCAGTGGTTTGACCCTGCCACCCTGCCTCCTCACCCTCTCCCCAGAGGGAGGGAGGAAGGGGGGGAGGAGGGAGGGAGGAGGGAGGAGGAAAGGAGGGAGGGAGGAGGGAGAAAGGGCAGGAGGAGGGAGGGAGGGAGGAGGGAGGAAGGAGAGAGGGAGGAAGGAGGAAGGGAGGAGGGAAGAAGGGTGGGAGGAGGGAGGAAGGGAGGGAGGAGGAGGAGAGAGGAAGGAGAGAGGGAGGAGGGAGGGAGGAGGGAGGAGAGAGGAAGGAGAGAGGGAGGAGGGAGGAAGGGAGGGAGGAGGGAGGAGAGAGGAAGGAGAGAGGGAGGAGAGAGGGAGGAGGGAGGAAGGGAGGTCTGGCTCTGGGGGAAGAGGGAGTGCCGGGAGAGGTTGTGCAGGCAGCAGCTGCTCAAGGTGGATTTGGGCCTGATTCCTGCTCTAAGGAAGCAGCACCCCATTAATGCCTTTTCAGCCACCCAATGCGTCTCCCTGATTGAGCCTGGAACTCCACACTATTAGCCACAAATGGCATTTTGAAATGGCTTTTTTCTTTTTTTGGGGCGAACCCCAAAGACATTGCTAAGATTTACATTTTCAAATATATGCTGACCTTTTTTTCCTCTTTCTTTGAGTTCATTTGTCATCAGTGTATAATTGAATCAATGTATTTCCCGATCAGCCCCAAGATTGAATAAGGTCACGGGGAGCCATGTGTGGGCATTAGACATCATTATTTCACTCTGAATGAGCGGCCATGGCACGGAGCATTCCGGGCGCCAAATGAAATTCTATTAGATTCTATTACACTTTTACAATTATAGAGACGTTCCAATATTACAAGGGGAAATGAAGTCATAATAAAAAGGCCCAGAGGTGTATTACAGAGAAATGGGCACACTATTTTTCTGGTTAAAAACTTGATGGAAGGCGCTCGACTGGCTTTCGGTTGCCAAGTTGTGACCTTGTGCTCAAGGCCCCTCAGCTGCTCCACCAGGCCCTCCCTTCCCAAGACTCTGCCAGCCAGAGAATGGTCAGAGCCAGAGCCCAGGGAGCTAGCTCACCCTCTCTGTTCAAACTGAGTCCAGGGCCTGAGTCCCAGGACGTATAGACACTCTTCAAAAACACGTCACACCTAGGGAAACAGAGGCAGCCCAATACTGAACCATTCTGGGCGGGGATCCCAGAGTGTGTGACAGAGAGCACAGCAGCCCGGGCAGGCATGTGAGAGGGTGGTGAGAGGGAGGGACACTGGAGGGGGGTGGTTATGGGGCCGTGTAGGCTTGGGGGCAGCTGCCCCTGCTGGACACCCCCTCGTGAAGGGCAGAGTATCACGTAGGGCAACACCGGCATTTTAGGGTGCTTACTCCCTTCCAAGGAACAACCCCCATATGTAACTGTGCTACCACTGGGCAGGGCTCCCCCCACCCTGTCCTGACCCTTCCAGAAGGAGTTCCACCCAGCCCTGGAGCAGAGTAAGACAGGGTCCAGGGGGTAGTCTGGTAGGGCTTCCTGAAAGAGTGAGTAAACTAGGCCTTGAAGGATTGGAAGGATGTGGGTAAAGGGATCAAAGAGGAAAAGCCCTGAAACTCAGCAGGAGGGGCAGCCAGCGTGATGAAAGGCCTGGAGGTTGCACGAGCCTGGTGCACAAGGGCACTGCAGAGAGCAAAGGCTGGAGAGAGGCAGATGGCCTGGGGACTAGGATGAAGGGACTGGACCTCAGCCTCTGTCCCAGCATGTGGGGAGTGTCTTGGGAGATCAAGGGGCCTAGTCAGGACTGGAGGGCCTGGCTCACCCAGGTGAAGTGAAGGCTGGACAACCGCCCGCAGTGAGACAGGATAGGGGGCCAGAGGAAGGGGGTTCAGAAGGGTCCCAGGGCCTGCGTGGGGCTCAGACACCCAAGTCCATCCTGGGAAGAGAACAGTGATGGAGCATCTTGGGAACAGGCCTGGGGCCCTCCCTTTCTGTGGGGTTCTGCCCAGGTACTGCTGAAGATTGTCTAGTGGTCAGATGAGTGGATTTGGAGAGGGTTTTTCAGGAACACGTGATAGGTAAGATAATGGTTCAGTAACATTTCACTTGCCTCTCTGGGGAGGTACATATTTTCCCACCCATAGATGCTGGACTTGGCCATGTGTGCTAAGCAGAATTCTAAAGATGCCCTCCAACCCCCGAGTTTCCTGACCACGAGTTATTCAATGAAACACGAATCTAGCTGCTGCTATGGAGGGATTTTGCAGATGTAATTAAAATCCCAGGTCAGCTGATCTTACAATGCAGAGATTATGCAGGTGGGCCTGACCCAGTCAAGTGAGCCCTTTAAAAGCAGAGCAATTTCTCTGGTCAGCAGCAGAAAGGGAAGTCAGAAAGGTTCAAAGCGCGAGATGAATTTGTTGCAATGTTGCTATATTGAGGATGGAGGAGGCCATGTGACAAGGAATGTGGGCGGCCTCCAGAAGCAGAGAACAGCTCTGGCTGCCAGCCAGCAAGTAAGTGGGGACTTCAATAGGCTCAAGGAACCATCCTACAACCACAATAGCAGGAATGAGCTTGGAAGAGGATCCCGGGCTCTAGATGAGAACACAGTCAGCTCACACCCTGATATCAGCCTGAGCAGAGAACCCGTCACGCCAAGCCTGGCTTCTGACCTACAGACTGTGAGTTAATAAATGGATGTTGTTTTAGTGGCTGGGTTTATGGTAGTTTGTTACACAGCAGGAGAAGACTAACACATCCACTGTCTGGACAGTGGAAGCGACAGTGTGTGGGCTCTGGGACAGGGCCCTGTGTTTCTGCTCAGCCTCCTGTTTCCTTTGATGGGGTAACAAGCACATGCCTAGGGAGCTATTACCCCTTCTGCTGGGCCCAAGGAGCAGGCTTAAAGCCAACAACGACCTGCAGCCAACCCAGCCAGTCTGCATCCTGAAGTAGCCACCCACCTCACCTGTCGACCTGAGAGAGAGGAAAGAAATGCTGCTGTCTCCGTGCACTTCTGGAGGGGGTTGTCACAGTGATGTCACAGCAGTTGTTGGCTGTTACAAGCATCTATATCTGAGCAGCAGCTGGAACAAGCTGGGGTAGGAGGCAGGGGCTGTGTTAAGGTTCTGGAGCAGGACTCTCATGCAAAATGAGCCCTGGAGGCTGCGGACCGGTGCTGAGTAAGCGCTCGCTTTGACCCATGGACTTAGGGCACTCAGAACTCAGCTTACTGTGTCCTTTCAACCACCCTGGGCTTCTGTGTGCCCTTCCTGTTGGAGTCACCTCCTGAAGTCACTGTGCTGTGCCCTGCCAGACAGTCTCCTTGGGGAGGATTCTTCCAAGAAAGCTGAGCCCTGTGACCTTTCCCTTGCTCCTAGGGACGCCCTCACCTTCGTCGAGCCAAACTCCACCAGCATGCCTGGACCACCCAGGGTGGTGAGTTCTCTTCTCTCTGCAGCACAGATGGCTGCAGCTGACCTCTGACCTTCAAACTTTCCTGGAAGATGTCAGAAACCTGCCCTCAAACTCAGGGGACAGGCCATGTTCCCTCAAGAACCCCCTCGATGGCCTGGCAGCCCTTTCCCAGCGCTGGGGCAGGTGGAAGGTAAGCAGCAATACGTGATCTCTCCAGAGAATTCCTGGCTCCCAAATCTTTCTTTGGTCTCTGGCTTCTCCCTCCGACCATCTGGAAGCAAGTGACTGGGTGAGGCACCTGGGCCGATTTGGGCCTCCTGTTGGCAAGCCTCGCCTGGAGCATCCAGCACCTCCCCTAGAACATGGGCAACTGTGGTCTTGTTTCGTCCAGCTTTGGGCCTCAGCCCAGAGCAGGACCTCCCCCACACTTTACAAATTTTTAATTCTTTTTAAAAAAAATTTATTTTACTGAAGTATAGTTGATTTACAATGTTGTGTTAATTTCTGCTGTATAGCAAAGTGATTCAGTTATACATGCATATATATTCTTTTTCATATTCTTTTCCATTATGGTGTATCACAGGAGATTGAATATAGTTCCCTGTGCTATACAGTAGGACCTTGTTGTTTATCCATCCTATATATACTAGTTTGCATCTGCTAACTCTGCACTCCCAGACCTTCCCTCCTGCAACACGCCCCCCCAGCAGCCACAAGTCTGTTCTCTCTGTCTGTGAGTCTATTTCTGTTTTGTAGATAAGTTCATTTGTGTCCTATTTTTTAGATTCCACATATAAGTGATATCATACGGTATTTGTCTTTCTCTTTCTGACTTACTTCACTTAGTATGATAATCTCTAGGTCCATCCATGTTGCTGCAAATGGCATTATTTCATTCTTTTTTATGGCTAAGTAGTATTCCATTGTGTATATATTCCACATCTTCTTTATCTATTCATCTGTCAATGGACACTTAGGTTGTTTCCATGTCTTGGCTATTGTGAACAGTGCTGCTATGAACATAGGGGTGCAAGTATATTTTCAAAGTATGGTCTTCTCCAGATATATGCCCAGGAGTGGGATTGCTGTATCATATGGTAGCTCTATTTTTTGTTTTTGCTTTTAAGGAAAGTCCATACTGTTTTCCCTAGTGGCTGCACCAATTTACATTCCCACCAACAGTGTGGGAGGGTTCCCTTTTCTCCACACCCTCTCCAGCATTTGTTATAAAGTTTAATTCTTATTTTGAAATAACCTCAACTTTACAGAAAAGTGGCAACTACAGAACACATGACTGTCTTTTTCCCTGAACCATCTGAAAATAAGTTCCTTACATTATGCCCCATCACCTCCCATCCCCATGGGTTACAGTACATTTCCTACCAAGAGGGACATTCTCCTACATAACCACCAGCCAGCCAGCAAAATCGGTAAGTTAACATCAACACCTAACTACCATTTAGTCTTCAGATCCCACTCAAGCTTCACCAGTTGTCCCAGTAATGCTCTTTATAGCAAAAGGATCCAGGTTTGGGGATCATGTCTCATTTAGTTGTCATATTTCTTTTGTCTATTTCAATCTAGAAACAGTTCCTCAACCTCTGCTTGCATTGTCACTTTTGAGACTACAGGCTAGTTCTTTGGTAGAATGTCCCTCAGTTCGGGTTTGTACAACGTTTTTCAAGATTCATTTCAGACGGAGCATTTTTGGCAGAAACACGACAGACGTGATGTAAGGTTCTTCTCATTGTCTCCAATCAGGTGGTGCCTAGTTTTGATTTGTTCCATTACTGACATTCACTTTGATCACTTGTTTAAGATGGTGTCTGCTGGACTCCTCCATTGTAAAATCACTTTTTCCCTTTGTAATTAATAACTATGTGGGAAGGTACTTTGAGACTATGTAAATATCCCATTCCTCATTAAATTTTCCATGTATTCATTTATGTCAGTATGGATTCATGGTTTCCTATTTTATTCAATGGGCTATAAACTGCTACCATCATTATTTATTTTGATGTTCAAATTGCCCCAGATTTGGCCCATGGGAGCCCCTTCAAGCTGACTTCTGTTTCCTTTTGATATATGCACATCAGGATTTGAGTACACTGGCTTTTTGGCACAATAAGATGTCCTAGGTTCATCTGGTACTTTCTCTGCTCTCGCCCTGGAATCGGGCATTCCTCCAAGAAATCCTGGTTCATTTTAGGGGACAACTATATTTAGAATTCAAGAACTGGGTGCAAGGTATGCTCTTTGCTATTGGTGTGTCACTGTTCGCAGGTCCTCTTGGTGGACTGAGCAAAGGAATAGATGAATATAGGTCAATTGATTGACAGATCACGTTTATGTCTATGTTTTTGCTTCTATCTATCAATCTGTCTATCATCTATCTGTCTCATCTGTTTCTGCCGAGAACTGTGAGTTCCCATCGCCAACTCCAACTCCGACCCAGGATCATTCTAGTTTTCTCTCTTTCCTTATTTGTAACTCCTTTCCCCCATAGCGTGAAACATGGATCCCATTAGCCTCCGTATATTTATGCATTTGATCCCCTGTGTGTAATCAGGCTCCCCCTGTTGCACCACTCTCCCAGGTGGCTTCCTCACCCTGTGTTCTGACCCACCGAGGTAGACACTCCCCTTCACATGGGAGTCCGGCTCATCTGCTCAGGCTCCAACATGACATCCTGCTCTGGGCCACTGTGGCCCCTCCCCTGGCCTTCGGTGCAGACAGTGACCTTGCTTGGCCTCACCTAATGGCTTTGGGGCAGAGTTGTTCATAAAAGGAAGGAAAGGGAAGGGGTGGGCAGGGGAGGGAGGGGAAGGGAGGAAAGAGGAAGAGGAAGAAGAAGAGAAAGAGTAGAAAATCCATTTAAAATCATTCTCATTTGCCTGCCATGGGAAACCACTCCCTTCCCCGCAGGCTCCATGTGGCGTTGCCATTTTGCAGACCTTGGGAATCAGACTGGTGAGTGGCTTTGCTTGTGCTCAGCCTTCCTCTCTACTCCCTCTATTTAACTTCTCTGTGCCTCAGCCTTCTCATGTGTAGAATGCAGATTACAGCAGCGTCCACCTCACACGCTGTTGAGAGGATGCAATGCTCCAGGCCCTGATCATACCAGACCTTCCGGGGGGCCTGCCCCAGGGCCTTGTCACAGCTCCCACCTCCCCCTCACTGTTCCAACCTGTTCCTGGCTGTTGCTCAGGATGTCCCTGGACAAGCTTAAAGTCCAAGCTTCCACCCTCCTGCATTCACTGTCAGGCTGGCATGATGAGCGCCCATCTCTCATCCCCACTGGAGCTGAGTCTGGACAGGTTTGGATCTTGGCTGGAGGGCACAGGCAGGCCCTTAGCCCGGTGGCAGACCTCAGCCCCTGACCCTGGCTGAAGCAGATCTGGGGCTGAGCCAGGGACCCCCTGGCACCCCACTCACCAGTGTGATGATGGGCTATTGGCTCAAAGGGGTTCTGCACAGCTGCCGCCGGTGTAGGCTCATTCCCAGGGCTCAGACATGCCCTCCTCCTGGGCTGTGACTCCACCCAGTCCCTGGCCCTGAGGTCTTCTTCCCTGTTGTCTCCGAGTTGAGGATACTTTGCAGGCGAAGGTAATGCTCAGCATGGCTCTGCGGCCACCTGCAGGCAGTCTATGATTTTTTAGGATGCAGAGAAGGCCTGGTGGCAACTGTGTCATAATGGAGGACATCTGAGCAGAGTCTGGGGAAACGAGAGAGGGTAAAGAAGAGAGGCTGAGTGACACCAGGAGCCTGGGTGGGGCGGTGCCTGGAGTCCCTCTGGCTACATAGGCTGGACCCCCAGAAAGCCAGCCTTTAGGGTGAACAACAGCCATGCTGGGCTGAGTCCCTACAATTTTCTGGCTTCAATTCTCATGCATCTCTAGACATTTCCTGGTGTGGAGCTCTGGTTACAGACTGGGCGTGAGCCCTCTGGGCTGACAGCCTCACAGAGGAGCAGTGTGTGTGGTTCAAATGTGACTCTGGGGTCCACCTGAAGATCGCAGTTCGCGTTAATTCCTGTGGGATTCCCGGAGGGGACTGCAGGCTGCCTTCTTCTAGCGGGGAGGGGTCTCAGGGCAGAAGCACCCTGGAGTGTGCAGGGTCTTCCCTGCAGGCCGGTCCCGGCCCCTGTCACCGTTAGAGCCCGGGTTCCCGCGGCGCATAGGCCTGGAGCTCCAGGCTAATTGTGAATTAGGAGCGCAATTATGCCCGGCAGAATTGGCTCCGCGCTGCCGCCTCTTCCCGACAGACATGTATATTAATAGTTGGCACTTATTGAACCAAATATGAATATTCATCTTCATTTATATTTCAAGGCCTTTCCTCCCGGAGGCCCGCGGGGCTGCGACCAGCTCCAGCCCCATCACGGAGCTGACAGCTCGCACTCCTGGGCCCTGACTCCTGGCTCGGCGGGGCGGCGGCGGCGGCCCGGCTCCCAGCTGTCCACAAACACTCATTAGGGGCCGGACCCAGCGAGCTGCGGAGAATGTGTAATCGCGCCGCGCGCTGCTAATTAGGGAGCTGATGGGGCATTGAGGGCGAGAGGACGAATTCTTTAAACAGAGGACGGGAAACTTGAAGAGCTGTAATTACTTGGAGCAGAGTTCATTTCAGAACTTGGGAGCCAATGAGTCTGATGACAGCCCTGCCCGGAGGCGGGCGGGGGCGGCGGGGGTGGGAGGGGGGGAGAAGCGAGCCGCTGGCCCAAACCTCCGCAGTGCCCAGGAGGCGGGGCGCCGCCCTCATTTTGTTCAACGCAATCAAGCTGCGCGCGCTCGCCCTCCCCTCCCGGGACAGCTTCCTCTCCCTCGGGGTCACCTTGGGCTCGGACTCCTGTCTCTCCAGAGTGCTCCCCTGGCCTGGCGGGTCGTCCCTGGGCGCTCCCGGCGCCACTCAGGGCCTTGGCTCTCCCCGACAGCCAGCCCAGAACGGTGGGTCAACGATCCAGCCACCTGACAGCTGTTGTCGCTCTTTCCCGGAGCCAGAGGAGATGGAGGGCTTCGGGCTCCCCCAGACACCCGGGCTGGCCCTGACAGGAGCTGTGCCACGTGGAGGTGGGGGGCCGCGGTTTAGAGCCCTTGCCAACAGGACTTCCTCCAGAATTTCCCAGGCGTGTCACCGCAGGCCTCAGACCCTAAGAGGCGGTGTTGATGCCTGGGTGCTCTTCAGTCCTCATCTGCCTCCCCCAGCTCCAAGGCCACCGCGCCACCAGGAGTCTTCTGCAAACCTCCGCCTGAAATCCCACCCACCTCTCTCAGGGAAACCTCACCACTACTAGCTGGCGTCGGTCCTTGTGGCCCAGGGCAGAGTCCCACATCAGTCATGCATTTCAGAGCACCTGCGGGGGAGGGGGAAGAGACACTCCTCCACCCTCACCCTCCCCTTTAAGGTCCAGTGCCACCCAGGTCTCCCAGGACAGCTGTGGGCAGGAAGAGCGCTAGGCCCATGGTCAGAAGTGGACGTGGGAGCTTCTGGGGGCATTGTCCTGTCTCCGTCCCCACCGGGGTGAGCTTCAGGCCTGACTGTACCTATAACATCCGACAGATCCCATTCAGCTGGTGCACCCCGCCCCCAGCCCCACCCAGGTGGCAGCAATTGTTAGGTCTGAATCCATACTCTGACCACTTCCTCAACTAGCAAGAGGTGTTGGCCCCCTCCCCATTATTGGGTGTTTGGGTTTTTTTCCGATGGCCTTTACTCTCTGTTGCTCAAGGAGAAGCTTGTGACTCAAGCTGCGTTTTTCTTTTTTTTTTTTTTGCAGTACACGGGCCTCTCACCGCTGTGGCCTCCCTCACTGCGGAACACAGGCTCCGGACCCGCAGGCTCAGCGGCCATGGCTCACAGGCCCAGCCGCTCCACGGCATGTGGAATCCTCCCGGACCGTGACACGAACCCGTGTCCCCCGCATCGGCAGGCGGACCCTCAACCACTGCGCCACCAGGGAAGCCCACAAGCTGCGTTTTTAAGGTCTGTGGTCTCCCTCCAGAAGATAGTTGTCAGTACTTGCTTCTAATTCCAGCTGCTGCTTTGCGTGCTAACTAGTGGTGATTGTGGTGGTGGTAATAGCAACAAAAACTCCCACTTATTTGAGTGCTTCCTGTGGGCGAGGCACTAGTCTCGGTGCTTCACATGTATTAACTCATTCAATCCTCACAGTAACCGAAGTGGATATTAGTATTGTTTATGATACCCATTTTACAGATGAGGAAATTGAGGTTCAGGAAAGCTTGGTGGTTTGTTGGTAAGTGGCAGAGCAGGGATGGATTTGAATTCCAGTCTGTTTGGCCCCAAAGCCTGTGCTTCTAACCTCAATCCTCAACTGCTCCTGGAAGCCCAGCCCGCAGGGCCCGGAGCTCCTGGGGCAGGGACCCAGGCTGACATGGAGAGAAAAGAAAGTCCTTTGGCCGGTGGAGAAGATGGGGTCAGGGGACAGTCATGCCATTCCTCAGGTTCCCCAAGCGACCTGGGAGGAATTTGGACAACATTTTCCTCACTTCAGTCTAGATCTGTGCTGTCCAGTGCTGTAGCCTCTAACCCCATGTGGCTATTTAAATGAACTCAAATAAAATTACAAATTGGGTTCCTCAGTCATGCCAGCCGCATTTCGGTGTTCAGTAGTCAGATGTGGAATATTAACCTCCCCTGTTATCAGTCACCCCATACAGAATGCCAGTGGCCTTCCTAGCTTGGGGGTAGAACTCAGAGTCAGCAACCTTCAGGAATCTTCTCCCGGATGCCCGTCAAGGACTCAGAGCGTGAACACCTGGCAGGGACAGAGTGGGAAGGGGCTGTGTGGGAAAGCATGAGAGCCCTACCCTTACACCTGCCTCTGCAGCCCCCAGGCAAGCATCAGGAGCTGCAATTAGCAGACAGGGCCCCTGCTTAAACCTGCCATTCGTTCCCCTCCTCCCAAAGGCAAGCAGCTTACAGCAGCTTTGCTCTTTTTCCTGCAAGAAGAGATCAGAAACAGAAGCATTCAGGCCTTGCCTGGCGCTCTCCTCTCTCTCAGCGTGAAGTCTGCCCAGCCCTGCCAGGCTCCGCTTCTAATTAGGGAAGCCAGGCTGCGGCCACAGAGCGGCCGGCGCCCAGCCAGCAGCCCACCTGGCCCCCTCCCAGCTAATCAGGTCCTAATTGACGCAGGGGTTGCTCGGCCGTGCTCCCCTTGCTCCGTGGGCCCAGCTGCCACTCCTCCCCAGAAAGGGGCTCAGCCCTCTGTCCCAGCAAGTTTGAAACCATCTGGACAGAAGGTGGGAGACCCGTGTTCACAGCATTCAGGACTTTCTTCACGCCCCCGGGCAGATTGCTGGGAGAGAAAGCTCCTTGACAAGATGTAACCTGCACTGCCCTGGGCGGGGCTGGGTTCGATGTGGGGCGTCTGAGGGGTGTGCTTCTGTGCTTGAGTTCAGACCCTGACCACTAGGTATCCTCAGGCCTGTGCCTTAGGAGACTCTATCAGGGAAAGCAAAGATGGGAGGTGGGGGTGGATTAGGAAGGGAGATAAGGCCTGAGGGTGAGAGTGGAGATGGGGGCAGGGGTGGGAAGCCCCTGGGAGTTGGCTCAGGCTGGGCCTGGCAGGGGTTTTTCCTCGCTGATGCCGCTATGTCCTTGGATCTGATCCACAGGGAGGAAAGCCAAGGAAGGGAGGAGGGAATACATTTACAGAGCATCCTCATCTTGCATCTCCTTTTACGGTTCCAAAAGGCTTCCTCTTGGTTTATCCCCACAGCTCTGGGAAAGAAGTGGGGCGGGACTGTCATTCCCATGCTGCAGAAGGGGAAAACTGAGGCCCACAGTGGGGAATTGATTCGCTCAAGGCCACACAGGGTCAGAGCTGGAGTTGAAAGCTGACCTTTGTCCTCTCACTCCCCAGCCCAGGGCTCCAATGTGGGCTGTGGTCCATGGCTGACTATAGAAATGTCAGACCCTCACTTCACTTACCTTGGGGAATGTTATTGATTGCTGAAGTGGCCACATTTGTTTCCAGATGGCCTGGAACTGGGGCTGTGGCTGAAGTGTTTTAGGAGTTTTAGGAAACATGGCACAGATAAGAGAGTTTGAATTCGCTCTCCATAACTTTGAAAACCACTCCCAAGAAATTTGGTCAAGGCTGCAACGGTACAGAGGTACCCTCGACACCCCCCAGGCCTCCGAGGAAGGCCCCCTCTCTCTGAGACAGCCGGAAAACGATAGGAAGGGAGAATTTTGAATATGGATTAACACATAGAAAGGGATTTCATTTTGGACGTTAGTTTCTCTGTAAGAACTTAATGAGGAGGTGAGGCTCAGACTTGGGAGTTTTCTGCTGCCGCCTAGGCTTCTGCCGCCTGTGCTGTCTGTGGCGCCCCCTTTGTTGAACTAGCTGGGGCAGTGGGGCTGGTCAGAACTTAAGGTAGGGAAATAGAAGGGTGTGTGAATTTTTGACTTAAGTGTGTGGGACAACCTTGGGTTATTCAATTATCAATTAATGTCCTGTTCTAACCTATTCAGAGACCTCTGGACCTGCAGCTCTCCTGTAGGTTTTTTTTTTTTGGCCACACGGTGCCTCACGGCATGTGAGATCAGGGATCGAACCCATGCCCCCTGCAGTGGAAACGCAGAGTCTTAACCACTGGACCGCCAGGGAAATCCCTCCAGTAGGTATTGACCAAGGGGCCTTCGTGAGCTGGGAATGGAACTGTACCAATGGGCTGCTGGTTGTGGCCCCCTCCCTTGGGAGGCAGTCACGCCCCCCCACTAGGTAGACCAGAAAGTCAAGAGAGGACAAAAACAGGGTGCTTCACCCCTCCACTCTCCCCTTCCTAGACCTTCCTCTGACTGCTGTCCTCCCACCGAAGGAGGGCTCTGCCGACTCGCATGGTCAGAACTCAGGACGTCGGCTGGGCCAAGGTCATGGCCTTAGTGGACCCCGATTTAAGTTCACGGCATCTCGCGGACCCAGGCAGGGCGCGAGCCCTGGGTCCTGCGACCACTCCTGCTCAGCATCCCCTCTGATTGTACATTCTGGGAGGAGGAGTGGGCTGAGAGCCTCTCCCGGGGCCTCACTCTCTTTCCTTGGGAGGTGCTGATGCCACATTTAGATTTGGGGAAGTGCTCGGGCCCCCTGAAGCCGACGCTCCATGTTCCGGGTTCTGGCTGCTCAGCGCGCTGTGCTGGGCCTTAGGCATCACGTGTCACGTAGCTGTGAACACAGCAGGGCTCTGATCTGTGCTGTGCTCTCGCTCCCCCAGGAGTCCCGCCAGGAAGTGGAGGTTACGTAGGGTAGGATGCAGGCGTTCCTGGGTCCCTGGCAGTAAGCTAACAGCACAAAACCTCACCCTTAACCTAGAATGGTTATTAACATATTAATTAATATTTAAAAACTCGTTATGCCTTGATGATGGCTTCCTTAAGCTGCTTTTATATTAACTGCAGCCACCCAGGAGCAATAACCGTACTTATGTGGCAAAATGGAGTCATTCTGCTTAATTACCGAGGAGGCTTTACAGTCAGTCTTCAAAGCCCACAAACAATCAGAGAGTTGATGTCATGTCTTCTTTTTAGATTTTCTTTTAAATTGGATGCTGTGATGGTTAGGAAGTCGTTTCTTACATTGAGGAGAAACCTTCCTGTCAACACCCTGCTTTCCTCCCACTATGCCAGGCTGGGGCACCTGGTCCGGTCAGGCACAGGGCCCTGTGAGAGCCTGTGGACCCAGTGCGGCTGGGGGGCACCCTAGCACCTACCTTGCACCTTGGGGGTTACACCACCGGACAACCCCACAGGCTGGGGCCCCAGGTCTGGAAATGCTTCTCTGTCTCCCCCTGGCAGGGTTCTGCCTCTGAGCCCTGGGCTGCAACCCTAGCGTTCTGTCTGTGGTTAACACCAGTCTTCCGGGGGGCTGTGCCTTCAGCATTTTCAGGTCCCAGGGGGTGATCCTGTCAGGCTCTGTCACAGCGTCCCTCCTCCCTGTTACCTGCAGGCTTCTTCCTGAACCCCTTTCCGCCACACCAGCACCCAACTCTGCAATGGGTCACGCAGCCACCAACCACCCACTGCCTGTGGGGTCCCGTGACAGCAGTAGAGGCAGCTCATGGTCAGTCTGTTGGGACAGTTGCAGGTGGGGAAGGCGATGGGAGAGAGGCCACAGCAGGCCCTGCTTATGTCCCTCCTGCCTGTGAGGACAGGTGCCTGAGCACCGCTGAGGATTTTAGGATTTCTGTCACCTTCCTGAGGGGCTGGAGGCACAGTGTGACAGGGACCCCTGGTGGTCTCTGCTTCACCTGCCTCCTGCACGCTCCAAGGCAATGGGGATGCTCATGGTGACATGGAGGCCTCAGATGAGCCAGGAGTGCTGGGGCTGAGGCAGAGGGGGCCTGGCGTGACATCTGTCCAGGAGGCCAGCAGAACGTGTGACAGCTGATGCAGCCTGCCTGTCCGTGTCTGCGAAATAATCGCACCAGGCTATCCCTTCTAGGTCCTGGCCCCAAGGAAGCCCTCTGGGGCAGGGACGGAGTCCAATGATGTTGAGAGATGGCATCAGCTTACTGTGCTTTAGAAAGTATGACGAGGTGACAGGCGGGGAAATGGGTGAATCCCTCCCGTGGTGCTGATGATGGCAGGCGTGGCTGGAAAACTTCAGAGCCCCGACCACTCTAAGGTGGTTCCCTGCGGTGCTCAGGATGGGGCAGGCAGAGGCTGGCAGCCGCCAGGTGCCGGGCACAGTCCTTTTAAACTACAGTAAGTCCCCTACGTATGATCCTTCAGCTCTACCATCTCCCACTTCCTTTCCCCCCTCCAGTCAGTACCTCCTCTTGCCTCTTCACTCGATGCCAGCCCCGGTGTGCCAGCTGTTGTACTGTACTACTGTACTTTTCAAGGTACTGTACTGTAAGACTGAACATGTTTCCTTTATTTTTTGTGTTTCTTTTTTATGTATTATGCGTGTGAAAAGTATTATAAACTTATTACAGTACAGGACAGTATAGCCAATTGTGTTGGTTGGGTACCTAGGCTAACTCTGTTGGACTTACGGACACATTGGACTCACAAATGTGCTCTCAGAATGGAATGGGACTCTTCCGTATGTAGGGGGCTTACGGTAACAAAGCTGTGTCCCTGGACGTGCACAGGCCAAGGCAAGCGTGGAGCTGTCAGGACCGAGGTCGTAGGCTCGTGGAGGATGTTCAAGGTCGGGGCAGAGCAAGAGTGAGGTTTCCAGTTGGGTCTGCACTCAGTCAGGGTAGGCTGGACGTAAGGCTGGATTCAGGTCAGGGGTCAAGAGAGGCTTCCACGGGAGCTTAGGAGAGAGGTCAGGTTAGGGAATAGAGCTGGAGTTTGGTTTGGGGGAAAGGATTTTTTCCTGGATGAGGGTGCAGTTGGGATTATGTTTGTGTCAGGGTGTAGGATTTCCTCATTTGGGGGGTACCATCTAGGGACCCAGACAGAGGCCAAGACCAGGCATGACATGCCCAGAGTCCACTCCAGCTCACCCTCAGGGAACACCCAGAAGTCTCCTTCTCTTGCTTCTGGCCCAGTGTTCTGTGCTTTCTCTCTCCTTTCCCTGTCCCCTTTCCTGCCCCAGCCATTTTCTGAGACTAAGGGTATTAGGGGCTGGTGACGCCATGGAAGCCCTGAAACTGAAGGTCCCCAGTCACTTCCATTGCTGCCGGTATGGGCGGTGCGGCACCATCTCCAAAGGACGGTGATCTTGGGCTTCCTTCTTCTCTCTCTCCTGCCCACAGCCATGGCCACCCACCCACACCTGCCATTAGCTGTAAGCCCTGTCCACAGCTCAGGTGGAAGCTTGGCCCCAGATCTTAGGAAGGGGAACTTTGAACTCCCAGGTTGGCTGCACTTGACTTATAGCCACTCTTGCGGCCTCCGAGGTCTTAGGCAGAAGCTGCTCTGTGACAGGTCCCGTCGTCACAGGAGGGGAACACAGGGCCACTCCTGTCTTCCCCTCCTGACCCTCACTGCCCAGCTGAGGTCCATGCTATTCCCCTGGCTCCCTCATCAGGGGCTGGATCAGGGTAATCTCTCTCCCAATTCAGATCCAAACATGTCCTGTAGGGGTTGTGTTTCCAAGCTCAACCCAGGACCCTCTCTGAGCAGACCCTCCTGCCCTGGGTCTCCCAGTGGGCCTATCCCTTCCTCCCTGGGGGCTGGAGCCATGCTTGGAGTGTTCTAGTACAAGAGAAGGTGGCTGAAACCAGGAGAGTGACGTGGTGTAACCAGGGTCTCTGCAAGGGAATGGTGACGTGTGAGCTGTAATCCCCCGGGCGTCCCTGGTGCGTCTGTGTCACAGTAGCGCGTGCACATGCCACGCTGCGTATCCTGGTGGGGGCGTGTGTGTCGGTGTGGGCGGGAGAGGGAGCAGTGTGCAGTCTGACGCTTCTTTCTTCTAGTGCCCGTGGGCTGGCTCAGCCCAGCCCCTTCCCAATCCCACGTGCTGGCTGGGGTCTGCCTCTCCACCCATATCCCCACTTTGAGCTCTTTCTGTTTTGCTCTTCCATAATTCCTCCAAAAAGGATCTTGGTCTTCCCTCACACTAACTACCTTACCTCTTGTCACGGGACTCTCGGCTGTGTTCACCCACTGTGCGTCCTGGGGTGGGGTGTGTGTTAGGGAGGTTGACTACAGGGTCCCACAGCCTTGGATCCCAATCCCGTTCCACCATGTACTGGCCAGATGGCCTTCAGCGAGTCACATGCCTGCTCTAAGCTTCCGTTTCCTCATCTGTAAAATGCGGATAATAATATCTCCTAGCTGGAAGTTCAGTTGTGAGGATTACATGAGACATGCACGTGAAGGGCCACGCACACTGTAGGCGCTCAGTAATTAGCTGGTATTCTCAGCCTTACCTGTGCCTGCTTACAGCTCTGAGGGGCCTGTGCTGTCTCAGGCTGGGTTCTCAGCAGTGAACCCTGAGATGAGAAATCGTGTACAAGTGGTTTATGAAATAGGTGCTCCCAGGACAAGCCTGTGAAGCAGAGGAGGGGGCAGAGGGTCAGCCGGGAGAAGCCAAGCTGGTGTGTGGGAGGGGAGGACGGAGGCTGGAGGATGTTACACAGAGGAAATTCCCCTCCACAGGCAGAGGAAGTTAAGGGATGGGCACCACTGAAATGGCGAGTAGGAAGAGAGGCAAAGTGTCAACACCCTGGTTGCTCCCGGAGTGGAAGCAGCAGGGAAGTGGAGTTGGTCACCCAGATGGGGCTGGGAGTCTCCGTGTATGCTAATCTCTAGGTCCGCCCATGTTGCTGCACATGACATTATTTCATTCTTTTTTATGGCTGAGTAATGTTCCATTGTACATATGTACCACATCTTCTTTTTTTTTATTTTGTTTTAGAAGGCTGATATTTTTTATTGAGTGCAGTGACTTTATGAGGTAGGCGCTATTGACCCTGGTTTACAGCTGGGGAGACTTACTTTTTTTTTTTTTTAAGAAGATGTTGGGGGTAGGAGTTTATTAATTAATTTATTTATTTTTGCTGTGTTGGGTCTTTGTTTCTGTGTGAGGGCTTTCTCTAGTTGTGGCAAGCGGGGGCCACTCTTCATCACGGTGCGCGGGCCTCTCACTATCACGGCCTCTCTTGTTGTGGAGCACAGGCTCCAGATGCGCAGGCTCAGTAGTTGTGGCTCACGGGCCCAGTCGCTCCACGGGACGTGGGATCCTCCCAGACCAGGGCTCGAACCCGTGTCCCCTGCATTAGCAGGCAGATTCTCAACCACTGCGCCACCAGGGAAGCCCTACCACATCTTTACCCATTCATGTGCTGATGAGCACTTAGGTTGCTTCCATGTCCTGGCTATTGCAAATAGTGCTGCTGTCAACATTGGGGTGCATGTATCTTTTTGAATTACAGCTTTTGTCTTTTCCAAATATGTGATATCACTTATATGTGGAATCTAAAAAGTAGTACAAATGAACTTCTTTACCAAACAGAAACACACTCACAGACAGAGAGAACAAACTTATGGTTACCAAAGGGGAAGGCGGGGAGGGAGAAGTTGGGAGTATGGGATTAACAGATGCACACTACCATATATAAAACAGATAAACAACAAGGACTTACTATATAGCACAGGGAGCCGTATTCAATATCTTGTAATAAACTATAATGGAAAGGAATAGAAGAGAAGAATATAGATGTATACATATACATGTATAACCGAATTACTTTGCTGTACACCTGAAAGTAACACGATATTGTAAATTAACTATACTTCAATAAAAGTAATACATACATACATTTTTTTAAAAAATGGCCAAGGAAGGTACCCGGGTGACTAAGCCGAAAGACAGCTTCACAGGACCTCCAGCACTCTGTCAGGGGTGGGGCGGGGGGAGGTAGAGAAAGCCCGTTTGTGTTCCCAGCCCACAGAGGGCATGCTGGGGAGAGCGATGGCACATTCAAGTAGGTCTGGTGTTGGTCACGTACTGGAGCTACAGAATAGGGGTCTTAAGCGTTCCAGTTTCTTTCTTTCCCCTTCCTGGCATGGGGCAGGTCTGAGATCCTGGCTCCATGGTGGGACCACGTGTCTAGTGCTAGTCAAAGCGTCACGAGCAAAAGTGCCTCTTCTAGGACAGAGCACTTAGACCCTGAAGTGAAACCCTCCGCAGCACTCGCTTCCCTCTGCTGCGTCATTCACGATGTTCTGGATGGTGCCTGCTCCATCGGCCTGGGTCCTGGAGGGAGGACGGTGAGGATGTGGATCAGGGCCCGTGGCTGACTTGTGATGGACACGTAACACAGTGAGAAATACGTCCCTGAGATGTGGGGGCTGTGTGTTGTCATGGCGTAACCTAGCTTATACTGGCTGATACAGGCTTCATGACTAGAAGCCAAGATGGGACTCAAGGACTCAGCACCTCAGTGAACACCAGGAGCTGGTCACACCGTCTGAGACCAGTGAGAGCACAACGGGCAGCATGGGTTCCTAATGCCTTTCCCTGTGCCCCCATGAGAGGTGCCACCTGCCCCCTGCAGTTGGCTGCCTTCTTTGCAAGAAGGGAGTAGAATGAGGACATAATGAAAGAGGAGAGTGTCCTGAGAGCTTGAATTTTGGAAGACTGAGTATTTATGCAAAAGATATTGAGTTAACCTGAAAGAGACTGTTTTAAACAGGAAAAGGCTGAGCTATCTTTAATTGATGAGTTAAAGGATCTCCCCTACTCCTTTCCCAGGCATCGGTGGGAATACAAGTGCAAGAGCAAGATGAGATGAGTCATAGAAAATAAAGGTCTGTGCTTTTGCACATCTGAATGTATACAATTCTGCCATTTTGTGCCTGCCCAGCTCAGTTCTGCCCGACTCCAGAGGCTGGGCCCTACTCTCCCCAGATAGCTCACGTTCCCTAAAACATGGCTCCACGTGCCATGTGCCAGCCCAGAGTTGTGGCAGCAAGAAAGGTGGGAGCTGGGTGGGGGGACATGAGGAGGCCATTTCAAGTAGCTGGTTAAGTGCTTTGTTTTAGAAAGAAGGAGACCAGGGATAAGACGAGGCAGGTCCTCCGCGCCACAGAGCCAGTGCAGGCCATGTGGGAGCCTCGGGGTGGAGGCAGGAGCGTTCCCGCCACAGAGGTCCTGCCCTCCTTTCCCTTTGACTCTGTCTCTGAGCATCACACCACCATCTGCCACTAACGTCCAACCAGAAACTGGGTCAGCCTTGACTCTGCATTCAGTCCCCAGGCCCTCTGGCCTTGACTGTGTGCTCCAGCCCTCTAGGCCTGTCCTCTCCCACCCCATGCCCAGGAGGCTCGTCACCTGGTCTGCCTTCATGTGGTTGTTACATTTCTCCTAGTTCTCCTTCCTGCAGGGTCACCACGGGCTCACTGTGTCCCCCAGCTGAAGCACCCCACCTCCACGGTGGCACCCCACAGCTCTCCTCTCTCTGGGTCCCAGTAGCTGCTCCCTCCCCATCTCCTTTCTGACCTGGGCTGGTAATGGCTCCCCATGGTTCCAAGCTCTAGGGTACAGCACCATTCTTTAGAGCTTTCCTTCACCCTGCTCACATCTGTGAGACAGTCCGTTGATTAAACTCTTCTCATGGTGCCGAGTCTGAGGGTGCTATCTGCTTTCTGCCAGGGTGTGGCTGATAGATCCTTGGTGGGAGGATTCCTGTAAGGATGGAGATAATGGATATAAGGCACAAAGGTCTAACCCGGAGGACACAGTTGTCGCTGGATAACTAGAAGCTATAATTAACTGTAACCTACTAAACACTGTCGAAGAGTCATTTATCTCCGACCTGGTTGCCACTTTGCTAGGAGAGGTGGCCATTATCTTCCTCCTGACCATTTTAGTTGTCCTCCTTGGTCTGCCTGCCTCCTAGGACAGAGCACTTCCTTCCTAGAACAGAGCACTTCCTTGAGCACCTTGGTGGAGTCCAAGCTGCTCAGCCTGGCCCACAGGCCCTTCCTGCGTGTCCCTGCCCATCACACACACACACACACACACACACACACACACACACACACACACACACACACACACACACACACACACACACACACACACACACACGACACCTCCAGGTGGGGGACTGTGCCCTCAGCTCTCTGGGCTTCCCTCTGCTAGTGTTCCCAAACCTCATGCCATGGATGGATGTTAACCACAAAGATCAGTGTTCTGGCTTTCAGCACTTCCCCCAGCAGCCAGCACAGGCCCTGGCTCACAGCAGGTGCTCAATATATAATTGTGGAAGGAAGGAAGGGAGACTAAAGTTTAATGGCATCTTCTCTGTGCCAGGCCCTGAACACATTACCTTCTGTTGGCATAAGAGTTGCTGGCCTTTAACAGTGGTAACATAGATGTAGTGGTTTTATGACTAATATTAGCCATAACTTTCTAAGGGGTTTTAAGATTACATGGTTGGGATTGTCAATAGTTGGAATTAGGACTAGAGCAGGATAATAGATTTTGAATTGAACTCTGCAAGGCCTCTTAGGGAAGTTCTGGAGATGCCTGTTGTCTTGGGTTCCAACCTCACCCTTGTCTGGGGCTGAACATGGTGGAGGGTGGAGGTGAGAGAGTGAAGGGATTTGGAGGGGAAAGTTTCTGGACTGACCCTTCTGCTAGAGAGCCTGAGCTGATCTGAGGACTGTCAGATCCAACAGGGGGGCCTTTGCCAGGCAGCTCCAGAGACACACGGGAAATGCTGTGAAAAGCCAGGTGCTGGGAGAGAGGGATGGAGGCTGAAGATGGTGCCCGGTGGGGGGGACCTGCCCTTATGGGATGCTCTTAATGATGCAGCTTGGCCTTGGGGGTGGGGATCAGAGCCCCCTGCTCAGCCAGGTCATCAGCCAACTGTGGGGTTCAATCCCACTCTCAGGCAAAGGGCTTTGCAGTAAAGTAGACATAGGCCCAAGCACTCGTCTTCATACCCTAGAAGGAAACAAAGCCTATAACCAACACCCCAACCTATGAGTCTCAAATAATGGTTAAGACTCTGGAGCCAGACTGTCGAGGTTTGAATATCAGCTCCACTCCATACAAGCTGTGTGACCCTGGGTGCATTACTTAACCTATTCTGTGCTCAGTCTTCTAATCTGTGAAATGGGACTGATAGAATATCTACCTCATACAGCTGTAAGGGTGAAAAGAGTTAGTGGGGTAAAGCTTTTGGAATAGTGCTGGCACAGAGTAAGTGCTATAGAAGTGGTTGCTGTCACTTTTGTACTTATTGTCTGGAAGCTCAAGGGAGGAAAAATGGAGATTGGAACTGGCTTCATGGAAGGAGCAACGGGTTGGGGCTTTGAAGGACTAATACAATTTCCCACGGAGGACAAGAGAGTGGAAGGGCCTTCAAAGCTGAGGGCAGAGTTTGAGTTGGTAATTAGATTGCCCTTTAGGGGAATGGTAAGGGCGTGAGGTGATGGGGGCCCAGGGAGGGAGAAGAGATGTGTTGTGAGATGAGACCAGGCTGAGGGATTGGGCTCTGCCCTCGGGGTGCTAAGAAGCCTCCAGAAGGCTGTTACCAGGGTCAAGGCATGGACAGAAGTATGTTCTGGAATCAGTCTAGGGCAGTGGAGAATAAGGGGCTATTGGGTGAGGGAATTATGGTGTAGGGGTGGGACAGGGAGGCCAGTTAGGAGGCTTGCCCCCAGCTTTGGTGAGGACAGGGGCCCCCGGAGTGTGGAATGGAAGCAGCCCTCTGAACTGGGATGGGGAGGGTGCTTCCCGGTGCCCAGGCCTCCGACCCTTCTCCCTTTGCTTGAGGCATGGCCCAGGGCTCAGCCGCTCCTCTGCGGAGCTGCCCTCGTCTGCTCTGGTCCTGGGCATTTTTTCCTTCCTGGGTTGCAGGGTGAGAAACCATCTGTTTCCGCAACTGTCACTTTTCTTCATAACCCTCAACGAGACCCCTGGCTCAGTCTATTCGGAGGGCTTTCCTGCAGACAGTGGCAGAAGTCACAGCGGAGGCAGCCACAGGTTCCCAGAGCCCTGACAGGCTGGCTGCCTGGCTACAGCTCTGCTGGCCCCTGACGTGGAGGTTGAGACCCCACTGGGCCTCACCTTCAGCTACCCTCCTGCAGAAGGAGCCCACCCTCACTCCTCCCAGACCCGCCTGACTGTGGGCTGTCATGATTTGTACTCACAGGGGCAGCCAACTGAGCCAGAATCCTGGCCAAGATTTCACTGCCTCAGCCACCACTACTGTCACCTCGGAGCTCATTGTGCCAGGCATTTGCTGCTGCCCCTACTGCCAGTCACATGGGAAATGAAACCTGTGTCTTCTAGGCCTCCCTTTCCAAGTGAGGGGTGCCCCGCCTCCAGCCGTGTCCACTTAGGGGTCCTACAGCTGGTGGCTTGGCTTCAGGGTATAAGTGTAGCGACTCAGTCTGTGATGGTTTTCTCCGTAAAGGGCACAGCACACGCGTGCTCCCCGGGTGGCCAGCTAAGCTGTATTCCTCCCCCAGCTGCAGGGCCAGACCCCACATCCCCACTGGGGCTCTGATCTGGCTGGGCTCGCCCTCATTCCAGCCACCATCACTTCTTTGGGTGAGCTCTTACTTAGTACCATTGCTCTCTGTCAGGGCCCTGGAGTCCATAGAAAATGATTGTATGTGGTCTAAATTCAAGGCCTTTTCCCAGTATACTTCTTGGCTCTTACGTAAATCTTGGATGAAAATGCTTCCATGGGGATGTGCCTCAGTGCTCCCATCAGAAGTATCAGAGGTAGCTCTTGCCTCCCCCCCACCTCCCGCCCCTCCCCTGCTCTATTACACTTTCCCTACCACACAACTTCCTCCCTTGACCTCTGTGTGGCCCTCATTCTGCTCTTTGGACTGGTACAAAGAAAGTCAAGTCTTAATGATAGCAATAATAATATTTATTGAGTGCTTACAGTGTGCCAAGTCTATTACATCCATTGGAAGAATGCCTACTAGCTGTGTGACCTTGGGCAAATAACCTAACCTCTCTGGGTCTCATTTTCCTGATCTGTAAAATGGGGAAATAATACCTACCTTCTTCTGTGTAGTGCAGATCAAATGAATGAGTAACAGTAAAGTGTTTGTTTAGAATAGTGCTTGGTACGTAGCAAGTGTTCAAAAAAATGTTAGCTCTCATTATCAAACAATTTAATGACTTAGGTGCTATTTATCGTGCCACTTTCCAGGCAAGGAAACAGCCTGTGAGAGGTGGTGTGACTTTCAGAAGCCACACAGTTGGTTAAAAGAGGGGCAAGGGTTATTTCAGGACCCACTCTCTGGACCCCCAACTATTGAACTGCTTCCCCACACAGCCCGCTCTGCAAACATTCTCTTTGCATTTGGTCTTCCGTAGCAAAATGCCTCCAGTTCTTCCACCTGTTGCCCTCAGGTTGTTATTGTTGAACAACTTGTTTCTTCTCCCTTACGCGAAAGGTGAGGCCACATTCACCGAAATCCACAAGGAAGCCAGTGCTGGGCGTGGGGGGAATGTGGCTGGGCAGGTGGCGGGGGAGCTGGTCTGGGAGCCCAGGGGCAGGAGCAAAGAAGGTTTTGGGGAGACCACGGGAGCCATGTGGGAACGGCCCCCTTAGGTGCTCCAAAAGCCGCCTGGGATGGGATGGGGACAGTAGAATGACCCAGG
This sequence comes from Tursiops truncatus, assembly GCF_011762595.2. Lineage (NCBI taxonomy): Eukaryota > Metazoa > Chordata > Mammalia > Artiodactyla > Delphinidae > Tursiops > Tursiops truncatus. The sequence continues at coordinate 61,748,698 of NC_047041.1, read as the reverse complement.
AATTAGAAGCCAAAGAGGCAGCCTCCCTGTCCCATGGGGTCCCTGTCCTCTGACAAAGGGGCCTTGCTAGATAGAGGGGCCCAAGCCTTGTGACCCCCAAGAAGACCCAAGGTGGTGATGGGGTGCCTGGCCCTAACTCCTAGGCCGCATGTTGATGTCTAAGAGTCTGGGAAACAGCCCCCTCAAGGTGTGACCTGGGGCAAGACCCCCCACTCTGTGAGCCTCAGTTTCCCTGTTAACCAGAGGTATGTAGCCAAAAGTGCTCTCAGGGGGCCTGCTCACTGCTAGGGCTCTTTTGATGCTGTTTGCTGTCTGATGGGGCCGGGCTGATGTTGGGAGGCAGCCTGGACTCCAGGAGGGATGGGGCTCTGGAAATTGGAGACCCAGGTTCTAGTCCTGCTTCCGCCTCTGACCTGCTTTGCCGTTGGGCCTAATACTTAAGTCTCTCAGAGCTTGCTTCCCAGACTGGAAGAAAGGGGAAGAGGAAAAACGACAACACTCAAAGAGTCTTTCCAACTCTGGCGTCTTGTCAGCTCTGCTTTGCTCAGGGTCTGAAGACAGGCTGTGAGAGGCAGCTGAGGAGGGGTGCTTGGCCTCTCCACAGGTTAGGTTCTCTAGGACTACATCTCTGTAAACAATACTTGTTGCACACCATCTCCTGGCAGGCACTGTTGTGGGCACTTGGATGTATCAGTGAACAAAAAGATCCCTGGTAGAGACCCCCGTTAGGCCAAGCATGGGTTTGGAGGCACTGAGTTATACTATATGTGAAGGAAGCGACCTTGATCTTCCAGGAAACCAAGTTGGAATCCCTTTGTAAGTCAAGGGAAGTCCCTTTATGACGCTCCTGAAAAAAAGAACCCAGTTTTTATCAACTGTGTTTGCTTAACAGGAAGGGACCAGAGCCCAGCCAGTTTCCGTGCTGTTGGAGGTGCTCATTTGCATTTGGATATGCTATTTATAAACGCACTCCTATTCATTAAAGCAGGTTCCCCAAGGCCCTCAGCTGCTCAACAAGGTGGGGGCTGGCCTGCGGTGCACCTTCTGCGTGAAAGGTGCATTCACCGTGCAGGGCTTTGCACAACCTCACCAGGTGTGCAGAGAAGGGGGCGGGGCCGGGTCTGGGGCCAGCAGGGCTGGGAGGGTGGAGATGAGGACAGTCCTGGTGAAGGGATGCGGAGGGATGTGGTGGGCGGGTGGGGAGCCCCGAGGGGGAGGCTTGAGCATCAGGGCTGCACTGGGCTTCAGGCAGGCCCAGGGGTGGCTGGGGAAGTGTGAGCCTTCTCTCCCCAACCTTGTGGACCATGGGCGGGTGACCATCTCCAGCCCAGGCCTCGCAGCCCCCCTGCAGAGAAAGTCTGCGCTGGTCCTTGTGGGTGCACCCTGGTCTGCCTGGGAGGCTCCCACCTGTCCAGGGCAGGACAGCAGTGATGCGGCTGGGTCGTCCCTCTCCACCAAGGCCCGCCACCCTCTAAGCGCACATCTTTCTAAAGGGATTAGGCTTCACACGGGTCAGGGAACAATTTGTTATTCTGCTGGCTAGAGCCAAGTTTCCCTTTGAAAAATGGTTACTCTCGGAGTCGGCGATTACTTCAAAATAAATTTACCAAAGACAAAATTGTGCCTCTTGGGTCAGTAAATGACTTGCCTGTTTGGGGCTGAGGAGACAAGGTGTTTATTAAGGACCGCCTTCGTTTCCTGTGCAGGTTTTTCAGTTTGAATAATTGTCCAATTAAATATAATTTGGAAGTCAGTGCTAACCCAGTGCCTTGATCACAGGAGGAAGAATCACTTGGAGGCGTGCATTAATAAATCCCTGGGAGCCCCATCGCTCCCCAGACCCCTCCTTTGGTTTAATTTTGAGAAATTTTTTTGTCTTCCCATGGTCTATATGCCTCCCATTTGGAAATGAGCTGCTTTTCCCCAAAGAATTCCTTGGCCTCACTCGTTTCCATCTGTCTGTCTGCTTCTCTCTAGCAAGAAGATACATGAGGCTTCTCCTCGGGATGGTTCCTTTATGGGCCTGGGGACTTGTGGGTTCTTCTTTCATTCCTCCAGTCATTCATTCAACAAACACCTACTGAGAACTTACTCTGGGCCCTGCCCTGCGCTGGAAAGGGGAAAAACCAGATGTTGCTCTGGCCCTCAAAGATGACTCAGCCCACTGAGAGAGAGGGACCCAAAAATGGGCCTGAGTGGTTCAATGTGGTTCGTGCTGTGTTCTGCTCCCAAGGGGGCCCTGGTCAAAGGCTTACCTGGAGAAAGTGACAGCCAAGTGAGGCCTAGAAGGACAAAAAGAGACAGCCCTAGGAAAGGAGAGGGTGCATCAGGAATGTGCAGAAACGCAGAGTGGGAGGGCACTGAGCGGGATAGCCCTAGGTGCTTTGGTGTGGCCAGGTGCAGTCATGTGGGGTTTGGTAGGAAATAGGCAGGAAAGGGCCGGAGCTGGGATGTGGTGATGCCTTGAGTCTAGAGAAGGAATCTGGAGTTTATCTGGATTTAAGGGTAATGCCAGGCTAGGACTGGGTGAGTCCAGCAGGGCCCCTAGGGATTTAAGGAGGCATTGCTATTTAAGGCTGACCCTACATTGCACAACCAGAGGATGAGTGCATTCTTAAATTTTGCACCCTAGTCTGGGTCTTGGGGCAATGGAAGGTTTCCAAGAGAGAGATATGGGAACAAACTGTTTTAGAAAGATCATTGGCGGCTGTATGCTAGAACTCATCCTCGCAGCCCAGTGCAGCCCAAGGGTTAGGGTCAGAGTCAGGGAGGCCAGTTAGGAAGTGACTGCAAGGGTCCCAGGGAGAGGAGAACACCTCAATCAAGGGGAGGCAGGGAGAATGGGGGAGGGGCCGTGCTCAGGCAGACCAGACAGGAGGAATCACGATGGGCCTCACTGGGAGAGTCCACAGACTAATGAGAGACGCAGGCCTTCTGGAGCCTGGGGGGGGTGTGTCACTGTGGGCAAAGCTGCCACCTGCATGGCCTCAAGATGAAATCTGGTGGAGATGGATGCAGGGAGACAGCCATGCTCCCTGCAGCTCAGCTCAGCCAGGAGGCTGGCAGCCTGAAGCGTAGCATGGCCACTGGGCTCGGAGGTCTTGGCTGGGCCTGGTCCAGGGTCAGGGTCAGTGATAGGGCCAAGCTCAGGACTGAGCTGGTGACCAGAATTCTGTTCAACCTATTCGGGCTGGTCGAAGGGGAGACCCCAGGGTCATGGGCCTAAGTCAGAGACCCCTGGCCACCACCCCGTGAACGCCTATCCCTACCGTGAAGAGCTGATCAGAGTAAAGTCCCCTTGAGGGCTGCGGTCAGGTTTGGTGGCTTTTCGATGCTCACAGCCCTACCACCTGACCTTGTGGCCCATTTGAGGCCCAGGAACAAAGGGGAACGAAGTAAGGACTTGGCGTGTGTCCCTCACCACCGCCCTGCGACCTGTCCAGAGCACTGCTCCAGACCCAAGGCTCCACCCTGCCCCAGGCTCTCAACCCATCCTCCTGGCCCAGTGCAGCCCAAAGATGCGAATTGCCCTAAGAAGGTCCATCTAGCTGGTGGGCTTGCCCTGCCTGTAGCCCCAGTACCTCCAGTTGGCGGGTCTGATTTTCCCCAGAATGAGCCGGAGAGGGCTCTGACCTACAAAGGGGTCCTCAGGTTCTCTGGATCCATATTGCAGATGGGGAAACTCAAGTCAGGAGATGGAAGAAAGTCCCTCGGGGCCATACAGAGAGTAACTGCAAAGCCAAGGCCAGCCCAAGGGCTCCCAGTGGCCAGCCAGGGTGTTTATACAGCATCTTAGTCTCTTTGGGCTGACAGAACACAATACCACAGACTGGGTGGCTTACACACTATAGAAACGCATTTCTCACAGTTCTGGAGGCTGGGAGTCCAAGATCAGGGTGCCAACGTGATCAGGTTCCAGGGTAAGCCCTCTTCCATGTTGTAGACTGCGACTTCTCGCTGTGTCCTCATGTGGTGGAATGGGCTAGGGAGGGGCCCATTTTATAATCACCTCCCAAAGTCCCCTCTTCCTAATTACCTGGGGAATTAAAATTTTTGCATTTGAATTTGGGGGGAACATAAACATTCAGACCGTAGTGTACAGTAATTATTATACCACTTGCCCAGCCTAAGGATGTAGTGAGGGAGATGGGCGGCAGCCCTGGGGTCCCCACAGGAGGATCCGTCCTCTGGGAGTGGCTTGGGGAGGGCAGCTAAGGACCCAGAGCATTTCTGTGGTACTGCCCTGGTCAGCTGCATCTGATGGGGTGAAATACCCTCACACAGGGGCCTGTCCCCAGTAGGAGGAGACTGATGGGCTCAGAGGTGTGGTCATGGGCTTAGAAACTATCTGTCCTGAGACCAAAGCCTGACCAGGCAGTGTCCAGGCCAAGCTGCAGGCCTAGGGAGAGGATATTTTTGTCTGGGAGCCTGAGGTCACTTCAGTAGAGATGATGGTGAAGTGAGGATGCGGTCCGGACATACTGCGTGGTGTCCTCTGGAGGCTGGGGACTGGATCAGAAGGTGGGGTGCTGGCGCTGGCTGGGCCCCTGCGTGGCCTGCATTGAACAATCATTTATAGAGCATGTTGGTGTACTGAACACTGTTCTAGGTGGCGGTGACACTGTAGTGAACCAAAGGGGCGAACAGCTCTGTTGGCATGGAGTTTAGCCTTTAGAGAGGGCAGATAACCAACCAACACAAGCAAGTAAAACGTAGAGCGTGTGAATTATGATAAGTGCCACGCAGGAAAGTGAAGGGGGGAGGGTGCGGGGGAGCCTAAGGGGATGGGTACCGTTTTACATGGGGTGGCCTGAGGAAGTTTCACTGAGAAGTTGACATTTGAGTGGAGACTTGAAGGCGGTGAGGGGAAGAGGCTTGAGGGTCCTTCTGGGCGTGGGAACAGCAGTGCTAAAGCCCTGAGGTGGGCATGTGTGTGGCTTGTTCAGCAAAGAGGTCAAGGCTGGAATGGAGCGAGCAGAGGGGAGCGTTTGGGGATGGGAGTCACAGAGGACAAGCTATAGGAAGCCGAGGACACCAGAAGACAGGCTGAGGGCAGCGCGGGGTGAGTTCAAGGGTCCCTGGAGCTGTCCTCCCAACCCAGGAAGGATTGGCGAGGCCCCATCTGCTGGCTGTAGTCACAGAGCCTCCCTACGGGCCCGCCGTGCCTCCCCAGCTCCCCCAGGAAAATGCTGCTCCGGGCCACTCTGCTGACTTCTGTGGGAAGGCACACAGGGGTGGCGAGGAGGGTGCAGTGGCCCCCATCTGCTCTAGCTGCCACCCCCATTCTTCCTCAGCCCCACCAGCAAGGAAGGAGCGGGATTTGTCTGCCCATATTCACAGCGATGGAGGTGATCCAGGTTGAAAGAAAATCAATAAGATGTGTCCATTTATGTGGCACAAAGGAAGAAAGGTCTGCAGACAGAAATAGGCCGGGATTCACACGCAGGTGACTTAATAAGACTTTTCGCCAGTTTGAAGAGGACGGTAATTTAGATTTGCCTTTGAACGTCTCTTTTTTTTGTGCCTCAATAACTCTCGGGATCAGCCTGCTTAGGAAGCAAGGGAAAGGAGATTGGCCGCCTTCTTAGAAGACAAGCCCGTTTGGGAAGGCCGCTTGCTCGGAGAAGTTCAAACACCGGCCTTGAGAAAAGATGAAAGTGCCGCTTCAGCACATCCTCGGCCCATTGATCATGATTGAGGCCTGGGCCTGGTGCATTTGGGCTGGAGTGGGACAATGAGAACAAGGCTGGGCTGCCGGGAGGCCTCCTCTGAGCCGCTGTGGAGCCGGAGGTGCTCATTACCGGCTCTGGGGCTTCGTGGCCAGGTGGGGGGCAAGAGGCAGCGAGGCCCTGACTGCAGACTGCAAGCCCCACAGGCCCCGTGGGCTGCCACCCAGCCTTAGCCCCGGAGGCTGCTCAGCTCTCCCCGCAGGCGGTGGCTTCCCTGGCTTTTGGCAGGCAGGACTCAGGCTGCCTCTCTGGCTCCAGCTTGGCCCACGGGCAGACCCAGTTCATCCCAAAGAAGTCTGGAGTGCCTGAAGGAAAAGGCGAAGGGCCGAGGCCGGACTCCTCGGGGCTCCCCTGAGGAGGTCACGGCACCAGCCACCTCTGAGGCTGGGTGTCGCCTGATGGGCAGGGCTGGGCTACCTGAGTGGGCTCTCCTCACCCTTCAGGGGCAGCTGGGGTCCCGGGGTCTTAGGAAGCTGGGGCGTTGGGGCGGTGTCCCAGCCTCCAGGTAGATCCTGTGCTCCTCTCCCCAGACCCAGTTCAAGTTTTGCCTCTCCCAAACACCCTGTCCTCAGTGCCTCCATAGGGCCCCGTGCTTGCCCCACTGTGGGCCTCATCACCTATGCTGTCACTGTCCCATCCCCACCCGCAAGCTCCTCAGGATGAGGACAGCCCCCAGCCACCACACGGGGCCGGGCACAGAGCAGGCGCTGGAAATGTCTGCCACTCTGGTGCCTCTTCATTTGACCTCCTTTCACAGCCAGCAGGAGGTCCCCACGTTCAATGCAGTTCCTGATCCACCCAAGGCCATGTGTGGGGAAGGTTAGCAGCAGACCCAGCACATGACGCCCGTCTCTAGCCCCAGCCCAGTGTCTTCTGCTTCAGTGCCCTGGGCCCTCTCAGGGTCCAGCAGGACTGTGGGAGGGACAGAAGTTGGAGTCAGGGGACTTCCTCCCACAGCCTGGTTTGCGTTTAATCCTGAGCAGGTCTGCCTTAGCTGTGATAGAATACCATAAACTGGGTGGCTTATAAAGAACAGAACTTTGTTTCTCACGGTTCTGGAGTCTGGAAGGCCAAGATCTGGGCGCCTGCATGGTTGGTTCTGGAGAGGGCCCTCTTCTGGGTTGCTGACGGCCAGCATCTCACAGGGTGGCCAGCAGAGAGAAGAAGCAAGCTCTCTTGTGTCTCCTGTAAGGACACTAATCCCACTCCTGAGGGCTGCACCCTTGTGATCTCATCTAATCCTAATTACCTCCCAAAGGCCCCACCTCCTAATACCGTCACACTGAGGGTATGGTTTCAACGTATGAATTTTGGGGAGACAACAAACATTCAGTTGATAGCAAAGTCCATTCCCCTCCTTCCCAGTTTCTTCCTCTGGAGACACGCTGGGCTGGTCTCTGCTGTCCAGTATAGTAGCCACTAGCCGCTTGTGGCCATGGAGCACTTGAAATGTGCCTAGTTGGAATTGAGATGTGCTGTCAGTGTAAAAGATTATACACTTCAGTAATAATTTTATGCGGATTACATGTTGAAATGATAGTGTTTTGGGTTACATAAACCCAATAATAATATGGGGCTAAGGAAAATATATTATTAAATTAGTTTAATCTTTTCAGTGTGACTACTAGAAACTTTAAAAATCATGTATGTGGCTTGCAGTGTATTTCTGTTGGACAACACCAGTCTATGTGGGTTCTGAGCATGAATGTTCTAGAAATCTATGATGAGATATGGGTGGGAAAGTGCTTTGAACAGAGCCAGTTTTCACAGGGATAATACAGGCAGCCAGGAGGGACCAGGCCTGCCTCGGAAACGGTTATTGCCCAAAGCTGGGCCTTTTGGATATCTCCTTCAGGCTTTTCTAGTACCAGAAGCCAGTGACCACTGTCATGGATGAGGCAGTGCTTTCAAGGGGTCTCTCTCATTGGTGGCCTAGGGTGTCATGGGCACTTCCTTCTTTCTCTGAGGTTCACGTGCTGTGCAATACTGTTACTAGAACAGGTGACCAGGACCTCGTGGTCTTCACGAAGGGCTTGGGGACCCGGGCTACGGATCAGGAAGGGGTACTGGTCTTAAAGTCGGGGTTCTGCCTCGTTCCCAGGCTTCCCTGGCCTCTCTGTGTTTGCACACCACTCCACCTCCTAGAAGGCCCTTTGCTCTTTTGCCCACCTGGTGACTTCCTATTGAAGCTCATTGGCACCTCCTCAGGGAGCCCCACAGATGGAGTTCTCTGATCCGTCTGTACTGTGATGGACCAGCATTCCTATTTGGCTGGAAGCACCCCAAGAACAGAGTCTGGTCCCTGTGCTCCAGCACTCACACGGGACCAGGCACAGAGCAGGTCTACACATTGAAGAAGAGTTTGAGTGAATGGACAGAATCTGGTTCCAGATCAGCCTTGGAATGGGGCACAGTGCTTAGTGGGGACTGGGCAGGCGATGGATAGAACTTGGGGGTGATGCAGAAAAGCAGTGTGAACTGGGGGAGGCGGGGGAAGACTGAGAGTCCAGGAACTTCCATTAACAGTCTTCGAGGTGTGAGGTCCTCCCTGGAGGGGATGACACCAAACAGGCTTAGGGCAGCCTGGCTGAGGGGAGCGGGAAGGTTAGGTCCTGCCCCCTGGCTTCTTGGGAAGGCCAAGCAGGAGCCAATAGAGGAAGTGGGGGATTTGGTCCAGGATCTGAGAGGGGCCTAGGAGGTCCTGCAGGCACCTAAGGGACTTCAGAAAGAAAGGGGCTATAGAGACTGGGAGAGAAGAGCCCCCTGTCTGGAGATAGGGGCCTCCTCCTGGCCTGGGAATCTGGAATCTGGAACAGGAGGGTCCCTTGAGAGATGGAAATGCCAGAATGACTGATGAGGGAGACCTTCTGGGGTAGGCTGGGTTGTGGGGTGGGACAGGCCAGGGTGAGGCTGGGCTGGGGGCACTAGTCCAGCAAAGGGAGAGGTCAGGCCTGGGGGTGGCAGGGGGCTCACTGGGTTCCAGAAGAGAGGCTGCTGGGACTGGAGGGAATGTTAGGACCCTGCAGTGGCTCCAGACATGGCCGTAACATGGACAGGTACGTTGGCAAGACCGTGGGGCTCCACACTCTGCCACTGAGCTGCCTCAGGACACCTGTCAGCCCCTCTGCACTCCTACTAGTCCTGTGAGCTGCGAGCACCATTGAGGCCTCAGGCAGGCAGACCCGAGGCCCACCTGGGTCCAAATGCCTGGCTGTAGCTGCAGCACTGGTAGCTGATGGCCCCGGATGCTGCCTCCCTCTCTGAGACTTGAACTTCTCATCTGCACAGTCCTTGGGGTTTGCCACTTCCTGCCCGCCCTGGAGGGCCCAGGCTATGGCCTAGCCTTTGCCTCTTTGGGGAGGGGGCTTCAGCATCTCAGCCAGCAGGGGCAGATCCCCAGAGCTCCTGAGGGTAGGCAGATGAAAGTCACTGCCCCCACTCCCTCCCCCAGCCTCCCGGCCAGTCACTTCCCCTCTCCTCCTCTCCTCAGCAGAACTGTAAGAATTATTATTTTTTAAATCCTCATTGGAATGCTAATTTTGATTTTGAGTGTCTGTCATGGGCTCTTTGAAGTTTTTCAGACAAAATAAGTATCTCCTTAACAGAGGGGATTAGTGCCTACTTGTTTAGAATCCTCAGACCGAGAGTGACAACCAATTTCAGAATCTGTGGGGTTTAGGGAGGCTGCAGGAAGAGGGGCCGCCTCCCTCCCTGGTGGTCAGCTTTCCATAAATGGCTTAATGGGGTTAGAGTTTAACCCCTCAAACAGGGATCAGAGCCCCCAGCTTGAAAGCCAGTGAGCAGTGAGGCAGATCTTGCTATTTAAATCCAGCAGGGCTTGGTTAGAACTCTTTCATTCTCTAGAGTTTAAAGAAAACAAACCCACTTCCCTTGCAGAATGTAGGGCCCGCTCCAGACATCCGTCCCAGGCTTCCTCCCCAGAATGCAGGCCTTCGTGCCACAGGTAATTCCTGGCCCAGGCTCGGCCCAGGCTGGGAGGCTCCTGGCGTTAGAATTCCGTTCAATTCAGGAGTACTAATGGGCCAATTTGTAAAGAAAGAAATGTAATGAGTTATCACAAAGCTCAGCAAGGACTCGACAAACCGGGCACTTCCCCTCCATCAAGCATCCCAGCGTGCTGGCAGACCAGCCGCACTAGAAGTCCTGGGGGTCCCCTGGGAATGCAGCCCTCCCTCAGCTGCACAAGCAGCGGCAGCCCTGGCCGGTTTCCTTCCCCCTTTACTCCTCCCCCAAGTCATAGTCCTTAAGGGCCGGGTGGCTGAGGGTGATGGTGTGGGGTATATGGAGGTACAAGGAGTGGGGGGACACTTAAGGATTTATTTGCCAAAGCAAAATTATCATTCAGGACATTTTTAAAAAGAGCATTAATACCGCGTGAGGGCCCGTGAGCCCCCGCTGGGCTGCAGCATTTCCCCGGGACTCCCATGGCTAGCCCGCACCCGGGATCTGAGGCTGCGGCTTGGTCTGTCATTAAGGCTGGGGTCATGGATGGTGTTGGGCTGCCGCATCCATCCAGTCTGTCACATGAAGCCACACTGCACCCAGCCTGGACTTGTGGGTGGGCTGTGGGACCTGCTCTGCAGAGAACAGGTGAATGACACGCTGTGTCCATTCTGCTGAGATAACAGGCTATGAACTTGAATCATAGACCCCTAGGCGGGCAAGACCCTCCTGTTCTTCTTTCAGATGTGCAAAATCAGGTCCCCAGAGGGGAAGTGAACTGCCGGAGGACTCACATTAAGGCACTGGCAGCTGTCACACGGTGGACGTGTTGAGCTAGGACAGACTGTCGTTGAAGCTGGTGAGGGGCAGTGGGAAGGGCTGGGCCTACAGGTTAGCCCTGGAGGCCTAGAGTGAGGCTCTGGGCTCAGCCTGGCCTGGCCTGCTCACCCTGCAGGCTGGAATGCCTGGAGTCACCCCCACTCTTCCTTCCCTGGCCACCCACTGACCTGGTCTAGCCCAGGCCTGGGGACCGGGAGGACAGAGATCTTGGCCAGCTTGGGAAAGAGGGCTGACCCATGCAGAGGGTCTCTCTGGGCTGATGTGCCCCTATGGTCTCATTCCTGCCCCTTCGGCCTCTGCTGCCCGCACTGCTGGCCTGTACCCCAGAAATCTGTCCCATCAGGCACATCAGGAGGTTCTTCCAGAGCTGCAGGTCATGGGAAGGTCCCATCACCCATAGATGGGACAGGTGGAGGTCTGGCCACTGTAGGGACTGCTTTATCTCAGAGACACGTGCTCCAGACTGGTCCTCAATGAGGTGCCAGGTAGCCTGGTCCTGCCCGCTCAGATCCTGCCTCTTTTCCTCCTATTTTTGTAGGCTACCTAAAGATCGCTCAGGCTCAAGGGAGGTCAACCTGGAGCCTCAGGTTCCACAGAGAGGGCCACAGTCATCTTCCTCATACGAATAATAAATAACAATAACCAGCACAGCTAGTGTTTACTGTGTGGCAGGCATGATTCTGAATGCCGTACATTAACTTACCAAATCTTAACAGTACTATGATGAGATACTATTGTTATGATTCCCATTTTGCAGGTTAGGAAAACTGAGGCCTAGAGAGGCTCAATAACTTGGTCAAGGTCACCAAGCTAGTGAATGACAGAGTAAGAGTTCACATCCAGCCAACGTGGCCCCAGAGTCTGTGCTCTAGCGGCCACTGATGCCTGGAGTCCAGCAGAGTCCTGAGATCCATCCCTGGCATCTACCATGAGGGCAGGTTGAGTGGCCAGAGGCTGAGATTTCCCTGTGCTGTGAGAGATGAGACACAGGGAGAGGGCAGTGGATGCAGGGCATTGACTCAGGTTTGGGGAGAGCCCAAGGAGCATGGAGCTGACAGAAAAAACACCTGCCGTGTGCCGGGCACTGTGCCTGGCACTCCACCCACAGTATCTAATAAAAGTCTCCAGCAGCCCTGTAAGGTAGGAATGACTGTCTCCATTTAACTGATGGATAAGATGGAGACCCAGAAAGGTTAAGTTACTTGTCCACGGTCACACAGCTTGTAAAGAGCATAGCTGGGTTTCAAACGCAAGTTCATATGGTTTCAAAGGTGGGTCTAAGGCCATCGTGTGCCAGAGGGTGGGGTGCGGCTGGAGGGAGAGGGGAGGGAAGGGGAGGACTGAGAGTGACGTACCTGGGCAGCCGTTCCGCAGCTGGCCAGAGCTGGGTACGCCGGGAAGTCACACTTAGAGCCAAAGGATGCTGAGTCAGACTGGCTCACGGCCAGATGGGGAGGCTTAAGAGCAGCAGGGACCCTTCCTGCGTGCAGGCAGGGGGCTGCAGGGAGTGACCTCAACTCCTAGTTAGGTCATTGCTCTGAGCTTCCTCTAGGGCAGGGGGGGAGGTGAACTGTTACTAACCAGGGAGGGAGACTGCACCCTATGGACCGGGGTGGGGCAGGGGGAGAGGCCAAAGCCCTTGCTCACATCACCCCAGGTTTTCTAACTCCTGGGGGTTCCATCGCTGTGGCAGCGTCCCCCACCCCTGTGTCCTTTGTGTTCCCACACCTTCTGGGTCACCACCTGCCACGTCCCAGGCTCCCACATCCTGCAGCCCGTCCTGGGAGCGGAAGGGTTACGGCTTCTGCTGCTGAGTGGAGGCCGCTGTTCCCCAGCATTAAGCAGCTTTAGTGTCTCCTACCCCAGCCCTGATTTAAAATTCATAAATGCTAATCCTTCATAATTTACGGTTTAAAAGCAGCCCCACTCACAGGCCCCATGGCTACAGCTCTGTCAGAGTAATTATGCCGCCAAGCTGAAATTGGACTACTAACTGAGATATTAAACAGGGGGGGAAATCCTCGCGCTGGCAGCCGACCCAATTATTCCAAATAAGCAAACAGATTAGTGAGTAATTTTCCAGTTAAATTTGGTGATTGGTGCCAGAATTGTATGTTAAATATTCAGAAGTAAATAGATTAAAGATGAAATGTGCCCCCCTCCTTTTTTTCTGAGCTTAACTTACTGTGTATATTAAAACTTTTTCATGAGGAGAAAAAAAGTAAAAATGATAATTAAAAAATCCAAATAAACCCCTCTGGGCCTCCCCAGTGCAGCTTGGCACAGGCCAGAGCCGGGTACAGGCCCCTCCAGCCTCCTTGACTTCCCAGCCTTTCCTGGGCAGGGCCGGCCAAGCCGCCGCCAAGCCCAAACTCCAGCCCTCCCCAGGGAAGGTGGGGCACGTGGGATTCTGGGCATCTGGGTGGGCTAGGGACCTCCCCGGCCTGGTGCACTGGGGTTGTATTTCTTTACAAAGAGAAATCACAAATCTATTAGTCCTACAATCAGAGCTGAGAAAACCCAGGCAGGGGTGGCAGAGGGAGGGGCAATTCGTGGACCCGCGAGGCCGCGGGGGTGCTGGGTTCCTCCAGGCACAGAGCAGTCTCTGGTTCTTAGGTCCCCGTGCCTGCAGCTAGGTCCCCAGCCACCATGCTCCCCCACCATGCTTTCCTGGCCTGTCTGTAGCCTCTGGTCTGCTGTCCTCGGGTTGGGGGTTACTGAGTGGAGGCACACACACCTGCTGGGGCCTCCCCACTGCTTAGCCTCCTACACTCCTTCCTGGCAGCCTGAACACTCCTTTCTCCACCTCCTCCTTAGATTCTCTGCAGCGGCTTAACCACAGCAGAATACCCGATAGGAAGGGGCCTGTGAGTCATCTCCTCAGAAAAGCCAATGTAGAAACGGAGGCCCAGAGAGGTCAATGGATCGTCCCAAGGCACGCAGCAATTCAGAGACAGAAATGCATCTGGAACAGGGCTCTTTGGCCGCTCAGCCTGTTCATCCTCTCTCTGCTGCCCCCTAGAGGCCCAGGGCTGCTGGCACAGGCTCACCAGGGCAGGTGCAGAGACCTGCGCAGGAATAGGGGGAGAACAGGCAGGAGCCCCTGTGTCAGCCCAGAAGTGAGAGGCTGGGTCTGCAGAGAGGACAGAGGGTGGAGGGGGAGAAGATCGTGGGCCCAAACTGGGACAGTCAGGCAAGGGGAGCTGAAAGAAGGGGCCTGGGGAAGGTAGTCTGTGGGTAGGCAGGGGCCGGTAAAGCCTGCAGGCCCCAGGAGGGGGGACGGTTTCGGGACCAGGACCTCCTGTCTGGTTCCACCCCAGCCCCCTGCCCCTCAGCGTTCCAATTCCAAGTCCCAAGACCAACCTTAGGCACAGTTTCCTCCAGGGCAGGCCCCCTTTCCCCCTTTCTCTTAAGTAACCCCTTCCATTAGGTTCCAACTCCCAAAGGACTGAGAGGGTAGATGGGGGAAGGTGGGGAATCCAGGGGCCGAGTCGCCCTCTGCAAAGGTCCCCTTCCTTGTCCTGAGGAATCTCTGTGGCCCCAGCCATGGGGGACAGCTCCCTGTCCCCTGGGTTGAAGGGAGCCCCCTTGTCTCTCCTTCAGCCTCTGAGAGGCACACCCGAGGGCAGGGAGGATGGGGTGGAGGGTGGTCCAACCTCCTCTCTCCAACACGACCCACTGAGGCTGCAGTCATAGGAGGGCCTGCCCAGGCCGCCAAAGCAGCACCCAGATAAGCACAAGACAGGCAGGCAGGCAGGCATCAGGCCCACATCCAGTCAGAGGAGGAAGGTGTGAGGACACAGAAAGGACATGATCTGTGGGACCCGCCCAGCTTGGCCTTCTCTGACCCACTAGGCTACTGGTTCTCACACAGGGCAAATCAGGGCCCCAGAGAATCTTTTACAAAATACACACAAGCCCTCCACCCCCATGTGGAATCCCCTAAAGGTTATTAACAAACCTACCTAATGAAATTGCTACTCCTAGAACAATGATTTGCAATTCTTAAAAAGTAGCTGAACCCTTTCTTCAAACAAAATCTTTTGTATAAACAAGGCTATTAGGCAAAGCAGGTAACAGGACTCGAGTTAAATGTCTTAATTGCCACTCCCCTACCCCCTATTCTGAGGCATCTGGGAGAACCCCCAGAATTCCACCAGGGGGCAGCCGCCTAGGCACCAGGAATCTGAGCCTCTAGTTTGTGGTTCCCAGGGACTCCTCCTGAGGGGCTCCCATCAGTGGGGACAGCCAGCTGAATGTGGCTGAAATGCCTGGGATGGTCAGGGAGTGAGTGGGGACACAGCCAAGTTCCTCCAAGTGCTACTGAGGACAGCTGCTGTGGCCAGGAGGGCTGAGAAACTTTATAAGGTACCTTTCTGAGAGTTCCCCAGAAGGAGGGGCCAGTTAAAACTAGAGAGTGAGAGGGTCCTGGCCTGAGGTCCCAACCCTCTTGGTCATCCATCGTGCAGGTAGATTCCTTTCTTGGCTTCTTTCCTTTGGGGACATAGCAACATAGTCCTTCCCTCTCAGAACTTCAGGGAAGATGGGAAAGGGGCCTGAATCATTATCTTCACATCCTGGGCTCCAGCCAGTGACCAGGAGATGAAGGGTATGCAGACATATTCAGTCGTCATCTGAGAGAGAGAGAGAGAGAGAGCGAGAGAGAGAGAAAAGGAGGGAAGGAGGGAAGGAGGGAAGGGAGGGAGGGAGGGAGGAAGGAGAAAGAAAGATCCCCCCCCATATAAAAGAACAATAAAAAACACTGATTGAGTACCTTGTGTGCCTGGCCAGCACGGAGACATGGCAGTGTTACTTAATTGTCAGCCTTCCCATCTGAGGTGCACCCAGGTCTGCCTCATGACCTCTGTTGACTGAGAGAAACAGTCCCACCTTCTTCTACCAGAGCCTGGCTGAGCTGAGCCCAGCCCTGGTAGTGCACTGAGCTCATTTCATACACTGTCTTTTTCCTCATCAGGCTGGAGCTGCCCATAGTACCAGGTCCTTCCAGTTCTTCCTTCTCACTGGTCTTCTCTGGATTTGGTATGAGCATAACTTTGCATGACAAGCTAAAGGTTATCTCCTAACTAACTTCTAGTAGTTTGTTGTTTTGTTTTATTTTGTTTTTAACTGTTTCAGACTTAAGACTTTCCAAAGGGGCCAAATTTTGTTTTCTGTCAATATTAAAATGAAATATAAACAACCAAAGGAAACAGAACACAGTTTTTGAACAGAGCTACACCAGGTGCAGGGATTCTGGGGCTGCTAAGGCGCTTATGTGCACAGAATCCCCAGCCCTTTACTATACAATTCAGGTGGGGACCTGAGGCCCCTGGGGTCAGGCAGGAGAGCCTGCATGGTCAGAGTGGAGCCTCTTGCTGGCTCTCTGGGGGACATTTCCCCTACCGTGGGAAACTCTTGCTACATGCGCAGTTTTGGTTGTCAGAGAACCCACACTGCCAGTCCCTGTGCTGAAACATACAGAAGGACACACACACCCATGTATGCACATGTAAACTCCTATAGGGACACGCACAAGAGCAAACACACACATGCACATATGTACACACACACACACACACACACACACATACATACTAGGAATCACCCTAGGCCTTTCCAAACACTTGGCCCCTGGGAATCAGGCCCCCAGGCTGTGGTGAGTTAGTAAACTGCTCTCCAAGGGAAAAACAGGCCCTGATTCGTAGTGTTTGCCAGTTTCCTCGATGGCAGATTTTAAGCTACCGACAGTTTAACAACTGACTTGCAGAATTCCTGCATATTTAGTAGTTGGCTCTTGCAGGCTGCAGGACCCTGTGTCTTCCATCCCAGGCCTGGCTGCTGTTGGAGTGACTGTTTGAGGGAGTCTGAGGGGACGGAACCGGGAAGGGTGTTGGCCTGGAGCAAGCTAAGTCTCAGGAGCAGGCTTTTGAGCTCTAGTGAGTGGAGAGGCTGCAGAGGACCCAGTTAGCCCCTGGGGGGAGGAGCTACAGGCAGGAGGATGGTGGTGCTGGACTGACCAGTGGCATTCTCACAGCTACCCCAGGAGGCAGTGCGCTCCCGGTCCCTGGAGGTGTGGCGTCA
The DNA here is from genome assembly GCF_011762595.2 of Tursiops truncatus. Lineage (NCBI taxonomy): Eukaryota > Metazoa > Chordata > Mammalia > Artiodactyla > Delphinidae > Tursiops > Tursiops truncatus. Next base: position 61,732,085 of record NC_047041.1, on the reverse strand, counting down.
GGGCCAGAGGCCCAGTCAGCTGGGACGTGAGGAGGGGTTCACGCCTCCGCCTCTTACTCCCTCCGTGGAGCCCACACTCGGGACTTTTGCCCTGAATGACAGCACAGAGTAGTGAAGGCTTAGGTTGTGACGGCTCCCGCCTGGGGTGCCAGGGGTAGGGAGCAGGTCCAGAACTTGTTCCCGGGGAGGGGGTCAAAGCTAGACTGTGCTCCAAGCCCCTGGCACATGCGCCACTGTCCCAGTAGCCTTCACACACAAAACACAGATTCATAGATAGAAGAATTCCAAGACAGCAACCACAGAGCATTAAACCCCAAGCATGGGGCCCTTCTGAGCCTGGGCCACTACATCCAGGACACAGCTGTCTGTTCAACAACCAGGTCCCACGGATCCACATCCAAATGCCTCTTCACCAGGCCTTCTGCACAGTCATTTCCCTCCTGACTAGTTGGAAGAGTCCCCTTCAACTGCAGGAGGGAGTCCTTGCTTACTGGCCTTCTGTGACCAGAGCCCGCTTCCTCCCCAGCCCCGCCTGTTGCCACTGCACCTGTGCCCTGGTTGTGTCAATCTACTTACACTCTGTGGCCCTTTTCTGTCTCCCAGCCTTTGCCTGTGCCTGTGCTCAGCGCCCTTCCCAGCGCCACCTGCAAGCTCTGAGTCAACACTTCCGAGTTCATCTAGCTCGTCACCGGCCTCGTGAAGTCTTTCCTATCTCCAGGAAGAGGTAAAGAGGCTTCTTTTCTTTTCTCTCCTTGTGCTTTATCCTGCGATAACCTATTGTGGTACTTATTACATTTGTTCACTTATTTATTTAATACATATTTATTGAGCATCTATTATGTTCAGTTACAGCCTCGCTAACACTCTCGTTTGAAGGTTAACCAGCCCCCAAAGATCACTGTCTACTCATTTCTATATCTTCAGGGCTTAGAAGCAACTAATAAATATTTGTCTAATTAAAGAAAGAGGGAAGGAAAGAAGGAAGGTCCACCTGAGGCCACTCCTGGCCCCATCGTCTACTGGTATTTGAAGCCAGCTTTTTCAACCTGCATCTGGTGACACAGCCTGGGAGGCATGAAGCAGTGGCCTGCTGGGAATGGCGTGGGCATTGGGGAGGCAGAAGCAGAAGAATAGGTGGGCAGGGGCTGGATCATGAAGGGCCTGGAATGTTCTGGTAAGGGTTTTGCGCTTTACTCTGTGGGTGATGGGGAGCCACTGAAGGGTTCAGACGCTCTAGTGACTCGATTCCATCTTAGTAAGGTCACTGTGACTGCCGTCATAGGATGGACTGGGGACAGTGACATTCACTCCAGTGCTGACATAGGTGGGTGAATAGTTTGGGCTCAGTGAGGTTAGCTGCCAGGGCATGAGAGCTGCAGGGTGGGAACATTCCAGACTCAGGGGGGTCAGTTCTTTACCACGGTGGTCCCCAATCTTTTTGGCGCCAGGGACCAGTTTCATGGAAGACAGTTTTTCCACGGACCATGGGGCGGGGGCTGGTTCAGGGGGTAATGCGAGCGGTGGGGAACAGCAGAGGAAGCTTCGCTCGCTTGCCCGCCGCTCACCTCCCGCTGTGCGGCCCAGGGGCTGGGGACCCCTGCTTTACCAGTTGCCCCCCACCCTATTTCCACCAACTGGGAATGCATCCTCCTGAGGCCAACAAGGACCAGAGCTCTTCTTTCTCCACATGGCTTCCAAAGCTCTTCAGCCTTGAGAAGTTATCAGGAAATAGCATGGGATGTTTGGCCATAGCTTTTTTTTTTTTTTTTTTTTGTGGTACACGGGCCTCTCACTGCTGTGGCCTCTCCCGTTGCGGAGCACAGGCTCCGGACGCGCAGGCTCAGCGGCCATGGCTCACGGGCCCAGCGGCTCCGTGGCACGTGGGATCTTCCCGGACCAGGGCACGAACCGGTGTCCTCTGCATTGGCAGGCGGACTCCCAACCACCGCGCCACCAGGGAAGCCCCTTGACCATAGGTTTGAGGGATTTGTATCTAGTTTCTGATTATAATCCTCAGTCCGTTGTGTGCTTTTAGAAAACATAACATAACCACAGATACACTATACAAAATATGCACTCATGTGCCATGCCCACAAGTGAGCACACATGTACACTCGAAAAGGGCACGTCACACATGTGCACACATGCAGGCCATGTGCTCTGGGCACACATGGTACCCAAATGTGTACCTATGCACATACTTGGGGGTGGGGACGGGACGGCTCTCATCGTCATCGTTGTCACCACCCAGCATCACCACCCAGAGTGACCACGCCCCCATGCTCCTGCTGATGTCCCACTGGCCTGATCCCACCCTGACCTCACTCCCTCAGTGGGCGATTCTGACCGCATCCTGTTCCCACCGGGATTTCATGCGCCCAGATCTCACTCCCTCAACACCCCGACCCTCCAGTCTCTCCCCCTCATTGTTTTCATCTGACCGTGACCTCGCCTCCCACACCAAAGTGACCCGTCCCTGACTTCACGTCTTGACCTCACCTTGACCTCATGTAACTGATTTTGTCCTCATGACTCAGACCCTCATGACTAACCAAGGGGGCATTTCAGTGCAGGCCTTTCTCTGAGGTGATCATGGAAGACGTGGGCCTGGCCACACTTATATGTCCTTCCCTTGCTCTAAATAAGGTCACATTTTCCTCAGCTGTCTTAAATTGTTTTAGAAAGGAGGCCGATATAAATTAAAATCAATAGGTAACTATATATATGCAAGTCTCCTCAATCATTACACACACAAAAAAAATTTTTTTAAGTATTTCATCCCCTCTGGCATCCCGCCCAAGGCATCATGAACCTCCTCCCTTCTTGTCAAGGTTCTGTGGGCCACACGGCTGACCACGCTTCCATGAATTCTTTTCCTCTCATCTTCCCTGACCCTTCCTTCCTCTCTGGCTGCTCGTCCTCACTCCCTTCTCTCTCTTCTTCCTCCAGTGACCTCCTAGATGTCAGTGTTCCCCAGGACTTTTCCTCTCATTAAACACACCTCCTTACAATCTGGCCTGGCCCTGACTTTCTTCCACTGTTGAACTGTACACTGAGGGCCCCTCACCTCTGTCTAAAGCACTGAGCTGTCTCCTGGGCTCCAGACCCTCATAGCCAAGAGATTCCATCATCTTCACGTGATGTCCCACATTCAAAATTTATCCCATCACTTTCTACCCCCAACAATCCCTGGTCCAAACTGCCCTTTCCTCCTGTATTCAGCGTCCTGGTGAATGACACTAACCATCACACAACTGCCGGGTAATTCTCCTACTAGGCCCCCCACTTCTCTTTCTCTTTTCCTTCAAACACAAAGTCACCAAGGTCTATTGATTTTACCTCTTTAGTGCCTCTTGAATCTGGTTCCCATTCTCCACTGCCATCACCACCCTGATCCTGTCTGGTCTTCCTGTTTCTGCTCCACATGCCCCCGGTCCAGAGCAACCTTTCTAAGGCAGGAATCAAAGCATGCCTTTGAACTGCCTGAAACTGTCAACGGCTCCCCCATTGCCTACAAAGTAAAGTGCATAACCCTTACCAGATATCCCAGGCTCTTCACGATCTCACCCCTGTGCACTATTTCTTCTTCCTCTGCCTCTCCCACCTCTGCAGCTCTGCCCCAATCACCCTCCTCCTCAATGCCCACCCCACCCACAAAAGGCCACTGCTTCATGACTCTGACACATAGTGGTCAGTTGCTGGTCCAAAGTGTTGACTTTAAACATCAGTAGAGATGGGCCTGGGGAGGTATACATTCATGTATTCACTCAACAATCATTCCACGAGCCTGTTTCATTCCAAGCACTGGGATAGGCACTGGGGTTACAGTGCTTAAAAATCCAAGGGTTAAAAAAAAAAAAAAATCCAAGGGTTCTTCCCTGGAGGAGCTCACTGGCCCCCTGGGGGAGATAGAAGGGAAGGTAAGCAAGTACAGATTAAAGAGGAGCCACTGGAGACAGAAAATCAGAGTGGGATGGAATCCTGATTTGCTTCAGACTTTGGGCATCAAATGCAGTGGAAAGGGCAAGAGTGGATTTGGGGAGGCCCGTCTGGAGCTACCGCAGTCATCCAGGAGAGAAATCACGGGGCCTGGATGGGCGAGGAGGCCACGAGAATGGAGGGGTGTCCAGAAAGTGGAATGGGCAGGACTGGGTGACTAATTAGCATGGGGTACAAGGGAAGAGTCTAGGATGACTCCAAGGTTTCTGCATCAGGCAATGAGGGGATGGTGGTACCACTGGTGAAGCGAGAACCGGGCAGGGTGAGGAACAGGTGTGAGCCTCAGCCCTACCCTGAATCCTTGATATTTATTGTCGCTGTTGTTTTAGCTAATAATCTGGAACACTACTAGAGCCAAGCACGTGCCAAGTGCTTTACTTGCTTTATCTGATGGCATCCTCACGTGAAACCCTTAAGGAGACGACTGTAATCCCCATTCTCAGTAGATGGGACGACTGAGGCTGAAGAAAGTTAAATAATTTGTCTGGGTTCACATACTTGGTGAGTGAAGGAGCCAGGATGCCAGTCCAAGCCTGGATGACTCCAAACACCCCACTCTTAACAGCTGCACTATGTCACCTTCTCAGCTGGTGACCCCTGCTTATGGGTGTGAGCCTAGGGGGCTGCATCGGCCTTGTATCCAGGGCCACTCACTGTAGTTTCTGCCTCTATTCCTTGCTTCTCGCTCCAGGGTAGAGCTTGCTTTTCCTTTACATGGCTCTCGATCTGTGTAAGGACAGGCTCCAATGCTGGGCGCTCACCTGAGTGCCTGGACGCCGCAGTGATTGGTGAGGGCAGGGATCTAAAGGAGGGCAGCAGCCTGGCCTGTGGGCAGTGGCCTGCCCTCTGGTCACACATTCCAGAGCTGAGAGCTGTGTCCTCCCAGGCCTTTTCTGCGCACTGTCACCTGTCCTTCCACTGTCTGAGCTGAACCCCTGGGACAGAGGACAAGGCATTTCACGGGGTTTGCAAAGGCTGGGCTGGGGAGCTGGCCTCTGTGGAGTGGAGAAGCAAGGCAGGCAGGGGGCGCCACAGACCCCTCTAGGGTGGTGGACGCCTGGGAGGTTGTACCTGATGAGCTCCCCTGAGCAACCAAGCACTGGAAAATCAATACCGTTTTCCACTTTCAGGGCTGGGCTACTACTTTTCATTACATGTCGCGCTTCCTCTGTGCTGCTAGGGACTGAGACGTTTCTCTGGCCACGGTCCCAGCCCTAATCTCTGTGCAGGCTGACAAGCCTGGTGAACACATGGCTCTGGGACCCCTGGTTTGTTGCACAGTACCTGGGAACCCGGGGCCTGTCACCTAACCCTTAGCTACACGCGTCCCTGCCTTCCCTTCTCTCTCTCTCTCTCTCTCTCTCTCTCACACACACACACACACACACACTCGACCCTGACTCACGTCATCCACATTTTCCAGATAGTGGAATGTGTCACCATACAAGCACCCACTTTATCATTTTAACCTTTTTGAATGAAAATTTTTCCTAAATCTCCTGACATTAAGTAAAGACTAGGGCTTCCCTGGTGGCGCAGTGGTAGAGAGTCCGCCTGCTGATGCAGGGGACATGGGTTCGTGCCCCGGTCCGGGAAGATCCCACATGCCACGGAGCAGCTGGGCCCGTGAGCCATGGTCATGAGCCTGCGCGTCCGGAGCCTGTGCTCCGCAACGGGAGAGGCCACAACAGTGAGAGGCCCGCGTACTGCAAAAAAAAAAAAAAAAAGACTATATCTTTATCTCTTTTTGTTAAAATAATAAAATTCATTATACAAAGTCTGGCAATTATAGGCCATTATGAGGAGAAATGATTTCGTTCAGGAGTCATTAATGAAGAAGAAACTGCACACAGGTGTGCATGCATATGGAGTCTGTAAGGATTTGCATGTGGGCACCAGGAGGGGGTGTGTTTATCTCAGCTCAAGCATCATCTCCTCAGGGGAGGAAGGAGATTCTGTGACCCTCAGGGCCCAGAACAGTGCCCAGACCACAGCAGGAGCTTAACACATAAAGTATTTGTAGAATGAGTTAATGAACATGCTTCAGTGTAAGGATAGAGCTCCTCCTAGCCTCCATCCAGGCCCTTTCTCAGCTCCAACTCAGCTGAGAATCGGGAAGGAAACAAAGAGCTCTGAATAAAACACATGTCCTGACTCTTACTTTGAGGAGAGTCCCCACGCTCTCAGCCAAATCTATTTCCTCTTCTTTTACAAATAATGTATAAAGTTTGGTTTTCTAGTCTTCATGCTGCAAAGTTGATTTCCTGGTCTCCAAGCTCACCAAAGATTAGGAGTAGCACAAGAAGTGAAGATGCTAGGGACAGACACCCTGGCGGCTACACACACCGTACACATCCACACTGTACGCATCCACACCGTACACACAGGGCTCAGAAGCCATGGCGCTGGGGCATTCTGTGCAAGGACTAACAGCCTTCAGAGCCTCTGAGTGCATCTAGATATTCCACTTTCAAACATAACGGTGACCGTAGCCATCTCAAGAAGATGAAATCCTGTCTAGAATGCCGTCTTAGAGAAGGCATCAGAGGCGTATGATATTCGAGGTTTATTCTTCCCAAGCGGCTCCCCACCCTCACCTTTCTCCCCTCTCTGGCCGAGAGGGCCGCCCTAAACTATGTTGGGGACAGAGAGGAACCCACCTGTGTTGTCTCCAGTGACACAGGATGATCTGGAAAGCACAGCTGTGGCTCCTGGCCCTCCCCATCCCCTGCGCCCTCCCGATTTTAGATTTTTCGCCTCCAAACTTGCGCCCCAGTCGGGTGGATTCTGGCGCACCAGGAGCAGACCGGCCTTCGCAACAATGACTAATTGAGCCAAGCACTTTAAGAATGCTTATTTGCACACAGTTATGAAGTGTCATGATATGTCTCAAATGCAAGCGGCTTCCATTAGAAGCGGAACGGCAGAGCAGGAAGCACGAGCAATATTTCCTTAAAAGTTCATCGTAGGCAATGGGCTAGTGTGCCAAGCCAAACAAGTCCAGGCAATAATGGAAATGTAGCATGAAATTACTTCTGTAAACAACAACCATTCATTATGTGAACATTTTTCATAAGCGAGCAGGCAGGGAGAGGGGCAGGGGCTGCCGGTGAGAGGGGAGGGGGCCGTGGCGAGCACGGCCCATCCACCCACTGGAGTTTCCGGGCGGAGCATTCTCGGGGCTCCCCGTGCCCATCTGTCTTCGGAAAAATGCGGAGGCGAGGCTCCATCCTGCCCGGCTCCCGCCGTCAGGTTCCCTTTCTTCATTAAGCGGGATTGGCGCAGGCAGAGGGAAGGTATGATTTAAGGAGGAAAGAGAGGCCCACTACTTAATGTTGATTTGGCGGAGTGTATAACCCCGGAGAGAAATGTAAATAGCAGCCTGCAATAACATGACAGCCCACTAATCATATTTACAAACGATATTAAATCTGTCCGCACGCAGGCCTGCCTGTGGATTGGCCCGGCCGTAATTGTCATTGTAACCAGCGCCGGCTTATGGGAGGATTTAACTGCAGTGATAGAAGGTGAGTCGCGGGCTTATTATGACTTTATTATTACCCGGTTTATGTTTATTAAAACAATTTGTCATGCAGAGCAGGAATGGAGGAATGGGAGCGTTAAATCGTGCCATACTCAACCTGGAGAGATGACTCCGGGGATGAATGGTAGCAGGTCCCAAGCCTCAACTCGGTTGCCTCTGGAGCTGGGACCCACGGTACCAGCTGCCCAGGGCCCTGGCCTGGCCGAGGAAGACCACTCCACCAGAACCTCAGAGCCCCGCAATGCACGGCCGGGGTCTTTTCTGTGGCTCTAACTGCCTTTCAAATAGGAGTCAACTCAGGGCAGCCGTGGGAGGGATCTGGGCCCGAGTTATTGCTGGACATTTGCAGGAGGGACCATGAGAGCCAGGTTTGGGGCTCCCCTCGCCCGCAGGAACAGAGCCAATCCTGCGAAGGCTGCACCCAGAGAGCCTGCAGAGGCTCAACACAAAAGGTCTTGGAAGAAGTTTAATAAAAGCTGCTTTATTTTCTCTGGGGGTCCTTATTGGTTATTATCGAATTCATTTCATCCCCAATCTTCATTCTTTGGCAAGGCAGAGAATGGGGGCGGGCTGAGAGGAATAGGTCTAAGCGACTGGTAAATAATATTCCCTTTCCCCAATCCAGTTATCCAAGGACAAGTGGCATTGGGAGGTGGGAGGCCTGAGGTGGCAGCTCCCGAGGTCACTGGGGCTGAGGCCTTGTGTGCAGACATGAAAGTTACAGGCACCAGTTCTTGCTGCCAACCCCAGCATGCAGGAAAGGCCCCATGTGCTGGGGATGCACCCATGATGCACTAGAGCTAAGCCTGTGGCTGTCACAGAAGCCTCAGAAATGTGACCCTTGGTCCGAGTGCCCTGGAGAGGAAAGGCCAGTCCTCAAGAACCAGGTGACTACACATTCAGGGTCTCCACTAGCCCTTACAGGGTCTCTGTGTATCTTAAAATTAGGAAAGGTTCCCCTTCCTCCAGGCAAGGGTGGGCCAAGCAGGGCCCACAGGTTGGTGAGCAGAGCAAAGTCTGGATTCCAGGCCTCATTTTCTCCCTTTACCCTTGTGCAGTGAACAACCTACACAACTGTACGTGCTGGCCCTACCCCCTGCCAGCAACATCGTGGTCTGAAATGCTACTGTTTAAGCAACTTACTGTCTGCACGTCTCCAAAGCCATTAACGTTTTGGGCAGTGAAGCAAGGCAAGTCTCCAGAGGGGGCGATGGACAGCAAGAAAGGATGTTCCCATCATCACTATCTACTGGGGTGCCCACGGATCTCAGGCATCATGGCAGGTGAGGGCAAGCAGGACAGAAACCATTCAGGCTCCCTTCCGGATGCCTGGGCAGTGCTGCCTGTGGGCTATGGTAGCAGCTGCTTCGAGTAAAGGGTGCTCTGGGACGTGGTGCCACGTTTCAGTCTCCATTCCCCAAGGGTATGGGATACCTGGCTCCCAAGTGTGTGCAGCACCGGGTGGTGGCCTCAGGTTCAGAGTATCTCTAGAAATGTCAGCACACCCCTCTGCTCCCCCCATTCCTGCCTGGCCAAGAGGGCTCGCTTGGGGATCCTGAGTCTGGGCTTTTGGGCATTGGAAGTGAGCTCGTTGTGCAGAATTCAGCCTTCATTCTGGACACCCTCCTGGCAGGTGGGCTTCTGGCCTCGGCTTACACACCTCCTGCAGTGGGGAGCTCACTCTCTCCTGTGGTGGCCTCTCTGGCGGTGGAAACCTTTCCTGGAGCACCCCTACCCCCAGGAGGACTTTGAAAATGAGGCTTGTCCCCAGCGTCCCATTAGCTGCTCCTCTGCTGGCTGTGCAGCTCCCCTGCAGGGGGACTTCGGGGCCCCTCCTTGTCAGAGTCCCGCCTCCCGGAGCTCTAGCGTCCCCTGGAGTCCCCACTGGAGTGTGGATCCCATGGTCAGCACTCCCGGCTTGCCCTCTCCCGTGAGTGCAGTCCAGATGGAGCCAGAGTTGGGCCCTCCACGCCAGACCTGGCTCTGGGGTGGCTGTGGGGAACGCTTGCTAACTGTGGGTCCAGCCCCCCAAGCCTGGGGAGGCCAGTGGGCCTTGGGTTCCCTTTGTCTCACTTAAGAAAGGAGTCACCAAGCGGTGGCTCAGGGGAGGAACAATAAGCCTTTATTGCAGCTGCCCTTCTCCATAAACGCTCAACCTGCCGGCCGGCCGGCAGGAGTGGCCGTGCTGGCAAATTAAAAGTCTCTAAACTTTCTTTATGTCTCCTTGGACACTCCAGCGGCTTTAACACTGCACTGGCCGGCCTGGCTCGAAGATAAAGAGGCAGGCTGGGGTCAAGGAGGATCTGCCTGGGCAGTCCCTTCCTGGCCAGTGGATGCTGGGTGGGTGGAGTGGTCGTGGGTCTGGGGCGCCCTGGGGCACCAGAAGGCCTCTTGGGGGAAACTTGCCTCCTGACCGTCTCCATCCTGTGGATGGCAGACACAGTCCCTGCCAGCCACCTCTGAGGTCCACCCTCAAGGAAAGGGTAGCCTGGGCCCGGCAGAGCTAGGTGAGCAGGCTGCCACCAGAGGCAAAGGAAGCCTCTCCCAGGCCTCCGGGGTGTCTTGGCTCCGCACCTACCCCCACCACCCTTCTTGCTGAGTCCCAAGGCTGGTGGACCCCCAGAAGGGGTTGGTGGGCCAGGTCTGGTCCTACTACAGGTGAGGGCCTCCACAGCCTCCACCAGAAACCTTGCCTCAGCGCCTCTGGGCTCTCCCTGAGGGCCGAGAGGCAGCAGGCCTGGGTAAAGAGAGAGACTGGGACAGTCCCTGTTAATACTTGTCGTCCTGACATCATTAACTCTTTTCACTCCCCAGAGTACCAGGGTTTCCTCCTATGTGTCAGTCGGGGGCTGGGTCATGCCACCTTTCCAGCAACAGCTGAGTCCTAGGCACCAGCGGGGAGCCCTGCTGGGCCAATCGATCCTCTGGCTCACAGAAACGTGCCAAGATATGCAGAACAGAGGTGACGTTTGTGGGAGTGTACTGACTGGAAGGGGGCACGAAGGCGCCTTCTGGGATGCTGGAATCTAGACCTTGAATCGCGTGACGGTTACACGGTGCACACGTATGTGAAAACCCATTGAGCTGCACTTGCACGCTTTGCTATGTGTAAATTTAAATTTTGAGTGGTAACAACCAAATAAACATAGGCCTTGCCCTTGAGGCCTTCAGTTGGAATCCCAACTCTACCTCGCCCCAGCTGGGTGACAGGACACATCGGCCAGTCTCTTCATGTATGGTAAATGGGGGGAATATCACCTACCTCTTTCCACTGGCCTGCGAGCTCCATGAGAGTAGGAACCACAGAAAGTGTTCTCAGTAGAGAATAGGGACTCCCCTCTGTGTCCTCCCTTACCCCTACTAAGGGTCTAGCTTAAGAACTGCCAATATAAGAAGACCCTCCCCCACGCCGTAGGAAGGGCCGTGGGTCTGAAGGGAACCCGCAGCTCCCCAGGAAACATCTCACCTTGTTCTGCCAACATCCCAGTTATGATGTGGCTTTTGGTGTGTCCCCACCAGCCTCTAGCTGCTCTTCCACAAGGGGCTTGGGTCCGGGATGTTGGCATCTCTTTCTCTCTCTCTCTCCCTTGGAAGGGGAGGGCCAGACCTGGGGTGCTGAGGCTGACATGGGCCTGGACACTGGAAATGAGGAGCGGGAGCCCTCAGAGGTTTGGGGGCCGCTGGGTTCGGCTTGGAGAGGGGCCAGAGTGGGCTTTGCTTTCCTGGGCAGGAAGGGGAGCATTGAAGAGCTGTGCTTAGGACAGAGGCCCTGCAATGAGACTGGTAATGGGACTGGTTCTCTGGGAGAGAAGAGGAATTGGCGATGGTAGGGAAGTGCCCTGGTCTCTGGCACTGGGCACACCCAGGACCAGACCCTGCCCACTAGTTTACCTTGCCTCTCTCGGGGGGGCCCCCCTCGGCCTGGATGTTCCAGGCTGCTTTGGAGGGGAGGGTCCTTTCCCCCCATCACTCTATCTGATCTTCTGCTAGGCTAGTTCGTGGCAATTTCTTGCTCCGTTTCTTTAATCCCTGATTCTCTTCAAGCGCAGAGGGAAGAGAAAAAAGCAAAAACCGAAGGCCTGTTGGGGGGAGGGTTGGGGGAGGGGTGAAAGGAGCTGAAGGAGTGGCTCCAGCCCTCGGCATCCAGGCTTGATACGGGGTGGGGATAGCGAGGGCCTTCAAGGGTCCTCGACCAGAGCTGTGAGACCCAGGACTGAGGCTACCTCCTCTTCCTTGACCTCCCCATGATGGGCAGGGTCAGTGTTAAGTGGGCTGAGACTGCTGGGCTGCAGTCATCTTTATAGGCCAAGGACGGAGGCCTGGGGTGAGCAGCAAAAAAGGCAAAAGCTAGACCACGGGGGAGAAGATACTGTCAGCTCACTGCAGCTCTGCAAACTCCCAGGCCTGAGGTGACACCCAGGCAAGACTCCAGTCAGGGCTCAGACACAGTCTAGGCCAGTGTTGGGGGTCCGCAGACCCCAGAATGGCAGCTTTCCCACTGGCTGCTGGAGCTGGTGGCAGAGGAGGGCCCTGTGAGCTCAGGTGAACCCAAAGCTTTGTGCTCCCCTCCAGGGGCTTGCCCCGCCCCCCCTCAGGCCTCTGAGACCTTCCTGCTTCCAGGGGTGGGGTGGGAGGGGCAGTGGTACAGGAATAAGCCCTGGAGAATGGAGCCCATGCGGAACCTGCAACTTCTTAGAGGAAAAACTTACTGAGACGCTCACATGATGGCAGTAATTAGGCCACTTATTTTGCAGAAGTCCAAATTAAATGGAAAATTTGGTGCTAATGAAAATATTCCATTTTCCCCTTTTATTAAATCTAACTCTGTGCCTTCCAAGATTTTGGGAATAGCCAGCCCCTGATGGCTTTCTCACAGCCAGTTCATATCCTCCGACTGTAGAGCTGCTGAGATAGAACACACTCTCAGAGCCCCCAGTTACTGGCTCAATTGAAAAATGTCCTTCATAAGGTAGCAGCGTTAACCCACCCCCAGCCACCTCCTCTGCTACCAGCCTTCTGCCTGTCACCATCCTCTGCGTGGGCCTCTAGGAACCCAGGCCCAAGAGGGAGGGGCCACATGCTCACTGCAGAGCTAGGCTTCTGGTCTACTCCTCCTGGATCCCAGGAAAATCTGAGCTCAGCCTCTTCTCCCAAGAGACCCCGGCCTCTACCACTCCAGGCTGCCTGCCTCCTGACAGCAGGAGTAGGCGGAAGCACCCAAGATTCTGATTGGACCTGCACTTTGATCCCCCACTTAAAAACTAGGGGCCTCGGGCAACCCCGTTTGCCTCTCTGGCCTCCAGTTTCCTCATCTGTACATTGGGGACAGTGCTAGCGTCTGCCTTGTAGCGCATCGTGGGTGTGAATGGAGGGAGGGCCTCGCAGAGCCCCGTCCATGGTGGGGTAGAGCACCTGTCTGTGGCCAGGTCCCTCCTTGAAACACCCTCTCTGCCTGGGCTTAGGACATGGCTTCTGTCACTCCAGCCTCTCCAGGATTTCCTCTGAAAGGCTTGGCAGAGGTGGGAAGGGTGGAGCTAGAGGAGGAGCAGGTTAGGGTCGGGACATTCCCCACGCCAGGTTAAGCAGCAGGGGCAGAGCAGCCTACCCTGATCCCTCCAGCAGGAGGCATGGGCTTGGAGGCCTGGCTGTCCGGGATGGGGCTGTCAGTGGGAAGGAAGGTCATCTCCCACAGACACACACGCTGGCTCAGCCCCAGCCCTCCTCAATGGGGCTCTCAAGCACTTGGCAATGGGACCTGAAGCAGACCTACAGCTTGAAGCACAAGCCACAGCGAACACCTACCTTTCAATGCAACTTCCAATTTGTCTACCCATAAAGGTTTCTCAGGAAACTAGTGTGTACCCAGCACTAGGCTTGAAGCAGTTGGAGAGAGGAGCTTATTTAAATACAGCCATCATTCAAAATACTGGGCTGATCACACTCATGCTTCCCATCTGGGTGATGAGCACCCCGACACAGACACCTGGTACCCAGATGAGAAACATGGCTGTCACCTCGACTCCTCTCTCTTCTTTGTCTTCCCATCCTTTCCTACCCCATCCTACAGTTTCTACTTCTTTGTTAGTTTACTATCTGATCCCTCTCTGCCCTCTGCCCCACAAGGTTTCCTTTTCCTCTACCTCATTTCAGGCTCCTCACCAGAATTATTATAACAGTCCTTGCTCTCAGTCCCTCCCTCCCACAGGTCCCAGGGGGATCTTTCAAAATGAACATTTGAACTCTTCACCCTCTGCTTCAATCCCTTCAATCACTGTAAAGTTCCCGTCGTGTTCATGATAAAGTAAAACTTGATAGTTCACATATTCTGCATCTCCCCCAGTACGTCCCTCTTCGTCACACCCTCCAGTCATACCAAATAGCTTGTCGTTTCTCATACTTGGCGTGAACTCTGGTTGGTTTTGCTTTCTTAAGATTTCTTCTCACTTCTGAGACCCGAACCAGTTCTATGTGGTTTGAATGAAGATGGGTAGGTGATCTAGGTCTGTGATCTAGGACAATGACAATACCCCATCCTTCTAGGCCCAGTGATTAATGCAGGAAGTGAACTTGATCCAAGCAGGGCCTATTACGATGCTCCCTGGGAACCATGGCTGAAACTTATGAAAGAAAATACTTCCTACTAATAATGTTATGCTGAAAGTAAGTGAGTCTAGAGCTTTTGAGGACTGTCTGATCTATTACATAAAGAAAGCCTATTTGAGTGATATAGAGAGAATCAGAACCTGGAAATCAGTTAAGCTCCTGGATCCAGCCATGCCTGAACCCACTGCACATGACTTTTCAATTATGTAAGTTAAAAACAATTTTTTTTTTGGCCTAGTTTGAATCTTGACTAAGACGATGGCTTAGTTTGCTTTACAAACTTTGTAAACTTTGTAAACTTTACAAAATTTACAAACTTTACAAAAATTGCTTTACACTATGTGTTCAAAACTGTCAGTAATTATCACCCCCCCTTGTCTTGGAAAATAAGACAACTCATTTTGAGACTCATCTCAAATGTAAACAGCTCCAAGAAGTCTCTTTTTCCCATTCTGATTATGATAATACCCCTTCTGTGTGCTTCTGTATCTTACTTCATATTGTGTCATAATTACCCATTCCCACAACCAGATGTGATCACGTTGATGGCAGGATCCATGTCTAAGCCATCTCTATAATCCCTTTGCCCAGCACATGGTTATAGACACCAGGCAGAGTATAGGCAGTATGATTCAATTAGTATAAAGATAAAAACCAGACAACTAATCAATATTTTTTTAAAGATTTTTTTGATGTGGACCATTTTTAAAGTCTTTATTGAATTTGTTACAATGTTGCTTCTGCTTTATGTTTTGGTTTTTTGGCCGCAAGGCATGTGGGATCTTAGTTCCCTGACCAGGAATCAAACCCACACCCCCTGCATTGGAAGGTGAAGTCTTAACCACTGGACCACCAGGGAAGTCCCTAATCAATATTATTTAAGGATGCATACATAAGTAGTAAAACAGTATGAAAAAACAAGAAAATTATTATCCTAAAAGTCAGGATGGTGGTTATCCCTGGGAAGAAGGAAGAGAATGCAGCTGGAGAGAAAGAGTCTGGAAAAATAATATTTTTAAATCTGAGTGATGGTTGCACAGATATTCATTTTATTATATTTCCTTGAATTCTATATATCATATGTATACTCTTTTACACACATAGTATAGTTCACTACAGGAAGAAAATGAATGAGATTTTTTAGATCTTTTTTATTGTTTTCTAATTTTATTGCACTGGAGTCATAGAATGTGCCATTAATTATATCAAATATTTAGTATCTGTTAAGACATCCTTTGTGGCCTATTATATAGTCAATTTTGTTAATGTTCCATGTATACTTGAAATAAAGTGTAGTCCTTAATTATTGGACGCAGGGGTTTAAACAAATGTTAAACAAATGTTTAATGCTATTAAACAAATGTTAATTGTGTAGTTCAATCATGTATTCAACTGCTTATGTTTTTACTAATTTTTTCTGTTCCATCAGTTTCTGAAAAAGCAATGTTAAAATTTCCCATTATGATTGTAAGTCTGTCAGTTTCTCCCACAATTCTGTCAATTTCTGCTATGTAATTTTGCTTAATATACTGTCAATTTTTCCTCGTAATTCTGTCACTTTAAGGTTATGTTATTAATAGCAACCAGGTACAGCATCAATATAGATTTCTACTGAATTTTTCCTCTTGTCAGTAAATATTCACCTCCTTTAAATCTCAAAACTTTTTTGTCTTAAAAGCTCTTTTACTTGCTATTAACATGTCTCCTTTCTTTTGGTTAGTATTTACAATATATTCTTCTATCCTTTTACTATCAAGCATTCTGCAAAATTATATTTTAGTTATTATGTCTCTTATAAACAACTTATGACTAGATTTTTAAAATCTTACCTGAGAATATCTCAGAATAAGTGGGTTTAATTCATTTAAATTTGTTGTGATTACTGATAAACTTGGACTATTTTATACCATCTTTAAAATTTTTTACCACGTATTTTTCTTTTTTCTTTTTTTTTGCTTTCCTGTATTCAATAGGATTTACTGAGTTCTTTTTTTTTTTTTGGCGGTACGTGGGCCTCTCACTGCTGTGGCCTCTCCCGTTGCGGAGCACAGGCTCCGGACGCGCAGGCTCAGCGGCCAGAGGCTCACAGGCCCAGCCGCTCCGCGGCATGTGGGATCCTCCCAGACCAGGGCACGAACCCGTGTCCCCTGCATCGGCAGGCGGACTCTCAACCACTGCGCCACCAGGGAAGCCCCTGAGTTCTTTTTATTACCTGTTTTCTTCTCTCTACTGGTTTGCTTGTTATATCTTTTTAAAAAGTCTAACTTTAGTCAATATCTTTATTTGCCTCCAACAATACAAAGATCTGTAAATGTTTTAACTCCAATCCCCACTCCCATCTTCTTGCTATTGTTATAAAATATTTTAGTTCTACCTTGTTTTTTAACACATTCTAAAGATTAGTCGTCATTTTCTGTAGTCAGTGCTTATTTAAATTAACCAAACATGCTTTCTAATTTATTTGCTCATTGTTCCTTCCTCTTGGTCTCAATTTTCTTCTAAGTTACACCCCTTAGTTGTTAGTTCAGAGAGAATTGTGCGTTGTAAACACTCTCTGACTTTTTCTAATATCTTTTACTTTGCCTTTACTCCAAATAAATTATAAGTTGCCAGTTATTTTTCTGTAGTGCTCTGAAGATGTTATTCCACGGTCTTCTGGAATTAATTGGGCTTCTGAGAAGTCTGCTGCCACCCCAACTGTTGTTCTTTTTTAGGAATTCTGCTGTCTCTCGTTGCTTTTCTCTGTTATTTAATGTTTTGAAGTTTCCCCATAATGCATCTAGATGTGGATTTTTTTTATTTGTCCTCAGGATTTAAGGTATTTAATCAATTTGAGGACTCAGCTCTTTCTTCAATGGTGGAAAATTCTTAGGCATTTTCTCTTCTAGGATGCCCGCCTCCATTCTTTCTACTCTCTTCTTCTGGAACGATTGGGAATCTTTGAACCATCTGATTTCTCCTGATACTCCCTCATGGTGCCTCCTTCCCTCATGTGGTTGGTAACTTTTCGTTGAGCTTTTGTTTCTCTGAGCTTTAGCAGGGGTTGTGCTTCTAATGGAGTCTCAAGTACCGTATTTGTCATAATATTCCTTGCCAACCAGCTTCATGCTTCTCGTTGCCGGTTCCCTAGACCCATCTTATTCTCTCAGCTTGTGGATCCTAGGCCCCCAGGTAGTGTACATTTGGACTTCATACCTGCTTCTGGCCCATTCCCAAGGCTGCAACTTCTTGTGGACTTTTTTTCTCTCCCATCCACTGCCCCAGACACACAATACGTTTTCTTGTTGCTTGCTACACTTGTGAGTTTAGTTTCTCTAGTTCCATCTTCATATAGATGGCAGACTTTCAGTGCCCTCAGCTGTATGCAAGGGTCTTAATTCTATTTCTGTGGCTTTTCATGGGCAGGAGGCTAAATCTCCTGTCCCTACTTGGGTGTTAAAATGCCACTACCACCACCACCAAAGGACACTACAGTATCACTTCCTGCTTACCATCCTAGCAATAAATACACTCTTCTGCTGGTCCTGGAGATTTCCCCCTTTTTTTTTTTTTCGCATGTAATGCTATATTGAACGTGCCCATCCTTTTCATTATCTTTGTTTAGGGGTTTAGTTTAACCTTTGAAAAATACACAAAATATGGCTATTGTTATTTTTTATAGTCAACACTTGATTGAATTTACCAACATGTTTTAATCACTTCCTGTGGTCATCCATGGTCCCTTGCACCCCATTTGCCTTACCTTCATGTTTACTTCTCTTCTTACTCAAGGGACATCTTTATTTCAGTGAGGAGCTGCAGGGGCATAGTAGCTTAGTCTTTGCGTGTCTATAAGGGGGTTTATTCTGCCTGCACTTTTAGATAATAGATTAACAGGGTATAAAATTCTAGATTGATTGTCATTTTTTCTCCAGTATCGTGAAGATATTATTTCATTTTCTTCTCTCATGGGTCACTGAAGACGAACCTGCTGTTGATCTAATCTGATTTTTGTAATGATCTGTTTCTTTCTTCTGATAGCTTTTAAAATGATCTTTTTACCTTGATGTTCTGAAGTTGCACATGATGTGTCTGAATGTGGATCTATTTTTATTTTTCCAACTCAGTACACTGGGTAGATTTTTTAATCTGAAAACTCACATCTTTCTTCAATTTTGGAAAATTTTTGACAATTATCTTTTGAAATATTGCTTCTCTACTATTTCTTTCATTCTCTTATTAGATAACCTTTATTAGAAGCATGTTAGAGCTCTTCAATCTAATTCCATGTTTCTCAATTGCATAATATATATATGCATTAGATATCTATCCTATCTTTCTACATGCAATCTAATATATATATATATATATATATATATATATATATATATATATATATATATACAGGATTTCTATTCCAGTTCTGGTTCATGGAGTTGTTAATCTTATTTTTGAAACTGCCTATGAGCTTTTGGTTTTCTCTTTATATAATCGATTGTCATTGCTCCTTGTATAGACCAGATCAGACCATTAAAGTGTGAACCACCTATGTAATTCTGAAGTTGACAATCCCTCTCTCTCTATTCAGAAAATCTGGATAAAGAGAGTGATGGGTCCAACTTGTGTCACTGGGTACAGGGCATGCAGTGCAGTAACTTAGATCACATGCCCACCTTGTGGTGGAGGTGGTGCCGGGACACCTGGACTGAAAGCCTTATCATAGTCATATGGGGCAGAAAGAGGTTTTTTTCCCCAGGGCAAGAAGGAACAGTTCACCAAGGAAGGGAGATGGGATGATACACTGACCAGAACAAAATCATGGCTACCACAATCCACACTGGGACCCTTTCTCATGATCTGGAGTACCCAGGAAGCTTAAACTTACCCTTATATTTCTATTTCAACCCTTTGAGTTCCAGATAGGCAGGACCTCAGCTGGATGAACAGGAGAACACATTAGTACAACCCAGGAGAGGACCAACCTGGGAAAATCCTCCTTCCCTCAAGCTCTTCTCCAAGGACAGCAGAAGCTGAGAAGCACGTAGCAAGCTTGGTCAGCGTATGAAGTTCCTTCAGCTGAGACGTTTTCTCTACTTTTCCTCAAGCCCCAGAGGTATGTAAGTAGACAAAGAGGCCTATGGTTCCAAAATCAAGGGAAGAGGGGTCTGGTGCTGAGCTGGGGCTCTGCCGTCTGTTGTCATGGTGGGAACAATCATTTGTTTGAGCCCTAGTCTGAGTAACCAGCCCAGGGTCATGGGATACTGGGCAGGTGGGCAGCCCACCAGGGGGCTTTGGTAGGAAGACAGGTGGTCCATGGATCTTGGCTAGCCAGGGCACAGACCCCTGCCTCCCACACCAAGGCTGCTGGGCTGGAAGGGAGATTAGAGGGAGGTTGGTGGGTTCCCAGGCAGGGGCCCTGGGTCAGTTTCTACTCTGTACCCCCAGTCCCCCACATTGAGGCCTGCTCAGCACTGCCACTGCTGCAGTCCCAGTTAATGGCATCTTTCATTGCATTTAGAGTTTGATTTGTTTACAAACTAATAAATATGATTTATAAAATGTGCCCGTGGTTTGCTAATTACTGCACATATGGCGTTTTCATTTTGTAAAACTGGCATTTGCATTCTTTGTAGATTATGACTTTGTGTCCCCAGTGCTAATTAGTCTGATTAGGCAGATAACTTCCCGGTTACTAGGCTAAGAGGCCGAAGGCTGTGGCACTCGGGGAGAAGGGCGGCTGATGTGGTCAGCCTTGCCGGGAGGAACCAGGGAGGCCCCAGGACTGTGCTGGGGACCCTGGAATGTCAAGCAGCCCATTTTGTGTCCTTCCCCAAATCCAATTAAGCACAGTTCGTTAGCATGAATTTCTTAATCAGGCCTAATCTTCCCAGTGAATGCACAATTTCTGAATTGTCACAGAGCTGGGTCCACCTGCAGGCGATCAAGGGACTGGCAGGGCTTTGGTAGGAGAGTAAAGGGACAGCAGGCTGCCGGACCCTTCACAGTGGCCAGTGAGAAGGACACACAGTGCTGGGCTTGTTGACAACCAAGACCTTGGGTGACCAAAGGGGATCCCAGAACACTAGGCCAACTTATGAGCCTCAGACAGGAGGAGCCATGGCCGCTGAGCCTGCGCGTCCAGAGCCTGTGCTCCGCAACGGGAGAGGCCACAACAGTGAGAGGCCCGCGTACCGAAAAAAAAAAAAAAAAAAAGAAGGGGAAGAGAAAGCACACTACAAATGACTGGCATTGGATCTCTCACGAACATTGGTGAGCTTGGGCCGGCACCAGATTTAATTTGTGTTAGAAAAATAAGATAAAGTTCCGTTGCTTGTATCCTGAGCTTCACAGAGCAATTTGCACCTGCTCCGTTACCTCCAAGGGAGATGATATCCCTAAAGCCTTTAGTATGAGGTGTGGCAGCCATCTTTGAAGTGTTAGTTGTATTTAAGCGGTTCTTAGAGAAGGGCCCTCTACTGATGAATGTGCAGTGGAGGAATTACAGTGGCTGTTCTGTGGAATCGGCCTCGGTAGACTCTGGGTGAGGCCAGGCAAGGGCTTCCTAGTAACTCCGTGGCACTCCACAGAGGCAGTCCTGGGCCCCAGTCCCCACCCCCACCCCCTACCTTTGCTCCCAAAAAACATCTGGAAAGAACTTGGTCATACACTGTCCAACCTCCCTCCTCTCTGGGAACGTGTGGCTAGCTCTTCCATCTGTCATGGCTCAGGAGGCTGGATAAGTGACATGCCTGTGCCTCCACCCCCCCACCCCCACCCCGCAGCTCCCTGTACTTTTCTGGTCACGATGCTTAACACACTGGGTTGCAATGACTATTTTCCTGTCCTCTCACAGATCTGCGAGCAGCTTGAGGGCAGAACTGTGGCTGCCTTACTCTCTGCTGCAGCTGCGGTGTAGCTGAACTTGTTGGGTGGATGGAAGGATGGATGCACGGGTGGATGGATTTCCATGGGTTCTGGAAACCGTCTCCTCCTGTGCAGGCCTTTGTCCCAGTTTGGTGCTGGGGCTTGAAGGGGCTGGTTCAGGAGAGGGATGGGGTGGGGTTAGGGCAGCAGCATTAGCCTGGCCTAATTCTCTGTCTCTTTGGGCAGGATAGGACCGGAGGCCTCGCAGACTGAACAAGGGAGGAGCTAGGGACCCAGGATCACCTGGGCCCAGGTTGGCCTTCCTCACAGAGTCAGGAACCTGGGAGGAGCCGCAGACCTACGCTTGGAGGTCTGGGAAGTTCTAAGCGGAGAGTCCTGCCCGTGGAAGAAGACGACTTCAGATCTGGTCCTGCTTGACCTTGGAAGGGTCACTTCCGCCATCTGAGCTTTCATTTTCTCCTTTGAACAGCAGAGATCAAATAGCCTTCCAGGCTTCCTCCCTGATTCAAAGAAGTAACTGCAGACAGGGAGGGACCAGCGCGTGCACACATGCTTGTGGATGTGCTGGTGTGAAGGTGAGTGTGTACATGCGTTGGGGAGGGAAGCGAGTGCAGATTGGCCCAGGCAATGCCAGTCCTGCCACGGCCTTCAGGAGAGCAGCACTTTGTACAAGGGTCAGAAGTTTCCTCAGAACTCAGAGGGGTGGGCCCGAGCCCCCGCCCCATCTCCCAGTTTGACGTGAGGGAGGCAGTGTAAGAGGATTGCCTTGGCCCGTCCATTTGACTTTCATAACGAGCATCCTGGTGTAGGGATATGATTCTTTCTCTTTCTTCGAAAATCTTAATATATTCTGCTTTAAAATTGTTTTGAAGTAATAAAGGGATTTTCACAGGCAACAGATGAGTCTCTGGACAGACTTAATCTGAGGCCAAAAGCCAGAGATGGGGATTTACCTCCCATAATGACTCCTTTCAAGTGAGACAAAGGGGAAGAAGGGGATCCACAGAGGGGCAGGAGGGAGCGCCCCAGGAACCCCTGCTCCTGGCCCAGAAGGCTTGTTTATGAGCAAACCCAGGCCAGCAGCTCCACGAACCCCACTTCAACCAGGTGTTCACTGCCACCATGGCCACGGCTCGACTGCCTCAGCCTGCCTTAGGGGTAGGCTGATCTGTCCCGATCCTGGCTGCACAGCCACAGTCAAAGCTGGGGAGGGGCACTGAGGCTGAAAGCCACAGCGAGGTGTTATGGGGCAGGGCAAAACCCACAAGCCCAGCTCAGAACTTCTCCCCAGGCTCCAGACCCACACATGCAACCGCCTGGACACCTCCCCTTGGATGTCCCACCTGTGCCTCCAGCTCACTGTGTCCACAGCTAGACTTATCACCAACTCCCAGGCCTGCCCCACCTCCTGTGGTCCTCATCACCAAGATGGTGTCGCCCCTTTCCTGATCAGGGCACCGAGCCGGGTGGCATTCTGGAAGGGAGTGGGATGCTCACTCCCCAGAGACTCTCCAGACTCAGAGAGGGGCCAGTGGGCATACTTGACCTGGTCAGAAGTCACCCCCCCCCCCCCCACCGCTGGGGACCAGGCTGATGGGAGCCTTCACTGCAGGAAGTTCTAAGGAATAGAAGGATGAAGGGTCCACAGACAACCCCCAGGGGACCCAACTTCTCTCTGTGTTTCCCATTCTCTTCAAGGCCTTCCCAGAGGGACTGAAACTGAGTCCTTCGCGATTTTGATGCACATCCCTTTGTGCCTCCACACTGGCCTTCTGGTCTTTAGATTATGTCTAATGGCCTGGGTAATAAGGCACACTCTGTACAAGCATCCTTATGCCTCCTATACTCAGCACATGTACTATACTCAGCACACATGTGCACAGGTGCTCACACAACACCCTCCCCCAAACAAGTGCAGATGTCTGGGCACCATGTAGCTGAGCAACTGAAAGTCCACATGTGCCCATGAAGGTAAACCCTCATACACTGGGCTTGGAAGTCTCACTTTGCAGCCCAGGGTAACAAGACATGATGCAGGCCAGTAAGTACTCCCAAATTTCTAGGGAAAACCCTGAGATGAAAGGAAAAAGAAAAAAGGAAATGATGTCGCCTTTTTCATGAGCTGGGTCCACAGTCCCAGAGGCCTCCTTTGGGTCATGGGCAGTGCTGCTCTGGGGGTTGGTCAAAACTCCTGAAACTGGGACAGAAGGACTCTCTGCCTGGATGCGCACTGAGGGTATCTTCTGTGTCTCAGGTCCCTTCTCAGGCCTTTAGGTCAGCTATTATATTGTGGGAAAAGGACTCACTAAGTCGGACCTCAGTGCTGATTCTAAGACCCCTCTTATAGGCTTTATGACCTTGGGCAAGTCACTTAACTTCTCTGAGCATCAATGCTCCCCTATGTAAGGTGGGCATAATGATGCCTGCCTGTCTAACTCTAGGATGATATGAATCAACGACAGTGAAAGTTCTTCAAAGCTGCGAAGGCTTGTATATATTTGAAGCGTTATTAATATGTTCTTCTGCCTCCAAAGCTGGCCTTCCCCGAGGAGACGATGCAATGTTTTTGAACATAGAGTGAATTCCTAAACTGTGCCCTCCCCCTCTCCACTATTTCTGCCTTGGGTTGTCAAAAATGGTAATCTTCTCTCAGGCCTGAAATTATGAGCCTGCTTTATTGGTCAAAGGCCATAATAATTTGAGCTCTTATTTTATAAACTCATTTCTGCACAGTGATATCCTGATAGGAGCAGGAATAATAAATCACAAACATGTCCCCCAAGATTGCATTGTAAATGTCAAACTAGACAGGAAATTGTAATTAAAGAAAGGAAATTGCTACAAAGAAGCACTTGATTTTAAAATGAGCCAAGCATAGAATTTTCTAAGCATTTAATTATAGTCCAATTTCAACTGACTTGGCTTTTGCAGTCATATTTCTTATTATAACTCTTCTACATAATAACCCAATCTCCCTGCTCACATAGGTCCGGCCCATCAGAGGGTAAGGACACTGCACAAGTACAGGGATTTAGAACTTTAAAGGGACGGTAATCATGGTGGAGGCTGGGGTGATGGACACAGGTGTCAGGATTTTAAATCAACCACAGTCGAATTTCCAGCCAAAAGGGAAGCAACCTAACACCTGGGAGCTAGCAGATTTAGCCTGACTTCCGCTCAGTTAGAAACCCACTCAGGCGCTTGCTTCCGTCAGGAGAAGAGAGGCCCAGCCTCCCATGTCCTGTTCCTCAGATCTTCAGACGTGCATGGAAATGGCCCCCACCCAATCCACCCACCTACTGGCCATGCTTTACCCAGGTAGTACCTCGGGACTGGGCGCGGTTTAACATCCACGTCTGCACCTGGGTGCTGGGGGTGGAGGGTGTACGCATATTCAACCAGGTGTTCAGCGGCCACAGGCGCTACAGGAGGGAGGGCAGGGTGGCTGAGAATGTAGGACGTGGTGCTAGATGGTCCTGGGTTCAAATCCTAACTCTGCCACTTAACTACGAGTTGGGCCTAAGTCACGAAACCTCTATAGCCTTGATGTGCTCGTTTGTAAAACGGGCATCGTGATAGCCTCCATCTTGTCTGGTGTGTGGTTAACGGTCATAAATGGGAGTGACTGCAATGGTTACTGTTGCTGGCCCAGGAATGATCCCCAAAGTAACCTGCGCACCGGATCTCCTTGTCTCTCCATCAGGTTTATAGGGCCCAGAAACTGGTTAGCTACTGGTTCAACTCCCAGTCCGTGGAGGCTGCTGCTCTCAGCTGGGATTCCTCATTCCCCTCTGCAGGCTTAGCCTCTCCCACAGGAGGGAAGGGAGACTCAGAACCAGAGCATCCTTCTTTCTCAAACCTTCCTCTCTCTTCAGACAGTTCAGCTAGGTTGTGGTCAGCAGAGTGGGTAAAGTCTGACACGAGTAGAACAGGGCGTGGCCCCCAGAAAGGCCCAAAGACTGCTGTCTCAGTGGAGATGTTACCCAAGGAGTTACTATGAGTGGGGGTCCAGCAGGTCTGCTAGGCTGGTTGTGCTATTTGGCATTGCACAAGCTCCAGGGAGTGGTATTTACATAGACTACAGTATGAATGCCCCCTTTAAATTGTGCAGTGTACAACTTCTACAGCTGAACATGGTGAACCTAGACTCTGGGCCCAGAGCTGAGTTGGACCTAGATTGGTGGGAAGGTAAGGGTCAGGTTGGAGAGAGGTACAGAATAGTTTGAAGATTTGGACTTGGAGTGAAGAGTCAAAGGTCCCAGGGATCAGAGGAGAAACCAGAGGAGCAAAGTCCCAGAGAACTGCAAAGGCACGTCTGGAACCACAAGTTGCAGTAAAGGGGTGGGGGGCGGTGCTGATGAATCCTCTCCCCTGGGTACCTCTGCTCTGTGGGGTTTGTCTCATCTGAATCTGCTGGGCAGCAGGGGAGCTTGGCTTCTGACAGCAAGTGATGAGTCGGGCACCAGTCTGTCCTCTGGCAGAGTATCCCCATCCCCACCTGTGATGAGTCAAATGCAGGGATCATACCACACAGTACAGACGGTGCGTGTAGTGGGTGATACAGGACCAACTTCCTGGGCTGCGAGCATCTGGGGGAGGCTGGCTCAAGGCTTCCTGACAGAAGTGCAGTTGGAGGTGGTCACAGAGAGGGCACTTAGGAATTTGGGGGGCACCATGGGGAAAAGGCATTCCAAGGAGGTGGAACAACCTGGACAAAGGTACAGAGCTGTGAGAATACTTTCATTCGTTCAGAAATATTTATTGTGACCACCATGTGCCAGGCACTGTTCTGTGTACTAGGGATACTGCAATGAATCAAACAGACAACAATCCTTGTCTTCATGAAGTTTCCATTCTAGTGGGAAGAGAAAGATAACAAATACTATAATAACCAGATTGTATAATATGTCAGAAGGCAATACTAAGGGCTATGTAGAAAAATCAAGCAGGGCAGAGAAATAGGAAGTATTGGGAAGAGTTGCAATTTTAAGTAGAGGGTTCAGGGTCCTTCCTGGGAAGGTGATATTTGAGCCAAGACATAAAAGCAGTGGAGGAGCAAGGCAAGCAGACACACAGAGAGCATTCCAGGCAGAAGGAAGAGGAAGTGCAGAGGCCCTGAGGTCTGGCCTGTTCGAGGAATAGCCACGAGGACACTGTGTGGTGAGGAAGGGGGAGTGAAGGGGGCAGAGAAGAAGGGAGAACCAGGTTGCACAGGGTCTTGTAGGTTACTGAAGGACTCAGACATGATTAGGGGCTTACTGGCTGCGTCATTGAGAGCAGACTCAAAGGGATCACAGAGGCAGAAGTGGACGTAGTCTCGGTTCAAATCTTGGCTTAGCCACTACTAGCTGGGTAACCTCAGGGAAATTACTTAACTTCTCTGGACCTCAGTTTCATGCATATAACCCTGGGGATTCATAATAGTGTCAACTTCAGAGGATTGTTACAAGGTTTAAAATAGTTAATTCACCTAAAATGCATAAAGCGGGTACCTGGCTTGTAGCAAGGGCTCCATGAGTGTTGGCTACTGCAACTTCAAAGAGGAGAGACAGGTCAGATCTCGGATTCATAAAACTCATCCAGGCTGGTGTGAGGAGGTGGGATGCGGGGCCTGGAGAGGCAGGGAGAGGGGCTTTGCTGTAGTCCAGGGGAGAGATGGTGGTGGCCTGGGCTGACGGGTGGGACATGCAGAGAACTGGGAGGGTTTGAGAGAAACTTGTGGGGTACCCTTGTGAAATGTACCTCATACTCCGCCTCAGAGGACGGGAAGTTGAGGGAGAGGGCAGAGCGGTGAGATCAAACCCACCTCGTGGCTGACGAGGTTCCCGCAGTGGCTTTCTTCTCACTCTCCCTCCTGGAGCCCACTGTTCCCCTCTGCCCCCCGGGGGGTTCGTATCAAGAAGGCCCTTCCCTCCCCCTGTCTCCTGACAGGATCCAGTCCAGGCTCCTTGGCCTGGTCATCAAGGCCCTTCCCACCCTGACCCTAGCCGGCTCCATCTTTCACTGCCCCTTCAAGACCCCTTGTGCTGCCCCCATCAGGCCCCTCCACGCCAGCCTGGCCCCTCAGCTTCCCAGGAGTTCGGTTTCTGGCCAGTGACTCAGGGCTGCCTCCTGGTGGCCACAGGGCCATGACTTACCCGCATTCCACCTCAGGAAATAGTTCTCTGGCCAGTACAGCTTCCCGCTGACTAGCTCTGCCTATGCACAGTGTCCTCAGCGGCTGCATGTTGGAAGGCGTGTGCCCCTGCCCCCGGGGGCCTCTGCCAGGCACAGGCAGGTCCCATTTGTGAAGGAGGCACGTGTGTACTCAGGACTATAACTTTGTGCCCTAGACCTTGTGACCCTTTGGTCAGGGAGAACCCAAAGGCTTCTCCTGTGAAAACAGACCTTCAGGAAAGCACCCCAGACTCCCAGTTAAGATGACATTTTAATGGGGGAACTTGAGGCACTCTGGAGGGGGCCAACCAGCAGAGGCAGCTGGCCCGGCCTGCCCTCAGGGCATCCTGAAGCAGTTCTTCCTGGCGGAGAGAGAGGGTCCTCCAGCTGCCAGGTTGTACTGTCACACCAAGGCTCCGTCTCATTCTGGCTAAGACAGAAGACCACATCCAGAGTCTCCTCCTGGCCTCCAAGACCCCCTACCATCCACCGCTGCCCATGGAGAACTCTGCGGCCTGGCCATGCCAACCTGCTTCTCCTGCCCCGTAGGCCCACCTCCCTGCCCTGCACACTCCAGTACGCTGCCTTCCTACCCAGCTCCTGCACCCCGTCTTCCAGGGAGCAAGGCTGCCCTGAACTTCTTGGCCCATCTCTGCTTCTCCCTCTTCTTTTCTCCTTGAACCACCACCAGGCCATCTCAGAGGGCTCAGGGCCGAGAGAGCCTGAGGCTCCCAATCTCAGCCCTGCCAGCCCCAGGCCTTGGCTCCTATCAGGCTTCCTCTAGGCCATGAGCGCTCCAGGAATAGGGACCACCTGCCGTTTCCTTCTCTGTGCCCCCTGTTCCAACCGGGCACTAGCACTGTGGGAGAACAAAGTAGGTGCCTGATCCCCACCCACCTACAGGAAAAGGGGACAGTTGTTCCCCTGAGGCCTCAAGCCCAGAGCCAGGGCTGGACAGAGAGGAAGGGGCAGGGCTTCAGGCAGCAGAAGCTGATGACAGAGGATTCAGGGGGTCCAGCAGAAGCCCCTCGTGGTAGACAAACAGGACCTCCAGCAAGGAGCCCCAAGCCATGTCTGAGGGGAAAGCAACGTCCATTAAGTCCATTAGCTTTAACACTGAAATCAATGTTGCAGCCACCAGAAGTAATTAGCGTAAGTCACATTTCAGATCAGGAGATTTTTTGAAAACCAAGTTTAATTACATTGAAAAAAAATGACAACTTCATTTTCCCTCCCTCGATAGGTTCCCCTGATGATCCCCACACTTTCATTTAAAAAAGGACTGCTTGCAGTTTGTTTTTTTTTCATGCCATTAAACAAAAGTAGTACTTTGGCTATTTCAGAGGTAATAAATGAGCTTGGATGCCCGCAACAGAGTTCCCCTCCTTTTATCAGGACAGAGCGTGTGGTTTTCGGCCTGAGAGAATCCAGTTGGGGCTTTTGGGCAGACAAAGTGGCTCTAAGAGATCACCAAACCCATTTTACAGATGAGTAAACTGAGGACCAGCCAAAGGAGGAGACCCATTCCAGGCCACCTTGTCCAGCCCCATGCTAGCTACAAGGGATGCAGAGATGGCCGCTGCCATCAAGGAGTGGGGAAGATAGAGATGTAGGCTGTGTCGGGGTCAGCCAGACCAGCTTGGGGAATCAGGAAAGGCAGAGGTGACATCAGATCTGAGCCTTGAAGGGTCTAGGACTTAGCTGGGGGAAGAAGAGAAGGCTGCCATTCCAGATGGAGGAGAAGGTGACAGCCAAGGCCAAGCAACGGGCAGTAGACTTGGGAGTGTACCTGGGCTTGGGTAGAGGTTGCTCACTCAGGCTCTCATGGGAAATGAGGCCTGAGGATGCCACGTCTCACCTCACTGATTTCCCAGACAGAAGGCCCTCACATCCATATGAGGATATCAGGGTTTCCAATAAATTGAAGATGGCAGCCAGGAGGCCACACTGTCCCCACCTTTATCCCACCCCACCTTACCGCCCTCCCTGCATTTCCTGCTCCTGCAGCCCTCCAGTCCCTATCCTAGCACCTTACCCCATTTCTTTGTCCCACACTCAGATCTGCCCACCCCAGCATCTTAGCCTGACAGTTCTTATTTTCAGCTTCCCTCACCTCAAGCCTCGTCTTTGTAGCCTCTGGCCCCTCTGACAGATGCATCTCCCCCACCCATGACTTGGTCCCATGTGTTTGTTTAAGAGACTGCCACGGTGCTAATTGCCGTGTTTATTCGCGCTGGCCAAATGCGCTCTGTTTTGCAGGCATTTGCTTGAGTGGCTCCGGATGCCTGATCTTGCTTGTTTTTCTTTTGGGGTGGGCGGGGGCAGGGAAAGAGACACATCATTCTCATCACTGCCTTTCTGGGACACGCCAGCACCAGGACTAGGGCCTGTCCCCTTGTCTTGCCTCTACCCCTCCTCTCCAGGAAGGGGCCCCTGGGCTCGGAGTCAGCTTCCTGGGTCAGGAGAGTTTCGGTTTGCTGCTGGGGGGCTGGGGCAGCATTCTCTCCGTGGAATCATGTCTCTGTTTTCCCAGCGACCCCCATGGCCAGAAAAGCAAGCCTTAGCTCATTGGTTGTGCAGTCTGGCCTGGCCTGTTCTCTGAGTAAAAGAACAACCTAGATGAGAATGTTGTGCTTCGCTGGATCTCAGAAGATGAGGCAATAAATGTGAGCCATCCCGGCCTCCAGGGATCCCCGCGAGGGCTGCTCAGCCAGGCAGGGCCGCACTCCCAGCACCTCCTCCTGTGCCAAGCCGCTCCATTGTGTGGGCTGGCAGGCCTGGGGTGGGGGGCGGCGGGAGGGTCACGCCTGCCAGGGTCTTCGCATCACAGCCCCTCGCTGAAAGGCCCCACCCCCTCCCCTGGGCCCCACCAGCCAGGCCAGGGTCAATGGGATTAAAGGCTCAATTCACGCCAGTCAGTTCTCTGGTAACATGATTTCATTAGAGGCAGGCAGGGAAGAGAATGGACGGAAACAGCTGGTGTATAAATTATAAAGTCTACTTTGTACTGAGTGCACACACCTTTCCCCAGCCACATGACTAATTAATGTGGCGGGGAGTGGACCTGAAGTCAGATTGCCTTTCCCCCTCTCTCCTGGGGCTTGGTTAACAACAGGTCCCTGCAAAGCTGGGAGAAGGGAAGATTATGCAAAGCTATCATCATATGAAAATAGCGTATTAACATACTGCCTGTGAGCTGTGTCCAATCAGTTCCCTCCCAGTGGCGTGTGTACGAAACAATTAGAATGGCATTTCTACCATGCTTCTTTAATACATTTTGGCGTTAATATAATCAAGGGATGAGGGCCTAGACATCTTGCAGGCACAGTTTTCTGTAACACCCATGGGACGTTTGGCGGGGGGTGGGGGGGGCAGGCTGATGGGATCTCGGGGGCGGGGGTGGGATGCGGCAGCGCTCCTCTGGACCAGAGCCTCAGGTGCAGTTCTCTGGTGAGTTGCCCTGCCTCTGTCA
Source organism: Tursiops truncatus (assembly GCF_011762595.2). NCBI lineage: Eukaryota > Metazoa > Chordata > Mammalia > Artiodactyla > Delphinidae > Tursiops > Tursiops truncatus. The sequence continues at coordinate 61,701,447 of NC_047041.1, read as the reverse complement.
GCCACTACAACCTCTGGCTGCCTGGGAGCAAAGGCTTCCTTCCCCCTGGGCAAGGGACCACAGATTCCGGAGGCTTCTCTACTAGCGACAGCAAGAAGTTGCAGAGTTAGAGAGATCCTTTAGAAACATCGATTATGTCTTTTCATCCTTTACTGAAACCCCCCAGAGACTGCCCAACTCACTTCAAGTAAAGTGCAAACTCCTTCCCCGGGCGTGATCTAGCCCCTGCCTACTTCTCCGGCTCACCTTGCCCAGCTGTGCCCTCACGTGCCTCCTTCACCCCTCCAGCCTTCTTTCTTTTCCTCATACACCCTGAGGTCCTCCCAGCCTCAGAGCCTTTGTACTTTCTCTTCCCTCTGCCTAGTGGGATTCTCCTTCTTGTCCTGCAGGTCTCAGCTCCTCAGAGAGGCCTACCCTGACCGCCTGATCTCAATCAGCTCCACCCCAGTCACCGTCTGCCTCTTTGTTTTGTTTCCTTCATAGGTCTCGTCCTGATCTCAAATTGTTCTGTGTCTGGATTTGGTCCTTGCTGATCTGCTACTTCCCACTGGAACATAAGCTCCTAGGGGCAGGGACCTTGTCTGGCTTGGTCACTGCTGGATTCCCAGCACTCTAGTGGAAATTGGCACATACCAGGTAACTGGCAACTGTAGTTTGGATGAGTGAATGAATGACTCAAATCCTAGCATCTGGAGTCTCTGGGGGAACCAGTAAGACCTTGGGATCTTGGCTTTGCTGCCATCTCCCTTGGGCAACCCAGCTCTTTCATTCGCCAAGCCTTTATCTGGGACCTGTTGGTTGTATAATCCTGAAGAACTGGGAGAAGCAAGAACCAGCTGTGGTTCCTGCCCTGAGGGGCTCGAAGCCTAATTGGGAAATAAGTCTTGATATGAGAAGAGAAGACCAGCTCTCTAAGTCAGAGCTTGAACACAGGGGTACAGGGGGACGGAAAGGTGGGAGTGAAGGGCCTGGGGCCAACAGCTCTATGACTAATGCTGCTGTGCGACTTCAGGCCAGTCACTGAAGCTCTCTGCTCCTCAGTTTCCTCATCTGGAAGGCAGATCACAGTCAAAGTCAGCCTTGGAGCTTACTGAGTCCCATTCGAGAGATAGGCAGGCTGAGGCCCAGAGAGGGACAAAGTCTTGCCCAGTGTCCCAGGGTGAGTTAGTGGCAAAGCCAGGACCAGCGCCCAAACCAAGGCCTGTGTGTCTCAGTGGGATGCCAGACCCCTGCTCCCATCTGTCACCAGCCACCTGAACCATTCCAGATTCTCCGGGGGCCCAATTAGCACCCAGCCCTTAATCCGCAGCTCAGAGAAAGAGCTGAGAGCCCTGAGCATGTGCCTCCTTCCTTCACAGCAGGTGGGGATCGTATCTGAGTGAAGGCATCTCCAGGCCATGAGACATCTGGAAAGTGGCCTGCTGCCACTCCCCAGACTTTGTATGAACAAAGCCTTGTGTCTGTGGGAAAGACCCAGCACAAACAAGTCCGGCTCAGACCCTTTCTGCCTTCTCCTGTTCTGGCCCCCCTGGGAGGTTGCTTCAGTGAACTCTGGTGTTCACATTCAGTGTAACCAACAGGTGTTTCCCAAGTATCTACCACAAGCCAAGCACTGTCTTGTTGGCTGGAGATGCATCAGTGAAAGAAACATAGGTGCTCCCATGGAGCTTACATGCGATGGGAGAGACAAACACACACACTACTATTATATAATATTTTAAATAATATTATGCAGTACTATAATGATAAGTCCTATAAATAATAATAAGTACCATAAATACATTTAGTAGGGGAAGAAGATAGTAACCAGGAAGGAGGACTCATGGATAAAGTGACATGTGGGCAGAGACCTGGGCGAAGTGACGAATCAAGGAATGAATGCACGTATCTGGGGAGAGCCTTCTTAGGCAGAGGGCACCGAGAGCCCAGTGGCCCTGGGGTACAA